>NC_090328.1:19002801-20355658 GCF_035084215.1 Heptranchias perlo | reverse complement strand
CACCCTGCCCGTTACTTCCTCAAAGTACTCTAATAAATTTGTCAGACATGATTTCCTCTTCATAAAACCATGTTGACTCTCCTTGATTGTATTATGAGTCGCCAAATGTCCTGCTACTACTTCCTTAATAATGGATTCTAGCATTTTCCCAATGACAGATGTTAGGCTAACTGGTCTATAGTTACCTGCTTTCTGTCTCACTCCCTCCTTGAATAGGGGTGTTACGTTTGCAGTTTTCCAATCTGCTGGGAACTTTCCAGAATCTAGTGAATTCTGGAAGATTACAACCAATGCATCCACTATCTCTGTAGCCACTTCCTTTAAGACCCTTGGATGCAAGCCATCAGGTCCAGGGGATTAATTTTCTCTGCATGATTAGATCAGTAACAAAACCACTATATACCATACCCGGTTAATGGTTGATGTCATGTCAACCGTAACATCCTTGCGTTCCCTTTAGTTTACAAGGTTGAGGGGTGATCTAATTGAGATGTGACTCAACACATTTAGTGACCAATTTTAGGGATTCCATGAGCTGGCAAGAGACAGGAAACCCAACAAAAACTGAATCATAACCATTGCTGCACTTGCAGAATCAGGTATGTTTATCTTAGGCTGCATGGGACCTACGTATCTGGAGCCAATGGTACTAACATAATATAAAGTGCTTTTACCACCAAGTTATTAGTGGTATTTTTGTCTTGTAACATATTCAATTCATTCAGTTTAGCTACATCACTGTATTTGTAAATGATTTCCCCTCCAGTGTGGACTTGCCATGTATGATTATTGAGATTTATAAACATTTGTGGGCAGCTGCATTTGCAAACATTCTGGATTTAATATAAACATTGGCCATAACTTTCCTCTGACTTTGTGCCACTGCATCGCTGTAACTTCTTCGGAAGTGTGGTGGAAACCCCCATTTATGTGCTTTCTGAGGAAATTCAGAGCCAATGATTTAAAATAAATGTATCAACACCTTCTGTAAAATGGTGAACAGAAGAATTTCATCAAAACCCTTTGTTGATAATCTTAGAATTTGTAATATTGGATGAGTTTGTCAAAGGGTATTTCTACCTTCGTGTCCATTGATTATGAAACTGCAATCTCATCAGTTTTGGTAGCAAAAACATACTTCAAAAAAAGCCCTGGAAGCAACTGGGTTTATAAGCTGGAGGTCCTCAGAATGTCTGAAATCAATGCAGGGAAAGGCCCGATGGCTGATTCGTAGTGTCAGAGAACTGAGTTATGAGGGAAGGTGAGAAACACTTGGACTCCTCATCGCTTTATGGAGACAAATGAGTCGGAAACTTATAGAGGTATATAAAATAGTATGTGAAATAAAAAGATCAATGCAGAGCACTATTTGAAGTTAAACCATAACTGCAGGATAAGGAGACATAGATACAAATGGCCAAAGGCAAGTTCAGGACTGATCTCAAGAAGCACTTCTTCACACAAACAGTGATCGGCACCTGGAATGGTCGACTAGGTAGGGTAGCAAAGGCAAAACCTCGGAAGTTATTCAAGAAGCAGTGGTTCTCTATGGAGGGATGAGTTAGACATCGCAAAAATCCAATATATCTATGTATAGTGCAGATGTTTGCTCACTAATGTTCCTGTGAAGCATATATTTTTAATTTTACAAAAATAACTAAAATCCAACAAACAAATGAAAGGATTCACAACTATAACTATGATAGTCAGCAGGGTTTCAAGCAGAACAAATTAAATATTTAAGATTTATAGGAACATAGGAACAGGAGTAGGCCATTCAGCCCCTCGTGTCTGTTCCACCATTTGATAAGATCATGGCTGATCTGTGATCTAACTCCATATACCTGCCTTTGGCCCATATCCCTTAATACCTTTGGTTGCCAAAAAGCTATCTATCTCACATTTAAATTTAGCAATTGAGCTAGTATCAATTGCTGTTTGCGGAAGAGAGTTCCAAACTTCTACCACCCTTTGTGTGTAGAAATGTTTTCTAATCTCGCTCCTGAAAGGTCTGGCTCTAATTTTTAGACTGTGCCCCCAACCAGCGGAAATAGTTTCTCTCTATCCACCCTATCTGTTCCCCTTAATATCTTATAAACTTCGATCAGATCACCCCTTAACCTTCTAAACTGCAGAGAATACAACCCCAATTTGTGTAATCTCTCCTCGTAACTTAACCCTTGAAGTCCGGATTTAATAAAACAGTTTTCATATGGCAAGTTTAGTAAAGCACCTGGTGTGCTGGTAACATATATGGAGGTAAAATATACTCATCTGTTTACATTCCTTAT
The DNA here is from genome assembly GCF_035084215.1 of Heptranchias perlo. NCBI lineage: Eukaryota > Metazoa > Chordata > Chondrichthyes > Hexanchiformes > Hexanchidae > Heptranchias > Heptranchias perlo. The sequence continues at coordinate 20,353,367 of NC_090328.1, read as the reverse complement.
TATTAGCAGTGAGGTTACAGTATAGATTCTTTTTCCCTCTTCACCCAAAGTTGCAGAACCATGCTGGGTGCCACCCACCCTCGAATAACTCATTCCCACGATGAATGGCCAAGAGATGGGAAAACATTGAGGAATTAGACTGGAGGCTGTGAATGACCAAGGGAAGAGAGAACCTAGTGGAGCAACGCTGGAGATTCTGACGCACCGATAGAGAGATTAACAAAGAGAATTAGAACAAGAGGTTCTGAAGGACCAAGATGGAGGGACACAACCTATTGGGAGAAGAACTTGAGAATCTGTGGAAAGCAAAGTAAATGGAAGCAGAGTTGGAAAATAGGATGTTGCAAAATTAATAGATGAGTTAAAAAAAACGAAGAAATTAGTTTGAAATACAATGGGAACAAAATATAAGAAAGAATAGATAAAATAAAGACTTTTTTACACAGCGAGTGGTTAGGATCTGGAATGCACTGCCGAGGAGGTGGTGGCAGCAGATTCAATCACGGCCTTCAAAAGGGAACTGGATAAGTGCTTGAAAGGAAAAGATTTGCAGGTCTATGGGGATAGGGCGAGGGAATGGGACTAGCTGGATTGCTCTTGCATAGAGCCGGAGTGGACTCGATGGGCCGAATGGCCTCCTTCTGTGCTGTAACCTTTCTATGATTCTATGAATGTCTCTTTAAATTTGCTTCCATGGAAAATTAGTTTTGAATTAATAGATTTTGAATTAATTTATCACAATTAATTTACGTTCTTGATTGATGTTCCGAATATAGGTTATAATTTATTGTAGTGAATAGTAATTAATCTGATTTTCTATTGGAGTGCAATATTTAATATGACTTTATTAGAGGAGTTATTAATAAAGTTAAATTGTAACAAAGAAAGTATAATCACACTGAGAAATGACAGAAAAAATTTGCAGGATCAGCAAGTGACCCTCAGGACTATCACCTAGAGTCATGTTGCTAAGTGAGATGTGGTTTGCGCATGAATCATCGTGTGGGGTACCAGAGGGCGACTGGTACTCTTGGTATCCCTCTGGGATACTCATATCCCAACAAGGAATCAATGCCTTCAGGGAAGGAGAAGAAGGGAGAAATTTGGTGAGCAGCAAAAAAGATGAAATTCTTGGCCCAAAAATCAGTTTATTTTCTGCCACTCTAAAACAAACATTACGGGCGCTAAATTGGGCCGTGTAGCGCCGGTTGTTTCAGCGCCACACGGACTCTCTGACGTGCAAGATGGCGTCTTGGATGCGCATGCACGTTTCTAGCATGATGTGCGTTGGATACCATCTTGGTATAGGAGTTAGCGCAGGGGCAGATAACGAACGCTGGAATCATGTAAAGTCGGGAGAAAATGGCTTCAATCGGTGTGCAACGCTGATTTAAAGTTATAGACATCATTTTGGGACATAACACTCAACTCAATGCTCAGTCTTTACCCTTAACATCTGAACATGTCTTAGAGTGCGTGGAGGACTCCCCACCAGTGCTACTTAAAGGGACCATGCAGGATTTACAGGTTAGTGGCTGGATTATTGCTTCTGGCTGCCGAGATATTTGTACCTGTTTTGGGCGGTCTCCTAGATTTGAATACTAGGACGCGGGGACATAGCCAAACATTTAGAGCCAGGACGTGCAGGAGTGAAGTTAGGAAATGCTTCTACACGCAAAGGGTGGAAGATGTGTGGAACGTTCTTCTTCAGACGGCAGTTGATGCAAGCTCACTTGTGAATGTTAATCTGAGATTGCGAGATTTCTGTGAACCAAGGGTATTAAGGGATATGTTGCTAAGGCGGGTATATGGAGTTAGGTCATAGGTCCACTATGATCTCATTGAATGGTAGAACAGGCTCGAGGGGCTAAATGCAACTGCCACTTTCTGCCTCCTGATACGCGCTACCTTCTCCTGCAAGAAAGCGGGACGTGTGTCTGGGTGATGTGCTTGTCATGGTTGAATAGCTGCCAATGTGTGTGGCCTGTGAGTTGTGGATGGGTGGCTTGCAACAGTGGTAATGTGTAAGGGTGAGAAGGAGCATCTGGTTGGAAGAGCCGAGTACCGATGGAAAGAGTTTGTTGGTATGTAGGTGATGGGGGTTGTAATGCATGGTACAGTTGGTAGGAGACGCCACTTGACAGTTGACCTCACTCACCTTGACCACTCATGTCAAAGCATTGAACTTCTTCCAGCACTGTATCCATGTTCATGATGCTGTGTGCCTGGCATTGACTGCCTCCCCCATTGCCTCTTGGATATATGTCTGTATGACCTCTTGCCCCACACCCTCCCCAACTCAGTGGATATGGGATGTCCCTCCTTCTGTCCACCTCTTGCACCAAGGTCTCTCGTGCATCATCAGAGAACCTTGGTGCATGCACTCTCGCAGGCCTGGTACCAACTCAGATCGGCAGATTGGTGAGGTCTGGTGTGCAGATTGGAGGACGTAGGATTTAGTAGTGCGCAACCTTTATTCAATGTTTTAACATAACTTATCAGTGTGTAGACATAGGGATGGGACCTGCATCTGTGTTTTACGTGTGCGATGTCTGATTTTCGTTCAGACTCTGTGCAGGCAGCAGACTGTTATTTTCAATAAATAATAGGTACCAGCTACCTTTAAGAGATTTCTAAGCAACATCTTCCCTTTAAGAGATTGCGCTCCCCCTGTTGGTGGAAAGTGTGAACTGCATTGATTCCTTGTGCAAGACCCAGAATGGAACGGTGATTGCAGGTGAGTCCTGCCTGTGCAAGGGCCATTGGGCACGGGGTAATAACACATCATGCTACCCGCGCCCAAAAACGGCCCTGATCCAATTTGTTTCCCCCATAATCCTTGCTCTCTGGAATGAATCCTTTTCCAAATCACTTCACTTTATTATCTCTTTCCGCAGATTCACAATACATAGGGCCAGAAATCGCTCCCGAAATAACAGAGGAGCTCAACAGCGCTCTACGTTTTCAGTGGTGAATTGAAGGTGGAAGTTTCCGTGTTTGTACACGCGCACTTAAATGCAGAAATCCGGAACTGGCTCCTGCTGGTTCGCCGGCGATATGTCAGCTTCGAATTAAAGGGCCATCGCACACTGCAATCAGAGAAATCATTGAAAAAATGCCAACTTGCTTATCTGCCCAGCTGGAAAGTAACTAATTGCACCACCGAACAGGCACGCTTAAAAATACCAGGTCTAAACTAAGTTTTAATGACAACCAAAAATTAACTTTTAAAAATGTGGTGTCTCAGATTACTCCTTATTTTAATAGTTTTTTTAAAAAAAATTAAATTAAAAAAATAATTTTTTAACTTTTCCCTTCTGTCTCTTTTATTTAATTCAATTATTTCTTTGGCTTTTTATTAAAAAAAAAATCAAATTTTTTGTTTGCAATGACATACAGAATACGAACTTTAAATGAATGAAGTCCGCTTGCCTGCTTGAGCAATGCAGCCTGAGTCTACGGGCGTGACTTCTCTTCTTGACATATTTTGTGGGTGTATCTTCTCCTCACAGACTTTTGCAGCCGTGTGGCAACTCACGCTGCTCAGAGGCTGGGTTGATGGTGCATGTTTTGTTTAGAGGTCAAATTCAAGCAGTTCGACGCCACAGAGCCCACAGTAAGTATTTTCGTTAATTAAATTCGCAGGAGCTGCAGTGAGGGTTGCCTCGCTGCTCTGCTCGATTTCTGGCCCATAATCTATGTTTTTGACTCTGTCTTAAGCCTTCACAACTGATTTGCTTCACTTCCTGTTCGGTGTCCACTTCTCCCCCTTGTAAAGCACTCCCAACTGTGCATTCACACAAGCTTGGAGTCACAGCAAAACAGTTTTGGCTTCGCACTGACGCTCAGCTTTGTGCAGTATAAATCAGGTGTGACGGGGAGTAAGATGACCTTCCCCCATGGTCTCAATGGACTTTGGTCTGATATCAAGTCAGGTCTTGACTCTGATATCAGTCTGCTTTTGCACGACAACTGCAGCGTTGGTGCAAAGCAAAACCACTTATCACGGGTGCTCGAGCTATGGTGTGAGTGCGTTGAGATGTACTGGTTATCTGAGAAGTCCTATAGAAGTGTAATTTGTTGCTATTGCAGTAAACTTCCTTAACCATAGATTCAACTTCACAATAGTAAACTCACAGCTACAAATCTATGTTTTGGCTTCTGACACCCTTTTTTTCCTCCCTTGTTTCTCTAGTCCACAAACATTGACTGTTGTCATAAAATATCGAGGCAGGGCTGCTGCTTCTTAGTGTCCCATTTTACTTTACGGTGCTGCAGTTGGCAGTGTTGTCAGGTCTCCGGAGGCCATTGGTAGCGTGGAGGTCGTGGCAATATAAACGTTGCCACCGAAGCAGAGTTCACCATCTTATCTGGCCACCAGCAGGCCGAGCGAGCAGTTGAGCCATCAGTGCAAGTCAGCAATGTGTTTATAATTTACTTGCACAGCCTGTCTGTATCTTTCCCTGCCATTGGGGGAGCTTCAGCAGCCAGAAACTCGTGAACCATTCATGCCTTTAACTGACTCTGCATGCATCAGCAACCTCGGGAAAACCCTCAGGAAACCGATATGGGTAGACTACAAGTCATTTATTTGGAAACTGCAACCAGTATTTAAAGCCAAGTAGCAAATGAGAAAAGAACAGGAGCACTTGCCCTTAAAATGAGCTGCGATTTACGCCCTGAAGTGCCTGCCAAAACATATTGCACGGTCAAGCAATCCAATTACATTTCTTCCTAGCTTTTCAACGCAAGAGTTGAAATTATGGTGAGCCCTTTTATTTTAGGACACCAGTAAACAGGCTTGTGTAATATTCCCATGCGTGCTATTTCAATCGTAGCTAATCCATTCATATTAAATATTATGGTAAATTATCACACATAGAAATTTTGCATGAGTCTCCTCATCAGTACACAGAAAACATAGGAACAGGACCAGGCCACTCAGCCCCTTGAGCCTGTTCCACCATTCAATTAGATCATGGCTGATCTGTATCTTAACTTCATTAGCCTTGGTTCCATAATCCTGAATACCCTTGCCTAACAAAAATCTATCAATCTCAGTTTTGAAATTTTCGATTGACCTCACCTTTGGGGGACAAAGTTCCAGATTTATACCACCTTTTGTGTGAAGAAGTGCTTCCTGACATCATCCCTGAATGGCCTAGCTCTAAGGTTATACCCTCTTGTTCTGGACTCTCCCATGAGGGCTGCAGTTTTGGTACTACAATTGGCCTTAGCACCCCAGGACTATGGAAGTAAAAAAGAGATTGAGCAGAGCTCCTGCTCCTGACCACTATCCAGAGGACTCCCTGTTGGAAAATGCAACTGTGTGGACATCATTAAGTGATGAGGGGATCAAGTTCAGCTGTGATGCTCAGTATCGTCAAATAGCCGAGCACTCACTGCCTGGGCTCACGCATGAAGAATGACCACTTGAGCGAGTACCAGAGGGCTGGCAGTGCCAGTGGAACTATCACCAGCTTGAGTCAGCCCTTTTCAGGAGAGATAGGGATGAAACTGGGAAAATAAAATGGGAATTACAATAAAAAATATTCAAAAGAAATGTTGCTAAGTTTCGCTCTGGACTTATATGACAAAAAGAAAGAATCCCACATCAGCCTTATGGAGTTACTATATTTGGAGAGTTCAGGACATTCTTAGTGAAATCCCTAGCTCGAAATGATTAATATACAAAGACAGTTATAGTCAATAGTGCACACACAAAAACTTTTAGCCTTTGTTGGGAAGGAAGGATTAATAGATTTTCATACATATTCAAACAGCTTTAACACTCAACCAGTTTGATCAGAAAATCACAAGTTCAGCGTTATTCTGTCATATATCAATGTCAGGTGGGCTGACCAGTTCTGACCAGACCTTTTGATGTGGAGCAACAAAAATCTGCATGTATGTGACTAGCCTGAATATATTTATTGTACTCAAATCGCATTAATTGCAAATCGCATTAATCGCAAATCGCATTAATTGAAATAAATACAGTTCTATTTATAAGGAAACAACAATTGTGCTTTGTAAATATCCTTACCGGCAGCAAATAAATATGATTACGTTCTGTGGAAACTGAATAATATTCATTCATACACCAGGAAATTTAATTGATTTAATGTATTTTCTATTTGTGCCACTCGTGTGAGTAAGCCTCAAACCAGTTTACACATTCACGCAAAGTCCTTTGACTCTTAGGAGGGAATTTTAACCTCCCAGGATGGGCAGGAGAGGCGCGGGGACCGGGGGGGGGGGTTAAAATTTCAAAAATCGGAAGCCCGACCCCAACCTGCCTCCAATGCGCTCACTTCCGGTTTTAACGGAGGAGGATTGGTGAGAAGGCGACTAACCTGCTCTCCAGAGGCACATCCGTAATTTAAATATATTAAATGAGGCAGCTTGCCTCAAAACTTAGCAGGCTTTTAGATTCAACAGGAAACCTGGCAGCTGGAGGGAGACGAGATTGGCCCGATCCAGCATGTAAGTGCCTTTCCAGCACTGCATGTGGGTCAGGAGGAGCAGGAGTCCTTCCCCCTCAGCCCGCTGAGCAAACATGCTCCCCGCACCCACTCACCCCAAACCCCCGACCTTCGATCTCCCGCTGGCCTCTGATTTCCCCCTGACCTCTGATTCCCCCCCACCCCTAAGTCCTCCGATGTCCCCAAAGCCTCTGACCTCTGATCTCCCCGAGGCCTCCGAATTCACCCCCACCCCCGACCGATCTCTCCACGATTTCTGATCTCCCCAAGGCCTTTCCGATCTCCACCCGGCCTTTCCGACCTCCTCCGCCCCCGGCCTTTCGGATCTCCCCGCGACTTTTCTCCCTCCTCTCCGCTCCGTTCCCCGGCTGCGGCCTTCCCACACGACAGCCAGCTCGCCCCTCAATCTGGCCGCTGGCCGAGAAACAGAAGCAAAAAATTTAAATAAGGTCCTTGAGGTCCTACCATTAAATTCGGCAGGAGCCCCGGGTTACTCGCATTTCTGGATTTCCCGGCCATTACGATCCCCCCACCCACTCCCCGCGTCCCCGTAAATATTGGGGCCTTAATCTTTATGTAGTCTATTTTTATGTGTGTTTGATAGGGCGGGGCGGGTGGGGAGTGGCTGGGGAACAGGCAATTAGCTGCAAGGCTTAACAACACACGATAATCCTCATATTAATATCTTTCATTAATAGAAGAATCTGTGGCGGTCTCTTGATAGCTTCTTACCTCAAGTTTCAAGGCCACTGAATATTTCTGTTCTGGATCGTGAGACAATATGATAATTTAATCAATCTCAGTGAGGCTCCACGCTTGGAGGGAGCGCAGGTCAGAATATCAGCACTGCAGTGTTGTAGCCCTATCTCCAACACACACTGTCTTTGAGTCTTGGTTACCGCTGGGAGCGTAGGAGGACTGAATTTACCCGAATATGGAATAGCATGATTTTAACTGTTCCGCCAGGTGGAAAGGAAAATCAGGAGGGGTGTAAAACAGGCGGCTGACGTGTTGCTGCCCGTTTGCAACCCGGTGGGAGCAGTTAAAATCAACCACGAAAGACCTGTGATTAAAGCAAGACGCTAGGGGGCAACATTCCTCCTGTCAATAGTTACGACAGTAAATACGCTCAACCAACATAGAGCAGCAATCAACAAAGCTAACGGAATGTTGAACTATGTAGCCTAAACAGTTGAATCTAAGTCAGAGGAAATTGTGATCAAATTTTGCAGTCTTCCAATCAAACCACACCTTGAGAACTGCATCCAGTCCTGGTCTTCAAGAAACGAGAGACATTCAAGTGCTGAAGGCAGTGCAGCAAAGAGCTGGGAGGCTGATTTCCAGTGCTAAAGGTCTGAGTTATGGGGAGAGAATAGATAGACTTGGGCTTTTTAGCCTGGAAAGGAGGCATCCAAGGTAATACTATAGAAATATTTAAGATTGTTAAATTCTTCACACAATGAGTGATCGATGCATGGAATAAACTTCCAGAGCGAGTCGAGGAGGCAAAATCCCTCAAATCATTTAAAAAACAATTGGATGCTGCAATGGGGTCATAAATATAAGATAGTCACTGATGCATCCAAGAAGGAATTCAGGAGAAACTTCTTTACCCAGAGAGTGATTAGAATGTGGAACTCGCTACCACAAGGAGTAGTTGAGACGATAAGCATAGATGCATTTATGGGGAAGCTAGATAAAGACATGAGGGAGAAAGGAATAGAAGGATATGCTGATAGGGTGAGATGAAGAAGGGTGGGAGGAGGCTCATGTGGAGCATAAACTGTACATTCGATGTAATTCTATGTAATGGAGGGAATGTAGGATCCTTTTGGATGGATGAATTAAGATGGATCAAATTATTCCCTCATCCATAACTACCTTGGGCTATGAAGTTACTGACAAAAAAAAAGTGTTGACTGCTACACATTTATTGCAGGCCAATGCAAAGCCCTAGGACAAACCCACAACTCTTTCATTGCTTTCCATGCATTCTCAAACTCCAGCATGGCCCACATTCAAACTTCAACTTACAATTGAAATCCTTGGCACACTCACATCTTCAATTGTCTTTGCACAACAAATCATTCAAAAACAATATTTGATACGTGGTCACGTACTGACATAAATGATGGGCCACAGGTTGAGCACTTATCGATCACTGTACGTGTTCCTTCAATTTACAACATCTCAAGACTACTTCTCTGCTTGCAGGATCAAGATGGCACATCAGGGTCGATTCAGCAATCCTTTGCTTTCACCAGAAAACGGTAGCATAGTGGTTATGTTACTGGACTAGCAATCCAGATGCCTGGATGAATAATCCCGCCATGATGGTTTGAGAATTTGAATTTGATTAAAAAAATCTTTAAAAGCAGGTACCAGTAAAAGTAACCAAGAAGCTGTTGTTTTCCTATAAAACCCAACTGAATATGAATATTCATGAATATCCTTCAGAGAATGAAAGTTTATCTTGGAGCCGGCCTTCTAACATTTGTTCCTTTTCTCTTACTATAGGCATTAAAGAGCAGGCTGCCAGTTGCCCAGAACAAGACGACACCTCACAGCATCCTTTTCACTACAACAACAACTTGCATTTACATAGCACATCCCCGATTTTCATCGTTCCACCATTGGCGGCCATACCTTCAGCTGCCTAGGCCCTGAGCTCTGGAATTCCCTCCCTAAACCTATCTGCCTCTCTCTCCTCCTTTAATACGTCCTTAAAACCTACCTCTTTGACCAAGCTTTTAGTCACCTGTCCTAATATCTCTCTATTTGGCTCAGTGTCAAATTTTGTTTGATAGCACTCCTGAGAAGTGCCTTGGGATGTTTTTACTATGTTAAAAGTGCTATATAAATGCAAGTTGTTGTTGTTGTTATCCTGTATATTTCAACCAAGAAATATAAACCTTGAATTTCCTCACTTTTTAAATCGCCGCAACGTAGATGGACAGGGAGCCATTCCATCTGCTTCCCATCAGCCCATGTCTTGCCGGAATACATCCACCCACTTGCCTGGATGAGTGCAGCTCCAACAACACTCAAGAAGCTCGACACCATCCAGGACAAAGCAGCCCGCTTGATTGGCACCCCATCCACCACCCGAAACATTCACTCCCTTCACCACCGGTGCACTGTGGCTGCAGTGTGTACCATCCACAGGATGCACTGCAGCAACTCGCCAAAGCTTCCTCGACAGCAACTCACAAACCCGCGAGCTCTACCACCTAGAAGGACAAGGGCAGCAGGCACGTGGGAACACCACCACCTGCATGTTCCCCTCCAAGTCACACACCATCCCGACTTGGAAATATATCGCCGTTCCTTCATCGTCGCTGGGTCAAAATCCTCGAACTCCCTTCCTAACAGGACTGTGGGAGAACCTTCATCGCACAGACTGCAGCGGTTCAAGAAGGCGGCTCACCACTACCTTCTCAAGGGCAATTAGGGATGGGCAATAAATGCCGGCCTCGCCAGCGACGCCCATATCCCATGAATGAATAAAAAAAACATTATAACAAGAGGCAACTGATAGGACGCCATCATATGGCACCACTGGCCAGCCTGTTCTGTGGCAAGGCAATTTCTCCCCCACCCTCATCTGGGCGTGCCCGCAATGCTTTAAATTTCCCCAATACCTGCCCTCAATATGTTAATGACCTGACTCTGGGAAATTGGACTGGGACCAGAGGTGCACACGATGGACAACAGAAAGTCACGCCCTGTCAGATGGCTGACGGCTGAGCAGGACCCACGGAAAATCTAGGCTATGGTATTTTTGGTGCTTCAAAGGAAAACCCTATCATTGATTTTACATTGACGAACACAGGGTTCTGCAGCTTCCAGTTAGATACCTCATTCATCCCTGCGCTGCACTGACTGTTTGTTATTCTAAAAGCCCCTTTCATATCCTCTCTTCTTCAGTGATTTTTCTGTTCTGCTGAACGCTTTTAAATGCTTCAATTACAGTCCACTTTCTGTTGACTCTGCAGACAACATTAATCCTCTTTAGCTTCAATGTAAACATGTTCTAATGCCAAAAATAACAGAAAAATAACCAGCACTAAAAAAAAGTGGAAAGAAAAAAAAAATGCCCCCAGAAAAGCCGTTACCTCTTTATTGTCCGTTATCACCGAATTTTACACAGGCCAACCAGGTACACAGATTTCTAGTAAGAGATAATTTAAATGCTATTTCAATCAATTTTATCAGAGGAGGGGATCTCGCAAAAAACACCCCCACCTGAATTCCTAGCCTCTGTAAATCTGTTTTATGAAGACAGGATAATCCTGAGTTAAACTGAGGCCCTGGGGTTGATTTTAACCCTACCCTCCCAGTGAAAGCCTAGCGGGTGAGCAGTTAAAATGCCCTGGGGTTCCTTACCCGCCAGAAAGCCACTCAGATCCCGCCATTTCCAAATTTAACAGATGCTTCTGGGACAAGCTGATAAACCACCCGCCCACAGTCCGTGGGGTTTTAAATTACGTATGTTAATTGGCGCCACCTCAGCGATTTTAACTTTGGCCTGCACAGAGGTGCCGCCAAGGTTTCCCCACCAGGTGAAGGCTGGCGTGAAGAGGATCAGGGAGCTGGAGAGGCCCTCCAGGTATGTTTTGAACATTCCTTTGTGGGGCCAGGAGGAGCAGGGTGATGTTTAAGCCTCCCCTACCTTGGACTCCACTCCCCACTTCTCCACCTTGAAGCCACCCTTCCGCCGGCAGACAGTTAAGGCCCCAGCAATTTTTCCAGAGGCCAGCAGCCACTTCCCGTCCATTCCGGATGGGAAGTGGACTGGTGACCTGTGGTTAAAATCGCTATGGCCTCACATTACCGCAGGTGGAAAAAAACAATTTGAAACCAGTAGCCATTTTGCTTGTTCAGGTGTATGTAAAAGTTCATGGTAATACATGAAGAAAAACATAGTGTTCTCCCAGTGCCTTCACCAATATTCATCCCTCAACCAACACCAAAAAATAGATTATGACGCCCTTTATCTTATTTGCGATTTGTGGGGCCTTGCTGTGTGCAAATTAGTTGCCACATTTGCCTGCAGAACAACAGTGATTACAATTCAAAAGTAATTAGTTGGCTGTAAAGCACTTTAAGACATCTTAAGGACCGTAACCTGGGAAAATGGATAATAAATTTATAAATGCAAGTTTTCTTTCTCTATTTTAGCCTTCAATAAAGACCAATCAGTAAAGCAGTTCAGAAACTTTGGGCTCTAAGATATGAAGAGAGATGAAGAAACACTCATAGTAAAGACCTCACTTTCATTGCAGTAAAAAGGGATTGAGAAGGTGACATGATCCAGGTTGTTAAGATGCTGAGAGGAAAGGATGATTTAAATGGAAGCACATTGTTTAACTTGGACTGTGGTCAAAGAAAGAGAATCTTAAGCAGAATGAAAGAAAATTGCCTCAAGCAAGATCTGAGAGTAGAATGCAAAGTTTTGCCCATAGGGTAGTTGATATATGGAATGGACTGCCAGCTAAACGAGTTATTGTGATATCATTTGACACCTTTAGTAAGGAAATGGATACAGATCTGTTTAGGAACAGAATTGAGGGTCATAAGGATAAGTGCAATTGAAGAAGCTCCGATGAGCTGGCAAAGAACCAGCACAGACACGATGGGCTAATGGCCTACTTCTGTGCTGCAAATTTCAATGACTTTATAATGGTTCCTGAGCTGGGACCAAGACACCATCATGACCAAGGAAGACAACTGGTGAAGGATGAACCAGACAGCATGCGAGGTGATATAGAAATTGTAGGGTTTGTTTGATTTACATTTGGGGCAGGGAGAAACTTTGCAGAAGCAGTTGAGAAGAATCAGTGATAGAGTATGTTGTACATGGTCTGTGAACGGACTGTGCTCAATGGGTCAAATAACCCTGTGTTTGCTGTATGCTTTCATGTGGTCAACATCTTCGAATGATGGTGAACTTTATAAACAATACTGACTTTAACTCTGTACTGATGGCTCTGTACTCATTCTCCTTGGAGCACAGAAAGATAAGGGGAGATTTAATAGAGGTGTTCAAAATTATGAAGGGTTTTGATAGAGTAAATAAGGATAAACTGTTTCCACTAGCGGGAGGCTCAGTAACCAGAGGACACAGATTTTAGATAAATCGCAAAAGAACTAGACGGGAGATGAGGATACTTTTTTTAAGCAGGAAGTTGTTATGATTTGGAATGCATTGGCTGAAAGGTAGAAGCAGATTCAAGAATAACTTTCAAAAGGGAATTGGATATATACTTGAAAAGGAAAAATTTGCAGGGCTATGGGGAAAGAGCAGGGGAGTGGGACTGATTGGATACCTTTTTCAAAGAGCTGGCACAGATACAATGGGCTGAATGGTTTCCTTCTGTGCTGTATGATCCTATGATTCTATGAAATAATTATTGTCACCAGCACAAGCTTCTAATATCCACCTGCTTTTAAAGGCACTTTTGGCATCAGTGAGCTCGGTCTTAAAGGGAAAGAGTGTTGGATTTCTTTCTCCCTTTTTAATCACAGATTTCATTTCTGTGTGTTCTTAAGTTTTTTTTTACTTTGGGAAGGTTGGGGATGAAAGTAAGTGTTTCACTCCAGAGATTTGATAATATAATCTCGCTGGTGTCCAGCATGCTTGGGCGGAGGAGGTGGGTACAACATGAAATTCGGGGGCTGGGTTTCACTGGCCCCATCTCCTTCTTTGATTGCCCACTCCCAGCAGGAATTCCCTCTGCTTCCACCCTCTGAGCAGAAACTTGCCATTATCAGATCTCGCTCCATGTTCTCGTACCACCAGTTGCCATTCACCGGACCTCTGCCCCAGGTATGCTGCTGGCCTCAAGGAAATTTGGAGCCACAGCCTGAGGTTGGTTTGATTACTTTTGGACATTATGGATTCACCTTGCACACCCTTCCCTCAGGAAAATAAAACGACTGGGAAAAGACCATGATAGGAAAAATTGTCTGTTGTCCCAAACAGACACTATGGGCCAAAAGGCGTTTTATTCTATGTTGTGCTTGCAAGTTGAAGGTTGTTTGTTTGAGAAACCTTTGTTCCAGCATTAAAGTACAATCTGTACCAGAAGCTCGGTGGAACAACAGAGTAACTATAATTCTGTCAGTAGACCCCCAAACGTAAATCACATGACCGCGTGCAATCAGAAGTCTCACTATAATTCAGGAGGCCTTTCGATAAGCTCCCTTTACCTCAATTTCTTTTTAAACAAAACAGGGTGTGGAAAATAATTCTTACTGGGGGTCTCAAAATGGGTGTATTAAATCCAAGTTTGTCAAAGCAGGAAATGTTTTTTGGGTAGGGCTAGGGATTAATGCAGATATTTACTTAGCAGATATTCAATGAAATGGGATTGAATACAACAAACCCTGTCAGACTTCATTTAAACTAACAAAGGTTCACTTGACAATTTAATACTACAATAATGTCAATGGATTAAAATGTCCCAATGCAATCTTCCAAGAGGCTGAATGCCAAGCAACAATATTATCAGTCGGGCCTCTTATCACAGAGGATTCTCCATTTAACCTTTCATTTTGTGCTCACTCCTCCCCTCCGCCCCGCCTTCCCATCCACCTCCCACTCCTATCTCCTTTCTTTCCTGCTTCCCCTGTGCTTCGATTTCTTTCAACAGAGATTCTCTCCTCAAACTTTTAAAAATGGTTTTCACCCCCACTTTCCCTCGAGCTGCACTCAAAGTTCGTGTGTTCTATCACTGCCCTTTCCTCAATGCACTGCCTGCATTTTGTGCTCTGTGGGAGCAGCACAAGCCAAAGGCAGTTAGCTCGTACATACCAGCCAAACTTTCAAATCTAACAGAACTCCTAGCCCACTAAATTTGTTAGAAACATAAAAAAAAACACACCACTAAGATTGACACTGATAAATTAGAGATGCACAATTTGAGAAGGGAGGGTTCATCCCAAACATCCAATTTCCACAGTTTAAACTGAATTCAAATACTCAATCTGCCACAGTGGGATTTGAAATCACCATATCTAGATGGCCGCTGGATTACTACTCCAGCAACATAACCACTACACCACCGTACCCACCTCTCGTTTGGTATTTGATTTACACATTCGCGTTATCCAAGTTTAGGATTACCAACCCTCCCGCTTTGGGCGCAAGTCTCCCGAAATCGGTGATTCGTCTCCTGAGTGCTGCTGCTGGCGACGCGGGAGAAAACGACTTCACATTTGCATTTCACACCTTTCGTTTCTCAGACGGCCTGAAGCTTTGCCTGCCCTATGTCGGAAAGCGGTGGGCATGCTGCACGTCAATGAGGATAGAAGATTAAGGAGCGATCTAATTGAGATGTTTAAGATGATTAAAGGAGTTGATAAGGTAGATAGAGAGAAACTATTTCCTCTGGTGGCAGAGTCCAGAACAAGGGGGTATAACCTTAAAATTAGAGCTAGGCCGTTCAGGGGTGATGTCAGGAAGTATTTCTTCACACAAAGGGTAGCGGAAATCTGGAACTCTCTCCTTCAAGGAGCTGTTGAGGTTGGGGGTCAATTGAAAATTTCAAAACTAAGATTGATAGATTTTTGTTAGGTAAGGGTATTAGGGGGTTACCAAACCAAGGCGGGTAGATGGAGTTAAGATACAGATCAGCCATGATCTAGTTGAATGGCAGAACAGGCTCGAGGGGCTGAATGGTCTACTCCTGTTCCTATGATCATATGTTCCTCTTCCTATGATGGGACATACTGTTACTTTATCGCCGAACAGGTCAGACTGGTGTGTGTCTACCTGCCCAAAGTCTTGTGCATCGACAGACCATTCTTGATCCTCACCAAGGCGGTGCTGACTTCCCTGTGGCTCAGAGACAGGAGGGGATTCTTGGGGCTGGCCTTCCAGCTGAAATTTAAACGACCTACTCAATTTACGCAAAGGAAGAATCTGAATCAGCGAGTTTCAGCTCCTGACAGACAATATGAACGCTTTGGACCAAATGTTAGAAAGGTCAGCAACACACCTCTTAAAGGGATAGCGTATATGTAAATAGCCCAGTATTTAAAGTGGAATTCCTCTTGTCCAATATAATAATCCTCCTTCTCAAGAGCATTTTTGTTTGTTTTTTCCCTATCTCTCCTGAAGTCACTGAGTCTCACTGAGGTACGATTGCTCTGGCAACAACCCTCGCTGGGCAACGGTTCCTCTGACACTGACTCTCACTTTGGTACGGTTCCCCTGGCACCAGCTCTTCATAGAATCATGGAATGTTACGGCACAGAAGGAGGCCATTCGGCCCATTGTGTCCGTGCTGGACGAAAAAGAGCTATTCAGCTTAATCCCACTTTCCAGCACTTGGTCCATAGCCCTGTAGGTTACAACACTTCAGGTGCTCTTCCAAGTACTTTTTAAATGAGTTGAGGGTTTCTGGCTCTACCACCCTTTCAGGCAGAGTTCCAGACCCCCACCACCCTCTGGGTAAAACAAATTCTCCTCAGCTCCCCTCTAATCCTTCTATCAATTACTTTAAATCTATGCCCCCTGGATATTGACCTCTCTGTGAAGGGAAATAGGTCCTTCCTATCCGCTCTATCTAGGCCCCTCATAATTTTATACACCTCAATTAAATTGCCCCTCAGCCACCTTTGTTCCAAAGAAAACAACCCCAGTCTATCCAACCTTTTCTCATAGCTAAAATTCTCCAGTCCTGGCAACATCCGCGTAAATCTCCTCTGCACCCTCTCTCGTGCAATCACATCTTTCCCGTAAGGTGGTGACCAGAACTATACACAGTATTCAAGCTGTGGCCTAACCAATGTTTTATCCAGTTCTAGCATAACCTCCCTGCTCTTATATTCTATGTCTCAGCTAATAAAGGAAAGTATCCTGTATGCCTTTTTAACCACCTTATCTATCCTTCCAGCTACCTTCAGGGATCTGTGGATATGCACTCCAAGGTCCTTTTGTTCTTCCACACTTCTCAGTATTCTCCCATTTACTATTTACTCCCTAGCCTTATTTGCCCTCCCCAAATGAATCACCTCACATTTCTCTGGATTGAATTCCATTTGCCACTTTTCTGCCCACCTGACCAGTCCATTGATATCTTCCTGCAGTCTACAGCTTTCCTCCACACTATCAACCACATGGCCAATTTTTGTATCATCAGCAAACTTCTTGATCAAGCCCCCCACATTCAAGTCCAAATCATTAATATATACCACAAAAAGCAAGTACTGAGCCTTGTGGAACCCCACTGGAAACAGCCTTCCAGTCGCAAAAACACCCATTAACCATTACCCTTTGCTTCCTGCCACTGAGCCAATTTTGTATCCAACTAGCTACTTTCCCTTGGATCCCATGGGCTTTTACTTTTTTGACCAGTCTGCCATGTGGGACCTTGTCAAAAGCCTTGCTAAAATCCATGTACACTACATCAAACGCGTTACCCTCATCGACCCTCCTTGTTACCTCCTCAAAAGATTCAATTAAGTTAATCAGACACGACCTTGCCGTAACAAATCTGTGTTGATTGTCTTTGATTAACCCATGCCTTTCTAAATGATGATTTGTGCTGTCCCTCAGAATTGATTCCAATCATTTGCCCACCACCGAGATTAGACTTATCGGCCTATAATTACTCGGTCTATCTCTTTCTCCCTTTTTAAACAATGGTACAACATTAGCAGTCCTCCATTCCTCCTGCACCACGCCTGTAGCCAGGGAGGATCAGAAAATGATGGTCAGAGCCTCCGCTATTTCCTC
Source organism: Heptranchias perlo (assembly GCF_035084215.1). Lineage (NCBI taxonomy): Eukaryota > Metazoa > Chordata > Chondrichthyes > Hexanchiformes > Hexanchidae > Heptranchias > Heptranchias perlo. Next base: position 20,336,138 of record NC_090328.1, on the reverse strand, counting down.
CCTTGCTTCTCTTAACAGCTTGGGATACATTTCATCCGGGCCTTGAAATAAAAGTGGAAATAAAAATTGGGAGAGATGTAAAACGGGCTGCTGACTCCCGATCACCCGTTGTACACGATCGTAAAAGTCAAGATCTACCCCATTGCATGTGAAGCACTTTGGGATATAGCTGACAAATTTTGAACGGTGCTATTTAAACGCAAGACTTTTTTTCCTTTCTCTGTGCAGATTACTTTCACTGGTTTTGCCAAGGTTACTAAAGCATTGGTGTTGCTGTGTTTAAAGGTTCTTGCCAGAAATTCTGCTGTGCTTATTTTTCTTGGTACTGGGCCTCTCTCTTGCTCTCTCGGGCCTCCTTACTTGTTACAGGAAGTATTCCCACCTCCACTTCAGGCTCACAGGCAATATCCACTGGGGCAAACTAGGCCCAACTTAAACAAAAAATGGCAAGTTACTTATAATTTTAAAATATACTCCATTCAGTTCAAGCGCTTGTATAATTATACGAGTGCAATACACGAAACAATTCACTATTTGTGTTCAATGTTGTGAAACAATCTCGGAGCCATTAACAACTCAACACTCTATCACCTAGCAACCTTGTGACACATATAAAGTGCAACAAGTGTTTTTAAATGTGTGACTTCATTGCCACAAGGAGATTGTGACTTTTTTCAAATGGAGGCAATGTTTTATAAAATGACCCATTTTTAGGCCCCTTATGGTCTCACAGCTTTAGGATTTGATTTAAATTAAATCCCCAACAGCAGACTCATGTTTTGCAAAGGAAATTAAATCCAATTTTGTTTTTTTTTGAAAGGGAGATCACTTCATGTTCTTGGTGTCTTGTTTGGTTTTGCCCATCGCAACATGATCCAAAGTTTCTGAATTCTCAGAAATAAATTTAAAAGATATTTCAAAATGGCAACTTGCCGACTTCTTCCTATCCTGTTCCTTCTAACTCTTTGGCATTCACCTTGATATCTTTACCACATGGAGGAATTGTTCCATAGAAACCCATTTACAATTTCATTTCAGAAGCATTTTTCCCTGTGATTTCTGCAGAATAATATCAAGCCATGTAATATTAATGAATGCATTGCAAGTTCTTTGAAAAAATGAAACTTGGAAGTGGTCACAATTTTGTCACAACGCAGTTGGGTCCACAACGAAAGTAACAGACTTTAAAAAATGGTCTTATTATCCTTTAAAACGTGAAACCAAAGGGGGAATAGTCCAAAAATACCGTAAGCACTGAACAAAAATGTTTGAACCCACCTACCTTTGGAACAGGCTGAATTAGGTTTTTTTCTCCGAATCAATCGCGCTGAGGTCTGTGCTGCCAATCCATACTCATCTAGGCAGCATAATGTAAAATTTATACTTTAATATTCTGTTTAGGTCCTCCAATTGATTTTTAAGTGGATCTGTAGTTTACCTCATGCCACGGAAGGCTCAGCTGGTGCTATTGATTGCGAGTCATTAAATGTTGTGTGGTAGCTACTCAGCCAATCACAAAGCACAACGAACCAGTAGGTGAAAATTTTAAATCAATGGACCCCTTCTGGTCGTGAAATGACAACTCTACCCCAACTGTAACTGTAGATATTTTTGGAGTTAGATTTCATTTGTGTCTAGCTGAGTAAAGCTGCAGGTGCCAGATACTGCATGTTGTGTGCCACAAGCACTTCCTTTACTGGGATGAGCTAACCAAAACAGTTTAATCTTTTAACCTTTCCAGTTATGTCATAATTGCATTCGATTCTCTCATGTCTTTTCCTATGGCGTTCCCTTAGACAAGAAGATTGTATTAGTTGCATCTTCTATGTTTCCATAGATGCTCACGAACGCTGCTTTTCAATTCAATTTCTACCCCCTTCACGACAAAAACTCCCACCTTTTCTGCTAGCTTGTTGTCTGGTGCTGGGAAGCAAGATATTCTCATCACACTGGGATAAACAGCTGATGAGACCATTGTAGATTTGAAGGGGCGCCGTTGTCTTGATAAAGTAATAGTGATACTAAGGGCTTGGCATTTGTAAACAGAGATAGAATCATAGGAATTTATGGCACAGAAGGAGGCCATTCGACCTATCGTGTCTGTGCTAGCCAAAAAAGAGCTATCCAGCCTAATCCCACTTTTCAGCTCTTCGTCCGTAGCCTTGTAGGTTAAGGCACTTCAAGTGCACATCCAGGTACTTTTTAAATGCGATGAGGGTTTCTGCCTCTACCACCCTTTCAGGCAGTGAATTCCTGACCCCCACCACCCTCTGGGTGAAAACATTTCTCCTCAACTCTCTAATCCTTTGACCAATTACTTTAAATCTATGTCCCCTGGTTATTGACCTCTCTGCTAAGGGAAATAGGTCCTTCCTATCCACTTTATCTCGGCCCCTCATAATTTTGTACACCTCAATTAAATCTCCCCTCAGCCTCCTCTGTTCCAAAGAAAACACCCCCAGTCTATCCAATCTTTCCTCATAGCTAAAATTCTCCAATCCTGGCAACATCCTCGTAAATCTCCTCTGTACACTCTCTAGTGCAATCACATTTTTTTTGTAATGTGGTGACCAGAACTGTATGCTGTACTCTAGCTGTGGACTAACTAGTGCTTTATACAGTTCTAACATAACCTCCCTGCTCTTATATTCTATGCCTCGGCTAATAAAGGAAAGTATCCTGTATGCCTTCTTAACCACCTTATCGACCTGTCCTGCTACCTTCAGGGATCTGTGGACATGCACTCCAAGGTCCCTACATTTAAGTCTAAATCATCGATATAAACCACAAAAAGCAAGTGACCTAGTGCTGAGCCCTACGGAACCCTACAGATGTGCAATGATGTGTCGGTGAAATGATGATGGCACGTTTGTGGTAAAAAATTTTATTTTAATAGTATTTTACGATTAAAATGGCACAGTGAAAACTGTATAACAGCAGTTCATTCTTGCTGCAGTGCAAAATTTCTTGGTGGCCACTGTGATATCGGCACAATTCTTCACTGAAAAAGTGAGTAGTGCTAATATAGGAACATAGGTACAGGACTCGGTCATTCAGCCCCTCGAGCCTGCTCCGCTTTTCAATTAGACCATGGCTGATCTGCACCTCAACTCCATTTACGCACCTCAGCTCCTTGATACCCTTACCTAACAAAAATCTATCAATCTCAGTGTTGAAACCTCCAATTGTGCCAGAATCCACAGCCTTTTGGGGCAGACAATTCCAGATTTCTACTACCCTTTGTGTGAAAAAGTGCTTCCTGATTTCCCTCCTAAATGGCCTGGCTCTAATTTTAAGATTATGTCCCCTCATTCTTGATTCCCCACCAGAGGAAATAGTTTATTTGTATCTACCCTATCGAATCCAGTTAACATTTTAAACACCTCAAATAGATCACCCCTCAACCTTCTAAACTCAAGGGAATACAAGCAAAGTTTATGCAACCTGTCGTCATAATTTAACCCTTCAAGCCCTGGTATAATTCTGGTGAATCTGGGCTGCAGCCCCTCCGTGGCCAACATATCATTCTTGACTTGCGGTGCCCAAAACCGAAAGCAGCACTCCAGATGGGATCTGACCAAGGATCTACCCAACTGAAGCAATTCTTCTTCCCCTTTGTAATCCAGCCACCTTGAGATAAAGGCCAACATTCTATTGGCCGTTCTGATTGTTTCTTGGTTCCTATTTGTCGCACTGAGAAGGTTTCAGGCAGGTTAAGTTCTGGAAACAGCTGGAAAGAAAACTCCAATGACTTTCCACCATCATAAGTCCACAAAGGTAGAAAATCCTTTAACACCTTCTGTAATATGTTTTCTGAGGGCAACTTGTAACACAATATGATTGTCAATGCTACCAACCTTGTTACTGCCTATACATATGTTTCTAAGCATGATAAGATGTGTGAGATTTCACCACCAAAGATTTATTAGTTTTGCACTTTTGTTTTAACGCATTTTATTTACAAGATCACAAGACAGATATAGACAAGAGAAACCACAATGCACGTTTGAGCTCATCCCTCCAGAGATCTTACAAATCCCAACATCACAACATTCAACAACAGTTTTGTTTTAAACAAGTCTGGGGTTTTCGCTTTCATTACCCTGCCCAGAAGTCCATCCCATGTGTTAATCACTCTTCGCATGAAGATGAACTTCCTGATATTGATGCTAAATGACTAATTTGGACCAGTTCTCCCTTGTTCTATCATAGAATTGTACAGCACAGAAGAAGGCTGTTTGACCGATCGTGTCTGTGCCGGCTCTTTGAAAGAGCTATCCAATTAGTACCACTCCCCTGCTCATTCCTCGTATCCCTGCAATTTTTCCCCTCAAGTATTTATCCAATTCCCTTTTGAATTCAGTTGAAAATCCTTCTTTCTTTTAATGCGGCATCTCCCAGCACATGAAATGACTGAGGACAGCTTTCGCAACAAATAAAAGGGAAGAATGGAAATTGCATCTGGTAAGACTCATTATGATCCAAAGCAAGATGGGGTCTTCCACCATTAAGCTCCTTAGTCACAAATGTGATCTTCAGAGGTTTGAAAATTTAAATGGGGCTTTAGATGCTGTTACTGTGGATTAAAGCAATACCATAATTCTGGACCGTTTGGTGTCAAAATTGTTTATGTTATTTTCTAAACACAGTTTTATAAAATTAGCAAACTTAATTATAACTTGGATAATTAGAAATACAAAATGTGTGAAATATTAATTGGACCCATTCTGTCTCATCAACAGTCATGTGACGAGGCAGCTATCGGATCTTTTGTGCACAGGAAAGCCTGCAAATTCTCCAAAACAGCAGGACATCTATTGAAATAAACTGTAGTGCTGGATTTTTTTGGAACCAAATTACTCGTTTCCTCCCATGAATTTATTTGGATGTCATTTTAGGAAAAGGTCAGCAGTTTTGAAGCGAGAGAAAAAAAAACCAAGCACAGTGCTGTTTAATAAGCCAGTTCCAGCATGGGGTGGATTGTTCTCTTGATTTATAATTCATAAGGGGAAAGATTCCACTGTTAAGCTCCTTAGTCACAAATTGTCTGTCTTACATACAAGAAAAATCAACAGAAATATACCTTGTAATTACTTAACCTGGCAAAAAGTGGATAACACAGGTTTACTTATTCATTCAGAAACAAAAATCTAATAGTCGCAGTGAATATTTGAAATTTAAAGGGAAGGTTTCTACAACGTTGGCTGAGCTGCTGCATGACATAATTAGTATAATATCATGCACAGCATTTTAAGTCAAACTTATGCATATGGTACACCATGGGATAACTGCCATTATCACCAGTTATGGGTCATCACTTTGTGTCAGTTTGTAAATTCGCACGTGATGGAGGGAGAGGGAGATAGGAATGGAAAAGATTGGACTACTTCAGGCGGTTGGAAAGGGAACGAAAGTAGACTGTAGAAGTTGAGCTCCAGATAGGATATGAAATCAAATTTGATCTGAACTTGATCTCAATGTGTCAGCCGTGGCTCACTGGTAGCACTTTCACTTCTGAGCAAGAAGGTTCTGGGTCAAAGTCGCGCTCCGGAGACTTGAGCACAAAATCTACGCTGACACTTCAGTGCAGTACTGAGGGAGTGCTGCACCGTCAGAGATGCTGTCTTTCAGGTGAGACTTTAAATCGAGGCCTCGTCTGCCCTCTCAGGGGAATCTAAAAGATCCCATGGCGCTATTTCGAAGAAAAGCTGGGGAGTCCTGGCCAATATTTATCCCTCAACCAACATGACTAAAACAGATTATCTGGTCATTATCACATTGCTTTCTGTGGAATCTTGCTGTGTACATGTTGGCTGCCACATTTCCTACATTACAACAGTGACTACACTTCAAAAGTGCTTAATTGGCTGTGAAGCACTTTGGGATGTCCTGAAGTTGTGAAAAGAGCTACATAAATGCAAGACTTCATTTCTTTCTTTCTGAATTGAACTGTTTCACAAAAATTCATAAATATCTGAAATTTGGCTGCAATCAATCCAGGTGCTATTTTCTTTTCAGATACATAGTCTAATGAGTACATATGGTGAATTTTCCTCATTTTGTCCATTCTGTGTTACACCACATCATGTTGACAGTAATATGTAAACACTTCCATATTTATCTGTGGGACTCTTGCGTCCGTGATTTGAAATGACTGACAGGCAGGTAAGTTCTAATCATAATTTTTCCTTCTATTCAACTGCACTCTGTGGTGGTTCAGTGAATATAGCCTAGAAATTACAAATGGTGATATTAGTGAACAACACAATGCATTATGACATTCCTTTGCCTCTAATTTTACTTCAGGTGCAGTAAAGCTACAGTTTTAATGGGTTGTGAGGTTCAAAACCCCGAAAACAAAAGATATTTGAAGGAAAGGATTAACTGTACCCCTTTTAAATAAAGACATTTGAAAACCTGCAGACACAGTAATGTGGTAAACTGTGTTCTCACAAATCCTGTTTTTCCCTCACCGACGCTGATGACATTGGAGAAGTCTGAGTTTCGGGATCGAAGACATTGTACTGCGAATAGATATCTAGATTATTAAATAAATAAGCTAGATGGATCATATTGAGCTTAAAGCATCAGGCTTTCAAAACACATAGTCTTTTGAAAGTACAAGCTTTTCAACACAGCAGGGGGTTATGTAAGAAAAGGCAACAAGGACATACATCAAAGGCTTCGGATCAGGAAAGCAATGATAGGTGTTAAAAAAGCATGGGCCTCTCATTCCTATCTGGTAATCTGTTCAAAAGAACTGGAATTTGTAAAACATCAAATAGTATTGCACCCACCATATGGTCATATGGTATAAGGAATGGATTTGAAGCCATTGAAGCAATCAAAATTGGAGACGTAAGGACCACTCAGAATGTCTGTGCATAGAAATGTAAGGGGGCTATCTCTACATGAAAGGCCATAAACAGAGACAGTAAAGGGGCCTTTTACAACCCATCATTCGAGCACATGGTCTTTTCCACATCAAAGGGTCTCCAGTCACATGATCAAAGCCGAAACTGTCAATGATTGAAGTATGTTAATGATTGAGGCATAGCAACAGGGAGAGATTGGTCAAAAAGAATGACCCTCCCCAATCCCATGTCCTGTTGGTTAAAAACAATATAAAAAGACTTTGAGAGAACAACAGTCTCTTCTCTTCTTCACCACTCGGCAGTCACAAGGAACGCACACTGCAGTTGAACATCACGCAAGAAGAAGAGGACCTTGAGTACTGAAGAGCTGATCAACCTTCAGGCGTGATGGCCGAGTTGTATAATCTCGCTACAAAAAGTCATAAAGCCGGATGGACCACACGGCATCGGACCTCCAGGCACCATCACGACAAAGGCAAACCAAGCCCAGTTGACCCTGCAAAGTCCTCCTCGCTAACATCTGGGGACTTGTGCCAAAATTGGGAGAGCTGTCCCACAGACTAGTCAAGCAAAAGCCTGACATAGCCATAGTCACAGAATCATACCTTTCAGCCAACGTCCCAGACTCTTCCATCACCATCCCTGGGTATGTCCTGTCCCACCGGCAGGACAGGCCCACCAAAGGTAGTGGTACAGTGATATACAGTCAGGGAGGAGTGGCCCTGGGAGTTCTCAACATTGACTCCGGACCCCATGAAATCTCATGGCATCAGGTAAACATGGGCAAGGAAACCTACCGCTGATTATCACCTACCGCCCTCCCTCAGCTGATGAATCAGTCCTCCTCCATTTTGAGCACCACTTGGAGGAAGCACTGGGGGTAGCAAGGGCACAGAATGTCCTCTGGATGGCGGACTTCAAAGTCCATCACTAAGAGTGTCTCGGTAGAACCACGACTGACCGAGCTGGCCTAGTCCTGAAGGACATAGCTGCCAGACTGGGCCTGCAGCAGGAGGTGAGCGAACCAACACGAGGGAAAAACCTACTTGACCTCATCCTCACCAGTCTACCTGTCGCAGATGCATCTGTCCATGATAGTATTGGTAGGAGTGACCACCGCACAGTCCTTGTGGAGATGAAGTCCCGTCTTCACACTGAGGACATCATCCAACATGTAGTGTGGCACTACCACCGTGCTAAATTCAAACAGATCTAGCAGCTCAAAACTGGGCATCCATGAGGTGCTGTGGGCCATCAGCAGCAGCAGAATTGTATTCCAACACAATCTGTAAACTCTATGTCCGGTATATTGCTCACTCTACATGACCAAAAAGCCAGGGGATCAACCTTGGTTCAATGAAAGTGTGGAAGAGCATGCCAGGAGCAGCACCAAGCATTGCTAAAAATGAGGTGCCAACCTGGTGAAGCTACAACTCAGGACTACATGCATGCTAAACAGCGGAAGCAACATGCTATAGACAGAGCTAAGCGATTCCACAACTAACAGATCAGACCAAAGCTCTGCAGTCCTGCCACATCCAGTGGTGGTGATGGTGATGGACAATTAAACAACTATTGGGAGGAGGAGGCTCTGTAAACATCCCCATCCTCAATGATGGCAGAGTCCAGCACATGAGTGCAAAAGACAACGATGAAGCATTTGCAACCCCCTTCAACCAAAAGTGCCGAGAGGATGATCCATCTCGGCCTCCTCCCGATATCCCCACCATCACAGAAGCCAGTCTTCAGCCAATTTGATTCACTCCACATGATATCAAGAAACGGCTGAGTGCACTGGATGCAACAAAGGCTATGGGCCCCGACAATGTCCCAGCTGTAGTGCTGAAGTCTTGTGCTCCAGAACTAGCCGCGCCTCTAGCCAAACTGTTCCAGTACAGCTACAACACTGGCAACTACCCGACAATGTGGAAAATTGCCCAGGTATGTCCTGTCCACAAAAAGCAGGACAAATCCAATCCGGCCAATTACCGCCTCATCAGTCTACTCTCAATCATCAGCAAAGTGATGGAAGGTGTCGTTGACAGTGCTATCAAGCGGCACTTACTCACCAATAACCTGCTCACCGATGCTCAGTTTGGGTTCCACCAGGGCCACTCGGCTCCAGACCTCATTACAACCTTGGTCCAAATATGGACAAACGAGCTGAATTCCAGAGGTGGGGTGAGAGTGACTGCCCTTGACATCAAGGCAGCATTTGACTGAGTGTGGCACCAAGGAGCCCTAGTAAAATTGAAGTAAATGGGAATCAGGGGGAAAACTCTCCAGTGGCTGGAGTCATACCTAGCACAAAGGAAGATGTTGGTGGTTGTTGGAGGCCAATCATCTCAGCCCCAGAACATTGCCGCAGGAGTTCCTCAGGCAGTGTCTTAGGCGCAACCATCTTCAGCTGCTTCATCAATGACCTCCCCTCCATCATAAGGTCAGAAATGCGGATGTTCGCTGATGATTGCACAGTGTTCAGTTCCATTTGCAAACCCTCAGAAAACGAAGCAGTCCGAGCCTGCATGCAGCAAGACCTGGACAACATCCAGGCTTGGGCTGATAAATGCCAGGCAATGACCACCTCCCCTTGATATTCAACGGCATTACCATCGCCGAATCCCGCACCATCAACATCCTGGGGGTTACCATTCACCAGAAACTTAACCGGACTTGCCACATAAATACTGTGGCTACAAGAGCAGGTCAGAGGCTGCATATTCTGCAGCGAGTGACTCACCTCCTGACTCCCCAAACCCTTTCCACCATCTACAAGGCACAAGTCAGGAGTGTGATGGAATATTCTCCACTTGCCTGGATGAGTGCACCTCCAACAACACCCAAGAAGCTCGACACCATCCAGGACAAAGCGGCCCACTTGATTGGTACCCCATCCACCACCCTAAACATTCACTCCCTTCACCTCCATGGCTGCAGTGAGTACCATCTACAGGATGCACCACAGGAACTCGCCAAGGCTTCTTCGACAGCACCTCCAAAACCCGCGACCTCTACCATCTAGAAGGACATGGGCAGCAGGCACATGGGAACAACACCACCTGCACGTTCCCCTCCACACCATCCCGACTTGGAAATATATCGCCATTCCTTCATCGTCACTGGGTCAAAATCCTGGAACTCCCCACCGAACAGCACTGTGGGAGAACCTTCACCACACGGACTGCAGCGGTTCAAGAAGGCGGCTCACCACCACCTTCTCAAGGGCAATTAGGGATGGGCAATAAATGCTGGCCTTACCACATTCCATGACGCCCACATCCCAAGAACGAATAAAAAAAAAGTAAAATCTTTGGTTTAAAGATTGTATACGTATTAATGATTTGCCTGGTGTGTGTATGAATTGTTAAGTCATTACATAATAATGTTGCAAATTATTAAGTGTATAATGGGATTTCATAGAGGAAAGTCATATGTGTGGTTTGATTTTGCTTCATGAATGATTGTATGAATGATAACATCATTAAACAATTACTTTTTATCAACGAAACTACCGTGAGTGAGGGTGACTTTCTTTGTTTGACTATTCGTCCAGTGTCCAAGAAACACACAAAATAAGGAATTCCCTACAGGGTTAACCCTCCATTAAAATAGCAGACAGAGGAAAATTATATGACTGCATTAAATTTTTACTCTTTAGTATAGCCAATGGCAATTAGTAGGCTTATGTGTTTGATCCACCTGATCTTCTTACTAATTAATGGGGGGAGATGCTGCTTGTTTAATTGATCTGGCATTTTTTCTTAATTAATTAAATAACTTTTACTTTGATACATATTCACAAGCTGGTAAACTGTCCTGTTCTGGATGAACATTCAACGTAGAAACATTCTCAGGGATCGGAGGGGCCACCAGTCCAATGTTTCCCCTGGGTTATGCTCTCAGCACTAACAACTTGTCTTTCTCTGGTGCCTTTAACATAGAAAATTGTCCCAAGGAACTTCACAACACTTAGATATTAGAAGGCGTGACCAAAAGCTTGGTCAAAGAGGTGGGTTTTCAGGAGGGTTTTAAAGGAATAGAGAGGGTGGAGAGGCAAAGTGGTGTCAGGATGGAATTACAGAGTCTGGGGCCTCGATGGCTGAAGGCACCGCCGCCAATAATGGAGCGAAGCAAGGGAAGATGCACAAGAGGCCAAAGTTGGAGGGAGTGTTCTGGGGAAGTTGTAGAGTTGGAGGAGGTTAGAGACAGGGACAGGTGAGTACAAGAAAGGATTTTAAATAAAAGAATGAGAAATTTAAATTGCAGGTGTTGGAGGACTGGTAGCCACTGTTGGCTGGTGAGGACAGGAGCGATGGGTGAGTGGGACTTGGTGAGGGATAGGATACGGGTAGCAGAGCTTTGCATGCGCTGCAGTTTACAGAGAATGGAGAATAGGATGTTGGCTAGACGGGTTGCACCTCAACAGGGCCGGGACCAATATGCTTGCGGGGAGGTTTGCTAGTGCTTTTGGGAATGGTTTAAACTAGCTTGGCAGGGAGATGGGAACCTGAGCATAGTTTTAGAAGGGAGAGAAGCAGAGCTGAAAATGGAAGGCAGAAAATTAGTAAGTGAGTTCGGAAGGCAGAGGAAACAAAGTTTGGCAGTGCTTAGTGGTATATACCTCATCGCAAGGCGTATAGTGAATAAGGCAGATGAGCTATGGGCACAGTCATGAGGAAGGATGATATCATAGCTATTACTGAAAGATAACTTAAACAGGGGCAGGAATGGCAGCTCAAAGTTCCTGGTTACAAGGTTTTCAGATGAGATAGAGAGGGGAATATAAAAGGAGGGGTCGGGGGGGGGGGGGGGGGTGGCAATATTGGTTAAGGAAACAATTATAGCTGAGGAGGGATGATATGTTGGAAGGATCATCAAATGAGGCCATATGGGTTGAGCTAAAGAACAAAAAAGGGGCAGTCACACTGCTGGGAGTGTACTATAGACCCCCAAACAGTCAGAGGGAGATAGAAGAGCAAGTGTGTTGGCAAATTCCTCAAAAGTGCAAAAACAATCGGGCAGTAACTGTAGGGGATTTCAACTACCCTAATATTAACTGGGATACAATTAGTGCAAAAGGTAGAGAGAGCACAAGATTCTTAAATTGCATTCAGGGGAACTTTTTTAGCCAGCACGTAGCAAGCCCAACAAGGGGCAGTGGGGGGGCAGTTCTGGATTTAGTTTTAGGGAATGAAGCTGGGCAGGTGGAAGGAGTATCAGCGGGAGAGCATTTTAGTGGTAGTGATCATAATTCAGTTAGATTTAGCAATGTTATGGAAAAGGACAAAGATAGAACAGGAGTAAAAGTTCTAAATTGGGGAAAGGCCAATTTTACTAAGCTGTGAAGTGATTTAGCAAAAGTGGACTGGAAACAGCTACTTGAAGGTAAATCAGTGTCAGAGCAGTGGGAGGCATTCAATGGGTCCAGAGTAAACATGTTCCCACAAAGAAAAAGGTAGGACAACCAAATCTGGAGCCCCCTGGATGACAAGGAGCATACAGGGTAAGATCAGGCAAAAAAGGGAAGCTTATGTCAAACACCAAGAGCTCAATACTGCGGAAAGCCGAGAGGAGTATAGAAAGTGCAGGGGTGAAATTAAAAAGGAAATTAGGAAAGCAAAGAGAGGGCATGAAAAAATATTGGCAAGTAAAATTAAGGAAAATCCAAAAATGTTTTATAAATACATAAAGAACAAGAGGATAACTAAGGAAAGAGTAGGGCCTATTCGAGACCAAAAAGGTAACCTATGTGTGGAGGCAAAAGATGTGGGTATGGTTCTTAATGAATACTTTGCATCTGTCATCACAAAAGAGGGACGATGCAGATATTGTAGTTAAGGAGGAGGAGTGTGAAATATTGGATGGGATAAGCATAGTGAGAGAGGAAGCATTAAAGGGTTTAGCTCTTTGAAAGTAGATAAGTCGTCCGGCCTGGATGAAATGTATCGCAGGCTGCTAAGAGAAGTAAGGGAGGAAATAGCAGAGACTCTGACCATCATTTTCCAATCCTCTCTGGCTATAGGCGTGGTGCCAGAGGATTGCAGGACTGCTAATGTTGTATTGTTGTTTAAAAAGGGAGAAAGAGATAGACCAAGTAATTATAGGCCAGTCAGTCTAACTCGGTGATGGGCAAATTGTTGGAATCAATTCTGAGGGACAGCATAAATCATGATTTAGAAAGGCACAGGTTAATCAAGGACAGTCAACATGGATTTGTTGAAGGAAGGTCATGTCTGACTAACTTGAATTTTTTGAGGCGGAAACAAGGAGGGTCGACGAGGGTAACGCGTTTGATGTAGTGTACATGGATTTTAGCAAGGCTTTTGACAAGGTCCCACATGGCAGACTGGTCAAAAAAGTAAAAGCCCATGGGATCCAAGGGAACGTGGCTGGTTGGATCCAAAATTGGCTCAGTGGCAGGAAGCAAAGGATAATGTTTGACGGGTGTTTTTGCGACTGGAGGGCTGTTTCCAGTGGGGTCCCGCAAGGCTCATTACTAGATCCCTTGCTTTTGTGGTATATATTAATGATTTGGACTTGAATGTGGGGGGGCTTGATCAAGAAATTTGCAGATGATCCAAAAATTGGCCGTGTGGTTGATAGTGAGGAGGAAAGCTGTAGACTGCAGGAAGATATCAATGGACTGGTCAGGTGGGCAGAAAAATGGCAAATGGAATTCAATCCAGAGAAGTGTGAGGCAATGCATTTGGGGAGGGCAAATAAGGCAAGGGAGTACACAATAAATGGGAGGATACTGAGAGGTGTACAGGAACAAAGAGACCTTGGAGTGCATGTCCACAGATCCCTGAAGGTAGCAGGACAGGTAGATAGAGTGTTTAAAAAGGCATACGGGATACTTTCCTTTATTAGCTGAGGCATAGAATATAAGAGCAGGGAGGTTATGCTAGAACTGTATAAAACATTAGTTAGGCCACAGCTTGAGTACTGTATACAGTTCTGGTCACCACATTATAGGAAACATGTGATTGCATTAGAGAGGGTACAGGGGAGATTTACGAGGATGTTGCCAGGGCTGGAGAATTTTAGCTATGAGGAAAGATTGGATAGGCTGGGGTTGTTTTCTTTGGAACAAAGGGGGCTCAGGGATGATTTAATTGAGGTATATAAAACTATGACGGTACTAGATCGAGTGGATAGGGAGGATCTACTTCCCTTTGCATTCAGTGACCAGGGGGTATAGATTTAAAGTAATTGGTAGAAGAATTAGGCGGGAGCTGAGGAGAAATTATTTCAACCAGAGGGCGGTGGGGGTCTGAAACTCACTGCCTGAAAGGGTGGCAGAGGCAGAAACCCTCAACTCAGGGGTGAGCGACTAACCCGCTCTCGGGGCGGGTTAGAATCATAGAAAGTTATGGCACAGAAGTTGGCCATTCGGCCCATCATGTCTGTGCCAACCGAAAAAGAGCTATCCAGCTTAACCCCACTTTCCAGCACTTGGTCTGTAGTCCTGTAGGTTACGGCATTTCAAATGCTCATCCAAGTACTTTTTAAATGAGTTGAGGGTTTCTGCCTCTGCCACCCTTTCAGGCAGTGAGTTTCAGACCCCCACCGCCCTCTGGTTGAAATAATTTCTCCTCAGCTCCCGCCTAATTCTTCTACCAATTACTTTAAATCTATACCCCCTGGTCACTGAATGCAAAGGGAAGTAGATCCTCCCTATCCACTCGATCTAGTACCGTCATAGTTTTATATACCTCAATTAAATCATCCCTGAGCCCCCTTTGTTCCAAAGAAAACAACCCCAGCCTATCCAATCTTTCCTCATAGCTAAAATTCTCCAGCCCTGGCAACATCCTCGTAAATCTCCCCTGTACCCTCTCTAATGCAATCACATGTTTCCTATAATGTGGTGACCAGAACTGTATACAGTACTCAAGCTGTGGCCTAACTAATGTTTTATACAGTTCTAGCATAACCTCCCTGCTCTTATATTGCAGAGAGGTCACAGAGAATGAGGAGTGAAAATGGACCACAGTCATGAAGAATGTTATTTGCAACTTTGATTCGCACTGTTTCAGTGCTGTAGCAGGGCTGTGAACTTGATTGGAGAGATTTAAACATGGAGTTGCGGGAGAGATGGGTACGGATTTGGGAGGCGACAACACTTTCAAGGACTTTGGAGAGGAAAGGTAGGTTGGAGATGGGACGGTAGTTTGCAAGAAGAGAGAGGTCGAGGGTGAGTTTTCTAAGGAGGGGGTGACGACGGCTATTTTGAAAGGAGGGGAGCAGTACTTATGGAGAGGAAACCATTTACAATGTCAGCTAGCATGGGGGCCATGAAGGTAAGTTGGGTGGTCAGCAGTTTAGTGGAAATTGGATTAAGGGAGCAGGAGGTGGGTCTCCTGGGATAAGGTGATGTCAGCGAGCCCTTGAAGGAAGATAGGAGTGAAACTAGAGGACACGGTATTCGGGCTAGGGCAGGGGTGGGGTGGGGCAGGGGGAGGGTTCTGGCCTCATGGGCAAAAGGGAAGAGGGGGAAGCAGTAGAATCAGATGAATGATGGTCGCAATCTTAGTGACAAAGAATTCTATGAGCTTCTCGCACTTGTTGTGGGAGGTGAGGGTGCAGGGAAGAGGGGAGAGGGGAATAAGGAGATGGTTTGTAGTGGTAAAAAGAAGCCGGGGGCTGTTCTTGCTCTCCAGGATGATCCTGGAGTAATGGGCAAATCTGGCAGAAGAGAATGAGACCTGATAGCACTTGATGTGCTTCAGCCAGATCTGGTGATGGATAGCTAAACTAGTTGTGCACCAGATATGCTCAAGTCTGTGCCACTTGGACTTGAGGGATCAAAGATGGACATCAAAGCTGGAGGTGAGGGAGTCACTGAGCTTGAATAATGGCTGTACTCACAGTTAATAGCTGATTTTTTTTCTTATTAACAGCTGGGGGGACTGAACCACCAGTAGCACCAGCATAGGGTTAATCATCATTTCCATATCAAGAACAACCATCAAGCAATCACATACGGTGACAATCCTACAACATATGTTTCACAGTGCCTATAGCCATTCCAAACCCCCAGCACTGAACAGTCAGTGGAATCATGAAAGGGTCCTGTGTAGCCAATGTGCATTTTACTTTTGTCACTATGAGTACAAGTCTCTTGTTGATGAAACTAGCCCAGCCGGAGTGCAGCAGCATTCTGAGCACACCATTCAGTCTGGCCACTAACATATTGGGCCATAATTTCACAATTCATACAGGGGGAGATTGGACAATAAACCTGGGGAGATGCGCCTCAATTTAATTTGGGGATTAAAGCTAACGATTCAGTGGGTGTGCTGCACATGTTACCCTTCTCCTGTCTTCTGGTGTTATGACTTTCTTTCTGGAGTAAACCTCTATTATGAGACAATTCTCCATGTCCATGTCTGCTCTCATTGATGTTACGGTGTTTTTAATCTCTCTCTCTCTGCCCCTAGTTATGCCTGCTTCATCACGGTTTGAATTGTCTTGTCACTCCATAAACTAATTGCCTGGGAACTATTTGGACTATGTTCAAAGGGCCTTGGTGTAAAACTCTACAATTTTTCTTTTCGTAGCCTCTGGGTCTTATGGATCAAACCAATTGACCTGGGGAACTGGCCCGTGCTGTGGGCTTATACAGTGCCCCTTCATGGGTTAAAATCTATTTGAGACTGATAGAATGAAAGGCTTCTTTCTCTGTTGGCTGTAAGGTCCTTTGCAAAATAGATTTGGTTTTCTTCAGTGTGGGCTCATAATTTCACACAAAGTTAGCAACCTCACTCACAAAGGCCATAATGACGGCTGGTATGGGAATTGGAAAACATTCCTTTATTGGAAGCTACTCGTCTGAGATTGAAGTAATTAAAAGTTTGTTGGGACAGAGCAGAAGGAATTTACTTCAGCATCTGGTCGTGATCCAGCTGGTAGAACTTAATGTTGACACTGGGCAACAAATGAGAAAAAAGGATGTTCCTCTCCCCAGTACTGGCATCCTTAACATCGATGAGCACAAAATCCACCCTCAAATCTGTCCAACGTATCTGTCGATTTTTGCGTGGGGTCCCTGGGAGTCTATCTATATTTGCAGCTCCCAACGGACACAAAAAAGTTTGCAAACCAGTTTCAAGAAACTATTGCATTATCCTTGACAAAGCCCAAATTCTTACCCAACTACAGCTGGATACTGTCATCGAGGAATTTGTAAAAGTTAGGATCCGTGAATCGGGAGGTATCAAACCTCCATCATGGTTTGGATTGCTCAAACTCAACTGAAACTAGGGCATGATTTGAAATCGAAATAAGAGAAGACTGACAGATTTTTGAGATGAGACATAATCTATTCAACAGTATTCTTTACCTATTGGGTATTTTACCTATTGGTACCTTTACCGATCGTATACCCTACTGATTAGGGATTAGAGTTTCTGATAGTCAGCTAGCCCAATTTTCTGCTCCACATTCCCCTGACCTGACAACAATGGGATAGGGGCTCTTTGCCTCTGGATGATTTATTTGGAGCTGCAGTGTCAAAGCTTTTGTCTTTGTGGGTCGCATAGGTTTGTATCATGGAGCCTTAATGGCCACACATAGGGCGCTGAATTGGGCCATGTAGCGCCCGTTATTTTAGCGCTATGTGGCCTTCCAAATGCAAAGATGGCGTCTTGGCTGTGCGCACACATTCTCAGTGTGACGTTCGCCGGATGCCATCTTGGTATAGGAGTTAGCGCAGGCGCAGATAACGAACGCTGGAAGCATGTAAAGCAAGGAGAAAATGGATGCAATCAGTGTGCAACGCTGATTTAAAGTGATAGACACCATTTTGGGAGTTAACGCAAAGGGTGGGAGAAGTTTGGAACGCTCTTCTGCGAACGGCAGTTGATGCTAGCTCAATTGTGAATGCTAAATCTGAGATTGATAGATTTCTATGAACCAAAGGTATTAAGGGATATGGGGCTATGGCGGGTATATGGAGGTAGGTCACAGGTCCACCATGATCTCATTGAATGGTGGAACAGGCTCAAAGGGCTAAGTGCCATTGGCACTTGCTGCCTCCTGAAATGCGCCAACTTCTCCTGCAAGAAAGCGGGACATGTGCTTGGGTGATGTGCCTATCATGGTTGAATAGCTGCGAGTGTGTGCGTGTACTGTGAAATGTGGGAGGGCGCCTTGCAACAGTGGTAATGTGTGAGGGGTGAGAGGAAGCATCTGATTGGAAGTGTTGAGTACGAATGGAAAGAGTTTGTTGGTATGTGGGTGATGGGTGTGTAGTGTGTGGAGCAGTGGATGCGGCTAGTGGTGCAGTTGGTCGGAGACACCACTTGACAGTTGACCTCACTCACCTTGACCACTCATGTCAAAGCATTGAACTTCTTCCTGCACTGCATCCATGTTCATGATGCTGTGTGCCTGGCATCAACTTCATCCCCCGCTGCCTCTTAGGTATATGTCTGGAGGGCCTCTTGCCGCGCCCCCACCACCCCACTGCGGGTATAGGATGTCCCTCCTTCTGTCCACCTCTTGCACCAAGGTATCTAGTGCATCAGCGAAGAACCTTGGAACACGCACTCTTGCAGGCCTGGTACAAACTCAGATCAGCAGATTGGTGAGGTCTGGCATGTAGATTGGAGGATGTGGGATTTAATAGTGCGCAACCTTTATTCAATGTTTTAACATAACTCATCAGTTTGTAAACATAGGGATGGGAGCTGCATCTGTGTTTTGCATGTGCAATGTCTGATCTCCATTCAGACTCCGTGTAGTCAGCAGACTTCATTTTCAGCAAATAACAAGAACCAGCTACCTTTGAGAGATTTTCAAAAGACAGCCTGCCTTTAAGAGATTGGAGCTCCCCCTGCTGGTGAAAATTGCAAATTGCATCGAATCCTTGTGTTCACTCTGATTTCCAACGCAGATTGCAGGTGAGTCCTCAGGCCTCGCGAAAGTCTCGTCCTGCCTGCACAGGGGCCATTGGGGGTGGGGTAATAGCGCTACCCCCGCCCAATAACAGGCCCCATCCAATTTTCCCCGCATAGTTTAATGCATGTTCCCATATATTTAAATGTATCAAGTCGCTTATACAAACAGATCTGATTTAAGATGTATCCACCAATAAGGGAACAGTGTCATCAATAATCAATTCCAAACCTGCAAGCCTAGGAAATTCAAACAGGATAAGACAGGATAAGACAGCAAATAAGAAATATAAGTGCTAATGATTCTGAACTGCTTGGGCTTCAAGTGCCTGATTGTTAGGGCCACATGCTGGATAACCCTGATTTGAAGTGAAGTTCTGGACCTGACTTGACTGAAGTCACTCCAAAGATTATCATGACATCAGTCGCAGTGAATACTAAATTTGGAGCTCGTTGTTCCGATCTACCACTGCCCTCTTCCTATAATTCCTTCTTAATGCTAAAGGGATCAAGGGATATGGGGAAAAAGCGGGAACAGGGTACTGAATTAGATGATCAGCCATGAACATTTTGAATGGCGGAGCAGGCCCGAAGGGCCGAATGGCCTACTCCTGCTCCTATTTTCTATGTTTCAATGCATACAGTTCCATTAATGGGAACACACACTGCTCTCTTCATCCAATGTCATTTCTAAAATAATATATGGTAAATGTTTTAAAAATGAATGCAACTCTCTCTCTCTGTTAGACTGTGTTATAAAGACTGGGTTGGAATATGCTGAAAAAATAATGGTGTGTGAATGACGCACACTGTTATTAATGTACAAATTGTCAGCAATTTGTGGCAAGAAAGAGATACCCCTTGAAGTGCGAATCGCCACAAGTTGCTTCGCAAAAACGACATCTTGCCCTTAACCTCCCTGTGATTTTCATGAAGTTGCTCCATTTGCACATTAATTGCCCATTAAACTCGCCACAAAAAGTTAAGTCTAGTAATTAATTGCGTAAGTACCCTTTTAATGATGTAATAATTGTTAATGACTGCGAATCAACCTCTCTGGCCCAGAAAGTGAACAATTAAAAGTGTGGAGTTTCATTCCTTCAGGTCGTGAATTGCTGGAGATTTTTAAAATGTCAAATTTTAAATTTAACATGTTTTTTCTTACTTTTCCTTTCTGTCTCTTTTTGTCTCTCTCTCTTAATCCAATCTTTCTTTCCCTCTTTTTATTTTACTGTCCCTGATTTGACTTTGAATTCACCCTCCTTCTCAGTCCTTCCTCTGTTGATTTCTCAAACCTTAAATCGTATTGGGTAAGGAAATACACTGTTGGTCCCGTTGTTCACACTTCCAGCAACTTTCAGGACAAAAAAAATTCGAGCTGAAGGGTGCAGGAAAAAGTCTAACTAACACAGCATGCCATGAGATGCCCCGCTCCAGTAAATTCTGGCACAATGTTCCTGCCTAATCTCTTTTTAATTTTAGCATTGCACTCTCATTTAAGTGTGTTTCTTGGAGCAACACAATGTCACACCCATCCATCAAAGTTCACTCAATATTTGCCTTGTTCTCAGTTAGAATATCAACACTTTTTGTACTCTGTGAATACTGGATGTAACTGCACACGTTTGACTTACAGTACTACAATAAACAACAGCTGTGCCATTACATTCAATCCAACACAATCTCCAATTAATATTATTTAACAATAACGGCTTTTGAAAAGAAAGTATAAACTAAAACAACAAAAAAAATACATGGACACTACTGAGATAAACTCAGCTTGTGACTGATTTGTACTCCCCACTCTGCGCTTGCAAGCTAGTTTGGAGAAAGGCAGTGGCAACAACACTCAGTTCTTTCCTCCCTCTTCGAGCCAGGCCCTTTATTCCCAGCTTCTGTGCCCCACTCGTGCCTGCAAGCTCTCAGTAGTTCTTGGTACAAGGAACACCTTAATGCACGTACTACCTTAATATAACTTTTTACATAAGCAAACCTTTTCCTTCTTAAGTTATAAATCCTAAGAAAACCCATCAACAGTCATATTTGCCTTTGTAATGAAGTACTCACTGGTGTGACTTGGCTGACTTTATGAAAGGACAATATATTCACCGCTGAGGAGAGATTGTTAGCTTCTCCACATAATTCCTTTACGTCCAGCTGAGAATCCCCCATAATGATGAAAAAAGCAAGCAGTGTTGGCAGTCTGCCCCTGCAATTTCACAGGGTACAGCACAGCTCAGTATCATTTATGCCCAATTCCTGTAGTTGCTTCTTGACAGGCACAATGTCCATTGCAACTCCATCAATGAACTGTGCAAGCATGAGTTCTGGAGCCATTATATCCACCACCTGGGTGGAATACTCTTGGGATTCATTCCTTCTCATAGAATTGGAGGAATCAAACAATGATAGAGAAGCTGGGGTTGTTCTACTTAGAGTAGAGAAGGTTAAGGGCAGATTTAATAAAGGTGTTCAAAATCATGAACGGTTTTGATAGAGTAAGTAAGGAGAAACTGTTTCCAGTGACAGAAGGGTCGGTAACCAGAGGACACAGATTTAAGATAGTTGGCGAAAGAACCAAAGGTGAGATGAGGAGAAAATTATCTACGTAGTGAGTTGTAATGATCTGGAATGCTCTGCCTGGAAGGGTGGTGGAAGCAGATTCAATAGTAACTTTCAAAAGGGAATTGGATAAATACTTGATGGTGAAAAATTTGCAGGGCTATGGGGAAAGGGCAGGGGAGTGGAATTAACTGGATAGCTCATTTAAAGAGCTGGCACAGGCTCGATGGACAGAATGGCCTCCTTCTGTGCTGTATGATTCTATGATTCTAAGGGGGAAGGGGAGGAGCCTAATTGATTTCTGGAACTCAAGAAATTTAGTATCAAAATCCATGTGAAGAAGAGCAGGGAGTTCCCCCTTATGTCCTGACCAACATTCAATGAACATCAGCCAAAACAGACTAATTGGTCATTCAGCTCATTACCATTTGTGGCATCTTGCTGTGCATAAAATGGCTGATTACAATTGATTATGGTTTCTACTAATTCATGGCTAATGGGTGGAAAATCTATGTGAACTGCCTTGACATGCTTCTGGGAGATAGGAAAAGGCACTCAATAAATGCAAATCTTTCTTTTTAAATTCTTTCGAGTAAACTTACAATCCCAATATTGTTCCATAGGTTTTTGCTTTTCGTGTTGTCTGATTTTCTTGCCAGGGGCTCAATCATCCTTCCTTGCTTTGCTTTGTTTTTGGTATTTGCTTTAAAGGTTTAAAAGGCTCTGTATTGCTTTGTAAACTTTGTGTCAATTATCATGTTGGCCCATTCATACCTGCAAATAAAGGTGATGGGAGGAATGATGGGCTCGCAGCTGTTCTCCCAAATCTTTTTGGCATGGGTTATGCTCCCCCCTCTCCCCAGTGCCCCTCTCCCCCAAACTCCAAATTCTGGAATTGCCTCTGGTGCTTTCCTCAACTTTTTATACATCCTTACACCTCTGACTGCAAAACCACAGTACTCCTTCTATGAGCAAATAAAAGAATAATTTCAATTCAGGGATAAAAGCCAACACCTTTCAAACTCCGTGAAATGATACTGGGTTAAACTTTCAAACTCCATGAAATGATACTGGGTTAAACTTTCAAACTCCGTGAAATGATACTGGGTTAAACTTTCAAACTCCATGAAATGATACTGGGTTAAACTTTCAAACTCCATGAAATGATACTGGGTTAAACTTTCAAACTCCATGAAATGATACTGGGTTAAACTTTCAAACTCCATGAAATGATACTGGGTTAAACTTTCAAACTCCATGAAATGATACTGGGTTAAACTTTCAAACTCCGTGAAATGATACTGGGATAAACTTTCAAATTCCAGGAAATGACACTGGGTTGAACTGCACACATTTCTATTGTTAGCAGAATCAACGAAGAACACCAGTTCTTCAAAAAAACACTTTTTATATAAAGATGGTAGCCTTTTAAATTCCACTTTGTCTTGTCAGGATCGATTTTTTGGGGGGGTTTCTCTGAATTTTTACTGAACATACCCCTTGCCTGTTCTAATGCATCCAATTGCAATTGAGGTCCAGGGCAAAAAATGACAACTGCCCAGTTCATAGTGTCAGAGATGAGGTACAGCACAGGAGGCGGCCATACGGCCCATAGTGCCTGTGCCGGGTCTTTGAAAGAGCTACCAAATTAGTCCCATATTCATCAACTGAACCGCACTCCTCAATGGCTCAGCAAGTTTATCCAGTGATTAACTCAACCATACAGGCCAGGACTTGGTCTGTGCTGAACTTGTTGATCTCAATCAGGGTAATGGTGGGGTATCACAATTGGCTTTCATGCCTTTAGGTAAAGGAGGAGGGAAGAGAACTGGCTGAGAGTTCTGAGCCAGTTCTAAGTCCTGATCATTATCCAACAATCTCCGCTGGAAGTATGTGTGTTGACCTCAGATGAGAAGATCGGGCTTGACTCTGATGGTTTCCCCACCCCCCCCAATTGTGTGACTAACGATAATAACAACGATGACAGCAGCAGCAGTAACAGAAACAACTTGCATTCATACAGCACCTTTAACACAGAGAAGTGTCCCAAGGTGATTCAGAATGGAATAAAGGAATAGGTGTCAAACCTTTGTGAGGAAGTTAAGAGTCAGGAGTGTGATGGAATACTCTCCACTTGCTTGGATGAGTGCAGCTCCAACAACACTCAAGAAGCTCGACACCATCCAAGATAAAGCAGCCCGCTTGATTGGCACCCCTTCCACCACCCTAAACATTCACTCCCTTCACCACCGGCGGACTGTGGCTGCAGTATGTACCATCCACAGGATGCACTGCAGCTACTCGCCAAGGCTTCTTTGACAGCACCTCCCAAACCCGCGACCTCTACCACCTAGAAGGACAAGAGCAGCAGGCACATGGGAACAACACCACCTACACGTTCCCCTCCAAGTCACACACCATCCCGACTTGGAAATATATTGCCATTCCTTCATTGTCGCTGGGTCAAAATCCTGGAACTCCTCCCTAACAGCACTGTGGGAGAACCTTCACCACACGGACTGCAGCGGTTCAAGAAGGCAGCTCACCACCACCTTCTCGAGGGCAATTAGAGATGGGCAATAAATGCTGGCCTCGCCAGCGACGCCCACATCCCGTGAACGAATAAAAAAAAAGGGGCTAATGGAAGACTTTGTCTGAGATGGGTTGCAAGGAGGCTTTTAAATGCAGGGAAAGTAGAAGGTGGAGAGTTTCAAGGAGGGAGATCCAGAGAATAACACTCAGATGATTGAAGACTTTGCCACATATGGTGTAGCAGAGTAAGTGAGGGATGCGTAAATGGCCAGTCAGAGAACCAGAGGGCATGGGAGGGGATGTAGGGCTGGAGAACATTGCAGAGGTAGTGTGGGTTGAAGCTGTGGGAAGATGCAAGTGCACTGTAGCCACTGTACAAGTAAATTAAAGGATCTTTTTCAAACACTACACATAATAACCAATATGTGCTTATTTCTCTCACTGCTACATAGAATTCTTAACCCTTTGTTCTTGAACTAAGGTGTCATGAAAAGTCTAAAGATTTGGTAGTCCAGTGCACTCTTGGAATAACATTTTCTTTATTGTCATCACTCAATTTAGAGTTGAAATGAGGGAGTATTGGACTCAATGTTGAGGCATTATGCACCATCGCTAAAATTAACATGGAAACAAATCGATGATCACATTCATTCTGTTATGCAAAGGGTCTGTTGAGGAATTAGGAATAATAAACTTTGTGAAGTGAAACGTTTAATTTTCACTTAATTACAAGCAGGATGCTAAGTAAAGGCTCACACATCAAAGATGCCCATTTCCATGCTGGTTGATGGGGGAGCATCCGTATCTGGGATATCTGTTTCTTTGGCAGTTTTGAGATGCTGCCCTGCTCTCTACTCTCATCTTCACTTTTGAACGATTGCTGTTCAATGTTTTTCTGAGTTGATATTGGAAATGTGAAGTTGGGGGCATGTCACAATCTACGTTTGCAACTGTAATGTTTCGATGCTACAGCCCGGATTTTAACTCCTGCGGGGAGTCGTGCAGGTAGGGTCCAAGGCAGGCACAGTGTGAGACTCAGAAGATTTTAACTCCCAGGCTTTAACTGCAAGAGCCCCTTCAGTCTCCCACCTGAAGTCTGCGAGAAGTGTTAGCTGGCCGGTGAGCGAAAGAGGAATTTCAAGTGGCAGTAGGCCACCGCTGGGGACCCGAAGGAACGGTCCCCAGCAGTCAGGTAAGTGCTTAGGATGGGCGGTGGGGGGTTTGTGGGCCAGCATCTCAGATGGGGAGGGGTAGGGGAGGCCCATGGTTTCCTTCTGTCCCACTCCCCTGCTTAATAGAGCTGGTTGAAATTGCAATCCAAGGGCAGGAA
The DNA here is from genome assembly GCF_035084215.1 of Heptranchias perlo. Lineage (NCBI taxonomy): Eukaryota > Metazoa > Chordata > Chondrichthyes > Hexanchiformes > Hexanchidae > Heptranchias > Heptranchias perlo. The sequence continues at coordinate 20,310,939 of NC_090328.1, read as the reverse complement.
ACGGGATCGGAGGGGTTAAGTTGTTGCGGCCATTTTAACTGTCCGCCCGTCCTTAAAATTCTGCAACAGTCTACAAGATCACAAGATAGATATAGATGAGAAAGGCCTTTTGACCCATTCTAGCTCATGCATCCGGAAAGAACGCTCATTAAGTCCTTAATAATTCTAAGTCAAGGCTCACCCCGTTAGCATTCTTTAGCAATTCCCAACCTTGTTTTCAGTTCTTATTCTCTCCAAGCTTCCTCTCAATCCGGTGATCCAAATCCGAATCCAAAGCTTTAACTTTCTGCCTTAAAGTCGCAGCATTGATTTATAACCCATGTCATGTGGCTAGTTGGTAGATTGGCTCATTGATTGACAGAGTTATAGAATGAATTAGCGGATAGTAATATGAAGTTAACCACAGCCACATTCATTTTTTAATTACATAAGAAAATAAACTGTTTAAATTACTTCATATGTTGCAATAATTAAACTTAAAATGATCCCATTAATATGTTTTTATATTTTGCACACACCATAATGCAGTGACACAAGAGCATTCTGCCAGGCTGAAAGATTTTAAGAATATTTCGCGGTAAAAAATTAATAGTCCATTGCAAAAATTTCCTACTGCTTAGCAAATTCAAAATGTAAGGAGCTCTAATATAAGTAGATATGGGGCAGAAATTGGTACGTGTTGCACCTGTTTTTTGGGCGTAAAGCATACCAATTTATCAGTGTAATGGCCTACGCATTATCTGCGTAGGTGTGGATCCTATTGCTAAATTCATGGGCTGCATTTTCTTGGAGTCCCGGACGGCTGATAAAACAGGCCTTAGGTCCCTTGGCTATGTTAATGAGGGGCCTAATGGCCGTTGAAGGATCCTTTCCAGAAATTTGGCTGCCTTGAGTGGTGCAGGCCACAGGCCTGCTCCTCATGGGTTTTCTGCTTGTGGATGTGGCCCACCCCCCAGTCCCCAACGAAAAGATAGGTAAAATAATTTTTCAGAAATCTTTTAATGTAGAGCCAGGAGGAGCAGGAGTACACCTGCCAACCGCTGCCAGCCACGATTGGCATGTCCCACTGTCGTTCTCCTGCTCCCCCGGGACTTACCCGTGGGCTGCTGGCAGTGAGGCAAGTGGACCAAAATTCAATCCTTCCGAAGGCCGAGCTGCCTGTCGAGGTGTGACAGGCGCCAGCAGCTCACCCGGAATGTTTAGATGAGGCCCGATGCCCAATTTCGAACTGGCCTTGGGCCCAGATAGCATATATTTGTCTCCGAGCTCCATTTTGCAGTATGGAGCCGGTCATATAACTCAGTGATGTCAGCTTGCATTATTCTAAAATGGGTATTATTGTCAAACCGATACCTGCAGCCGAACAGCAGCATAAAATAACAGAACTGAGACACACTGGACTCAGGAAAAGTGAGAGAAGAGTTAATTTGCCAATTAAGAGACTAAATCCTTCACCTTTCCCAAGTGGATAGCAAGTGCACCTCATAGTGGACTGACCACAAAGTTATGCACAGCAAATTAATAAGTTTGCTGGCAGTGAAAAATACAATGCAGGTAAGTCTTGCATTATGTGAAAACATTGTTTTATTTTTGTATTGTAGTTGCTGAGAAGGTTCAGGCACGACAACACTGTCAGCTTCATCTGCTGTTACAAGCTCCCAGCTCAAGCTATCCATTATTATTTGCCTTTAAGTCAATTATTGCATTTGACATTGCACACTGCACACCAGTTGGACCTCTGTAATGTACTGCAGCTTAATTATGACAGAAATGGAGTAATTATTATGTGAAAATTATGCTGTTATGGCATAAATGTGTGAAATTAAGTCAATAAGCAATCTGAGCACCTCAGGTGGATGAACAATCTGAAAGAAAGCATGGAATTTTAATGCACGTGAAACCAAGAGCAAATGGACTAGCAGTTCTGCTATGTTCGACATAAGACAATCCCATTATTTATTACCATTGTCAACTCCAGGTAAAGGTATTGCTGATCCAGACATGATTCAGATTTAAGCACTGAAATCTCTATGCAACAAACAAGCTCCTCATCATTCCCACCGAACAAAAATTTCTGATCAAAGGATAAACACTTAAATACAAAATCATGTCATGCATGAAATATTCAATGACTATCCATTTTGTTATGCTCAGTCACAACAGATGTAGTCAGTCCACTGCCAAGTAATAATGAAAGACAGGGGCCCCCAATATTTACGGGGAGGGAGCAGGGGTCGGGAGGAGTTGTAGCGGCCGGGAAATCTGGGAATGCGGGGATCGCGGAGGTCGAGCCGAATTTAACAGCAGGACCTCATTTGGAATTTTTTTCTCTGTTTCCTGGCCGATAGCCAGCCAGTTTGAGAGCCCTTCAGTAGAAGGCCGCAGCTGGGGAGCAGGGAGAAGGGAGGGGGGGGGGGGCGGGTGATTGCAGCGGAAGGGGGGTTGGGAAACGAGATCGCATGGGGGAGGGAAGAGATCACAGCAGAGGGGAAGAGATCTCAGGCAGCGAGATCGCTGGAGGGTGTGGGGGGAGATCATGGGATGGAGAGATCGTGGGAGCTTGGCCGACCGTGAGGGGGGTCGCGGCCCATCGCGGGGGGAGGAGGGGGATCTTGGCCAATTGTGGTGGGGTGGGGGGGCCTTGGCCGATCGCGCAGGGGTGGGCCCATCACGGGGGCGGCGGGGGGGGGGGTGGGCCTCGGTCGATTGCAAGGGTGGAGGGGGGGGGCTGGTCTCGGCCGATCGCGGGGGGTGGCGTCGGGTGGGTGTAAGCGGATTGCAGGGGGGAGGCCAATCGTGGCACATTAGCCGGAGGGGAAGCACTCCTGCTTCTCCTGGCCCACAAGCAGTGCTCGAAAAGCAATGACTTGCTGGATCCGGCCGTTCTCACCTCCTTGCAGCTGCCGGGTTTCCTGAGCCTTGGGAAACCCAGCCTGCAGCAGTCAAATGTAAAAGTCTGCTAAAATCTGAGACACGCAGCCTCATTAACGTATTTAAATCACTGACCCACCTCTTGAGAGCAGGTTACTCGCCCGTCCCCGCAACGTGTCCCCGTTAAACCGGAAGTAGGTATGTTCGTGGCGCGTTGGGGTGGGTTTCAGATTTTTAAGAATTTAACTCCCCCCCCCCCCCCCCCCCCCCCCCGCCTCTCTCCCGCCTGTCCTGGTTTGTTAAAATTCCTCCCCCCTCAAGTCTGAAAGCATGTTTTTGGTATCTAGCTTTAAGTTAAAAAGTGGCATCATCTGCCATTCGATGAGTTTTTGGTGCAGTAGATGTAATAATATCTTGAATTTTTTGGGAGGATTTTGATTTTGTTTTTAGCATATTTATAATTTGGGGGGAAATTTCTACTGTGGAATGGCTGTGGAAAAGTTAACCTGTTTATAAAGCAGTAAACCTGTTTATAAAGCACAGGTTTATGATTTCACTACACCTAATGCACAGAGGAAATCTTTCCGTGTGGTGACTTCATCAGTCTTATCATTGTGCACCTCTGTTTACAAACACCTGGTAAAATTACATTTTTCAGGGTGACTGAACTGCTGACTGAATGAATGATACACTGGATGTGTGGCGCAAAGACTCGCAAAATGGCCAGCATGAACATTTCATAGCAATACTAATGCAGCATTTATTAGGAGTCAAAAAGAAAAACTCAAACATAGAATCATAGAATAGTTACAGCGGAGAAGGAGGCCAGTCGGCCCATCGCGCCTGTGCCGGCTCTTTGTAAATCCAGTTAGTACCATTTCCCCGCACTTTCCCCATAGCCCTGCAAATTTTTTCCCTTCGAGTATTTAACCAATTCCTTTTTGAAAGCCGCGACTGAATCTGCTTCCACCACCCTTTCAGGCAGCGTATTCCAGATCATAACGACTCGCTGCGTAAAAAAGTTTTTCCTCATGACGCCTTTGGTTTTTTTGCCAACTAGCTTACATGTGTGTCCGCTGGTTCTCGACCCTTCTGCCAATGGGAACAGTTTCTCTTTATTTATTTTATCTAAACCCTCCATGATTTTGAACATTTCTATCAAATCTCCTTTTAACCTTCTCTGCTCTAAAGGAGAACAACCCCAGCTCCTCCAATCTATTCATGTAACTGAAGTCCCTCATCCCTGGAACCATTCTAGTAAATCTTTTCTGCACCCTCTCTGAGGCCTGCACATCCTTCCTAAAGTGCAGTGCCCAGAATTGGACACAATACTCCAGCTGTGGCCAAACCAATATTTTATAAAGGTTCAACATAACTTCCTTGCTTTTCTACTCTATGCCTCTGTTAATGAAGCCCAGAATCCTGTATGCTTTTTTAACTGCTTTCTCAACCTGTCCAGCTACCTTCAAAGATTTGTGCACATCTACCCCCAGGTCTCTCTGCTCCTCCACTCCCTTTAGAATTGTACCATTTAGTTTATATTGCCTCTCCTCATCATTTCCGTCAAAATGTATCACTTCATACTTCTCTGTGTTAAATTTAATCTGCCACGTGTTCGCCCATTCCATCAGCCTGTCTATGCCCACTGTTCACTACCCTTCCAAGTTTTGTGTCATCTGCAAATTTTGAAATTGTGTCCTGTACACCCAAGTCCAAGTCATTAATATATATATAAATAAAACTGTGGTCCGAGTACTGACCCCTGGGGAATGCCACTGTACACCTCCCTCCAGTCCGAAAAACAACCATTCTCCACCAATCTCTCTTTCCTGTCACTTAGCCAATTTCGTATCCATGCTGCCACTGCCCCTTTTATTCCATGGGCTTCAATTTTGCTGACAAGCCTATTATGTGGCACTTTATCAAATGCCTTTTGAAGGTCCATATACACATCAACCACATTGTCCTCATCAACCCTCTCTGTTACCTCATCAAAAAGCTCAATCAAGTTAGTTAAACACGATTTGCCTTCAACAAATCCATGCTGGGTTTCCTTTATCAATCCACACTTGTCCAAGTAGCTATTAATTTTGTCCTAGATTATCGTTTCTAAAAGCTTCCCCGCCACCGAGATTAAACTGAATGGCCTGTAGTTGCCGGGTTTATCCATACACCCTTTTTTGAACACGATTGTAACATTCGCAATTCTCCAGTCCTCTGAATACACAATGAATGGGAGGACCCTAGGCAAGACAGAGGGTCAGAGGGATCTTGGTGTGCAAGTTCACAGATCCCTGAAGGCGACGGAACAGGTAGATAAGGTGGTAAAGAAGGCATATGGGATACTTGCCTTTATTAGCCGAGGCATAGAATATAAGAGCAAGGAGGTTATGATGGAGCTGTATAAAACACTGGTTAGGCCACAGCTGGAGTACTGTGTGCAGTTCTGGTCACCACACTACAGGAAGGATGTGATCGCTTTGGAGAGGGTGCAGAGGAGATTCACCAGGATGTTACCAGGGCTGGAGCGCTTCAGCTATGAAGAGAGACTGGGAAGATTGGGTTTGTTTTCCTTGGAGCAGAGGAGGCTGAGGGAGGACATGATTGAGGTGTACAAAATTATGAGGGGCACAGATAGGATGGATACTAAGGAGCTTTTTCCCTTCGTTGAGGGTTCTATAACAAGGGGGCATAGATTCAAGGTAAAAGGCGGGAGGTTTAGAGGGGATTTGAGAAAGAACTTTTTCACCCAGAGGGTGGTTGGAGTCTGGAACTCACTGCCTGAAAGGGTTGTGGAGGTAGGAACCCTCACAACATTCAAGAAGCATTTGGATGAGCACTTGAAATGCCATAGCATACAAGGCTACGGACCAAATGCTGGAATATGGGATTAGAGTAGACAGGGCTTGATGGCCGGCGCGGACACGATGGGCCGAAGGGCCTCTATCCGTGCTGTATAACTCTATGACTCTATGACTCTATGACCACCCCCATATCTAAGGAGGATTGGAGGATTATGGCCAGCACCTCTGCAATTTCCACCCTTACTTCCCTAAGCAACCTAGCATGCATTCCAGCCAGACCAGGTGACTTATCTACTTTAAGTACAGCCAGCCTTTCTAGTACCTCCACTTTGTCAATTTTTAGCCCATCCAGTACCTCAACTATCGCCTCTTTTACTGTGACTTTGGCAGCATCTTCTTCCTTGGTAAGATGTAAAGTATTCATTTCGTACCTCAGCCATGCCCTCTGCCTCCATGAATATATCACCTAAATCGGCCTTTTTGGTCCCTAATTGCCCCACCCCTCCTCTTACTACCCGTTTACTTTTTATATGCCCATAGAAGACTTTTAGATTCCCTTTTATGTTGGCCGCCAGTCTATTCTCACACACTCTCTCTTCCCCTCTTATTTTCTTTTTCACATCCCCTCTGAGCTTTCTATATTCTGCCTGGTTCTCACTTGTATTATCAACCTGACATCTGTCATACGCCCCCTTTTTCTGCTTCATCTTACTCTCTACCTCTTTCGTTATCCAGGGAGCTCTGGCTTTGGTTGCCCTTTTCCCCCTCATGGGGACGTACCTAGACTATACCCAAACCATCTCCTCTTCAAAGGCCACCCATTGTTCAATTACAATTTTGCCTACCAATCTTTGATTCCAATTTACCCAGGCCTGATCCATTCTCAACCCACTGAAATTGGGTCTCCTCCAATGAAATATTTTTACTCTAGATTGCTCCTTGTCCTTTTCCATAAATAATGTAAACCTTATGATGCTATGATCACTGTTCCCTAAACGTTCCCCCACTGACACTTACTCCACTTGGCCCACTTCATTCCCCAGAACTAGATCCAGCAATGCCTCCTTCCTCGTTGGGCCAGAAACATACTGATCAAGAAAGTTCTCCTGAACACACTTCAGAAATTCCTCCCCCTCTTTGCCCTTTACACTATTACAATCCCAGTCTATATTAGTCTATATTATCACTACTCGATAGTTTTTGCACCTCTCTGTAATTTCCCAGCAAATTTGTTCCTCTATATCCTTCCCATTAGTTGGTCGCCTATAGAATACACCCAGTAGTGGAATGGCACCTCTTTTGTTTCTTAACTCTAACCAAATAGATTCTGTCCTTGACCCCTCCAGGACATCCTCTCCTGGGAGTAACCCAGAGATTACTACCTTTGAGGTCCTGCTTTTTAACTTCCTCCTAAGCTCCTGAAACTCTGACTGCAGGATCTCATCCCTTTCCTTTCCTATGTCTTTGAACCCATGTGGATCACTATTTCTAGCTGTTCTCTTTCCCCTGCAGAATGTTCCGCACCCTCTCCGTGACGTCCTTTACTCTGGCACCAGGGATGAAACACACCACGCGGAACTCATGTCGGTGGTAACAGAAACGCCTGTCTGTCCCCCGAATATCAAATCCCCTATGACTACTGCATTTCTACACTTCATTGTGCCCCCCTGTGCAGTCCTTTGCCCCAGGGTGCCATGCTCAGGGTGGCACTCCTTCGAGGTGTCGTCACCCTCACTGGTATTCAATGCTAAATACCGGTTTGAGAGTGCCACACACCCAGAAGATTCCTGCACTGCCTGCCTCTTCCTACCCTTTTGGATGGCCACCCACTTGCTATCCTGAACTCTCTGTGGCTGCACGGTGATCACCTCCTGGAACATACGATCCAGGAAACCTTCAGCCTCCCTTATGCTCTGCGGTGACTCCAGCCACCTCCCCATTCAAGCTCAGAAATCCTCAGCTTGAGCTCGAGCAACTGGAGGCATTTCTTGGCCCTCCCGGACACATGAAGCGTCCTGAAGTTCTCACACGATGCAGGAATAGCAGGCAATTGGTCTCAAACACGTTCAAATCAAGACTCATTCACACAGCCTCCTATTCTATCTCATTTTTCTTAAGGGCCTCAGAACTGCAGAATTCTTTAGGAACATAGGCCATTCAGCTCTTTGAGCCTGTTCTGCCATTCAATTAGATCATGATTGATTTGTCAACACCATTTATCTGCCTTTTTTCCATATCCTTTGATACTCTTACCTAACAAAAATCTATTGATTTCAATCTTGAAAATTTCAAATTGACCCAGCAATCACAACCTTTTAAGGGAGAGAGTTCCAGATCTGCACTACCCTTTGTGTGAAAAAATACTCCTTCAGTCTACTTGAGCTTTATGTCCCTGCATTCAGTGTAAACTCGGAAAATGTTCCAATAGAATACAGGTCCTTTGAAATTGCTCTACCTGGACTAAACACAGGACACATTTCTCCAGCAATGTGTTCTTGGCTCACATCCACTGTAAAACTTCTTTGTGTCCAACATTCCTCTTTTTGGAAATTCTGTCCCTGCCTCAGCTCACCTGCTGCTGAAACCCTCATCCATGCCTTTGTTAGCTCTAGACTTCACGATTCCAATGCCCTCCTGGCCGGCCTCCCATCTCCCACCCTCCATAAACTCAAGCTCAGCCAAAACTCTGCTGCCCGTATCCTAACTTGCACCAAGCCCATTCACCCATCACCCCCGTGCTTGCTGACTTGCATTGATGCTCCTGTGAAGTGCTTCTGGATGTTTTACTATGTTAAAAGGTGCTGTATAAAAGCAAGTTGTTGTTGGAAAAAACAGGAGCAAAGCACACTCTTCTCCAATATTAACGAACCACTAACAAAATTGCAGGAATGTGTAGCTTTCAAAGGTGCATTTTCTGAGCATATAGTATTGTTGGCGGCAATAAAATTAATGACAGCCAATCACAGTACTCATTAAATCTCAGTAGAAAAAGATGCCTGGGCCAGAAAATAACGATGAATAAAAAAAAAATTGCATTTTTTTTGCAGTGAAAATCAGGTCCAGAAATGAATGCATATCATAAACACGGTGTCAGCATGCACATGCAATATGTGTACTGATATCACAAATGATATGTGCAGGCATCTCTGGACCCAGTATAGGTTGAAAAAAAACCCTTGAGAAATCGGATTTTTTAAAAATTAAATTTGGGAGGCGATCAGTTTTTACCAATTCACCAACCTACCCCCAAAAATCAGAAATTTATGGGGAAAAAAGAAATTGGTAACAAACAAGACTGATCATCCTTCATTGCAAGCAACAAGGACGGAGAGATTCCAAGACCTCACAGGTCCTGTTGTTCCAGGCTCGCACGCATTAGTGGACCTCGTGAGGAACTTCCTTCCACCTTTGACTTGCATTGAATAGCACACAAGATAACCCTCTTGTGGTTCGGTGCTATCACATATACCTGCACAAGTGACACAAGTAGACACTGCTTCTGAAGATATGTGGCAAATATTGCAACCGAGATTCCTGGTACTGATGCAGGTCCATGAATGATAGTTGCAGACAACGGGTAGTCGGCTTTCTGTATCCCCTGTTGGTTGTGCAGCCATCCATCTATGCTACGCTCGAACTAGGGGAGCTATTAGTAGCAGGGCACATTTCACAACCACCAGAGGAGTTCACCACACACAGGGGGCAAAGATGGCAGCAAAATACATTAAACATGTATGCTACCAGCCCTGCACAGCTAGATAAGATTAACCTTTGTCTTACAGTCTGTGATTCTTCAATTGTGCAGAAAACAGAGCATAATTTATACAAAAGCCACACAAATCGAGTCATTGTATGGCTAATAGCAGTTCTGTAGCTCTAAATATGTGCAAAAGAAAATAATTATGCCCAATTGCTGAATTCACTGGGAAAACTAAGCAATGAGACCCTCATGTGCCTATCTCCCTGCCAACCGTGGATAGTCTTCTGCTAGTTAGGTGATAAAAGGAGGAGCAAGAGAGAGGAGAGAGAGAGAGAGAGAGAGAGTGGAGCATGGGATCAGTGATCAAAGGAGGAGTGAGAGAGGAGAGCGAGCGGAGCGCAGGATGAACAATAAAAGGAGGAGAGAGAGAGCAGAGCATGGGATCAGCAATAAAAGGAGAAACAAGAGAGAGGAGAGAGAGTGGAGCGTCAGGGAGAGAGGTGAAATAACAACTAAAGTGATGTCAGCACAAGGGAAGGAGCTGATGGTTGAGTAGCTGGTGAGCGTATTTTTTTCTGGTGGGTTTTTGTTTCAGCCTTTAAGTTTATTTGTCTTAAGTTTAGTTAATAATATAATAAATCGAGGCATGGCAGGGCAGCTCAGTCCCGTGGAATGCACATCTTGTGCCATGTGGGAACTCCAGGACGCTTCCCGAGCCCTGGACAACCACAGGTGCAGGAAGTGTTGTCAGCTGGAGGAGCTCGAGCTCTGGGTTTCATGAGGTGGTCATCCCACAGCCTAAGAGAGTGCAGGCAGAGAGGAAATGGGTGACCGCCAGAGAGACAAGGAGGACCAGGCAGATAATGCAGGAGTCCCCTGAATGCTTCTCACTTTCTAACCGGTATTCAATTCTGAATATTAGTAAGGGAGAGAGTTCCTCTGGGGAGTGCAGCCAGAGCCAAGTCCACAGCACCATGGGTGGCTCAGCTGTACAGTGGGGGAAGGAGAAAGGTCAGGAGAGCAATAGTGATAGGGGATTCAATAGTTAGAAGAACAGACAGGCATTTCTGCGGCCACAGACATGATTCCAGGATGGTATGTTGCCTCCTTGATGTCAAGGTCAAGGATGTCACTGAGTGGCTGCAGAACACTCTGCAGGAGTGGGGGGGTGGGTGAACAGCTAGAGGTCGTGGTCCATATCGGTACCAATGACATAGGTAGAAAGAGGGATGAGGTCCTGCAGATTTTAAAGAATTAGGAAAGAGACTAATAAGCAGGACCTCAAAGGTAGTCATCTCCAGATTACTCCCAGTGCAATGCGCTAGCGAGTATAGAAATAGGAGGATAGAGAAAATGAATGCGTGGCTGGAAAGATAGTGCAGGAGGGAGGGCTTTAGATTCCTGGGGCATTGGGACCGGTTCTGTACAAGCCGGACGGGTTGCACCTCAACAGGGCCGGAACCAATATCCTCACGGGGAGGTTTGCTAGTGCTGTTGGGGAGGGTTTAAACTAGCTTGGCAGGGGGATGGGAACCTGAGCATAGATTCAGAAGGGAGAGAAACAGAGCTGGAAATGGAAGGCAGAAAATTAGTAAGTGAGTTTGGAAGGCAGAGGAAACAAAGGTTAGAAAACAGACAATGAATGAGTTTGGCAATGCTCAATGGTATATACCTCAATGCCAGGAATATATTGAATAAAGCAGATGAGCTGAGGGCACAGATAGTCACGTGGAAGTATGATCTTAGCTATTACAGAAACATGGCTTAAACAGGGGCAGGAATGGCAGCTCAACTTTCCTGGTTACAGGGTTTTCAGATGAGATAAAGAGGGGGATAAAAAGGAGGAGATGGCAATATTGGTTAAAGAAACAACTACGGTTGTGAGGAGGGATGATATGTTAGAAGGATCATCAAATGAGGCCACATGGGTTGGGCTAAAGGACAAAAAAAGGGGCAGTCACACTGTTGGGAGTGGACGATAGACCCCCAAACAGTCAGAGGGAGATAGAAGAGCAGATATGTAGGCAAATTTCTGATAAGTGCAAAAACAATAGGGCAGTAATAGTAATATTAACTGGGATACAATCAGTGCAAAAAGATATCGAGGGCGCAGAATTCTTAAATTGCATTCAGGAGAACTTTTTTAGCTAGTACATAGCAAGCCCAACAAAAGGGGGGGGGGTCAGTTCTGGATTTTGTTTTAGGGAATAAAGTTGGGCAGGTGGAAGGAGTATCAGTGGGAGAACATTTTGGTGGTAGTGATCATTATTCAGTTCAATTTAGCATAGTTTTGGAAAAGGACAGAGATCGAACAGGAGTAAAAGTTCTAAATTGGGGAAAGGCCAATTTTACTAAGCAGTGAAGTGATTTAGCAAAAGTGGACTGGAAACAGCTACTTGAAGGTAAATCAGTGTCAGAGCAGTGAGGGGCATTCAAGGGGTCCAGAGTAAACATGTTCCCACAAAGAAAAAGGGTGGGACTGCCAAATCTAGAGTCCCCAGGATGACAAGGAGCATAGAGGGTAAGATAAGGCAAAAAAGGAAAGCTTTTGTCAGATATCGAGAGCTCAATACCGCAGAAAGCCTAGAGGAGTATAGAAAGTGCAGGGGTGAAATTAAAAAGGAAATTAGGAAAGCAAAGAGAGGGCATGAAAAAATACTGGCAAGTAATATTAAGGAGTAATCAAAAATGTTTTATAAATACATAAAGAGCAAAAGAATAACGAAGGCAAGAGTAGGGCCTATTAGACGCCAGAAAGGTAACCTATGTGTGGAGGTGGAAGATGTGGGTATTGTTCTTAATGAATATTTTGCATCTGTCTTCACAAAAGAAGGGGGTGATGCAGTGGTTGTAGTTAAGGAGGAGGAGTGTAAAATATTGGATGGGCTAAGCATAGTGAGAGACGAAGTATTAAGGGGGTTAGCATCTTTGAAAGTAGATAAATCGCCAGGCCTGGATGAAACATATCCCAGGCTGTTACGAGAAGCAAGGGAGGAAATAGCGAAGGCTCTGACCATAATTTTCGAATCCTCCCTGGTTACAGGCGTGGTGCCGGAGGATTGGAGGACTACTAATGTTGTACCATTGTTTAAAAAGGGAGAAAAGGAGAGACCTAGTAATTGCAGGCCAGTCAGTCTAACCTCCGTTGTGGGCAAATTATTGGAATCAATTCTGATGGACAGTATAAACAGTTGGAAAGGCATGGATTAATCAAGGACAGTCAACATGGATTTGTTGAGGGAAGGTCGTGTCTGACTAACTTGATTGAATTTTTTGAGGAGGTAACACGGAGGGTAGTGCGTTTGATGTAGTTTACATGGATTTTAGCAATGCTTTTGACAAGGGCCCACATGGCATACTAGTCAAAAAAGTAAAAGCCCATGGGATCCAAGAGAAAGTGGCAAATTGGATCCAAAATTGGCTTAGTGACAGGAAGCAAAGGGTAATGGTCGATGGGTGTTTTCGTGACTGGAAGGCTGTTTCCAGTGGGGTTTTGCAGGGCTCAGTACTAGGTCCCTTGCTTTTTGTGGTATATATTAATGATTTAGACTTAAATGTAGGGGGCATGTGTGTGGTTGGTAGTGAGGAGGAAAGCTGTAGACTGCAGGAAGATATCAATGGATTGGTCAGGTGGGCAGAAAAGTGTCAAATGGAAATTAATCCGGAGAAGTGTGAGGTAATTCATTTGGGAAGGTTGAACAAGGCAAGGGAATACACAATAAATGGGAGGATACTGAGAGGTGTAGAGGAAGAGAGGGACCTTGGAGTACATGTCATCAGATCCCTGAAGGTAGCAGGACAGGTCGATAAGGTGGTTAAGAAGGCTCATGGGATACTTTCCTTTATTTACCGAGGCACAGAATATAAGAGCAGGGAGGTTATGCTAGAACTGTATAAAACACTAGTTAGGCCACAGCTCGAGTACTGCATACATTTCTGGTCACCACATTACAGGAAAGATGTGATTGCACTTGAGAGGGTACAGAGGAGATTTATGAGGATGTTGCCATGGCTGGAGAATTTTAGCTATGAGGAAAGATTGGATAGGCTGGGGTTGTTTTCTTTGGAACAGAGAAGGCTGAGGGGTGATTTAATTGAGGTGTATAAAATTATGAGGGGCAGAGATAGAGTGGATAGGAAGGACGTATTTCCCTTAGCAGAGAGGTCAATAACCAGGGGGCACAGATTTAACGTAATTGGTCGGAGGATTAGAGGGGAGCTGAGGAAAAATGTTTTCACGCAGAGGGCGGTGGGGGTCTGGAACTCACTGCCTGAAAGGATGGTAGAGGCAGAAACCCTCAACTCATTTAAGAAGTAGTTGGATATATACTTGAAATGCCGTAACCTATAAGGCTACGGACCAAGTGCTGGAAAGTGGGATTAGGCTGGATAGCTCTTTCTCAACCAGCATAGACATGATGGGCCAAATGGCCTCCTTCTGTGCCGTAACTTTCTATGATTCTATGGTTCTATGATTCTAGTTCTTTGCAAAGGTCTGTGCAGGTGGGTTTTGTGACAGTTCAAAACTTCAGGTACTGCATCAACTGGCTGGCTTCTGAGTTGCCCCTGTGGGCACCTGGAAAATCTATGTGGCATAATATTCTTTCCTCAACCAACATCAAAAGAACATTCATCAGTCATTCATCTGATTGGTGTTTGTGGGATCTCAGCTGTGTGCAAAACGACTGCTGCATTTGCCTGCATGCCAAAAGTTACTGCACTTCAAAGTAATTTATTGTACGTGGAGTGCTTTGAGAAATGAAAAGGCACAATATAAATGCAAGTCATTCATTAAATGTTGAAGGCACTGGTGACCTTCATTATCATTGGTGAATGGATGACTGCAATGGTAGGTCAACATGGACCAAGTGGCATACCTCAGTCACAAATTCCCGAGTGACCCTGAGTCATCTCAAGACCTGCACCTCTGCTGTAACTCACACCACAGTACTCTGTTTCTTTGGGCCATTCTATTTAATTCCTTCTCCTGCTCTTCTGCGCTATGCTCTGCTACACTCATGCTCTTGGACAGAAAGTTCTTGTGTACTATTCACATTTTGCATTGCTGTGGTAAATCTTTGAAAGCTTCCACTTTATTAAACTTACTAACTCCAGCTCTGGCCTTACTTCAGCAGCTATGAAATTCTGCATTATTCTGAGTTATTGTTTTTGACAAGTCAAATTGCCATTTTTCACACTTCTTGCGGGCATTTTTTCTAATTTTTCATGGATACGAATATCTGACTAATCATCTGTTGCTGTCACCATTGAACATTCTGCCACTCTTTACTCAACAAACACAGGAATATCAAGCCCCTTGTACCAACTAACTTGCTGACTGCATCAAATAACGTTAAATGGAATATGCTAAAAGAAAACAAATGCGTGTGTCTGAAAAGTTAAGCAATGGAATATGTCTAATGAAGTTGTGGGTCTCCTTTCTTTTAAGAAATGTTAACTTTCACTTTAACGTTGTAAGCAAGGTGTTGACTATTTATATGGTGGCACTATCAATCCTATCTTGGTTGAATACTTTTAAAGATAAAGTCCCTTTAGGCCTGGTGATTACAGCTCCTGTATCAAATATCAGGATGGCTTTTTGTTTTCCCTCAATGCTTAACATCTGAGCCATTCTGGTATATTGTTGAGGTTGTTGACTTTTTTTTAATGCCTTTAATGCTACCATCATACCTCCTTCTTGTGAGGGAGGTAAGTGGAGTTTCTTTTGGGTTGAGTTGGCTCCAAGATGACATACATGTGAAGTTAGCAATCCAACAATTGAGCCCTGCAGCTCTCCAAGTGTTACAGGGCCATATTGATCACCGAGGAACCAGATGGTTCATTAATAGGACGTGGACGGGTTCGCCCCGTCATCGGAGATAGGTTATGTCATTATAGGAAGAGAGTGTGTACTCCACTTCAGGCAAATGAAAAATCTGTGTAGCTTGGTTTGGAAATTGTTAAACATGGTAATGGATTTCTGTGAGCGTCACACACCCAGCTGAATAAAAGAAAATATTATCATTTTTCTTTTCTCCTTCCTCATCAGTGACAAATACTGGTTGGTCCTTGACTTTCAATGATCCTGAAGTGTGATGATTTTCTTGTTACTTTTTTGTTGAGCAAGGGCAAAGAAAAAGCCTTTGATGCCAACTACTCTATACACTTTTGCTTTGAATGAAGTAGATTTTTTCCCATTTTTTCCTTTGATGAACTAGGAACATATTACTTTTTTTTATTGCAAATACCTTGCTACTGAGTCAGTGCTCTGCATATGTTTCACATTTCACCTCTTAGCCAGTTTTATAAACAGCTGTGTTATCTGTTAGATGATTAACTGCAGGAAACTTGAGCTATTATTTTCAACTACCGGCAGTTCTGTTGGAGATCTACCTACACCATGGTGTTACCCTGTAATTTGTAAGAATTTACAGTTTTATATCAACAATTTTCCTTCATTGGTCACAGCAGACATAACATTTTGCACTGCTTACAATGTATCAGCATTGTCTTTGGGGCAATGTGTTTCTGTGTCTAAAACTCAGATAAAAAGTGTTCACATTAATGTTTATTAAAAGGTCGGCCATTTGCCATTTCTAATTCATACTGAATGATGAGGTTATATTATCCACCTATAATCTAACTGTGTTGATCTAGTTTTCTTCACTGTCGGATAACAAGGATATTCACCAATTCCAGCAAGCTGTTGATCCTTGGATAGAAAATGTCCCCAATATTCCAACTCTATCTCTTACTATATTCCTCAGGCAAATCTAACATTTAGCAGGTTGAATTGTTACTCCAAATTTGGCTAACGGTATCAACTATAGAGGGTAGTTGAGGGCAATGCAATTGATGTGGTGTATATGGATTTTCAAAAGGCTTTTGATAAAGTGCCACACGGTGGACCTATCATCAAAATTGCGGCTCATGGAATAAAGGGGGCAGTAGTGACATGGATATAGAACTGGCTAAAGGACAGCAAACAGACAGTAGTGGTGGATGGTTGTTTTTCGGACTGGAGGGAGGTGTACAGTGCTGTTCCCCAGGGGTCGGTGCTGGGACCACTGCTTTTTTTGATATATATTAATGACTTGGACTTGGGTGTACCGGGTACAATTTCAAAATTTGCAAATGACACAAAATTTGGATGGGTAGTAAACAGTGAGGAAGATAGTGATAGACTTCAAGAGGATATAGACAGGCTGGTGGCATGGGCGGACACGTAGCAGATGAAATTTAACGCAGAAAAATGCGAAGTGATACATTTCGGTAGGAAGAACAAGGAGAGGCAATATAAATGAGTGGGCATAACTCTAAAAGGGGTATAGGGAACAGAGAGATCTGGGGGTATATGTGCACAAATCGTTGAAGGTGGCAGGGCAGGTTGAGAAAGTGGTTAAAAAAGCAAATGGGATCCTGGGCTTTATAAATAGAGGAATAGAGTACAAAAGTATGGAAGTCATGATGAACCTTTATAAAACGCTGGTTTGGCCACAACTGGAATATTATGTCCAGTTCTGGGCACCGCTCTTTAGGAAAGATGTGAAGGCCTTATAGAGAGGGTCCAGGAGAGATTTACTAGAGTGATTCCAGGAATGAGGGACTTTAGTTTTGTGGATAGACGGGAGAAGCTGGGGTTGTTCTCCTTGGAACAGAGACAGTTGCGAGGAGATTTGATAGAAGTATTCAAAATCATGAAGGGTCTGGACAGAGTGGATAGAGAGAAACTGTCCCCATTGGCGGAAGGGTCAAGAACCAGAGGACATGGATTTAAGGTGATTGGCAGAAGAACTAATGGTGGCATGTGTAAAAACTTTTTTACACAGCGAGTGGTTAGGATCTGGAATGCACTGCCCGAGGGGGTGGTGGAGGCAGATTTAATCATAGCCTTCAAAAGGGAACTGGACAAGTACCTGAAAGGAAAAAATCTGCAGAGCTTCGGGATAGGGTGGGGGAGTGGGACGAGCTAGATTGCTCTTGCATAGAGTCGGCGTGGACTTGTTGGGCCGAATGGCCTCCCTCTGCGCCGTAACCTTTCCATGATTCTATGATTCTATATTAAAATAATACAGGCCAGGAATTTATGCAAATGCATTAACAGACATGGAAATTAAACCCATTACCATCTGAAAATATCGCTTGGCACAGGATGAAGTTTGTGCCAGGTTTACAACACATACCTGGAAAAAAATCCTCTATAATCATAGTTTTATTTTTGCTTTGCCTAGAAGTCACTCATAAGCTAAAGTTAGTCCTGGCATCTGTAGAGAAGATGGAATTACAATGCTGGTCTCCCTGTGGAAGAATGTCCTGATTTAGAAATATTTATTCATTCCATATGTTGGCAAGTGCTTTAAATGCCTTTGGATTTATGCCTCTTTTGTCGGTGATCTGTTTGTTAGTTTGAGACCAGTTCCCAATAGTGATCATATCTATCAACTGCTGCAATATCAGATTATACTTTCTCTCTTCGGACTTCCTGCAGCACCACTGCTTTGAGAATTGCACTGGCAGTAATGAGATTGACATATCCTTTTGTGACATTTGTGACCCTACTGTTCTGAACAGTGTGATCAGACAGTAGATGCCCTGATATAGTCAGATTATCTTTACCTGTTCTGTGGACTACCTGAAGCAACATGGCTATAAGTGCAATACCCTTCTTTTGATGTAGGCTGATTGTTGAATACTGTAAAGTGAACCCTATGGAGATACAGATGAAAGTGTTCACGGCAACATGCGATGGTTAATGCTCCACATTTTCTTTGTGAATAATACTACCCGTTTGGGGTTAGTGCAGCAAAATCTTTTGCACTGCACCAATGCCAAACATATATTATAATGTTGCTGACTTCAAAGAAATGGCACTGTTAGCAAGACCACCCCGAAGATGTGATGTGCAACCAAAATGTAAAAAGAACTCGGGTGTCCTGCTGTACTGCTGTTAAATTTTTAATGATGGAGAAGAGCTGACTCCCCTTTTAGCTTTCTTCTCAAAGAAATATTTCACTGGCAGTTGGAAGCTGCTGAGCAGAGTACTGCGCATGTGTTGATTGCACATGGATGAAGTTTTGTTTTTCTCCTATTCAAGAGGGATGTCAGGAGGAATTAAAACTGCAACTACTTGTTCACATCACTTTTTTAAAAATGCTCCTGATACTGCACAACCTTGTAGAGAATAATTGGTAGAAAACAACATTTAGTCGGGATCAATGTCTTGCCTCCATTATCTTCTACACAACTTGTATCCTAAGATGGGTGTCTTTGTCAATTTTGGTCCACAGGCCAACTGGACTTGTATTTATTTTTAATTTGTTCTTGAGGTGTGGGTGGCAGGATACCTAGTTGCCCTGAGGTCAATAAGAATCAAGCACACAGTGTGGGACAGGAGTCACATATAGACCAGACCAGGTAGGTTCCCTTCCCTGAAGGACATCAGTGAATCAGTTGCGATTTTATGACAATGCAGTTACTTTCATGGTTGTTTTCTGGGTGCCAGCTCAGATTTATTGAATTCATTTTCATAATTTGCCATGGTGGGATTTGAACTCAAGACTTTTAGATTTTTAATCCCTAACCAGTAGGCTACCAAACTCTCATAATAGATCACCTGAGCCAGGCCTCATGGGTTGCATGAAGCTTTGAGGTCCTTAATTACTGTGATCTTCAACTGATATTCCGACCTCAGAAAATATAAATCCCTAGAACTGCCCAATTGCTGAGTAATGCTGCAATGGTCACAAAATTACAAGACAGGTTCAGATGGAGAGAGACCTTCAACTCATTTAATTTTACCCCTCTAGAATACCAAAAATTGGTTTATCCTGAATGCAGCAGGATTACTAGGTCTACATGTGGCCTAACCAGCGGTCCCTTCCTCCAGACGCAGTCGGCCACCACTCACTCTCTTCCCAATTACATCACCCTCCTCAGACTCACCTGAAGCCCTCGGCTGCTCTCGCTCCCCCCAGCGACCGGCAAGCTGGCTCTGGGGCTACGACGACTGCCCGCAGCTTGCCGATGCTATGCTAATGAGGTTGGTGGTCGAGACTGGCACTAGCAGAGCCTCCCCACATACAAGAGCAGTGTTGAAGTCTGACTGTGCATCCTACCACTTGCAGGAATCATTGGTAAAACAGCTTTATCTCTTGCCGTTCAGACATTTTCCCCAACAACTGCACACTCCACAGCTGAACTAAAGTTTGCCATTCCCAACCTCATTATTTAAGTGAACCATGAACAGATCATTATTGCAGATGCACTGTGATTGGCTGCTGTTTGTTTTTATTTAGGCCAACAATATTAAAGCTGCTCATTCCTGCAATATTGTTAGTAGTTTCATTAATATTGGAGAACAATATGCTTTTCTCATTTTGCAAAAAGAGGAATGTTGGGCACAAGAAGGTTATGAGGCAAGCACACATTGCAGAAGAAATGTGTCCCATGTTCAATTTCGAGGGATCTGTCCTCTTTCGGACCATTTTCCGAGTTTACACTGACAGCAGGAAGCCTTGCTGACTGCCCATATTGGGAATTGCTGCCCTCGGTTTTCTGGCCATTAATTTGAATGGATGCAAAATCATGGATGGGCGCATCCATGGTTTGCTGATCTGTGCAGCTGGCGGGCAAATCACTCCTCTGTCATCACAAAATAACTGCAGGTATCTGGATGTGCTGTACTTAACCTGGTGTGCGGTTGGTGGTGACAATAGTTGACAAAATCAAAACATATTCAGTTCACCAGTGCTGTGATCCTCCACCTTGATAAGCACCGAAACATCGGGCCCGATATTAGGATGGAGGTGGGTTGGCAGCGGGGGGTCGACTGGGCACGTGGGTAACGCGCCCAGTGAAATCGGTGGGTTCCCCATGCGATTGTAAGTAAATTGAAGCCACTTACCTTGGCTTCCGGGTTTCGCGCTGGAAAGATGGGCAGCGGGCAGACTGCGCACCTGCATCATAGGCTGTCAGCTGGAGGAGATCTAATTAACGGGGCATTCCTCCACTGACTGATGCTGCAGAAAATAGGCAAAATTACAGCGTGGAGCAACCCAGGGGAAAGGCTGCTCCAAGGTTTAATGATGCCTCACTCCAGGTCTTACCTGGAGGAGGGCGATCTTCCACCTGGCGGACGGGAGCAAGTGGCCTGCCTCTGCCACCACGAAGGCCTGGCTCGAGGTGGCAGAGGCAGTCACCAGCACCACCAACATATCACGCACCTGCACACAGTGCAGGAGGAGCTTCAATGACCTAACCAGGTCAGCCGAAGTGAGTACTCTTACTCATTCCCCTACACTCCTTCTGCCACATCACCGCCCCCACCCAACATCTCCTTCTGCACTGCCAACACTACTTTATCACATCACTCCTCATACCCATTGAACCCTCATCCTCATCTTACCTGCACTTCCTCACCTCGCCAGTACTCATCCCACCACTACCACTCAACCCAATCCTCATACAATCTCATGTCTCTGTCTCATACTCACCCTCTCATGCATCTCTTTGACGGTCAGCCTCACCCAACCTGCCACTACCTGTGCTGCAGCCACAGGGCATGCATCATGTATGTGTAGTAGGAAGTGTAAGGCAAACGTGTCGTGAGCATGAAGGGGATGCACAAGGATGTTTGAGGGTTTGTCATGGTTTTTACTTATATTTGATTTCTGATCAACTCACATTACACATTATATTGTCACCACTACTGCCACATCTTGGCCATTCTTGACTGGCTTGTGCAATAAGGCCCTTTCATGAGGTTCTCCATGAACACCCTTGATGCCACCCATTGGGTCACCCTACAGTGGGTGTATGTGTAGTTGCGCGGCTACTTTGTGCAGGTGCCTGTTGTGCAGCACTGTGTTGTGTAGCTTCACGTGGCAGAGGTGGACGGCGTGCCTGGCGAGGCTGGTGATGTTGGTCGTCCTCCAATGGAGTGATGAATGCAGCAATGGAACCTCCCCCCAATCCTGACGGTGTGAGTGTGAGGGGGTTCATAAAGTAGGTAAATGTGTTTGGACAGCAGAGTTTAGAGTATGATGTAATAATTTTGAGTGTGGAGACAACGGTGTGGCAGGCAAATCTTTGTCTGAGGTGACAGAGTGCTCTGCTGCAATGAATGAGGTATTCCCCCCAACTGTCAAGGAATCCTCTGCATCTCCCACTGGCTGCTGACTGAAACACGTCTGCAACAACAGGGAGTGTTTCCCACAGCATGGGAAACACGCTGAGGAGAGTCCAAAATCACATCCCTGCTAAAATCTCTTCCCAATGAGGTCTGTCAACGACCTCAAGTACCTCCCTAACGATCTAAACTATCATCCCGCCGGCTTCAATTGCTGGTGGGAGTCCCGCATGCGGGGGCTGCGCGCGCACCGATTTGCATCATTGGGGAACCCGGAAGTGGGCGGGTTGGAGCCGGGCTCCGGACCCACTCCGTAATTCCCCAATTTTAGGAACCCCCCGCCACGAACGCACCCCCGGCTCGGCCATCCTAAAATTGACCCCATTATTTCACTAAAATTAGATATTACAGATTTTGGGCCCAAAATTCCCGGGATGGGGAGGTCACAAATCAGGCCGATAGTCTGTAGGGGGTAGAGGGGGTGTCGCTGTTTACACATCATTAGATTGGTGGAGGGTTGGGCAAGCCATCTACCTGCAACCCCTATCTCCACAGCAAGTTTGGAGGGCATTTCTGGGAATGTTACAGGTCAGTCAGCCTGTGGGGAAACTTTTAGAGACAATAATCTGGGTCAAAATTAATTGGCACTTGGAAAAGTATGGGCTAATAAATGAAAGTCAACACGGATTTGTTAAAGGAAAATTGTGTTTCATGACCTTGATTGAGTTCTTTGATGAGTTGATGAGGGTAGTGCAGTTGAGGTTGTGTATAAGGACTTCCAAAAAGCATTTGATAAAGTACCACATAATAGACTTGTTAGCAAGATTAAAGCCCATAGGATTAAAGGGACATTGGCAGCGTGGATATAAAATTGGCTAAGGGACAGAAATCAGAGTGCATTGGTGAACGGTTGTTTTTCAGACTGGAGGGAAGTATAGAGTGGTGTTCCCCAGGGGTCAGTATTAGGACCACTGCTCTTTTTGATATCTATTAATGACCTGGACTTGGGTACAGAGGGTATAATTTCAAAGTTTGCAGATAACATGAAATTTGGAAATGTAGTAAACACTGTGGAGGATAGTCACAGACTTCAGGAGGACATAGATTGGTGAAATGGGCAGACACATGGCAGATGAAATTTAATGCAGAGAAGTGTGAAGTGATACATTTCAGTAGGAAGAATGAGGAGAGGCAATATAAACTAAATGGTACAATTTTAAAGAGGGTGCAGGAACAGAGAGACCTGGGGGTGCACATACACAAATCTTTGAAGGCAGAAGGACAAATAGAGAAGGATGTTAAAAAAGCATATAATTGAGGCTTAGAATACAAAAGCAAGGAAATTATGCTAAACCTTTATAAGACACTGGTTCGGTCTCAGTTCTGGGTATCCCACTTTAAGAAGGATGTTAAGGCCTTAGAGAGATTTACTAGAATGGTACCAGGGATGAGGGACTTCAGTTATGTGGAGAGATCGGAGAAGCTGGGGTTGTTCTCCTTAGAACAGCGAAGGTTAAGGGGAGATTTGATAGAGGCGTTCAAAATCATGAATAGTTTTGATAGAGTAAATAAGGAGAATCTGTTTCCAGTGGCAGAAAGGTCAGTAACCAGAGGACACAGGTTTAAGGTGATCAGCAAAAGAGCCAGAGGCGACATGAAGAAACATTTTTTACGCAGCGAGTTGTTATGATCTGGAAGGGTGGTGGAAGCAGATTCAATAGTAACTTTCAAAAGGGAATTGAATAAATGCTTGAAGAGAAAAAAAATTACAGGGCTACAGGGAAAGAGCAGGGGAATGGGGCTAATTGGATAGCTCTTTAAAAGAGCCGGCACAGGCACGATGGGCCGAATGGCCTCCCCCTGTGCTGTACCTACTATGATACCATGTTCCACTTGGTGTCATCTGTTAATTTGACAATCTTGCATTTAGGCAGTGATTCCAGGTCGTTCATGGATACCAAGAACAGAAGCAAGACTGGCATAGATGTCTTGGCATTCCATTCTTTAGCTCCTCCCAAGTGACTTAGCTCCCTTTATGACCAGTTTCTGATTCTATCCCTTCAGCTAGTTGCTGATTGACAACCATGTCTTATTTTTGGTCTCCACTCATCTTACTTTGTAAAGGAGTATCTCATGCTGTACTTCAAGGGCCTTTTAGAATTTTAAGCACGGTATGTCAATTGACTTTCCTCATTAATTTGGGATGGCGCCTCCTCAAAAAGGTCAGACAAGTTCTGCCCCTTCTAAAGCTTTTTTTTTTATTCGTTCATGGGATGTGGGTGTCGCTGGCGAGGCGAGCATTTATTGCCCATCCCTAATAATTAACTAAGTATTAATAAGTATTAACTATCATTTATTGGGTCATTTTCTTGGCGGTGCTCTGCTATTTAGTTTCAGATTATGGATTACGTTAGTTTTCCAAATTATTGGGGTTAGTCTCGTGAGTCTATAGAATCATAGGTCACCATATGGGGATCAGGCAGGAAAGTAGAGTTGAGGTCGAAGATCAGCCATGATCTTATTGAATGGCGGAGCAGGCTCAAGGGGCCGAATGGCCTACTCCTGCTTCTATTTCTTATGTTCTTATAGAAGCCATTTATTGCTCTGATGACCTTTTTGAATGGGAACTAAATTTTTCAATTTCCAATCTGTTAGAACCTCCCCAGTATTTATTGAGACACTCAAAATAACTATTGGTGTTTCACCAATATCCTCCCTTCTCTCTCTAAGCATCCCAGGATTCATCTCATCACCTCCTGGGGGTGTATTGGTTTTACTCCATCAGCCAAGCTAGAATCTCTCCTTCACTAATATCAAACTTAAAAGCAAAAGATAAGTTCACCTTAACAATAGTGGCCAACTGATTGGCAAGTTCAGAACACTGTCGGCAGCACAGTGCACCAAAATGTCTGTTCAGTGAAAGATATAGTAAACACTAACAGGTTTGTGCAGGTCAGAGGAAAGTACTCACCTCAGTCATATTGAATTTCTTTGACATCTTTCTCCATTTACTTACATACACAATCCCGATATTGTTAGTCCGCTTCCTAGTAAAATTGTCCTTTAGCATGTTAAGTTATAATTTTGCCAAACTTACACTTACCTTTATTCAGTTTGTGATTCCTTTTTGTGGTCAGAACGTAGCTTTTAGAAATTCTTTGTGATACTCCGTGAAGGAGGAAGATATTGGCCTAGAAATTGGTTATGGCCGTTTTTCAGGCGCATAACCAGTGGTACGTAGACAGCACGTGCCTCAACTTCAAGAGGCCCGAGGCTGGCCTGATATTGGGCCTTGAGCCTCATTCGCATTATTTGGATGAGCTGCTGGTGGCTATTGTGCCTCCACCAGCAGTTAGCCCATTTTACATTGAACATCGGGCCGCTTGCCTCACCGGCAGGGGTGGAGCAGCAATTGGGAAATGGGAGGGCAGGGGGCGAATGTGGGTACTGTGCAGTCGAGGGGAGCAATTTCTGGTCTTCTTGGCTCCACAGCAATGCTTTTTGTTTTTAAAAAATCACCTTTTTAGTGGCGGTGGCTGCTTAGGCCACAGCAATGGTTTAAGAATCCCAAGCGCGCTCTCTGCAATATCTAAATTAGCAGAGGGTGCCTAAAACAGGCATTGGCGCCTCATATATGCGAGGGGTTATGAACATTAACACAGGTCTATACTTTTGCTGAGTTCTTAGGTTTTTTATGATCAGCGCTACAAGTCCTCCTACCCTTTCAATGGCAATCTCTCCAAGTGATCAAGCGGTTGTCAGATGGAGTTCTCCTGTGTTGTTGTTCAACTGGTTGTACACTTGTATCGATGCACAATTTAATTTGAAAGTCTTTGAGCTGGCTATGTCACTGAAGAGATCTAAGTATTCTTTAATTAGTTCATCTGACATGGAAATGTGTGCCATCTGTTTTACTGTCAGTACTGAGCTGATGATTTGGATCAATCCCGAGCTCACATGCTGTTTAATAGCTTTGTGGTGATTTATTTTCCATTTTTACCAAGTGGAATGTTGCATATGGTATTTCTGTCTCCAATTTAACTATTATATTTAATTGCCCCATAACTAGTGGCGTTATCTCCATCCACATGGAGATCATTTTTTTCCCCAATGATTTATATTGCTTGAAGCCCAGCTCCCATTGACTAAGTTTAGCTTCTGTCATTACTTCAAATGAGTGATAGTGTGAATGCTTCATACTTTGGTTCTGTGGAATAGGTTACAGAATAGAATGTAAAGGTATTCACCATCTGTGCTAAAGGAATTATAATCAGCACAGAATAACTGATCAGCATTTTGCTCCAGCTATACCTCCATGTTGCCTTGGGTACCAATCATTGGAGACTTGGACCATGTTCCAGCATGTGACACCATCTAGTGGTTTATAATACAAATTCCAAGAAGTGGTTTTGTTTGCCCCCCTCCCCCTCTGATTTCCTCAGCTTACTTTTGGCACCACAAATGCTTGCCCCCTTCATGTGTCTAGTTATCTTTGCAACTGCAACATTAATTATTGGTAGCTAGTTGTTTTCCCTGGCATGGCAATTCCAGGATCCTTAGTAACTCAAGAACTTTCAGGTTCCAAACAGCATTCAATCTCTATCCATCCTCATAATTTTAAGTGCTGTTCCTGACCAAAGATTCATCTAGTTCTTTTTAAAGACATCAATTAACAAAGTAATTGCTTTAAATGTCCCGTGTGTCCAAAATCTATAGGGGAATATTTTCAAATCTCATGAGATGTTTGTTAATCTTATATTCTCACGTCTTTCACTCATAGTCCCAGTTAACTAGTCTACATTATCTATTCCTCAAACACTTTGAAATCTGGATCATGTCTCCTAAGTTCGATTTTTAAAATATTTGTTTTTGTGATGTGGGTAACACTTGGAATCCCTGGTTGCCCTCAGAGTCAGCCACATTGGGGTAAATTTTAACTCCAAGAACGGATGGGGTGGGTGCAGGCAGGAAAGTAAAAATTGTAAAGAAGTAAAACCTGTCCCCAAACCTCCTCCAACCCCCCCACTTCCGTTTTTAACGAAGGCGGGTCGAGGGGCGGGCAACCAACCACTCTCAGGAGGCGGGTCGGTCAGTAAAATCTTTTAAGGAGGCTGCGGTCCTCGATTTTAATAGGTTTTTCATTTTTAGCTCCTGGGGGCCGGGATTCCCAGGCCTTCTGATTCACGCCACGTAAAAGGAGGCGAAAGGGGCCAGATCAAAGGGTAAGTGCCTTTATTGCACTGCTTGTGGGCCAGGAGGAGCAGGAGTGTTTCCCTCAGGCCCAACAAGCTTACCTGCTGCAATCCCACACAAGCGATAGGCCGACCTCCCCCACTACGATCTCCGATTCCCCCCATGTCCGACCCCACCTCCTTGATCTCCGCCCCAACAAGCTCCATCCTTCCCACAACTGAGCCCCTGATGTCCGACCCCCCCCCCCCCCACCATGACTGAGACCCTCATGTCCGACCCCCCCCCCACCGTGACTGAGCTCCTGATGACCGACCAACTGTGATGACTCCCCCCGATGACTGCCGACCCCACCGATGACCGCCGACCCCCCCAATGACCGCCGACCCCCCCAATGACCGCCGACCCCCCCAATGACCGACGACCCCCCTCCCCAATGATCGCAGAAACCCCCCCCCCCCACCGATGACCGAACCCCCTCCCCCCACCACCCCTGATCTAAGACTTACCTGCTGGCATCCACTCCCTGGCTGCTCTCCCGTCCGACTGACAGCCAGCCTGTTAATCTGGCTGTCTGTCGGACGGAGAAACTACTGAAAAAAATTGAAAGATGTCCTTACGTCAAAATGGTAAGGACGTCCGTGAAACTCATACTCCCGGGTTTCCAGTCTGGACATTCCCCCCCCCACCACCCCCAATCCCCACCGCTCTCTTCCCATCTCGACATTAAAATTTGCCCCATTATTTGGGACTGGAATTATGTATAGTCTAGGCCAGGTGACATGTTCCTGTCCCCAAAGGATATTAGTGAACCACTCAGCAATTTTTCAACAAACTGACACTTTGTAATGGTCACAAATTACCAGATTTATTGAATTTAATTTCAAAGAATTTTACAGCACAGAAATAGGTCATTCGGCCCAACAGGTCGATGCCGGTGTTTATGCTCCAGATAAGCCTCCTCCCTCCCGACTTCATCGAACCCTGTCAGCATATCCTTCTATTTCTTTCTCCCTCATGTGCTTATCAACCTTCCCCTAAAATACATCTATGCTATTCTACTCAACCACTCCATGTGACAGTGAGTTCCACATTCTCATCTCTCTCTCAGTAAAGAAGTTTCTCTTGAATTCCTTATCGGATTCATTAGTGACTATTTTATATTTATGGCCCCTAGTTTTGGACTCCCCAACAAGTGGAAACATCTTCTCTATGTCTACCCTGTCAAACCCTTTCATAATCTTGAAGATTTCTATCAGGTCACCTCTCAGTCTTCTCTTTTCAAGGGAAAAGAGCCCCAGCCTGTTCAGTCTTTCCTGATTTCACTACTTAACACGGTGGGATTTGAACTCACAAACTGGTTTACTCCTCCAGGACCATAACCATTTGGCTACTGTTTCCTACGAGTCTCTATGACTGAGAACCCTGAGTCCCCTATTCATCCTTGTCATTTTTTTGTGCTGAGACAAAACTAAATACCCTTTTCAAGGTAAGATAATCAAAATTGCAGAAACTATGCCTTTTTTTCCTTTGCACTATTCCAAAAGAGGCATCCCCAATATCAGAAATAAAATAAATTTGTTTGAACTTGAAAGGGTCTATTCACCACCCCTGCACTCTCAGTGGGAAGCAGTGCTCAAAGGAAGCACGAGTCAGAGAATCAGCGTTGAGCAGCAGAGCCTGCCTCCTTTCAAGCACAGCTGCCTGTTGGATGCATGGGATCAGTGAATTTACCTAATTGCCAAATGCCTGTGAGACTCATTCCAGTACATGATTAGTCCTGTTGATAACAGCTTCATATTGACTGGATACTTTCAGTGGAAGGGTCAGTAATTCAACCCAAATCCTTTTTCCTTTAGCGCCTGTGCTAATAGACATTCCTTCATTGTGCACACATATTTCATTTTCATAACTTTACCTTTATTTACATTAAAATCAATCATAAAACCTCTTTTGATTGTGACGTATGGGCCTCGATATTAACCCCACCACGACAGGCTGGAGAGGATTGGGGGGGAGGGGGCTAAAATTTTTTAAAACAGGGAATGCGTCCCCAAACTGCCGCGTTCGCACCGGCCGCCATTTTCACACGGTAGGTTTCGTAGTGTCCGAGTGTCCTGCCATGGAGAGGCGGGGCACTTCATTAACATATTTAAATGAGGCGCCCACGGAGCAATTAGGAGCTGATTTAAATTGAACAGTTCCCATGGCTCAGGGAACCTGGCCCCTCAAGGAAGCCTTCAGCATCCCCTCTGCTGATCGCGGCCTCTCTCTCCCCTCCGCTGTGATCGCAGAACCCCCCGCCAAGCACCAATGTCCTCCCCATGCCGTGATCGTGGTCGATTTCCCCACCCCCCCCCCGAAGCACCGATGCCTTTCGCCCTTCTGCATTGGCCTCTTTCTCACCCTCCCACCCCCCCAAACCCCAAAATCCGGCCTCCACCCCTCCCGCGTTGGCCTCTCTCTCACCCTCCATCCCAAGCCCCGATATCCAGCCTTCCCCCTCCCGATTGCCAGAGATCGCCCCCCAGGGAACCCTGCTGCAGTCTCCTGCCACTGGTTTTCCCACCCACCAGCCGGCTAGCCTGTCAATTTGGCCGGCTGCCGGGCGGGAAACGGAAGAGAAAAATTCTAATGAGGTCCTGCCGTTAAATTCGGCAGGACCTCCGCATCCCCACCTCGAGGCATCGCCCGGACATTTTCAACCTCTCCCACACCCTCCCCGCCCTTACTCCTCATTCTGCACTTACTTGATCAAAATCTTTAAGTTATGAACCTATGTACCATAGCACCCAGGTATTCCATGTATAATCCCTTAAACTGTTTCTTCCTAAGTCTTATTTGTCTAACATAAATTGATCCCCATGGGTTTGATACAACTTTATAGAAACTATCACCTCCCTCAACCCCTTGTAACAGCTATCGTGCCTAATTTAACTGTGGGACCCTAATTTAAATATCTTAATGAAGTGCCCCACCTTCCAAAACAGGGGCCTACTAATGTCACATCAAGAGTTAGGATTTTGTTTATTTTTCCGACTTAATTCAATTGGACATTTGCTTTTGCTTCCAAATGGTTATAATTGCAATCAGTATCTAGGAACATATTTCTGAAGGGCAATTGAATTAACCTTTCTTTTGGGAGGTGAGGCGGTACATAGAAGGCTGTATCCACCTGAAGGCCTTCATGAAACCTTTCGACTTCCTGAACTGTAATTTGATAAGATGTCCTGTTCTGGATACCACTGTTTGCAATTCAGTTCTCTTGTTGAAATACTAAAAAGCTTTCCGAGGAGAAATACTTCCACACTCTATCAGGAATGTTTCTTGCATTCGCCACAAACATCCTGTGATCAGCAACTGTTATTTCCCAGAGGAGTTACTGGATGTCACTCCGCTTCAGTTCTCTCTCTTAACGCATGGAGTGCAGTCACATTATTAAATAATGAGCTTCACGCTGTCTCTCAGTCAGGGCTCAGGATCTCTTTATAACTATTCAACAACTTTTCTTCTAATTAATTGCTATACAGACAACTAAGCATGATTGCTTTATATGAGGTTTTGGCCAAGTCTACATTGCAGTGATATAACATCTGTTGTGCATGTTTTTTTGAAACAACATGCTCCCCGAGGCAGCATTCTGAGTTCCGTTGCGAAATAGAGCCGTTTGGCCTGTGGCCTCGTAATCCTGACTCCCAGTGGAACTCTTTGTGCCACCAATATCATGACTAAGAAGGTAGTTTTAAAATAACATTCTAAAGGTACTACCGTACTACAGTTGGACGCTTTTTATTTCGAAGTACAGCTATACTGCTCCTTTTGACACTGCCCAATTTCAGGCAGACAGGCTGACACTTCCCAGGCCCTTGTCAATGCTGTTATGTTACCCGATACTGGGAGATGCACAAGAATAGCCCTGGATAACTTCCCCTCTGAGTTTGCCCTTCCCCCAAGCCCAGCACCTCTTCAAAATATCCCGTCCCGAGATTAGCAGCTCACCATTTGGTGAAGTGCAGGTCTGAACCACTCTGTGGAGCAGGACATTGTCACACCAATATGCTGCACCACTGCACTCCTTCATGGTTGAAGATATTTTAAAACACAAAAGTATATTGTACAAGATTGAGTTAAAAAGTGAATAAGTCTTACTGACCTTTTGAATATCCATTGAAGTAAATATCCTATCTATTTTCAATCATGCACCATTTTCAAAATTTGCTTCTGCAAATTCCTACTGCTAAATATTTTGAAGTAGAATGACTGTGTTTCTTTGAATAACAGGTCATGGATTAATTTGATATCTCAGAGTAAGGTGAAGAGGCTGACATATTTCTGATGCACAAACATAGCGATAGCTGGTGCACGCTGGTCTACCACACAGAATGTGTACAGTGCACTGTTGTACCCCCAAAGTGATGGCAAACAACTTCAGGCAGATCCAGATTCTTTTTGTAACTGGCACAAGCAACATGAGTTCAAATTCGAACTTTTCACAGCTTGCTTACCATTAAGAGTTCAAATCCTGCAAACTATTAATGTTTTCTGTTGTTATTTAATAGCAATGATCACAGAGATGAAAGTTAAAGCTAGCAGAATGCTGAGAAATGTTTGTGCTGGAAATAAAAATGGAAATGTACCTTTTTACGAGCAGCCAGCAGCAATTCCTTTAAGGGCCACTGGTTTAGCCACTGAGCACCTGGTGCCAAAGGGACAAATGTGCCCAGTGCACGGTTCACTCTCTGGAATCTCAGGACCCCAATTTGCTCATTACAAGGAAGTTCCCATCCAAAATAGGCGGCCGTTGGGCTGCCCATATGAAGATTCCAACAAAATCCCGGCAGGCGGACACAATCACGATAAGCTCAGCCACACAATTTTTGAGGTGAAACCTCGCCGTTCCTGCCGGGCAGTGGCCTCAAAATCAGGGCTAGTGTTTCTTCTTTCTCTCAGTACTTTAAAAACTGGCTTCTGGTTATTTTTCAGAGCTTTCAAACTGTCAATCAAATACAAACTGAGCCAATCACGTGACAATTTTAACCCTTTCTTTCAAGCCTGTAACTGACAAAACTTGCAACAATGTCCAGATAGGCTTGCTATAAGAATTTGCTGTTAAACTCCTTGGCCCTGATTTTCCCTGGGGTTCGCCCAATTTCCTGCCACGACTTCAGTGAAAGAGCAGCATAAACCCTGGAAAAATGTCATAAACGACCATTTCTTCAGGGTTTGCGCTATTCATCCACCAGATAACTCCTGCGGAAATTCCAAGTGCCTCCGCAAAATGACTGGGTTTATAACTAGATAAAAATGTATCATTTTTGTCACAGTAAGAATAACATTTATTAGTGAATTGTGGATAAAGATTTCTCCGTACACACACCCACTAGGAACTGGGCTGAGACTCCCACCACATCATGTAGATTGAGAGAGCCGAGATAACCCTCCAACCCTTTCGGTTGATATAAAAATAGTTACAGCCATGGAAGGAGCGTTCGCGTCACAGCCTCAGACTGCTAATTGGCCCGTGAATCCTTCCACTACTTCACACTAATCTCCAGGGGAAGACTCTGAAGATATGAAAACAATAACCAGGGATGGAAACATTTCTTCCATTAGGCCCGGCTGGATTTGAATCAAATTCCCAGAGTTTAATAGGCATGGGGTAAATTTTACAATTTAATAACTCCCGGTGCAGAGTGGTGCAACACAAAATTCGGGTGCGGAGGTCAGAATGTTGATCTGCGGCTCATTTTTCCATAGGATTCTAACCTGATACACCACCCAGAAGATTTCAGTTTGTTTATCAAATTTACTGGATTGATTTGACTTTATGAACTTTGTAGTTTTGCCTTAAGTGCAACCATTGCCAATTGCCTTACAATACGAGGAGTGACATTTCATGAAGACATGCAAGACAGATTGAAAGTCCATTAGAATAAATAGAGTCGGCATCCTTTCCAAAAAGTAAGGCACTCAGAAACAGGTTCAATTTTTAATCAGTCTCATGCAGAAAGCAAAACTTGGCAGATCGGATGTTCAGAAGTGTTGCATTCTGCTCCATAGCTTGCTAAATGATTTTCCTTGTCCCCATTTCAAATTTTTTTAATGACTTTTCATCTGAGGGCACAGACACGGGAACAGCTACCAAGCCCCTGCCAATGTTATTTTACAGATTCGACATCACAAGTAGATCAGAGAAAAAAACACAAAAAAATTGCAGAGTTTTGACCTATAGGTCAACATCTAACTGCTATGCATTGTAGACATTGTAAAGGTGTGTTCTGCAGTTGAATGGATTCAAATAAAGATTTTAAAAAATGGTTTAAAAAAATGCAAATTGTACTCGTAATGTTTTATCCTTGGCTATTGAGGGGCTGATTCTTCTGTGAATCACTGAAGGGTTTAAGCAGAGCTATTAAAAGGTACTCCATTTGTTAGAAGAATCATAGAAAGGTTACAGCACAGAAGGAGGCCATTCGGTCCATCGAGTCTGCGCCAGCTCTATGCAAGAGCAATCCAGCTAATCCCACTCCCCTGCCCTATCCCCATAGCCCTGCAAATTTTTTCCTCTCAAGTACTTATTCAGTTCCCTTTTGAAGGCCATGATTGAATCTGCCTCCATCACCCCCTCAGGCAGTGAATTCCAGATCCTAACCACTCGCTGCGTAAAAAAGGTTTTCCTCATGTCACTTTTGGTTCTTTTGCCAATCACCTTAAATCTATGTCCTCTGGTTATTGACCCTTCTGCCAATAGGAACAGTTTCTCTCTATCTACTCTGTCTAGACCCTTCATGATTTTGAATACCTCTATCAAATCTCCTCGCAACCGTCTCTGTTCC
This sequence comes from Heptranchias perlo, assembly GCF_035084215.1. Classification (NCBI taxonomy): domain Eukaryota; kingdom Metazoa; phylum Chordata; class Chondrichthyes; order Hexanchiformes; family Hexanchidae; genus Heptranchias; species Heptranchias perlo. Next base: position 20,277,411 of record NC_090328.1, on the reverse strand, counting down.
AAGGAGAACAACCCCAGCTCCTCCAGTCTATCCACGTAACTAAAGTCCCTCATCCTTGGAATCATTCCAGTAAACCTCTTCTGCATCCTCTTTAAGGCCTTCACATCTTTCCTAAAGTGCGGTGCCCAGAACTGGACACAATACTCCAGCTGTGGCCGAACCAATGTTTTATAGAGGTTCACCATGACTTCCATACTTCTGTTATATCAAAAATGGAAAATGAGTTAATGTGGGAATCTTCCTGCTACCATGACACTTTAATAGCTAAAAAGCACCAACAACTAATTAGTTTTTCAACTCAACCTAGTCTTCAAAACATTAAACTCCAGACCCTTTATGAATAATTTTATTACTAAAACTATGTTGCTGTCTTGTTAGATAAACTGTTACACTGCACAAAGTTTAATGATGAGCAAAAACTGTGAGGCAGAGCTTTGACTTGTAATATAGAGTCCACTGGAAATGGGAGTAATAAATGAGATAATGCAATGTAAAATTGAAAATATCTGAACTCTGTTCATAAAGTAATGGCTCAATATTTATATATTATTTTTACATGTACATTTATTACAATCCTACTTTACCACAATGACTACACTTCAAAATTGCTTCATTGGCTATAAAGTGCTTTTGGACTTCCTGAGGTCGTAATAGGCGCTATATAAATGCAAGTCTTTCTTTTTAAAAGCTAAGTCTGAACTGAAGGTCCAATTTTCAAATACCCACCCCCTTTTATTTCCCCTTCTCCCCTGTTTTTATCATCAGCTGGGTAATATTTAGAGTTAGGACATGCCTAGGAACCCGTCACTCTGTTAAAGAGTCTCTAATTCAAGTTACTGAGAAATCTATACCGACTTGTAAGGATGATGCTTGTCTGATTATGGATTGCACATTCTTTCCCTGCAGGGACACATCTCATTCATTTAGCTTCTAGGTGCAGGTTGAAACAACTAAGGCTTAAGGATGCTCCAATGGTACACAAGGAGCCAGCTAGAGTTTAACGAGCTAAAACTGCCATTTCCCACAACAGATCAATGGTAAGCTTCCCACCACTTGTCCAGCTAGCCCAAGCCTACCCATTAGGCCTTTGGAATGCTGGATTATCTGGAGCGAAGTGGGAAGAATCCCAGTCCACAGTGACAGGCCCACCCCTCCAGATTTCATTAGTCAGCCAGACTTGGTCCTGAACTTTAATTGCCTGGTATGTGAACTTGGAGCCATTTCAACTCCAAAGAGACCCCATTTACATTCGACTCACTTGGTCATTAGACAATGGACAAGCGTTGCTTGGAACCTTTGCTGGTGGACAGCAGGGTGCCATCATCTGTCTGGCCACAACATGGACAAACACATCATACCCATTAAATGATGGTTCCACCAGTTGGAGGTGTGGAGCTTCAGTTATAGCTTCTCACCTCTTTGCAACCCAATCAGGTTGGGTATTGATCCCTGGATATATGAAGCAGTTCTCATATGCAGCCTTCAGGTGACATCTTTCAAAAGCTATGATTTCAAGTCCCAGACTTTCCTCATCAGCTGAACAATGGACACCGACTCTTGGCATGGTGGAAGGACTTACACAGAGCAGCTTGCATCATGACAACCATTTTGATGTTTTTTTTTTATTCGTTCATGGGATGTGGGCGTTGCTGGCGAGGCCAGCATTTATTGCCCATCCCTAATTGCCCTTGAGAAGGTGGTGGTGAGCGCCTTCTTGAACCGCTGCAGTCCGTGTGGTGAAGGTTCTCCCACTGTGCTGTTAGGAAGGGAGTTCCAGGATTTTGACCCAGCGACGATGAAGAAACGGCAATATATTTCCAAGTCGGGATGGTGTGTAACTTGGAGGGGAACGTGCAGGTGGTGTTGTTCGCATGTACCTGCTGCTCTTGTCCTTCTAGGTGGTAGAGGTCGCGGGTTTGGGAGGTGCTGTCAAGGAAGCCTTGGCGAGTTGCTGCCGTGCATCCTGTGGATGGTACACACTGCAGCCACCATGCACCGGTGGTGAAGGGAGTGAATGTTTAGGGCGGTGGATGGGGTGCCAATCAAGTGGGCTGCTTTGTCCTGGATGGTGTCGAGCTTCTTGAGTGTTGTTGGAGCTGCACTCATCCAGGCAAGTGGAGAGTATTCCATCACACTCCTGACTTGTGCCTTGTAGATGATGGGAAGGCTTTGGAGAGTCAGGAGGTGAGTCACTCGTTGCAGAATACACAGCTTCTGACCTGCTCTTGCAGCCACAGTATTTATGTGGCTGGACCAGTTAAGTTTCTGGTCAATGGTGATCCCTAGGATGTTGATGGTGGGGGATTCAGCGATGGTAATGCCGTTGAATGTCAAGGGGAGGTGGTTAGACTCTCTCTTGTTGGAGATGGTTATTGCCTGGCACTTGTCTGGCGCGAATATTACTTGCCACTTATAAGCCCAAGCCTGGATGTTGTCCAGGTCTTGCTGCATGCGGGCTCGGACGGCTTCATTATTTGAGGGGTTGTGAATGGAACTGAACACTGTGCAATCATCAGCGAACATCCCCATTTTTGACCTTATGATGGAGGGAAGGTCATTGATGAAGCAGCTGAAGATGGTTGGGCCCAGGAAACTGCCCTGAGGAACTCCTGCAGCAATGTCCTGGGGCTGAGATTGTTGGCCTGCAACAACCACTACCATCTTCCTTTGTGCTAGGTATGATTCCAGCCACTGGAGAGTTTTCCCCCTTATTCCCATTGACTTCAATTTTACTCGGGCTCCTTGGTTGCACACTCGGTCAAATGCTGCCTTGATGTCAAGGGCAGTCACTCTCACCTCACCTCTGGAATTCAGCTCTTTTTTCCATGTTTGGACCAAGGCTGTAATGAGGTCTGGAGCCGAGTGGTCCTGGCGGAACCCAAGCTGAGCATCGGTGACCAGGTTATTGGTGAGTAAGTGCTGCTTGATAGCACTGTCGACAAAACCTTCCATCACTTTGCTGATGATTGAGAGTAGACTGATGGGGCAGTAATTGGTCGGATTGGATTTGTCCTTCTTTTTGTGGACAGAACATACCTGTCGGGTAGATGCCAGTGTTGTAGCTGTCCTGGAACAGCTTGGCTAAATGCCCAAGTCCAATATAGTATACCAAGCTTACTCAACACCAATGCTTAATGGGTTCAAGCCCTTAACAAACACCACCAAAAATAGATTATCCTGTCATTTATCTCATTGATGTTTGCTGTGTGCAAATTGGCTGCCTCATTTGCCAACACAACGACAGTGACTACATTTCAAAAGTACGTCATTGACTGTAAAGCACTTTGAGATGTCCTGAGCTTATGAAAATTCTGTATAAATGCAAATACTTTATTTTAATACAGGTCCTCATGGGCGGGGCTTTGGCAAAGAGGCATGTCACCCATGAGGCTGACTCAGCGATGGTGTCGGCTGTAGTATACTTTCCTGCAACCACTTCCCTTTTTTGACACTTCTCAGTTGATCTTAGATCTTAGATCTCACACACAGGCCAGGAAATACCCTTCTGTTGCATACCTAGGTGTTCTGAGCTATGAACAAGAACTTTTTGGACACAGATCTTATATGCGGACTTTGTTGTAATTGAAGAAAGTTGAGAAATGCCCGTTGCTTCTTCTCAGGGCGGTCCATGCTGAGGTTGGCATCCTCCCGAAACTCAAGTACTGACATGAATCAGCAGTGCACTGGAGTACTACAGTATCGGTTACCAAGTCGACCTCAGGCTATGTTTAGACTGAAGTTGACATCCACCAGGACCAATACAACTCAACGATTCAGAGAGATGCATCATGACTCTTCAAGTCAGTACCTTTGAGGTCCTCCCCTGAGGCCATAATATTGCACTTTGGAGCCCGCCATCATCTCTCATTGGTTAGCCAATTGTTCCAAGATGGTGAGTAGATCAAAAACGAAGTCTGCCAATGACACAACATCATCTGCAAAAACATGTACCGCAATTTTTCAATCGTGCCTGGATCAGACACTATGGGAGTGAAATTGTCCATGGGCCGGCATACAAAACAGGCGGTAACGCGTCAGTCGTCTATTATAAGTTCCGCTCGCTATTCAATTCCATTAACTTCAATCGAATTGAATATCGCGCAAGTTGTATAACGGTCGGCAAATGCGATTCCACTTGTTTTGCGTTACCGTCCATGTCCAATCTCACCCACTTTGTCTGTCCTGTAAGATGCCATTCAACGTAGGATTGATGAAAACACTTTTGAGAGAGATAGATTTCATGATTCTCTCATCTACCTTTACACTGAAGTACACATCCATATAAAATATACAAGATTTGGTCATGTATTCCCATAGCTTCTTCCGAAGGTCCAAAACCTTACAAAAATCAATGAAAGCAATGTAAGTGGGCTCCCCGACCTTCTATAAAGTCACCACAATCTTTCCTACATATTCTGATTACTCGTGTGTCTCCAGAACATCTAGCATATGTGCTATGACAACCTGAGAAACATCTTTAAGAGCCACTGATATCAGTGAAATTTCTTTGTAGTTTTCAGGCTCACCAGGATTCCATTCTTGGGTATAGAAACCGCAGCTGCAATCTGGAGCACTAAGGATAAGCATGCCTCAAACAGACTCTTGTCTTCTGGAGGTGCAGTCTGATGGTTGGGCATGGGTCTGTGGCGCCTACTGACCTTTAGTACCTTCTCAAACGATCAGTCTTCACTGCGATCCTGGAGATATTAGGTGTGGGCAGGTTTCTCAAATATTGGAGGGGTGGTGCACACAGCTGCACTCAATCCTTTCCTCAGTTGATGCTCAAACACAGGACTTTCCTGCAGAGGTCACTGGACAGCAGGAACCCTGACTGGCTTTTAAATTCTGACAATTTATTTGAATTCCTGTTACAACAGACTTATTTTCTTCTACTAACATTTGAGCAGTAAAATATAATTGATAAAGAGAAAAAATCTCATCTGGTTAATTCCTTTGCAAGATAACTTGCCAAAATAATAAACAGAAAGAGATCACAAATGTGTCTGGTACTACAGATTTACAGTTATTTTCAGGCATATGTCATAGTCAAGGGGGTTAGGAAGTAATATATTGTGCCATTGGGCCCCATGCCACTATTAGCTCCATTGCTTTCACCTTTTTCATGCCTTCTTTACCATACTCAGTGCATAAATCAAATAATAATGAGTAAACATTTTTTTTTTAACAGGCTGATTGAAAAGACAACATGCCAGCCCATTGAACCAATCGCCTCTGGAATAAAAGCAGAAAATGCTGGAAAAGCTCAGCAAGTGAGACAGCATCTGTGGAGAAAGAAACAGAGTTAACGTTTCAGGTCGAAGACCTTTCATCAGAACATCACTGGAACATGGATTCGAATCCAAGTCAGACTGTGGGATCAGGTGTTCTATCTTTGTTGAATGTAAGGATCCAACTTGAAATTAGCTTGGGGGCAATCTCAACCCACATCCTAATGGGCATGAGGTGACAGCCTAAAGTTGCTGCTAATTTGACAAAGAAAGGCCAGAGAGAGGTGGGGAATGAAAATGTTATCTTGGTGTCATAGAAGGGCAAAAGCACTGCATGCAGAGCTGGGGCAGAATAGATATATACAGCTGGAGCATGGTAGATAGAGCTTTACTTTAGAGGTCGCCGTATTATACCTGACCGGGGAGTACTCAGCACTCATCCTAAAATGGGATAGCTTTCATTGCCCATCACGAATGTTCCTCGTTCTCAATGGCACTTCAGGCACATTCTGTGCTCGGTGAATATAGGTGGGGTTAAGTTTAAAGGAGAAGCAAACTCTAGACATACACTTTGCAAGTAAGACACATATTGTTTGATATGGCGCAGGCACCTACTTATTCGAAAATTGTATTTTATGGGCTCCGCTATAGATAAAAGACAGTGTCCATTTGCTGCAGGAACAAGCCAAGACAACATGCCTCAGTCAATTGGAGCACATCCACTAAGTATAATGTCAATACACATTGTTTATGGACCAACTGAGCTTTTGTTTATTTGATTCTGTATTTACCTTATATCAGTGCTGCCACCAGCAGCCTTGACTTCAACAAAGTGGCACAAGTGGCTTCAGAAGTACAAAGTGCCACCTTGCCAAGTGTTTTCTTTGCAATGCCAGAGGCAAATACCACTGCCAGGAAATGTAATCTATAGTCGCTGCTGCCACTAAGCACCACCAGCCACCATTTTCTGACCATGGGAAACCTGAGTCATCAGCTCATTCTCACAAGGCGGTAATGCTGTTCAGTACAGACAAGTTCCAGCTACTGGATAAGCACAATGGTGAGAAATACATGGAAATATATAGAGGTTACAAGACGGAAACAGGCCATTTAGCCCAATCAGTCCGTATCGGCATTAATCATATTTACCCACTCTGTTCCTATATCCCTTCAACCCCTTTTCCTTCCTTCACCTATCCAAACTAACCTTGAACTTTCCTGCCTCAACCGCTAACCCTGGAAATGATTTTTACAGCCTCTCAACTCTCTACGTGAAGATGTTTCTCCTGTCCTCAGTTCTAAATCTTATATCTCTGGCCCCTCATTCTTGACCTCTCAATGACTTGAAACAGTCTGCTTCTATCTACCCAATCCCATCCTTTCATAATTTTAAATCATTCTATCATATTGCCTCATAATCTGTGTTGTTCCAATGAAAAAAGACCAACATTTTCAAGTCTTTCTTCATATTTGTATTTCCTCATATCAGGCAGCACCTTTGTGAATCTGCGTTCTAACCAATTTTTGATCCAGATTGCTATCCTCCTCCTAATTCCATGCCCCATAACCTTCTCTAGTAATCTCCAGTGTGGAACCTTGTCAAAGGCTTTCCTAAAGTCCATGTACACTACATTCACTGCATACCCACCCTTAACCAGTCTGTTACCTCCTCAAAGAATTCTATTAGGTTTGCCAAGCATGATCGAACCTTTTGACATTTGTGCTGGCTACTTCTAATTATGTTCTTTTTATTGAGATAAGTGGTAATTTCATTCTTAATTAAAGACTCTAAAATTTCCCCTATCACAGATGTTAAACTAACTGATCTGTAATTACTTTGATTAGCTCTGTCTCCCTTTTTAAAAATGGATACTACATTGGCCACTCTCCAGTCCTCCGGCAGACATCCATGCTAAATAGAGCCCTGAAATATAATTTCCTCCCTCATCTACTTCAGGATCTTAGGTTGTATCCAGTCAGGCCTTGGTGCGAGTTTTTCTTTAGGTTAAGTAAATGATCTAAAAATTTCCCTTTTATCCATCATAATATCGCTCCTCTGGCTCGCAACCATTTCAGGATTCACCTCCTCTCTGGTTATCCTTCTCTTTAGTAAAGACTCATGGGAAGCACTTACTAAAAACCTCTGCCATTTTTTAATTATCATCTATAAATTGACAATCCTCTCCTCTCAGGGGTCCCACCTCGCTGTTATCAATTCTCTTTCTACTGATATACTTGTAAAATACTTTACAGTTCCATTTGATTTTTGAATCTCTTTCTCATAATCCTTATTTCCTTATCCTGCTCTTAACCTCTTTTCAGATATTCTCCTTTAGTTTCCTCATCATTATTCTTATAGTCCTTATAAATTCTTTTTGTCAAATTTAATTGGTTGCCGGCCTCTTTATTTATCCATACCACCTAAAACTACCAGTAGTTTGCTTCTTTTTTAGTTTGATTTTACTTATTCTGTACCTTTACAATCTCTTTTTTAAAAGCATCCCACTGTGTGCCAATTTCTCCATCCTTCTCACTTCAGCTAGCTTGCTCCTTATCTTCCTAAAATCCGCCCTAATCTAATCCGGTGTTCAAGTTTTTGTACTGACGTTTTATTTTTCTAGTTGGTACTTAAACTTTATATTGTGCTCATTACTCCCAAGGTGTTCATTCACTTAACGACTTTTAAAAGGAATAGCAACTTTTAACTACTTGCACACGCACAGTTACGTGTTGCTACTGGAGCTTTGGAATCCACCCCACAATGTACATGAAGGCAGATCCCAGTGGGCCAAGAGCAAAAACAAACAGGACCACTTCTATTTAAAGCAGCTCTGTTGTACAATATAAACCAGATGTTAAACACCCTCGTGATTAAGGGGAAAAATGGAAAGGTGGCGATTTGGTTGGTGTGGAAAACAAACCTAGTGCATTTAAATACTGAAAGGTAGCACACGAAACAAACCTATCAGCAAGAAATTTTAATGTAAAGCACTCACCCATAGATGGGCTCTGGCTTCAGTCATGCAGTTTATGGTTTCCCTCCAGCTGCTTCAACTACTTATTGCTTTGCAACTTTGCCAGCCAGATGAACTTTTTTTGAAATAGATGTGCTGCCTTGGACATCTTTTTCTCATTCAAGGTCCACTAACTTGCCGAAGCCAGCATACAATTTAAACTTTTTAATTGATCTTTTGCTATGTCCTTCAGCCATGAACCAGTTTACATATCATGATTCTATTAAGTGTATTATCTGTAAGCTGCATTTGGAATTAACTTCAGTTCAGCAAATCCACCTTGTCTAGTTGGCGCATGCAATGTCAATCCACATCAGCACCTAATCTAGCTGCAACCCTAAATGGCTGTCTCCAGCAGCATGACAGCGTTTTTCTAAGTATCAACAAGCGGTGACAGGTGAGGAGTGATGCAAAGCTTTAATGCTGACAGTTGAAACTTAAGCACGTGAGGCTGAGTGAGTTTATCTGTACACAACTGTGCGCACATGAAAGCCCCATTGCAGCCCTACTGGATGAGGTGAATCTGCTGCCTATTCAAAAAGAACAATGTTTACAGATGAATTAGCCCCAACCAACCAGTGAATCAAGAAGTGTTCAGTTATCCTCAAGTACTGTAACAATCCCTTGTCTGATCTCGAGAGATTCAACACAAAGGTTCTGTTCAAACACACGCCACTTTTATTGATGAGCTAGAATTACATGTCATGGCTCTCTGCACTTCCAGGTCCAACAGGAAGTCTCAGCTCAAAACACTGTAGGGATCTTTTCGGAAAAACAACGGGCAGCTACACGTCAGAGTGACTCAACGATGAAGTCATGGTTCTGCACTCTCCTGAAATGTTGAAATAAATTAAAACATTCATTAATAGTGGTGGTTTTGAAACACAGGAAGATATAAAAGAGCAGCTTTCTTTTTCTATCATCAAGTCCCACTTGTACTGCAACCAGTGATGCTCTCCAATCTATGTTATTTTAATGATTTAATATTTTAACTTGATGTGAATGACTTGTCACAGCACAAGTGGATGTGCTGCCTTGCAGTCGGATGATTTCACCAAGAGCGTCTGATGTTAATCCTATAGTCTTACTGTGGGTTCTCAATGCAGGACACAGAAGTAGCTCAGAGAAGTAACACCTTCTGAACAGCAGGTGCTGAAACATTCGTTTCCTGCAAACAAATGTTTCAAAGTCTGTTTCAAACTGAGGTGTCTTTTCACCACTGATTTCCACTATTGCACAGATGTCTTCAATTTTTGATTGAGGGACATTTTAGCAAGTTGAGGAAGCTCTAATAGCCTTTAAAATCACAAGTCCATTGGTGTTGCTGCTGGAATTTGACACCCACCGCTGAGCTATCCCATTCCTCACGCATCTTACCAAGATAGCTCCGATACCCCATGAGGGGAATTTTAATTCCCAAGAATGGGTGGGTTGGGGGCAGGTGAGTAGTTAAAATCAATGATTTTTCAAGCGCGACCGCAACCCAGCTCCAACATGCCCACTTCCGGGTTTAACGGAGCTTCATTTGGATGTGGGTGAGTAACCTACTCGCTGCAGTCGGGACCCTAATTAGTGCAGGCGGGTGGGTTGTTATCAGAGCAATTGACGTCCTTATGAGTCATTAATTAGGTCTTTTAAAATTGATTTTCACCTGCCTTTAACTTTAACGCCTCCAGCACGGGTTTCTTGCGGCTCGTGAATCTGAGGTGAAAAGGAGGCGAGAAAGGCAGGATCATGTGGTATGTGCCTTAATTGCACTGCTTGTGGGCCAGGAGAAGCAGGAGTGTTTCCCCCAGGCCCAACAAGGCTATCTGTCGTGATCGCACTCCCACAATCAGCCGACCCACCCCCTCCCCCCCGCCGATGTCCAAGATCTCTCCCAATTTCCGAGACCCCCCCAACTGATGTCCGGGCGCCCCCTTACAATATCCGAGACCTCTCCCCGATGTCTGACATCTCACCTCCCCAACGACGTCCGACTTCTCACCTCCCCAATGTATCCGACTTCTCACCTCCCCAACGATGTCCGACTTCTCACCTCCCCAACGATGTCCGACTTCTCACCTCCCCAATGTATCCGACTTCTCACCTCCCCAACGACGTCCGACTTCTCACCTCCCCAATGTATCCGACTTCTCACCTCCCCAACGACGTCCGACTTCTCACCTCCCCAACGATGTCCGACTTCTCACCTCCCCAACGATGTCCGACTTCTCACCTCCCCAACGATGTCCGACTTCTCACCTCCCCAATGTATCCGACTTCTCACCTCCCCAACGACGTCCGACTTCTCACCTCCCCAATGTATCCGACTTCTCACCTCCCCAACGACGTCCGACTTCTCACCTCCCCAACGATGTCCGACTTCTCACCTCCCCAACGATGACCGACTTCTCACCTCCCCAATGTATCCGACTTCTCACCTCCCCAACGACGTCCGACTTCTCACCTCCCCAATGTATCCGACTTCTCACCTCCCCAACGATGTCCAACTTCTCACCTCCCCAACGATGTCCGACTTCTCACCTCCCCAACGATGTCCGACTTCTCACCTCCCCAACGACGTCCGACTTCTCACCTCCCCAACAATGGCCGACTTCTCACCTCCCCAATGTATCCGACTTCTCACCTCCCCAATATATCCGACTTCTCACCTCCCCAACGATGTCCGACTTCTCACCTCCCCAACGATGTCCGACTTCTCACCTCCCCAACAATGGCCGACTTCTCACCTCCCCAACGATGACCGACTTCTCACCTCCCCAACGATGTCCGACTTCTCACCTCCCCAACGATGTCCGACTTCTCACCTCCCCAAAGGTCTCCGACTTCTCACCTCCGCAACGATGTCCGACTTCTCACCTCCCCAACGATGTCCATCTTCTCACCTCCCCAACGACGTCCGACTTCTCACCTCCCCAAAGGTCTCCGACTTCTCACCTCCGCAACGATGTCCATCTTCTCACCTCCCCAACGATGTCCATCTTCTCACCTCCCCAAAGGTCTCCGACTTCTCACCTCCGCAACGATGTCCGACTTCTCACCTCCCCAACGATGTCCAACTTCTCACCTCCCCAACGATGTCCGACTTCTCACCTCCCCAACGATGTCCAACTTCTCACCTCCCCAACGATGTCCGACTTCTCACCTCCCCAACGACGTCCGACTTCTCACCTCCCCAACAATGGCCGACTTCTCACCTCCCCAATGTATCCGACTTCTCACCTCCCCAATATATCCGACTTCTCATCTCCCCAACGATGTCTGACTTCTCACCTCCCCAACGATGTCCGACTTCTCACCTCCCCAATGTATCCGACTTCTCACCTCCCCAATATATCCGACTTCTCACCTCCCCAACAATGGCCGACTTCTCACCTCCCCAATGTATCCAACTTCTCACCTCCCCAACGATGTCCGACTTCTCACCTCCCCAACGATGTCCGACTTCTCACCTCCCCAACGATGTCCGACTTCTCACCTCCCCAACGATGTCCGACTTCTCACCTCCCCAACGGTCTCCGACTTCTCACCTCCCCAACGATGTCCGACTTCTCACCTCCCCAACGATGTCCGACTTCTCACCTCCCCAACGATGACCGACTTCTCACCTCCCCAACGATGTCCATCTTCTCACCTCCCCAACGACGTCCGACTTCTCACCTCCCCAAAGGTCTCCGACTTCTCACCTCCGCAACGATGTCCATCTTCTCACCTCCCCAACGATGTCCATCTTCTCACCTCCCCAAAGGTCTCCGACTTCTCACCTCCGCAACGATGTCCGACTTCTCACCTCCCCAACGATGTCCATCTTCTTACCTCCCCAACGATGTCCATCTTCTCACCTCCCCAACGACGTCCGACTTCTCACCTCCCCAACAATGTCCATCTTCTCACCTCCCCAACGATGTCCATCTTCTCACCTCCCCAACGATGTCCGACTTCTCACCTCCCCAACGATGTCCATCTTCTCACCTCCCCAACGATGTCCATCTTCTCACCTCCCCAACGATGTCCGACTTCTCACCTCCCCAACGATGTCCATCTTCTCACCTCCCCAACGATGTCCATCTTCTCACCTCCCCAAAGGTCTCCGACTTCTCACCTCCCCAACGATGTCCAACTTCCCTCACCCCTACCCCACCATGGTCACCCCGCCCCATCCAACCCTCAAAGGTTCCAATCTCTCCCCGACGCCGCCCCCCCCAATCTAACTGCCAAAGATCCCGATCTCTCCCCGAGCCCTCCATCCAAACTCTGGCATCCGCTCCTCGACTGCTTTCCCGCCCGGTAGGCAGACAGTCTGTCAATCAAGTTGGCTATTGGGCGGGAAATCGTTTGAAAAACTTTGCAAACAGGTCCAACCGTTAACTTTGGTAGGACCTGTGGGAAACCCTTACTTCCGAGTTTCTCATCCACAATCTGCCTCAGACCCTCTTGAGTTGGACCCACTATTACACCTTGATTAAGGCATCTGAGCTGTGATTAGAGGTTGAAGAGCCTGGGAATTATTTACTTTACAGAAAAGAATGCTCGAGGAGACATTATCCAAGTATTCAAGATTCTTAAGAGAATACATAAATTGAACCCTGATAATTTAAAGATGGTAACAAACTCGAGAACCAGGGGACACGGGCTCAAGCTTTGAAGAGGGAAGGTGTACAGGTAGTTTGAAGGGGTAGATGCTGAGAGGATGTTTCCCCTTGTGGGAGAGACTTGAACTAGGGGGCACAGTTTAAAAATAAGGGATCTCCCATTTAAGATGGGGATAAGGAGAAATTTTTTCTCTCAGAGGGTCGTGAGTCTGTGGAACTCCCTTCCCCAGAGAGCGGTGAAGGCAGGGTCATTGAATATTTTTAAGGCTGAGTTAGATAGATTCCTGATCAACAAGAAAGTCAAAGGTTATAGTCGGTAGACGGGAAAGTAGGGTTGAGGTCACAATCAGATCAGCCATGATCTTATCAGATGGCAGAGCAGGCTCGAGGGGCCGAATGGCCTACTCCTGCTCTTAATTCATACGTTCATGCATTCAGAGTTTAGATTGAACTCCTTTATGCAGAGAGTATTAAAATCGGGAGACTAGAGATGGTAGCGTAGAAACATTTACAGGAGATAGAGAATAATTGAGGGGTATTAATTTTTGTGATCTGCCAGATGCACTTGAGAATCTTTTCCAGGCCTGTGTACAGTATTCCTATATTCCTATGATGATATGATTCCAATACCATAGATCTCTGGCAAGCTGCCCCACATACCCGAGTTCCTTGCTGACCTGCCAAACATGCAGGAGTGTCAATTTGTGAAATAGGGAGAAAAATGCAATACAAGATATTTATCTGTTATGTTCTTTCTTTAACAAACCATAATTAAGTAACAAAAATTAACGAGTGACAACTGGGGACAGCTTGATTGAAGAACATTGCCTGCAGTCTCACCCTCGTTTATGACCTCCTCTGCTGCCACTTATCCATTATTGCTTCACTGAAGCTTTATTAAATGGTTAGGATTCATACTGTTCCACTAACTGTTTTACCCCATCTTATTAAAGAACACAAAGTTAGAAACTTTTAGCCAATATTGGCATGTGCAATATAGAATATATTAAAATGTAGATGTGACAGCAATTCTGTCCTTGTTTACATATCATATTAAATCACATTTGGTTAATAGTACTGTCACTTTATCATATCATATCTCAGAAAGATTCCTTTATTTCTGTCAATCACAGGCCATTCATGCACATTTGACAGGCTAAGATTGACAGGAGGAAATGAAAACATTGTTCATATTGTCAAATGAATGTGTTTCATATCAAATATGGGCAACAGTGGAGCAATAACACTATCTATCGCAATCAATCATAAACATGATTCTCCATCCCTAAATTATGCTAATTCTCTTTTGCACTTGTCATTACTAAGGGTGTGCTTTACCTCGCAGTGTGACTCTTAATTCTGGCCGACGGTCACACTACCTTCAGGTGAATACTTAAACACGGGAGGTTTCATGGGGCGTGGGGGTTAGGAATACATTCCAGGAATCACATAATAACTTTAATGAACCAGCATTTGACATGAATGCCATATGGACCAATACAGATCCTGAAGTTTTCCACTAACTGGGACACATGGAGGTTAAATGACAGTAAGCAGCGATTAACGACCTTGTAAACCAGTGAGCAGCAGCAGGAAGAATATAATACAACTTATGGGATAACATGGCATTAGATGGAGAAGGGGGGAAAAATTGGATAAGGGTCCGGATGCGCTACCCAACGGACCCTACGCAGCCAGCATGTGAACTTTGTGCTGCTTGCTCCTTATCCTGAAATCTCCGTGCAGCAAGCACAGCCCTCGCTGCTGAGAGGCTGTACGGAGAATGAGGAAGTTGGAAATGGGGCGTGCACAGCGCACATCATCAGCTGCCTGCACTACTTAAAGGTGCAAGCACATTTCCGATGGCAGATACACAGCCAAGGAGGAGAAGGGAGAATGGCATCACGAGTAGCTGCACCAGCAAGAGAGCGGGCACCAAGATTCTCGGACGATGCTCTGGAGGCCCTGGTGGAAGGTATGGACCAGAGGAAGGCAGCCATGTATCCGCAGGGTGGCCGGAGACCGTTTAGGCTACAGCTGCGTAGGCATTGGCAGGCCGTGGCACAGGAGGTGAATGCGAGGAGCATTGCACCACGCATGTGGGTGCAGTGCCGCAAGAAATTTAATGATTTGACAGGAGTGGTCAAGGTGAGTGAATGCAAGTGTCAAGTGGCACATTCTACCAACTGCACCAATACTCCATGCACGACACCTCCCGTCACCCACCCACCCACTAACAAACACTGCCATCCATATGCAATGCTGCATCTCACCTGCACATAATACCACACTTGCAGGCCACACAACCACCACTCAAGTCACACAAACTGGCAGCTATTCTACCATGGCAGGCACATCACCCACACACCTTGCAGGACACACACTGACACTCTGTCCTCTGTCTTGCAGGAGAAGGTGATGTATATCACCCGCCAGCAGGAGGGACCTGAGGCTGGACGGGCACGTCTACACGTCCTCACCCCCTAGAGGAGACGGTGCTGCGGATTATTGGGCGGGCGTCGCTGCAGCCGTTACAACGTGTCGCGCTGGAGGTCCCCATCAAGGGGGGTCTCTGCATGTCTAATGATCCTTCTCCTTTTCCACATCTCCCTCCCCACCATAATCTTTTCTGACTCACGTGCTGCACATGCTGCCAGCACGCACCTCTTACTTGCTCCTCTCCCCACTCCACAACTCAACCTATTTCCCTTTGTCATTGCAGATACCCAAGAACACTTGGCACCCGAGGAGGAGGAGGCCACTGAAGCCACACCGTCACTCGATCTGATGCTTCCTTCCACCAGCTCAGAGACTGACACTGCGCGTCCTATCGAGGTTAGGTTCGAGGAAGGATCTGCATGTGGTGAGACACCAAGCACAAGTGAGCAGGAGCCGGGGCGGAGGGAACGGATACCACAGGAGCCAACTCGCTGGAGGGCGAGGTTGCTCACTAGTTCTGCTGCAGAAGAGTCAGATGAGGACTTTGATGGGCCAGGCTACAGAAGACAGCTGATGGGCGTATACCACCAAATGCTTGGGGCACTGGAAAGGCTGCCAGAAAGCCTGCACATAATGAAAAGGGGCATGGAGGAGTCCAGCTCCAACTTGGCACAGGGCTTTGCGCAGAGCTTGGAGCCCATCCTTTCCAACATGGATCAGTTGGTCACCTCCTTCAGCGCACCTGTGGAACCCACCATGATGCAGCGTCTGATGACCGATGTCTCAGCTTCCATTGCAGCACAAACATCTGGCAGCCAAGGTCTGACTGCTGCATTTGCAGCTTAGACTGCTGCATTGGAAGCTCAGACTGCTGCTATCATGGCTCTGGGGACCACTGTGGAACGGGGCTTCCAGGGCATCACAGCACTCCAGCAATCCTTTCTCCAGCCGATCACCGGGAGTCCTGAGGCGCTGCCCTGGGAGAGTGGTATTGGCGCCATGGCAGTTGGACCTGCTGTTCTCTCTCAGGACAACAGCATTCCTGCTCCCACCCCTGCCACTCTGCCAGTGCCCCTGTTATTGCCGGTTGGTCAGGCAGGCCACACTGCTGCAGCCCGTGCTGAGATGGTGCAGTCTGAAGCCGGGTCCTCCAAGCCCAGAGCTGCTTGAGATCGTTCTCCAAGGCCATCTGGCCGTTCGTCCATTGAAAGCCGGCAGCCTTCCACCACCCATGGGGAAGCACCTCGTAGGAGCACTAGGATAAGTAAAGGCACACGAGCAAAAAGTACTAAGGGAATGCACAAGGGTGAATAATTCTGTTATGTTTGCATATTTTCATTTGTTAATCCATAAATGAGAGTTTGATTTGGTGGTGGTTTTTATTCATGCAATGAGCTAAGAGGGACACCAATGTGTTATCTGATGGAGGGCGATTTGATTGTCTTGTGGGAGGGGAATGTAGGACTGTTGGTGAATTGGGGGATGTAATTCCAATTATTGATAGCAGGCAAGGATCAGGCGAGCACGCACAGCCCTTGCAGACAAGGCATGTGGTTCCTGCTGCAACCTTGCGTCTTCCTCCACTTCCTCTTCTGGCTCCCTCCCTCCTCCTGCTCCTCCTCAGCCTCTTCCTGCTCCTGCTCCTCCACCTCTGGCTCAGGATCTTCTGCAGTCATTGGTGGCAAAGGCTGGTCCCTCATGATGGCGAGGTTGTGCAGCATGCAGCGTACCACCACAAATCTGCCCACCCACTCAGGGGAGTACTGCAGGGCTCCTCCAGACCGGTCTAGGCAGCGGAAGCGTTGTTTGAGGAGGCCTGTGGTGTGCTCCATGATGTTGCGTGTGGCAGCATGGCTCTCATTATAGGCCTGCTGTGCACGTGTGTGTGGATTCCTGACCGGTGTCATGAGCCACGTCATGAAGGGATAGCCCTTGTCGCCCAGCGGCCAGCCTTTGACTTGCCAAGTCGGATGAAAGATAGCTGGCACGTTGGACTGCCGCATGACGAAGGCATCATGGCTGCTCCCAGGATAGCAGGCATCGACCTCCAAGATGCGATGCGTGTGGTTGCACACCAGCTGCACGTTGAGGGAGTGGAAGCCCTTTCGATTGATGAAGACAGTCGAGTTGATGTGCAGGGCATGCAGGGCAATATGTGTGCAGTCCATGGCACCCTGCACCATGGGGAAGACAGCAATGCGGGCGAACCCCCGTTCTCGCTCATTCTGATTGTCTCTGTTGAGAGGGAAGATGATGAACCTGTTCCTCAAGTGGTACAGTGCATCTGTGACCTCCCTTATGCAGCAGTGCACGGCATACTGCGAGATGTTGCACATGTCACCAGCAGAGGCCTGAAATGCTCCTGAGCCGCAGAAATTCAACGCCACGGTGACCTTCACAGTCACAGGCAATGCTGTCCTCGCCCTGCTCTGAGGCTGCAGTTGTGGCCGCACCAGTTGACAGATCTCAGTGGCAGCTTCCTTGGTGAACCTCAGGCATTGGATGCAATCCTCCTCAGTCATGTTGAGGAAAGAGAATTGATCCCTGAAGGCCCTCATTGGGTACGGCCTCCTGATCAGTGCCCTCCGCCTCCTCGTCCTCCGTCTCCTCGCAGCTTGATCTGTTGCGCGTGGCCTCTCTGCATGCTCCCAATCATGCTCAATGCCCAACAGGAGCCCTAGCAGACCGCCAATGGTTGGCAGGAATGTTGTTCCACCAGGGTTGTAACTTTCCGATCCGTGAGGCAATACCAGCCAAGGCACTCTCAAAAGTAGTGTTGGAACTCTCAGTAAGAATAGGGAGCTTTAAAAAACACTTCCTACTCCTCCTGCAGCCAGAAGCAATAATCCAGCAAATAACCTGCAACACCCTTTAAATGGCACTGGTGGGGGGGGGGGGGGGGGGGTCCTTCAGGCACTGTAAGGAACGTTTAGATGGTCGGGGATAAGACTGTGCGTTGAGTTGAGCGTTAAGGTCCAAAATTGTGTGTATCACTTTAAATCAGCGTTGCACACTGATTGCAGCCATTTTCTCCCTACTTTACATGCTTCCAGTGTTTGGGATTCTAACTCCTATACCAAGATGGTGTCTGGCGTATGTCACGCAGGAAACATGCGTGCGCATCCCGAGACGTCATTTTGGATGTCGGAGGGGCCGTGTAACGCCGAAACAACGGGCGCTGCATGGCCCAATTTAGCGGCCGTACTCTCTGACCAGCCTTGATCCAATGAGCAAAGCCCCACAATGGCGTCACCTATGGGGTTAGCAGTTAACATAGCAGTTAGTTTGTTTTCCAAACCGGGGGAAGATTTTTTCAGCACACTTTTATGTGGTTGTGTTTCACAACAAAAGCATCAAACTTTTGTTGTGAAACAGATGACACAAAACTTGGAAGGGTAGTAAGCAGTGAGGAGGATAGTGATAGACTTCAAGAGGATATAGACAGGCTGGTGGCATGGGTAGATACGTGGCAGATGAAATTTAACGCAGAAAATTGCGAAGTGATACATTTTGGTAGGAAGAGCGAGGAGAGGCAATATAAACTAGAGGGCGCAACACTAAAAGGGTACAGGATCGGAGATATCTAGGGGTATATGTGCACAAATCATTGAAGGTGGCAGGGCAGGTTCAGAAAGCGGTTAAAAAAGCATACGGGATCCTGGGCTTTATAAATAGAAGCATAGAGTACAAAAGTATGGAAGTCATGATGAACCTTTATGAAACACTGGTTTGGCCACAACTGGAATATTATGTCCAGTCATGAGCACTGCACTTTAGGAAAGATGTGAAGGCCTTAGGGAGGGTGCAGTAGAGATTTATGAGAATGATTCCAGGGATGAGGGACTTTAGTTACGTGGATAGACTGGAGAAGCTGGGGTCGTTCTCCTTGGAGCAGAGATGGTTGCAAGGAGATTTGATAGAGGTATTCAAAATCATGAAGGGCATAGATAGAGTAGATAGAGAGAAACTGTTCCTATTGGCGGAAGGGTTAAGAACCAGAGGACATAGATTTAAGGTGATTGGTAAAAGAACCAAAGGTGACATGAGGAAAAGCTTTTTTACACAGCGAGAGGTTAGGATTTGGAATGCACTGCCCGAGGGGGTGGTGGAGTCAGATTCAATCATGGTCTTCAAAAGGGAACTGGATAAGTACTTGAAAGGGAAAAAATTTGCAGGGCTCTGGGGATAGGGCAGGGGAGTAGGATTTAGCTGGATTGCTTTGCATAGAGCCGGCACGGACTCGACGGGCCGAGTGGCCTCCTTCTGTGCTGTAACCTTTCTATGATTCTATGATTCTAACTTTAACGTATTAAAAATGGTGTTCTTGTTTGCAACCACAAAAACCCTCACCGAGACCAACCACACACACGCATACTATCAAATAAATGAAATTGCACACATGAGAAGATGGGCCTTTGTTTTTAATGAAAAACCTAGGCGAAGGGCCATAGTGCAGGATACCACCAAGATCGAAAACAGTAGGAGAGAAAGTAATATACGTCAAGAAGTAGTTGGGTGACAGCAAGTTTGGGTTTGAAAAGAAAAGCCTGTCGTTTGTAGGAGGAATGGAAAACTCAAGTCGTAAAGGACCTTAATCAATTACACATGAATCGAAAGTGAATAAGGAATTGTTTTTTTCTGATTTAATTAATAAAGGACTGAACAAAGAAAAAATAAAACTGATGAGGTTGCCCAGACACCGTTACTGCATAGACTTATTCAGAGATTATTGGAGAAACAAATTCGTGAATTTTGTTCTCTTCGGATTGAAGGATATCAATGTTGGCGAGTTTTCCACCCAGGAAATAACATCACAGATCACAGATAGAAACATAAACTTCCCTTGAAAAAATACCCCGATTGCACCAATGTGACATTTCCATTTCCCACACCAGCCATCTTAGCCGCCTCTTTGAGTGAGACTGACAATTTGGTGCCAAATTATGTGCTATGAGTTCATGCCAAAAAGGAACTGAATTGAGAACTGCCCAAACTCTATTCATTAGAGACCTTTACAGCTGTCAGCCTAGAGAATTTTATTTTGTCAATCTAGACTCAATTCAAACCCAGGTCCCAGAGGTGAAAGGACAGCTTTGTAACCCATTCTGCCAACTAGTGATCCCTGCCAAGATATTTCTAAGCATCTTTAAAACAGGTTTATTGTCATTTAAATAAATGCAAGGAAATGAATTACAGACACAAGGAGAAATATACTGAAAACAACTGCAGTCCTGTCACTGCGAAATTCCTTAGAGAGGAAGACAAGTAAATCTTGCTGAATTTTCTGAATCTTTTGGCATTTCTTCTCATTTGTGTCAGTATAGAATGCAGAGAGGACAAAGTGTAAGATGTCAGCGTGCGTGGGGTGCCTCAGGACTCAGTGTTGGGACCACTACTCTTAGTAATTCACATAAATGACCTAGATTCGTAAACTCAATGTAAAGTGGTCAAATTTGCAGCTGATACCAAACTAGGAGGGGCAGTGAAATCTGAAGACGCAACTCAGAAATTACAGAATGAGTTGGACATGATATGTAAGTGAGCACTATGGCAGATAAATATGCTACACATAGGAAGGAAAAAAAGACATATGAACTCCATGGATGGTGTTGAAATAGCTAGAAATGAAGCTGAAAAAGACCTAGGAGTCTTAGCAGACTCAATGCTAAACATGTCCAGCCAATGCATTGCAACAATCAACAAAGCCAATACGATGTTGAACTATAAAGCTAAAATAATAGAATATAAGTCAGAGGAGGTAATGACCAAACATTGTGGTGCTCTAGTTGGACCACACCTTCAACACTGTGGCTAATTCTGGTCGCTAACAAACAAAAGAAACAGTCAAATGTCAGAGGTGGTACAGAGAAGAACCACAAGGCTGCTCTCTTGTGTCAAGAGTCTGAGTTATGAGAAAAGATTAGAGAAACGTGGACTTGTCAGCCTAGAAAGGAGTTGTCTGAGAGGTGATCTTATAGGGGTATAAAAGATTGTTCAGGTCATAGATAAAGTTAACCGAGAACATTACTTTAAGTTAAACCGTGGGACTAGAACTCAGGGACACAGATTCAAACTAGTAAAAGGTAATAGGACTGATATCAGGAAATTCTTCTTCACACAAGTCATCAATGTGTAGAATAGACTTCCAGATAGATTAGTGGGTGCAAAATCTTGGAATCATTTCAGAAACAATTGGATGCTGCAACCAGAGCCCATTAGGATCTCTCCAGATGGTTAAATTAAGATGGGCCAAATGGCCTTCTTCATCCTCAATTATCTTATGATCTTGCAATGTTCACAAGTTACCTATTCACATCTTTGCTGATGAAGTCTATTGTACCAATAGCTTGAAGTATATATTTTGATTACTGAAGTTCACATACAACAGCTCAATGTGGCCATAGTACTTTCCTTTGTGTGTTATTTTTAAGTAGGCGTTAACCCAACACCACCCGAACACAAGAGCATTGAGTGTCCATATGTGACCTTTACCAATCATAAATTACATGTATATGTTCCTATCAGCAATAAATTGAGAACTGACAATCACCAAGTTCTGTTAGATGAGAAAACTGGAGTGACAAAAACTATAGAAATTGGCTTAGAACTGTTCTTCCACTTCTGGGACCTGGGTTTAAATCTGACTCAAACTGATGGCATGAAAGTTTCTCTTCTTTCCGTTGGTGTTAGGTATCCTACATGGAATGAGTTTGAACAGACTCAGCCAATCTCTGAGTGGATATATAATATGACTCAAATTGGCAAGCGCACTCAGAAAGAAAATGGGTGGCCTATCGGAAGTGGGAAAATTCACAGCGGTGCAGTAGGCTATTTCTGCAAGGATAGACTTTGGGTGCATTGTTGCATGAGAGTGAAGAGAACTTTACCCACCATGTAGCCCATGGAATATCTAATCTTGGACTACCTGATGCTGACACTGTTTGACAAAATTGGAAAAATATTCAGTTTCTGAGTGTTGACATCCTCAGTGTGACAAATAAATTCTTTCAAAAATAATTAAAACAAAATTAAACTCAATTCCTTCACCAGGACCACTAATTCCCATATGGGTAGAACAAGAATAGTGGAACTGTAAGTACATCATATCATTTCCTATATATGCTCTACACAGTGGGACAGGTTTACTATCATATCCACGAATGTACCTGACCCCAAACTCTATCAGAGGAACAGAGGGACCTTGGAGTGCATGTCCACAGATCCCTGAACGTAGCAGGACAGGTAGATAAGGTGGTTAAGAAGATATACGGGATACTTTCCTTTATCAGCCGAGGCACAGAATTTTAGAGCCAGGGGGGTTATGCTAAAACACTAGTTGGGCCACAACCAGAGTACTGCATAAGGTTCTAGTCACCACATTACAGGAAAGATGTGACTGCACTAGTACAAAGGAAATTTATGAGGATGTTGCCAGGGCTGGAGAATTTTAGTTATGAGGAAAGATTGGATAGGCTGGGTTTGTTTTCTTTGGAACAGAGCAGGCTGAGGGGAGATTTAATTGAGGTGCATAAAATTATGAGGGGCTGAGATAGAGTGGGTAGGAAGGACCTATTTCCCTTAGCAGAGAAGACAATAACCAGGGGGCATAGATTTAAAGTAATTGGTAGAAGGATTAGTGGAGAGTTGAGGAGAAATATTTTCACCCAGAGGGTGGTAGGGGTCTGGAACTCACGGCCTGAAAGGGTGGTAGAGGCAGAAACCCTCATCGCATTTAAAAAGTACCTGGATATGTACTTGAAGTGGCGTAACCTACAAGGCTACGGACCAAGAGCTGGAAAGTGGGATGAGGAAGATGGCTTTTTTTCGGCCGGCACAAAATGGGCCAAATGGCCTCCTTCTGTGCCATAAATTTCTATGATTCTATGAACATGGGACCAGCTAAATTAATGGTGTGCTTTCACTGTGCAAATAAAAAACAAGATGAATATTCATAAAATAATACCCTGCAGAAGTGTAGGAATAAACATAAAGTAAAATTAAAGGGAAATTCTCAGCTCTAAACAACTTGGTGCTGAGCTTCTGTGGGGTTTCTCCTGTACTTCAGCAGGATATTGGCAGGATCCCTGGAGAAATGGCACAAATATCTGTTTTTAGCCAATTACGACATTTCTCTGTGGGATTCTGCCAATCTCCTGCTGGAGAACCCCCATGGAAATTCCAGGCACTTATCTTGAATACAGTGAACATTACTTTTGTGCCTAATACTGATTTGTGCTGAGTCAAGGCTCCATAGGCATGGTTTACCTTATGGTACCTCACCTAGTAAGCATCAGTAGCCCATTTTTCAAATTGAGGTATCACAAGTAAGCTTGATCAACACATTTGTATTTTTCAGTAGGAGTCACGAGGCAACAATCAGGACAGGAGACTTGGCTGATTTTCCCCCCTCTCTAGCCCAGGGATATGGAGATTAATTGCAGCATCTCTAATGCCAGCCCAGCTGAGATCAGAATCTAAGATCTTTCTGGTCTCTATGGCTCAGTTCCACACTGAAGCTTTGAGGGAGCCATGAATACATTTTTGTCACTTCATCCACACAGGATAATGAGAAATTCTGGAGTGAACAAAGACCATTAGGCACATCAAGCCTGCTCCATCCAGAATCTATGTCTGATTATTTTATGATGGACTCCCTACTTTAAGGAATACTTAAGGTGCTTCGCCGAACTCTCTCGAGAAAAAAAATCAAGCATTGCTATTAATATTTCCATAATCTTCAATCCATCTTTTCAGTTTCCTTTTAAAGGTCTCAAATGGCTCCAGTTCAGCTACCTCCTGTGTGAGCTTACCTTGCAGTTCTACTGTGCTACTGGAAAAAAAAGTGTTTTCTAATCGTTAACCTTGCTTAAGGCTTATGAATGTTGTACTCATTTTGAGATGGGACGGTTTGCATTTACTGAGAGCAACCAATTACTGCCATGGTGGCATGATTCTCAAACTATATTATATTGCTTGTTGGTTAAAATCTGGCACATTGGTTACATGGTGAAACATAAATTACATTTTCACATGCCTCTGACAAAATGCTACAATGGCATTAACAAATGATGCCCTCAGTTTTTTGAGGAGGTTGGGAGATGAGTTAAACAATTCACTTCAAATTACAATTTTGTCAGGTTTTTTTTTAAAATGACACATCTGTTATCTGTTGCAGTGTTATGCCATGAATATTGGAATGTGTACTCACATCTCCCACCCGGCAAGTATGTGCAAAAGTCGAATTTCCAAATTTTTATGAGCTTGCTTGAAAGCGTCACCAACATAGCAGATTTTAGATGAACAGGAAAACTTTAAATATCAATATTTTACAACAAATGAAACTGTAGGGTTTATTTTGTGTGAATAAACTCTCAACACTGTGTTAAAATATTCAGAAATCTGATGGCTCATGTTAGTGTTCAAAATTATGAAAGCTTTTGATAGAGCAAATAAGGAGAAACTGCTTCCACTCATAAGAGAGTCGGTAACCAGAGGACAGAGTTAAGATAATTGGCAAAAGAACCAGAGGGGAGATGAGGAGATTTTTTTTACACAGCGAGTTGATATGATCTAGAATGCACTGCCTGAAAGGGTGATGGAAGCAGATTCAGTAGTAACTTTCAAAAGAGAATTGGATATATAGTTGAAAATTAAAAATTTGCAGGGCCACGGGGAAAGAGTGGGACTAATTGGATAGCTCTTTCAAAGAGCCAGCATAGGCATGCTGGGTAAAATGGCCTACTTCTATGATTCTTGCTAATCTTACTTGTCCACTTGATATTGATTAAATAAAAATAGTTCGGACCACTGTACTCGAAAGAGATAGTTTTATTAACCTACTTAAAAATAAATGCAGTTAGGGATGGGCAATAAATGCTGGCCTCACCAGCAACGCCCATGAACGAATAAAAAAAAATGCATTACCAATTAAAAGCAATGATATAAGACATACATAGATTTGCCTAAACATACAAATTACGATAATTATAAGCAATGATAAAAGACAAAGATAGGTTTTAAACAATACAACCTCAAAAGCTGTGCCAGGAGAAGTTGATCATCTTCCTCCTACCGGCACCCGCATCACGGATTGTCTTGAGAATTCTAACTAACTGGAATCTTTGGCTGTTCTAATATTGGGTTTGTATGAATGTGTTTGCACAATCGCCACCTCCCCTTCATCCAATTTGTATCTTGGATACGCATTGGGTCTGGAGGTATGCTCTCGTCCATCAGGCAATGGATATTCACAACACACACAAGGCTGTCTTTTAGCAGACCTTGAAACTTGAAGCTGATAACAGACCCCTTTCTTTAGGAATGGCAAGTTTGCAGGTTTTCAAAATCTGTTCTTGCAGCTTCAAGTTATAAACACACCCATGAGCCTTTGCTGCTCTCAGTTAGCCGATTTCCCAAAGCACGCTGGAGAATGGTACCGGGTTTTGAGAGAGCAAATAAGGAGAAACTGTTTCCACGAGCAAGACAGTCAGTAACTAGAGGACACAGATTTAAAATAATTGGCAAAAGAAATAGGGGGGAGATGAGGAGATTTTTTTTACACAGCAAGTTGTTATGATCTGGAATGCACTGCTTGAAAGGGTGGTGGAAGCAGATTCAACAACAACTTTCAAAAGGGAATTGGATGTATACTTGAAAATGACAAATTTGCAGGACCACCAGGAAAGAGCAGGGGAGAGGGACTAATTGGATTAGTCTTTCAAAGAGCCAGCATAGGCACGATGGGCCGAATGGCCTCCTTCTGTGCTGTATGATTTTTTTTATTTGTTCATGGGATGTGGGTGTCGCTGGCAAGGCCAGCATTTATTGCCCATCCCTAACTGCCCTTGAGAAGGTGGTGGTGAGCCGCCTTCTTGAACCGCTGCAGTCCGTGTGGTGAAGGTTCTCCCACAGTGCTGTTAGGAAGGGAGTTCCAGGATTTTGACCCAGCGACAATTAAGGAACGGCGATATATTTCCAAGTCGGGATGGTGTGTGACTTGGAGGGGAACGTGCAGGTGGTGTTGTTCCCATGTGCCTGCTGCCCTTGTCCTTCTAGGTGGTAGAGGTCACAGGTTTGGGAGGTGCTGTCGAAGAAGCCTTGGCGAGTTGCTGCAGTGCATCCTGTGGATGGTACACACTGCAGCCATGGTGCGCGGGTGGTGAAGGGAGTGAATGTTTAGGGTGGTGGATGGGGTGTCAATCAAGCGGGCTGCTTAGTCCTGGATGGTGTCAAGCTTCTTGAGTGTTGTTGGAGCTGCACTCATCTAGGCAAGTGGAGAATATTCCATCACACTCCTGACATGTGCCTCGTAGATGGTGGAAAGGCTTTGGGGAGTCAGGAGGAGAGTCACTCGCCGCAGAATACCCAGCCTCTGACCTGCTCTTGTAGCCACAGTATTATATGGCTGGTCCAGTTCAGTTTCTGGTCAATGGTGACCCCCAGGATGTTGATGGTGGGGGATACGGTGATGGTAATGCCGTGAATGTCAAGGGGAGGTGGTTAGACTTTCTCTTGTTGGAGGTGGTCATTGCCTGGCACTTGTCTGGCGCGAATGTTACTTGCCCAAGCCTGGATATTGTCCAGGTCTTGATGCATGCGGGGTTACCTGAGGGGTTGTGAATGGAACTGAACACTGTGCAATCATCAGTGAACATCCCCATTTCTGACTTATGATGGAGGGAAGGTCATTGATGTAGCAGCTGAAGATGGCTGGGCTGAGGGCACTGCCCTGAGGAACTCCTGCATCAATGTTCTGGGGCTGAGATGATTGGCCTCCAACAACCACTACTATCTTCCTTTCTGCTAGGTAGGACTCCAGCCACTGGAGAGTTTTCCCCCTGATTCCCATTGACTTCAATTTTATTAGGGCTCCTTGGTGCCACACTCGGTCAAATGCTGCCTTGATGTCAAGGGCAGTCACTCTCACCTCACCTCTGGAATTCAGCTCTTTTGTTAATGTTTGGACCAAGGCTGTAATGAGGTCTGGAGCCGAGCGGTCCTGGCGGAACCCAAACTGAGCATCTGTGAGCAGGTTATTGGTGAGTAAGTGCCGCTTGATAGCACTGTTGACAACACCTTCCATCACTTTGCTGATGATTGAGAGTAGACTGATCAGGCGGTAATTGGCCGGATTGGATTTGTCCTGCTTTTTGTGGACAGGACATACCTGGGCAATTTTCCACATTGTCGGGTGGATGCCAGTGTTGCAGCTGTACTGGAACAGCTTGGCTGGAGGCGCAGCTAGTTTTGGAGCACAAGTCTTCAGCACTTCAACCGGGATGTTGTCAGGGCCTATAGCCTTTGTTGTATCCAGTGCACTCAGTCATTTCTTGATATCACGTGGAATTAATCGAAGCGGTCGAAGACTGGCTTCTGTGAAGGTGGGGATATCGGGAGGAGGCAGAGATGGATCATCTACTTGGCAGTTCTGGCTGAAGATGGTCTATATTTGGGGATAGTGCTGTGTTGAGGTTTCAATTCCAATCCTCCAAACTACAGGACAGTCTCCCAGCCCCATTCTATTTTTGACTGTGGTGGTATAAATGAGGCCATATCCAAGAGGTGGTCGCACACTGATTTTACTTTGTGCTTGCTACAGTGGAGCAGCAGCTCGCACAATGCCCCAGCATTTATTTTTGTAAAGTGCCTTGGGATGTTTTCTACATTAAAGGCTGCCATATAAATGTAAGTTGTTGCTGTACTGTCCCAGTAAGATCACAATAACCTCAAACAAGAGTCCTATGAAATTTCAACCAGCAGCAAATGGTGTGATCTCATGATCTCCCATCAATCAGCATAAAAACTTCACTTTGAAACATGTTTTCCCTGTGCCAATGAACGAATAAAAAATAGAATTGAGCTAGATTACAGAGTGATATTCTGTGTATCAAACAGAATTTAAGTAGTGCCCAGAGATTCCCT
This sequence comes from Heptranchias perlo, assembly GCF_035084215.1. NCBI lineage: Eukaryota > Metazoa > Chordata > Chondrichthyes > Hexanchiformes > Hexanchidae > Heptranchias > Heptranchias perlo. Next base: position 20,249,214 of record NC_090328.1, on the reverse strand, counting down.
TTAAGGAGTACTTCTCCTTTAACCTTCCACATAAATATTTTAAACAGTGACAGGATGTGACAATGACAATAAAATTAGCTGCGGCGTCAATGGGGGCAGAAGCTGGCCTGTTTTCAGGCCTGAAATGGGTACCAGCCCAATATTGGGTCGGACATCTTTCAGACATCCTTTGGGCACGGGATATTCCCCGAGATTGGTTTTACGTCTGCAAAATGGGGGCAGTGAGGTCCAATTTCTACTCCAGTAAATCGAATTCTACAAACATGGATCTTATTGTCAATTTTTTTCTTAGTTTGAAAACTATAAATTTATTATGTGGAGATGCCGGTGATGGACTGGGGTTGACAATTGTAAACAATTTTACAACACCAAGTTATAGTCCAACAATTTTATTCGAAAATCACAAGCTTTCGGAGGCTTCCTCCTTCCTCAGGTGAATGTCAAGAAATCCTCGAACCTTTCGCATTTATAAATCACAGAACAATACCCGGTGATTACAGATAGTCTTTCCAACTGCCCGTTGCCAAGGCAATCAAAGTGTTCAGACAGAGAGGTGTTACCTACAGGGCCACCAAATATACAAACAACCAAAAAAAAACAGAGAGAGAGAGGCAGAAACATAGAAACATCCGGAAGGAAGAGAAAGACAGCAAATGACCCGTTATATTAAAAACAGATAACTTTTGTTCGCTGGTGGGGTTATGCTACACGTTTTTAATATAACGGGTCATTTGCTGTCTTTCTCTTCCTTCTGGATGTTTCTATGTTTCTGCCTCTCTCTCTCTGTTTTTTTTTTGGTTGTTTGTATATTCGGTGGCCCTGTAGGTAACACCTCTCTGTCTGAACACTTTGATTGCCTTGGCAACAGGCAATTGGAAAGACTATCTGTAATCACCAGGTATTGTTCTGTGATTTATAAATGCGAAAGGTTCAAGGATTTCTTGACATTCACCTGAGGAAGGAGGAAGCCTCCGAAAGCTTGTGATTTTCGAATAAAATTGTTGGACTATAACTTGGTGTTGTAAAATTGTTTACAATTATAAATTTATTGACACATCATAGGTAAGAAAATGTAATGCTCTTGCATTCCTCCCTATTTCTAATCCTCAGTAGTTAAGTGAGTAATATAATTGTAGATGTTAACAAAGATGGGATGTGTCAAAAATAGTCTAAATTTTTAAATTTAATTTTAATAAACAGCTGTCATTGCTAATATAGTAATATCTTTCTTGCAGCAATGAGTATACTGTCCTGTCGCTCACACTGCTGACTTGTTTTGTGTAGATAACATTCAACGGTGTCTGAGTTGCAATTTCATTCATGTCATTTTTCCTGATTTATTTTGAAATTGAGCGCAAGAGTCAGATTATCACCGTCGCTACTGTTTGTCAGCTGATTCAGATTCCAATCGACAAAAAACACCTGCCTGAATGTTTTCTTTTGTCCATCTCACTGGTTTTAATGGGGATTGGTGGGATATATATTGATTTGATTTGATTTCAGACACACTGAAACCGTGTGGCATCACAAATTTGCCTAATATCAAAACTGACTCAAAGTGCTTCAGTGTAAATGAATGGTGAATTAATACCATATACTTGAAACTAATAGCTAAATGCTACTTGGAGTACATCCAGAGCCATCATATGCGTCATGTGATCCGGGAAAGGTCTACTATTAAAACATCAGGTAGAATAAAAGGACGAGAGTGGGACACAGAACCAACAAATGAAAGATAGTGGAAGCAACAGAGGAAGACAGCAAGAAGGGTGACTTGTTTTATGAGCTTAAACAAAGGGAAATATACTCCAGAAAGAGAAAAGCAAAGTTAAAAGGTTTTTAAACACTAATTTTGCCTTGTATTTCGTTGGTGGTTTTCCTGTAAACACACACCTATGATCAAGATATCATAACCAGGCAATTATTTTAGCATTTACTGGTGCATTCTCACTCAAGCACGTAGCTAGGAAAACCAATAAATGCAGAAAATATCTACACAATATCTAGATTCCACAAGAAAAGCCTCGAAACACAGGATTTAGTATCGAACAGTAGTTGGATTACTGCTACAAATTTCATTCTTGTACAGCCTGGAACATTCCTAAACACCACTGACATTGTGATGTATATCTATACAACACCAAGGTGAAGCCCCAAGGATTTACATAGAAGCTCAGATCCCTGTGCAGCCAATGTCCAGATGATTGAAAGCCTTAGATGATTTATTCATTCCATGACCTGTCAGAGATAGAGTGGAATAGATTGGGATAACATGCTGAACTATTTTTAGCAGCTGAAAATATTCCACTAATGTGAGCTTAGGACATCTTCCTTGTCCGATCTTCAATAACTACCGATTGAAGCTGATGCTACTTTTGGCCCCCACTGTACAAGTTCCTTGACAACAGCCATGGCAACCAACAACTGACTAGTTTTTTTGAAAGCACAAGACAAACATAGAGCAAAATCTATCAACAGAACAAATTCAACTCACAAAAAACAAGCAAGGAAAAGGGAAATCAATGGGTAAACAAACTATTGTAGACTTCAAAGCCACACAAACAGCAAATACCAGAAGATATGGAAGATGTCAATGACAGGAGGACATTTTCCACAACCAAACCCATAACAGAATGCACTATACAGATGAAACAACACTACCAATGACAAAAAGGACTACAGAAAATATAATGATACGTGCATACAAGTCTAACATACCAAATACAAAGAAACAGAAGGTACTGTCAAAATTGAGGATAGCTCATTAGATTTGGTCACAGAAAAGAGTCATTAACAGGATGGCCAAGTACAAAGGCTAAGATTCAAGAAAATGAACAATAAACAATTGCTGCATGATGGCATGGAAACATTCTCTAAGAACAAGACAAATGCGTGTCGGACATCAGCAGGAAGTACAAGTAAAATATGCTGAAGCACAAAATAAAGTGGTTCTGAATCTGAAACAATAGCGTGATCAATTATCCAAATTCTACAAACAACAACTCATTTCACAACAGCATGACAAAACAAAAGAATTGCAGTAATTTGAGTCAAGGACAGCTTCAAAAACATAAACAGATGGGAAAAAAGATAAAACCAAGTGACTGCTGATGGATTAGCTAATGAAATAGGAATATAGGGATAGAAATTGGACCTCGCACCCATTTTATGCCCATAAAACGGGAGCAACGAGACGCAATTTCGGGATCCAAGTTCCTGTGCCCCAAGGTGCCTGACAAACGTCGAATACAAATTGAGTCAAGCCAGAGAATCATACAGCATGGAAGGAGGCCATTCGACCCATTATGCCTGTGCTGGCTCTTTGAAAGAGATATCCAATTAGTCCCACTCTCCTCGTTCCCCAGAGCCCTGCAAAGTTTTGCTTTTCAAGCATATGGAATTCCTGGAATTCTTTTGTTATGGCATGCTGTTGTGAAATGAGTTGTTGTTTGTAGCAAGGGAGAAAATAGCGGAGGCTCTGACCATTATTTTCCAATCCTCTCTGGCTACAGGTGTGGTGCCGGAGGACTGGAGGGCAGCTAATGTTGTACCGTTGTTTAAAAAGTGAGAAAGGGATAGATCGAGTAATTACAGGCCAGTCAGCCTTACCTCGGTGCTGGGCAAATTATTGGAAAAAATTCTGAGGGACATTGTTAATCGTCATTTAGGAAGGCACGAATTAATCAAGGACAGTCAGCATGGATTTGTTAAGGGAAGGTCATGTCTCACGAACTTGATTGAATTTTTTGAGGAAGTAACAAGGATGGTCAATGGGGGTTGTGTGTTTGATGTCGACCACATGGATTTTCGCAAGGCTTTTGACACAGTTCCACATGGCAGACTGGTCAGAAAAGTAAAAGCCCTGGGATCCAAGGGAAAGTGGCAAGTTGGATCCACGATTGATCAGTGGCAGGAAGCAAAGGGTAATAGTCGACGGGTGTTTTTGTGGCTGGAAGGCTCAGTATTAGGTCCATTGCTTTTTGTGGTATTTTTAATGATTTGGATTTAAAACTAGGGGGCATGATTAAGAAGTTTGCAGATGATACAAAAATTGGCCATGTGGTTGATATCGAGGAAGAAAGCTGTCGAATGCAGGAAGATATCAATGGACTGGTCAGGTGGCAGAAAAGTGGCAAACGGAATTCAATCCGGAGAAGTGTGAGGTAATGCATTTGGGGAGCTCAAACAAGGCAAGGGACAAACACAATAAATGGGAGGATATTGAGAAGATTAGAGGAACAGAGGGACCTTGGAGTGCATGTCCACAGATCCCTGAAGATAGCAGGACAGGTAGATGAGGTAGTTAAGAAGGCATGCGGGATACTTTCCTTTATTAGCCAAGGCATGGAATATAAGAACTGGGAGGTTATGTTAGAACTGTATAAAACATTAATTTGGCCACAGCTAGAGTACTGCGTACAGTTCAGGTCACTACCTTACAGGAAAGATGTGACTGCACTTGAGAGGGTACAGAGGAGATTCATGAGGATGTTGCCAAGACTGGAGAATTTTAGCTATGAGGAAAGATTGGATAGGCTGGGATTGTTTTCTTTGGAGCAGAGGACTATGAGGGGAGATTTAATTGAGGTGCATAAAATTATGAAGGGCCTAGATAGAGTGGGTTGGAAGGACCTATTTCCCTTAGCAGAGAGGTCAATAACCAGGGGGCATAGATTAGAGTAATTGGTAGAAGGATGAGAGGGGAGCTGAGGAGAATTTTTTTCACCCAAAGGGTGGTGGGGGTCAAGAACTCACTGCCTGAAAGGTTGATAGAGGCAGAAACCGCCATCGCATTTAAAAAGTACATGGATATGCACTTGAAGTGCCGCAATCTACAGGGCTACGGACCAAGAGCTGGAAAGTGGGATTCGGCTTTTTTTTTATTCGTTCATGGGATGTGGGCATCGCTGGCAAGGCAGGCATTTATTGCCCATCCTTAATTGTCCTTGGGAAGGTGGTGGTGAACTGCCTTCTTGAACTGCTGTCATCCGGATGGCTCTTTTTCGGCCGGCACAGGCACGATGGGCCGAATGGCCTCCTTCTTGCCGTAAATATCCAATTCCCTTTTGAAAGTTACAATTGAATCTGCTTCCATCATCCTTTCAGACAGTACATTGCAGATCACAATGACTCGTTGTGTAATAGAAATTTCTCCTCATCTCCCGTCCGGGTTTTTTGCCAATTACCTTAAATCTCTGTCCTTTGGTTACCAACCCTTCTGCCAGTGGAAACAGTTTCTTCTTATTTTGTCTATGAAAACCCTTCATAACTTTTAACACCTCAAGAAAATCTCCCCTTAACCTTCTCTGCTCTTAGAAGAATACTCTCAGCTTCTCCAGTGTCTTTTCATAACTGAAGTCCCTCATCCCCAGTACCATTCTATTAAATCTCCTCTGCAGCCTCTCGAAGGACTTGACAACCTTCCTAAAGTGTGGTACCCAGAATTGGACACGATACTCCATCTGAGGCCTAACCAGTGATTTACAAAGGTTCAGCAGGGTGCTCCTGCTGACTCCACAACACTCCCGCCTGCAGCGATCAGTCCCCTCCTCCTGGGACTTACAGCGAGGCAGGTGGCCCGAAATTGTTCAGTTGGGCAAGCAGCTTGTGCAGGTGCAATGGTGCTGGCAGCTCGCCATGATTATGTCAATGAGGCCCACCGACCAATTTGTCGCCATCCTCAGGCCTCCCTTTTCGGGCACAAGGATCGGTCCCTATGCCAATTTGGCATTTTAAAACTGGCCTAGACTAATTTCTGGGACATAGTAACAGGAATAGGCATTCAGCCCCTCGAGCATGTTCCACCATTCAATTAGATCACTGATGATCTCCACCTCAACTTCATTTATCCACCTTTGCTCCATATTCTTTGATACCCTCATCTAACAAAAATCCATTGATCACAGTCTTGAAAATTTCAATTGACCCACTATCCACAGCCTTTTGGGGGAGAGAGTTCCAGATTTCCACCACCCTATGAGTGAAAAGGTGCCTTCTGATTTCACTCCAAATGGCCTAGCTTTACTTTTAAGACTGTGTCTCGTGGGCAAGAATCGGGGCCTGAAACTCTGAAGATGAGGTGGGGGCTGGAATTTATTTTCTTAACTTTTTAAAGCGGTCCCTTTGTAAGAGGATAGCGGAGACAGCCAGTGGGGTCAGTGGAGGAGCTCCGCGGTGAGGCACGATGGGAACCTGAGCAGGGAGACAGAGGAGGGGGAAACAAGGATAGAAACAAAAGACAGAAAGGGAAGAAGCAATAGGGGAAGGCAGAGAAAACAAGGGCGGAAAACAAATCGGGCCATAGTGCAAAATAATACTAAGATGACTAGCAATCTTAAAAAGACAAGTCGAAAGGCATTGTGTCTTAATGCGCGGAGCATTCGCAACAAGGTAGATGAATTAACAGAGCAGATAGATATTAACGTGTATGATATAGTTGCGATTACGGAGACATGGCTGCAAGGTGTCCAAGGATGGGATCTGAACATCCAGGGGTATTCAATATTTAGGAAGGACAGGCAAAAAGGGAAAGGAGGTGGGGTAGCGTTGCTAGTAAAGGAGGAAATCAATGCAATAGTGAGGAAGAATATTGGCTCGGAAAATCATGATGTGGAATCTGTATGGGTGGAGCTAAGAAACACCAAGGGACAGAAAACATTGGTGGGGGTTGTCTTTTGGCCCCCAAGCAGTAGTGGAGATGTAGGGGAGGGCATTAAACAGGAAATTAGGGACACATGCAAGAAGGGTACAACTATAATCATGGGCGAATTTAATTTACATATAGATTGGTCAAACCAAATTAGCAATAATACTGTGGGGGAGGAATTCCTGGAATGTGTATGTGATGGATTTCTAGACCAATACGTTGAGGAACCAACGAGAGAACAGGTGATCCTAGACTGGATATTGTGCAATGAGAAAGGATTAATTAACAATCTTGTGAGGGGTCGCTGAGAGAAGAGCGACCGTAACATGATAGAATTCCTCATTAAGATGGAGAGTGAAGTCGTCGAATCCGAAACTAGGGTCCTAAATCTAAATAAAGGAAATTACGAAAGTATGAGGTGTGAGTTGGCTATGATAGATTGGGGAACTTTACTAAAAGGGATGACGGTGGATAGACAATGGCTAATATTTAAAGAACGTGTGCAGGAATTACAACAATTACTCATTCCTGTTTGGCGCAAAAATAAAACAGGAAAGGTGGCTCAACCGTGGCTTACAATAGAAATTAGGGATAGTATTAGATCCAAAGAGGAGACATAGAAAATTGCCAGAAAAAGCAGCAAGCCTGAGGATTGGGAGCAGTTCAGAATTCAGCAAAGGAGAACAAAGAGATTGATTAAGACGGGAAAAATAGAGTATGAGAGTAAACTGGCAGTGAACATAAAAACTGACTGTAAAAGCTTCTATAAATATGTCAAGAGAAAAAGATCAGTGAAGACAAATGTAGGTCCCATACAGTCAGAAATGGGGGAAATTATAATGGGGAACAAAGAAATGGCAGAACAATTAAATACATACTTTGGTTCTGTCTTCACAAAGGAGGACACAAATAATCTCCCGGAAATGTTAGGGAACCAAGGGTCTAGTGAGAGGGAGGAACTGAAGGAAATTGGTATTAGTAAAAAAATAGTGCTAGGGAAATTAATGGGGCTAAAGGCTGACAAATCCCCAGGGCCTGATAATTTACATCCCAGGATGTGGCCCTGGAAATAGTGGATGCATTGGTGGTCATCTTCCAAAATTCTATAGACTCTGAAACAGTTCCGACAGATTGGAGGGTGGCAAATGTAACACCACTATTTAAAAAAGGAGGGAGAGAAAAAACAGGGAATTACAGACCAGTCAGCCTAACACCAGTAGTGGGGAAAATGCTCGAGTCTATTATAAAGGATGTGATAACAGAACACTTGGAAGGCATGGACAAAGTCAGCATGGGTTTATGAAAGGGGAATCATGCTTAACAAATCTACTGGAGTTTTTTGAGGAGGTAACTGGTAGAATAGATAGGGGAGAACCAGTGGATGTGGTGTACTTGGATTTTCAGAAGGCTTTTGATAAGGTCCCACACAAGAGGTTAGTGTGCAAAATTAAAGCACATGCGATTGGGGGGAATATACTGGCATGGATTGAGAATTGGTTGACAGACAAGAAACAGAGAGTAGGAATAAACGGGTCTTTTTCCGGGTGGCAGGCATTCACCAGTGGGGTACCACAGAGATCAGTGCTTGGGCCCCAGCTATTCGCAATATATATCAATGATTTGGATGAGGGAACGGAATGTAACATTTCCAAGTTTGCAGATGACACAAAGCTGGGATGGAATGTGAGCTGTGAGGAGAATGCAAAAAGCTCCAATGTGATTTAGACAAGTTGGGTGAGTGGACAAGAACATGGCAGATGCAGTATAACGTGGATAAATGTGAGGTTATCCACTTTGGTTGTAAGAACAGAAAGGCAGATTATTATCTGAATGGCGATAGATTGGGAAAAGGGGAGGTGCAACAAGACCTGAGTGTCTTTGTACACCAGTCGCTGAAAGCGAGCATTCAGGTGCAGCAGGCAGTTAGGAAGGCGAATGGTATGTTGGCGTTCATTGCAAGAGGATTTGAGTACAGGAACAGGGATGTCTTACTGCAGTTGTACAGGGCTTGGTGAGACCACATCTGGAGTATTGTGTGCAGTTTTGGTCTCCTTATCTGAGGAAGGATGTCCTTGCCATGGAGGGAGTGCAACGAAGGTTTACCAGACTGATTCCTGGGATGGCAGGACTGACGTATGAGGAGAGATTGGGTCGACTAGGCCTATATTCACTAGAGTTTAGAAGAATGAGAGGTGATCTCATCAAAACATATGAAATTCTAACAGGACTGGACAGACTAGATGCAGGGAGGATGTTCCCGATGGCTGGGGAGTCCAGAACCAGTGGTAACAGTCTCAGGATATGGGGTATGCCATTTAGAACCGAGATGAGGAGAAATTTCTTCACTCAGAGGGTGGTGAACCTGTGGAATTTTCGATCAAAGAAGGCAGTGGAGGCCAAGTCATTCGATGTATCCAAGAAGGAGATAGATATATTTCTTACTGCTAAAGGGATCAAGGGATATGGGGAAAAAGCGGGAACAGGGTACTGAGTTAGACGATCAGGCATGATCATTTTGAATGGCGGAGCAGGCCCGAAGGGCCGAATGGCCTACTCTTGCTCCTATTTTCTATGTTTCTATGTAACGTAACTGCAGGGCTCGTCCTGGTCCCCCTCCCTCTCCCTGTGAATTTTCAGGACTGATGGGGAGAGGAGGACAGGGAGAAATTTGGCAAGGAGAAAAAGCTAAGGAAGCATACAACAAGCTCACTCCCTCAGACAGACCACACAAAGATTGCACTGTTATGGTCTTCTCCTAACTTGTTGGATTTTTTGAGGAAATGAGTAACTACAGGTAAAGCCGATGAGAATAAAATCTCTGACCCCAAAAAGTAATCGAGGAAAAGCTTCAGGGCATCAATCTAACATTAACATACAAATTATTCAGCATTGATAAGTTGCATTCCTTAGCCAGAGATCCCATAGTCCCATTGCTTCATTAGTTGAGTTATGAGGTCGTTCACTTGTGAACTATTTTCTGCATTCCACTCACACAGGAACAGTGGCCTTTATTTATAGTATACATCCTTGTTGAAAAGTGTCAAATTAATCATTTAGATTTATTTAATCTCAGATTTGAAATCCATGTTGTTCAAGGCAAACCCATAGCATCTATCACTGGGCCTTTACCAATTGAGTTTTCATTTTGCCAGAGAAACTGAAGCTCTTTCGTAGCAACTGCACATCTGCAGACATCTGTACTGCTTAACTATCTGAACCACCAGGATCAGTACAATGGGCGGAAACCCAGTCACACATGCAAACTAAACAGTTGCGGGTCGAAATCGCAATGTGCTGATATTAGTAACGAAAGCATTGTGACAAATAAAAATACAGATGAGGGAGGTAATTTAGCCCATCTGACTGATCCTCCCATAGAAACCTGCAGTCCTCCCATTACAGCATCCAACTGCTTTCTCAATGATTCCAGAGTTTTGGCATCCAGTCCGCTACCCAGCAGACCATTCCAAGTATTGATTGTGTGATAAAGTGTTTCCTGACATGCCTTTTACTGGGTTTGTGCCTTGTCTTACAGTCATGGCTTAACCCAAAATCATTCTCAGGTTTACCTTTAGTATTCCATTTGGAATTTTATATTCCTATACAAGTGCCTGGACTTACCCCTCCTTTTAAGGCTAAACAGTCCAAGTTTTTCTAACTGAGCTTCATAACTCAGTCCTCTGACATTATGGATCTGGATCGTGTCCCTTTTCTGCACTATTTTGTGGGGTTTGGATGTTTCCTTGTGCCTTGGTGATCAGAATTGAATACATTATTCAAGATATGGCTTGGCCAGTGCACTATGCAACTTTGGCACGATGGCCTCAAGAGGGGAACAACACCACCTGCACGTTCCCCTCCAAGTCACACACCATCCCGACTTGGAAATATATCGCCGTTCCTTCATTGTCGCTGGGTCAAAATCCTGGAACTCCCTTCCTCACAGCACTGTGGGAGAACCTTCACCACACGGACTGCAGCGATTCAAGAAGGCGGCTCACCACCACCTTCTCAAGGGCAATTAGGGATGGGCAATAAATGCCGGCCTCGGCAGCGACGCCCACATCCCATGAACGAATAAAAAAACAACTTAAACTTGGCATTCTGGAGGTGATTTTACACATGCACACTCATAGTGCAGGGCCTTGCCCACCAGGAACAGATATCAGGAAATCACTGGCATGCTCACCATGTTTTCTGCCCATTAATTTTAACGAGTGAAAAATTGTGGGAAGCATTCCCATGATTTCCCAGTATGGACCCTCGAAAGATGCGTCCTTTCACCTTTCGAGAGTGAGGCTACATGTTGAGAATGTACATTTGGAAAAATCATCCCTCAAAGCTCCACATTCTTTATGCTTTGTGAATTGCTGCTCTGCAATGACTGGATATGGTCAGTGTCGAATCTACTTTTACTCCTGGATCTCTTTCAGCCTCCCCCCTAGCTAGTTCATTAAGTATGTTCCCCATCTTTTCTTCCAATGTGTAAACTCTTGCATGTGTCTGCTTTGAATTTCACCTGCCATTTTAAGGTATTGACGAGGTATTTCTGTAATTCCTTGGCTGCTTAACAAATTCTACGACTCCCCTTTTCGGCATCATTTTTGAATTTGGCCAATTTTCATTGAGTTGCTGAATTAAGGTTATTAATCTAAGTTAGAAACAGTGGGGACCACAGCACTAAACCTTGGAGTACTCACAAGATAATCACGGTTGACAAAAGCCATTCGGGCCATTTTAGTTCATCCATCCAGAATGACCCCAAAGTCCCCCCCACACTTCAGCATCCAATTGGTGCTTAAATGATGCCAACGTTTTCGCCTCCACGATTCCACCTGGGAGTTGATTCAATACACTTATCACTCTGTGGGGTTGGTTTTCCTGCATGGCATATATCAGGTGGTGGGCGGGGTGCCCACTCCGCCTGCCTGATGTCGTGGGCAAGAGACCCGATCGATTTTGGGAATCGGCCCTCATTTGAATTTGAATGACGAGTTGCCAGCATTAATCGTGCTGCTTATCGGTAGCTCACCGTTTGGGAGGGCTGGAAATCCAATGGATATTGCCGCACCTTAAAACGAGCCTGCATTGCTTCAAGGGCAGGTTGTATTTTCAGTGGTGGTGTATGGAAACTGTGTTTCCAGAGCAGCAGGCACAACGTCGATGGCCAGAGCACCCTCATTTTGAGATACTGCCTTGGAGATGCTTATTGAGAAAGTCAGGGCCAGAAAGGTGGTCCTGTTTCCCTCAGGTGGCAGATGGGTGCCAAGGCAAATAAGTCAGCATGCCTGGAGAAAGGTGGCTCAGCAGGTCAGTGCTAGCAGCATCTTTCACAGGACCTGGTTGCAGTGCCAGAAAACATTTAATGACCTTACCAGGACTGCCAAAGTAAGACTCCTCATCGCATCTCTCTTACTCTGAACACAGCCCTGTAACACCGCACTTTCCCTCCCCTGCTGCAGAAGTCCCTCCTGCAATCACAACGGGACATTTTGCTACATCTGTTTCTGCTCACACTCATACACTCAACAGCTGCTACTGTGTCAAAACTGGCACAAACCACATTCTGCTTTTATTTAGTTTGGACGGATTAATTCTCACATTTCTGTTACGCTCTTTGATACTTCGCACTGTATATACTTTCACCAAACGACTTCCCTCTCTTGAACACACTTTCTGCTTCTTCCTCTCAGCATGCACACTTTGCTAAGATGCCTCTCCAATCATCATAAGCCAGACAATAACCCACACTGACTCTTCCTGCCAGACAAGCTGGGACACAATAGATGGGAGGCTGGTGGAACTGGGGGAAGTGTAGCCATGTTGCAAACTCTCATTCCAATGGCGAACACCACCATCTACATCATTGGCAGAGGAAGGGCATGCAGTGTTGGAGATGGCAAGGCTGGAGGCCATACACAGTTGGTGTATGGTCATTTTCCCTTCCTTTACTCTTGTCTGAATTTCTGAGTCTATATTTCTTGAGCTAAAGTTAACACCGATACATGCCTTTAAAGTAGCCTTAACCATGATAATTGATGATGTGTGATGTGTGGCCTTTCCCTTGTATACTAGCAGCCAGTGCAGGAATGAAGGGATAGCAAAAAAAAATATTGCAGCCTGGTTGACTGAGATTTTCTATTGACCAGATCATCAGAAATGTCTTCTTAAAGTCTGACATAACAGTGGAAAATGCAGATTACATAGTTGCGTCACAGAATTATGTTTCTGCCGCCGTACAATTTACATAATTTGCTAGCAGTATGTATTGGCTGAAAAGATTTCCAACAACAATACAGATTTCCTTCCTGAACATTTTAACACCAGCCGGCAAGTCTGAGACCAATATATACTCATAAAAAAAAAGAAACTCTTCAACTCTTGAAAGATATGTTGTTGGTTACATCAGTCAGTTTTGAGATTTGAACCTGTAACTATTGGATCATGCAGCAAACACAATGACACTGTGCTTCAGACACAGCTCCAGTTGGTTTCTGTTGTTGTGAGACCTGAAAAGGACTCAGTAGTACAATGCCATGTGTGTATTCAGTTGTATATTATAACCTTCTGTCAACATTCATCATCCTGTTTTTGACTTGCTTATTGTTGATAGATCTGGCTCAGTTTGTCCTGTCAAAACAAATGCAGCAAACTTGTAAGAGCGTGTGCCCAGAATTTTCTCTTTCCATGGGGAAAAATGTGTTGAATCCATTCCTAACTCAAATTGTTTCTTCTATTAACAATACAGTACCGCTCTTCCAATTTGCCTCGAGCATTTCCAATGTGATCTTTTCCATTGCTGACCACAACTTTCTCAGTGGCTAATCTGGCTGGAGTAAGGCACTGGAACTGGAGTCAATCCAGTAATAAGACACTTCACCAGTATATAATAACAGATATCTAATCACAACAGTTGAGGGATGAGCAATACTGTTCTGCAATGCAATAGCACAAAGAGCAGTTATAGAATCATAGAATGATACAGCACAGAAGGCAGCTATTTGGTCCATCGTGCCTGTGCCGGGTCTTTGAAAGAGCTATCCAATTAGTCCCTACCCTTTCCCCAGGGCACTGCAAATTTTTCCCTTTCATATAATTTATCCAATTCCTTTTTGAAAGTTACTACTGAATCTGCTTCCACCACCCTTACAGGCAGTGCATTCTTTTGCCAATTACCTTAAATCTGTGTCCTCTACTGACCCTTCTGCCATTGGAGACAATTTCTTTTATTTACTCTATCAAAACCCTTGATGATTTTGAACACCTTTGTTAAATATCCCCTTAACCTTCTCTGCTCTAATCCCAGCTTCTCTCGTCTCTCCGACTAGTTATCTGGCAAAGCCCTCCAAGCACAAGAAGCCTCAGCAATGGAACTAAGAATTGACATCTTTGAGGCAAACAGCTAAATGACAATGCTGCAGTGAAGACTGCAAGCCTAGGAGTGTAAAGGCAATGTCCAGGACTCAGCGTAACTGGCTGAAAGTGCTTGTAATGTTCTTTGACTTAAAAAGTAACTAGAATTAAAGCTGTTTTAATTTGAATTCCAAAAGACTGTTATCCATGAACCAGCTTTTTCAATGCCAAACCCAGCTCCTGTGAGAAACTGGATCTACAAATCTACTGTCAGATTAAAGAAGTCAGATTTGGCAGCTTAACTGCTGGGAGCTGGCTTATGGACGCTGGTCTCCCAGAACTTGAATGAAAACATGAAGGGGCCTCGGTCAAAGTACAAAGGTCAAGATTAGTGCACAAGTTACAATAGTTCTCAGGCTAGCCTACTGGAGAGATCCTTTGCAGATCACTGCTAAAAAAAGTTAGCAATCAGTGCCCAATGCACCAATCTGTTGCTGGTTGATCACATGCATCTTTTTCCTCTTCATTTTCCTGGTGCTACTGGTCCTCATCCAACTCCAGTGCGGGGCCATATTGTAAAGCATGCAGCAGATCACAATACTTTGCCAACTGTTTCTGTGACCTTATGCCCCTGCTGATTGCTAAAGACTTGGTACCTGCAAAATTTTATAGCAGGGTGCTCGTCCCCTCCAGCAATGGCTTCTAGTTTGCTTTCTTCCTGTAATCTATTGGAAAGGGCATTCAGTTGAAGTAGAGTTCTGATGCACATTGCACCAGTTTAAGGAGCAGCATTAAGAATAACAGCATTTAAGCTACAAAATGCTGAATAATCAAAATTGCAGATCAATGTATAATGGAGAAATTACTTTTTATAAAGGAGGGAAGAAAAATAAAATAAAAGGAAAAATGTACAGGTCTGCTTTGTGTGAGATTGGCTGTGCAACACAGAACCTGGTACAATCTTATACTGTCAAGGTGATTGCACAAGTGCACAAGTTTGCACTTTTGCACTCGGCAATAACTGACTAATACATAAACTTAACCCCTGTCAATTTTTCTGGACATCTTCGGTTGATTCTTATCCCTCTCTATTAGTGTAGGAGATCAATGATGAAACAGGCAGATAACAGTCGATTGTTAGTGCACTCTTCATTCAGAATAAAATGGAAATTCATAACCTTGAAAACTCAAAATATATTGCAGATGTCACGCACAATTGCTGCAAAATGAATAAGATCTGATTAGTTGATATTCCTAAATTAAGATTAAATCAATGCCTCTAATCTCCGATTCAGATACTCTTTCTATCCAAATGGATTTGAAATATTGTTAATAACCAGGTGATTGTAGGACAACTCTTTGCACGCAGGAAAACAAAAACATCATTTCATACTCTGCCTCTACCACTTCTGAAAGGAACCATGGGATTTGTAGCTCTACTGCACCTCAAAACAAGTGGACTTTTCTGGGTTATTGTGCAATTCCCTGCAGTTGTTCTCCAACCTATTCGGACAGGCTGACAAGGAAGTATCATAATTGGTCTAACCTGCTGCCTTTCTGCAGATTGTGTGAACTAGAGTGCAGAATATCATTGGAAAATCATGTTCAAAGTACCAAGGTTTAAGTGCCACTGATCAGAATGGAAACCCTAGCTATTTGTATCTGGTGCAGCAATTTCTTGGTCAATGAATTGAATTACACTCTATAGTTATCATACTTAATGTACAATCATTTTAAACTGATAAAAGCTCATTTTATAATTTACAACAAAACTGATAATGTTACCTGACGAGAAAGCATTCCATTTGCTTTTTGGAACCTGGTTTCAAAATTCAGGTGAGGCTGTCATACAAAGGACAACCTGGTATCTAACAGCGTACCGATCACTGTGCGACTGGCAGTTTTGAGCAGCCCTGGGACTAGTCTTACATCTGTTCATACGTCCAAACATCCAAATGGATAGTTGACATTCCAGTTAGGCACCACAGAAAGGTTTCTGGCTATCCAAATTGGACATCCTGTCAATATAATAAAAGTAAGGGATGGCTCTATAACAATATTCTACTACTGGATGCTGTGACCACATTTAGTAAGTAGTATATAATCAGATAAAATTTGCAAAGCCTATTAAAAAACAGAACATCTTTAGGTTTTCCTAACCTGGTAAAGTGACTTGGAAATCATGCAAGCAAACAAGAATACCCCTTTCAAAGTGTGTTACACAAATGGAGTGCAGGCAATGGCAGGCACATGGTTCCCCTGTATCGGCTGCACCCTACCGTGTAAGTAACCCAAACAAAATGTCAGTCTACAAATCTGCTGTTAGTTAAGGCCAGCTGTTGAAGAAAAGTAAACATGGACGGGAGTCCCATGCATTTGTATTCTGGGTTTTTGTGTTACTCAGCAGAATCCAGCATGATTATGGAGACCTGATGCTGAATATAAAAGGGGAAGGGTGTCACACGGAGGTCAAATTTCCCAAACAGGGACAAAAATGCAGATAACGTGAAAGTGCCTTCAGAGTCTATAGGAACAGTGCACTGCTACAAATATGATTGATTGTTTCTTACAATTGGCTGTTTTTTACGGCATGTATCAAATGCACTCATCTCAGTGGGGTGTTTTTGTTTTGTCTTCATTGCTGGTGATTGCAAAGGGACTTGCTCGGAACAGATGCAAGCTCAATGTGCAACATAGTTATTGAGGCCGTCAGTGAAAGGACATATTGTGCTAGATAAACATTATGATTAATGTGGTCGAAATGTATGCAAGATCTTTGATGGAACATGACACATGGGAGAGGAGATCATATATTTATGCACACACAGTAAAAATGTTTATTCTAGCATTGAGGTTAGTAGCTTCACTACACGCAGAATTGGTATTTCACACATGTTAAAAATCAGAGATGATAATTCACAGACCACTCAACAGTTCGCTGCAACTTGTGCTATTCCCAGGAGTTAGTCGCAAGAGAATAAACTGAGTAACATGCATTCTTTAATACTCTTGGAAGAACTGCTGCAGCTCAGTTACCAGTTTCATAGACCCATAGCAATTCAAATTAGATCCTCTAGATTAAGAAAATCAGCAAAGGGCCCTGTGCGGTCAGAATGACCTTTAAAAGGAATTGCTTTCATCTATTTAATGTTGGCATGATTGGACTTTCAAAAAAAGTGAATGTCAATGATCTTTGTAAAAAAAAATCTAATTTAACTGGATTAAAAGCACACGATTGATTACAAGTGTAGACTAAACAAATAAGAGCCCTAATGGATTAGCAAATTAATTAGAAGTGTACTAAAGAGGAAAAAATGGGCCGGATTTTCCTCTGAAAATAACGGCGAGGCTAACAGGGTTCATTGTTATTTCTATGCTCTGGTGACCGCACACGCGCAGTCAAATGCGGGAATCCGGAAGTTGCTGTACTAGATGCCGCGCTCCTCCTCAAACTTCACGAAAACAGCATCTTGCTGGCTGACTCTCTGTTCAAATGAATGGAACGGCATGAAGTTTCTTTCTGTACTGACCTTATGGATACAAACTAATCTCACCAAAAAAAGGTACGACAAGTTATTTAAGTCTAAGCAAAGTTTTAATGCATGGTAAGTCTTAATGACTGCTTAAGAACCTCTCTGGCACTGAAAATTAACTTTTACGAGTGTGGAGTCTCATTCCTTCAGATTTTAATTGTTATTGGACCCTTAAAATTTTTTTTAAAAATTTCTTTTTAAAAACTTTTTCTTTCTGTCTCTTAATTAAATATTTCTTAGCTTCTTTATTTTGCTTTCTGTACCTGATCTGACATTGAATTCGCTATTTTAACTTACACTTCCTGGTTCTGCCTCTTCGTTGCTCATCCAGATGCTTTAATCATTTCCAACAACGTTCACCTGAGGAAGGAGGAAGCCTCCGAAAGCTTGTGAATTTAAAATAAAATTGCTGGACTATAACTTGGTGTTGTAAAATTGTTTACAATTAATCTGATTGGTTAAGGAGATAGACAATTGCTTGCCCCGTTTGCACAGGTCCCAGATGCCCGGACAGAGGGCGCCGCATTACATTTAGCGCCCCATGAGAGGAACTTGCCTTGAAAAAAAAACAAGAACATTTTATGGGTAAGTGCAAGCCTAATGAATGGCAGGCACTGTTCGTTCACTGCTCAGAGGAAAATCCAGGCCATTGTCTCTAGAAATCCTGCATGGAGGAATGTAAGTCCACTGGGAATGAATATAGGAACATGCAGAGATGTGTTAAAAGGATGGTTGGAGGGGCAAAGAAAGACTTGGTGGGGGAAGCATGGTTCTCAACACAAAATATAAGAGCAAGAAATTCTTTCAGCGCTATAACATTCAAACAGAAGTCAGAGGAGAGGTATGAAGCCTAAAAATTACTAATGGGCCAAAAATGTAATGTAATTAAAATACAAAATAATTACTTTCTCCAAGTATTCACCAGGGAAGACATGAGTAATATACCCATTTTAAATAGTGATAATTTAAGTGCAATTGATAATTTCAACATAAGTGAGGCAGAAGTCCTTGACAGAATAATTGGGATTAAAACAAACAAATCCCCAGGGATGCATGGTAATTATTTTTGGCTAAAACAGAGAAGGGATGAGATTTGTGAGGCATTAATGGTCATTTTAATCCATAAACACTAAGGAGGTGGCAATAGATTGTTAACAGGCTAATACGGTGCCCATTTCAAAAAGAGTGACAAATCAGACTCAGGAAACTACAAACTCATTATTCTTACATTAATACCGTGTAAAATAATGGAATTGTTATCAGGAATAAACTTGAAGATTACCTGTGGAATAATAACCTATTAAACAGTAACCAACATGGATTCAGAAGAGGAAGATCTTGCTTCACCTACTTCCTTGACTTTTTGAGCAAGTGTCATCCCGGCCTGGGATTTCTCTCTTGTCGTAAGCTGAAAGTTGCACCGAAGCTGGCCCCATTTTGCCTATGTCAAGTTACACCCATGTATCCTCCCAATTTCATGAGAAAAGACTAAACTTAAAATGGGTGTAAATCAGTGAGAACAATTGAGGCCTAAGAAAATGCCAAACCCACATATATATTTCTTCTCTGAGTCTTAAACTTAACTTTCAACTCATTTAACCATCATTCATGCACATCAGGCACAGCATGTTTAAGAACCTGCAATCGGGGAAGCTTTTCAATTTTTAAATTGCCATTAAAATGAATTAAAAGAAACAGAAAATACAGAGCAGGTCTCAGTGGGGACAATTTTTTAAGAAACACTCAAACAATTGCAGAAGACAGAGAGTAGGGATAATGGTTCGTACTCAAATTGGAAGGAATTGACTAGTGGTATCCCACAAGGATCTGTGCTGGGGCCTCAACTATTCACTATATTTATTAATTACTTAGATAACACATTGGAGAGCCATATATATAGCACAAAAATGATTTTGTTTCCTGCTGCGCCTGTAAATCCGGTCGTAATAACTGAACAAGTGCAATTGGAGGATACTCGCATTTGAGAGTGGGAGCATGGCCAGTTTTGTGGGTGGAGACTTGGACGGAGGGTTTGATGGATGGACGTAAAAGATCAAGGAGACTTGAGAGTGTTGTAGTTACACGCATAACTCACGTAACTTACGTCCAAAATTACGGGTGTATCTGGGCGCAAATGCGAGAAAATTTTTACAATTATATTAGAAGAGAAAGGGTAGTTAAGGATAATGTGGGCCCTTTAAAAACAGATGCTGGTAATATTGCAAATGAAAATAAGGAAATAGCAGACTCATTGAATCATTACTTTGTGTCAGTCTTCACAGTACAGGAAGAGGATAATATACCCGACATTCCAGGAAAGCTAATAATGAATCAAGGACTGGAACTCACTAAGGTTAACATAAGCATGAAAATAGTATTAGAAAATATAATGGCACTAAAGACTGACAAATCCCCAGGACCTGATTGTTTTCACCTCAGGGTTTTCAAGGAAGAAGGTGAGGAAATTGCAGATGCTTTAGCCATAATCTTCCAAAGCTCTCTCGATTCAGGAATTGTCCCTTTACAAGGGAAAATTGAAAATGTCACGCCATTATTTAATAAAGGTGAGAGAGAGAAACCAGGAAATTATAGACATGTTAATCTAACATCTGTTGTGGGGAAGTTATTGGAATCTATAATTAAGGTCAGAGTGACTGAGCACCGAGAGAAATTTGAGCTGATTAGAGGGAGCCAACATGGATTTGTAAAGGGTAGGTCATGTCCAATGAACCGAATTGAATTTTTTGAGAAAGTAACCAAAGTAGCAGATAGGGGAATGTGTATGGATGTAGTTTATATGGACTTCCAGAGGCATTTGATAAGATTCCACATAAGAGGCTGTTAGCTAAAATTAAAGCTCATGGAATTGAAGGCAAATTATTGACCTGGTTAGGAGATTGGTTAGGTGGTAGAAGACAGAGAGTAGGGATAATGGTTCGTACTCAAATTGGAAGGAATTGACTAGTGGTATCCCACAAGGATCTGTGCTGGGGCCTCAACTATTCACTATATTTATTAATTACTTAGATAACACATTGGAGAGCCATATATCCAAGTTTGCCGATGACACAAAGATTGGTGGCATAGTAAGTAACGTAGATGGGAGCGTAAAATCACAAAGAGACATTGATAGATTAAATAAGTGGACAAAACTGTGGCAGATGAATTTCAACACAGATAAGTGTGAGGTCATCCATTTTGGACCAAGAAAGGATAGATCCGAGTATTTTTTAAATGGTGAAAAGCTAGGAATATTGGAGGTCCAAAGAAATTTAGGGGTCCATGTATACAGATCACTAAAATGTAGCAGTCAGGTGCAAAAAATAAACAAAAAGGCTAATGGGATTTTATAACTGGAGGGCTAGAATATAAAGGGGAGGAAGTTTTGCTACAGCTATACAAAGCCCTGGTTAGACCACATCTGTACACAAATCTGGGCACTGTACGTTAGAAAGGATATATTGGCCTTGGAAGGAATGCACTGCATATTCACCAGAATGTTACCAGGGCTCCAAGGGTTAGATTATGAGATGAGATTATATAAACTAGGCTTGTATTCCCTGGAATACAAAAGGTTAAGGAGTGATTTGATAGAAGTTTTTAGTATTTTGGAAGGAATTGATAGGGTAGATAGAGAAACTTTTTCCAGTGGTGGGGGAGTCCAGGACAAGGGAATATAACATTAAAATCAGAGCCAGGCCACTCAGGAGAGAAGTTAGGAAACACTTCTGGATTTTTGTTAGCGAAGGGTATTAAAGGATATAGAGCGAAGGCTGATGGAGGGGATAAGGATACAGATCAGCCATGATCTCATTGAATGGCGGAACAGGCTCGAGGGGCTGAATGGCCTACATCTGTTTCCATGTTCCTGTCGTGAGTTTAGTTCATATCTACCATGCAATACAGCAACTTCAGCAATGCATTTCAATGGTGAGGCAGGCAGCGAAATGCCATTTTTGCAAAGCCAACAGTGGAGTGGTGCAACTCAGACAGCAACTTTTTGGCATTGACATTTAACCACGCATCTGCCCCTTGCCTGAAGTGCCTGTTCCATTTACGCTTAATTAACGGCAAGTGGCATTAGCCTCACCGTTATTTTGACAGCAAAATCTCGGATAAAATTTCTGGATAACGCTTGTGCAGAACTGTATTATATGTGCAATTTTCTGTCTCGCCTTCCCTTTATTCATGGAGCTTAATAACTGAATTCCAAATAGGATGGGCCAGCTGATGCAGATAGACATTTTTTTCGCCACCCACCATACCACTCTCCCCTTGGTATAAGGCAACATTTGTGTCTCTGTGGACCATTTAAGTATACAACATGGACCCTTGCTGGCCACATATTGAGTATAAATGAACGTTCTTATTTGCAAAATGTCGAGCTATCAATACTATTGAATCTTCGGTGTTCTGATTTATGATTTATCCACCAATGTGGCATCAGCTGAAAACAGATATTTTGAATCTCCAGACCCATGAATTTCAAAAAAGACAAACCAGTGAGTAAGAAATTCAAGTGTAAGTAGAAGTTGAATTGCCAGTGCTGACAGGCCGCATGTGGGGACTCCATCTCTAACAGCATTGACAAACTGCCTGCAAGTATGTTTGGAAGGTGACAACAGAAGCAGACACTTGTTTTCTTTGAGTCAGGAGTCCAACAAGTGAAGGAGATATTTGTAAATGAAGCATTTATTTTTGAGAAATGTATACAATGGGAAGTGTATCAATTTGCTTGAAGCGCACAGACATTCCCTCCTTTTCTCAGGTCAAAAATGGTTGCTAATGGTGCACGTATTTCTTATGATTCATTTCTTAGTCGCATTGTCAAAATATGATGGGCAGTTAGAAGTGAATGCTAAGACTGTCTGAAAGATGATAGCGGAAAGCACAAGTCTTGAATTCATGAGGGTTTTTTTTCACCTTACCACTGACAGAAAGAATTCTCTCCAATCCAACAACAACAATTGCATTTATATAACAGCTTTAACATAGTAAAACAATTCAAAGCACTTCACAGGAGCGTTATCAAACAAAATTTGATACTAAGCCACACAAGGAGATATTAGAACAGGTGACCAAAAGCTTGGCCAAAGAGGTAGCTTTTAAGGAGCGTCTTAAAGGAGGAGAGAGAGGTAGAGAGGTGAAGAGGTTTAGGGAGAGAATTCCAGAACTTGAGGCCTAGGCAGTTGAAAGCACGGCTGCCAATGGTAAATGAAAATCGGGGATGCGCAAGAGGCCAGAATTTCTAATTATCAGTGCTGTACGGCATATTGCAAGTACTGTGAAAATTTTGAGCTCCGATCGAATGTATATCATTGCAGAATTAGAACGGGAAAATAGGAACAGGTGTAGCACATTCACCCCCTTGAGCTTGTTCTGCCATTCAATTAGAGCATGGCTGATCTATACCTCAAGTTATTGGCCCCTTTTAGTATATTATACATGGACACAATTTGAGACCTATCCATTTCACGTTTTACCCAGGAAAGAGTAATTGGAACCTAGAGATTGAAACTCAATGTTATAGAACAGTTGGTAGATAATATTGAAACTATTATGTAGAACCACTTCAGTGTTATTTTGTTAACAGAGATCTGTAAGGATTACACTTATGAAACATGTTAAAACTGTGCCTAATACAAGGACCTTCCATTAGGCATTAGTAATTGCTCACTGCGATTGGACTTTTCCCTCAACAGTGGCAACCTCTCAGTCACTAACCATTTGGTAAGATAGATCCCAATTCATACAGGAAAATATAAATGGAATTTAACTTCAGAAGCAGCTGAAAGAGTTTGCCCTTGGCTGTCACGCAGCCTGACTATTAGGCCATCTTGTAAACAGCAAAAGCTTTAAGTGTCAACCCATGCCTAAAACAATGTTTATGCATGATGTACCCTTGAATAGCAAACACTTGCTGCCTGCAAGCTAAACAACATTTTCATCTGTTTACCCATTTCTGTTCTCTCTGCCACAGTGGAAGGTGTTGCAAATTGCATTTAGTGCCAATTATCTGCTGGCACTTCATGAAGGGAAAAGTACTGTGATTAATGAAAAGTGACACACACACAGAATACTCCGCAATACAGTCTCCATGCCTGGTGTCTAACCCTATTGAACTGGAGCTGACCTTTCATTGTTTTTTAAACAAGGTCATAGCAGACACTAAGTATTCTGGAAATTGCCAGCTACAAAAAGATCTCCCAGTCGCCTAGTGTTGCTGCTGAACAGATTCAGAGCAGGAATGAAAAGCTGATGAAGCCACTATCCCTCGTGCTGCCTTTCATAACAAATGCTAAACAAACGCAACACATGAGCTCCAGACAACTTATATGGCAAAGTGCAAGAATATGTTAGCACTTGGTCGGAAAAAGCTTAGTGGCTTCATTCCTACAGCAACCTTTTCTCTTCTTTTGATAGAACCAATTCAAGGCTTGGAGCACATTTCATTTTATGAATAACTTTTAATGCTTTTGGATATTTACATTATGTTTAGGATTACATCTGTCATAATATATATATATCTCCCTAACATTTCTTAAAAATCTTATATTTGTGTCATTTTTTTTGACATGTTTTTGTCACACTTTTTACATCAAATTTTACTCAATATAAATTCCTATGTCCACATTTATAATGGGATTTTCCTATGTAAACTTGCAATCTGGCCACCAGATTCCCACAATTTTCTCAAACTGCTTTCTGGAAATCTCAGGGGGAAAATCATCCCCCTTATGTGCTATACCATGGGAGATTGACTTGTAATATATTACGGTTGTGTGTATAGTGCACGCATGCTTTGTGAGTTTAATATTACTTCCCATAAGATTTTCCATTTCCTACATTCTATTTCAATTATACCTGTCTGTCACCTTTGAACTTGCATATTTATTACAATTACCTCTGACTGATTCATCCCAGCTTTGTGTTCAAGTGTTGTGGCACTGTTCTTCACACTACCTAAAGCCTGTAAAAAAAAAATCAGCCCTTTCATCCAACACTCCCTCCCGCTGCCTCTCCTGTTCCTGCTCCCACACCAAGTGCCTGTTCCATTCCTGTCCGGCCAAGCAAAATGAGCCCTTTAACTACAGTCCAATGAACCAGGAATCTGCTTTAGATTTGCTTTTACTGAGAAATAGGAAAGCAACATGCACTTTGAAGAATTTAAAACCTATTCCTGGATACTAGCCGGAAACAAAGCTACTTCACATTTCTTGGGCCGGGGTGGGATTCCACGAAGCTGGGAAACTAACATAGTTATTTAAAGCACATTGCAGTAGAAATTAGTGGTCGTCATACACATTTTCCAGATGGAAAACGGGGGCAAAAGTGATCAATTTCGCAGGGCCTTTAATTATCATCTGTGTTTTGTTGATAATTAGAAAATATCAACATTAATTATTTCTAACACCTGCGACAGACAGAGAGAGCGAGAGAGAGACCGAGCGAGCGAGGGAAAGACCTAGATATAAAGAGACACAGACAGAGAGAGTCAGAGAGATAGATACAGAGATGCACATCTAAACAACAATCATAAAACATCAAATTTCATGTTTGCAGAGATCTCTCAGAAAATTACAAACCAATGCTGCCAGACCTGGGGCGTCTCCCACCTCCAGTGCTGTCAGACCTGGGGCGTCTCCCACCTCCAGTGCTGTCAGACCTGGGGCGTCTCCCACCTCCAGTGCTGTCAGACCTGGGGCGTCTCCCACCTCCAGTGCTGTCAGACCTGGGGCGTCTCCCACCTCCAGTGCTGTCAGACCTGGGGCGTCTCCCACCTCCAGTGCTGTCAGACCTGGGGCGTCTCCCACCTCCAGTGCTGTCAGACCTGGGGCGTCTCCCACCTCCAGTGCTGTCAGACCCATACCTTTCCATCCCTCCTCCACTGCTGACACACCAGGAATCCACTAGTAAAGCCAAAGCCCAAGTTCTGCCAAACCTTAGGTGCTCCTCCATATTGGTACCGAATGCCTGGATCCTCGCCTCGAGGATCATTCCCCTGTTTACAAAGCCTGGGACTGTCTCTAGTGCTACCAAATTGCAGGGCTGCTCACAGTGCTGCTAAACCCCGCTCCCCATATCAATACTGCTGAGTACAAGGTATCCAACTCCAACTGGTATAACTTGCATCTTTATCTTGCTGTGTATTCTCAACTTTAAAATGGTAAGGGATAAAAATTAAATACCTAGGTAAAGGAAAATATGTAAAATAAAGGCCACCCATTTATGGTTTTCATAGAATGATGGTCAGATTCATCAAACTCAATCCATAAAGTGGCAATAAAAATCCCAGAATGCCAGTTAATAAAAATGGAATTTTACTTGTTCAGCCACTGTACACCAGTGACCTGGATGTTGTCTCCCATATGACATGGACATCAGTAATGTTATAAAACAATATCTCCCCGCACCCCACCCCCTCCCCCAAACTCACCATGAGTGGTGTATGCACGCACACGCGTTCACTAGCTTACCTCCTGTGATGTTGCTCATGGTGAATCAGAGATTTTTTAAGAACAGGGTTGTTTTACCAAATAGTATTACCTGGAATGTTAATCTAACAGCATTGGGGAAGGTCAGCACTGGGATAGTGTCTCAGGGCACAGCAATATTTTAATATTGGCTCCCAGCGTCTGAAAGCCCTGCAGCGGGAAGTTTTAGGAATACTGGACAAGGTCCTGGGATTTAGGTTCACTGGAAGAGGGATCCTGCGATCAGGGATCATTGGGAATATTTTCTCAGTTTGTGAACACTGAGAGTGGGTCCTGGAATCTAGGAATAAGAGGAAGGACATCGGAGGAGGGGGGTCTTAGAGCCCAGCAGGTCTAGGGAGGGGGTTTGTACAACAAGGGATTTCTAGGATCTAAAAGTGTTGGGGAAGCAGGGTTGAACATCTTTGTAGAGAAGGCAGCCCCAGAAGAATATGACCTAAACTGTTGGCACCTTTCAAATAATAAGGCCCCAATCCCCACATGCTACCACTGTCCCATCACCCATCTCAGCCTATTTGTGCCCTGACTTACCCCCAACACCATCATAAGCTGGTTCCTATTTCTACATTTTGCCTTAAAACATTTAAGAGTAAATTTTATGTTTCTTAAAATTAATAAATAGAAATGCACGCCCAGTGTGGCCTAGGAGCACACTAGTAGAGAATTTGCCACCTTTCACAGTTTTTAAAATGTAAATTTATGCAAACAAACAAAAATTAGCCTGTGAAACACTCAAAGTTCATCATTTGTATCATCTCCAAGTATTTATATAAAAAAAATTGTTAAGCCTCAAAAATGATCCAGGATAGATTTTTGACTAAATATATGTCATCAAAAGCAATGATTGACTAAAAAAGCAAATTCCCTAGAAATGTCTTTGTTTTCTTTTCTGTAAAGAACCCATTTAACATCTGTTACTGTTCACACATGTTGTTTCTCACACATCTGTTACCATTCACACATGTTGTTTCTCACACAACAACATCTATTATTGTTTACACATGCTGCCTTGCACAACAACATCTGTTACTGTTCACACATGCTGCCTTGCACAATAACATCTGTTACTGTTCACACATGCTGCCTTGCACAATAACATCTGTTACTGTTCACACATGCTGCCTTGCACAATAACATCTGTTGCTGTTCACATATGCTGTTTCTCACACAATAGCATCTGTTACTGTTCACACATGCTGCTTCTCACACAATAACATCTGTTACCATTCACACATGCTGCTTTTCACGCAGTCACATCTGTTACTGTTCATACATGGTTCATTGCACAATAAAATCTGTTGCTTTTCACACATGCTGCCTTGCACAATAAAACCTGTTACTTTTCACACATGTTGCCTTGCACAATGTTCACACATGCTGCTTCTCACGCAGTCACATCTGTTACTGTTCACACATGGCTCGTTACACAATAAAATCTCTTACTTTTCACGCATGCTGCTTTAACAATGACAGCTGCTGTATTTCACCTGTGCTGCCTCCATTTTTTTCATAACAGAAAAGCGCATTGAAATACGTTCATATAAGTTCAGAATTTGTCTGAAATAAATGGTCTGATGATTTGATCTTCAGTTTCTGTTAAAATCTTTTGAAAAAATAAAAAAGACTCTCAAATCCTGTCTTGTCTTGTGTTTCCAAGGTGGCCTTCGAGACACAAGACAACGCAAAATCGTAGAGCAGAAATTGATAGCCAAGTTCCGCACCCATGAGGACGGCCTCAACCGGGATCTTGGGTTCATGTCGCGCTACACGTAACCCCACCAGGGGAAAAAAAAGTTATCTGTTTTTAATACAACTGGTCATTCTCTCTCTTTCTCTTCCTTTCGGGTGTTTCTCTCTCTCTCTCCCTCTCTTTCTTTGGTTCTGGCCGTTTGTATATTCAGTTGTCTGGGGTATCTGAGGTTTCTCTGTCTGAACACTATTCAATTAATTTGATGGCCTTGATAACGGGCAGTTGGAAAGATTATCTGTAATCACCAGGCATTGTTTTATGACTATATATGCGGTAATTTTCAAGGAATCACACACTCACCTGACGAAGGAGAAAGCCTCCGAAAGCTTGTGATTTTCAAATAAAACTGTTGGACTATAACCTGGTGTTGTAAGATTCCTTACATTTGTCCACCCCAGTCCATCACCGGCATCTCCACATCAAATCCTAATAGGGTAAGGGGACACAACATTCCACTTTTCAACTCCTGTTGTTGTACAGATTGCATGTTGGGAAATTCTGTAAACTGCACATGCTCAGAATGCACAGATATGATTTAAAGCTCTCAATAAATGTTGTGAGTTAAATGTATCCAGCTGAAGGCCAGTCTTTTGAGATGCGCTGCAGCCTTGAAGTAAAAACTTTAAAATAATGTACTGGAGGACAATTGAATGGGTAAATGTAATCATATTAAAGTGAAATATGCAATTTTTTGGTATTCTCATTTTGCTTAAACCTTTATTTTAGACATTAGAAATTTCAGTTTCTGAAAAAAAGAATGGCAATCTGAAAAATTTCAAAAGCATTTTGAGCAATGTATGAAAATGATAATATAGTGACACCTACTGACCCTAGTCTGTAATTACCTATTGATAGAAGACAGTTCACAAAGGGCTGTTCCCTTTGCATATGAGGACAAAAGAATTTATACTGGAAAGAAATGGCACAAAATTCATGGCTCTTCTGGCTTCCTCCTGTCACAATTTCAGCAGATTTCCAAGGCTGCAAATAAAGCCGGGACCTGGATATATTTGCCAGACTTAAATCGGGATTCCTCTGTTAACTCCAAAAATGGCCAACAAGAGGGTCAGGGTCAGGGGTAGGCACTCCCTATATCCCATATTGGATGGCATGAGAACAGTAACAAGGTCAAAAGTTTCACACAATTGATCCTGATGCTTGTTTTTTGCAGAAGATTCCCCTTTTCACTCTCGAAGATGCTGACTCTTCCAGGCTTATGGCTTCATGGATTCCAACAGTCTTCCATTTACTGTTTTTCATGTGTGAGCAAGGATAGCAAACAGGCTATATGATCATGAGATCACTGCCACACCTGATCCTGTTCTCACCTGTTGTTCACATATACTTTTCAGTGAGAATCACTGGGCCACAATCAGAACTAGGAATTTTTCCCTCCCTTTCCCAGGGGACTGAGATAAATTATAACCAACTGCTGTTCTGGCTGAGACCATCTAACTCAGTGCAGACCGATAATTAAATCTCTCATCTTCTGATTTATATAGCTTAGTGCCTACACCGGATAAGGAAACAGGATTAGTTTAAATTGAAAGGGCAGGGAAATTGATAGAGCTGACAGCCCCAGTGAAGAGCTCATATTGCCATAGGTCCTGCAATTTCTTTGATTCTATGCTAGATGCCTTCACTCATTTGGCACGAGGGAGAACCTGACCTAGATAGTTGTTGAGACCACAAGAAGGACTTGAGAATTTGTACTGTGATGTCAATGGAACCTTACCATAGCTCAATGTATTTTTCAACACGTCTGGTTAAACGACAGTTAACTCTGTTTTGCCACCTGTATGCGGAGTTCTGGATGACTACCATATATGGGTGAAAATTCCAAAGCTGGGGTGCTGTGAAGGTTTCACCACTGGTATACTGTGTGGACTTTTGAATTATTCTGCAGTTCAAGCAGCTTCTTGTGTTCTTGCCTTAGGCATAAAGACCTAACATAATCACGAATGATTCTTGTCGTGCAGATTTGGGTCACGCTCTTATAATGAGCCAGCAGCTTGGCACACATCTCTCTAATGTTGTGGCGGATGGACTCCTGTACGGAATAATCATTCTCAGCTGTTTTATGTGTCTTTAGGCTTTATAGAGTGCAACTTTCTCAGCTGTGTTATTTACATCAATGTAATTTCCATCCCTCAGGTGGAAGAATCAAATAATCTGACACTTTTTGACAACCTTTGATGCTCGCAGACAGGACACAGTGAAGAATTCCATAAAACAGACAATTAACTGGGAAGAGTTCTTATTGTTTTTTCTGCACAATAAACAGTGTCATACTTAATAAAGATTCGATAGAACACTGCCATTTTAGTAAGTTACATATGAACAAGTAGTCTTCAAATGAATCCTACCTACTGTTTGAAAAATCATTCTAATACTACAAAAGACATGCCATTAAGCTGTGTTTTATATTGGATTACCTCATTCAGGGAAATCGAGTATTTCTACCTGTACTAAGCCTGCAGCCATTTGCCACATGACAAAATTTGTCAATAGCTTGCCTAGACCAAGTGCTATAAATGTAGTGGTTCATCACTTAATGCATTAAATATTCAACTTTGTGCATGGGTGTGAAGAAAGCAATTTCTCTCAGCGTGGTCACTTATTTTGAATATACTGTTGCACAGCTGATGCCAGTTAAAGAGGTGATTAACAGCGTCATTCCTTTGTAAGGCACATCAATTGATTTCCAAATGTATGTAAATTAATAGATAATAGATTTTACTCACTGGAGAAAATCTCATAAATGAAATCTAATTTTAATCGAATTAACAAACAACAACTCCATAACTGAAATTTGGTCCAACTACATTTTTGTGGGCAAATAGCTTATAATTATCTTCCCAAATTCACTTGAGGACACCTTGACATGAATGAGGATACTACTGAAAGACAGGCTGTGCATTGACTCATGTTGTGGAGCTGAGGATAATTTACTGACCCATCTACAATTCTCCAGTGTAGTAAGAAGGGCAGGCAGCATATCAGAGTCCATGAGGAAAGGCATCATCACCCTCATCTACAAGCAGAAGGGGGAGAGGGAAGTAATCAAAAATTGGCGACCCGTTTCCTTGCTAAATGTTGACTACAAGATTCTGTTCTAAGCCAACTGGCTCAAGTCTGCTCTGGAGCTGGTGATCCACCCAGATCAGACCTGTACTGTACCCGGCAGGAAGATCTCTGATAGCCTTGCACTGCTCAGGGATACAATTGTCTATGTACAGGACAGGGGGGTGAACACCTGCCTCATCAGCATGGACCAGGAGAAGGCCTTCGACAGAATATCCCACATGTATATGTTGGACATGCTCTCCAAAATGGGTTTTGGGGAAGGAATCCAAGATTGGATCCGACTGCTCTACACAAACATCCGTAGCGCAGTCCTAATCAACGGGTGGAGTCAGAGAGCTTTCCATTTAGACTGGAGTCAGGTACGGCTATCCCCTCTCCCCCGTCTTGTTTATATGTTGTATCAAGCTACTTGCCGCGTCCATCAGTAACAACGCAGATATCAGGGGGGGTGACGATCCCAGGCAGTGAAGGCTCTCAGGTTAAGGCTTCCCCATGCATGGACGACGTCACCGCCTTTTGCTCCGATCAGCAGTCAGTCCACAGACAGATGGGCATCTGCGACCATTTCAATCGGGCCTCGGGGGCAAGATTGTAAGAGTGAGGCCCTGTTCTTTGGCAGGTGGGAGACCCGATCCTTTGTCCCCTTCACTGTCAGGTCCGACTATCTGAAGGTGCTGGGGATCTGGTTTGGGGGGCCCCAGGCCTGCACCAAGATCTGGGAGGAACGGAGGCCAAACAGAAGCTTGGTATGTGGGTGGGGCGCTCCCTCACCATAACTGGCAGGAACCTGGTGATAAGGTGTGAGGTACTCGCGGTGTTGCTCTACGTGGCCAAGGTCTGGCCCACTCCCCGCCGATCCACCGTCACAATCACCCGAGCTATCTTCCACTTTGTCTGGAGGTTCAAGGTAGAATGCGTCCATGTATAAGCCCCCATACAAAGAGGGGAAGAGCATCCCCAACGCCACTCTGATCCTGATGGCCACCTTTGTGTGTGGCTGTCTCAGGATGTGTGTAGAGCCCCGGTGCGCAAACACCAAGTGTCACTACGTGCTGAGTTTCTACCTGTCCACCACACTGAGAAGACTGGGTCTGGCCACACTGGCCGAGCAGACGTAGGACATCCCATCCAGTTGGACCATCCCTCTCCACTTGTCCCAGGTGGAGAAGTTCCTGAGGAGGAACCCCTTCGACCACAAGGCCGTCAGACAGTGGTCGACACGGAAGGTTCTGAAAGTCCTGCAGGGAAAGGAGAGGGTGGATCCGATCGGGCAGTTTCCCGACCAAACAGTCGTGCCATTTGGCAGAATGCTTCGTCGCTGGAACTGACCAACAGGCACCAGGATGTAGCCTGGATGGTGGTGAGAAGAGCCCTCCCAGTGAGGCCTTTCCAACATGCACGGAATCTCAGCACCACAACGAGCTGCCCTTGAGGCTGCAGTGGGGAGGAGACCGTCGTCCACCTCCTGATGGGCTGCCCCTTCGCACAGAAGGTGTGGAGAGAGATGCGTTGGTATATGTCCCGGTTCATCCCCAATGGTTTGGTAACACAGGACATTGTGCTCTAGGGGCTGTTCCCCGGCACACACACCGAGACAGATATCAACTACTACTGGAAGACCATCAGCTCGGTAAAGGAGACCCTTTGGTCTGCCCGAGACCTGCTTGTCTTCCAGCTGAAGGAGCTGTCCACGACCGAGTGTTGCTGACTGGCACATTCCAAGGTCCAGGAGTATGTGCTGCAGGACGCACTGAAGCAAGGTGCGGCCTATGTAAAGGCTCCATGGGGAAAGGCCATCGTGTAAGGCCACCCCACTTTGTATTGTACAGAATGCATTGGAAGATATGTACTGTGTTTTGAATTGTAAAAATGAGATCATAGTGTGTACGATCTGCATTGTACTGGTTTGAACTATATTGCTTGAAATTGTATCTTTTTATATTGAACTGTGTGTATCTTTAAATTTTATGAAATAAAGTATATTTTGAAATATACCACGCAAAAGCTCTATGGGGAAAGGCCACCAGGTAAGGTCACCCCACTTCGTATTGAACAAAATATATTAGGAGATGTGTACTGTGTTTTGAATTATAATGACGGGATCGGAGTGTGTACGATCTGTGATGTACTGTTTTGAATTGTAATTGTGTATTTACTTTGAATTGTGCATATTCTTAAATTTTATGAAATAAAGTACATTTTGAAATATAAAAATCTGTAGTGAAAAAATGCTTATGTGGTTGTTTAATTCGTTGAAAGTTATCCTTGCCTGATCTCTTTTAAGCACAGCTCAGTTAAAGAGTGAAACAGAGAACCAGGTGTGGCAATAGTAATATGAAATCATACTAAATTCAACCAAGGATAAAAATGTCTTTTAGATGAGACGTTACATTGAGGTCTTATCTGCCAGTGGAAATTAAAGATCCCATGGCACTATTTGAAGTGGAGCAGGGAGTTCAAGTCAACACTCCTCTCATAACAAATAGTCTAAAAAAACAGATTAACTGGTTTTTCATCTCTTTGCTGTTTGTGGATGTTGCTGATGCTTTACAGGTGCTATGCTTGCATAAATAACAACAATGGTCGCATTTCCAAAGCAATTCACTGTGTGATGTGCTTTGGGATGTTTGTACATGATAAGGTGCTATCCAAATGAAAGTATTATTTAAATTTTATGATTGGGGAGTGAACAGACAGCAACTGATTTTTTACTGCAGTTAAAATAAAAGTGATAGTGGTGGTGTGCCGGCCATCGTAGGTGGTGAGCATTTCACCCTGAGGAAAGAGGTAAAATGGGAGGATAAATCAACCCGAACTCTTTTTGTATGGTTTCCAACAGTCAGTTCCAAAGGCTTTTGTTCAACTTGCCCACCTAACTGAGGAATGGTGCATGCCAAAGTACAATCCAACAGAGAGAGAGGAAAATAACTGCAAAGTATCACAGAAAGATAAACTTATAATCATAAAAATTTAAAAAGTGTACTTCAACAGGAATAACAGTCTGTGCAATGTTTTACCAAATTGCGGATTGTTCCAAAGACTCACACGATCCCATATCTTGTCCCTAAGTTGTCCACACTGTGTGAAGTGGCATTTAAGATGATAAAGCTAGTTGATGGGGTAGATAGAGAGCAACTATTTCCTCTGGTGGAGGAGTACAGAACAAGGGGGCATAACCTTATAATTCGAGCTGGGCCGTTCAGGGGTGATGTCAGGAAGCACTTCTTCACACAAAGAGTAGTGCAAATCTAGGAGTTTCTACCCCCCCCCCCTCCCCCTGCTCCTCCCCTGCAAAAACCTGTTGGCCAGGTCAATTGAAAATTTAAAAACTGAGATTAATAGACGTTACAGAACCAAGGTGGGTAGATGGAAGGTAAGATACAGATCAGCCATGACCTAATTGAATGGCGGATCGGGCTCGAGGGGCTGAATGGCCTACTCCTGTTCCTATGTCCTTATGTTCCACACTCTCCTCAATTAATAAGACACTGCATGTGCACATACATTATTAATTACTTTTAAGATTGATTCGCAAAATCTAATATTTGGCATGTTAAATTATGTACCATTGCATTAATAGAGGCTATTCTATGCTAGAAACATCTTGTGCCTTGCTATGTGATAGCCAACAATGTTGGCTGTCAGTTTTTTTATAAACTCTTCTGCTAAAGCTCACTGCGTATTTTGCTCTCTATGGCAGCTGGCTTTGCCGCTGCTAAATCCACTTCTACCATAAATTGCAATTTTCCCCTTGACAGTCATTTCAAAAAGTCGTACTACAGTGATGTCCACGGCAGCTGCTTTCTTTCCCTATCACAGTGGGAGGTATTTCCAAGCTGTGCTGTACTCTTCTTCATCCATTTAAAAAATAATAATTTTAAGACTGAAAATATTTCTGTCGTGCAGTGCGCTTACTTTCCTGTCTTTCTAAGGACGGCAGTAACAATGGTTGCAAAGTTTAGGGAGGAGATGGTGGTGCCCATTAAAATAAATCCTAGATTGTTGGCCACAAATTGACCTGCACCATTTTCAACCTGCCTGGTCTGGCTTTTCCCCAATGCTAAGTGGCAGATGCTAAACAGTGATTCATTAGAAATACAGAAAAATCAAACCAAGGCAGTGGACAAGATTATGCTAACAACAGATGGAAAGCTGGGTTTATGCTTGTACAACAACAACTTGCATTTATATGGTGTCTTTGACGTAATAAAATGTTGCAAGGTGCTTCACAGGAGCGTAACCAGACATAAATTGACGCCGAGCCAAAGAAGGAGACATTAGGACAGGTGACCAAAGGGGTATGTTTTAAGGAGCATCTTAAAGGAGGAGAGAGTGGTGGAGAGGCAGCAAGGTTTAGGGAGGGAATTCCAGAGCTTAGGGACTAGATGGCGAAAAGCACGGTCGCCAATGGTGGGGTGAAGGACGCGGGGGAAGCACAAGTGGCCAGAAATGGAGGAATGCAGAGTTCTCGGAGGGTTGTAGGGCTGGAGGAGGTTACAGAGATAGGGAGAGGCGAGGCCATGGACAAATTTGTACACAAGGATGAGAATTTTCAAATCGAGGCGTTGGTGGTCCGGGAGCCAATGTATGTCAGCGAGCCCAAGGTTGATGGGTGAATGGGACTTTGGTGCCAGTTAGGATATGGGCAGCAGACTTTTGGATGAGTATATGGAGAGTGGAAGATTGGTGGCCGGCCAGGAGAGCATTTGGAATAGTCGAGTCTGAAAGTAACAAAACCACGGATGAGGGTTTCATCAGCAGATGGGCAGCGGCAGGGGTGGAGACAGGCGATATTATGGAGTTGAAAGTAAGCGGGTTTGGTGATGGAGACGATATGGGGTCGGAAGGTCAGCTCAGGGTCAAATAGGACGCCGAGGTTGCGAACTGTCCGGTTCAGGCTGAGACAGTGCCCAGCAAGGAGTATGCATTTGGTGTTTAGGGAATGAAGTTTGTTGGGGGGGGGGCTGAAGAAAATTTCCTCAATCTTCCCAATTTAGCAGAACGGTATTACAAGTTGTAATGAAGTTCATTGATATATAAGTGGTTTTCAAATTAAGGTTCGCACACTTTTATTGGAGGTCCACAAGGTCATATGTGAAAGCTGGCTTTCTATCAGTGCACCTATAACTTCAATGGATTGCTATTTCATCTTGGAAAGTGACAGGAAGCAGCAAAGATATGACCATGTAAACATGACTGGCCATTTATTACTAAAAATGTTTTAGTCCTAAGATGTTAGCTTGCTAGCACTTTCATCTCTGAGTCAGAGGTTGTGAATTAAAGTTTCACTCCAGGACTTGGGTACAAAATCTACCCCGATGGTTCAGTGCAATACTGAGGGAGTGCTGCATTGTCAAAGGTAGTCTTTCTGATGGGCCTGTGAAAGATTCAAAGAAGAGCAGGGAGTGTTTTAGCCAAAATTCCTTCCTCAACCAACACCACTTAAAACAATCCAAATTAGCTGGTCATTCATTTCATTAGCTCTGAATGGGACCTTGCTGCATGTAAACTGGCTGCCACATAACTGTGACTGCACTTCACAAGTAGATCATTGGTTGGGTAATGATTAGAGCTATCCTGAGAGTGTGATAAGGTGCTAGACAAATGCATGTTTTTTCTTTTGTGTCTTCTTTCTAAAATTCATGTGAGGGCATCAGGTTACCAATCACATTGCACTGTGGTGAATACTCACACGCTCAATCTTGGCACGATTAGATGGTTCATATGGATCATAGAATGATACAGCACAGAAGGAAGCCATTCGGCCCATCGTGCCTGTGCCGGCTCTTTGAAAGAGCTATCTAATTCGTCCCACTCCCCTGCTCTTTCCCCATATTCTTTTTTGATAGTTGGAGTGGTGACGTGCCCGTGGTGATGATGTGCAAACACAACTTTAGGACAAGTGGTCTACTGGGGTGTTTCAATATTTGAAGGGAGATCGCCCGTAGGAGCATTTGGGAAGCACCGATATACACCAAATGGGCTGTGCTCTTTATTATTCTGGTGTCTTTATTTCTGGCGCTAGCTTTCTTAAAGCTGCTTCAAACAAGTACACACATACAGGCTCAGCACTGTTTCTGCACTGGGTAGTAGAGTACTGGTTCTAACCAGTCATACTCAATTATTATAAGTCAATAACCTATTAGCTATAAGATTATATGTAATGATCCCAGACCACAGTGATCTCCATTCTTTGCATCATATAATTATATCAATAATGTTACACCACTGACAGGAAAATTGCAGCACCAGTGCTGTGTATGCTCCAGGACTAGCTAACATTCCTTTAATCTGAATGTGGGCGTAAAAAGGGAATACATCAAGGAATGAAAAGTGTATTTAGGATCATTTTGAACATATCCAAGACTCTCTTTCTCAAGAGTGCCAAACCAGACACTGCTTTTCTAAAACCAATAATAAGTATACATGTGAACTTTTTTTTTGTACTCATCAAGAGAAGGAGTTTAAATGTTGGGAAATGGAACATTTTGGGGACTCGGGGTCATCGCCGTTTCTCCCAGGTCAGGTGTGGCATGGTTAGATACCAGAGTAAAGCTCCCTCTATTATATCAATAGAAATCAAACCTCAATCATGGAAGAACACTCTTAGTGTGATGCTTCCCCATCTTGTGAGATTGCCAGTTTGAAGATAATTTTATGCTGTGGCTCCAGTCTCATGTGAAACAGGATTCAGACTGCCCAAACAAAGTTCACAAGACCCCTAGAATTCACAGACAGATGAGATTTTCCGACCACCAATCTGGACTGAATTTGAACCTAGGTCTCAGAGGTGAAAAACCAGTGTCTAACCCACAACACCAACCAGTCTTCTGCTTCATTATACCATAAGTGCCTGTATAGATTTTGAGACTGTGTGTGTGCATTGTGGGGTTTTCAACACAAGGTACCATTTTGGTATCGAAGTCAAACTAAAATAGTTCCCTCCTTCCCTTTGCAGTGAATGGTGTACCACAGAGCCAATTTTCAGAAAATAATGTGAAATACACAGAATCTAAAAACTACAATTTCAAGACAAAACAAAACTGTAGCAACAGTCTAACTCCTTTGTGTCTCCAGAATGGGGAACCCTGGAAAAACAAAGACACCTAAACATAATCTATCATAGAATCATAGAATGATACGGCACAGAAGGAGGCCCTTCGGCCCACCGTGCCTGTGCCGGCTCTTTGAAAGAGCTATCCAATTAATCCCACTCTCTGCCCTTTCCCCATAACCCTGCAAGTTTTTCCCCTTCAAGTATTTATCCAACTCCCTTTTGAAAGTTACTATTGAACCTGCTTCCATCACCCTTTCAGGCAGTGCATTCCAGATCACAGCAACTCACTGCATAAAAAAAATTTCTCCTCATCTCGCCCCTGGTTCTTTTGCCAATTACCTCTAAGCGGCAAAAGTCTATCCATAGCATACCAAGAGACACACAAGGCCTGATATGCAGTAACTAATTTATTTATGAAACGGAAAGCGCATTCAGTTGACGGCAAATCCTTTGCAGTTTCTGATTCACAATTTCCACATGCTTCTCTGCATCCTCCAGTTATCCTAATATTGTAGGACAGCACAAGGTTAATGTAATCTTCAGAATCCCTCCCCACTACCAAGAAAAACACACCGGCACACACACACACACAAAATTCCAGGCTCCAGATAGGTAATCCAGATGGCTGAATTTTAAAGGAAAGTCAACTATAATAAAAACTCGCAGCACCCTTTGCAATCTCCCAATGGCACAGGACACTGGCCTTCAAAAAAATACAGTAGTTCATTTGCAATAGGAACACGATTTAGCCCAGTCTCAAATATAAACCAATATGTTGGAAATCATATTACTGATTCACAAGCATATCCAACAGGATGATTTAACATAAACACACCAGCTTATAACGTGTTTTGTTCAGGATATTAAAATTCTCAAACACTAAAAGAGATTGAAGATGATGACTGTATGATGCCACAGTTCCATAAGGACCAACCGCCCACCAATACTTTGCCCAAATGACCATTCTTAAAAACTCTATTCTTTTTAATTATCAATTTGTTCCGATTAATATGTTACCATTATAAAACTACAAAATGGGAAATTAGGACAAAGGACCAAAAGTTAAAGGAAGGAAGTACATGTAACTTGTTGGGTAAATACCAAATTCCAGCTGATGGTTGGCGTGAGTCCTATTGAGTTTTTTCCTAAGGTCTTGGACCAGAGGGGATGGATTATCTTCTCTCTGGGTGCAGTGTGGCTCCTTTTGGAGTTGAAGACTGTTTGGCGTGGAAGGATCTGGGGGCATTTTAAGAGAAGGAATATGGGCCACTCCATCTCACAAGGATGGATTGGGGTACGCACAGCGGAAGCACCCCTGCAAGTGCTAGCAGTCTGCTCCAGCCATGCAAATAAACCCCCCCCGTCCTGCAATTTGCCTTTGCGCTTTAGTAGACGGGGGGTTAAACAACACTGCACTTGTACCTGTGGAATGGGAACCCAAGAATTTTAGTCATATCATAAGAACGTAGGAATATAGGAATTGTTAGACAAAAAAAGACCAATGTCCATCCAGTTCTCCTTTTACTATCCTGGTCGTCTTCTAT
The DNA here is from genome assembly GCF_035084215.1 of Heptranchias perlo. NCBI lineage: Eukaryota > Metazoa > Chordata > Chondrichthyes > Hexanchiformes > Hexanchidae > Heptranchias > Heptranchias perlo. Next base: position 20,209,749 of record NC_090328.1, on the reverse strand, counting down.
GATTCTATGGTCGCTGATACAACGATAATGGAATTGTTGACTAATCATAGCAAACAATCTCTATCCAATAGTCCACAACAAACCCAGACATAACGCGAGGAAAACCCCAGTGTGAAAAGCTTTGGGAACCATAGGTCCAAAGTTTGCATTTGAAATCTTGCAAAAGGTCCATTGTTCCAATGTGGCCAGCACTCTTTTTGAACCTGCTCTGCAGTATAAACACAGTGAATTACTTCACAGCCAGCATTTCTCTAAAATAAGTAAGTATTGAAAAAGAAATGAATGGCTATCCGCTCGATAACCTATTATATTACAAATGCAAGTATTTCAGTAGTTGTCCTGAATCTGCCCTGTTTATAATGAGGGACAATTTTGGCTGCAGTTGCTTGGCATTCGCTCTAAAGCATTTTTTCCAAAGCCATGATTACAAATTTAATACCACTACACAGGACATGAAGTTTACATGACTGCAGTTAATGGAAATTTGCAGTTGCACATTTGCCAGTCTGGCCACAGAGGTTCGGGGAAGGTCCATGTAGGATAGCAATACCAAAAGTGCATTGCTGACCTGTACGAGGGGATAAATAAATCTCCTTGCCTGTGGCCAGCCCCAAAATTAAAGACCCAACCAGTGTTGGATGTTTATATTTGACTTTACTTATCTTTTTGGTCAGGGGCATTGAGTGTTTCACAGGATTACATTGTCTGCGATGACAAGAGCCAATGATTGTTTATACTTCACGGTTTTCATTGATAATGCTTTTACTGCCAGTTGCAAGCCTTCAGTATAAAAGGGGCACCAAATACATGATCATATTCAATGTAGAAAAATGTCTCTGAAGGATTGAAATCAATACAGCGAACATTAGGATTTCACAAAAGTAAACAATCTAAACAAAAACAAAACTTTAACAAACTGCCAATAAAAAGCTTTATAAATGTGACAACAGGAAAGCAAAGGCCATGATTAGCACCACAAGAAAAGAATCGTCTCTACAAAGAGAAACAATGATCAAAGTGGCTCCACAACAAAAGGACTAACTACAAAGAAATATGGGAACAGGGAAAGACTAAGGCTGTGAAGATGAATCAAACATGACAAAGACCAACTACCAACAGATAGATTAACATCTCCACTTGTCAATCAAGGGATTAATGCACAGTAAACCACACACTCGGGGTGCAATTTTGTAACAAGAACAATCTATAAGATGTGTTCCTTCTCAATCAGGCATTTTGAACTGTCCTACACTGAGAGCCCAAAACCTGGAAGCATTCCTATGTTGGTGCTGAATGCAAGAGAATACTTGAAATCATCTTTCTTTCACAAACCAGGCATGGCATGATGTATGATAAATATTTGGTATTAGAACTGTATTCAAATTGAATCAGTTCAGAAGGATTTCAAATGCAACCACTAAATTTTAGGATCCTAATTTACATATTTAGCCATGATATTTTCAAAATCTTACATCTACACACAGTTCCTGTCTGCACAACTTGATTTTCTGTTATCACATTTTTGGTGTTAACTTTTTCCTATTATAAATTCCTCTGCCAATGTTTTTAATTGGTTTTGTCGATGTAAACTTGTTACCTTGTAATTATTTAATCTTGCCACTTGCTTCCCACAAATCACTCAAAATGCTTCCTGAAGTGTTTATCATTGGCATTTTTTTCTCAGTAACTGAAATTTCTAATTTCCAAAATAAGGGTTTAAACAAAACAAAAAAAAAATCAAAATATAGCATATCTCCAAATCTATACATAGAAAGTTATTTTGTCTTTTAATGCCTCCACTAATTTTTTACTTGAAGGTCTCAACTTCTTCTAAAAGTCTCACAAAAATAAAAATGCACAGAAAAGGAGATAACCTTGTGACATGGGCTGGTAATTGGTTGGGAGGGAGGAGACAGAAAGTAGGGATAAAGGGAACATTCTCTGATTTGGCAGGATGTGTCAAGTGATGTTCCCTAGCGATCTGTACTGGGGGCCACAGCTTTTCACCATTTATATCAAGGAGTTGAATGATGGAATAGAGAGTTGTACATCCAAGTTTGCAGATGATACTAACTTAGGAGGCAGAGTTGATTATGTGGATGGGAGCAGGAAGCTACAAACCAACATAGATAGATTAAGTGAGTGGTCAGTACTATGGCAGGTAGAGTTCAATGTGGGGAAGTGTGAGGTCATCCATTTTGGATCCAAGAAAAACAAATCATAATATTTTCTTAAATGGTGAAAGGCTAGCAATTGTGGAGGAACAAAGGGATTTGGATGTCCAGGTACACAAATCCCTAAAAGCTAGTGCACAGTTACAAACAGTAATCAAAAAGGCTGGAGTACAAAGGGAGGAAATTATGTTCAGTTGTACAGAGCCTTCGTCAGACCCCATCTGGAGTACTGTGTTCAGTTTAGGGCACGCACCTCACGAAGGATATATTGGCCTTGGATAGCGTACAATGCAGATTCACCAGAATGATATCAGGCCTTAAAGGTTTAAATTATGAGGACAGGTTGCACAAATGTGGCTTGTATTCCCTTGAGTTGAAACGGTTGAGGAATAATCTAATTGAGGTGTTTAAAATGATAAAGGGATTCAATGGGGTAGATATAGAGAAGCTATTTCTTCTGGTGGAGGAATCCAAAACAAGGGGAAGCACCTTATTTCACATAAAGGGTGGTGAAAATCTGGAACTCTCTCCCCCAAAATGCTGGGTCAATTGAGATTTTCAAAACTGTGATCAACAAATTTTTGTTCAGTAAGGGTATCAGGGGATATGGATCAAAGGCGGGTGAATGGAGATGAGGTAGAGATCGGCCTGATCTAATTGAATGGTGGAATAGGATGGAGAGGCTGAATGGCCTACTCCTGTCCCTATGTTTCTATGTCTCTACTTGAATATCATTTGGATCCACTGTGCTCTGTGTCTACAATTGTACACTGTACAACACCAAGTCATAGTCCAACAATTTTTATTTGAAATCTACAAGCTTTCGGAGGCTTCCTCCTTCCTCAGGTAAATGCCAAGAGCTCCTTGAAGCCTACGCATTTATACATATAGAACAATACATGGTGTTTACAGACTGTCCCTGCAACTGCCTGTTGCCAAGGCAATCACCGTGTTCAGACAGAGAGGTGTCACCTACAGAACCCCCGAATACACATTCAACAAAAAAAAACAAACAGGAAAAAAAACAGAGAGAGGCAGAAACATCCGGAAGGCAGAAACATCCGGAAGGCAGAGAAAGCCAGCAAATGACCCATTATATTAAAAACAGATAGCTTTTGTTCGCTGGTGGGGTTACGTGTAGCGTGACATGAACCCAAGATCCCGGTTGAGGCCGTCCTCATGGGTGCGGAACTTGGCTATCAATTTCTGCTCGACGATTTTGCGTTGTCGTGTGTCTCGAAGGCCGCCTTGGAGAACGCTTACCCGAAGATTGTACACTGTGGCATGAAGATCAGCACAGCCAGGGGAAAATAGAGGCACATGCACAATTGTTGAAAAGTTTGTGACATTAATTTTCTGTCTGCAGATAAATCCCAATCAGATGGCATTGCTGACCTCTATGGGTGGGTTGAGAACTCAGCTTTGGGGCCATTCCTGATGAATTGTAATGGTATTCATATGTATCCAAAAAAAAAGCCCAGCCATGACCAGAAAATAGGGAAGCTTGCTTGGTTGGAGGAGCCCATTTACTTTTTTTGTTAATAAAAACAGAGGGTGAAAATGCTTCTTGGCGGATGTCCCCATGCCACGAGATGTACCAGTCCTGTTTTATTTATATTACAGTACTGCCGGTGCCAGCACTGTAATATAATTGCATTCATAGTGTGTGTGGCCAGGAAAAGCCTGTGTAACTCTATCTTGCAATTCATAGCAAGATGCGAGAAACAATCTGCTTCGCTCTACCTTTGAATAAAACCATGTTGACGTTATATGTAAATTAAGATGAGCTTGCCATTTATTTTTAATTAGATCATGGTGAGATGGATATCAACACTGTGATTGGCAAACGCAACATTGTACAACTCCTAGTATACTCACCGAGAATGTTACATTGGAATCTTTAATTCTGTTTGATTTTTTTTCCCTCATTGCTTTATAATGGTCATGTTGAATCGGAATTCATGCATATATTAACAGTTTTACCAGGAATTGTTTTCGCCTTGCATTAATTTCATAACATTGTTTTTCCACTTTTCTCTGCTGCTCTCCTGAAAGTGCTGCTTCAAGCTGAAGGACTGTTCCACAGTTACTAACCACCATCCAGGACCTTGCCCAAGTATTGGATAAGTACTTGAAGGAAAAGATTTTGCAGGGCGGCAGGGAAAGGGAAGGGGAGTGGAACTGGCTGGATTACTCTTGCAGAGAGCTGGCGTGGACTCGATGGGTCGAATGGCCTCCTTCCCTGCTGTAACCTTTCTATGATTCTATAATTCTAGTCGAGCGGTTGAGAGAGGTGGTGTAGTGGAAGAACTGGCAGCTGACATATGGGGGTCATTTTGACTTTTGGCAATAGTGCAAAACCCGAGATGTCAGCTCAGCCACATATTAAATACCTCTCCCGATTTTTGTTTAGGATAACGAAAATGGGGAGAGGTGTTTATTGGGATGGCCGAGCCAATAGCACCATGGACAAAGGCCTAAGTAGAGTTCATGCACCTGCCATCTCAGCTGGAGACCAGAAAGGGAAGAACCGAGCATTTTACATTATCGTCTAAAGTGAAACTTACCACCTTGTGCTACAGTTTATCGGTGGTTTTAAATAATGAGATTATCATGTGTCCTCAAAAGATGCTACGGACTTCGTTGATCAGGGAGATCGTTGTAATATAGTTACCACAACTTGCATTTATATAGCGTCTTTAACATGGCAAAACGTCCCAAGGCACTTGTGTTTCCGGAGAGAGAATATGAGATATGGTGAGAAGATGTATGGGTGAGGTTGATCTATCAAAAAGGGAGAGGCTTGATGGGCCTAATAGTGTTTACCTATATCTAAAAGTTCTTATGTTCCTATTGTCACTGTCAACCCTTTTTACAAACCCAGCCACTGTGAGGTCAGGATGCATTGAGAAATACTGTCGACTCATTTTTTAAAATCTTTGTGAGCTAAGGTTGAGTATGATTTGGTCAATCTGAATGCCAATTTGGATTCAGAATAATGCTTTCATTTCATTGAATCTGAAATACCAGATCAGTGGAGCAGTTTTGGGCTTTTTCAGCTGTTTCGACTTCAATGACACTGCATTTAGCCGGTCAGCGAAATCATCACCGTCTGAACAAGCAGAATAAAAGGTGCTGGGAAATTTATCCAAGTGGAAGCAATTCAGATCAATCTGGATTCAGAAATTAGTTCAGTGCTCATAATTTATATACGTTTTCAAACTGTGTTTTCTCATGCTGTGCCCATGTCCATTTCTCTTCTTCCCCACTCCATCTCCATTTTCTTCCCTTTCTGGTCTCCTGCTGAGATGGCAGCTGTGTGAACCCCACCTGCCAATTCACTATCACCCATTTAATACGATCGCACAAAGTCAAAATCTACCCCAACGACTTCATGTGAGGAGATGAAGAGTGTAATTGGTAAAGGGGGAAGAAAATGAGTTTAAAAAAGACGAGTTAGTCTGTCTAGCTTCTCAGCCATTTTGATCCATGTTCACAGACCACTTTCATCTCCTTCTGCTTTGGTGCCAAACCATTATCCCTCTACCACCCACAGGGAATGTTATGTGTTCATGATCTACTCAGTAAAAGAGTCATTATCAATACACGCTTTCCATGTTTGATTTGTGAAAAATATAACCTAATGTTGAGACCATATTTTAGAGTAACCTGCTAGATTGAAGGACCCCTACTGTTCCACCATATCGAAGTAATCACCCAGGACTTATTTTTCATCAGTGTCTGTAAGAGGTGATCTAATTTTATACTTTAAACTCCAATTATCATGATTAAAAAATTGTAATAAAGAAATAGATTATCTATAATAAAATTAACTATAATTTGTCACGCCTTATAAACTGTGTAATATTGTGGCATAGAGGCACACCTGCACACGTCAACTGTAGTGCTTAGATAGAAGCTTAAAATTGAGGTTTATAATTCCAGGCACAAAAGATTTTAATTACAATGAAGTACTTTTAGCAATGAACAAAAAAATTATGGAGGATCTTATGATGTCTAGTGAAATATAGGGCCCAATTTTAAAACAGAAATCCGAGTGCGTTGGGAGAGGGGGAAAGAAAATTGGGATCTTCTGGAGCGGGCAGGAATCTCGGCTCCAACACGCTGAAGAATGCACATGACCAAGAGTCATCTGGGTGCGCGCGCCGTTCCCGAACCCAGAAGTCCTGCCGGCAATTAAAGCCGGAGGATGATATTTAAAGCAGCAATTCAAGTACTTAAAGTACTTGAAATGTGCATGAATGTAATTAATTATGCTAGCAAGCAATTTCAACGCTGCTTCAGCGTGTTTCCCGTGGCCTCTGAAACACGCCATGGTGAAGGAGTCGTGTTTCAGCCGGCAGCCATTTGGACATTTAAATGCCTGTTTGACAGATGGGGATAAAAGATGAGTTATTGCAGGAGGGCACTCAGTTCTCTCAGACAAACTTATGGCTGGGAGATCTTTGTATTTAGACTGAAAATTCTTGGTTTACACTCAGAATTGTTCTGTTTACATACATTTACCAACTTTTCGGACCCCCTCAAACTGACACCATCAGGATGGGGACGCGATGGCTGCATTCACCAGTACATCCGAGGATGAGCAGCATCACCATCCTCGCCAGGCATGGCGTGCACTTCTGCCACTTGGAACTCCAGAACACAGTGCTGTGCCACAGGGGCCTGCACAAGAGCACAGAGGGCAAAAACAGAGGGAGCAACGTTGCAGGAGGCATTACCCTTGACAGAGGGTCCACAGACCGAGGCTCAGCTTCTTGGACCTCTCTGAGGAGCAGTGCATACAAAGGCTGAGTGAGTTGCCAGGTGGTCGCAGACATTTGCAGCCTCCTTCATGCCGAGCTGCTCCCAGTTGGGCCTGGTGGCATTACCCGTCACAGTTAAAGTGACCACTGCCCTCAACTTCTTCGCCTCTGAATCATTCCAGGGTGCCACCGGTGACATCGTCGGGGTCTCGCAGTTGTCTGCACACAAGTGCATAAGGCAGGTCACTGACGGCTTGTTTTGCAGGGCCTCGAAATATGTCAACTTCCCCATGGACGACCTTAGCAAGACCGAGAGGGCAGTGGGATTCCACTCTGTGGCTGGCTTCCCACATGTACAGGGTGCAATCGATTGCACCCATATTGCAATCCGAGCACTTTCACATAAGCCAGGAATGTTCATCAACAGAAAGGCACATCACTCCATCAACACTCAGCTCATTTGTGACCACCGCAAAAGATTTTTTCACGTGTGTGCCAGATTCCCAGGCAGCTGCCACGATTCATTCATTCTGAGGGAATCCAACATCCTGGGCCTCTTCCAAGCACCACACACCCTTAAGGGCTGGCTCCTCGTGGACAAGGGATATCCCCTGCATACGTGGCTCATGACACCTCTGAGGAGCTCCATCAGCGAACAACAGCGCTGATACGACAGCCACATCACCATCAGGTCTATAATTGAACACACTAGGACTGCTGAGGATTCGATTTCGGTGCCTCGATCATTCTGGGGGAGCGCTTCAATACGCACCAGCGAGAGTGGGTGGCATTACAGTATTGTGTTATGTCCTGCACAACATGACGCAATAGAGAGGGGTACAGGTTGAGGAGGCCCCATCCCCTCATCCACCATCCACATCTGCCATCCACATTGAGGAGGAGCAGGAGTGGGAGGTGGAGGAGGAGGAGACAAAACCATGGGCAGAGCAGTGGCTCACCTGGCTGCTTATGAGGCCAGGGAGTCAGTCATATGTGAAAGGTTCTCATAAGATCAGAAAGTGAGAAGAGTCCAGTCCTCACATCACCTGGAAAGACCAACGTCAACACCAGCACCCTCCCTCCCTGCACACAACAGTCCTGCAACTACACATAAACCCACTGTAAAGTGATCCACTTGGGTGGCATCAAGTGTTGCCTTTCATGGTGAAGCACGTGAAAGGGCTCGATCACAAAAGCCAGTCAAGCATGGGCAAGACATGGCAGTAGTGGTAAGAATGATAACTTTTAATGTGAATATAACAAAAACCAAAGATAAATGAAAAACATGACAGTCTGTCGCACACCCTTGTGATCACAAATCCTTCACCTTTCTCTTCCAACCGCTTCTATGTGGTGCATCCCCAGTGGTGCAGCAGAGGTAGTGGCAGGTTGCTCATGTCCATGGCCGGATTGCTTAGATGCTTTTGGCCTCCACCCTCTGGGTTTGGAGCCCATGAGGGCCCCTCGAAAGACTGCTCCACCTGTACCTGTGCGGGGGCTGACTCGGCAACCTGGAGGGGAGGCAGCATTGCGGGTACTGGTTGAGAGGGGGGTAATGGGTGAGATGTGGGAGCGCTTTGAGTGGCGTCCCCACTTCGATGTCCCCTTTCGCCATTATTCCTCTCCTGGGCCAGGCCCACATCACTCCTACCACCCTGCTGGACAACAGTTTGGAGGACATGTGTGATGCCTTGTAAGGCCACTTCAAAAGTATGTGTAAGCCTATTTAAGGCAGCAGAATGTTGTTCACCCTGAGTCCGCATGGCCATTCTTAGGGCCTGAATGGACTAATTTGTGAGCCGTGCTTGACGCTCAATGGAGGCTAGGTTTCTCGCACTTCCCTGCGACAATATCTCAGACATTTCAGCAGTTACGTGCGACACTATCTCAGACAGTTGCTCACGTCCCTGCGACACTATCTTAGAGATTCCCTCATGTCCCTGTGACACTATCTCAGAGATTCCCCTCACGTATCTGTGCCACCATTCCACTAATGCAGGAGTTGGACTCCTCCATCCTCTGGGCTATTGTGGGAAGTGTGCATGGCACCTGTTCCAGTACCTCGCAAATGTGTTGCTGTCCCTCGATCATTCTCCTTTTAAAGGATGGCCCTCGGGGTTCAGCATCTGCGTCCAGCCGAGCAGAGCCTGGAGAGGAGACTCTCCACAGCTGCCCCTGTCACCAGTGTCTGACCGTGCGCACTTGTGTGTGTGTGGTGACTCATCAGAAGTAGGCGTCGCTGGCAAGGCCAGCATTTATTGCCCATCCCTAATTGCCCTTGAGAAGGTGGTAGTGAGCCGCCTTCTTGAACCGCTGCAGTACGTGTGGTGAAGGTTCTCCCACGGTGCTGTTAGGTAGGGAGTTCCAGGATTTTGACCCAGCGACAATGAAGGAACTATTTCCAAGTCGGGATGGTGTGTGACTTGGAGGAGAATGCGCAGGTGATGCTGTTCCCATGTGCCTGCTGCCCTTATCCTTCCAGGTGGTAGAGGTCGTGGGTTTGGGAGGTGCTGTCGAAGAAGCCATGGCGAGTTGTTGCAGTGCATCCTGTAGACGGTACACACTGTAGCCACAGTGCGCCGATGGTGAAGGGAATGAATGTTTAAGGTGGTGGATGGGGTGCCAGTCAAGTGGGCTGCTTTGTCCTGAGTGTTGTTGGAGCTGAACTCATCAGCTGCTACCCAGCTTCTGACCTGCTCTTGTAGCCACAGTATTTATGAGGCTGGTCCAGTTAAGTTTCTGGTCAATGGTGACCCCCAGGATGTTGATGGTGGGGGATTCGGCGATGGCAATCCCGTTGAATGTCAGGGGAGGTGGTTAGACTCTCTCTTGTTGGAGATGGTCATTGCCTGGCACTTGTCTGGCACAAATGTTACTTGCCACTTATCAGCCCAATCCTGGATGTTGTCCAGGTCTTGCTGCATGCGGGCATGGACTGCTTCATTATCTGAGGGGTTGCGAATGGAACTGAACACTGTGCAATTATCAGCGAACATTTCCATTTCTGACATTTTGATGGAGTGATGGTCATTGATGAAACAGCTGAAGATGGTTGGGTCAAGGGCACTGCCTGAGGAACTCCTGCAGCAATGTCCTGGGGCTGAGATGATTGGCCTCCAACAACCACTACAATCTTCCTTTGTCCTAGGTATGACTCCAGCCGCTGGAGAGTTTTCCCCCTGATTCCCATTGATTTCAATTTTACTAGGGCTCCTTGTTGCTACACTCGGTCAAATGCTGCCTTGATGTCAAGGGCAGTCACTCTCACCTCACCTCTGGAATTCAGCTCTTTTGTCCATGTTTGGACCAAGCCTGTAATGAGGTCTGGAGCCGAGTGGTCCTGGCGGAACCCAAATTGAGCATTGGTGATCGGGTTATTGGTGAGTAAGTGCTGCTTCATAGCACTGTCGACGACACCTTCCATCACTTTGCTGATGATTGAGAGTAGACTGATGGGGCGGTAATTGGTGGCTGGATTGGATTTGTCCTTTTTGTGGACAGGACATACCTGGGCAATTATCCACATTGTCGGGTAGATGCCAGTGTTGTAGCTCTACTGAAACAGTTTGGCTAGAGGCACGGCTAGTTCTGGAGCACAAGTCTTCAGCACTACATCCAGGATATTGTCGGGGCCCATAGCCTTTGTTATATCCAGTGCACTCAGCCGTTTCTTGATATCATGTGGAGTGAATCGAATTGGCTGAAGACTGGCTTCTGCGGTGGTGGGGATATCGGGAGGAGGCCAAGATGGATCATCCACTCGGCACTTCTGGCTGAAGATGGTTGCAAATGCTTCAGCCTTGTCTTTTGCACTCACGTGCTGGACTCTGCCATCTTCGAGGATGGGGCTGTTTACAGAGCCTCCTCCTCCCGTTAGTTGTTCAATAGTCCACCACCATTCACAACTGGATGTGGCAGGACTGCAGAGCTTGGGTCTGATCTGTTGGTTGTGGAATCGCTTAGCTCTGTCTATAGCATGTCGCTTCTGCTGTTTAGCATGCATGTAGTCCTGTGTTGTAGCTTCACCAGGTTGGCACCTCATTTTTAGGTACGCCTGGTGCTGCTCCTGGCATGCTCTTCTACACTCCTCATTGAACCAGGGTTGATCCCCTGGCTTGTTGGTAATGGTAGAGTGAGGAATATGCCGGGCCATGAGGTTACAGGTTGTGCTGGAATACAATTCTGCTGCTACTGATGGCCCACAGCACCTCATGGATGCCCAGTTTTGAGCTGCTAGATCTTTTCTGAATATATCCCATTTAGCACGGTGGTAGTGCCACACAACACATTGCTGGCAGATTAACTCATCCTGCATCAATAGACATACTAAAGGGCCTCAGGTTGTCTTAGTTATTAGTACTCTATCCTTCCCCACCCGCTCTGCCCCTCCACTCAAATCAGAAGATTCTGGGCTTGAACAAGAATCCAGGCTTTGAGTTCAAAATCTAGGTGACACTATAATGCACAAGGCACTTTTGCACTGTCCAAGAGCTGGCTGGCCTTCAGATGAGATATTAAACCAAAGTGCTATCTGCCTATTTTCGTGAAAGTTAAAGATTCAATTGCATTACTCAAAGAACAGTAATTCTCCCAGTGTCCTAACCAACAATCCTTCCTCAAGTAATAAACCATCAAAAATAAAGCGTCAGAGTCATTCATCTTATAGGGATATTGTTTGTGCAGATTTTAGGTAAATGTGGCATCAAAACTTTCACTGTAATTCAAAAATAAATCTTTGTGTGAAGCACTTGCGTGGAGCAGACTCGCTGGCGTGAAACCTGGGGCATTTTAACTCCAGGGCCTCATTACAATATTCCTGGATGGACTCCTGCCTGAACCCAGTGAGAATGTGGACTCATTCCACATTTAAATGTAGGCCTTTCAATGTTTCAGGTGTCGACCTTTCATCAGAATGTTTCCAGCATTTTCTGCCAATGAAAAAAGTTTGTCAATGAAAACTAGGAAGCTCTATAGCCATTTGTATCCACTACTGAGCAGCGCGTGTAACTGTGTGACCACAAGTTCCTATAAATAGTTGAGCATACCCTCGCGCATCATTCTGATGTTTCCATTTTGCACAGACACTGCCCTTATGGAGTCTGTGAGTGAGACTGTCCCATTAGTGCCAATTAGCTCTGAGTTATAGACTGTTTTGTACTATGAAAGCAAGTCCTTTGGGAACTGAACTGAGTCTACCAAAACTCATTTCCCTTGGATATTTAACAGGCAGCAGAGAGAGGAAATTCTCATCCCATCTGTCAAAGCTGGAGTCTGTACATGTATCCCAGAGAAAAAGAGGGCAGTGTTGTAACTCCTCCACCAAGTTTCTTGTAAAACAACTAATGGTGTGGTACTTCACTGTTACATAAAGAGGTTTGAAAGTATATCTACAGATGTGGTGGCAGGAGTGCAGTACTTCTACCACGGTTTATACCTGACAATGTAAAGGAGACAAACTCCACATTTCTGATGATGTGTGGGACCTAACTCATCCTGTGCATTCACAGCTGTCCAGAAAACAAGCATCTTTTTCCCATTTTCCCTCCAACAGCCCTCACGCTCACTAACGGCACAGTACAAAAGTAAGAAGTGGACAGGTGAGCACATGGGCGTCACGTGGCTTTGCAGCAGAGATGGTTTCCTGACTCCCTAACGCACAATGTAAAGGTGCTTTATATCTTTAAATCTATTGCAAACCAAAAGATGAATACATGTCTTTGTGCAAACAATATCTAATGAAGCACTTAATAAGTAAATCATGCCAAGAAAGGAATTCCCCATGTTCTTAGAAACAAAGTGAATTATAATGAGCCAGCTTCACACTAAACTTGGTTGAGACCATTTGTATGCACTCATGATCCAAATGGCGTTATGTAGCTATTTGTAGATTCTGTACAATCATAGTTATATTTGTTATATCTGTCACACCACAAAGCGTCTCAAGTATTAAAAAATAAAAAAGGTAATCATTGACTGCTGGTTTCTCCTGACCTGGAAGAAGAAATTTGCAAGCAAACTAGAGTAATTAACCTTAAATTCACCTCAGTATGCCTCAATTTACAGCAATTCTATTATGTGGCCTTAAAAGGGCAGGCGAGGCCAGATACAGCATTGTAATACATTGTACTTTACAGGGTATAATCTTTCTGTCATTATAAAGTGATGCACCATCCAAGTTACAATGAGCAATCCAGGTTTGCCCCAACCAGAGATCTGCTTGTGTACATAAAATATGTAGAAGACAAATATGTAGACAAATTGCATTTTTCTATGCCTGGAGCTTGATGGGAAGATGATTTCTGAAGCAACTTAGAACAACCTATCTCTCAATGGCTTAGTGAGTTTATCCAGTGAGTCGCTGAGCCATATAGACCAGGTAGGTTTTAGGTTTGATATCTGGTCTGTGCCGAGTTGTGTAATCTGAGTTGGGATGACAGTCAGGGTGCAAATATTGGTGGGAAAAATCAGCCAGGGTGGGGACTCAGCTGCGATCCCCCAATATTTGAAGTGATTTGCCAGCATGCACATGAATAATGGCTAGTTAGCTGGGTTATCAGAGTGAGACTGGCCCGAATCTGTACCCCTGCAAGGATTCAATTTTCAGAAGGGGAAAGGAGAAAATTGGTGAGAGGAATGAAAAAGAGTTAACTTTCAGTCACATCTTAGCTCAGGGGGTAAAAGCACTGTGTGATGTGTTGCTAAACCATGTAGGCCAGGAAAGCCCCATAGTGAGACAGTGTAATTAGATTATACATTCCTTAGATCGGAAGGCTGAAACAAAAAAAATCAACGCAAGTTCCTGATCCTGATCGTTATTCAGTGATGTCTGCTGTAAAATGAATGTATGGGGGTGAGACGAGATGATTGAATAGTCTGCTGAAACTCACTGTAGCCATGAAGATACATAGAATAACATCCAGGCGTGAGTCATATGGAGAGGAGGGCTAAAGGAAAGGAAATTGGAGGAGGTGCAAAGATTCGAGATAGAAGTTCTTGTTCCAACAGTACTTTGCTTGGGGTCTTCAAAAACAGCTGTAGGGGTGTAACAATTGGGCTCAACACTCCTAAGTTGGGGAGGGAGAAGGTATCCAGGATCCAACTGCTGATTGTTCTTTGAGAACCCCTACTGTTTGTATTTGGACACCAAATGAGACAGGGTTGGTCAAATGGCCTACCACCAGTCACTGAAAAGGTTTACATGTGAATAATGACCACTTGGGTGAGGTATCAGAGGACAATTACACGTGGAATGCAAAGCCCAGTGAAGAGTCAATGCTTTCAGGAAAAGAGTTGTGAAAAATTGACAAGGGGAAAAAAAATCAGTGACATTGTGATGGATTCCCAGAGAGTAGGAATAAATGGGTCTTTTTCAGGATGGCAGACTGTGACTGGTGGGGTACCACAGGATCGGTGGTTGGGCCTCAGCTATTCACTATGTATATCAATGATTTGGATGAGGGGACCAAATGTAATATTTCCAAGTTTGCTGATGACACAAAACCAGGTGGGAATGTGAGTTGTAAGAAGGATGCAAAGAGGTTTCAAGGGGATATAGACAGGCTAAGTGAGTGGGCAAGAACATGGCAGATGGAATATAATGTGGAAAAATGTGAAGTTATCCACTTTGGTAGGAAAAAGAGAAATGCAGAGTATTTTTTAAATGGTCAGAGATTGGGAAATGTTGATGTTCAAAGGGACCTGGGTGTCCTTGTACATGAGTCATTGAAAACTAACATGTAGGTGCAGCAAGCAACTCGGAGGACAAATGGTATGTTGGCCTTTATTGGAAGAGAATTTGAGTACAGGAGTAAAGATGTCTTACTGCAATTATATAGGGCCTTGGTGAGATCGCACCTGGAGTATTGTGTACAATTCTGGTCTCCTTACCTAAGGAAGAATATACTTGCCATAGACGGAGTACAACAAAGGTTCACCAGACTGATTCCTGGGATGGCAGGATTGTCGTATGAGGAGGGATTAAGTAGACTAAACCTGTATTCTCTAGTGTTCAGAAGAATGAGGGATGATCTCATTGAAACATACAAAATTCTTACAGGGCTCGTCAGGGTAGATGCAGGGAGGATGTTTCCCCTGGCTGGTGTGTCTAGAACCAGGGATCACAGTCTCAGAATAAGGGGTGGACCATTTGGGACTGAGATGAGGAGAAATTTCTTCACTCAGAGGGTGATGCATCTTTGGAATTCACTACCCTAGAGGGCTGTGGAGGCTCAGTCATTGAGTACATTCAAAACAGAGATCGATAGATTTCTAGATATTAAAGGCATCATTGGATATGGGTATGATGCAGGAAAATGGCATTGAGGTAGAAGATCAGCCATGATCTTATTGAATGGTGGAACAGGCTCGAGGGGCCGGACGGCCTACTCCTGCTCCTATTTCATAAGTTCTTATGTTCTGTCCACTACCATGGATCAGTTTGTCTACAATCAGAAATTTCAAGCTTACAAGCCAAAGATCCTTGAATCTGAACAAACTATGTAAAGTAGATGACAATGCTACTTTTGCACGGGTGGGGATGTGGGGAGGGGGGACTGACCCCCCCTCAGGCAGATAGATACATTTAACAATGAGATCTATAAAAAGCATGGTTACTTACAGCACTCGAGATGCATGGTCGTGAACTTCCCAATTTGATCAAGCAGCATCACACTGAAACAACAAGGAAGCAGATAAGTGTTTAGCACTTATTCTATTAATATCTATCACATATTGAAGTTTAATGGTTTCCAAAGAGCCTTTCTACATCAGTCTATCCAACCATCACAGGACTAATCACTTCAGAGAATGGTTTTGAGCTCTTCTCTCAGATTTATGGTTTCTTTGTTACATTCAGCATGGGAGTAGAGAGAAGATAAGTACAGATACAGAAATTGCTGGAACTTATGTCAGGGACTACAGTATGAAAATAACATTTTTTTAAAAATGCAGTGGCAGTAATTATATGCACAATGTTGGCAAATAGAAAAATATTAATCTAATTTCCACTGTGGAAGATGTGAAGAGATAGCAGTCAAATACATATTCATTTAATCATATTAAATATGCTATTATTTTGAAGAAAGGTTTTTGAGATTTTTAAAATCTTTGAAGCATAGTGAACTAATTATCTTCAAGGTATGCAAAAACAGAACAAAAGTGCAACATTTCCTGTGTGCGGCATTCTCTTCCATTCTCCTTGTGTATCTGTATCGCTCCAGGCTAATTTGCAAACATTTGATTCACATTAAACTAAGTAGTCCCTAAAAAAAAACAATAAACATTGTCTTGGGGCATTGTTACACTGCCATTGCTGGTGCTGAGTGATCAGGGCCGGAAGACCTGAATTATACTGGTACTCGTTTCATTCAGATTGTGGGAGAGCAGTGTTCCTGCGCTGGCTCCCTCTGTCTATAGGCACTGGCTTAAATCAGCTTCCTCATTCCAATGGAGGAATCATGGACCCCTGTGAAAGTGAGACTCGATTTTGCTACTGGGACAAGAGAACTCGTTGCAGCATCGTAAGCACGGAGAGCTGGCCACTCCCCAGTAATCCAAAGTAAGCAGGAATCAGCGTAAAAGCACCTTAATACTGCCTGCCCGGCAACAACAGGACTCTGCTCACCAGCACAAAATTGCCAGTTAAAATTTAATATTAGTAGAGGGCATACTGTCCCATTAGCTCTCCAATATTAAAACATTAACAAAGGAGATTATACAAGTCCCAGGTGCCTGAGGAATGATTAAAATTGGTTTTCACTCTGGTCTCAGTTAAACCTCAACTGGAACAAAGTCCAAAATGGTGTGTACGACTTCCTGGATGTTGTCTCACACCTCTTTGCTTAGGTGCGTTATGGTGATTTTGTAACCTGAATTAGACAGCACAATTTGCACCGACACACAACCGTAACCTTGAAGCAAACTGTGTTATCTAACTTGGCCTATAAGTAGATACTTAAGAAACCAAACCATGCCACCTGCTACAGTGTCCAATGTGGTCTTACAGACAACAACAACTTGCATTTATATTAACGTGGACTCTAAATTTACAACGATTGAATTAAACACAGCAATGCAGAAAATTAAGCATTGTGATTATACACCCCCCCTACCCACCAGTAGCCATGTAATCTCCTAGGAGAGCCAAGAAAAGAGATATAAACCCAAAGCCTACAAAGGAAAAAAAATCTGGAAAATTTCTCTCCGAAACCTCCCCTTGGCAGTTGAAAACTAGTCCAAGAGTCACAACGACCATGCTTATATTACCTGGTATTTGCTGGTTCCATTGTTGTAAGCTAATCAATATGTGTATATGTATACATGCATATGTATATTTTTGGCAATTGGAGGCATTTTCTTTTCTAATTTCTTAAAATTCTTGTGCTCAAGATGAGGAATATTCGTCCTGGGGAATGGAATTCTTCTGTTACAAGGTACCCAGTGTCATCATCATGCACTCCCAGGTCATGTACGGCACAGCCAGATGCAGTGTAGAGTTCCCTCTGCTCTGCCCCTACGGCATTCCTTAGCCCAACCTCAGAAGAGCAGTCTTACTGCAGCAGCAGCAGCAGCAGCAACAACAACAACAACAGGTTGTATTTACGTATTGCCTTTAACACAGAAAAATGTGACAGTGCACTTCAGAGAGGCGTAATAAAAAAATGGATGCTGAGCCAAAGAAGGAGCTATTAGGAGGGGTGAGAGGTGGGCTTTAAGGAGGGTCTTAAAGGAATAGACAGGTGGAGAGGCAGAGAGTGTAAGGGGGGAAATCCATTGGGTGGGGCCTAGGTTACAAGAATTTTAAGAAATTAGAAAAGCGTGGCCGTCAATGATGCTACGAAAGTGGAGGGAAGGGGGCTGGATGAGGTCAGAGTCAGCAGAATGAAGAATTTGGCGACACAGTTGTAGGGCTGAAGGAGGTTCCAGAGATTCCCGCACCCTTCCCGGCTCCCCAATAAAATCATGCCCTTGGTGTGGGATGGGAAAAGGGCAGCGTAGTTTTTGATAAGCTGAAGTTTACAGAGAGTGGCCATGATGGGATTAAAACGTAAGGCTGAGAATTTTAAAATTTGAGATACTATGGGTCCGGGTGCAATTATCGGTCAGTGGGGACAGGGGTGATGGGTGAGTGACATGATTTCAACTTGGAAAAACGAGTGAGTTGGGGGTGGGGAGGGGCAGTAAAAATTTTTAAAATCTAAAACCCGCCCCCAACCCGCCCACTTCCGGTTTCAATGGAGGCGGGACGAGGGGCGGGCGACCAACCCGCTCTCAGGAGGTGGGTCGGTCACTGAAAGCTTTGAAGGAGACTGCAGGCCTCCAACTTAACAGCTTTTTTGTTTTTAACCCCTGGGGGCCGGGACTCCTGGGCCTTCTATTTCACGCCACGTGAGAGGAGGTGAGAAGGCCCGAAACAGCAGATAACTGCCTTTATAGCACAGCTTGTGGGCTCGGAGGAGCAGGAGTGCTTCCTTCAAGCCTGCCTGCAGTGAACACCCTTACGATCTCTGCCCCCTCCTCACCATCTCAAACACCCCCACGATCTTCGACTCCCCTCATGATCTCCGACCCCCGTGATGACCCCCGATCCCTCACGATCTCCGACACCCCCACAATCCCCAATCCCCCCTCACAATCTCCAATCCTCCCCTCACGATCTGCGACCCCTGCGATGACCTCCGACTCCTACCCCTCCCCCTCCCCCCGAAGACTGACCCCCCCGATGACTGAACCCCCTCCAGTGATCCCTGACCCCCCTCCGATGATCCCCCCCCCCACTCCCATCTAACACTTATCTGTTCACATCCTCTTCCTTCCTCTTCTCCCGTCTGACTGAGGCCAGCCTGTCAGGCAGGAAACCGTAAGGATGTCTGGGAAACCTGTGTTTCTGTTTTTCCCGTCAGGATTTCCACCCCCCCCCCCCCGCCCCCTTCCTGGCTCCCCGCTAAAATCATGCCCTTGGTGTGGGATGGTAAAATGGTAGCATAGTTTTTGAAAAGCTGAAGTTTACAGAAAGTGGAAGATGGGAGGCCGGCCAGGAAAACATTGTTATATCTGGAGGTGACAAAAGTGTGGATGAGGTTTTCAGCAGCAGACGAGCTTAGATAGGGTCTTTGTGATGGAGAAGTTATGAAGTTGGAAGCTCAGCTCATGATCGACCAGGACGCCAAGGTTACAAACAGTCTGGTTCAGCTGATGACTGTTGTCGTGGAGAGGGTTGAGAAAGGTTGCAAGGGTACTAAAATTATGGTGGGGGCTGAAGATGATCGCTTCGGTCTTCCCAATGTTTAATTGGAAGAAATCGCAGCTCATCGAAGATTTGATCTCGGACAAGTAGTCTTACAAATTGTGTAACATTTCTTCCATTTTCCACACCATTATCCTGTGGCCTGAGTAAGATTGCTAATTAATGCCAATTTAGAGACAGTTTCGAGTTGTTGGTCCATTCCAATTGGAACGGAACCGACACTGCATAAACTCATTACTGAAGGCACTATTTTTGCATTGATATCATTAGTAGTAATCAACAAACTGCTATTGGCTCTCACAGTGTGATTATAGAACCTATATCAATCAGTATGAAGATTCAATAATTTGTAGGGAAATAATTTTGGGAAAAAATTCTTTTAAAGCTCCGAATTCTTCAATAATTAAATCATCCTTCCCTTAAGACAAGATTCAGTAAATGATGTGAGATGGCACTTAATTTAATTGAGATGACATGACAAACACTAGTTACAGCAGAACGCTTCCATGCCTGCACGAAAAAGCAGCGCGCACTTGTACAAATATCTATTAGAGCCACTAGCTTACTCAATGAATGCAATTTTCAGCTGTTAAATTGGTAAATTCAACCAAATGACAAGGCCTGCCATGGGCTGACTGCTCCCTATTACTTTCATGTTTAATTGTTCAGCTGTCTCTTTGAATAAAAATGTCAGCATATCACTTAAGCCACAAAGACCTTGTAACTATGTCATTATGTCACATTACTGCTTAAAAGGTGGGAAAAAGTTTATGTTCTTAATGATGAGGGCGTGCAGTCTGCCATTTGATTGATGGAAAAATACCGAGAGCTTGTATTTTTCAGTAGTTTACCAGCTTTTCTTTGAGACTATAACACTGCAGTTTCATTCTCAAATCTCTCATTTCCATTTGCAAAATCTCATGTTTGTGTTGCAGTAGAGTCACTCATACTTGTGCATTAATGTAAGGCACTACAGTGTACCTGGATTTGTAAGTACTTGTAATGCATAACAGCTGCAGAGGGTGATACCAAAAAGGCGCTGCATCAAATCTGAGTTTTATCTATTCGCCATTTTAAGCCAGATACTGTGTAAAATGTTGAATAACAACATATCTGTATGGAATTGGTAGCAGTGATTGTATTACATCATAAGCCTATGAAGTGCAAGGAAAACTACTGAGAGACTTTTAACAAATGAAAACAAAATACATGAACATTATTGTGCACAGCCTCAACTGTTTCAGCTCTCCAATATTACCCTGGTGAACCATTTTGGTTTTAATGCATGTACATTTTCCATCAATTAATAGCCCGGAATTTCCTGAAAACTCGCATACAAATAACGGCATAATGCCGATTTTCGGCACAAAAGATAGAGGAAATTTGGGGTCACTGATTTATGACTGTTATTAACTATGTCTGAATTTCCATGATCTTTTGCACCGATTCCGCAAAAACTCTGTCCAGATCCTTTGCTGAACATTAACATAACTTCGTCCCCATGCAAAAGTTCAGTTCACCATGATTTCCTGAATTCACACCAGCTCTGAATGGGCTGTAAATTTACACCTAAAATTTGAGGTTCAGTCGGACCAAAGTCACACTTCTGGCATTTTATGGTGATTTTTTAAGCATTTTTAAAAAATTTCACCTATTGAGACCTACAACGTATCTTTGAATGCATTTTTATGGCATCAGAATAATTTGCATGAAAAAGTGTAGAAGTTCCACAATTACATTTTCTTAAACATGCTGTGCCTAATGTGCATAATTTGATGGCTTCAAACATAGATTTTTATGCACAAAGAGAGACTTAAGGAAGGAATATGGAGGAAATAACACGCTTTCCTCGGGCCCCGATTGTGTACGCTGAGTTCCATTTGTTTTCTGCCAGTTTTTAACACTCTGGCGTATGCCAATGAGAAGAAATTTTGGCGTAACATCGGCGTAAATTTCGACATAATTTGCCGGTTACGCCGTTTCAGGAAATTCCTGGCTAATATCTGCAGCAGTTGTGGCTCTGAAATTGCAAGCAGCCAGTTGCCCCTCAGAAATGCTACTTATTCCTGCCAATCCAATCCAACACTGACCCTGCCATAATTGGTGGGGGTTGGCTCACTCATATACTCACAGGCATTGATGTGGCACAACTCTCATGCAACACAGGAGTCACTCGAAGAGGACTTCAGGTGCAGCCTTTAAAAAAAATCAGCACTTACTTGAAACTGTCAGCCTTGGTCCAAACACGGACAAAAGAGTTGAAGTCCAGAGGTGAGGTGAGAGTAACTGCCCTTGACATCAAGGCAGCATTTGACCGAGTGTGGCACCAAGGAGCCCGAGTAAAATTGAAGTCAATGGAAATCAGGGGGAAAACTCTCCAGTGGCTGGAGTCATACCTAGCACAAAGGAAGATGGTAGTGGTTGTTGGAGGCCAATCATCTCAGCCCCAGGACATTGCTGCAGGAGTTCCTCAGGGCAGTGTCCTAGGCCCAACCATCTTCAGCTGTTTCATTAATGACCTTCCCTCCATCATAAGGTCAGAAATGGGGTTGTTCGCTGACGATTGCACAGTGTTCAGTTCCATTTGCAACCCCTCAGATAATGAAGCAGTTCATGCCCGCATGCAGCAAGACCTGGACAACATCCAGGCTTGGGCTGATAAGTGGCAAGTAACATTCGCACCAGACAAGGGCCAGGCAATGACCATCTACAACAAGAGAGAGTCTAACCATCTCCCCTTGACATTCAACAGCATTACCATTGCCAAATCCCCCACCAACAACATCCTGGGGGTCACCATTGACCAGAAATTTAACTGGACCAGCCACATAAATACTGTGGCTATAAGAGCAGGTCAGAGGCTGGGTATTCTGTGGCGAGTGACTCACCTCCTGACTCCCCAAAGCCTTTCCACCATCTACAAGGCACAAGTCAGGAGTGTGATGGAATACTCTCCACTTGCCTGGATGAGTGCAGCTCCAAAAACACTCAAGAAGCTCAACACCATCCAGGACAAAGCAGTCCAAATGATTGGGACCCCATCCACCACCCTAAACATTCACGCCCTTCACCACCAGTGCACAGTGGCTGCAGTGTGTACCATCCACAGGATGCACTGCAGCAACTCGTCAAGGCTTGTTCGACAGCACCTCCCAAACCCGCGACCTCCACTACCTAGAAGGACAAGGGCAGCTAGCACATGGGAACAACACCACCTGCATGTTCCCCTCCAAGTCACACACCATCCTGACTTGGAAACAAATCACTGTTCCTTCATCGTCGCTGGGTCAAAATCCTGGAACTCCCTACCTAACAGCACTGTGGGAGAACCTTCACCACACGGACTGCAGCGGTTCAAGAAGGCGGTTCTCCACCTCCTTCTCAAGGGCAACTAGGGATGGGCAATAAATGCTGGCCTTGCCAGCGACGTCCACATCCCATGAATGAATTAAAAAAAAACAGGCAGAGGAATCAGTAGGTAAGTGGTGAATCAGCTGCAAGACTAAATGTAACGTTCATTAGCAGGTTCAAATGGCTCATCTGAGATTTCGTGAATATTTTGAAGAAAGCCTTTACCTGGAGGAGTAGGCAGAGGGACCCAAAAAGGGGAATCATAGATAGAATCATAGAATGTTACAGCACAGAAGGAGGCCATTCGGCCCATCGAGTCCACGACGGCTCTATGCACGAGCAATCCAGCTAGTCCCACTGCCCTGCCCTATCCCCGTAGTCCTGCACATTTTTTCCTTTCAAGTACTTGTCCAGTTCCCTTCTGAAGGCCATGATTGAATCTGCCTCCACCACTCCCTCGGACAGTGCATTCCAGATCCTAACCACTCGCTGTGTAAAAAAGCTTTTCCTCACATCACCTTTGGTTCTTTTGCCAGTCACCTTAAATCTATGGCCTCTGGTTCTTGATCCTTCTGCCAATGGGAACAGTTTCTCTGTATCCACTCTGTCTAGACCCTTCATGATTTTGAACACCTCTATCAAATCTCCTCTCAACCTTCTCTGTTCCAAGGAGAACAATCTCTGGGAGCAGACAATGTGAAGGGGACAGAAAGGAAGTGCCCATTACTTCAATGAGCCTGACCTTCAGACATTCACCATTTCATTCCTGTAAAGCAACAGATGTCAGGGGCTTCCTTGTCCTTAACTGTCTACTTTACGTGTGGGGTTATAATCAGGTTATGCCCTTTTTCTTGTAGAACCATTACAGCAACGAGGAACACAAGAAGATGAAGAGCAGGAAGACAATGATGATCAATTGTCAGCAGGAAGAAATTTCTCCCTTGTAGACTTTGGTGATGCAGATAATGATAATGGAAATAACGAGCAACAGGCCAAAGAGGACTCCCTGGAGAAAGATCCTCCTCCATTCTCTTGCCCCACCTGCTCGGTATTAACCCCTGTGAAACTTGCTTCCTCACTTCTAGCTCAGGTGCTTTCACCTGGGGGGAGTAGGTAGTCTAACTGAGGATGTGACCAAATGAGGGAGCTGGAGGAGTGGGAAGTGGGTGAGGATATGCCAGTTTCCCAGCAGAGGCAGCAGAGATGAATGCCCTTGGCTTGGGAATCATAGGACTCAGATCTCATAGGTACTCACCTGCAAAGAAGGATACAAAGAAGGATCTACTTGCAGAGGGGTCATGATCCATGACAGCCGGGGATATGTTTTGTCCCCCACAAGCCATCTGGTTACTTCAGATTCTTCCTTTAACAGCACAAGGAGGGCGTTATTCTGAGGAAAAATCAGCATGGCATCTTCCAGCAAATCTGGCACTGGCATGCAGAATTTTTTGCATCTGATCACAAACAATCTATGAGTATGAGTGGAAGCCCTTTCTATTCAGAAAGTTTCGGTGGGGGGGTTACTGTAGGAGTTCACAACACTATACGAGTGCCAGGCAGATTCTATAATGGACGGGCGATCCTCTACCACCCAAGTGATGAAGGTTAAAATTACCCTCAGTGTATGGATGTATGTCAGGGTAATATATGTGTCTGTATCAGTCTTTGAATGGTATATGGATGTGCATATGTCTGACTGTATCCTTATGTTGGTAAAGTTGGGTTTTCTGTGTCTTTTTGTATTGCTGTGTGTGGCGCATGATTGTGCACATACCTTTGGGTATGTGTGCGCATGCATATGTGTGGGTGATGTATGGGAGCTCATATCTTTCTCTGTGCCTGTATCAATGGGCTAAATTTTAAAAATGAGCCGGGAAGGCGGCGGGGGGCGGTTAAATTGAGGTCGGGAAATCCATTAGTACAGGTTTCCCGGATATCATTATGATTTTGACGTAAAGACGTCTTTTATTTTTTTTGTCGGTTTCCCGTCCGACTGTTCAGGTAAGTCTTTGTTGTATGGATAGGGAGGGGCACGGGGGCATGGGTGGGCACAGGAGCATGGGTGGACACGGGGGCATGGGTGGACACGGGGCATGGGTGGACACGGGGCATGGATGGTCATGGGTTGGCATGGGAGGACATAGGTTGGCACGGGGGTTGTGAGTCATGGGGGATGGGATCGGGGTCAATCACGGGGGGGGGCGTTGTCGGGATCAGGGGTCATCGTGGGGGTCCTCGATCGCTGAGGGGGAGGATCAGGAGTTGGGGCTGGGAGGATTGGAGTGGGGGGAGGATCGGGGTCAGGGATTGGGGAGAGGATCGGGGTCAGGGATCGGGGGATCAGAGTGGGGGGGGGGAGGTTTGGGGTCAGGGATCGGGGGTCTATGATTGGGTGGAAGGGGGGATCAGGGATCGGGGGTCGGTGCAAGTAGGCTTGTTGGGCTTGGGGGAAGCACTCCTGCTCCTCCGAGCCCACAAGCTTCTAGGCACCTATCTGTTAGTCTCGGGCCTTCTCGCTTCCTTTTACGAGGTGTAAATCAGAAGGCCTGGGAATCCCAGACCCCCAGGGTTGAAATCGGGAAGTCCAGAAAAATGGAGGCCCGAAGCCTCCTTGAAAGGTTTTAAGGCCCGACCCGCCTCCTGGGAGCGGGTTGGTCACCGGCTCCTCTTCCCACCCTGGTGAAAACCGGAAATGGGCGGGTTGGAGACGGGTTGTGGGTGGGTCTGAAATGGTGGCAATTTTCAATGCCACCTGCCCCCAATCCACTTGTTTTTCACTTTGAAAATTGAGCCCAATGTGTCTGTGCATGGATGGTTTTAGGGTTTGGGTGTGTCAAAAAATGTATGTGGTGTGGATATACAGTCGGTATGTGCTTGTATCAGTGCATCTGTGTGTGATGTATTGGTGTGTACGTGTCAGCGTGTGGTGTGTGGGTGTGTCTGTGTGGTGTATGGGTATGTACAAATGGTGTATGTGCGTGTATGTGTCAGTGTGTGATGTATAAGCTTGTCAGTGTGTGATGTTTGTCAGTGTGTGATGTATAGGTGTGTCAGTGTGTGATGTATAGGTGTGTCAGTGTATGGTGTATAGGTGTGTATATATGGTGTATGGGAATATATGTGTCATTGTGTGGTGTATGGGTGTGTCAGTGTGTAGTGTATGGGATTGTCAGTGTGTGGTGTATAGGTGTGTCAACGTGTGGTATATAGGTGTGTCAGTGTGTAGTGTACAGGTTTGTCTCTTTACGATGTATAGGTGTATATATATGATGTTTGGGTGTGTCTCTGTGTGATGTATAAGTGTGTATATATGCTGTATATATACTTCTGCTGGTCTTCATTGCTCTGTGCTGTTGTCGATGCAGCATGAGCTCTTCATTGTGATGTTAGCACATAGATCTGTGGAGCTGGTGGAGATGCAGTTTTTTTTGGTTTGCCGTTACTGCCCATACACTGATGTCATTACGCCAGTACTTCACATTTGCTGAACACCAGAATCAGGTTTGTAACTGGTTTACACAGATATTAAATGTTGTTAAATACTGTTAAAATGTAGGTCATTTTCCTGAAACCAAGCAGACAATGTAAAAGCAGATTTTGTCAGTATCTGTATGTGCATATGGATGGGTAGTTGGGTGGGATGTGAACTTCTGCATCTGTAAACACAACTGATGTTCTCAAAAGCTAAGGATAACATGCATCCAGGACCACTCAGATGGTAATTTATTTAAATAGTTTGTTGGTTTGATTCTCCAGAAAAGCCTTGGTTCACCAGAATGATACCAGGACTTAAAGGGTTATGTAATGAGGTTGAATAAACTTGGCTTGTATTTTCTTGAGTATAGAAGGCTGAGTGGTGATCTCATCAAGGTCTAATCAAGAAAAAATGATAAAGGGATTCGATAGCGTAGATACAGAGAAATTATTTCCTCTGATGGAGAAGCGAAAACAAGAGGGCATAATCTTAAAATTAAAGCTCGGCCATTTAGGAGTGAAATCAGGAAACACTTTTTAACACAAAGGGTAGTGGAAATCTGCAACGCTCTCCTTCAAAGGGCGGTGGATTTGGATCAATCATGATCGATAGACTTTTGTTGTGTTTGGTATAAAGGGATATGGATCAAAGATGGGGAAATGGAGTTGAGTTGCAAATCAGTCACGATCTACCTGAGTGCCGGAACAGGATTGAAGGGCTGAATGGTCTACTCCTATTCCTATGTTCCTTCTATAAACAATATATAACACAACATAGTTTTCTCATTTCAATTACAGATGTCCAAATAATTAATAAAGCTTGTTATCAGTTCAGTACTTCGCAGCACTTCAGTACTTGGAAAAATATCAATATCATAAATTTTAAGTGATTGAGAATAGACAGCAAATTTAGCAAATTCTCTGTGGTTCCTTCCATTCTGTAGTCAATTCTACTTTAACAGTCTTTGGGTGCCACACAAAAAGGTGTTCTAATGAGCGACTAGTTACAGAATGAATCAATATAGCTTCTCAAGAGATTTGGAAACCACAAGTATTGCATATTATAGGAGGGGAATTATAGGAGGGGATGTGGTATATCACAGTGTTAAAGTGAGGGGTGTCGGAAAAGTACCTTGAAAACTGTCTGAAATGTGTTCTCAAATAGAGTTCAACTAAAGTAACGACACAAAATGAAATAGTAGTTGCACTGAATGGTGGGAAGTAGCTGAGAAGCAAAGCTACTCAGGCAAATACAGGCTTCTAAACTAACTGAGTCATAAGGCTTCTAGATTTGTGTATACAAACAATACATTCTCCACCTCAGGCACAGGGAATAGCCCTAGTGGGAAAGGGGGGATGTCACGATTTACCTGGTCCAGTGTGGGAACCTGTATCAAAGATACAAGTCCATAAATGGCATTTAGGGAAACATAAAGATGTCACATTGCTTCACATTTGTGTGTGACATCTTGATGGTTCGGCAAGATGGGTTGTAAAACAGAGACACACAGTCACTAAAGTCCATGGCTCAAAGGTACCATTGCCCTTCCAGGTTTGTTAGAAATGAATGACAGCAAAAGGGGTGAAACCCTCTAATACATGTGTCACTCAGATTGGTCAATAGTATGGAAGGGGTTTGTCCTTGAATTTAAGGTATTTAAAGGGAGTACTTGGTATACCTCTGGTTCTCTTTGTTAGGTTCTCTTAGTTAGATGTAGTTTCTCTTTGTAGTTGGAAGAAGATTGTTATTATCTTCTTCGGTAGTAATCTTTACCTAGCAGGTGTAAAAAGGTAATCTTACCAGTACAAGGTACCTTCAGGACACAGTCAGAGGAAGAAGTTAAATTGTGGCTACACTAATCAGTTACAGGCAGAGATGCATGTGTCGCTTAACCACCTAAATGTCTGAGATCAGGGAAGGTGAAAGGCAAACCAGTTAGCAGGTATTGTCGTTGGTTGGAACCGAGGATCCAAGTGGAAGAGATAATCTCGCCGCCAAAGGGATACATTGACTCAACGCTCCAGAAGATAATGTGTGCATCCCGGAGAAGGAGATCGACTCAATCACACTGCTCATGAGGATAAGGTCTGATAAACTCTGGCAACATTGCTTACCAACTTTAATCTCTCAGGTAGACTTGTTATCTAATGCTGTTAACCGGTCAGCTGTCTATGAATTTAACCATAATCTAGCCTCACCTTTTTCGTAGCCTCAGACACTGATCTCAGCTATAATTTTATAGTCAACAGCTAGTGATGAATCACAGTGAATTGCCTTTACAACATCTGTTACTCATTTTGTTAAGTAACTCTGTCCATTAACGATTTGCTATTCAAACTGCTAGATAACCCAGATTACATCTATTTATATCTATTAATTGCTCACATATTCGATGTTTAACTCCAAGTTGTGATTTTGGAATCAATAAATGACTTGTTGTCTGACTTATTCTTTGATTATTTGGCAAGAAAAGATTAATTCATTCACTCAATAGCTTTTGGGTATCTTAATCAAGGGTTGTTGCAATAAACTCAAATTCGATCCGAACTGGTTAATGTAAGATGGTTTGGCGGCATTCATTCCTCGACCTTAAACTGGGCGGGAAATCCCAAACAGTTACTCAGTGAGGAGTTAAGGTGAGGTGGTTAAGGATTTGTCTGGTATCTTGGCGTATACTTGTTGGGATACTTAAAGGGGTTGAATGCAATATTCAGTAACTCAGTATACAAAAACTCTCTCTGGATGGTAATAGACAGAAAATATGAGAGTCTTATAAAAGATGGAGAGAACAGTCAGTACTCAAAGGCTTCATTTGCATTAGAAACACACCTCCTTAATGTGGACCAGGGCACACAGAATTGTAATTGCCATTATACTTCACTAATGAATGACAGAATGTGTCATTTCTACAGTGCACTCTCATTATTACTCATCTAACTTGCATTAGAACAAACTTCCAGTCAGAATTGTCATTATAGTCAATAGAGGACCTCAAATCTCAATTAAACAAAACCCTTCAAATAAATTGTGCTTTTTAAATTTATATGTTACCACCAACATTACACAAGTATGCCAGACCACTGTATAAAAGATTTGATAACATTTGTTTTGAAGCTGGTGACAATTCAGGGGTTCCGATATATTTTCTTATGATTTCTCAGCCTTAAAAAGAAAAACAATGTGGAGATGTTTGCTTTTTGTTTGATGTAAAGAGATTGTTCTACAAACGCCAAAAGGATTTAGAAAAACAACTTTGAACATCCAAAAAACAAGGCTCTGAAATTATACTGTATGAAAATTAATGTACAAACACGAAGCAAGTCTGTATGCAATTCCTTTGTCCACTATTTTAACAAAGTGGTAACCTGTTTTAATAACAGATAATGTATAAATGCAAGAAGCAGTCATATGCTAATCTTCATTGCATAATTTGAAGGCTTAAGCATGTTTTAAATACTGAGTTTTCTAAATACCTCCATATGAACTATATTTTTTATTCCCACTCATGCATCTGACTGTAGCCCACTCGTGGAAATAAGGTAACATGTTTCAGAATGGAGTAATATCCCAATGGAGAACAAATAATTCTATTCAAATCAAATAAATAATTTAGGAGGAATTTCTTTACGCAGAGAGTGGTGAGAACCGGCAACTTTCAGCTGCATGGAATGGTTGAAGCAGATAGCGTTGATGGGTTTAAGGGGAGGCGTGGTGCATACATAATGGAAAAGGAATAGAGGGATATGGGGGCAGGGTGGAAGAGGTAATCAGAGTGGGAGGGGGCTCGTGTGGAATATAAACAACTGGCATAGATCATTTGGGCCGAATCGCCTGTTTCTGTGCTGTAGATTCTATGTAATTCTCTGCTGCTGTCGCCGACTGATCAGTTTACAGCGTAGGCCAGTGATCAAACTCTCCTGGTCTGTATGATTCAATTTCACATGAGACAGTGAATTTACCAACTGAGCCACTGGGAGGGCTCAGTTAATTTGATTTTATCAGCGATTAAGCATGCTGAGATATCGGAATAATTCTTGGCTACAAAGCACTTTGGGATGTCCTGAGGTGGTGAAAGTTGCTATATAAATGCAAGTTCATTCATTCATTAATCCACATTGGGTTATGTGACTTTAAACTGCATGTATACTGCACGAGACCTGTGCTAATGGTCCCAGTTTCTGATGTATTCATCAAAGGAGACAAACTGCAGAATTCCCCAAGGTTAGAAAAACAACTACAGTTGCCAAGCTGAATCCTCACCGCACCACCTTAATTCAGACGATATAAACTGCCATTATAGTTTTGCTATCACTGCATCCTCTTTTAGAAAACTGATCTTTCTTTATTGCTCTCCCGGGCTCTGCTTTTACACAAAACCCCACGGGCAGCAAAAGGCGTGGGAATGAATACGCACGTTTGCATTACTAAATCTGTCTCCCTTATCCTGGCAGGAGGACATTTTTGTGGCTCTCAAATATAATGAGTTCTTGGAACCTGGATTTTTAATGCCATGGATGCTGCTGATGAAAGGAAGACCCACGCCTCTGTAGTCAGCTGTACTCTATATCATGTAAGAACACGTATACACGATGTGCATTTCTTTCTTGTCCGGAATTTTTATTTGGTGTCATGAATTCATCTCGTTTTTACTTCTGAAGTCCCTGGTTATTAGGCTGAGTGGGGAAATATATGATCAAACTGCACAGAACAAGGGAGGGAAAAAAAGCAGAATGCAAATCAGGTCAGATGAATTTGCGTACTGGTTAGCGGTCCTGAAAACTCACATTCCCGCTCTGTCACCCTAACAATGGCAGAGCTGGACTCCCGAAGCATAATAACATAAGAAATAGGAGCCGGAGCAGGCCATACGGCCCCTCGAGCCTGCTCCGCCATTCAATAAGATTATGGCTGATCTTTGGCCTCAACTCCACTTTCCTGTCCGATCCCCATATTCCTTGATTCCCCATGAGTCCAAAAATCTATCGCTCTCAGCCTTGAATATACTCAACGACTCAACATCCACAGCCCTCTGGGGTAGAGAATTCCAAAGATTCACAACCTTCTGAGTGAAGAATTTCCTCCTCATCTCAGGCTGACCCCTTATCCTGAGACTATGCCCCCATGTTCTAGACTTGCCAGCCAGGGGAAACAACCTTTCAGCATCTATCCTGTCAAGCCCCCTAATAATCTTCTATGTTTCAATGAAATCAACTCTCAAGCCCCCTAATAATTTTCTATGTTTCAATGAGATCACCTCTCATTCTTCTAAACTCCAGAGAGTACAGGCCCATTCTACTCAACCTCTCCTCATAGGACAACACTCTCATCCCAGGAGTAAAGTGCTTCACCCCATCAAATTTCACAGGGTCAGACAATTTGCAGATTGTTGGTGGGTGCCCGCCCCAGAATCAATACAGCTGGGGCATCCATTAGGTTTGGGGAGGTGGGGGGAGTTATCAGGAAAACGTAGTGGTGGATAGCTGTTTGAGGGCAGAATCAGCAGGTCCAGCTGAAGCTCAATTTCACAACAGGAACATCTGATTTTCTTTAGTAAAACCAGCCTGAAACACTCTTGTAGGCCCCATTTCTGCCACCGTGATGTACTGCATGCCCACCTTAGGCATATAATACGTTGGGGTATTGGAAGAGGGACTAGCGGGAATTCAGGTGGATAATGCCATCCCTCCAGTCTCATCTCCAGTTCAGATTTCAGGCTGCAAGGCGACAGACCAATAACCATTCATCTCTACCTCCACAGGAACTCCTAGTACAAGGATGAATATGGAAGAAACCCTGCGTAACCAAGTCCCACCCAAAATGCACTCCCCGCCCTTGAATCCACTGATAATGTAACAAATTTTAGGGCCAGTGTATTTTTATAGCATAAGAAGGAATTCTGTTCATTTGTTTTTACATGAGTAAGAAAGAAAGAACAAATAAATGAACAAACTTGCATTTATATAGCACTTTTCACATCCTCAGGACACTCAAAAGGACTTTGCAGCCAATGAATTACCTTAAAAATGTAGTCACTGTTGTTTTGTAGGTAAACATGGCAGCCTATTTTGCGTACAGCAACATCCCACAAATAGCAATGAAATGAATGACCAAGTAATCTGTCTTGATGATGTTGATTGAGGGGTAAATGTTGACCAGGGCACTGGAGTGAACTCCTGCCTTCTTCTTCAAATAGTACTATGGGACCTTTTACACCCGTCTCATCCAAAAGTCGGCACCTCTGACAATGCAGAACTTCCTCAGCACTGCACTGAAGTTTCAGCTGAGATTTATGTGCTTAAGTCTCTGGAGTAGAGCTTGAGCCTACAACCTTGATTTGAATGCAGAAGAGAATGTGAGAGCCTGTTATCCAAAGAGGGCGATATGTTTATAAAGTAACTGCTTACGGTATTCAGTAATTCCTTAAAGATTGGCCTGTCTTGCGAGAGCTGTCACAGACGGTAAAACTGTACTAACCAAACTGTTGGTCACCCATCCTAGTTTCTCTTTTCTTATTTTCTTAATGCCCATTTGTGAAGGGCCTCATTTCTTTTCTGATTAAGGTGCTATATAATCCCTATATAAAATTGCTCAAAAGTGACTACGCACTGTGTGATATTCTAATCATATTTACAATAACACAGATCTATATTTTGTTCACATATTTTGAAACCCCCACGTGCGGACAAAATCACTTTCCTTGCCACTTTTCTGCAGAGCACAAAGACAGTGCCACGGGCTTTGACCCATTTCCCCAACCCTCAGGAAATATAAAGTAGAGAGATGCTCAACAGACCATTAAAACATTTATGGATCAAGCTACCCATTCAAATGCAAACCAACCTCTCTGCAGGGCCTGTGAGACACATCTGCCACACAGCAAATGAAAAGGCGATTGAGTCTGAACAAATAATTCCTTCTACAGAGGTCAGCTTACTCCATCACCTTATCTTTAACGAAGGTTTAGATTCACGTTATTGGTCAATGTGTTTATTCTCTGGAGTTGTTGCTTAAAATGTCGGTCGAATTAATCTCATCTGCACTGAGAGCTTTCTTTGTGGAATGTGTTTAAATTCAGCTTCAAACAGAATGAAATCTCATCTACCTGTGTAAAGCTGAGAGCTGTGTAGTGAAGTAGTATGTATTTAAAATCAAGGTCAGAAGAAGTTCTGCTGGAAATAGCTACCTCAGAAATGTGTGGGTGGGGATTTGAAATTATTATGAGCATTGCCTCTTTCAAAAGAGTGGAGAAACTTAGAGGTTCAGGTCCACAAATCATGAAAAATGGGAGGACAAGTTGATAAAGTTGTAAATAAAAGTTCTAAAAAAAAATTGCATTTATATAACATTTTTCACAACCTCAAGGCATACAAAGCGTTTTACAGCTAATGAAGTACTTTTGAAGTGTAGTCACTGCTGCAATGTAGATAACGCGGCGGTCAATTTGCACACAGCAACGTCCCACAAACAGAAATAACATAAATGACCAGAGAATCTGTTTTAGTGATGCTGGTTTTACTGATTTTACTGATGTTTCAATGATGAAAGACATCCTGTCTGTTCTCTCCACGGGTGCTTCCTGACTTGCTGAGTGTTTCCAGCATTTTCTGTTTTTGTTTCAGATTTCCAGCACCTACAGTATTTTGCTTTTTGCCTAAGCTATACAATTCATCGGTTAGGCTGCAGTTAGAATCTAGTGTCCAGTTTTGCCCTTATTCAGGAAGGTTATGAAAGCTATGTAGAGCGGACAGCAGATATTCACCAAGATGATACCAGGGATGAGACTTAAATTGTGAGGAAAGGCTACAGATATTGGGGTTCTTTTCACTTAAACACAGAAGCTAAAGGGAGATTTCATTGGGAGACTTCAATCAACCAAATGTAAACTGGGAAGAGTCATATTTGGTAGATGGACAGCATGACACCTTCTTGACCCCAGTGCATCAAGGAACCATGAAAGGCAATGCTCATCTTGATCTAATATTCCTAAACGATCCAGAAAATATATAGGATACTGAAGTTGGAGCTCCTGCGGTCAGCGATTACCCAATGATAAAGTTTAACGTGATCTGGGAGTCAGAAGTGCCAAAGACCAGGATCCAGATACGTACCTTTAAAAGGGCTTCATTCATTGTAACGAGGGAACAACTAAAATAGATGGATTTGGAAGGTCTTTCAACAACACATCAGTAGAAGGCAAATGGAGCACCTTTAAAGGTGTTGTGCTGAGCATGCAAGATAAATACATTCCTAAAACTTACAAACTCAGATTAAACAATTGTGACCTTAAATGGATCAGCAAACAAATTAAAAGTGAGAAAGGCTCGTGTGGAGCATAAACCAGTTAAGCCGAACAGTCTGATTCTGTGCTGTACATCCCACGTAATAAAAAGGAAAAATGGCATGTACAAATATTGCAGGGTGAAAGAAGAAGGGGCTCATTCAGACAAATGCACAAAATTGCAGAAATATGTTAAAAAGGTAATCAGAGAGGCAAAAGGAATCTTGGAAAAAAGCATATCAACTGAGGCTTTAACAGTTCAAGATTCTTTGGGGGGCAGGGGGGTTAATCACAAATGTAAATCCAACCGTGCATGTTCAGCCAACTAAATGCCAGCATTACCTCTACATACACTTGAGGGTCCCTAAACCTTGGCTGTTGCCATTCTGTACCCAATTCTCTGAGCCCAGATAAATGGCATATGTCCTTACGGGGGAAGAGAGTGTACCCGTCAGCATCTGTGAAGAGAAAGATGGATAATTTTGAGTTTGGACTTACTTAGCGCAGACGCCTTTAAGGGGAAGCTCGAGGCGTACATGAGGGAGAAAGGAATAGAAGGATATGCTGATAGGGTTAGATGAAGTAGGGTGGGAGGAGGCTCGTATGGTGCACAAACACCAGCATAGACCTGTCGGGCCGAATGGTCTGTTTCTGTGCTGTAAATTCTATGTAATTCTATGTAAGACATTTTTCATTTCAGGTGCTGATGGGCCTGCTATGCATCTGTTTTTATTTTACTAATTAGAAGGTTTGATTAAAATATATTGTGCACATACCTTCTGCATAATCGTTTCCCGATCTATTTGCAGTAAAAGTACAAACTATATTGATGGCATTCGCACGGTGAAGTTTATTTACTGTGGTGCAGTCAGAAGCAAGAGTGCCTGGGGATCTGAGTATTAGTTTCAACCCATGTATGAACACCAAACACAAAGGGCTAATAATTTGTTCAGGCCCGTTTCTGGGTGCAGAATGGGCCTGCGGCTCCCAGCTTGTGCGTCATAAGCTGGAGGCCCGAGGCTCGCCCAAAATTGAGCCCAGGGCTTCATTTCAATATTTCCGGCGAAATGCGATGGCAATCGGACATCCAGAGGCAGCTTGTCGATTTGACAGGGACAGATTTGGGAGGGCTGCCTCCCCAGCAGCGGTCGTCAGGTAGGTCGTGGGGGTGGGGAAGGAGAATAGGAGGGCGCGATCGCAGTCTGGCAGTGGCCTTAAGGACTGCTGTGGAGCTGGGAGGAGAATTCTTGCTACCCCCGGCTTCACGCGAAGATAAATCTACTTACCTTTTTGGTTGAGGTCCCCAGCTGTCCCTTTAAGGGCCGCTGGTTAGTCCGCATTAGGAACCAAAAAACTGAGCGGAGCAGACCTGCCGACAAATTTCAGGGAAAGGTCTTTGAACAGGCAAAAGGCCCCTCACTAACATATTCAAGGAGCCAAATGCCTGTTTAAGGCTGTCGCCCGAGACGCCTGCAAAACCGCTGTTACCAAAATGGCGGAGCCTGTAACACTGGTGCAGATCGGACGCGAGACATTGCATCTCAAAATTGGCCCTTTTTGACCCTGTTTCCCACCCAAAAAACAAGCACAATAAAAACCAATTTCTACCCCAAATGATCTCTGTTTTATACTGAGATTTAAAGGAGCTTCGTAACACAAGTGAAGAAAACAAGATTAATTCTGCAATTGTTGATAAGTGCAGCTTGCCTACAAACTGAAGCAATTTCTGGAATGCTTCCCTTGCACTTCCCAGAAGCAAGATCCATTTCTCCCCCCAGCAACTTTGTAAATTATATTTAAAAAAAAAATATTGCTATCGGCTACTAAAATAATGGTTTCACTTAGCTTCTTGGAATCCTGATCCCAAAATGGTAGTTGTGGCACTCTTAGAAAGAAGCAAGCCAATAAAATTGATTTTTCTTTTTGAAATGAAACCACCAAAATGCAATAGTGCTCACACAGGGCCCAGATATCAAACCAATAAATTTTTTTGCTGATTTTAATTACAAACAGCTCCTTGAAGCACAGTTCTTTTATCACAGGCATGTTCAGAACTAGGATTGCAAATACTGACACTTTGAGAATTCGGTTGATGATATCCTGGAACTGTGTTTTATACTTTATATAATTTAATATTTGGAATTTTACATTAAAGAACTGGTGCTGCCCGACAATTGTGCTTTTTTAAAGACGGGGTAACCACAAGTTTATCTAAGTGTCAGATGTGGCTCAGTTGGTTGCTTCTGAGTCACAAGGTTGTGGGTGCAAATCTCATTCCAGGGACTTAAGCACTTCATCCAGGCTGACAGTGCAGTACTGAGGGAGTGCTGCACTGTCAGTAAGTGCCGTCTTTCAGATGAGACGTAAAACCAACGTCTGCCCTCTCAACTGAATGTAAAAGATCCCATTGTACTATTTTGAAGAAGAGCAGGGGAGTTCTTCCTGGCGTCCAGGCCAATATTTATCCTTCAACCAACATCACCAAAAATAAAAGATTATCTGGTCATTATCACACTGCTATTTGTGGGGCCTTGCTGTGTGTACATTGGCTGCCATGTTTCCTACATTACAACAGTGACTGCACTTCAAAAGTATTTTATTGGCGAAAGCACTTTGGGATGTCCGAAGGTTGTGAAAGGTGCTATATAAATTCAAGTTCTTTCTTTTCTATTGGTCATACTTATCAGGTAAACAGAGGTGGGAAAAAAAGATTTTGATTCTTTGAGAACTATCATAACATTTTGAATCTAAATACATATTAGCTGCTGTCCCAATGCAGTTGGTCATGATGAGTCAGCGGATTCACTGTTTTACAATAATAAAGGTGATGGGGAAAGCATGACGGGAATATAGGATACTGCAAAGCTGCTTTGCTAACTGCCCATTACAGTGCTGGACTCCACACCCAGAAAACGATTGCGCACTATTTTCCATTTTATAGCAATGCAGTAAAGCTCTGGTACTCTTAATTCATCCTGTTTACATTGCAGGGTGGGTTCAGAGCAGTAGTGGCAACACGAACTTCACTTTTCTGGTCAGCACAGGTCAACAGTGGCAAATACCAGCTAGTGGCACCTGGCATCTGTTTAAAGAGGCCCATTGGAAATCTGCCTCAAAGTTGGTCTTAGTGCTTCCAGAGAGACTGGCACCACCTGAGGTATAAATGCAGCAACAATCACATCCTCAATTGATTTAAGTAAACTTCACCAGTTTTTGAACAGCCCCCGGACAGATTACTGTCTGGTCGTCAAGTGCTTCACCTCAGGGGGAAGCGACCAGGGAACGGACATTAAAAACAAGTAGCGCCAACTTTCATATATGATACAAGCAAGAAAATTAGAATTCAGGCAAATTGTCCACAAAGGAAATTTGTGTGAAATATGTTTGTGGGGTCAAAAATGTGACAACTGTAGTTCAAAGATCATTAGTGACTTTGTAAAAGCAATAGATGATTTTTGGTGCTAACCATATCGTGATGAGAAGAGAAATAAAAAAAGAAAAACTTGCATTTATATGGTGCCTTTTACGATTCAGGATATCCCAAAGTGCTTTACAGCCAATGAAATACTTTTGAAGTGTAGCCAGTGTTGTAATGTAAGAAATGCAGCAGCCAATTTGTGCAGAGCAAGGTCCCACAAACAGCAATGAAATAAATGACCAGATCATCTACACGTGTTGGTTGAGGGATATATATTGGCCAGGACATCGGGAGAACTCCCCTGCCCTTCTTCGAATAGTGTCCGGGGATCTTCTACCTCCACCTTCTTCTTTACTCAGAGGGTTATGAATCTTTGGAATTTTCTACCCCAGAGTGCTGTGGATGCTGAGTCGTTGAATATGTTCAAGGCTGAGAGAGATAGATTTTTGGACTCGAGGGGATCGGGTGGGAAAGTGGAATTGAGGTAGAAGATCAGCCATGATCTTACTGAATGGCGGAGCAGGCTCGAGGGGCCGTATGACCTACTCCCGCTCCTATTCTTTATGTTCTTATGTTCTTGTCTGAGAGGGAAAACGGGACCTCAGCTGAAAGATGGCACTGCCAAGAGTGCAGCACTCCCTCAGCACTGCTCTGAAATGTCAGCCTGGATTATGTGCTTCAGTCTCTGGACGAGGGCTTGAAACTTGGTGGCCTGGAGAATGGGACTGGGTGTGTGGGAATAGAGGTCGACTGCAGTCTGGTCAGATCGAAGATCAGTTATTGTTTTTTTATTCCACGTTTAATAAAGTACATGGTTCCAGGACAAATCGTTTCAGTTAGTGAAACACTCCCCTTAAGCTAGATCTTTTTTTGCTTGCCTAGGAAAAAAATCACCAGATATATTCATGTGCTTTCTATTCTTCGTTCAGACATTTCTACAGAATGAATAAATTATGTGATTCCTGAGCTTATTTTAAAACCAGATAAAGTGTAGCACATTTCCTTTTTGGAAAAAATAAACAAACTATTCTTTCCTTTCCCCTTTCAGCCGTCCTGTGGACAGTTGATTTTATGAACAGTGTTCTGGATTTCATTTTAAGAAAATGATTACCTCTCCATGTCTTAGGTCACAATATCATACATGATTTATGTCTCATGCACATCAGTGTAGGAAATAAAAGTAAAATCAAAAATACATAATTCATTATATTACAGGTAAATTGACTGCTTGGAAAACAATACTAAATAAAAACCTTATTTAAGTGACAACTGGCATCCTGTGCTAAACTTCCATAGGATTATTTTCAAAGAACCATTGCATTATTTACCTGCCCTGGGGCAGCATGAACATAAATGCTTCATTTAAATTCACTGTCCTTATACAAAACATACTGCGCTGATAGTTCTTTGTGTCAAGATTTGCTGAACTTTATTGTTTTTTTTTCCCCTCTGTGTTGATAAAGCAATGTGAGGCAGCATTCAGTGGAATGAAGTATAGTGAATCAAATTAATTTCCTTCATGGCTTTCTATGGTGAATTGATATGAAACAAAAAATAAAGTAGCAAACAAGCAGGTGTCTCTCAGGGAAATTTATAGTCACAAATGTTCTTTCAAAGCTCCTAATCTGTTATGCATGGTCATGTATTGCAACTCAAAGCACTCCCAGGGTCCGGTAAAACATCAGCTTCAATCAATTGAACCTGGCAATTTATAGCAAATGGTAATGGAGTCTATGTCAACAGGAGCTTTCAATATTGTTGTCCACTGCTAAAATCTAACTAACCTGTTTAATCCTTGTGTGCATTTGGGAGTACAATATCTCTTCCATTGTTTCCACTCCTCCTGAAAGGCACTAAGTAGTAAGCCTCGGAGAAGGTTAGCCGGATCAGAACAATAGATGATAATGTTGAAATCTGCACAATGCTCTTCCAGTACATTTACTTATCATGCTAAAGGGTAGAAATTACTGCTGCCTATAATAGCAGGTGAATGCTTAACATGTTTGTATGAAATTCGTCTGTCAATTTTAAGGGAAGAATTAACCATTAGTTTTAAACAGGTCAACGTTCCTGCTGAGATAGCAGAACAAAACAACTTGCTTTTATATAGTGGCTTTAACGTAGGAAAACGTCCATACATACGCATTAAGCATTTGTCCAGTATTATTGCCAATAGTAATTTCTACCCTTAATTAACTACTCCTCTTTATAGGGAGGTATGCTAAGACTAATTATAAAAAATATAAGATTTCCGTTTATATAGCACTTTATGTCTCTCAGAAACATTTCAAAATGCTCCACATAGAATAAATTATTTTTCAAGTACAGTGAATGCCATTATGTAAGTAAACATGGCAGCCATTGTGAGCACAACATTTCACAAAAAACAATGAGATGAGTCTCTGTTTCTGATGGTGTCAGTTGAGAAACATTGGCCAGGACACTGAGAGAACTCCCTGCTCCTCTTTGAATAATTTTACGAGATCTTGAATGTCCATTTGAACCACAGCAATAGGCAGATAGGCCTTGGTTCCACTCATCCACAGATGGTGGGGGATGAAATTTGACTTTGGTGTGACGCAAAATGGGCATTGCATTGAAAAGAAAATCGGGCAGGATGTGAAACGGGCTGCCGATTTACGATCGCCTCTTTTGCACTACCTCCAAAGTTGCATTTCATCCCCAGTACCTCCAACATGCACTCCCTCAGCGCTACACCAAGTGTCAGCCTAGATCCCTCACTGAGGCTTAGAAGCTACCACCGACTACAGCCAAGTTGATACTTAATAATAATTATATCCATGATAAGTTTGAAATGCGTACACTGCCTTTCCAATATATTTACTTTGGTTCTGGTGAAGGGTCCCACCCGCAACATTAATCCACTTTATCTTCCAGATACTGACTGACCAACTGTGCAGTTCCAGCATTTCCTGCTTATATTTTTAATTATCTATAATGGACTGAATATTTTACCCAATGCCACAGCGGCTCACAATTAATTTTTAATATTCAACAACAAAAACCAAGCAATTTGCATTTCGACTCAGATAGAGAACCCGTGCATGAGTTAGAAATGGCACTGATGCCTGTGCTTTGCCCAGTTGATGCTAATTGCAGAGCTCAGGACAAGTGGCACAGTGTCAGTTGTAAGGATGTGTTTTAGAGAATCTTGATCTCTCCTGCAACAACCTCTGAAAGGAGTTACGTTTTAAAGCAGTTATTTGGCAAAAAAAAAATCTTTAACATTAAACTTAAGCTGCATTAAACATTGTTGTACATCACAGCAGCATTAATAGTAAACATATATTTTGTTAGAGAATATATTCCATAGATTTCTTAGTAAATGTAACATTAGGTCAGATTTTAAAGTTTGGGCGGGGGGAGGAGGGGTAGGAAGACAGCTTCTGCAGCTTTAATTGCAGTGAAAGAATTTACTGCCTTCAGATGTGAAGCAGTTTCATATTTGCCCCACATCCAGGCCCAAGATGGGCTGCACAGCAAGAGTCTTTGGCCTGGATTTTAACTTGGAGCTGGGAACAGGGCGGAGGTGAAGGGGAGTTTATCGGACACGAAACCCAGAAGTGAAGTTGGCGGGTCAGAATCTGCGATCACAACTTCACTTGGCCATCGGGGAGGTGAGAACTTTGTCATCGGGGAGGGGTCTCGACCTTTAGGGGTTCGGGGGGGCTCGGCCATTTGGATGGGTCTAGGATATTATGGGGGGTGGTCTCGGCCGTCGGGATAGGTCTCGGCTGTCGGGGGGGTCTCGACCATCGGGGGGTCTCAGGGGGAGGGGGGGGGTCGCAACCATTGGGAGGGGGGATCTCGGACATTGAAGGGGGGGGTCCTGCACATCGGGGGGATCTCGGACATCTGGGTGGAGGTCAGTCGATCGTGGGGGTCCGATCACAGCAGGTAAGCTTGTTGGGCCTGGAGGAAACACACCTGCTCCTCCTGGCCCACAAGCAGTGCAATAAAGGCATTTATCTCACGATCTGGCCCTTCTAGCCTCCTTTTCACTGGCGAGATTCACGAGTCCGAGCAAACCACTTACAGTCTCACAAGGACGTGAATTGATGCTATAAGTACCCACCCGCCTGAAATAATTAAAGTCGAGTAGGTTCCTCGCACGCATTAAAACACACCTGGGTTAAACCCAGAAGTAGTTGCGTAGGAGCCGGGTTGCAGACGCGCTCCAAAAATCAAATAATTTAACTACCCACCCGCCCCAACCCACCGGTTCTTGGGGGTGAAGATTCCCTCCATTATCTTTCCCTTGAAAAACTGACGGAAACAGTTGGTAATCTTTTGCTGCAACAAGTTTGTGTCTTAAAAGTTTGGACACATTTTGTGGACCTTGCCAGCTAGAAATATGTGTGCACTTTTTTTTGTCCCCAGTTCTTTATTTCCCAGACAAGGTATAATTTCAAGGAGATAAAAATAGAAGCCATGATCGTTGGAAATCTGTAAATGAAACAGAACGACACAGAAGGTCCATCAGCATTTGAAAGAGGAAAATAGTTGGGACCCAACTTCCAATGGAAGGTCCTCCCTGAACTGTAACCCGATCCTTCTCTTTGAGATGCTGACTGATGTGTTGTACATTCCTAGTATTTTCTACTTGTAATGTTAAGAAAGTTACTTCATGTAACTGAATTAAAACTTAATTTAAGGCCTTTGTTTTACTCTCAAAAGGGAAGTTAGATATTTTATCTTGACTGCAAAACAGGATGAAGCAAAGAAACTTGACAGTTCTCTTGGATTATCTGTTTACGCTGCTGAATTTCTACAGAATGAGGATTTTTCCGCACTTGATATGGGAGACAGAATTTTTTTTCTATTTAGCCAAAGGATAGATTTTTGTTTAATTTTTAAAACCTTGCTTTGTGGAATGCGAACGATTAGTGTTTGAC
This sequence comes from Heptranchias perlo, assembly GCF_035084215.1. Taxonomy (NCBI): domain Eukaryota; kingdom Metazoa; phylum Chordata; class Chondrichthyes; order Hexanchiformes; family Hexanchidae; genus Heptranchias; species Heptranchias perlo. The sequence continues at coordinate 20,167,127 of NC_090328.1, read as the reverse complement.
AAAAAAAATTGAGTCACTGCAGTTTAGCACCTGTAAAAGTGATAATTGGTTAATTAGATATTGTTAGGGGATGAAAATGTTCATTATTTTGAAACATCTGGTACAGGTCCCTTCGAGTAAGGGGGGGAGCGGGGGGAGGGGGTAAGAGGTTATTACATCCATTGATAGTTTGCTTTTATTAATTGCTCGGATTGAAATTTTGACTGACTTTCTGGGAGTGGCTTCAGTGCTACTAAATACATTTGACCGGAGATTTTTTTTGTGTAAAGTTCAGTTTACCCCACAAGTGTTAGTCTTGGCTAAGTCAGACAGTCACAGGTTTCAGCCCCAATCCAGAGATTTGAGCACGTAATCTAGGCTGACACTTCAGTGCAGTAATGAGGGAGTGCTGTATATTGAAGGCGCCATCTTTCGGGTGAGACGTTAAGCTGACTATCTGTCCTCTAAGGGGGATGTAAAAGATTCCATGGCACTATTTGAAGACGAGCAGGGAGTTGTCCTGGTGCCCTGGTCAATGCATATCCCTCAAACAACATCACTAAAACAGATTAACTGGTCATTTATCTCATTGCTGTTTCTGGGACCTTGCTGTGCATGAATTGGCTGCCACGTTTCCCTACATTACAAAATAGAGATTACACTTCAAAAATACTTCATTAGCAGTGAAGCGCTTTGGGATGTCCTGAGATTGTGAAAGGCGCTATATAAATACAAGTTCTTTCTTTAAGAAAGATCCTCAAGATATTGAACTGGTTATTTCTTCATATCAAGACTCTACCCCAAGGACATTTCACATAATTACTATCCACTGGTCCATCAAATCTAAAGTGTTCCTCTATGTTCACTCTCATGTGCATATCAGTTACCATAGTTAGAAACTGCATGGAGGGAAGAAGCAACACCTTTATCACTTTCTTGTGCAATTAAACACATACTTTGGTTCTGTCTTCACAAAGAAGGACACAAATAACCTCCCGGAAATATGAGGGAACCAAGGGTCTAGTGAGAGGGAGGAACTGAAGGAAACCAGTATTAGTAAAAAAAAAATAATGCTAGGGAAATTAATGGGGCTAAAGGCTGATAAACCCAGGGCCTGATAACCTACATCCCAGAGCACTAAAGGAAGTGGCCCTGAAAATAGTGGATGCATTGGTGGTCATCTTCCAAAATTCTATAGACTCTGGAACAGTTCCTACAGATTGGAGGGTGGCAAATGTAACACCACTATTTAAAAAAGGAGGAAGAGGACAAACAGGGAATTACAGACCAGTTAGCCCAAAATCAGTAGTGGGGAAAATGCTAGAGTCTGCTATAAAGGATGTGATAACAGAACACTTGGAAGGCATTAATGGGATTGGACAAAGTCAGCATGGGTTTATGAAAGGAAAATCATGCTTAACAAATCTACTGGAGTTTTTTGAGGAGGTAACTGGTAGAATAGATAGGAGAGAGCCAGTGGATGTGGTGTACTTGGATTTTCAGAAGGCTTTTGATAAGGTCCCACACAAGAGGTTAGTGTGCAAAATTAAAGCACATGCGATTGGGGGGAATATACTGGCATGGATTGAGAATTGGTTGACAGACAGGAAACAGAGAGTAGGAATAAACGGGTCTTTCTCCAGGTAGCAGGCAGTGACTAGTGGGGTACCGCAGGGATCAGTTCTTGGGCCCCAGCTATTCACAATATATATCAATGATTTGGATGAGGGAACGGAATGTAACATTTCCAAGTTTGCAGATGACACAAAGCTGGGGTGGAATGTGAGCTGTGAGGAGGATGCAAAGAGGCTCCAATGTGATTTGGACAAGTTGGGTGAGTGGGCAAGAACATGGCAGATGCAGTATAACGTGGATAAATGTGTGGTTATCCATTTTGGTTGTAAAAACAGAAAGACAGATTATTATGTGAATGGTGATAGATTGGGAAAAGGGGAGGTGCAATGAGACCTGGGTGTCCTTGTACACCAGTCGCTGAAAGCGAGCATTCAGGTGCAGCAAGCAGTTAGGAAGGCGAATGCTATGTTGGTGTTCATTGCAAGAGGATTTGAGTACAGGAACAGGGATGTCTTACTGCAGCTGTACAGGGCCTTGGTGAGACTACATCTGGAGTATTGTGTGCAATTTTGGTCTCCTTATCTGAGGAAGGATGTCCTTGCCATGGAGGGAGTGCAACGAAGGTTTACCAGACTGATTCCTGGGATGGCAGGACTGACGTATGAGGAGAGATTGGGTCGACTAGGCCTATATTCACTGGAGTTTAGAAGAATGAGAGGTGATCACATTGAAACATATAAAATTCTAACAGGACTGGACAGACTAGATGCAGGGAGGATGTTCCCGATGGATGAGGAATCCATAACCAGGGGTCACAGTCTCAGGATACGGGGTATGCCATTTAGAACCGAGATGAGGAGAAATTTCTTCACTCAGTGGGTGATGAACCAGAGGAATTCTCTACCACAGAAGGCAGTGGAGGCCAAATCATTAAATATATTCAAGAAGGAGATAGATATATTTCTTAATGCTAAAGGGATCAAGGGATATGGGGAAAAAGCGGGAACAGGGTACTGAGTTAGACGATCAGCCATGATCATTTTGAATGGCGGAGCAGGCCCGAAGGGCCGAATGGCCTACCTTTGCACCTATTTTCTATGATTCTATAAAGGAGACATCTGCTGGACAGGTGCACAGATTTCAGTAGGAGCTAGAGTTCCCTAGAGACATTGCCGATGGCACCCATTGTTAATGACTCGTCCCCACAAATTCTGGCACAACTTGGTCTGGTAGGTACAGCACACTTTGGGCTCACTGCATTTGTCCCTTATCTTTATAACTGCTGCCAGTTTTGGTCAGTGTCCAGCAGCAAAACATATGTTTCAGGAAGGCTTCACAGCTTCTAACGGCAAGAAAATTGGGACACTGAAACAGCAAGGTCTTGTTGTTACAGGCAGACTATGGTATCGAGGGGCATCAAACATGCCACATAATCTCCTGTCAGCCTTGAAACTGCATCTCTCCCAATAATCTGTTAATTCAGTATCCAATAAATGTATAAAAACTATCTTGTGTGTAAAAGTATAATTTAAATAATTTACAACGACTAGATTCTGGTAATTAGTGAATAGATGAGCAATTAACTTCTCCCTAAACAGATCAACATTCTAGAAGGTGAGAATGCAACCCTTGCATATTTATGTTTATTTGCTGGATAGGTTTGAAAATTTAACATTTTATGATATATTTTTTAAATTGGTGAATTAAATTGGTGATGATAGTGGTTGTTGGAGGCCAATCATCTCAGCCCCAGGGCATTGCTGCAGGAGTTCCTCAGGGCAGATTCCTTGGCCCAACCATCTTCAGCTGCTTCATCAATGATCTTCCCTCCATCATAAGGTCAAAAATGGGGATGTCCGCTGATGATTGCACAGTGTTCAGTTCCATTCGCAACCCCTCAGATAATGAAGCACACCGTGCCCGCATGTAGCAAGACCTGGACAACATCCAGGCTTGGGCTGATAAATGGCAAGTAACATTCGCACCAGACAAGTGCCAGGCAATGACCATCTCCAACAAGAGAGAGTCTAACCACCTCCCCTTGACATTCAACGGCATTACCATCGCCGAATCCCCCACCATCAACCATTGACCAGAAACTTAACTGGACCAGCCACAGAAATACTGTGGCTGCAAGAGCAGGTCAGAGGCTGGGTATTCTGTGGCGAGTGACTCACCTCCTGACTCCCCAAAGCGTTTCCACCATCTACAAGTCACAAGTCAGGAGTGTGATTGAATGCTCTCCACTTGCCTGGATGAGTGCAGCTCCAACAACACTCAAGAAGCTCGACATCATCCAGAACAAAGCAGCCCACTTGATTGGCATCCCATCCACCATCCTAAACATTCACTCCCTCCACCACCGGCGCACAGTGGCTGCAGTGTGTACCATCCACAGGATGCACTGCAGCAACTCGCCAAGGCTTCTTTGACAGCACCTCCCAAACCTGCGACCTCTACCACCTAGAAGGACAAGGGCAGTAGGCAGATGGGAACAATACCACCTACACTTTCCCGACTTGGAAATATATCGCCGTTCCTTCATCGTCGCTGGGTCAAAATCCTGGAACTCCCTTCCTAACAGCACTGTGGGAGAACCTTCACCACCCGGACTGCAGCGGTTCAAGAAGGCGACTCACCACCACCTTCTAAAGGGCAATTAGGGAAGGGCAATAAATGCTGGCCTTGCCAGCGACGCCCACATCCCATGAATGAATAAAAAAATTACTTCACAGGAGTTGTTACAGAGTTCATGATCGACACACTAACTATTCCTGAAGCTTAAACAATTGCAACAAGAGTTTGATAAAATTCTTGTGCTCCCTGGTCCAGTATGGTCGTGCAGCATTTTTATCAATATTTTCTGGTATAGTGCCTCTTCCATTACTATGAAATGTTGTGCAGAAAAAAATAGTTCAGCAACTTCTCAAATTTCTCAATGGTCTGGTGTAGGGATGTCCAACATTTTGTCTCGGGGCCAGATACACATGTCAAAACCAGTATGTGAGCTGTATATGATTATGCAATAATGCAAGCCCTCATACACAAAATCTCAAGTCTCATACACAAAAAGCACAGCAATATGGGTCTTCCATCTTCCTTTTCCCACCATCTTCATGCTACTCAACCTTCCCTCCTCCGAAGCTTAGATCTTTCCCACTCCTCATTCTATGCCACTTTTCTGCTCTCCTGTGACCTCCAATCCTATTCTTCTCCCTGTACCCTTATCCAGTGGTCCCCTCTCTCTCTCTCTCTCTCTCGCTTTTGTCCCTATTCCTCTCTCTGCCTCCTGGTGCTTTCTCTCTCCTTTTAAGCCCCTGTACAGCCTTCGAAAGAGCCCATTATCTTCAGCGTTATAATCTCCACTTCAAAGGGTGTTTTCTCTTTGAACACTGGCATCAGAGCCACCTAGCTGGGAGCCACTAAAACATCATAGAAGTGTGAGGGAGAATGCTGCAGCTCTTGAAAATTGCTCAGCCTGGAGAACCAGTGAAAGCTGTTAATTGATTGGTCCAGCAGTCTTTTCCAGTCCTCCAGGTCTGGGGAGGTACAGTCAGCTTTGCACCCAGGCACAGACAAGAGGAGAACTGGCGAGAGTTTGCAGGCTGAATCAAAGAAACTTGTGAGCCACATTTAGCTTGAACATAGGAACAGGAGTAGGCCAGTCAGCCCCTCGAACCTGTTCTGCCATTCAGTTAGATCTTGGCTGATCTGTATCTTAACTCCATCTATCCGCCTTGGTTCCGTAACCCTTAATATTTTACCACATCCTGAGTATCTGTGGTCTAGTAGAAGTTTCCTGGTCACTATGAAGTGACCTCCTGCTGAACAGTGTGCTTGTGGAGATATGGGCTGAGGACAGTATAATGCTCTGCTATGATGCCTTCCACATGCTGCCATCAAAACTCACGCATGAGGGAGTGACCACTTGGGGAAACTTTCAGAGAGCGGCCAACCCTCATGAGCCATTTTCTATGAAGAAACCAGCATCTTCAGGGGAAGAGCGAAGAAATTCGGGAATATGTAGAAAACATAAAACAATCTGCTGTGCGGACATTCTGACAGAACATGGAATTTTTTCTTCCAAACTAATTTGTTCCCCTGCCCCTGTGCTGCAGCCATTATTTACGGTCTTAACAAAAATAAAGGTTAAAGATGCATCAGCACCTCCTGTTTTTGAAAGTCCAACAAAAAGTCAGCTGCTCGTCTCATGCCATTTATAGCAGCCAAATAGTATTGGCTGATTCTGTGCTTCCTCTCTTCAAGGGAACAAGGGCTCAAGTTTATGTTTACACACAATGAATAAAAGACAAAGCATCTTTGAAAGCAGGTTACAATCGAGGAAGAGGAACTTGCTTTAGCCTTAGAGGGCACAATGGGAAGGGAAAAGGGTGGTTTGCCCCCCCACCTCCATCCATTCTAGTCACATGGTGGTGCATACATATTATGTACCTCTTGTTGGACCATTGCCCCATATAGTGGATGACCAGGCTGCTACTGTTGGCATGAATTGCAGTGCCCACTTTCTAACAGTTTGATTAGCAATTTATTGAGAATATTGGGTTGCAGTAATGGAAATGAGCTGGAATCTGTCATGTGTAATGCAACAGTTTGACCTATATTTCCCATCATCAGCTGCAGGTGAAAGCTTTAAGTCCAAGCATTACATATTGCTGTCTAGTTTGGGCCTATTTCAGTGCGGTATAATCTTTTTTTTTGCATGATGAAAAGGACAGTATATAATTGTAATCCGGAGTGGGAACCCTTGGCCGATTGTCCTCTCTTTAACGCAGGGGTGCTGAAGTCAATTGTAGGTGTTTGGCCGAGATCAGCTAACTCAATTCAAGGAATCAAACCTAGAATCTTTCTGGTCCACATGGCTCAGCCACTCATTTGATAATCTCACTGGGCCATCAGAGAAAGGCTGCGGAAATCATTTTTTACTGCACTTTGTTGTTTTTAGAAAGAGGCCATTCATAAACAGAGTTGATAAACAGAGTTAAACAAAGTAAATATACACAATGGCAATTCAGGACAAGTTAAATTCTCAGATACCCAGGACAAAATGGTAATGATTATATTGTTGGATAAGGCTCTCCCTTTCACACAAAACGAAGATGAACATTCTTGAATCGCACTTGTAGTCATAGTTCTCGACTTTAAGTGGCAGAGTAAAATGAGTGATAGCCAATTGCAGCCCGTCTCAAATCTCTCCCAATTTTTATTTCCATCATACAAAGTCAAGATCTACCCAGTAGAGTATTAGGACAACATCATGATTAAGCTCCTAGGCATTTCACGGAGGAGCTGCCAGCAGTCTCAAATTAATGGTGATGAGTCCTCAGCACAAAGCAGTCCATAATTTAGCACTTAATTGACAGCAACTTGGCAGTTTTACTGAGAGGCCACAAAGACAGTGTAGGAAATTGAAATGTGACACTTATGCAGGAGGGTTTGCTTCTTTGAGATGGAAGTTAAGGCCCATTCAGGAAAGATTACCTCTTGTGCGCTGCATGTAACAAAATTGTGAATCTGTTAGTGAAGAATGGACTTATGATTTAATTACACACAGCACCCAAGGGAAATTTCCCCTATTATTTGCAGTGTAAAAAAAAATCCTCCTTTTGTGGCCAAGGTCTTTTGCTTTTATAACAACAACTTGCATTTATAAAGTGCCTTTAACGTAGTGAAACGCCCCAAGGAGCGTTATCAAACCAAATTTGACACCGAGCCTCATAAGGAGACATTAGGACAGGTGACTAGGGTGTTTGAGGCAGAAACCCTCAACTCATTTAAAAAGTACTTGGACGTGCACTTGAAGTGCCGTAACCTACAGGACTGCGGACCATGTGCTGGAAAGTGGGATTAAGCTGGATAGCTCTTTTTCGGCTGGCACAGACATGATGGGCCGAATCGCCTCCTTCTGTGCCATAACTTTCTATGATTCTATAATTCTATGTGACCAAAAGCTTGGTCAAAGAGGTCAAAGAGAGGTAGAGAGGGAATTCCAGAGCACAGGGCCTAGGCAGCTGAAGGCACGGCAGCCAATGGTGGAATGATGAAAATCAAGGATGCGCAAGAGGCCAGGAATGGAGAGTGCAGAGATCTCGGAAGATTGTTGGGCTGGAGGAGATTACAGAGATAGGGAGAGGCGAGGCCACGGAGGGATTTGAAAACAAGGATGAGAATTTTAAATTGAGGCATTGCCGGACCAGGAGCAAATGTCGCTCAGCGAGCACAGGGGCGATGGGTAAATGGGACATGGTGCGAGTTAAGATACGGGCAGCAGAGTTTTGGATGAGCTCAAGTTTACGGAGGGAGGAAGGTGGGAGGCCACCCAGGAGAGCATTGGAATAGTCGAGTTTAGAGGCAACAAAGGCATGGATGAGGGTTTCAGCAGCAGATTTTTGGAAGTTTTTTTGTGTCCTAACAGTAGTTTGTATCACAACACTGAATTACTGTGCTTAGAAAAGCATTTTCTGTTGGTATCCTGAATATAAGTGAGGGAGACAGTCTTCTTTGGCATCAGCATTATAGAGGAGTTGAAGTAAAAGTCAAAACTTTTAATCTAAGGAGGTTCTGGTATATTTAAAGGTTACCCAGTGAGCGACAGACTAATTGTGAGGTTTGTATCAACCTCTCATTTTAGACCCTTCTAATTTTCAGTAAACAGTGGCACAATTCTGGTGCAATCAATCTGACACAGTGGTAAAATGAGTAAATAAAAGATATGAGCAAATGGACATAGCATCTAAATTAACTCTGTAACTTATTCTGGGGCATGTCAGTTTCTCAAAACTACTTATGTACTTATGATAAAAGCACAGGCATTGCATGCTCCCTTGTAGGGTCTCACAATGTCCTTACATCAATTACAGCTTAGTATATTACTCAGTTTCTCTGTCTGGATGGTTGCCTTCCAGAGGCTACCACAGCACATTTTATGATGGTTTTGTTTCATTCTGAAGCCCCTTTGGCTCATCTTTAATGACTAAAATGTTCATGATTGACAGTGAACTATGTGCAAGCAAAGCACAAAATGGGATTATGGCCCTGATATTCCCTGAAGAATGCAAACTCAAAAAGCCTGAGCACATCCCTTCATGGGCATCAACTCAGGATGTCAGATGAAAAATAGGCACAATTTCTGTCCAGAATATTGACTTCCTTCTTAAATCGCAAGGCACGCAGTATAAAGATGTGCACGTTTCAGTGTAGAGAGGGATCTGTCATAAAAAAAGAAGTTCCTTACCAAGAGGGATAATGAGGTTTTAGTTCCTATCTGTTGGAGCCTTACAAGACCACTTCCTAAAGTAGTTCTCCACTGTTCCTTTGACAGTAGAATCATACCCTTTACATCACAGCGCTGCTGCCAAAACCATGGCTGCTGTTGGTGACAATGCTGGAACATAAACAACAACAACGTGCATTTATATAGCGCTTTTAATGTAGTAAAACGACCCAAGGCGCTTCACAGAAACGTTATCAAACAAAATTTCACACCGAGCCACATAACGAGACATTAGGGCAGGGCTTGGTCAAAGAGGTAAGTTTTAAGGAGCGTCTTAAAGGAGGAAAGAGAGGTAGAGAGGTGGAGAGGTTTGGGAGGGAATTCCAGAGCTTAGAGTCGAGGCAGCTGAAGGCACGATCAGCAAAAGTTCAAGCGATGGAAATCAAGGATGTGCAAGAGGCCAGAATTGGTGGAGCGCAGAGATCTTGGCGGTTTCTAGGGCTGGAGGAGGTTACGGAGGTATGGAAGCAAAATACTGATTAGCACTTCTACTCTCCAGTGGGGAATATTTCCTCAGTGTGCTATGTAGGGAAATTGTAAAGACATGCTTCAGAAAACATTTACTCTTTTGCTAGATGTGGCACACTGAGCACTTTCCCACTAATGGCAATAAATAGGACAGCATTTTTAAAAATTCATTCATGGGATGTGGGCGTCGCTGGCAATGCCAGCATTTATTGCCCATCCCGAATTGCCCTTGATAAGGTGGTGGTGAGCTGCCTTCTTGAACCACTGCAGTCAGTGTGGGGAAGGTTCTCCCACAGTCCTGTGAAGTAGGGAGTTTGAGGATTTTGACCCAGCGACAATGAAGGAACGGCGATATATTTCCAAGTCGGGATGGTGTGTGACTTGGAGGGTAACATGTAGGTGGTGTTGTTCCCATGTGCCTGCTGCCCTTGTCCTTCTAGGTGGTAGAGGTCGCAGGTTTGGGAGGTGCTGTCGAAGAAGCCTTGGCGGGTTGCTGCAGTGCATCCTGCAGATAGTACACACTGCAGCTACGGTGCGTCGGTGGTGAAGGGAGTGAATGTTTAGGATGGTGGATGGGGTGCCAATCAAGCAGGCTGCTTTGTCCTGGATGGTGTCGAGCTTCTTGAGTGTTGTTGGAGCTGCACTCATCCAGGCAAGTGGAGAGTATTCCATCACACTCCTGACTTGTGACTTGTAGATGGTGGAAATGCTTTGGGGAGTCAGGAGGTGAGTCACTCGCCGCAGAATACCCAGCCTCTGACCTGCTCTCATAGCCACAGTATTTATGTGGCTGGTCCAGTTAAGTTTCTGGTCAATGGTGACCCCCAGGATGTTGATGGTGGGGGATTCGGCGATGGCAATGCCATTGAATGTCAAGGGGAGGTGGTTCGACTCTCTCTTGTTGGAGATGGTCATTGCCTGGCACTTGTCTGGTGCGAATGTTACTTGCCACTTATCAGCCCAAGACTAGATGTTGTCCAGGTCTTGCTACATGCGGGCACGGACTGCTTCATTATCTGAGGGGTTGCGAATGGAACCAAGCACTGTGCAATCATCAGCGAACATTCCCATTTCTGACCTTATGATGGAGGGAAGGTCATTGATGAAGCAGCTGAAGATGGTTGGGCCTTGGACACTACCCTGAGGAACTCCTGCAGCAATGTCCTGGGGCTTAGATGATTGGCCTCCAACAACCACTACCATCTTCCTTTGTGCTAGGTATGACTCTAGCCACTGGAGAATTTTCCCCCTGATTCCCATTGACTTCAATTTTACTAGAGTTTCTTGGTGCCAAACCCGGTCAAATGCTGCCTTGATATCAAGGGCAGTCACTCTCACCTCACCTCTGGAATTCAGCTCTTTTGTCCATATTTGGACTAAGGCTGTAATGAGGTCTGGAGCTGAGCGGTCCTGGCGGAATCCAAACTGTGCATCGGTGAGCAGGTTATTGGTGATTAAGTGCCGCTTGATAGCACTGTAGACAACACCTTCCATCACTTTGCTGATGATTGAGAGTAGACTGATGGGGCGGTAATTGGCCGGATTGGATTTGTCCTGCTTTTTGTGGACAGGACATACCTGGGCAATTTTCCACATTGTCGGGTAGATGCCAGTGTTGTAGCTGTAATGGAACAGCTTGGCTAGAGGCGCAGCTAGTTCTGGAGCACAAGTCTTCAGCATTACAGCCGGATGTTGTTGGGGCCCATAACCTTTGCTGTATGCATTGCACTCAGCTGTTTCTTGATATCACGTGGAGTGAATCAAATTGGCTGAAGACTGGCTACTGTGATGGTGGGGATATCGGGAGGAGGCCGAGATGGATCATCCACTTGGCACTTCTGGCTGAGGATGGTTGCAAATGCTTCAGCCTTATTTTTTGCAATCACGTGCTGGACACTGCCATCGCTGAGGATGGGGATGTTTGCAGAGCCTCCTCCTCTGTTCGTTGTTTATTTGTCCACCACCATTCACAACTGGATGTGACAGGACTGCAGAGCTTTGATCTGATCCGTTGGTTGTGGAATTGCTTAGCTCTGTCTATTGCATGTTGCTTCCGCTGTTTAGCATGCATGTAGTCTTGTGTTGTAGCTTCACCAGTTTGGCACCTCATTTTTAGGTACGCCTGGTGCTGCTCCTGGCATGCTCTTCTACACTCCTCATTGAACTAGGGTTGATCCCCTAGCTTTTTGGTAACGGTAGAACGAGGAATATGCCATAGCCATGAGGTTACAGATTGTGCTGGAATACAATTCTGCTGCTGCTGATGGCCCACAGCACCTCATGGATGCCCAGTTTGAGCCCCTAGATATGTTCTGAATCTATCCCATTTAGCAAGGTGGTAGTGCCACACAACACATCGGATGGTGTCCTCAAAGTGAAGACGGGCTTTGTCTCCACAAGCATACCATACGTTTCCATTTTATATCTTAACCTAAGGATCCTAAAAGGAAATAAATAGTTGTATAATAATCCTGTGCATGCAGCCTGAAAAGGCCATAAAGTGATAAGTGTGACCTAATTTATGCATTCGTTGACATTATAGCAGGGTACAGCTGGAAACAAGTGCAACAAGGGCAAACATTCTTTGAATGAACCCTGGTGGTTGCAGAGAGCAGAGAACGACTTGGAAAAATTGTAATGAGGTAGCAACAGAAAAGTCATAGGATCTCCATAGCCTATTGTATGTTCCTGCTGCACTGTACAGTAAGTGTTGGTTCTCTTTGCATTTAAACAATGCATCAGTTACCTGCTTGATATATCTGTCAACTGCAGATTGACTAATGGCATGAGCCAGATGCATAAAAGTTGCGATGGTAACTTTAACCACAACTGGCAGAATGATATCTGTGGGGCAGTTTGACTGAATTTTGCTGGACAGCAGCAGCAGGCATCATCTTGCTGACAGCTATCCAGCCAGGAACCCATTCTGCACAGGAAATGAGCGCCAACCCAGGAAACTGGGTCATGGTTATGGTGGGGTCAGGGCAGTGGGAGAAGTCCGGGCCTGACCCTCCTCCAGCAGAAGATGGGAAATCCAGTCATACATCTCTGTCGCTGTCTCCCCAGTGGAGCAGAGTCTGTGAAGGCAATTTTCCGTGGTGTTCCAAGGTCAGTGTGCTTCTGCCTGTAGATACTACTCTGTGTAAGGTCAAGTGTGGGCAGCCTGCTTCTGATGCAGTTTTACCTGCCTCCCAGCTGTCCATTCAAACTCTTCTTCCTCCTCCAAATAATCGAGAAAATTATTTAAAATTATGATTGCAGCAGCTAAAACTCTTGGCCAAAAACCTAAAAAAAAGACAAAAATTAGCACTGAAAATATCACCCAGTGCAAAACAAGAGAAGAAGCCAATTTGTGAGATTCTCCTCGAAACACAACAGGTTCCCTCGTCGAATGTCTACTCCTGGTGAAAATTGCAGGAAATTTGCGCACTAATATACATCACATTACAACAGATTGAAATATTCAAATGAAGTTCTCTTAAAATAAGAGCCAGGCCATTCAGGAGAGAAGTTAGGAAACACTTCTTCACACAAAGGGTGATAGAAGTGTGGAACTCTTTCCCACAAAAAACTATAGCTGTTAGCTCAATTAATAATTTTAAATCTGAGATCGATAGATTTTTGCTAGCCAAGGGTATTAAGAGGTATGGAGCCAAGGCGGCTAAATTGAGTTAGGATACAGATCAGCCTGATCTCACTGAATGGCGGAACAGGCTCGAGGGGCTGAATGGCCTTCTCCTGTTCCACATTCTAATGTACTCTCACCTGTTTTTGTGAGAGCTCCTCGAGCCAATCTTAAGTTCAAATTGAAAGTTCATGTTGGAGGACTTCTGGTAAGATCAACCTTCGCCCAATTTCTGATTTCCACCCCCCCTCCCCCCCACCAGCCAATGCCCATTCTGCTGCAGTGTCATCAAGAAAAACAGCACTAGAAATGTCACTTGGTATGTCTACAGGAAAACAATAAAGGACAAATAGATAGGCCCAGAGACAGAGATAGAAACAAACAAACAGATTGATGTTGTATGTGTGGTCTTGGCCTGGGAATGCCATTGAACAATTAGATTTCAAATATTTGAGATCTGTTGCAGATCACTCCAAATATCAGTTTAAATGTGACAAAAAAAATTCCTATCTTTCCCTGTGCCAGTTAAGTGAACTGATGAAATAAGAGTTTGGATTTTGTCAAACAGCAGACTGGGTTTGCTTTCCAAAATTGGACAAGAAACCCAGAAAGCTGCCCATGGGGAAACATTATAACTGGTTCAATCTACACAAGACACACAGGAACCATACACTAACCTCCTTTCACTAGCCTTAGGCCTTTAAAGTAGATTATCAATTATTTATTATGATGAATAATCCCAAAGCAATCGTCTAGTATGTGGATTTTATCCATTCTTCTCTTTATATAGAGCACCATTTCCTCTTTAGGATCATTTTTTTTGTCAGGTAGAGTATCGTAAGCTTCAAAATTAATCAGACTACTTTTGAAGTACTGATTCTTGGGTTAAGCTGCCACATTCAACTAAAACACACCTGCACTCTATGTTAACTCCTTCACCTTTTTACCTCTGTTTCTGCTTTCAAAAGCCTCCTCTCTCACTGTGTCTTTGATTACTTCCCCTAGCTTCCAACCTACTTCCTGCTTGGTGTCCTTTAAGGTCCTGGGACAATTAGTTACATGAAAGATGATACATAAATGTCATGTGTTGTTGTTATAGCTTCTGCAACTGATATGTTGATGTGTATATCTGGACTTAAACAGACCTTAAAATCAACTAACTGTAAATCAACTGGTAACATATTTTCCATATTGTTTGATTGCTATCAAAAATGTCGTCGACCATCAGTTACTCCCAAAGCAGTAGCTGATGATGTTTGGTACGTGTGTTCACAATGTAATGAAGTCACTATCACTTTTACACATCTCATTTAGTGTTAAACATTTGTCTGGGCTATTTGACTTCCTCTTCTGCAGATCTCGAATCTTTGATGTGTGTTTACGCAAGTGTTAGAAGGTGATCGAGGGCTGGTGAGAAAGTGAAAGGGGTGCCAGTTGTGATCTTATGTTATGGTTACACATACGATGCATTTACACTCAACAGGTCAGCTTCTGCTTGAAACAATTGCTTCTGATTGTTTTGGCTCCCATTTTCATTGCAACCATTTACACTTGCAAATGACAGCACTTTCCCCCCTATAGTGGGGGCGGCAAAACCACTTCTGAGATGATACGCTTTGCTGGCTGAGGCAACTTGTATCGTAACTAAGCTACAATGTGCCCTTGACTCCTTGATTCCTATGAGAAGACGATTTTCTGCCTGTTTCTTTTTTGTGAGTCAAAAGGTTGCTTGGCCAGATTCAATTTACCAGTAGGAGACTGGTAGGGTCTCTGTCCTTCCCTGTTACTTTATAAGACACCAAGCACAACAGAATTTCACCTCTTCAACGCACCCACCACCACCCCCTGCACCCAGGCTACTTTTCTCTGCAGAAACTGGTACGTTTTGCCTTATATAACCTCGTCTTCCCCAGAGGTAGGAGAAACCACAGCTTTATCTTCCCATAACCTAGTCTGCCTATTTACCCTTTACATCTTTGATGCATTCTCTGCTCCTCTAATCCCAGACCTTTCCGTGCCCTCGCTCTCTCCACTTCACCATCAATGGATGCTCGTTCAGCCACTATGCTTCTGGCCTTCACTTTGTTACCTCCTTCCCTGCTTTAAAAAATCTCCTCAAAACTTTTCTCTTTGACTACATCTTTATTTTCCCATTCTAGACTCTTCTTTTCCCTCCTCTTTCCCCATGCTTTTTTCTCCTCCACCGTACCAATATCCTCTTCATTGTAAAGCTCTCTGACACGTTTTCATACATGTGAGGAGCACTACATAAATGCAAACTGTTATTGTTACATATGGACCAAATACAAATACAGCCTTTTGCCAAGTCCAAAATTGAACTGATGGAGTAAAGTATCCTGGTTTGCGCTCTGAAATTCACCTTGTTGGTTATAAAAGTTAATCAAAAACTCTTACTCATCTCAATTAATGAATACCTCCATAACATAAAATATAGAACTCAGTAGGAAAAAATGAACTTGAGTCAAATAAACGGCTTTTGTTGTCCGACTTTCATATTAGAAATTTCTGGACAGCCTGCTCAAAAATCGACTGTCTGGTCCAAAATTGAATAATTAGCAACCCAAAGCCATATGTACCCTTGGTGAAAAGCTCACCACTTTCAGGCACTAACAACACAAAGAAAAAATCTGATAAAAATTAAAAATTGAAATTATGCATACCAGCAATGTCAAAGACTTACTTTGCACCACCAAAGTTAACGTACAATATCTTGCCAAGTCTGCTTTCATGAAGAAAATCTTCACAATCTCCAATCTTTACGGGGAAAAGCTCAGGAGTGGGTTAAGGTCAGCACATGTGAGAAGATCTCTTGTCACTACACACCATTGGCCAAGATATATATAGCGATTTACTGGACAGAGTTGTAAAGGAACTGAGGATGATGACTTATTTGCAAACTTTTTTTAAAAAATGCTTGTGCTTTACTTTGGAAATTTAAATATAAGGAAAGTTACTTCGAAATTTCCCAACTGAACTGCATTGCCAATACATTCTGGATGTTCATGGATTCACACATGCAGGCTGGACACTTGGGTGACACCTGGGAGGATATTCGTTTTTGGGCCTGAAATAGGGGGCATGCTGGGAGCGTGGATGAGAAGCTGGAGGCCCAAGACTCACCCGAAATTAAACCTCATCAGCATATTGCCGGTGAGGTGCTGACGCCGATTGAGCGTCGAGAGACAGGTCACCATCTCCATGAGGACGGGGTTGGGCCTGCTGCCTCCCTGGCGGCCCTCAGGTAGGTCTTGAAGCGACTGGAGGGAGTCAATTTGGAGAGAAGGACATGATCAGGAGGGAGGCAATCAGGTGGAAAAGAGGAGTTTGATCGGAAGGGACGATCAGGAGGGAGTGATTTGCAGAGAGGGAGCGGTGCGATTGGGATGGAAAAGATTGCGATCGGGAGGGAAAGGGATTGGGGGAGATCAGGAGGGGGCTTGAAGAAATGCTCAAAGAGTGGAGGTAGGGAGCTATCTGAAATCGTTTAGTGGGTATTGAAGACACCGATGTCCACAGTGTTGACATATTAGGGAAGGGAGCAATTAACGCCTTTGGGATTGCCATGAAAGCCAGGAAGAGTACTCCTGCTCCTCCTGGCTTCACATTAAGGTAAGTATTTTTTTTTCAAAACTTATCTTTTGGTGACAGCCTCCAATGGTCCCTTTAAGGACAGCTGGTTCGGCTTTTTGTCGACTTATCCTGAATGCAGCAGGCCCGGTGTTGGCTGCATTAAGGATTGCTCAATATCGGGAAGGGGCCCTCAAATAGGCGTTAGGCCCACTATATGCATATGCAAAGGGCCTAACACCTGTTTCAGGCATGGGCCCTGGACTCCTACTCTGGAGCGTTTACTAACATGGCAGTAAATATCCAAGTTGGTGCCCCTACATGTAGACAGAGGTGGGTTGTGTAAGGAAGGATACACTGGCCTTGGAGGGGGTGCCGTGCAGATTCATCAGAACAATACCAGGGCTAAAAGGGTTAAATTATGATGACAGGTTGCACAGACTAGAGTATAGAAGATTAAGGGGTGATTTAATTGAGGTGTTTGAGATGATTACAGGAGTTGATCGGGTAGATAGAGAGGAATTATTTCCTCTGGAGGGGGAGTCCAGAACAACGGAGCATAATCTTAAAATTAGAGCTCGGCCATTCAGGGGTGATGTCAGAAAGCACTTCTTCGCACAAAGGGGAGTGGAAATCTGGAACTGTCTCCTCCAAAAAGCTTTTGAGGCTGGGGCTCAATTAAAAATTTCAAAACTGAGATAGATAGATTTTTGATAGGCAAGGATATGAAGGGTACAGAACAAAGGCAGGTAAATGGAGTTAAGATACAAATCAGCCATGATCTAAATGAATGGTGGAATAGGCTCAAGGGGCTGAATGGCCTACTCCTGTTCCTATGTTCCTATGACAGGAATCAACAGGCCTCCCTCTCAGGCCTCCTCTTTCTCCTTGAAAACCAACACATAGAATGGTATGCCCATCTTCAGAACTGTGGTTGTGGCAATTTAAATTGCAGCTGCCAGAGGTGCAAATTAGGGGCCCACAAATAGATGCAAAAAATACAAAAAACAGATCACAACTAAAACCAACAGCAAATGTGATGAAAACAATGCAGAGAAATTGTAAGATCAATGAGTACTGAAGAAAAACAAAGTTCCACAGCTAAAAATAGCATTTCCCTTCAAGAGGTCAATCTTTAAAATCATGAAAGAGGTATCACTCGATCACCACAAGGTCTGCAGCAATCCAAGGAGACAGTTCACTTCTTTTCGGGACAACTCAAAAAGATGCCACCTCTGACGATGCAGCACTCCCTCAGTACTGCATTGGCAGGATTACACAGAATGGTCTAATTTCAGCTTGCCTTATTGCAAATACCTAAGTAATTGAAGATATGTACAAACAGAGTCTTGAACAGATGCCTAATTAACTAACTTCCTGTATATTTTACATGACAAAACGCATGAGTAACACAATGGCTTATTTCCATTGCAAATCACCGTCTGGAAAGGACTCCAGAATGATAAACAATTAACTGCCTTATTTTCTTTTTTAATAAGCCTAAATTAGCAGATAATATTCACCGGCATCATTTTAGCTAATAAAATTCCATTTAATGGGATTTGCCATCTTTCCAATTGCTTCCATGACCAGCTTTGCATTTTGATTATTTTTAAACTTTGGAGCAATTTTCTCGTAGAAATGTACTCAACGGTAATTGCATTAACATTTATTCCAGGTCAAGTGGTTAAGCATGAATAATGATGTGTCAAAACTGTACTGTAATGCTGTCAATAGAGCAATTACCATTTAGCTGAAGAGTCAAGAGAGTATATTAGCTGGGCAAAACAAGCACAACAAGAAAGGAAAATGAAGGTGCTGAGAGCTGAAGGTACAAACGTGTTGAGTTCATTCAGATCAGATATTTTGTCAAAATATCACTCGAGCTTCATTCAAATCAATATGAAAAGCAAAGTAGAGTACTTGGAGGATGGGGAGTTATTACTTGCCCTAAACATGATAAACTTAAAAGGAACAAGGTACAGTCACAGATACTTCTGTTCACATTGGGACTTTGAGGAGAATCTAATTGAGTGTACTTATTGAAGTCAGGTATCACCATGGCAACTAGGATACACTGGGCCCTATTGAATAGGGTAAAGAGGTATATTAATTTAAAGTGATTGTGATTTTCTTGTGAATTATAGGTCACCTATTAAGCTGAACATAGTCCCTGAACACATTAATCTATTGCTGAAACTGGAAATTTGACAGTTCCCTTATGAGGGCAAACAGAATCCATTTCAAATATGAGCAAAAGTAAATGAACATGACCTGTGATGCTGCAGCAGTGAGATGTCTTCAGTATTTCTTGGCGCATAAAATGCAGGAAAGGAAACTCAACGACTTGAGGGAATAGAACAGCATGCATTCAGCTTAAACTGTATCATTAGTGTTAATTAATTTTGGAAAGCAATAGATCTTTCTATTTACACTTAATTCACATCATTATTATTTTGTTTCAAAACTACCTCATATTTTTGTCAATTACCCTACATAGTTAAATATTTAATGGTAAATCCCAACTTTTCCTTTTCCAATTTTGCTGAAAAACAAATGGATATGTCTGACGTTATGACTTGGGCTTCTTTATATGTTATAGAGCAACATCGTGTCTATGCTGGCTCGTTGCTGGAGCATTCCCAAACTAATTTCACTGCCCCGCTGTCTCCTGTATTTTCCTCGGTTTAAAATATTAATCGAATTTATTCTTAAAAGATCTCTGCCTCAACCATTTCATGTGGAAAAGCATCCCAGACTCCAACAAAGCTTTGGGAAAAGAAATGTCTCCAAACTTCTCTCCTCATTGACAGTTTTAATTTGATGACTCCTCATGACTGACTCCCCAACCAGAGGGAGAACCTTTTCCTGATTCACTCTATCAAAACTTCTCATAATTTTGAAATCCTGTATTAAACCTCCTCTTAGCCTTCTCTGCTCCAGTAGAAATAATCCTTTGCTGGGAATTTCCTTTGGGGTTTCTCCCGCTCTGCTGCTGTAAGGTGGAGGTTCTGTGGAAATGTACATAAATGGGGTCCCTGCCAATCTTCCAGCAATGTTAGGGCAGTGGCGGAGAAGCCCCAAGGAAATTCCTGGCGTTAGTATCTCTCAAAACTATAGTTTCCCATCCCTAGCATTATCTTAGAGAATCTACGTTGTAAGAACATAAGAAATAGGAGCAGGAGTAGGCCATCTGGCCCCTTGAGCCTGCTCCGCCATTCAATAAGATCATGGTTGATCTTCTACTTCAATTCCACTTTCCTGCCCTATCCCTATATCCCTTGATTCCCTTAGTGTCCAAAAGTCCATCGATCTTAAACTTGAATATACTCAACGACTGAGCATCCACAGCCCTCTGGGGCAGAGAATCCCAAAGATACACAACGCTCTGAGTGAAGAAATCTTTCCTCATCTTGGTCCTAAATGGGCCACCTCTTATTTGAAACTATGATCACTCGTTCCAGACTCTCCAGCCAGGAGTGGAGTTTATGTCCCATCTACAATTCTGCATAATACTCTAACCAATGTTTTGCACAAATTTATAATTCTTTCTTTATTCTTATACCCTATACCCTATTTGTAAAACACAAAAGCTATTGACCTTTTTATGGCTTTATCGACCTGCACACCTTGGTCTCTCTATTTATCTGCACATTTAAATATCATTAATTTGAGTACATACTCCAATTCTTCCTTTTCCCCTCCCGGAAATGTATTTCGTCACACTAATCCACATTGATGGTGCACTGGCCACTTGTCCATCCATTCCACTAACCTGCTTGTGTCTTCCTGAAGTCTTTCACAGTCCTCCTTGCTGTTTGCTTAACTTCCAACTTACAGGCACTGGCAATAGAACCATAGAACCATAGAAAAGATACAGTACAGAAGGGGGCCATTCGGCCCATCATGTCCGTGCCGGCTCAAAGAACAACCAGGTGCCCATTCTAATCCCACCTTCCAGCACCCGGTCCGTAGCCCTGCAGCTTACAGCACTTTAGATGCAGGTCCAGGTACTTTTTAAAAGAGTTGAGGGTCCCTGCCTCTGCTACCAATTCGGGCAAAGCATTCCATACACCCACCACCCTCTGGGTAAAAAAGTTTTTCCTCATGTACCCTCTAATCCTTCCGCCAATCAACTTAAATCTATGTCCTCTAGTTCTTGAACTCTCCGCTGGGGGAAACAGGTACTTCCTGTCTACTCTATCTGGGCCCCTCATAATTTTGTACACCTTAATCGAGTCTCCCCTCAGCCTCCTCTGCTCCAAGGAAAACAACCCCAGCCGATCCAATCTCTCCTCATAGCTGCAATTTTCAAGCCTTGGCAGCATTCTTGTACTTCTTCTCTACACTCTCTCCAGAGCAATTATGTCCTTCCTGTAATGTGGTGACCAGAACTGTGCACAATACTCCAACTGTGGCCTCACCAGCGTTTTATACAGTTCCATCATTACATCCCTGCTTTTGTATTCTATACCTCGGCTAATAACGGAGAGCATTCCGTATGCCTTCTTCACAACCTTATCTACCTGTACTGCCACTTTCAGGGACCTATGCACATGCACTCCAAGGTCTTTCACTTCCTCTACCCCTCTCAATATATTCCCGTTTACTGCGTATTCCCTTTTACTGTTTGCCCTCCCTCAGTGCATTGCCTCACACTTCTCCGGGTTGAACTCCATTTGCCACTTTTCCGCCCACTCCACCAACCCATTGATATCTTCTTGGAGCCTACAGCTATTCTCTTCACTATCAACTACATGGCCAATTTTTGTGTTGTTTACAAATTTGCCAATCATGCCCCCGACATTCAAATCCAAATCATTAATATATACCACAAACAGCAAGGGACCAAACACTGAGCCCTGTGGCACACCACTGGAAATGGATTTCCATTCGCAAAGACATCCATCGACTTTTACCCTTTGTTTCCAGTTACTGAGCCAATTTTGGATCCAATTCGCCACATTTCCTTGTATCCCATGGGCTTTTACCTTTCTGACCAGTCTGCCATGTGGGACCTTGTCAAATGCCTTACTAAAATCCATATAGACAACAATCTGCTCCAACTATTCTAAGGACCCCCATACCTGCATTTTGGCAAGGGGTCTATGTGTTCGGTCATCGGCTGATTCATGGCCCATTCTAGTACCCTTCTGCCAACAGAGTGGGCCGATTGGAATTTCGAGGCCTACGAGTTAGCATGTGTCGGACCTTAGACCAACTGATCTATAGTTACTCAGTTTATCTCGCTCTTCCTTTCTGAGTGAAGGTGTTACATTAGCAACTATCCAGTTCCAAGGTACAATTTACATTTTACATATTTAAGAAGGATTGAAAAATTGTGGCCTGAGCCTCTGCTATTTCCTCTCTGACTTCTTTTAACAGCCGAGTGTGGATGTTGTCAATACCCAGTGGCTTATCCCTCTTGAATTCTGCTCATTTTTACAGAACCAAATCCTTTTCTACATTTATCTCTAACAATTGTTCCATATTCTCTCGTACGCTTACACTCTTACTTCCACCATCATTTGTAAAAACCAATGCAAAATATTCATTTAATATCTCTGCCATACATTTACTCTTCACAATTAGACTCTCTCCTCCATGGTTATATCTTCTGTTCAACTATTTGTTTACTTTTTATATGCTTATATAAGCTCTTACATTTGCATCTTCCTTTGCATCTTCCCATTACACTTTCTAAATTCCTCATGATTATCTTTACAATTGATAGTTCCAATTTTATTATATGTCTCACTTTTAAGTTTCATTCTTTCTGTTTATTCATGGAACTCAATTTATTGATGCACCCGCTCTTTGCCTCATTGATATTTAAATTTATTTTGTACTTTGGCTACTGCGTAGTTGAAGATTTCCCACTTCTGATATGTCGACCTGTTTGCTAACTTTTCTGCTCAGTTAATTTGGGCTACAGCCCTGACTCGCCTCACTGAACTTGGCCTTTTTCCAGTCTGTTTTGAATCATAATTAACCTTTTCTATTCTTACATCGAAACCAACTATGTTGTGGCCAACAAGTTCTGAGGAAGGATACACATCTGAAAAGTCATAGCCCATCTTTTCTTTTTACAGGTGTTGATTGAGCTGCTGTGTATTTTCAGCACATTCTGTTTTTATTTCACAAATTTTGCTGTGTGCTCATTTTCCCCCCCTCCTGTTGGTGAGCATCTCCCATTTTAACAACAAGAGTGGCAAAATCTTACTCCTCAGGAGTTGCAAAGGAACCATTCTGGGAACGCCATTACCCCGACCACCACCTCTTGAGTGTTATAACTGGATAGCCAGGTGGTGAAGGATAGAATACTGGAATAAATACTGGAGCCTGGTCTTTAGTTGTTTCCCAGCCTTTATTCACACAGAGATCCCCCTTACACACACCACACCCAAGATAAGCTCTCATATGAAAAGGATGCAAGAGGGTCCCCAATTGACACACACCACTTGAATATAATTAACACTGATTGATATAAATCACATAATACAATTAACACTGAGGGGAACAAGGGATTGGTGATCAAGGTGACTTTTCCCGTATTTCCCGCGTCATAAGTAAAATATAAAATATATATATGTATTTTTCACAATCTTTGTTGCGAAATCCTTTTTTAATGTGGACCAGCACTATCATACCATGAATTTTTCAAACATTGCGGAGAACAGGATCAAAAGAAAATTTTGGGAACCTACAGGCACTAAAAAGGTAGTACAAGGTCTAATGAGGGAGGCAAAATAGTAAGAGAGCACGTAGTTGAGGAAGTGGGCTGGTGTAATGAAATGCTCCTCTTGTCATTCTATTAAGAAGTAAGAAGCTTAGACTGTTGAGCATTTCCCCGATGTAGTTTTGTGGTGTAAATAAGCTGAAAGCCATTGTCCCAATACTCTTATAGGACAGTCGTCTCATTTATAATTTTAGGATATTAACTAACACTCAGATATTCCAAAGCAGTAGATGGTCTTAAAGCTTCTGACACCTATAATCTACCGTGGTGTTACTGTATTATTATAATTTTCTGGCACTCAAAGCTTTGCAACCTGAATCTTAATTCAGCAGGTGCCCAAAATTTCCTTTTGATCCTGTTCTCTACAATGTTTGAAAAATTCACGGTATCGCATTCATCTCTAAAAAGAGGAGTACTTTGAATAAATGATACTCACCTTTCATTTTCTATACCCTTTAACAGTACAGATAGAGAGTAACTAGTTATAATGGTGCATTAACTTTGAAAGCACTTTATTCAACAACAATTTGCACATTTATAGCATCTTTAACATGGTAAAATGTCCCGAAGCATTTGACAAAGGGGATCAGACACTGAGCGGGAATTGGAAGAAGAGTTATGAGGGATGACTGAAAACATGAGTGAAAGGGTAGGTTATGAGAAGGTTTTTGAAGATGGGGTGAGATGTTGCAAGGCAGAGGGGTTTAGGGAGAGAGATCCAGAGTGCAGTGGTGTGTTGGCTGAAGACCCTGACGATGGTGGATGTAGGGCTGGAGGAAGTTGCAGAGGTAGGGAGGAAGAAGGCTATGGCGGATATGTATATGATGGTGAAGATTTTAGACGTCAATGTGTTGGGAGGTGGAAACCAATGGAGTTCAGCAAGAACAGGGAGATATGTAAGCTGGCTTAGTGCAGGGTAGGATATGAGCAGTGGAGTTTTGAATGCATTGAAGCTTATGTTGGATAGAAGTTGTCGGCTTGGTGAGAAAAGCATTGGAGAAATCTACTACAAACATAGAAAAAAACTACAGATAGGTGGAAATGATTATGAGTTCTAACTTACAAAAGAATGTTCATTTCGATCATTATTTATTAACTGGCAATCAGGAAAGTTTCATCTTGTCACTTGATAGTTAAATTTCTCATTTTTTTGTATAAAATCACATTATGATGTAAAACAAAGTTAAAAATGCAGCTGCAGTTACAACAACAACTTGCATTTATATAGTGCCTTTAACATAGTAAAACGTCCCAAGGCACTTCACAGGAGCATAATCAGACAAAAATTAACACCGAGCTAAAGAAGAAGATGTTAGGACAGGTGGCTAAAAGCTTGGTCAAAGAGGTAGGATTTAAGGAGCATCTTAAAGGAGGAGGGAAAAGTGGAGAGGTTTAGTGAAGGAATTGCAAAGCTTAGGGCCAAGTTGGCTGAAGGCTCGGCTGCCAATGGTGGGGTGAAGGAAGTGGGGATGCACAAGAGGCCAGAGCTGGAGCAATGCAGATTTCTTGGAGGGTTTTAGGGCTGGAGACAGTTACAGGGATAGGGAGGGGCAAGGCCATGGAGGGTTTTGAACATAAGGATGAGAGTTTTAAAATCTAAATGTGTGTGGACCAAGAGCCAATGTAAGTCAGCGAGTACAGGGGTGATGGATGAACGGAACTTGGTGCAGGTTAGGATGCAGTTTTGGATGAGTTCAAGTTTATGGAAGGTGGAAGATGGGAAGCTGGCTAGGAGAGCATTGGAATAGTTGAGTCTGGAGGTAAAAAAAAGCATGGATGAGGGTTTCAGCAGCAGATGGGCTGAGGCGGGGGCGGAGATGGATGTGGAAGTAGGTGGTCTTTGTGATGGAGAGACTATGGGGTTGGAAGTTCAGCTTAGGGTCAAATAGGATGCTGAGGATATGAACAGTCTGGTCCAGCCTGAGACAGTGGCCAGGGAGGGGGATGGAATTGGTGGCTAGAGAACGAAGTTTATGGCGGGGGCCGAAGACAATGGCTTCAGTCTTCCTAATGTTTAATTGGAGGAAATTTCGGCTCATCGAGGACTAGATGTCGGACAAGGAAGCTGACAACACAGAGACAGTCAAGAGAGGTGGTGGTGACGTAGAGTTGGGTGTCGTTAACGTACACGTGGAACCTGACATTGTATTTTCAGGATGACGTCGCTGAGGGGGCAGCATGTAGATGAGAAATAGGAGTGGGCCATGGATAGATTCTTGGGGAACACCAGAGGTAACGGTGTGCGGACGGGAAGAGAAGACATTGCAGGAGATTCTCTGGCTGTGACTGGATGGATAAGAGCGGACCCAGGCAAGAGAAGTCCCACTCAGCTGAACAAGGGAGAAGAGGCTTATGAGAAGGAAGGTGTGGTCAACTGTGTCAAAAACTGCAGAGAGGTTGAGGGGGATGGGGACGGATAACGCACCACGGTCACAGACACTGAGGATGTTACTCGTGACTTTGATTAGGGCCGTTTCAGTGCTGTGGCAGGGGTAGAAACCTGATTGGAGAGGTTCAAAAATAGAGTTGTGGGAGGTGACAACACATTCAAGGGCTTTGGAGAGGAAAGGAAGGTTGGAGATAGAGCAGCAGTTTGCAAGGATCTCAAGGTCAAGGGTGAGTTTTTTGAGATGGGGTGATGACAATAGATATGAAAAGGAGGAGGATAGTATCTGAGGAGAGGGAACCGTTAACAATATAAGCTAGCATGGGGGCCAGGAAGAAAAGTTGGGTGGTCAGTAGTTTAACGGGAATAAGGTCAAGAGAGCAGGAGGTGAGTCTCACGGTCAAGATAAGCTCGGAAATAGGAGAGAAACTAAAGAAAGATGCAGGTTCAGGGCTAGGACTGGGGGAGCTTTGGGGTGTTCATTTAGCTTATACATAATATTTTACCCACCTGTTACTTTCCAGCAAACATGTCATGCACTGATAAGGTCCACCAATGTACTTTAGAAATATATTAAAATCAAAATGATTCTTAAACACCACAGAGTCAGAAAGACTGAATTGTGCAATGAATGGAAAAGAAAACCTAAGTTGTTGAACTCACTCCCTTCACCATATAACCCACTTTTTTCCTGTGCATTTTGTTTTACCGTGTCTTAATCCCATGGACAAAATACTCTAGTATCACTGACTTAAGCCTCCTGGGTAGTCTGATATCTATATTCCACCAGAACTTGATGTCAAATGGTATCACTGAGAATGAACATTTACTGTGCAGATCCTGCTCCTAATGATGTCATTCTGGTTGGCTAAATAAAAATAATTCGGCCCTTTTGATAAGCTTTGCACAGGAAACATCTGGCTCATTGACATACATTTGTTGTGGTCCTTAGTCGAAAAGAGAAATGACAACCCAAGGAGCCTAAGTAAATGACTATAGTATCCTTTGGCAACAGTAATAAGGTACAGCAGAGAAGATGTAACAGTTGAGTAATGCTGACTAGAGAAAAGCAAGTAATGATGTGGCCCACTGGTGCAGTGCACTGGTAAATTAATGTACGACGATACAGAGTAATAGGAGACAGGCAAGGGCTAAATTCCAAGTCTTGGCCAGCCTGCCAGTGGGAGGAAGGGGAGATCAAACGTCAGGTCACTCCAGGATGTTTTTCTGCAACCCCTAATGACCAAACATTGAAGCAATGGATAACGTGTCCACCTCAGCTGAGGAATGATTTGAAGTACGTGTTTGCGTAAGTGTGTGTTGGGGAACTAAACAGGAGAAAAGTAACTATTAAATAGGGGATAAAAAGGCAACGAAACCCCCCACCAGAAAACTTGTAAGCAATATAATGAAATGAATGGCTTTATTATTGGTTTAGCTCCCTTTAGGGAAACAAAACTGCTGAATGTTATCTGGAGGACATCGCAGGTGCCAATTAAATTAACTTGCATAAGTGAATATAACATCTTGCTGACGATGCTTACTGAGAGAAAGCTGTCATTTTTTTTCTGTAAGCTCAATAGTTAGAATTGTGCCACTAAATCAAAATATTCCAAAAATACTTCTATCATATGCTCTGTGTCTGCCCTACAGTTTATTGCTAATCAAGAATGATCATGAGATGAAACTAAATGGACTTGTTAAAAGGCTGGCACTAGTTAAACATTGGTCATGTAATGAGAATGCCAGTACAGAACTGTATCAAAAACTTGCACAGAGATTTTCAAAAGTTTGAAATATCAATGGGAAAGCATCATGTCCTTCAATCACTCAATATTACCAGTCACATGTTTGTCCATTCTAACTACTTTATTTCCCTTTCCCTCTTATTCTGATTATCACTCCCATATTCTTACTGCATTGCCTCCTTAGTCACTTGCCTTTCTCTCTGCTATTGAAACTCTTTCCTGATCTCTTAGAATTTGGAAATGACTTTGCATGACATTAATATGTCTTAAATGGTTTCACGCCACCATGAAATTAGCAGCAAAATAATATCATATGAGCATGGTAAGCACTTGTATATCGTTATCACTCCTGGTAATTCTTAGACTATTTCTTATTGGTCTTTCTGCCTCTTGCTTGTTTCATCCTAGTCTGTCCACTGCCATTGTCTTTGGGTCTTCATCACAGATTTGTTTGTTTCCCCTTAAACCATGTATTAAACAGGCCCCCTTTCTGCTGGCCTACCTCATCCCTACCTTCTGCACATCCCCCAGTCAAAGAAACCCAAAGGACAAAGGGATCTATTTTGCTCTTGGTATAAAGTTAAAGACAAACTAAGCTGAGGGAGCTTGCAATACCAACTCAGTAAAAGACTATTCCTTTTATTTTGCCTGCAGAGCAAAATAAATCTTGACAAAGGACACCCCGACTCTCCCCCTACCTCAGCACTCCCAGAGACTTCGCACTGCTCAGCAAGCTCTCTGACCTACCCCCTTTGTTTATCCTAAACCTCTGTTAACTAAAGAAAACATTGACCGTGTCCACCTTCAATATCTAGTGCTACATAACTGCAGAGAATTCTGCAAGATTTTCAGTATAAGTTTCATGTCAACTTTGCTGAATTCAATAAAAAACTTTTGCAGTTCAATATTCGGAGTTAGTTTATTTGTCATTAATTGTGCCTCCAATTTATTCCCCTCTTTTGTAATGTGTAAAGAACAACAGCCAGCAATCAATGCACTTAATCCCAGATTCATAAAAAATACCATGCTCTCCTTTAAAGGTAAAGAATCTTACAACACCAGGTTATAGTCCAACAATTTTATTTGAAAAAAAATATTGGACTATAACCTGGTGTTGTAAGATTCTTTACATTTGTCAACCCCAGTCCATCACCGGCATCTCCACATCATGGCTCCTTTAAAGGCACTTTTATTTTTACGCATGTACTTTATCCAGTTTCAGGAGTGCAACATTTGTGCACTGCTCTCCTGTGTTTACATTTGGACCAGGGAATAGATACCACTGGGCTTTACTTTTATAGGTAGCCCATCAGACTCTCTTTGCTGTCACATCTACCAGCACCATACATACACCAATCTTTGTAATTCCTGATGTGAGGAAGGAGGTAGCCTCCGAAAGCTTGTGAATTTAAAATAAAATTGCTGGACTATAACTTGGTGTTGTAAAATTGTTTACAATTTGTAATTCCTAGCATTGTTGTGCAATTCTGTGTATGTGCCTGTGGGTGTATGTGTAACAGAGGTTTTCCTAAGTTGCACACATAGCAATGATTACTTCCAAAATACTGTATGGCTCAGCTTAAAAATCGATAGTTTACAGGGCCAGTCAGAAGCATCAAGTCGTTGGTAGAAAAGCATAACACCTTCACACTAACAATATTCACTCGACAATGTTACAGCGAACCTCCAGCTCTCAGCTTTCAGCAGGAGATTTAATTATGGTAAGCACAGATAACAGATGCTAATGGATACTAATGACACTTGCTGCCATTTTAAAAGCTGCTCTGCCTGTATTCTGTGAAAACCTATAGCCAATGGCTTCCCAGGAGAATAGAGATAAAAGATGCCATCTAAACTTCAAAGAGGAAGAAATTTGTTAGTGTATAAATGACAATAAGCAGAGCAGCTGTGTAATTGGGCATAAAATATACAGCCACTGTAAAGCGATGAGAACTATCAGTGTCACAGAATGGCATTCCAATAAACAGCCCCCATCTGCAGGGTGATCACCTTCCAGCATTTACCATTCATGTGCATACACATGTACATGCCCAAGTTATATCAAAACCAACAGAAAAATTAATATTTTATAATGTCAATCTTGCAACTGTTACATCTCAACAGACACTACACTGATTTTCTTTTGCGGGGGCCGGGGGGGGGGGAAATCACTCAAAATGACAGTAAATTCATAGAATCATACAGCACAGAAGGAGGCAATTCAGCCCATCATGCCTGTGCCGGCTCTTTGAAAGAGCTATCTGATTAGTCCCACTCCCCTGCTCTTTCCCCATAGCCCTGCAATTTTTTTTCCTTTTCAAGTGTTAATCCAACTCCCTTTTGAAAGTTATTATTGAATCTACTTCCACCACCCTTTCAGGCAGTGCATAACTCGCTGCGTAAAAAATGTTTTCCTCATCTCCCCTTTGGATTGTTACCTTAAATCTGTGTCCTCTGATTACCAGAATTGGTCACAATACTCCAGCTGACGTCTAACCAGTGATTTTAAAAGGTTTAGCCTAACTTCCTTACTTTCGTACTCTATGCATCTATTTATAAAGCCCAATGTTCCATATACTTTTTTAAACAGCCTTATCAACTTGTCCTGCCACCTTCAAAGATTTGTGTATGTGCACCCCAGGTCCCTCTGTTCCTGCACCCACTTGAAAAGTGTATCATTTGGATTAAATTATTGAATTATTTTCTGAATAAAAAAACCCAGACAATTTTCACTCCAGCAACATGACCTGAGGACACCATAATAGCCTGAAGTTCCATTCAGTGTTCATACATCCAATAATATTAGGAGCCTGATGCAACTTATTTTGTCATGTCTCTGTCGTCGGGGAAGGACATGACATTGGAAAAATGCAACTTAACCTCCTGATGGAACATCATTTTGGTTCAGAATATTCAATCTGATAGTCAGATCTAAAATTCGACTCATCTACCATCTGATTGGATAGTGCTAATCACAAGTAAAGTCAGATGAACAGAGTTCCATACATTTGCAACTGGGTACAGGCACCTACACGTGGATTCAGAGAGCAGAAAGGAGATGGCAACATTTGATAGAATGTTTCGCACTGAGAAACATCGCTGAAAGAATAAAAGCACTTTTACATTGTGGCTCAGTGCGGGCCTGGTCCTGGGAGACTTGACACCATATCCTTCTCCCGTTTTCATATTTGAAGTCGATTGGTGGTCTCCTGTAAGCCAATTGGATTCACAATAGTTTGATGGCTGGGCCTCCACAGCCAGAAGAACAAAGTGGATGGGATTAATCTGTGGTGGGGAACGCACTTCACTGCCCAAAACTCTTCAGTATTTTCAGAAACGTATGGACTGAGATTGCACTGGGTGATATCAGTAATGAACGCATTAACACACTCAGGAAATTCATCTGTCTACTATTTTAATGGAAGCATTAACCTGTTTCATCTCATACATTACAAAAATCACACATGGAAGTTTCAGCTCCTTGGAGAGAGAATTTTAGCATGTCTTTATTTTTGTAATTGTGTCCAGATTCAGTATATGTACGGAATACTAATTCAAAGAAATTGCATACCAAACATATTTCTACAGCACCTAATCACTAGGATGAGGTTCTTAGATCAGAGTTTTATTTGATGCAGTCAGGTTGACTTTGCCAATACGCTCTAAGAAGGTTTTAAGATATGCTCAGAGTCTTGGAACATTAGACTAGGATAAAGGTCTGTAATGACTTGTTAAAATGACATATTTTTATACATGAAAGGAGTAACCCCTTGTTCCCAGTAGGGACCCATGCTGGCTGAAAGCACAGGTTAAAGGGTCAGACCTCAATGTTGTAATGCCATTTCTGACTTGAGCTCTTAGAGCGCTGGGAAAATGGGATTGTGGAATGACCCCTTAAAAGAATTAACATACTGTACCATGATGCTTGAAGGTGATTCTAAGTTACTAACCTGTGTATTGTGGCAGAACAATCTCTTTGTGTTCCATGTAAAGACCACACTTTGTCTTTCAGCAAGCTGCCTTGGATTTTGCATTGTAATCATGTTAAAGGTACATTTTCCTGTCAGATGACACAAAGCCACACAATATAACTTGGCAGCCATCTGATAATGGTAAAACGGAGCAAGCTATGAATAGTTGAGCTTCAAATAGAAAAGAAACAACAATAACATTTTGACGTAAAAAAAAGACATCTTAAGGTGTTTTGAAGAAACAAAGAATACAGATGACAAGATGTGGAAGGAGAGATTAGGAAAGTTAAATGAAGGTGTGGTCAAAAAGATAGGCTTCAATAAATTTGAGAGAGGAAAGGTGGATGGTTTTAAGGAGGGAGTTCCACTAAATAGGGTCAAGTCAGTTGAAGTTTCAGCCACCAATAGTAGGGCAAAGGGCTTGAATCGGAGAACTACAGGATGCAGGACGAGATACAAGGCAGGAATAGATTGCAGGGATAAAGTGAGGCGAAACTATGGAGGATTTGAAGGTAAGGATTTAATGTGTTGGCAGGACAAGAAGCCAACGGAGGTCAGCAAGGAGGTGGGAAATGGGCGAGCGAGGGATGGTGTGGGACAGCACATGGGCAGTTAAGCTTTGAACAAATTGAAGTTTTTGAAAGGTGGAGGATGGGAGGTCAGCAAGGAATACATTGGTGAAATTGAGTCTAGATGTGACATAAGTGTGAATAAGATTTTCGTAGTGATGGGGCTGAGGTAAGATCGGAGCTGGGCAATGTAATGGAGTTGGAGATTAGCTGTCCTCAGGATGGATAGGATGTGTCAATTTGTGTTCAATATGACATTAAGGTTTTGCATGGTCTGGTTCAACCTGAGTAAGTGGCTGGAGAGGGGAATGGAATCAGTGGCAAGGGAGTGGTGTTTATGATGGGGGCAATAAACAACAATATCTTCCTGA
The DNA here is from genome assembly GCF_035084215.1 of Heptranchias perlo. Taxonomy (NCBI): domain Eukaryota; kingdom Metazoa; phylum Chordata; class Chondrichthyes; order Hexanchiformes; family Hexanchidae; genus Heptranchias; species Heptranchias perlo. The sequence continues at coordinate 20,134,817 of NC_090328.1, read as the reverse complement.
AGTTCATTGGAAGAAGTTTTGACTCATCCATAACTTGATGTTGGACAGACAATCTGAGAGCACAGGGGTGGTCAGAGTGTTAAGGAGGTGGTGGGGAGGTTGAGCTGGGTACTATGAACATACATATTGAAATTGGTCCCATGCCTGTGGGACAGCATGTAGATAATGATGACCAGGGGCCAAGGATCCACCTTTGGGAGAACACCAAAGATATGTGAGGGCAGGAAGCAAAGCCATTGCTGGAGGTGTGCTGGCTGAGCTTGGGTAGGTGGGAGTGAACCCATGTGAGGACAATCCCATGGAGCTGGACATCAGAGGAGAGGTGATGATGGAGAATGGTCAACAGTATCAATCTTTGCAGAGAGGTCAAGGAGGACAGGGAGAGATAGTGTACTATGGTCGGCACCATAGAGGATGTAATTTGTTGCCAGGGCAGTCTCGGAGCTGTGAGAGGGGTGAAAGTTGAACTGAAGGGATTTGATCATGGGATTCTGGGAGTGATGGGTATGGAGTTGCTAAATGATAATGCATTCCGGGACCATGGAGAGGAAAGGCAGGTTAGAGATGCGGTGGTAGCTGGAAAGGAAGATGGATCAAGGGTATATATGTGAGGATGGAGTGATGAAGGCAGTTTTGAAAGACAGCTGGGTGGTGCCTGAAGAAATAGGTCCATTAATAATGTCAACTATCATGAAGACCAGAAGGGGTAGTTAAGCAGTCAGGACTGAAGGGAATGAAGGGAGCAGGACAAGATAAGTTTGGAGAGGGTGAGGGAGATGGGAGAGAAACTACAGAGTAATAGTGGATTGGGACTGGAGTAGGTATGAGACAGGGGGCGGAGGGTTAGGAATAGGAAGGGGAAGTCACGGCAAGGATGGTCTCAATCTTGTGGATGACATCCACGAACTTTTTGCACTTACTACTAGAGGTGGGGGTGGAGCAGGCTGGGAAATGGGAAGAATAAATGATATATTACAAGAAACAATTAATTAATTTTACTCATAGAATCAGCCGGTACCTTATCTAACTGTTGGGGAAAGGCAGCAATTGTTTACTTTGCTGCCTTACTGGTGTATCCAAATCAAGGCCTCTGATGACAAGCCACTATGGATTTATGCAGCTATCAGGGGCTATGATGCTGTCGAGGGAACATGCTGAAATCCACGCCTCTTTTGGTTTGGAGCAATGCCTTCACTATTTTCTTTGCTGGCTCTGATTTCAGAGCTCCCATTGGCGGCAAACTGACAACCGAAGTGTGCTATCGGAACCTGAATTGATTTCAGCCGAGACAATGTGGCAACCTTTGAATAAATCTAAATTAGGTCAGTTTCAAATTTGGAACCAATTTTTGTTTGAAAGTACAAAAGAAAAAATTATGGTCAAACTGAAAGTTACAGAATTCATCCATCAAACACCTTTAGGTAGACGAATCGTTGTTTCAGAAAAGATAGCAAGTTATATTATGACTGCTGTTGCCTTCATATAAATGATCAGAGTACTTTGGTGCTATTGTTCAGCTTGGTAGATTGCAGTGAGCTGTCATGAAATCAGCAAACATGTTTGAAATATTACCACACTTTCACAAATGTATTTTTCTTTTGTTACCCTAATGGATTTCAATGGGCTTTTTGACATGATTTTGCCACCCAAATGTTTTTAGTCTGGCAGACACTTTTTCCACCTTTCAATTAATGATGCACTTCAAAATGTGATGCATGGTGTCGACCTCCAACTCGTACATTCTGCATTCATTGGGAAACAGCTTTTGATAAAGCCAAGAAGACCTGGGAATTGCTCGCCAACCAAGTAATTGACTGTTACTCAATCAGTGCACTGTTTTTGGGTTAGGTTAGAAACGGAAATTAATTTTTTCCGAGTATCTTATATTGTGTTGTTTAATACACTGGCGACTTGCATGACATATACAGACTTATCAGAATTCATACATGTTCAAATAACAGTACTAAAAAATTGTGCTTATAAGTACTGTGTACAAATGTCTTTATAATAACATTTATTTTATTATGGGGACCTTGCGTACAGAAATCTTTGAAGGTGGCAGGACAAGTTGGTAAGGCTGTAAAAAAGGCATATCAAATCCTTGGCTTTATAAATAGAAGCATAGTGTACAAAAGCAAGGAAGTTATGCTGAACCTTTATAAATCACTGGTTAGGCCTCAGCTGGAGTATTGTGTCCAATTATGGGCACCACACTTTAGGAAGCACGTCAAGGCCTTGAAGAGTGTGCAGAGGAGATTTACTAGAATGGTACCAAGGATGAGAGACTTCAGTTGCATGGAGAGACTAGACAAGCTGAGATTTTTCTTCTTAGAGCAGAGAAAGTTAAGGGGAGATTTAATAGAGGCATTCAAAATCATGAAGTGTTTTGATACAGTAAATAAGGAGAAACTCTTTCCACTGGTAGAAGGGTGGGTAACCAGGGGACACAGATTGAAGGCAATTGGCAAAAGAGCCAGAGTTGAGGAAAAATGATTTTACGCAGCGAGTTGTTATGATCTGGAATGCATTGCCTGAAAGGGTGGTGGAAGCAGATTCAATGGTAACTTTCAAAAGGGAAGGATATATACTTGAAGGGGAGAAAACTGCAGGGCTATGGGGAAAGAGCAGTGGAATGGGACTAATTAAATCGCTTTTTCAAAGATCTGGCACAGGCCGATGGGCTGAATGGCCTCCTTCTGTGCTGGAAATATCTGTAATTATAACATATTATTTAACCAGGGAACAACCCAATGAGTATTTTTTAAAATGAGATCTCAATTATGTTGAAGTCTGAGAGGAAACAATATTTGGTGGCAGGAAGGAGGGGAATTGGGTTTTGAGGTGGCATATCATTGTGGGAAGGAAGATCATTATTCCTTGCTTTATGCAGCTGAATCCTATGTTTCAGAAGAATGATCAGGCAGAAACTTAATATCACATCTCCTCTGAATGGAGGGCACTCAAACTGTACAGTGTCTAACCGTGAACGGGATGGACAGCATTTGGTATGAGCTCAGGTTTATGAGCGTGAGAGCAGGAGAGAGAGAGGAAGGGAAGGGGAAAAGAAAAGGTGCTTGAATACACAACCTTCTAGTTCAGAGTAAGGACACGATCACTCAAAGCAGCACTGAACTTGAGAAGGTACCTATGGCAGACCCGAATTCACAACACCTAGGTAATAAAACGCACAGAATCATGGAATGAAATGAGACGACTGGAATGAAAATGTTCCATTCTTCAGTACCAACATTCCTCACCTTGGCAACCACAAAATGATCAAAGACAAGTCCTCCAAAATTAACAGCATTTAAAGATTCTCGAGCTACCTCTATGATTAATATGTTCATCCTTCCAGTTCTTATTCTCCACAAGTTACACCTCAAGTATAAAAGTCCTCCAAAAATTCACTTTAATAAGAATAATACATGATAAAGAGCTTAGGTGCCTAAGGCGTTTCTAAATTTTGACCATTGCTTCCTATTAACATCTTCTAAAACAACTTCTACATTTTTCAGACCCTTTCAATTAGTCATGCTTCAGCATTGTTAAAATCCTCATCTTTTTTGGGGTCTTGTAGGGTGCTAGAAATTGCAACTTTCTCTTGAATTTATTGATACGATTACCCCCCACTAGTTACCTGGTCAGTCCATTCCATACATTCATCACCCTCTGCATTAGGTAGTTAAATCTAGACTCTCTTTTCACATTTCCTCTTCTAAATTTGAGCCTTATTGTAGAATCTGTGACCATATTACACATATTGACATTTATCTTGCCTTTCCCTTTTAAGATCTTGAACACTTCAATATAATCACCCCTGAGCCTCCTCCTCTACGGTGTAAATATTCCCATGTTTTGTAGCCTCTCTTCACAATTCTACCCAATATGGGGCCAAATCAATACTCTGCACAAACTCAGAAGCGCTTCCTGAGATTTGTGCTCTGTTCTTCTGGCTAGACAGCCCAAAATCCAATTTGCTCTCTTCACTGCTGCTGCACACTGCGCTGATGGCTTCAGTGTTTTATCCACCAGAAGGTTTAAAGGTTTTGTCAGGCAACATAGTGCAGCAGTTGTCGCACACGCAGACCAAGCCCTGTAATTGAATTAAAACAGCTTTTATTTTTGAACTTCTAGGTGAAGCGTTTTGGAAAAAGGAGCATTGAACTTCAGGGTGAAATGAGATAGCTTTTCCCCACCATTAGAAGCATCTGACTGGTTCACTAACCACTGAGTATCATTTGTGTTTACTGTGGAGAAGTTCAAGCAGTAAGCTATGCCAACTTCCTTATAGATGAGCAACACTATAGGTGCTCCTATGTCGCAGGAGTGCATTCCATGGGAGATGCACCTGTCTCCCTTCGTCAGCTGCACTCCTTAGTATGAACACCCTCACACTTAGAGAACTGATACTGTAAACCCATAAAATATGGGTCTACAAATGAACCACTGAATTACAGGTGCCAATTTCATAGAATTACATAGAATATACAGCATAGAAACAGGCCATTCGGCCCAACTGGTTCATGCCTGTGTTTATGGCCTCCTTCCACCCTACTTCATTCAACCCTATCAGCATGACCATCTATTCTTTTCTCCTCATGTACTTATCTAGCTTCCCCTTCTATGCAACTGTGGTATTTGCCTTAACTACCACATGCGGCAGCAAGTTCCACATTCTAACCACTCTCTGGTTAAAGAAGTTTCTCCTGAATTCCTTATTGGATTATTAGTGACTATTTTATATTTATGACCCCTAGTTTTGGACTCCCCCACAAGCAGAAACATTTTCTCCACGTCTACCCAATTGAACCCCTTTAGAATTTTAAAGACCTCGATTAGGTCACCTCTCAGCCTTATCTTTCTGGAAAGTAAATGCAAGGAGCTGGTTGCCTGTATTTCCACCAATACAGCAACTGGGTCATTGCATTTTACAGCAGTCCCTAGGAGACCTGCACCCGATTTAAAAATAACATGGTGAGAATGATGCACACATGTTGTTGTCCCCAGACAGGAGGGAAACAACCAGACAATATGAAAGGATCTAATGAGGGAAAATACATCTCTTCTTCTGCAGATGCTGCCTGACCTGCTGGGTATTTCCAGCATTTTCTGTATTTATCTCTCCTATACTTATTTTTATTAACTGAAATTTCACATGCAGGAGAAAGTTAGCTCTGTTATTTTTCACTCATGATTGATGGGGAGACCAAGACATCTCTACAGTCCATTAATTGCCTGTTAATAGGAACACATACAAGCCATAACAGTAGAATGACAACCTGTTAATTGGCTATTAACGGGACACCAGGATACACTTCCAACCAGGTAATGGGCTATCGATTCCAATACACATTCTCCCTCACACACAATCGCACTTCCTAATTTATACGCAGAATTTCTGGTTTTAGATTTAAGTAGAATGGAAAATAGTGAAGTTGGCTTTTATTTCAATCACACTGAAAATAAGGAAAAAAAGATTTCATAAAAATCTCCAGATACTTATTTCTCTGGTCCACTACATGTTAAATCCCTGATAACAGTACTGTCCGTGAAATAAAATGATTATTTTATTTTCTTCTACAGTGATGTACGGACCGATTCCCCAAATAAGATGCTCCAGACAAGGAGCATTGGTCACAGGGAATACTGGATCGGAAATAGTGGGACGACAGGCCTTGATTTAATGGATGTAAATTCACTCCATGAATTCTTACCCAGTGCTCCCAGCAAGCGCACTCCTCAATGGGAGCACCCGATTAAGGAATTAGCCCCAAAGAGTAAGTATGAATTCATTTTGTTGAATAGCACTGAAATTCCCCATCACTCCCCGCACCCCCCACCCCCCGCCGCCATCCACCCCGTCCTTGATGAACTACATTGGCTACCTGACCCCCAATCCCTAAAATTGGGCATGCATTTTCTTCCTTACACCTCAGCACTTTAGGATGTTTTTCTATGTTAGTAGCTCATTACAAGTGCAAGTTGTTGTTGAGAGAACAATGCTCCACAGAGAGCGTAATGAAATGAGAATGTTAAGAAAGGAAGAAAGAACTTGCATTTACGTAGCGCCTTTCACGACCTTAGGACGTCCCAAAGCGCTTTACAGCCCATGAAGTAATTTTGAGGTGTAGTCACTATTATAATGTAGGAAACATAATGTGTAAAAAATAATGTCAAAAAAGATGGGCAGCATTTTTGAAAACTATGACAAGCTATTTGGGTCAGGGTGTGGGTAGCCCACAAACTTGCATCGGACATAAAAATGTGGAGTGTGCCCAATGTGCAGTTTGCTTCCTCATCGATGCCTACATCTGTCTTCTTGACTGCAATGGTTCATCTGTTGCTAGTGGTTGCTGCACATCTTATTTGATTTGCTCTCCATGGCAGTGCATGATTCTGGATTCCCTGCAAATGTTCAAAAGGGAGCTGGACAAGCTCCTGGAGGAGGTTGATATCACCACATACAAGAGGTGGGTGGGATGTTAGAGGATGGTGGACACGGTTATCTCCTGGAGCTTGTTTTTGTTTGCCTTTGGGGGTCAAAGAGGAATTTGTCAGAATTCTTTTTTTCCCTGAATTGGGTTAGGTTTTTGAAAAATCTGTTTTTTAGCCCCTCCCAGAAGATTACATGGCTGCTATTGGTTGGGTACATTGATAGTCATATTGCTTAGTTGCAACATGAACTGAATGGGACAGATGGAATGGACTATCTGGTCTGTCTCTGTCTGTTTTTTTCGTATGTTCAATTCTTGTTACCTGTTTGGGGCACACTGTAACGCCTCCAGTGGCTGTTTAAAAGAGCAATTGCTACTTATTTGGTAAGTAATGGTAAAAAAGTGACATGGAGAAAGGGTAAGGAATTGGAATTAAAAAGGTAGAGCTTCTAACAAAATGGCTGAATAGTTTACCCTTGATTCTATGTTCCTTTGACTGATTTAAGATGCGGTACCCAAATGTTGTCTCAATTAGCATCCCTTTTCACCCATGTGCCTTGTTTGATCTGAGCTCTGATAGAATGTGGGAATTGTGCAGAGATGTGATCAGCAATGCACAGCCTATATCTCCAAGGATTCAACCATCCATCGTTTTTCAAAGAGCTGTGCCACATTTGATACATGCAGATTAAAAGCACAGACCCGGGAAGCATTCTTTGATATGCATTATTTTCTGGTGGTGGTTGCGTGCTATTTGAACCATTAATGGAAGAATATTCCTTCCTACCTAAGTACATCAAGGGATTAATGGTATGCACACGAACGGTAGCTGGGCACCCTCAATGATGCTCCCGTGAATTGGGGGAAGGGACTAACCTGGCAAAACTGTAACTGTTGCTTGTTGACATATTTGTAGGTGGATGCACGACACTACAGGCTTAAATTCCCTCCTTACTGCAGTCGCGGATGGTGGAACAACTGACTCCTGCGAAGCCCACTCAGGATGCATGGATCGATCCTGTGCCATAAAAGTTGAGGACAGTGGTGACCTTCACTCCCACTTGTAGTGCAGTATAAACTATTGACTCTCTGCAGGTCGCTATGGGTCAGATGGTACATTTCACTCTGCTGAGTCTCATCTTGCGTGACTCTGCCTGGAGGTGGGGGTAACTGTATCTTTTGTTGTTCAATCCACTCCCTAGGGCAGTTTGTTAGTGAGCCTTGCACATACTATGCCTTCTGTACTTGTGGTCTGACCTCTGCTCAGGTGTATCCTGTGCTAAATAATGGCTGCTACACTTCTGCTGTGAGATTGAAAACTGTTGTCAGTGTTGCAGTGATACTTTGAAAAATTCATCCTTGTATTCAGCTAGGTCTCGCCTGGAGTTTAGAACTGCCCCTTTCCCTTCCCCAGGCAATTCTGCACTAGTTTCCCATCATTAGCCTTTTGCAAGACCTTAATATTCTTAAACAAGTAATTTTTCGTGTTCATTTTCTTTAATGCGTTTTAGCAAGGGAGGAAGGTTCAGAGTGGCAGTTAAAATTGAAATAAAAGTTTATTATCTCCTTGTACAGATCTTATTCCCCTGCTTATCCACATCGACCTTTTCATTGTAATTGACAGAGGATAATATAGCCCTTGAACTTTTGTTTTGATGATAAAGTGGCTAATGCTGGGAAATGAAACACTTTCCACATTGTTGATCACAGTCAGCATCAAACACTCCCATATCCGATGCAGCGCACCCAGGTACACAGCAAGACTATCTCTAGGTTGCCCCTACAATATCCGTAACCCACAATAGCCGGACATACCTTACTTTATCTGTATGATTTTCCATTTCCAGAACCTAGATCAGTTTTGGTTTATGAACTTGTGCTCAATTGAGATTTTCCAAATTCTTCAATCTATCAATCTGGGTTGAATTTGAGCTCAGGAGCTAAAAGGGAGAGCAATGTCGGAAGCCACTGTAACACCTTATTCTCGCCACCGTAATATTTTTGACTTTGTTTCAGGTCAAACTGAGGTCAAATCTATCAGCCTGGGCAAATCGGCCTGGGCGAGTTGCTCATCAATTGGGTACACAACATTTCAACTGGCAGTGCTGGGAAGAGATTATCTGAAATCATCATAAAAAAGGAAAAGAAACCATAAGGGAAAATATTTAGAAGCAAAAAGATTACTGCGGTATTTGTGGATGCATAATAGACACTTCCCGGAATATTATTTTTGGAACTTCAGCAGTTTCTGCTCCTAACTTCTTCCTGCATTATATACTCAGAGAGTATTTTAAAAAAAAATTGTTTTCATCATCGAAATTTCTGCAAGCTGCATTGTGTGGCAGAAGATTCGAGAGAGTTTTCCAACTTTCCTAATTTCACTGCCCTCAGGCTGATTCTTTAACATCCATTTCCCCGCGGTAATAAACGGTGTCAATCAATGTGTTCACAAATGCTGTGAGTGTATGTCACTAGCAGTGGCAACTCAGAGTGGGGGTAGTCGGGGGAGAGGGAAAGGGAGCACTTGTTGACAAGTTGTGGAATTTTGACCTGAAGGCTTAGAAATTTGGATGTTCACAGATTCAAATGTTATAATCAGACTAGCAGGCAGGGATGTCGGCCGGCAGAGGCCCGTAGGTAGGTGCTCGGAGGGGCAGGGGACACGCCGTCGAGGCAAGGCTCCTCCTGGTATCCACAAAAAAAAACAATTTAAAAAATTTCTCCAACCATTTCCTGATCGCCAGTATAATCATCATAAACTCCGCCCTTGTGTCCCTTAATATTGCAATCAGGGTCCTAACTATGTCACTAGGACTCCCATCAGCACGGGAAAGAGACCTACCGCTGGTTTCAGGCAGGCACTTTGGTTGCCCAGTGGTAAGCCTCTGTGAAAGGTACAGCAGGCCGATCATCAGGGTTAATGAGCAGTAAGTCTACTAGCCCCCTTTTTAGGCCTTTTAATGCCGCTTTTCCCAAGTAAAAATCGGCCCCGTGGAGCGAAGATATCCCGCGTTGGTAAACGTGTTTGTGATTTCACTACACCTGGTGCACATAAGAAACCCTTCCAATGGATGGGTTACTGTTTCCAATGGATGGGTTACTGTTATAAAACACCTCAAGTAAATTCACCCAATTGGTCAGCCAATGAAGTACTTTTGAAATATATTCATTGTTGTTATGTGAGAAAATGCATCAGCCAATTTGAGGACAGCATGGTCCCACAAACAGCAGTGAGATAAATGACTAGTTAATCTGTTTTAACATAAGAACATAAGAATATAAGAAATAGGAGCAGGAGTAGGCCATCCGGCCCCTCGAGCCTGCTCCGCCATTCAACAAGATCATGGCTGATCTTCTACCTCAATGCCATTTTCCTGCACTATCTCCATATCCTTTGATGCCTTTAATATCTAGAAATCGATCTCTGTTTTGAATGTACTCAATGACTGAACCTCCACAGTCCTCTGGGGTAGAGAATTCCAAAAATTCACCACCGTCTGAGTGAAGAAATCTCTCCTCATCTCAGTCCTAAATGGCCTATCCCTTATTCTGAGACTGTGACCCCTGGTTCTAGGCTCCTCAGGAAACATCCTCCCTGCATTTACCCTGTCGAGCCCTGTAAGAATTTTGTACGTTTCAATGAGATCACCTCTCATTCTTCTAAACTCTAGAAAATACAGTTTTTAGTGATGGTTGAGAGATATATGTGTCAGGACACTGGAAGAATTCCCCTGCTGTTCTTCAATTAGTGTCATGGGATCTTTTACGAGCGGGCAGACGGGGCCTGGGTTTAATGTCTCATCCGAAAGACGGCACCTCCAACAGTGCAGCATTTTCTCAGTACTGTACTGAGCCGTACCCAAGTCTCTGGAGTGGGACTTGGACACATGAGCTTCTGGCTCAGAGGTGAGAGTGCTGCCACTGAGCCAAGGCTGACACCTGACAATATGTCTCTGCATCCCTGGGATGAGAACACAAAACATAGAATGCAATGTGCTAAAGCTAATCAAATAGACACATCTGTCAAACAACAGGGAATGGAATATATCTAACTGCACTGCAGTGCCACAGATTATTTTCTAACTGAGGGAACAGACTGTCTCTCGGCTTTTACCTCCAGGTGATGCATTACAGCAGTTTGGAGTAAATCTCACTTGTGTTTTTCTCACCTGGCATTCTAGTATAGAGCAGAAGCAGTGCTGGATGATTGGAGGTCTGTTTTTCAAAATGAGAAATTACACTAAGGACCCATATCCCTATTTTGATGATCCAGGTGGCACTTTCAGAAAAGTCATTGTCATTTCATTGTTATTCGTGGGATCTTGCTCTGTGAAGATGACTCATTATATACCTATATAACAACAGTAACAGCAGTTCAAAGTACAGTATTTCATTGTAGGTGATGTGCTTTGAGATTGAGAAATTTGATCAGATGTTTTATAAATTCAAGTCTTTTTATTCTCCGACGGCGAGTAATAAGAGTAATACAACTGTTTGTCATCAGTAAGTAACATCCTAATATTTTGTCCTAATAAATAGGTTAAGGAAGGCTAAGGGGAGATTTATACTGCATTTCTCTGATGAAGGGCACTGCCTGAAATGTTGACATGTCACTTCTCTCCATAGATGCCGTGCCTGACTTGCTGAGTGTTTCTAGCTTTTTCTATTTCTTTGTTTCAAATTTCCAGCGTCTGCAGTATTTTTGTTTTTGTTAAACAGTCTACCTGTTCTGGTGAGTGTGAAAGAATCCACAACACTATTGGAAGATCAGGGAGTTCTCCCAATGACCTAGCCAACATTCTTTCCTCAACCAAAACTGCGGGGGGAAAAAGACAGATTGACTGGTCATTCAATTCATTGCTCTTTCTGGGACTTTACTACTGCAGAATAATTGTCGTACTTGCCTGCCTAGCAACAGTCAAGGTTGTCATATAGGCAAAAATAATTTATTGTGTGAAGTGCTTGGAAATGCTTGCAATGTGATATGGTACTATATAAATGCTAGCACTCTATAAATTGGAATATCATTCATTAGATGTTAATGTACTATCTTGTACTGACACAGTAGGCACATGAACGACTGTTTGAACCACAGCACATGGGGGTCAATTTTCGGATGGCCGAGCAGGTGCGTTTGTGGCCGGGGGGCTCCTAAAATTGGGGATTCCTGGAGCGGGTCCAGAGCCCGGCTCAAACCCGCCCATCTCTGGGTTCCCCAATGATGCGAATCAGTGCGCGTGCAGCCCCCGCATGCGGGACTCCCATCGGAGATCAAAGCCCGCGGGATCCCACTTAAGATCATTATCTGGGTCCTTGAGGTCGTTTACAGACCTCATTAGTTGGAGGTTTTAGGAGGATTCGGATTTTGGATGACCCAGAGCGTGTTTCCCATGCTGGGGGAAACACTCCCTGTTTAAACGGACGTGTTGCAGCCAGCAGCCAGTGGCAGCTGCAAAGGTCCATTTAACAGGTTTGGCTGCCACCCCGTTATCTCCACACTCCAAATTATTGCATCATACCCTAAACTCTGCTGTCCAAACACATTTACCGACTTTGTGGACCCCCTCACACTTACACCATCAGGATTGGGGGGGGGGGGGTGTCCATTGCTGCATTCATCACTCCATTGGAGGACGAGCAACATCACCAGCCTCGCCAGGCACGCCATCCACCTCTGCCACGTGGAGCGACACAACACATTACTGTGCTACAGGCACCTGCACACAGTAGTCGTGCAACTATACATACAACCTCATGAAAGGGCCTTATTGCACAAGCCAGTCAAGAATGGCCAAGACGTGGCAGTAGTGGTGACAATATAATATGTAATGTGAATTGATCAGAAATCAAATATAAGTAAAAACCATGACAAACCCTCAAATACCCTTGTGCATCCCCTTCATGCTCATGACATGTTTGCCTTACGCTTCCCACCACACATACGTGATGCATACCCTATGGCTGCAGCACAGGTAGTGGCAGGTTGGGTGAGGCTGACCATGGAAGAGATGCATGAGAGGGTGAGTATGAGACAGAGACATGAGATTGTATGAGGATTGGGTTGAGTGGTAGTGGTGGGATGAGTACTGGCGAGGTGAGTAAGTGCAGGTAAGATGAGGATGAGGTTTGAGTGGGTGTGAGGAGTGATGTGATAGAGTAGTGTTGGCAGTGCAGAAAGAGATGTGGGGTGGGGGCGGTGATGTGGCAGACGGAGTGTAGGGGAATGAGTAAGTGTACTCACTTCGGCTGACCTACATAGGTCATTGAAGCGCCTCCTGCACTGTAAGCAGGTGCGTGATATGTTGGTGGTGCTGGTGACCTCCTCTGCCACCTCGAGCCAGGCCACTTCCTCCCGTCCGCCGGGGAGAAGATCTCTGACCTCCCCCTCCTCCTCACCCCATCCAGTAGGACCTGGAGTGAGGCATCTCAAACCTGGGAGCAGCCTTCCCCCGGGCTGCTCCATGCTGTAATTTTGGCTCCTTTCTGCAGCATCAGTCAGTGGAGGACTGCCCCTTTAAATAGAGCTCCTCCAGCTGATAGCCCATGATGCGGGTGCGCAGTCCGCCCACTGCGCAGCATTCCAGTGCGAAACGTGGAAGCCAAGGTAAGTGGCTTCACTTTACTTATGATCGCATGGGGAGCCCACCAATTTTACTGGGCGGCTTACCCACGTGCTCAGTCAACCCCCCCACCACCCCTGGCAACCCGCCTCCCTCCTAATATCAGGCCCATGGTGTCTGTGATTTTTACTGTACAGGGTGTTCTACTTTGTGCACTACATGACTCAATACTTTTTGTTATGCGTGAGCGCTGTGGTTTATGTCACCAAGGATAAAATGTTCACCTCAAGCACTGGCGAGTAAAGAATGGCAAACCACCAAGTACTATTGCAAGAGTTTACACTTTTGTCCCAATAACAGATAACGTCGTCCTATGTGCTAACATTTTACAATCTATTCTGACTGGTATTTCCTCATAATCACTGTCGACTATTTCTCAGAAAGGTTGTAGTAATTGAGTCACAATCATTAATACTTCCAAATGGACATTGTTTCACATTAACTATATGGAGAGTGCTGTCTGCTTGTACTTATCACAATAGCCAATGTGATGAGAAAAAAGCAAAATCAAATAGAATAGAACTACCACCATATAGCTCCACATCTTTATTACAATTTAAAAAAACACAGATACTTGGGCGGGTATAATCTCTGTAATTGCATTGTGCAGTGGTCATAAAATATTCAAGCTTCACTCTTACCAACTAAGAAACGTAATAATCCACAGAAGTTACAAAATGGAAACAGGCCACTCGTCCTAACCAGTCCATGTCAGCGTTTACCCTCCATGCGAGCGAATAGTTCTAACCACATTTACCCTTTCCCTTCATCCATCAATCCAATGTAATCTTGAATGTTGACATGGTTTCTGCTTCGATCACTAAACCTGGAAGTGAAGTCCACAGTCTCAACTCCCCGTGAAAAGAATTTTTTCCTGTCCTCTGTTCTAAATCTCTTACATTTAATCTTGGATCTATCAGGTCTTTCTTCATATTTTTATTTCCGCATGCCAGGCAGAATCCTAGTAAGTCTGCGTTGTAACCTCTCTAAAGCCTCAATATCCTGAAGCCATCTAAGTACAAGAAGAAAACAGTGAACGGTGAAAATCTGAGTTAAAAATGGAAAGTGTTGGACGTACACAGCAGATCTGCCAGCATCTGAAAGGGATAGATAGGTTCCTGTTTGGATGGGACCCTTCATCAGAATTCACGAGTTTTGTGATCTGAACCCAGAATGAAATTGCTGTCACTCCCAGATGTCAGTGAGGTTATCTAGGTTTGAGGGCTAAGCCAATATATTATGCATGGTCAGGGGGCCTAGAGAAGAAAGGGGCTGGGCCGCCTTCCTCCAGACATTGAAGGGTTAGGACATATTGGTCATGAGGTGCACGTGCTGGGAAATAGAATGTCTTTCTGCTAATTAAATCCCAGTTGCTCATTGTTGCATGTGCCTCAGTCAAAGTAAAATAACCTACAACAACCACTTTTGATATAAGGCATCAGAACAGGATTAATGTGTCAGGAAGAAGGGGAAGCTGGAACATTATTTTGGCTGCACACTCTGTGTCTCAGTTCCATGGAAGTTGAAGTTTGGTGCAAAGTTCTCTCTCATAGGCAATGCTTTTAACTTTCTCAACAGTTACTGAGACTGGCTGGCATTTACAGAACAATTTATAGTTATTCAGTACAGGCACAAAACCCATTAGAGTTATCAAAACAAGCAAAGCACACTGACTCCCCAAATTGTAAATGGTTTGCATCACAAAACTATTTTCAGTAGCATTTACATTTTTTCCATAAATGTTCTTTGGAAGATTTGAGTGTCAAGCAAATTTTCACAAGCCAAGCCTGTACCTCCAGGGTTTTATAGATTGGGGCAGGTAGCAGAGAAATTTGCTCTCTTTCTAAATTAAATACAATCCTAGGCAATGGTGCTGCATGTTTGAACATCATAGAATAATACCAAGGAATGGCAGGTACATTTCCCTCACTCATGCTCAGAAATCTCCACTGGGCCAGTCTTGCATGTACCTCCTGTTTGCCAACCAGAAGCAATGTTGAGAGTAGGCCACATCTGAAACCATTTTGGATGGCAGCAAGCATTTGGACCAAAATGAACCAGCAAATTAAGAAAATGAGGAAAAAGGATTCACACTCTTATAGGAAGGTACATACTCTGTATATTGCAAACTTGCTACCAAAAAAAAAGCACAGAGATAGTAGCTGAATTGCTATTTCATAGTATCATAGTAGGTACAGCACAGGAGGAGGCCATTCAGCCCATCGTGCCTGTGCCGGCTCTTTCCCCATAGCCCTGTAATTTTTTTCCCTTTGAGTATTCATCCAATTCCCTTTTGAAAGTTACTATTGAATCTGCTTCCACCACCCTTTCAGGCAGTGCATTCCAGATCATAACAACTCGCTGTGTTAAAAAAATATTTCCCCATATCGCCCCTGGCTCTTTTGCCGATCACCTTAAATCTGTGTCCTCTGGTTACCGACCCTTCTACCACTGGAAACAATTTCTCCTTATTTACTTTATCAAAATAGTTCATGATTTTGAACACCTCTATCAGATCTCTCACTCAAAGGACAGACCCTAAACTCAAAATCAGTCTCACAAATACTCAGTGTGTACAAGGATTCCATTTAACTTTAAAAGAATACTTAAGAGTCGATCCTGGAAATGGCCAATATAGATGTTTTTATAGCATTTCTTTTCAAATTTAGCACTGCTACTCTCTAGCAGAGATGGTTCCTGTGTCAGACTACTATCTCTCGAGTATAGTGAGCTCAAGTCAAATTCATTTTCCAGTGTTAATCCCTAATCCCTAAAAATGCGAAGTGGTACATTTCAGTAGGAAGAACGAGGAGAGGCAATATAAACTAGAGGGCACAACTCTAAAAGGGGTGCAGGAGCAGAGAGATCTAGGGGCATATGTACACAAATCGTTGAAGGTGGCGGGGCAGGTTGAGAAAGCGGTTAAAAATGCATATGGGATCTCGGGCTTTATAGATAGAGGCAAAGAGTACAAAAGTATGGAAGTCATGATGAACCTTTACGAAACACTGGTTTGGCCACAATTGGAGTATTGTGTCCAGTTCTGGGCACCGCACTTTAGGAAAGATGTGAAGGCCTTAGAGAGGGTGCGGAAAAGATTTACGAGAATGATTCCAGGCATGAGGGACTTCAGTTATGTGGTTAGACTGGAGAAGCTGGGGTTGCTGCCCTTGGAACAGAGACAGTTGCGAGGAGATTCGATAGAGGTATTCAAAATCATGAAGGGTCTAGACAGAGTAGATGGAGAAAAATGTTCCCATTGGCGGAAGGATCAAGAACCAGAGGACATAGATTTAAGGTGATTGGCAAAAGAACCAAACATGACATGAGGAAAAACCTTTTTACACAGCGAGTGGTTAGGATCTGGAATGCACTGCCTGAGGGGGTGGTGAAGGCAGATTCAATCATGGCCTTCAAAAGGGAACTGGATAAGTACCTGAAAGGAAAATAATTGCAGGGCTACGGGGAAAGGGTGGGGGAGTGGGTCTAGCTGGATTGCTCTTGCATGGAGCCGGCGCGGACTCGATGGGCCGAATGGCCTCCATCCATGTTGTAACCTTTCTATGATTCTATGAATTACACAATAGACATTATCATTTGTTTTGCAAAGAATAAAAGGATCAATTCCTGCCCCCCACAAAAGAAACCTTTGAGCAAACAATATAAAATGACTATATTTGTCTATAAATGTAAAATGGAGGATACTCATTTTTCTATGGCATAGACTGACTGGAAATATAAATGACCTCTTTCAGATTTTTAGCATCTTCATGTATCAACCAAACACCATTGTAATAATGATGAAATCATTGTACTGTCAGTGGTGCCTGTGGTCTTTGTCTTCCCCTCTGTGACACTCTAATTTATGTTTAATATTGTGCAAAGCTATCAGTATCCCCAATTGCCCCAATTAGATGACTTATGACCAGTCAACACGCAGCATGTAGTGCAAGAAGTAAAAAGCTTTAACGATGTTGTTTTCCTATAGATATTTACTATAAATTACCACAAAGCTATTATAAGATCAACAATTAAACCTGTTAAATCCAGAATCAAACAGCCAATAGAGAACTAAACTGGGATTAAATAAGGTAAGAAACTGGATACTGGTTACTAATTAATACAGATTTCAATGCAAATGATAAAGAAAATTCTTTTTCATTTTGTTCTCGCATTCTTTTTCCAATAAAAAGTGTGAGAAACATCTTTTTTCCAGTATTATTAATAAGTCAGCAACAAAAATCGTGCTAATGCTTGGCTCTGAAATGCGCAATTTGTGAGGATCTGAATCCATTACAGACGATGAAAAACTAGAAGCAAATTACAATGGATCTCCAATAATAATCCTTTACCGTTTCTCAAGCAGCTAACAAGCCACTTAACCAATATAAGTATCAAAAAGTTTGTTCCAAAGAAAGTGCATTATCCACAGGATATCGCAAAGCACTTTGCAACCGATTGCTTAATTTTGAAGTGTACTGTTCTGGTGCAGAGAAACTGTATAAATCTGGCTGTAATGTGCAATTTTGGGTGAAAATATCTGAATGATAAAACATCATTATTTAGTGACAAGGCCTTTGTAGATCCGGGTGACCTCTGTAATGCAGATATACATGTACATTTCTGGTGAGGGAGGACAGCCTGCAAATAAGCAAAGGAGGCCCTAAATACGGCACCATGTCACCAATAGAGTAAGCTCCATCTGAACAAAACAGAGTGTTTGGTTGGAGATCTGGAAGTAGCTGTACAACTCAAAGAGCACAACACAAGGGCATGGATATTACTGTAAAATAGTAATGGTTAAAGATATGTGAAAAGATGCTATATGGACATAGATATATGTTAGCAAGGGTGCAGCAAATCTGGCACATATTAATGTGATTTACCTTGCAAATCACAGATTATATAATTAATATGGTATGTGACAACAAACAGTTCATTCCATACGAGGAAGTAATTATTGATTTAACCGTGATATCCGAGCACTCTTCGCTAATATCTTCCACCCCACGTTGTAAATTCATCTCATATTGTCAATCCACACTGCAGCAAGAAAACTAGGTTGCAAATGCACTGACCCCCACGCTGCCAGGTGGGTAGCTGTGCTTGAAGGGAGCCTGGGTCAGAAATCAGAGTTACTACTCTACGATCCACACTCCCTTCCAGCACAACATCAGTTTGCACTTTAGCTAATGGTTGCTTTCGAGCTGTACCCACATATAAACTCGGTGTGTGAATTATTCTTCATTGCTGTCACTGATAAAGGAGTTTTTGGTAAATTAAAACACTACATGTTTATCCTACACCTAACACTGTACACACAGCATGACACTTTCTTCCAATAAATATATGACTGCACCACAAATAGCACACAGACCCTGCTTATTCTATGCATAGTGTTAGGCATAATCTTTATATCCACATTGCAAAGGTTTGTAGAACTATCATCTATCAGTGAATATATTTCTCTACAATGCTTTCGATCACATGCCAACACAATACAATGCAACCCTAATTGGAAGACAAAAGCATGACCTGAATAACTGTAACATCAAATGTTCTTTGAAATACCATCTACAACTAAAATTTCTAATTGGTTTGAGGTCTATACTGAATCATTGGTAAAAAAATCTATCGCATTCGACTCAGCAGCATTCCTCAGTCCTGGTCTAATTAAGCTTTTCTGCTTATATTTACACACACACACACAATGTAAAGTCTTCCTTCCTATTGTTTGATAGCTGATCATTTTCTGGATTCTCACCTATGTTTTTGGAGTAGATCATTCCAGACCAAGGATAAACACAAATCTGGGGTAAAATTGGATCTGAATAGCTTAACTTCCACCTCTTTAAGTGGTTGGATTGGATGAAATGTGAGTTTCACATGGTCTGGATTTGGATTTCCCCATTTTATGGAAATCTGAACGTGATCTAACTAAAATTCGGTCAGGTTGATTCAGATCAAATTGAGCTAAATATTTGAATTCTGGCCCATTTCCATCTCTCAGATATTACATTACAACATTACAGTCAGCATGGATTAAGAAACACTGGATCTTGCTTCTTTAACCTATTGGAGTAGTTGATGAAGCAAATACACAATTGGAAAAAAATTAAACTAGGTTTCAGAAGGCATCTAATAAAGTTGCACATGTGAGGTTGTTAAAAAAGATTAGGGCCTATGGAATTGTGAGAAAATTAATCAAATGACTTCAAAACAAGTCAATAAGAAGTCAATGATATAAAAGAAAAAAAGCTCCTCTTCAGTACAATGATTCATATAATTCTCCAGGGATCTATTCTGGGTTCCCTGCTGTTTACACCATGCAAGAGGCACTTCCAGTAATATTTGTTGATGATACCAAGCTTTCTGGTCAGGTGGCAGGAATAACATATGTAAACCTTATTCAAAGAGATCTGGATTAATTAAGTTCTAGAGCTAAGAAATGGCAGATGGAGTTTAATGTAAATAATTGTAAAATATTACATATTGGAACAGGGCATATGTTTTGCATGGTCAAAGGAATTCCATCAGTGGAAGTGGAAAAGGATTTGAATGTAACTGGTGATACAATGGCTAAAAGTTTCCAGTCAAGCTAATCAAATACTAAGATATGTCTTGAGGGCATTTGACTATATCAAAGGCACAGATCAAAAGAAGCCATGGGGGTTAACTTTGCTCAAGTTTCTGCCCCTTGGACTTGAGGAAATGAAGATGGGAGCCATTTCAAGGGCAACGACCAGGGTGGGAGAGAATCAAAGGTTTTACAGGAGACAAGGGCATCAACAGTGTAGGTGAGGGAATGGTTGAGCAGATTGACAACTGCAGAAGTATCGTGGTAAATGGAAGGCCAAAGACTAGGCAGTTGGAAGTGACTTGGCGGGGTTGGGGTCGGGGGGGGGTGGGGGGGGGGAGTGTAGGGAGTTTTTTCCAGTGGCAGACATAGAAGAGTGGGATTGGAAGAGGGTACGGGGATGTGGGTGAGAGATAAAAGGAGATGGTCAGAGTTGGCCTTGCCTGTAATTGAGACCATGGGAGCAGAGAGGTCACAGGAGATGGGAAGGTCAAGATGTGGCTGTGAATATGGGTAGAAGAGTTAATATGGAGGGAAAGACAAATGCAGCACGATGCATTTGGGTAGGAGCAACTCCAAGCATGTGAGGACCATGCAGGGTTGCATGCTCAAGGATGATGAGTGGACAAAGGACCTGGGGGTTATATTATGTAATTCATTGATGGTTCATGATTTCAATATCAAAGCTATTGTCAAAGTGAATAGCCTATGAGAATATATTGCTACGACAATTAAATATAAAACAAGAAGTACTATTCTTGTACATTGCCTTGGTCAGGCCGCATCTAGAATTTCCCTCACATTGTGAGGAAAATTGAGGCCCCAAAAAGTTTCAGGGGAGGGACACTAGATTGATAACCCAGTTCAAGGGCCCTTAGTTATCAGAACAGGCTTAGAGAGCAAGAGTTTTAATTTGGAAAAGCATAGACTTCAAGAAGATATGATTGAAGCCTTTAAAATAATGAAAGGATTAGACTTTGTACACATGAATAGGCTATTTGAGGTAGATAGATTACTGAGGATCAGCAGACATAAGTATTTGAAAGCAAAGAACTAGGTTAGTTGCTCGGAGGCACTTCTTTTCGCAAAGCGTTTGAGCTTTGGACTAAGTTTTCGACAAATGCAGTAAGTGTGAATTAACTGCAAGCATTCGAAAAAGGAGGTGGATGAGTTGCCGTGAGTGGCAAATATAGAAGGATACTGGGCCATTGGTGTCACCAGGCACCGTGAAACCCTGGAGTTTTCTTAATCACCTTCAGAGCCTGGAGAGGAATTTCCCTTAGTTTCTTTTCTATATTGTCCTAAGATTTTTTTTGCCTCTCCCAGGAGATTTTGCGACTGGGAAAAGGGTGGTGGCGGGGGGGATGTGTGGGGCAAGAAACGTGGGTAATGGGGTTAGTAAGTTACACACACACAGGCTTGATGAACCAGCTGGACCTCCCCTGTACTTTTTATTTTGTGAATGCTTGTATTTTAACAGCGATATTAACCTGTTAAAAATAGTAACTTTTGGATTTGGATCACTATATAACATATTGGATTACTGCCTAACTTTTGAAGTAAAAGAAAACCATCAGAATTATTTACTGAATGATGATCTTAACACTATCTAGGCCCTTTGGGAGGAAAGTCAACATCACTGAGGATTCATAAATAGAAAGAGAATATTATATTGCCCAACACTAACAGTGCTCAACAAGGGAAAACTAGAGTGTTGATATGGGAGTCTGAAGCATCTGGTAGGGGAAGCCTGTAGTGCTGATTTGGAAATAGGAAGGATTCATTGGGGGAAGCCTGGTGTATAAATTTAGGGCCCTAAAGCATCTATTAGCAGAAGCCTGCTATGTTGATCTGGGAGCCTAAAACATATGCTTGGGAAAGTCTACTGTATTAGACGAGAGTATCTAATTTGAAAGAAGCTTGAAGTGATTCTCAATGGTAACCTAAAGAGTTGAATTTAGAGCCAGAGCATTCATAAGTAGATGCCTATATCATTATTCTGGAAGGCTGGAATATTTGTTAGGGAAGCCTGGAGTATCAAGTGAAAAGTTGTCAATGATCCAAGTACAATAGTATAGTGGTTATGTTACTGGACTCGTAATCCAGAGACTGGGACTAATTATCCAGAGAATGGCAGTTGAAATCTCACCATGGCAGTTTGAGAATTTGAATTCAGTTAAAAAAAAATCTGGATATAAAGGGCCAGTGGTCATGAAGCTGTTGGATTGTCGTAAAAACCTAACTGATTCACTAATGTGCTTTAGGGAAATAAACCTGCTGTCCTTACCGATCTGGCCGAAATGTGAATTCAGTCCCACACCAACATAGTTGACTGTTGCACTCTGATGTGACCTAGGAAGCCACTTACTTGTATTAAAACCACTTCAAAGAATTATGGGGGGTTAAACTGGATAACCCTCGAATCCAGGCGCGATTAACCTGCACCCAGTCGTTGAGATGCAGGCAGCACGTGAGATTCGTGCTGCTGGATCATCACCATGATTCCTGTGTGCAGCCAGCGTTACCTGAGCTGTTGAGTGGCTGTACGCACAAGCAGGGGGCCCAATATGGGGTGTGGCTAGCACTACCTAAATGCAGCTTGCACCTCTTAAAGGGGATGTGCACTGTCAATGCAATCGGTGGTGGAAGACAAGTGTAATGGCTGGACCTGCAAGAGAGCGTGCACCGAGGTTCTCCGATGACGCACTGGAGGCCTTGATAGAGGAGGTGGATGCATGGAGGACCATGCTGTATCCGCAGGGTGGCAGGAGACCTCCAGACACCAGCTGCAGAGGCAGTGGCGCTGTAAGTGAATGTCAGGAGCACTGCACCACGCACGTGGATGCAAAGCAGGATAAATTCAATGATTTGACACGAGTGGTCAAGATGAGTGAATTCAAGTGTCAAGTGGCACATCCTACCAACTGCATCACTGCTCCAGGCACCAACAAACACTTCCCATCTGTACGCAATGCTGTATTTCAGATGCTGCATCTCACTCTCACATAGTACCACTCTTGCAATCCACACATCCACAATTCACAGGTCACACACACTGGCAATTATTCAACTGTGACAGGCACATCACCCAAACATCTCGCAGGACACTCAATGACACACTTCCCTCTGTCTTGCAGGAGAAGGTGGCGCATGACAGCCAGCAGCAGGGAAGAACGGACGGAGGACAGGCACACCTACACGTCCTAACCCCTATGGAGAAGACAGTGCTGGGGATCATTGGGCGGGCCATCGCTGCGGCTATGACCCTGGCAGCGCTAAAGGTATTGACGATGAGGGTCTCTGCATACCTAATCCTCCTGACCTAACCCGTCTCCCTTTGTCATTGCGGATACCCAAGAACTGGAGCCGGCACTGTCCGAGGTGGAGGAGAAGGGAGACAGCGATAATGAAGCCACACCGTCACTTGATCTGACACTCGCATCTACCAGCTCAGGTACTGACACTGCGCGTAATGTAGGCAGGATCTCCACGTGGTGAGACACTGGGCAAAAGTACGCAGGAGCCGGGGTAGGGGGAATGGATATCACGGATGCCAGCTCGCCGGAGGGTGAGGTCGCACACTAGTTCTGCTGCAGAGGAGTCAGATGATGACTTCGATGGGCCAGGCTTCAGAAGACGGCTGATGGTCGTACACCACCAAATGCTTGGTGCCCTGGAAAGCCTGCCAGAAAGCCTATGCACAATGTCAAGAGGCATGGAGGTGTCCACTTCGAATTTGGCACAGGGCTTTGCGCAGAGCTTGAAGCCCATCCTTTCCCACATGGAACGGGTGGTCACCTCCATCTGTTCTCCAGCAGATCACCAGGATTGCTGAGGCGCCGCCCCGTGCGAGTGGCAGTGGCGCCATGGCAGTCGAACCTGCTGTCCTCTCTCAGGATGACAGCATTCCAGCTCCCACCCTTGCCACTCCGCCAGTGCCTTTGCTGTTGCCTATCAACCAGCCAAGCCAGATCGCTACAGCCCATGCCGAGATGGTGCAGTCTGAAGCTGGGCCCTCCTGTCCCAGAGCTGTTCAAGGTCGTCTTCCAAGGCCATCTGCACGTTCCCCAATTGAAGGCCAGCAGCCTTCCACCACCCATGCTCCAACCACTGGGGATGCACCTCGTAGGAGCACTAGGAAAGGTAAAGGCTCACGAACGACAGGCAATAAGGGAATGTACAAGGGTGAATAGTGTAAGGTTGTATACAGGATTTCATGTGTTGGTTTATAAATTTGTATTTGCTTTTGCACTTGGTGGTGATTTTTATTTATGCGATGAGCTGAGGGAGGAAGCAATGTGTAATCATAAGGAGGACGATTTGATGGTCATGTGGGAGAGGAAAGGGGAAGAGTGTAGGGCTGTTGGTGACTTGGGAGGTGTCGTTGAGGTTACTGATATCACTCGTGCATAAGGGGAATACACAGACAGGACCTGTGCAACTTGTTGCCTCTTCCTCCACTTCCTCCTCTTTCTCCTCCATCTCCTGCTCCACCTCTTCCTCTTCCTTTGGCTCAGGGTCTTGCCAGATAGGCAGTAGCAAGGACTCTTAAGGGCGAGGTTGTGCAGCATGCAACATACAATGACGAATCTTGACACCCACTCAGCTGAGTATTACAGGGCTCCTCCAGAACGGTCCAGGCAGCGGAAGCGTTGCTTTAGGATGCCTACAGCATGCTTGATGACGTTTCATGTGGCCCCATGGTTCTCACTGTAGGCCTGCTGTGCATGTGTGCATGCATTCCTGACCGGAGTCATGAACCATCTCATGAGGGGATAGCCCTTGTCGCCCAGTAGCCAGCTTTTGACTTGCCGTGCCAATTGGAAGATAGTTGGGACGTTGGATTGCCGCATAATGAAGGCGTCATGACTGCTGCCAGGGTAGTGGGCATTGACCTGCATGATGCGCTACGTGTGGTCACACACCAGCTGCACATTGAGGGAGTGGAACCCCTTTCTGTTGATAAAGATGGCCGAGTTGAAATGCGGAGCACGCATTGCAATATGTGTGCAGTCAAAGGCACCCTGCACCATGGAGAAGCCTGCAATGCGAGCAATCCTCGTGCTCGCTCATTCTGCTTCTCTCTGTCAAGAGGGAAAATTATGGGGGTGATTTTAAACCCCAAGAGCGGGTGGGTTGGGGACGGGTGGGAGTTGAAAATAGTTGTTTTTTGGGTCGCGACCGCAACCCAGCTTTATTTCCGGGTTTAACGTCGGCGCGGAAAAGCTCAGGTTTCTCACTGGGAATGCCAAGTCTGAAAATTTTGCCGCTGCGACCCAAAAATACAACTGTTTTCAACTCCCACCCGCCCCCTACCCACCCGTTCTTGGGGTTTAAAATCACCCCCTATGATTCTGTTGCGCAGCTCGTACAGTGCCTCAGTGACCTCCCTCATGTAGCAGTGCACTGCAAACTGCGAGATGTTGCACATATCGCCAGCAACGGCCTGAAAGGATCCAGAGCCATAAAAGTTCAGCGCCATGGTTACCTTCACAGCTCCAGGGAAGGCTGTCCTTGCCCTGCTCTGAGGGTGTTGTGGCTGCAGCAGTTGACATATCTCCGTAACGACCTCTTTTGTGAACCACAGCCGTCGGATGCACTCATGTTGAGGTAAGAGAATTGGTCCCTGAAGGCCCTCATTGGATATGGCCTCCTGCTCAGTGCCCTGCGCTTCCTCCTCCCACTCCTCGCAGCTTGACCTGCTCTGCATGGCCTCTGTGTTCAATGCCCAGCAGGAGCCCTAGCAGGCCACCCATGGTTGGCAGAAACTTTGTACAGCACACTGTTTTAAATGCCACTATCAGTACTGCAGGTCCTGCCAGACCACTATATACTATTGCAACTTTCTCCAAGTATAGGAAGCTTCAACAAACATGTCCAATTGTACCAGTAGCCAGAAGCAATAATCCAGCAACTAATCTGCAATACCTGCATGATCCCTTTAAATAGCGCTGGTGGGAGGTCCTCCAGGCCGTCCAAGACCTGTTCAGCTGTGCGTGGTTAAGACAGTGCATTGGCTGGAGCGTTGAGTTCCAAATCGCATCTATCCCTTTAAATCAGCATTGCACACTGATCTATCACATATTCTCCTTACTTTACATGGTGCCGGCGTTCGTTATCTCTGTGTGCGCAAACGCCTTTACCAAGATGGCGTCCTGTGCACATCACGCTAGAAGCATGTTCACGCATTCCGGATGCCATTTTGGGTCGTTAGGAGGCCACATAGTGCCTACAAAACAGGCGCTACGCGGCCCAATTTATAGCCCACGGACTGCAGCGGTTGACAGCAGTTGAAACCAGGCGTGAATTGGAAGCCGTGGGAAAGCCACCCAGCTAAGTTGAAAATCGTTGCAACTACATACTACGTAACAAATAAAGTACCTGAAGTACCTCAATGAGGTACATTTGCTTCATTAAATATCGTTCTGCCGGCTTTAATTGCCGGACTTTCATTTGAAAATCAAACCCACTGTCTTGAGCTGAGAAAAAAGGGGGAAAATTGAAAAAAAATATGAAGTACAACAACAGTATAAATGTGGAAAAAGAAAATAGAAAGTAAGTTTATTTTATTTCAGAATCTGCTGTTGGTGTTTTTCTTTGTTTTTATGATGCTAAAATGTGCAGAGAAACTCAGCTTTGTGAGAAATGTCACATGGTGTACGGAGTGGACAGTAGGAACTGCAAGTGACATTTTCATACGTGTAATATTTTTATTTTTAACATCGTGAAACATCAACGGTCGAGACTGAGAAAATAATAGTAGTGGGATCAAAAATATTGGTACTAAAGCCATCCAATTTTGGATTACACTATTTTTAATTAGTTTTCACTGAAATTACAGCAAAACCATAGGAACAGCAAGCAACTAAAATTGTTCTGCTGCTGCAAAATTGAAAATATCTATTTTGAGCCCTATAATGCAGTCACATTATCAGATTGATAATGTGCCACTTAACATCACATGTACCTTTTAACAGTGCAACAACTTACATTGCTGTAGTGTTCCGCACGTGCATGAAAGCATCTCAAAGCACTTTACATTCAGGACAAAATAACAGGCACTAAGCAGGATGATGGTTGGAGTGGGGGTGTGAAGGCATTATCAAAGAGAAGGGTTTTTGAGGAGGTTTTATGAAATCAGGGAGGGAGATGGCAAAGCAGAGGGAACTAGGACAGGAGCTCAATCAACGGCTCCAACAACGACTTTCATTTACATAGCTTTTCTCCAATGCACTTTACAGAGATGTAATCAGACAAAAATAGGCGCTGAGTCAATTAGGAGGGGTGACCAGAAATTTGGTGAAAGAGATGGGTTTTATGGAGGGTGTTAAAGGAAGAGAGGGAGTTGGAGAGGCAGAAGGGTTTAGGGAGGGAATTTCAGAGCGTGGGGGCCTAGAGTGCTGAATGCACGACCACTAATGGCATGGCAAAGGTAGGGGTGGATGCACAAGAGGCCAACAGTGGAGCACAGGACAAGGAGAAGCCCATTGTTAGCGGAACAGAGGGTGTGTGTGGGGATGTAAAGCTGGAAGAGATCACTAAGGTGAGGCGAGAGCATAGAAGGATTTGAAAGTGAAGATGCAAATTTTTAAAATCAACTCACTGGAACTTGGGTAGCCAATGGAGCTGTGAGATGATGGGGCTGAGAGGAGAGTGGGAATTCTTGTGAACAAAGACATGGACTAGTTGTAACTTGTGGAGTGTTGAAGCTAGCTGGAAGAGCAATAGAGAAGTCGAGCCTCAAGGTGATGAAGGTGTAGATGAGGCAGCAGTTGCAGTGGGGGGGAAGAGGTCAGGGTGGAGTTGGGCAATGTTGTGGAGTGGAAGAAAACTCTAGCAACAGAATGAAGGCAAGGGAGGAAACTGAGCTTGGAGTTGAGCTGTATGCCTAAAGCTCTGTACTTTCTGGTTCAACCTGAGGTCAAGGCCAGAGACATATGGATGTTGGTGGGAGTCAAAAAGGACAGATTTGGTGCAATGTTTTGCAAAAAGTGTTATACGATCTCGAAATGTATTTTGTGAAAATCGCCACATCTTGAAATTGTGAACGCTGATCAATTGACCGCAAGGCTGAAATGATTCTTTCAGCACCCTACAGCTCTTCGAGTTGTTGTTGCGAAATCAGTGATGTTTGTTGCCTTTTGCCCTGAAATCAGGCCGCTGAGGCACGTCTGTATCAAATTCCTCAGTGTGCTATTTTATCTTGGGTCTCTGATCCACTTATTTTAAACAGGTCAAAGCCTCTGTTAAAATAGGGCACGGAGGAAAGTTGTACGAACACATTAAACATGCGTTATCTAATATCCAAACAGCCTAATTTCAAGGCAAAAGACGGTAATATTTATGAATATAGAGATTGTGACGCTAAAATTTCATCAGATAATGTACATGTTCTAAATTGTGCTGCTTGCTCCATTAGTATTTCTCACTTAATGCATGAAGATATATATTTATATGGAGTATTAGAATTTACAGAAACTATGAAAACTGACAAGCAAAAACAAAAACAACTTATATTCATGAGAACAATTATTATCCACTATTTGCACTACTGCATATGTTCCCTCATATTATATGAGCTGTTTACTAAAGCACAGGTCAAGCATCTGCATGTGACTGATTTTGAAAGAATACCCATAGTTGTTTTGATCGATGTAATGCAAACACAAGCAGTTACTTAAGGATGAGCAAGCTGTTTGTATGTGACTCGCAGCACTCACCCATTTAATGGGCCTGTGGTGCCAGATTTTTCTCGCTTAAATAAGAAATATGTGTCAACATATGCTGTTCTATGTGAGGACCTTCCTGCTAACAGCAGAATTTTTAAAAATAGTGAGTGTTTTGACTCTCCCAGCAACTCAGTGGATAATGTACAGCCTGGCACGGTGCTGATTCATTTGTCCTGAAATTCCGTGGGACTTCTCCCAGCTTCCCATCTTAACGTTGGCAGAGCCCCCAGGAAAACCATGTAAACAAATTTTTTTCAGACCAGTTGAACCCTTGTGGAATTTCAGGGCCACATAAAACAGAAAGTCATTAGTTTCTGCTTAGTTAGACTATTCCAATTCCCAGACCCGATGGGTCGAATGGCCTCCTTCTGTGCTGTAAATTTCTATGATCCCTCTTGGCTGGCCTCTCACCTTTCACCCTCCGTGAACTGCAGCTCATCTAAAACTCTGCAGCCCGCATCCTAACTTGCACCAAGTCGCATTGACCCATCACCCCTGTACTCGATGACCGACATTGGCTCCCAGTCTGGCAACGCGTCGATTTTAAAATTCTCATCCTTGTTTTCAAATCCCTCCATGGCCTCGCCCCTCCCTATCTCTGTAACCTCCTCCAGCCCGACAACCCTCTGAGATCTCTGCTCTCCTCCAATTCTGGCCTCTTGCTCACCTCCGATTTCCATTGACCAACCACTGGCAGATAAGCCTTCAGCTCCCTCGGCCCTAACTTCTGGAATTGCCTCCCTAAACCTCTCCGCCTCTCCACCTCTCTCTCCTCCTTTAAGATGCTCCTTAAAATTTACCACTTTGACCAAGCTGTTGGTCACCTGTCCTAACATCTCCTTATGTGGCTCGGTGTCAAATTTTGTTTGAATGCGCTACTGTGAAGCGACTTGGGACGTTTAACTACACGAAAGGCGCTATATAAATGTCAGCTGCTGTTGTTGATCTCACCTGACGCGAGCAGCTGGAACGCTACACTTTGCCTCAGTGCCTGTAGACGATAGAGAGAATAAAAATCAGCCAAGCTTCCCTCTCCAATGACCCCCATGTCCACCGCCCCCCCACCCCCGCCTCCCACCTTGCTGGTATGAGCACCGGGTGAAGTCTGAATCCAGACTTGCTTGCGACGCCCTCCATGCAGAATAGCCCACCAACACTCATTGTGGAGAGTCACACGTGAACAATAGCCACTGTTACTGGTGAGGTACTGTGGCTTTGGGCGTATGGTCCAGACTGCACCCTTAAGAAAGGGTGGGTCAAATGCAAGCAGTCTGCTCATTTTTATTTTATTACAGCTGACTCCACATAAATGCCTAACTAATCCAAATATAAAATTCTAGTGGGCCAGACAACTTCCCATTCGCTCAGCCAAATATAGACTTCCTGATCCAATGCCGTCCCTGCACTGAAATATACTCCAATTATCTCAACACTTAGTTAACTCAAGGTAGTTAATTTATTGCTTCATTTTATGAGAAAACAGGAGTGCACTTGCAGTCAAATTTTTCCCCCCTGTAAAGTATACATGGTTGAAGTTTGCTTTATCCAGACTGGATTGCTGAATGAATGATTAAATTGGATATATGTAGCACAAAGATTTGCAGTGGAAAAATAAATGGAGAATGCTGGAAATCTAAAAATATAAACAGAAAACCCTAGAAATATACACCAGGGCAATCAGCATCTGAAGAAAAAAAGAGGTTAATGTTTCATCAGGACTTTGTCTACATCGGAATCTTCAACTTGTCTTTTTTCTCTTTTGACCTGCTTGTAATTCCAGCAGATTCCATTACAACGACATACAAATTAACTTGGATTATATCTATTTATCTGATCCAAGAAATGTACTTTATTTTTGGCAAACTAATTATGCATTTGGCCGAATATCTGTGAGAAAGGTTTACACCTGCCTCCACACTGTCTGAGATGCAGGACAATCTTTGATTGCACAGCCCAGCTTTGAGCTGGTCCTACGTCTTGCCCCCTTCATTAGCAAGTTTAGTTGGGCATGGTCACAGGCACAAACAAGATGCAACAAAAACAAAAGATACAGCAGAGATTTCACGCATTGCGCAGAACTTGTCAGAAATATGTTGCTGACAATTCAGCTGCAGCATCTTGGATACATCATTATAATAAGACAGGCTTCAATTTTCTAACCAGGGTTTAAAGTATTTTTATGCAGCTACATCCTTCACCAATTTGCTGATCTTCGATACAGCCCACAAGGCAACATCTTATTCTCCATTTATATTGGGAAATTACATCCACTGGGAACAGTTCATAACAGTCCCATTGTGCCAGATTTTCCCCATTTACACTGTGAGGTGGAGAGCAGCAGAACTGGAACAACTGCAAGTGCAAGATATACATTCACACTTGTGACCTTAGTATTATGTCTATGGACTTTCACCAGTGTCAGAGAACGTCCAAATGGGGCCAGCGGTGTTAAAATGGTTTAATTTGGTTTTGTAATTGGGCCGAGAGCCGGAGTAAAACGAGAGACCCGACTGTAAGAAGAACTGATGGCAGCCATTTACCTCATCACTGCTAGCATTTTGCCTCCTAAAGGAGAGGCTGAGGTGATTTTGCAAGATAAGGGCTGATCCCAACTCACACAAATGAGGTGGAATGTTTCTTATGGCATTGAACGCCATAGGGCTGATTTTAACTTTCGACAGTGGTGGAAAACGGGAGGTAGCGAATAGGCTGCCCGTTATACACCCTGCCCAATGTCCCTTTCTATTGACTTCAATGGAAGGGAAAATCATGTTGGGTGTATAACAGGCGGCCTATCCGCTACTGCCTATTTTCCGCCACTGCCAAAAGTTACAATCAGCCCTATGGTGTTCAATGGTATAAGAGACATTTCACCTCATTTGGATTGAGGCTGTCGTGCTGATACTGTCTAGGTTTCTGGCCCAGTTACAACTTGGATTCAGTGTTTAGTTCCGATACCGAGGGCACAAGTGAAACGTCCATGTCCTGGAGATGGCTGATTCCTACTGACAGAGGACTGAGTTAAAGAAAGGACTTGCATTTATGCCTTTCAAGACCTCAGGGCATCCCAAATCCCTTCATGGTCAACAAAATATTTTGATGTGTAGTCACTGTTGTAATGTAGGAAAAAGTGGCAGCCAAGGTCCCACAAACAGCAATGAGATAATCTGTTTTAGTGGTGTTGATCAAAGGTTAAATGTCAGCCAAGTCGCTGGGAGAAATCCCCTAACCTCCTCAAATAGGGCCATGGGATATTTCTCATTCACCTGAGAGGGCAGACATGACTTCAGTCTCATCTGAACAACAGCATCTCCGGCAGTGTAGCACTCCCTCAGCACTGCACTGTGGTGTCAGCCTAGATTATGCACTCAAGTCTCTGTACTGGGGTTTAAACCCATGATGTTTGGACTCAGAGGTGAGAGTGCGACCACTGTGCCAAAGCTGACACAATAGGGTCGATTTTAACTCTCCCGCCTGGCAGAAACCAGGGCTCGATCTGCTATTTTAACCTGAGGCCTAAGTACGGGAGCAGTGTTGTTTCCCTGTCAGGCCAAACTTGCCAGGAACAGGAACCTGTGCTAGAAGAGGCCGAGCAAGGTAAGTTATAATATTTCTGCATATTTCCTTGCTTCTCCTCTGGACCCCACAAGGAAATATTGGGCCTTGCCTATCCTGGGCTAACCCCCTCCCCAACTTGAGATTCCCCTACTGGAACACTTATCTTGTGCCAGGATACTTCCAGCCGTTTTCCTGGCCCTTTTGGCTGGAAAGTCGGCAAGCGGCATGTTAATGAGGCCTGACCATTAGAATTGGCCGAGCCTGCCTGCTGCCACCCTGGAGTTAAAATAGAGTCCAATGAGTTATGAGGGAAGGCTAAGAAAACATGGACTTTTCAGTCTTGAAAAGAGATGAAAGAGATAGAACATAAGAGCAGCATATAACATACTTAGCAGTAGAGAGGAGGTTAATGGAGAGCACGACTGTGAGTTAAACCAAGACACCAGGACAAGAAGATGAA
Organism: Heptranchias perlo; assembly: GCF_035084215.1. Classification (NCBI taxonomy): domain Eukaryota; kingdom Metazoa; phylum Chordata; class Chondrichthyes; order Hexanchiformes; family Hexanchidae; genus Heptranchias; species Heptranchias perlo. The sequence continues at coordinate 20,102,439 of NC_090328.1, read as the reverse complement.
GTATAAACTGGTAAAAGGCAAGTTCAGGACTGGTCCCTGGAATGGGCTTCTGGGTAAGGGAGTAGAGGCAAAAACTCATTAAAGAGCCAGTTAGGTACTGTAATGGGGGATCATAGTTTCTATGGAAAGTTGAGCTAAATGGGCTGGATGGCCTTCCTCATTTGTACTTATGATTCTATTGCAGTGGCTGCCTCCAAGTTAGACCTATTTACTCATGGCTACGTATCGCTTAATATCATGTCTGCTCATACTCTTTTGTCATTGGCCAAAGTACTTCCTACGTCAAAACACGTAGCATAAGAAATCAAAATGGCATCAGTCCCAATAAGACATATATACCCCTCATAGCTTACTGTCCTGTTCATTCATGGTTAAATTTAATGCAGAATCACATTACAAACACGTGTAAACCACTGGACTGCTCTCCTTCTAATAAAACACATAAATCATAGCACAGTTCTATCACATGGTGTACAATTTATATACACAACACAAAGCCTTGGGATTACAGTCATCTATTTTCCCTGTGAGAGCCAGACCTAAGCTGCAGGCTGCTGAAAGCTAGAGCAGGAAAAGCCTGGACTCCATCCATGGCTGAAGTGGAGAAAGACGCAGGAGTCACTTTGAAAATGTCTCTCCAATTATACCCTGGTTTCTCCCGAAAGGCATCGCCTGGAATGAGGAGGCTGCTAATCAAAGTTCGCCAGCAGCACTTCTCACGTTGCTAACAGATGCCCATAACACTGCCAACGAGGGAGGGGACCAAAACCAAAAGCAATTACAAAGTCGAGACTGAGATCTAGCAAGAACCATGCGGAAACTGGACACTTACAAGCCAAACAATTTCCCCTTCAGGTTATTTCACTGCTGTTGGGAGGTCAACCATTTTCTGATTAGTCACTTCCACACCATTGTGTATACAATAACGGAGTTGTCTGCAAGAAGTATAAAATTCACCAAGTTAACCCACGCTCCATTGGAAACCAGATAGATGAGCTTTGATGGGCTAAATGGCTTTTCCGCACCCCTGATTTTTCTTCCACTCTTAAATCTAAATCAAATCCTTTGCCTGTTCTGACCTCTACAGTGAGCAGGGGTTAAGGGCAGCTACTCAGACTGGCAAAAGGTGGGAACTGGTGTTCCATAGGAATCGGTGCTGGGATTATTGTTGTTCACAATTCACATTAACGATTTGGACTCGGGAATCAGAAGTACAATTTCAAAATTTGCGGACAACAGCAAATTGGGGGGTGTAGTTAATACAAAAGAAGAATGCGTCAAAATACACAAAGACATTAATAAACTTTCAGAATGGGCGAGTAATTGGCAAATGAATTTCAATACAGATTACAGAGGTGGTGCATTTTGGTAGGAAGAATAAGGAGGCCACATACTGCTTGGATAATAAGTGTCTAAATGGGATAGAGGAACAAAGGGATCTAGGGTACAGATACACAAATCACTAAAACAAGTGGTGTATGTTAATAAGGCCATAAGCATGTCAAATCAAGCACTCGGGTTCATTTATGGAGGGGTAGAATTGAAAAGCAAAGAAGTTATGTTAAACTGTATGGAACCTTGGTTAGACCACACTTGGGGTATGGACCACAGCTCTGGTCTCCATATTATAGAAAGGATATGGAGGCAATAGACAGAGTGCAAAAAAGATTCACAAGGATGATACCAGAACTGAGAGGATATTCTTATCAGGAAAGGCTGAACAGGATGGGGCTCTTTTCTCTAGAAAAGAAAAGGCTAAGGCTTGACCTGATCGAGGTCATTAAGATAATGATAGAGTTTGATCGGGTAGATGTGGAGAAAATGTTTCCATTTGTGGGGGAGTCCAAAACTAGAGGTCATAAATATAGAATAGTCGCTAATAAATCCAATTAGGAATTCAGGAAAAACTTCTTTACCCAAAGAGTGGTAAGAATGTTCCCACAAAGAGAAGTTGAGGCAAATAACAGATGCATTTAAGGGGAAGCTAGATAAGCACATGAGGGAGAAAGGAATAAAAGGGTATCCTGATAAGGTTAGATAAAGCAGGGAGGGAGGAGGCTCACGTGCAGCATAAATGCCAGCATCGGCCAGTTGGGCTGATTGAAACTACAGCACAGAAACAGGCCAATGTAATTTGATGTAGCCTCTTGTAGAAATCACACTTCCTAAAATCCTGAAGTTCACCTTACAGCTGGCCGATACTAGTGATGCGTATTTTTTTTTTGTTGTGTTGATATCAACGATATGAATATTGATTACCAAGATGACCGGGCTGCAAATCGCTCCCACCTGGCTGCCTGGCAGTGCGTATATGCTACATCTTTCCTTCTCACCAAGGCCGCATAGACAGACCGAGTAAATCACTGATGGAAATAATAGTTCCAATCAGGTTTCTGCCCCTGCCACAGTACTGAAACGGTCCTTATCAAAGTCACAAATTACATCCTATGTGACGCTGACCATGGTAAATTATCCCTCCTTGTCCTTCTCAGCCTGTCTGTAGCCTTTAACATGGTTGACCAGGCCACCCCCCTCCAAAGCCTCTCCTCCGTCGTCCAGCTGGTTGAGACTGTGCTCGCCTGGTTCTAATCTTATCCATCCATTCATTGCCAGAGAATCATCTGCAATGGCTTCTCCTCCCGCTGCCACATCGTCACTCTGGAGTTCCCCAAGGATCTATCCTTGGCTGCCTCACATTTCTCATCTACATGCAGCCCCTTGGTGACATCATCCAAAAACATGACGGGTTCCACATGTACGTTGACAACACCCAGCTCGACCTCACCACCATCTCCCTCGACCGTCTCTGATATGTCACATTGCTTGCCAACATCCAATACTGGATGAGCAAAAATTTGCTGCAACCAAATATTGGGAAGACTGAAGCCATTGTCTTTAATCCCCGCCATAAACTTTGTTCGCTAGCCACTGACTCCATCCCTCTCCCTGTCCACTGTCTGAGGCTGAACCAGACCGTTCGCAACCTTGGCGTCCTGTTTGACCCTTGGAGATGAGCTTCCGACCACATATCCGCTCCATCACCAAGACCGCCTACTTCCACCTCCATAACATCGCCCGTGTCCGCCCCGCCTCAGCTCATCTGTTGTTGAAACCTTCATCTATGACTTTGTTACCTCTAGACTTGACTATTCCAATGCTCTCCCAGCTGGCCTCCCATCTTCCACCCTCCGTAAACTTGAGCTCATCCAAAACTCAATGGCCCGTATCCTAACTCGCACCAAGTCCCATTCACCCATCACTCCTGTGCTTACTGACTTATGTTGGCTCCCAGTCCGGAAACACATCGATTTTAAAATTCTCATCCTTGTTTTCAAATCCCTCCATGGCCTCACCCTTCCCTATCTCTGTAACCTCCTCCAGCCCTACAACCCTCTGAGATCTCTGTGCATCCCCAATTTTAATTGCTACACCATTGGCGGCTTTCCCTTCAGCTGCCTAGGCCTTAAGCTCTGGAATTCCCTTCCTAAACCTTTCTTACATCACTACCTCTCTTTCCTCCTTCAAGACGCTCCTCAAAACCTACCTTTTTGACCAAGCATTTGGTCACCTATACTAATGTCTCCTTATGTAGCCTGGTGTCAAATTTTGTTTGATAACGCTCTTGTGAAGCGCCTTGGGACGTTTTACTACATTAAAGGCGCTACATAAATGCACGTTGTTGTTGTTGTTGTTGTTCCCTTGTGTTAGAAAACCCTTTCTGCTCAAAGTGGTTCTGCGATATGTCAAAGTTTCTGGTGCTCTGGCAGAAGTGACTCACCTTCCTCAAAGTCTGCACCATCTACAAGTCAGGCGTGTGATGGAATACTCACCATTCGCCTGGCTGTGTGCAGACACAGCAACACTCAAGAAGCTTGACGCCATCCAGGATACAGCAGTTCACTTGATTGGTGCCCCTGCCACTGAACTCAGTATTCACCCCATCCATCATTGATGAACTGTGACTGCAGTATGTACTATCCACAAGATGCATTGCAGTAACTCTCCAAGGTTGCTTCAATAGCATCTTTCTTCGCTGTGAGCTCTAACATTTAACAGGACAACAGCAACACTGTCGTGGGAACGCCATCACCTTCAAATTCCCCTCTAAGTCATACACTATCCTCACCTGGACATATATTGCTCTTCCTTCATTGTCACTGGGTCAATATTCTGGAATTCCCTACCTAATGCTGTCATGGGGCACCCTCACCACAAAGACTGCAGCGGTTCAAGGAGAAGACCCACTGCCACTCTCTCAGGGCAACTATGGGTATGGCCTTGCATGCATTACGCACATCCCCAGGAGAAATAAAAAAAAATATAAAAGCATCCCCAGCCACACTGCCTCCAAGTGTAAATACCTCCCTGGATACTTTGCTTCCAGATGCGCTCTCACCCTCACTTCTGGATGTCCAGCTATCCTTCATAGGGACACAGAAACAGCAGTTGGCCATTCAGTCCCTCAAGTTTGTTGCATCATTCAATTAATTATGGCTGATCTGCACCTCAACTCCAGTTACCCACCTTTGCTCCATAACCCTTAATACCCTTGCCTAACAAATATTTACCTCAGTTTTGAATTTTTCAATTGACCTAGCTGCAACATCTTTTTGAGGGAGAGTTTTCCAGATTTCCACTGCCCTTTGTGTGAAGAAGAGCTTCTTGTCATCACACCTGAATGGCCTGGCTCTAACTTTAAGGTTATGCCCCCTTGTTCTGGACTCCCCCCACCAGAGGAAATAGTTTGTCTCTATCTACCATCTCACCCTTCGCTCAGTGCTGCTACTCACTACAATCTCAGACACTGATCAAGCCCCAGACTTTGACACTCACTCCCTTCTTTACCTCCTAGGCCTACACATGCATTGGACTTTTACACTTCCTTCCTACCTCCGCCATTTATATTTAAAAAAAATATTGATTGCTATAATAAAAAAACTCAAAAGAAATGTAAACACATTTCATGCTCTTAAATACTCTATTTAAAAACATGCATTGGTTGTCAAATACAATAATAAATGTAATTTTGCATAAGTAAGCATGTTTGAAAGCAAAAGGATAATCACTGAGTACACAAATAAAATGGAGAAATCTGAAAAATAAATTGATATAGAGAGCAAACAAAATTTGAATAATTAGGGGATAATATAATTTTTAATATCCAATTAATATTTTAAAGTCATTTTATCTAATATTTTTTGTCATTGAATCATGCTACAGGAGGTCAAATAGTATTAAGTACACATTGCCAGCAAGTAAAACAAACCATTTTGTTTTATTTGTCCTGTGGTTCTGCATTTCAACAATTACTCAACTTATATAAAACCTTTAACTTAATAAAACATTTCAAAGTGCTTCACAGAAGTGAAATTATCCAGACATCAAGCAGTGGTGGAAGATGGGGTTGGGGGTAGTGACCAAAGGCATGGTTGAAGAGGTAAGTTTGAGGAGGCTTTTAAAGGACGGTCGATAAGTATCAAGGGAGATAGATTTAGGGAGATTTTCTGGAGTGTACCGGTGAGATGGCTCAAAGATCCATGACTAGCTGTAGCAAAGGAGGACAGAGTTGGAAGAGCAGAAGGTGCATGCTGAAAGATGAGGCAGAAGAGAGTTGCAGAAGTAAGGAGTAACTTTAGTAAAGGACAAGGGTTTTGAAAGTAGTACTTTGGGGGATAAGGAGCCAATAAACATTGGTGAGGACACAGAATTAGAGGGGAAAGGGACTTAATGCAGGTTAAGATGCAAGTGGTGGAGTTTGAGGTAAGTTACGATTTGTAATGTGTATAACTCAGGAAGCTGTATTCAAGACAATTGAATCTGGGGGCGAAAAAGCTGGTGGATAAACATCTCAGTGGCAGTGGAGGTGAGGCACTAGCAGGTGAAGCAGGCGATATTATGCAGGTGGAAATAAATGGTCTTGTGGTAGCTAGGAAATGGGATTTGAAGTTCAGTTCAGGGTCAAACAGAACAATGACATTGTTTATTGTCAGATTCGGGTTGAGCAAAGTGCTCGGGAGAGAGTCGAGGGATAAAGTATGGAGTTTCTGGTGGGAGCCAAATAACATGGCTGCAATCTTTCTGACGTTGACCTATGACTGGATGCCAGCCAACAGTCGGCACAGTGGTGATCTCGGAGTCAAGGGTGATAGCAGAGAGGTAGAGCTGGGTGGCGTCAGCAAACTTGTGAAAACTGATCCCACGCCTACGCAAGATGTCAATGAGTGGCAACATATAGAAAATGGAGCCTTGGGGCACACCCAAGATGAAGGAGGAGAATACATTACAGGAGATCTGCTATTTTTGTTGGGACAGGTAGCAGTGAAATCAAGATAGGGTAGTAACAGGATGAAATGGTTAACTGTGTTGAATGTCAGGAGACATCAAGGGGGATAGTGCACAATGATTGCAGTTGATTACTTTAATGCATTGTGGAAACCACACTGAAGGGATTCAAAGAAGGAGTGATGAGAAAGGTGGGCAAGGTTTCGAGGTGACAATGACATGTCTTGGATCTTTGGAGAGAAAGGTAAGTTTGGAGATAGGATGGTGTTTGGAAATGATGGATGATCAGGTATGGGCATTTTGAAGATGGTGGTGACAATAACTGGAGGGGTAGAATGTGATTTTGAGTTGAGACAGAAGGAGGTTGAGGTCACATGAGGTGGATATTTGAAGTAGTGGATGTGGCACCAGTGACCTAGTTGGCATTATTGTAAGCTGAAATTTAGTCTAAGTCAATGCTTCAGTGGCAGGGGGAGATTAATTGCGAGGCAGCAAGGACTGGAGCCAGATGGGGAGAGTCAGGGGAAAAATGTAACTACTGAGCAGGTGAGGGTGCATCAAAAGCAGAGGGATGAAAACTCGGGGTGGTGGGGGGGGGGGGGGGGAGAGAAATGATCGCTATGCATGGAGCTCAAATAGAAAGAAAGGAAGGAAGGAAACAGCAATGACAGAATGTGCAGTTAACCTGCTTTTACTGATATTGGTTGAGGGATAAATGTTGGCCAGGACACTCTGAATAGTGGCATGGGATCTTTTACATCTATCCAAGAGGGCAGACGGGACTTTGGTTTAACATCTCATCTGAAAGACGGCACTTCAGATAATGCAGCACTCCCTCAGCATGTACTACAGTGTCAGCCTAGCTTACATGCTCAAGCCATGGAGTGAAGCTTGAACCCAGGACCTTCTGACTCAAAGGTGAGAGTCAGAAGGTCAGTCAACACTGACAAATCCTACCTTGGCCAGGCAGGGAGTAATTTATCAGCAAATCTGCTAATTTGGTTTCATTTTCTCCTTAATCATGAGCTGTAATTTACTACTGGGCCACATTGATTTCAATCAGACCACCTCAATGAGTGAACATTCCACTATTGATATCGTACAGGTGCTTTTTAAACCCCGAATACTTCAAATCTGAACCGAAATTCAGGTTATTGCAAATTAACTCCAAAATAGACAATATTTCAGTTGATTTTGGTGTTTTTTGGTTCCGTTTCCATCTCACAACCAAGATCAGGACCAAGCTGATCATCTGTGACAGGCTGGGTAATCCGATCTGAACCAGGCAGATCTGCAGTACTCCAGAGAGCTGACTGGCCAGCCGGCCTTTTTCATTGACGGGAGTTAAAGGGGTACAGCTGCCACTGGAGATTAAAGATTCTTCCCATTTGCAGGTAATCATGAAAGCCAATGCCCGAATGGGTAGGATGGCCTTAGATTGACAAATTTGCCACTGCTCTGCGCGAGTAAACTGTACAGTTTTAACCAATCAAGCTCCAGTGGAAATTCACCCCTCTGGGTTTAGTAAAGTGGACTGTGCCCTTCCGACAAAAAGTGTGCACTCCACCTCAGTTTGTGATGGGTGCTCTTAAAACATGGTGATGGATTTCTGCATTTGTCAGGCAGCTGTGAGTGGGAGGTTGCTGAGCACAAATTGGCTGCTGGACTTGCCTATATAATAACAGTGCCTACGCTTCAAAGTAATTCATTATCTAATGATGTATTTTGAGACATCCTGAGGACGTGGAAGGCACTATATCAATACAAATTCTTCTTTCTTTTCCATTGTCTTTGAATTTTTAAAAATATGTCTGAAAGCGCTAGAATGACTCTGATCAAGAAATTCGAGCGCTCCGATTAAACTGTAGAGCATGTCTTGATGTTTGTGTACACCTCACGCAACCTCTCCATAATATCTACAAGTGACAGTCGTCTTGAATGATTTGTACACAGGAACAAGAAAATACTTGCTGAAACCACTGTTTATCAACGATGTATGTCACTGATAAGAAGAAACAGCAACTGCTCTTCAGAATGAAATAAATCAGAAAACTATATCCGAGTTATGAAATGTTTGTAGCATGAATTCAGCTACCACTGAATCTCATAATTTGTAGCCAGCTGGATGTCATTTATTATGTCTACATTATAAAAATGTTGTGTCTTTCTTTTCATTTTTTTTCAGATTTATGGTCTGGCATGTATTAATTCTTCCACAGAAACCTTTCATTATGTTTTTGAAAAATACAAAGGTAGGGGGGAACTGAATAGTGTGGTGAGTTAGCACATGAGGACTCATCTTACGAGTTTGAGCTGCCCTCAAGCAGGGCCCCCCGCAGAACATGGAATCATAAAATTACACCTATCGTCGTTTCACCCCCTGGACCTACACTTGAAATCAGCCCAGAGTTATGTGATTGAAGTGTCATTTATGTCAGCTGTGGGAATCCTAAGTAAAAGGGAGCTTGTGCTGTTTCAACCCAACTGATAGTGAATTTTGGGCCCACAGCACAAAACTATCCCTAATTTGCTATGAATCATTCAGAACATAGGAACGGGCAATGTAAGAAAATAAAAAAAACACGCACACACACACATTGGCGCAGTGGGGCTAACATTGTGAGGCTGACATTGTGAGGCTGACATTAAGGTACATTGTTTGGGGAGAGTGGTGGAAGCTTGATTCTGCATGTAACCTGTGCTGGGAGTAGATATTGAAAAGTCTTGCATTCCTCACAATTAAAACGACTGATCTGCGGATAATTTAAAAAATGCATTATCTTCATTCCCCTGATGGCTCAATGGGCATAACGTGAGTTCGCACATAGCCTAAGTGGTCGTGGGAGCATGAGAACAGCTTCAGTATCCATAGATTAAGGAATGGGGGGAAATAAATACTCCATACTCTGGACTGCGATCCATAAGGAATTCAGGAGAAACTTCTTTATCCAGAGAGTGTTTGGAATGTGGAACTCGCTACCACAAGGAGTAGTTGAGGCGAATAGCATAGATGCATTTAAGGGAAAGAGAGATAAGTACATGAGGGAGAAAGAAATAGAAGAATATGCTGATCGGGTTAGATGAAGTAGGGTGGGAGGAGGATCATGCGAAGCACAAACACTGGCATAGACCAGTTGGGCCGAATGGCCTGTTGCTGTGCTGTTGAATTCCATGTAATTCTATGTAATATTCGGTGACCCCCCTGATGGTAAGTGTGTATTGATGGATTTTAGACAACGACAAGACTGGGCTCAACAGGATCACACATGAAAAATGGCCACTTAGATAAAGCCCCAAAATGGCTGCTTGTGGAACTGTACCCCAAGATAAGTCATTGCCTTCAAGAGAGAAGTGAAGAAAATTGGGGGGGAAAAAAATGATCCTTAAACTGCTCTAAGTAAAAATCCATTTCTGTCAGCAAATTCCATGGTAGCAATCGAAACAAGGGGTTCAGAGGATATCGTAACTTACAACAGTGGTACTCAAAATGTTCAGTGGTTGATGATATTACTGTCTGGAATTCAGTGACAGATATCTTAACTTAGTTATAACAGAGTGAACTGTAAAAATTAGCCCTCTTGATGTGGACCTTCACTTTACGAAAGGGCAAATCGGACAACCAGGTATACAGTGTGTTCAATTCATGGCTCCCTTTCATAGCCCAGTCATTAAAATTAATAACTGTAAAAATTTGAAGGGCTGAAAATCAGACTTCCTCTGATAAAGAGGTGTTGCATGACATAGGACTTAACAGAACTTAACTTTGATGATGTAGCATCTAAAGAACAGGTAGTTATTTGCAAGTGAGTTACACTGGTGTTCACTATCTGCAATATATTATAAAATAATAATTTTACAGGTGCAGTTAGAAAAACACAGTAATACATTGATATTATTATTTGAAAACCTGGCATTTAAAGAATGAAGAATGTAAAATTACTTTTTTGTGTCAAATCTATCATAGTCATAAATCATCTTTAAAGCATATGGCCATGAAATTATGCTGTGGGATAAATGTGTGAAAGCCTATCACGGATGTCTGGAGTTCCTTTGTTCTGTACTTTAGCTGAGGTGTAAATCCATTTAAAATAATTGCATTTCAGCTAAAATAATGTACAAAGCAAATTTAGATGTACACTGTAAGCAATCACATATGCTATTATCCCAGGACACATTTTCATGGCCCAATGGTAAACCTCTTCATACATGCAGTACAATACTTTTTATGCACAGACAAATAAACTTCTGAATATCATTAGAATGGTTGTTATTAACTGACAGTTTGGTTTATGGAAAAATGCGAAATGTTCATAAATGAGAGAATTTTTTTGCCCAGAGAAGTGCTTTCAGTCCTAATGTACAAGAGCTTCAAATGTTGACTATAAATAATTTCTACCAGCTACATTTACTAATTATTGCCCTCTTTTCCCTAAGGGGTGGCTCAGTGAATGTGGCTCATTTACAGACATGGAAGGGCCTGAAATCTCTACTGTAAGGCCTGCATAAAAGCTCAAGGGCCTGCATTTGAACACCTTGTTTAATTTTTACTTTCTTCTGGCACCCTACTGTTCTTTTGCCAGACTTTGCTCAAACTCCATACCTTCAAGGTATAATAGGCCATACTGTAGCTTAAAATCATTCAGCGAAAAGGAGGAGAAAAAAAAGCGCAATGGCATAGTTGGTGATTAATACCTGATAGAATGACAGCTCTGAGTGAAACTAGAAGCTCACGCCATTTTTCATGTAGCTTTTTTCCATTGTAGTTAGCTGACACACTGTCAACCTTTCACTACAAAGAAAAGGAATTTAAAAATAGCTGGTACAGTTCAACAAGCAAATACAAATGTGAGTGAGACAGAATCGTACAGGACCTGACTCCACAGTATGAGAAGCTACTCAAGCAAGCGGCACCAAGGTTACAGATGGCCTGAGATGAAGCTCCCTTCAGCCTGTGGCTGTTGAGACTCTGCCTTTTGATTTGAGTCGATGCTCTCAGATAAAAGACTCCAGTGGCATATGCTTTTACTGAAGTAGCCTACTTTTCTAAGCTAAGGACTCCAGAGGCAGAGCCATGAAATACAGGGATACATGCAGCACATCCTTGGGGAAATCTTGTTTTATACTTGCTAATGAAGCTAAAAGGAATCTAAATATACTGATGTTGTGGACTTGTTGTTTAAGATACTGCACAGTATGAATAACTATTTACTGATGCTGAAGTATGACAGTCTAAATATTGATACTAAAATATTTCCCAGTTGCTAATTTTAAAATTCAACTCTTCAAACAAAGGCTAGAAGTTTTACTGATTGCCCCCATTTTACAGATGATTTTACTCCTTGTTTTTTTTGTTACTTCCCCACCTCGAAGCCAGATACTATTCCCTAATCAAGAGGTAGGGCAAGTGACCCTTCCCTGGGTATCTCCCAATACCATTCTTGTCCCAGTGACTAAGTTCGAGAGGTTGACCTGATTTCCCGTTGAACTTTCTTGGGAAGCACCTTCTGATACCTCACATCAAGTGGCCATGAAGAATTAGCTGTTAGCATGCAGTTGGCAGCCATGAATGTGTATCCCAGCATGAGTTAGTGCCTTCAGGAGAGGAGGAGAGAATATTGGCAGACTAAAACAAAATATAGGAGGTTTCAAAAAATACCCTTAAAAATCTAGTTAAAGTTTCGAGTGTGAACCCCTTATCAGGACTGGAAGATATGACAGATGAACAGCATTTTAATAGGAAGAGGATAAAGGGGTACTTTACAGGTCATTCTATTTCTTTTCCCATCTATGTCTTCTGGGATTCATAGGTACCAGCCGCCCACTAATACCAAATTCTTCATGGCCACTTGGAGTGAGGTATCAGAAAGCGCTTCCCAGGAAAGTTCAATGGGAAATCAGATCAACCTCTGGCACCACAGTGGAAATACTGTTTAATCACTGGGTCAAGAATAGTATTGGGAGATACCTGGGGAACGGTTGCTTGCCCTACCTCTTGATTAGGGAATCAGTATAGATTTTAGACCCTTCCGTGGCTGCAAATGAATCATGTTCACTGAATGCTTCCACAGGCCATCATGGTCCCTGCTGTGATGAGGATATCATCTTCTGGAGAATCATGGAGCACAGTTGCTTCATACTACTCTGACGTTTAGTGCTTTTCTCTCACTGATGTATTGTTAATTATTGATTTTTGATATGCTTTATAGTTGAGAATGGCTAATTACTTTATTTGTAGTGGCTTACTTTCAATACCCCACAGGAATAAAATGCATTGTCGTTTCATTTTGATGTAGCTTCCTTTGCTGTTCTATCATTCATATTGCACCATGGTACTACAATTGTATACAATATCCTCCAGTAACGGTGACAATGTCGAAGACTTTTAAAGGGAACAACAAAGCAATATACTGCAGATGCTGAAAATTTGAAACAAAAACAGAAAATGTTGGAAACATTCAGCAGGTCAATCAGTATCTGTGGAGAGGACAAACAAATTAACGTTTCAAGTGTGTGAACTCTGTCAGGGCTGGAAGATATTACAGATGAACAGAATTTAAAAAGGAATTGGGCAAGGGTAAGGAGGACTGGGAAACACACACATATGTAGGAAAAGAAATAGAATGGCCTGTAAAGTGCCACCATGTCCTGTTCCTTTTTAAAATGCTGCTCATCTGTAATATCTTCCAATTCTGACAAAATAGTTCACACAATCAAAACTTTAACAAGATTTTTAAGGGTATTTTTTGAAACCTCCTACATTTTGTTTTAGTTTTGGCAATTTTCTCTTCTTCTCTTCTGAAGGCACTAATTCCTGCTGGGATACAGATTCACTGGTGACAATTCTGCACCAATACCTAATTCTTTATGGCCACTTGAGTGAGGTATCAGGAAGTGAATACTAATATGCAATTCACCATGGGGTGCATCACAGTAGAACCTGATATCCTCGTCTGGTGTCCACTCACACCCACTTTTCAGTCAGAGGCACTGGACAATGGTCAAGAGTGGCAACCCTGGCTGAGTTTTCTTTTCCTTCTTAGGCCAGGGGCGTTGAGGTCAATTGCATCATCCATTCCGCCACCCTGCTGAGGTCATTCAACTCAATACAGACTAAGATCGAACCTGGAACCTTCCTGGTCTCTACTGCTCAATTTCATATTTATTAATTGTGCCAGTGGGAGTGACTAGTGTTAAGGATTTTAAACTTAGGGGGATATGCCAATGCAAGATACACAAAGGAAGGAAAGGAAGGAAGGGAAGCATGTAAAGCACAGTACGTCTGGTAGCCAACTTTACACAACAAAATCTGACACCAAGTATATCCTTATAAGTACAGGAGAAGTTAAGAAGGATAAAAGGCCATTTAGCCGATTAAGGCTCATCCTTTTAGTACCCCAGCTCTCTCATTATTGCAATCAGCCGCTTTGTGAATACCCCTAATGTTTTTGCCTCCATTATCCTACTTGCCAAATTATTCCCAACATTTATCAGCCTCTGAGTAAAGAATTCTTCCAAATATTAGTTTTTAATTACATTTTACAAGGATTACAATAGCATCAAATTAAAACATAGCAAAACCACAGTTCACTGTTCCCAAAAATAGGTCAATGGTGGCTTTATTCAAACTCTCCAAATTGTGCAAACATAGGATTTACAATGTGAGTTATATGGGGAAATTTATTACGTGGCTAACCAAATCCACAAATGTTAATTACATGCAATTAGCATGATTTATGCATAAGTTATGCCTAATGATGCAACAATTCAGCTTTCCAAGTTTTGTAAAGTATCATTTTTTTGAATCAGTAGAAAGGTGACCAGAAGTACAGTATAGAGTTATTACCTAAAGTGCACTGCCAGCTATTTGTAATTTTTCATCATATTAACATTATTAAAATAAGAACAATGGGTAACGGGAGTGCTGGTAATCCAATTAAAGGAATCAGATAACAGAAAGCATTATAAAAAGCTGGAGCTGTTATAGTCTTAACTACCAAAATACCCATGGTATTGGTTTTCCATTTGTAAAACGTGTTACTAAGTCGGAGGAGTGGATTTTTAATCTGTTTTTTTTTGTGATGCCAGCCAGTGCACTCCTGGTCAATAATGCGAGATGATATTTATGGATGAATAATTCTGACAGATTAATATTTCTGACGGATTAATAATTCTGACAGATTAATCATTGTGATGCCATCACTATAAGTTTATGGATGAATCATTTGTCATTGACTACCAGAAAATGCTGCAGATGACATTTATTTTAGACAAAACAAAATCTCAATTCTGCATAGTTTGGTATAAGAGAAGCCCCAAGCTAATGGAGCTAGATGTCGCAGATGGAAGGGTAAAATGTAGAGCAGGAACAGGCAATCTGGACGTATAGGGCATCACATGACTAGTACTATGGTTATCATGAGTATTTCTTTCTTCGGCTGCATATTCAAATTATACAAAGCATATCATAATAAAAGAACAGAAACACACCTGGCATTGTGCAAAGCAATCATACAGATCAAGAAAATCCCAGGTTCAAACCTTGGTCAGTGCAGAGCTCAGTCTTCTGCCATGTTGAATGTTGCTGACCTGCGAGTTCCTTTATTGGCTTGCTCTATTTTGCTTGGGCCAACTGAGTGACATTAGTCCAATGCAGCTGGGATGACTATCTCTGCGAGTCTCCTTCCCCCACCCTCCGCATGCCTCCCCTCACCCACCAATCTCCCAATCCCCCCCGGGAGGAGGGCACCACTAAAACAAACCAAATGGCCCAATAAACTAAAATGCACGCAAGAGTATTATATGGTCATTTCATTCTCATTGTTTACAAGACAAGACAATGTCCTGTGGAGACCACTGGTCGCAGAAAGTGTATTTATGGGCTTACAAGTCAGAAATTCTTGAAGACACTGTGCTTTTTAAACAAACATACTTTTGCATTCTCTTAGTTATAGGCTAACGATGCATGGATGCAAATCTAGCCCAAGTTTCAAGTGGATTTATCTGCACAATCTGCCCCTGTGTATGGTTACTGCTTTCATTGCAAACAATCCAGTATTGCAGTGCTGCAAATAAGAACATAAGAACAGAAGAAATAGGAGCAGGAGTAGGCCCTCCGGCCCCTTGAGCCTGCTCCGCTGTTCAACAAGATCATGGCTGATCTTCTACCTCAACGCCATTTTCCTGCACGATCCCCATATCCCTTGATGCCTTTAATATCTAGAAATCTATCGATCTCTGTTTTGAATGTGCTCAATGACTGAGCCTCCACAGTCCTCTGAGGTAGAGAATTCCAAAGATTCACCACACTCTGAGTCAAGAAATTTCTCCTCATCTCAGTCCTAAATGGTTGACCCCTTATTCTGAGACTGTGACCCCTGGTTCTAGATTCCCCAGCCAGGGGAAACAGCCTCCTTGCATCTATCCTGTCGAGCCCTGTAAGAATTTTGCATGCTTCAATGAGATCACCTCTCATTCTTCTAAACTCTAGAGAGTACAGGCCTCGTCTACTCAATCTCTCCTCAAACGACAATCCCACCATCCCAGGAATCAGTCTGGTGAACCTTCGTTGCACTCCCTCTATGGCAAGTATATCCTTTCTTAGGTAAGGAGACCAAGATTGTACACAACACTCCAGGTGCGGTATCACCAAGGCCCTATATAATTGCAGTAAGACATCTTTACTCCTGTACTCAAATCCTCTTGTAATAAAGGCCAACATGCCATTTGCCTTCCGAATTGCTTGCTGCAGCTGCATGTTAGCTTTCAGTGACTCATGTACAAGGACACCCAGGTCCCTTTGAACATCAATATTCCCAGTCTCTCACCATTTAAAAAATTCTCTGCATTTCTGTTTTTCCTACCAAAGTGGATAACTTCACATTTTTCCACATTATATTCTATCTGCCATGTTCTTGCCCACTCACTTAGCCTGTCTATATCCCCTTGAATCCTCTTTGCATCTTCCTCACAACTCACATTCCCACCTAATTTTGTGTCATCAGCAAACTTGGAAATATTACATTTGGTCCCATCATTCAAATCATTGATATAGATTGTGATTAGCTGGGGCCCAAGCACTGATCCCTGTGGTACCCCACGAGTCACAGTCTGCCAACCTGAAAAAGACCCGTTTATTCCTACTCTCTGTTTTCTGTCTGTTAACCAATTCTCAATCCATGCCAGTATATTACCCCAAATTCTATGTGCTCTAACTTTGTTCACCAACCTCCTGTGTGGGACCTTATCGAAAGCCTTCTGAAAACCCAATAAACCACATCCACTGGTTCCCCTTTATCTATTCTATTGGTCATATCCTCAAAGAACTCCAATAGGTTTGTCAAACACGATTTCCCTTTCATAAATTCATGTTGACTCTGTCAAATCCTATTATTATTTTCTAAGTGTCCTGGTATCACATTCTTTATAATAGATTCTAACATTTTCCCTACGACTGATGTCAGGCGAACAGGTCTGTAGTTCCCTGTTTTCTCTCCCCCTCCTTTCTTAAATAGTGGGGTTACATTTGCTACCCTCCAATCTGCAGGAACCATTCCAGAATCTCTAGAATTTTGGACAATGTCAACCAATGAATCCACTATCTCTATAGCCACCTCTTTCAAAACCCTGGAATGTCGATCATCAGGTTCTTGGGATTTATCAGCTTTCAGTCCCATTAATTTCTCTAGTGCTATTTTTATACGAATAGTAATTTCTTTCAGTTCCTCATTCTCGCCAGTCCCTTGGTTCTCTAGTATTTCTGAATTTTTTGTGTCTTCTTCCGTGAAGACAGACACAAAGGGCTTGATATCAGGAGGGAGGCAGGTTGGCAGCGGAGGGTCGACTGGGCACGTGGGTAATGCACCCAGTGAATTCGGGGTGCTCCGCATGCGATCGCAGCCTAATTGAAGGCACATACCTTGGCTACCGGGTTTCGCGCTGGAAAGCCGTGCAATGGGCGGACTGCGCACCTCCATCATAGGGTGACAGTTGGAGGAGCCCTATTTAAAGGGGCAGTCCTCCACTGACTGATGCAGCAGAAAATAGTCAAAATTACAGCATGGAACTGCCCAGGGGGAAGGCTGCTCCCAGGTTTAATGATGCCTCACTCCAGGTCTTACTGGATGGGGTGAGGAGGAGGAGGAGGAGGAGGAGGGAGATCTTCCACCCGGCGGACGGGAGGAAGTGGCCTGCCTCTGCCACCAAGAAGGCCTGGCATGAGGTGGCAGAGGAGGTCACTAGCACCACCAACATACCATGCACCTGCATATAGTGCTGGAGGCGCTTCAATGACCTAAGTAGGTCAGCCAAAGTGAGTACTCTTACTCATTCCCCTATACTCTTTCTGCCACATCACTGCCCCCACCTCACATCTCCTTCTGCACTGCCAACACTACTCCATCACATCACTTCTCACACCCACTCAAAGCTCATCCTCATCTTACCTGCACCTACTCACCTTGCCAGTACTCATCCCACCACGACCACTCAACCCAATCCTCATACAATCTCATGGCTCGATCTCATACTCACCCTCTCATGCATCTCTTTCACGGTCAGCCTCACCCAGCCTGCCACTACCTGTGCTGCAGCCACAGGGTATGCATCACATATGTGCAGTAGGAAGCGTAAGGCAAATGTGTCGTGAGCATGAAGGGGATGCACAAGGGTGTTTGAGGGTTTGTCATGGTTTTTACTTTTATTTGATTTCTGATCAACTTACATCACATTTTATATTGGCACCACCACTGCCACGTCTTTGCAAATCTTGTATGGTTTGTGCAATAATGCCCTTTCCTGAGGATCACCATGAAGACCCACAACCGATGCCACCCATTGTGTCACTGCAGAGTGGGTGTAGCTGTATTTGCAGGGCTCTTTTGTGCAGACGACTGAGAGATGCTGGCGATGTCCCCGGTGGCACCCTGGAAGGATGTGGAGGAGAAGTTGTTGAGGGCAGTGGTGACTTTGACAGCGACAGGTAAGAAGATGGTGCTCGGGCCAGCCGGGAGCAGCTCGGCATGAAGGAGGCTGCAGATGTCCACGACTACATGTCGGGTGACTCCATGTGCACTGCTGCTCAGAGAGGTCCAGGAAGCTGAGTCTCGGTCTGTGGACCCTGTGGCGAGGGTAGTTCCTTCTGCGATGCATCTCTCTCTGCGGTTGCCCTTCCTCCTGCTATGCAGGTGGATGTGTCACAGCACTGTGTTGCGGAGCTCCACGTGGCAGAGGTGGACGGCATGGCCGGCGAGGCTGTTCGTCTTCCGAGGAGGTCATGACTGCAGCTATGGCGGCCCCCATCTGGAAGATGTACGTTTGAGGGGATCCGCAAGGTAGGTAAATGTGTCTGCACACCGGGGTTGAGGTTGCAAGTTTGTGAATTTTATTGTTAGGAGGAGGGTGGTGGAGGCCAAACTTTGTCCGAAGAGACAGAATGGCCTCCTGCAATGAGAGAGGGCCTCCCCCGCAACCTGTCAAATGGACCTTTGCTGCAACACGTCCATTTCAACTGGGAGTGTTTCCCCCAGTAGGGGAAACACTCTCAGTTTGGTTGAAAATCTCACCCCTCCTAAAATATCCGACAAATCAGGTCTGCTAATGACCTGAACTATCACATTAATTGCCTTAAGTGGGATCCCGCTGGCTTTAATTGCCGGCGGGAGTCCGACATGCGGGGGCTGCGCGCGCATGTCAGCGCGTCACTGGGGAACCCGGAAGTGGGCGGGTTGGAGCCGGGCTCCGGACCTGCCCCAGGAATCCCCGATTTTCAGAGCCCCCCTCCCCCGCCACAAACCCACCCACTCGGACGTCCAAAAATCGAGCCCAAAGAATTTGATTAATTTCTCTGCCATTTCTTTATTCCCCATTATAAATTCTCCCGTCTCTGTTTCTAAGGGATCCACATTTGTCTTCACCAGATTTTTCCTTTTTACATACATATCGAAGCTTTTACAGCCTATTTTTATGTTTCTCACTAGTTTACTCTCATATTCTATTTTCCCTTTCTTTATCAATTTCTTGGTCCTCCTTTGCTGAATTCTAAAATCCCAATCCTCAGGCTTACTGCTTTCTCTGGCAACTCTGTATGCCTCTTCCTTTGATTTAATACTATCTTTAATTTCTTTTGTTAGCCACGGTTGGACCACTTTTCCTGTTGGGTATTTGTGCCTTAAAGGAATAGATATTTGTTGCAAATTATGTATTCTTTAAATGTTAGCCAGTGCCTGTCTACCGTCATACCTTTTAATGTAGTTCCCCCATCAACCACAGCCAACTTGCGCCTCATACCTTCGTAAATGCAAATTGTAATCCAGGAAAACAAGTAATTGCGATGATGTTGATTTGTTAGGAGCTTTAACAAGTTTCCAGTTCACTGCTCTCAATCATAGAGCCCACAGATATTTGGTAGCTCAGTAGCTTTACTAGACTGCCAACTCAAAAGGTCAGAGGCTTAAGTGCCAGAATCCTGATGCTTACTTTTATCTGCTTTTATTGGTTTAAGAACATGAACATAAGAAATAGGAGCAGGTGTAGGCCATATGGCCCCTCGAGCCTGCTCTGCCATTCAATCAGATCATGGCTGATCTTCGACCTCATTTCCATTTTCCTGCCCGATCCCCAGATCCCTTGATTCACCTAGAGTCCAAAAACCTATCAATCTCAGCCTTGAATATACTGATCGACTCAGCATCCACAGCCTTCTGGGGTAGAGAATTCCAAAGATTCACAACCCTCTGAGTGAAGAAATTCCTTCTCACCTCAGCCTTAAATGGCTGACCCCATATCCTGTGACGATGCCCCCTAGTTCTCTCTAGCCAGGGGAAACAACCTCTTGGCATCTACCCTCTCAAGCCCCCTCAGAATCTTATATGTTTCAACGAGATCACCTCTCATTATTCTAAACTCCAGGCAGTATAGGCCCATTCTACTCAACCTCTCCTCATAGGACAACCCTCTCATCCCTGGAATTAATCTAGTGAACCGTTGTTGCACTGCCTCCAGGGCAAGTATATCCTTCCTTAGATAAGGGGACAAAATTGTACGCAGTACTCCAGATGAGGTCTCACCAAAGCCCTGTACAATTGTAGGAAGACTTCCTTACTCTTGTACTCCAACCCCCTTCCAATAAAGGCCAATATGCCATTTGCTTTCCTAATTGCTTGCGGTACCTGCATGTTAACTTTTTGTCTTTCTTGTACGAGGACATCCGAGTCTCTCTGAACACCAACATTTAATAGTTTCTCACCATTTAAAAAATATTCTGTTTTTCTATTCTTCCTACCAAAGTGAATAACTTCACATTTCCCCACATTATACTCCAACTGCCACCTTCTTGCCCTGTCGAGATCCCTTTGCAGACTCTTTGTGTCCTCCCCACAGCAAACTTTCCCACCTAGCTTTGTATCGTCATCAAACTTGGATATATTACACTCAGTCCCTTCATCAAAGTCATTAATATAGATTGTAAATAGCTGAGGCCCAAGCACCGATCCTTGCGGCACCCCACTAGTTAGAGCCTGCCAACCTGATAAGGACCCGTTTATCCCTATTCTCTGTTTTCTGTCCATTATCCAATCCTCTATCCTTGCTAATATGTTATCACCAACCCCATGAGCCCTTATCTTAAGTAACAGCCTTTTATGTGGCACCTTATTGATGCCTTTTGAAAATTCAAATATACGACATCCACCGATTCCCCTTTATCTAGCCTGCTAGTTACATCCTCAAAAAACTTTAATAAAATAGTCAAACATGATTTCCCTTTCATAAAACCATGTTGACTCTGCCTAATCATATTATGATTTTCTAAGTGCCCTGTTACCACTTCCTCAATAATGGATTCCATCATTTTCTCAACGACTGATATCAGGCTAACTGGCCTGTAATTCCCTGTTATCTCTCTCCCTTCTTTCTTGAATAGTGGGATTTCATTTGCTACCTTCCAATCCGATGGGACAGTTCTAGAATTTTGGAAGATCACAACCAATGCATCCATTATCTCTGCAGCCACCTCTTTTAGAACCCTCGGATGTGGGCCATCAGGTCCAGCGGATTTATCGGCTTTTATTCTCATTAGTTTCTCAAGTACTTTTTCTCTACTGATATTAATGACTTTAAATTCCTCTCTCTCATTAGCCCCTTCATTCCCCATTATTTCTGGTATGTTTTTTGTGTCTTCTACTGTGAAGACAGATACAAAATATTTGTTTAACGCATCTGCCATTTCCTGATTCCCCAATATGTTCTCTCCTGCCTCAGCCTCTAAGGGACCAATGTTTACTTTTGCTCCTCTCTTCCTTTTTACACACTTGTAGAAGCTCTTACAATCCGTTTTTATATTTCTTGCTAGTTTACTTTCATATTCTATTATCTCCTTTTTATCAATTTTTTGGTCATCCTTTACTGATTTCGAAAACTCTCCCAATCCTCAGGCTTGCTGCTCTTCTTGCCAAAATTACAGGCCTCTTCTTTTAATCTAATACTATCCTTAACTTCTTTAGTTAGCCACGGATGGATCACTTTTTCCGTGGAGTTTTTATTTCTCAATGAAATGTGTATTTTTTGAGAATATTGAAATAGTTCTTTAAATATTTGCCATTGTTTAACAACTGTCATACCCTTTAATTCTATCATATTATGATCACTCTTCCCCAGAGGATCCTTTACTGTATGATTACTATTGAACCCTGTCTCATTACATAAGACAAGATCTAAAATAACTTGTTTCTTGGTTGGTTCCATGATGTATTGTTCTAGGAAATGATCAAATGCATTCCATGAACTCATCCTCCAGACTACCTTTGCCAATTTGATTTGCCCAGTGTATATGAAGATTAAAGTCCATATGAAGATTAATGTCCCCCACGAATACTGCATTACCTGTGTTACAAGCTCCTTTGCTCATTAGATTTCTAAATATCCCCTCACCTGACAACCCCCCCTCCTTTTCGTTTAAAGCCCTGCCTACAGTCCTAGTTATTCAATTTGCCAGGACACTGATCCCAGCCGGCTTTAAGTGGAGCCCGTCCCAACGGAACTGCTTCCTCTTTCCCCTTTACTGGTGCCAATGCTCCATGAATTGAAACCCCTGACTCCCACACCACTCTTTAAGCCACGCATTTAACTCTCTGATCTGTTTGTCCCTATGTCAATTTGCGCGTGGCTCAGGTAGTAATCCAGAGATTATTACCTTTGAGGTACTTCTTATTAATTTAGACCCAAGCTCCTCAAACTGCCTCAGCAGAACCTGAATCTCAGTTCTCCCCATGTCATCGGTTCCTACGTGGGCCATGGCAACTGGATGCTCCCCCTTTGATCTGTTTTTGATCTGTTTCCGGTCATAGTGAAAAGAGTGTTCATGCCAATTGTAATGCT
The DNA here is from genome assembly GCF_035084215.1 of Heptranchias perlo. NCBI lineage: Eukaryota > Metazoa > Chordata > Chondrichthyes > Hexanchiformes > Hexanchidae > Heptranchias > Heptranchias perlo. The sequence goes on along the minus strand of NC_090328.1, from coordinate 20,079,786 downwards.
GCTACCATCACCTAAGCTAAAATCAACTCATTCAGTACAGGCTATTGTTTGTACCTGGGATCTATTTGGTTTGCATGTCATAGTTCCACACTGGGCAATTTAGTTACGAACTCGGTTAACAGGCGAGGTAGGTTTTCCTACTTTCCCTATATGACACAGCTCTTCTGAAGGCTGAGCTGGCAATGGAGCGTGGAACACAATCGCACAATCAGGAAGGTGCCAAGTTCAAATCTTGGTCAGTGCTGATGTGAGACAGGACGGTGTTAAGGGAGTTATGGCTGGCTCTTGCACCCCTTACAGCCCAACAGAGAACAAATTGAAAATACCAATGAGGGCATATTAATCAAACGTCAGGAGGATGGCACGCGGCATTTTGAGTGGACCCATAGCATTAAACTATTGAACTTCATTTTGCGATTCATAAGAACATATTCATTAATATTGTGAGGTTCAAAACCCCTTTAACAAAAGATATTTGAAGGAAAGGGTTAACTATACTCTTTTTAAATATTGGTATATTTGTATATTTGTATATTCGGTGGCCTTTTTAGGTGACACCTTTCTGTCTGCTCACTGTGATTGCCTTGGCAACGGGCAGTAATCACCAGGCATTGTTCTGTGATTTTAAAATGCGAAGGATTCGAAAATGTTATTTCCACACCGTTCACCTGAGGAAGGAGGAAGCCTCCGAAAGCTTGTGGGATTAAAAATAAAATTGTTGGACTATAACTTGGTGTTGTAAAATTGTTTACAATTTTTAAATAAAGACATTTGAAAACCTACAAACACAGTAATGTGGTAAACTGTGTTGTCACAAATCCTATTTTTCCCTCACTGACGCTGATGGCATTGGAGAAGTCTGAGTTTCGGGATCGAAGACATTGTACTGCGGATAGATATCTAGATTATTAAATAGATAAGATACATGGATAATATTGAGCTTAAAGCATTGTCAGGCTTTCAAAACACATAGGCGTTTGGAAGCACAAGCTTTTCAACACAGCAGGGGGTTATGTAACAAAAGGCAACAAAGACATACATCAAAGTCTTTGGATCAGGAAAGCAATGATAGGTGTGAAAAAAGCATGGGCCTCTCATTCCTATCTGGTAATCTGTTCAAAAGAACTGGGATTTGTAAAACATCAAATAGTATTGCACCCACCATATGGTCAAATGGAAAAAGGAATGGATTTGAAGCCACAGAAGCAATCAAAATTGGAGACACGAGGACCATTAAAGAATGTTTGGGTGTAGAAATGTAAGGGGGCTATCTCTACATGAAAAGCCATAAACAGAGACAGTAAAGGGGCCTTTTACAACCCATCGTTCGAGCACATGGTCTTTTCTGCATCAAAGGGTCTCCAGTCACATGATCAAAGCCTAAACTGTCAATCATTGAAGTATGTTAATAATTGAGGCATAGCAACAGGGAGCGATTGGTCAAAAAGAATGGCCCTCCCCAATCCTACTTCCGAGTGGTAAAAAAAAAACAATCTGAAAAGAAGACTTTGAGAGAAGAACAGTCTCTTCTCTTCACCACTCGGCAGGCACAAGGAATACACACTGCAGTTGAACATCACGCAATAAGAAGAGGAGCTCGAGTTCTGAAGAACTGATCAACCTTCAGACCCGATGAGCAAAATCCTTGGTTTAAAGGTTGAATATGTATTAATGGTTTGCCTGGTGTGTGTATGAATTGTTAAGTCATTACATAATAACGTTGCAAATTATTAAGTGTATAATGGGATATAATGGAGAAAAGTCATATGTATGGTTTGATTTTGCTTCATGAATGCTTGTATGAATGATAACATCATTAAATAACTACTTTTGATTAACTATCTTGAGTCAGAGTGACTTTCTTTGCTTGACTATTTGTCCAGTGTCCAAGAATCACACAAAATAAGGAATTCCCTACATTAAAAGTCATTAATATAGATTGTAAATAGCTGAAGCCCAAGCACCGATCCTTGCGACACCCCACTAGTTAGAGCCTGCCAACCTGAGAATGACCCGTTTATCCCTCCTCTCTGTTTTCTGTCCGTTAACCAATCCTCTATCCATGCTAATATGTTACCCCCAACTCCATGAGCCCTTATTTTGCCGAACAACCTTTTATGTGGCACCTTATCGAATGCCTTTTGAAAATCCAAACATACTACATCCACTGGTTCCCCTTTATCTAGCCTGCTAGTTACATCCTCAAAAAACTCTAATAAAATAGTCAAACATGATTTCCCTTCCGTAAAACCATGTTGACTCTGCCTAATCATGGATTTCGGAGCTTGAGCAACAGCTGGCGTCACTGCAGTGCATCCGCGAGGTTGAGAGTTTCAAGAGATGGTCACCCCACAGCTTAAGTGTGTGCAGGCAGAGAGGGACTGGGTGACCCCCAGACAGACAAGGAGGACTAGGCAGATAGTGCAGGAGCTCCTGGAGGCATCTCGCTCTCTAGCCAGTAATCAGTTCTGAATACTGGTGGGGGATTGGGATTCCTCTGGGGAGAGCCAAGTCCAGAGCGCCATATGTGACTCAGCTGTACAGGGGGGGAGGAGAAAGGTCAGGAGAGCAATTGTGATAGGGGATTCAATAGTTAGAAGAACAGATAGGCATTTCTGTGGCCACAGATGAGATTCCAGGATGGTATGCTGCCTCCCTGGTGCCTGGTTCAAGGATGTCACCAAACGGCTGCAGAACATTCTGGAGGGGGAGGGTGAACAGCCAGAGGTCAAGGTCCATATCGGTACCAACAACATAAGTAGAAAGAGGGATGGGATTCTGCAGGCAGATTTTAAAGAGTTAGGAAAGATATTAATACGCAGGACCTCAATGGTAGTAATCTCCAGCTTACTCCCGGTGTCTCGTGCGAGCGAGTATAGAAATAGGAGGATAGAGAAGATGAATGCGTGGCTGGAAAGATGGTGCAGGAGGGAGGGCTTTAGATTCCTGGGGCATTGGGACCAGTTCTGGGGGAGGTGGGATCTGTACAAGCTGGATGGTTGCGCCTCAAGAGCACCGGGACCAATATCCTCGTGGGGAGGTATGCGAGTGCTCTGGGGGAGGGTTTAAACTAGCATGGCAGGGGGATGGGAACCTGAGCGTAGATTCAGAAGGGAGAGAAGCAGAGCTGGAAATGGAAAGCAGAAAATTAGTAAGTGAATTTGGAAGGCAGAGGAAACAAAGGTTAGAAAATAGACAACAAAGGAGTTTGGCAGTGCTTAATGGTATGTACCTCAATGCAAGCAGTATGGTGAATGAGGCAGATGAGCCAAGGGCACAGATAGACACGTGGCAGTATGATATCTTAGCTATTACTGAAACATGGCTTAAACAGGGGCAGGTAATGGCTGCTCAACGTTCCTGGTCACAGGGTTTTCAGACGAGATAGAGAGGGGGATAAAAAAAGGAGGGGGGGGGGTGGCAATATTGGTTAAAGAAACAATTACAGCTGTGAGGAGGGGTGATATGTTAGAAGGATCATCAAATGAGGCCAAATGGGTAGGGCTAAAGAACAAAAATGGGGCCGATATGCTGCTGGGAGTGTACCACAGACCCCAAAACAGTCAGAGGGGGATAGAAGAGCAAATATACAGTGCAAACTGAGAAGTGCGAACACAATAGGGCAGTAATAGTAAGGGATTTCAACTACCCTAATATTAACTGGGATACAATCAGTGCAAAACCGGCGCAGAATTCTTGAACTGCATTCAGGAGAACTTTGTTAGCCAGTATGTAGCAAGCCCAACAAGAGAGGGGGCAGTTCTAGACTTAGTTTTAGGGAATGAAGCTGGGCAGGTGGAAGGAGTATCAGTGGGAGAGCATTTTGCTGGGAGTGATCATAATTCAGTTTGATTTAGCATAGTTATGGAAAAGCACAAAGATAGAACAGGGATAAAAGTTCTAAATTGGGGAAAGGCCAATTTTCCGAAGCTGGGAAGTGGTTAAGCAAAAGTGAACTGGAAACAGCAACTTGAAGGTAAATCAGTGTCAGAGCAGTGGGAGGCATTCAAGGGGGAGGTTTAAGGGGTTCAGAGTAAACATGTTCCCACAATGAAAAAGGGTGGGACTGCCAAATCTAGAGCCCCCTGGATGACATGGAGCATACTGGGTAAGATAAGGCAAAAAAGGAAAACTTATGTCAGATACCGAGAGCTCAATACTGCAGAAAGCCTAGAGGCGTATAGAAAGTGCAAGGGTGAAATTAAAAAGAAAATTAGGAAAGCAAAGAGAGGGCATGAAAAAATACTGGCAAGTAAAATTAAGGAAAACCCAAAAATGTTTTATAAATACATAAAGAGCAAGAGGATAACTAAGGAAAGAGTAGGGCCTATTAGAGACCAAAAAGGTAACCTATGTGTGGAGGCGGAAGATATGGGTATGCTTCTTGATGAATACTTTGTGTCTGTCTTCACAGAAGAGGGGGTAATGCAGACATTGTAGTTAAGGAGGAGGAGTGTGAAATATTGGATGGGATAAACATAGCGAGAGAGAAAATATTAAGGGGTTTACTATCTTTGAAAGTAGATAAATCGCCAGGCCCGGAGTAATGTATTCCAGGCTGTTAAGAGAAGCAAGGGAGGAAATAGTGGAGGCTCTGACATCATTTATAATCCTCTCTGGCTATAGGTATGGTGCCGGAGGATTGGAGGACTGCTAACATTGTACCGTTGTTTAAAACGAGAGAAAGAGATAGACCGAGTAATTATAGGCCAGTCAGTCCTCGGTGGTCGGCGAATTATTGGAATCGATTCTGAGGGTGAGCATAAATCGTCATTTAGCAAGGTACAGGTTAATCAAGACAGTCAGCATGGATTTGTTAAGGGAAGGTCGTGTCTGACTTACTTGATGGAATATTTTAAGGAGGTAACAAGGAGAGTCGATGGGGGTAAGGCATTTGATGTAGTGCACATGGATTTTAGCAAGGCTTTTGACAAGGTCCCACATGGCAGACTGGTCAAAAAAATAAAAGCCCATGGGATCCAAGGGAAAGTGGCTAGTTGGATCCAAAATTGGCTCAGTGGCAGGAAGCAAAGGGTAATGGTTGGCGGGTGTTTTCGCGACTGGAAGGCTGTTTCCAGTTGGGTCCCGCAAGGCTCAGTACTGAGTCCCTTGCTCTTTGTGGTATATATTAATGATTTGGACTTGAATGTGGGGGGCTTGATCAAGAAGTTTCCAGATGATACAAAAATTGCCCGTGTGGTTGATAGTGAGGAGGAAATCGGTAGACTGCAGGAAGATATCAATGGACTGGTCAGGTGGGCAGAAAAGTGGCAAATGGAATTCAATCCAGAGAAGTGTGAGGTAATGCATTTGGGAAGGGCAAACAAGGCAAGGGAGTACACAATAAATGGGAGGTACTGAGAAGTGTAGAGGAACAAAGGGACCTTGAAGTGCATGTCCACAGATCACTGAAGGTAGATAAGGTGGCTAAAAAGGTATACGGAATACTTTCCTTTATTAGCCGAGGCATAGAATATAAGAGAGGGGAGGTTATGCTCGAATTGCATAAAACATTGGTGAGGCTGCAGCTTGAGTACTGCATACAGTTCTGGTCACTACATTACAGGAAAGATGTGATTGCACTGGAGAGAGTACAGACGAGATTTACGATGATGTTGTCAGGGCTGCAGAATTTTAGCTCTGAGAAAAGATTGGATAGGCTGGGATAGTTTTCTTTGGAACAAAGGAGACTGAGGGGAGATTTAATTGAGGTATATAAAATTCTGACATGACTAGATAGAGTGGATAGGGAGGACCTATTTCCCTTAGCAGAGGAGTCAGTGACCTGGAGGCATGGATTTAAAATAATTGGTAGAAGGATTAGAGGGAAGCTGAAGAGAAATTTTTTCACCCAAAGGGTGGTAGGGATCTGGAACTCACTGCCTGAAAGGGTGGTAGAGGCAGAAACCCTCAACTTATTTAAAAAGTACTTAGATGAGCACTTGAAGTGCCGTAACCTGCAAGGCTATGGACCAAGTCCTGGAAAGTGGGATTAAGGTGGACAGCTCTCTTTCGGCCAGCACGGACACGATGGGCTGAATGGCCTCCTTCTGTGCCATAATTTTCTATGATTCTGTGATTCATATTATGATGTTCAAAGTGCCCTGTTACCACTTCCTTAATAATGGATTCCAGCATTTTCCCGACGACGGATGTCAGGCTAATTGGCCTGTAGTTCGCTGTTTTCTCTCTCCCTCCTTTCTTGAATAGCAGAGTTACATTTGCTACCTTCCAATCCACTGGGACCGTTCTGGAATCTAGGGAATTTTGGAAGATCATAACCAATGCATCCACGATCTCTGCAACCACCACTTTTAATTCCCTCGGATGTAGGCCATCAGGTCCAGGGGATTTATCGGCTTTTAGTCCCGTTAGTTTTCTCCACTGATATTAATTACCTTAGGTTCCTCGCACTCATAAGCATCTTGGTTCCCCATTATTTCTGGTAAGCTTTTTGTGTCTTCTTCTATGAAGACAAATACAAAATATTTGTTTGACGCATCTGCCATTTCCTGATTCCCCATTATAATTTCTCTTGTCTCAGCCTCGAGAGGATCAATGTTTACTTATGATACTCTCTTCCTTTTTACATACGTGTAGAAGCTCTTACAATCCATTTTTATATTGCTTGCTCGTTTACTTTCATATTTTATTTTCTCCCTTCTTATCAATTTTTTGGTCAGCCTTTGCTGGTTTCCAAAACTTTCCCAATCCTCAGACTTACTACTCTTCTTGGCAGCATTATAGGCCTCTTCTTTTAATCTAATACTTAATTTCTTTGGTTAGCCATGGGTGGATCACTTTGCCTGTGGAGTTTTTATTTCTCAATGGAATGTATATTTGTTGAGAATATTGAAATATTTCTTGAAATGTTTGGCATTGCTTTTCAACCGTCACACCCTTTAATTTAATTTCCCAATCTACCTGAACCAACTCGCCCCTCATCCCTTTGTAATTGGCTTTATTTAAGTTTAGGACTGTAGTTTCGGACTTAAGTACGTCACTCTCAAACTCATATTATAATCACTCTTCCCCAGAGAATCCTTGACTGTGAGATTACTAATTAACCCTGTCTCATTACACAATACAAAATCTAAAATAACCTGTTCCCTGGTTGGTTCCATTACATATTGATCTCGGAAACCATCTCGAATGCATTCCATGAACTCGTCCTCTAAATTACCTTTGCCTAGTCTATATGAAGATTAAAGTCCCCCATGATGACTGCATTACCGATGTTACAAGCTCCTATTATTTCATGATTAATACCCTGTCCAACGGTATTGCTACTATTAGGGGGCCTATAAACTACTCCCACCAGTGTTTTTTGCCCCTTGTTATTTCTTATTTCCACCCAAACTGATTCTACTTCCTGATCATGTGTCAGACTGATCTCAACTGAAATGTCACTTCAATTATCCTCTGTACTCCTGGGCAGAGAGAGGAAAACCAACCAGGGTTCCTGTTTCTGATTATCAACCTGTGGCCCCTGCTAGAAAATAGGTGTGTCTGTGTACATGCATGTGCATGTCAAATGTCAGTTGAGGACGAGAGCAGGCTCAGGGCTCAGGTGTAATGCCCTTGCTGTTGAATAGCCCACTAACATAGTTGCTAACCAGAGGATACAGATTTAATATAATTGGCAAAGGAACCGGGTGGGGAGAGGAGGAGAAATTATTTTACACAACGAGTTGTTATGATTTGGAATGCACTGCCTAAAAAGGTGGTGGAAGCAGATTCAACAGTAACTTTCAAAAGGGAATTGGATATATATACTTGAAAAGGAAAGATTTGTAGGGCTGTGGGGAAAGAGCAGGGGAGTGGGGCTGAATCAACAGCTCTTTCAAAGACCCAGCAGAGGCACGATAGGCCAAACGGCCTCCTTCTGTGCTGTAAGATTCTATGAACACACCTGTCTAGGCTTACACATGAAGAATGGCCACTTGGGTAAGTTACTGGAGCACACCTCAAACCTACGGAGCCAGAATTCAGCAGAAGTCAAAACCTTCAGAAGAGGAAGCAGGGGGAAAAAACTGGCTAAAATCAAAGGTGAAAAAAGCTAAAGGATTACATAAAGTGTAAAGTTGGAGTTCAGGAGTGAGGAAAATTGCACACAACAGAAACAGCATTCGCTAAAATAGATTAAAGTTGGGAATAAAATCATAATTTTAATCCATTTCTTTGTGGGGACCATAGTATTTAAAGTCTGCTTCATTGATTGAACCATGTAAGAGCATTTTGTGAAAAAGTTAGGTAAATAGGCTCGTCTGCAACAAAACAGAATTAATTTGCAAGTAAGAAGTAAAAATTGAAAGTGGCAGGAATTGGACCATTTGAGCTTATTCACAAATACCTGAATTAGCTGTAGATATTTCCGATGACTGTGTTTTTAAAATTGGCGCTTCTATTTGTATTGTCCCACCGCAGCAACAACTATGTTGTTTGTTGCCATTTACACCACAGTTATGCAATGATAGGCTGGTGGTAGAGGTATAGCTGTGATCCTGATCGATCCAGGCAGGATAACGGTGAGTTAATGGCAGTCTGATTTCAGAGCAAAGTAGATTCCTTGACAACCTTGAGGCATAAGGTAAATCTGATCCCTACTCGTAAGGGGAAGAGATGTGTCTCTGGTTTAGTAGTGAATGGATATGTATTTGATCCCTGTAGATCTGGTTGCACTATTCAATCCCCACTGATGGCGTAGCAGAATGGCTGAGGAGTTTCAAACACCCAAATTTTCTGAAGCTTTTGAAGCTGTAAACGTGAACTCATCCCTACTAGTGAGCACTTTAAAGTTTTGACTTGCAAGAAACTGTGCACAATTAATAGCGGCATGAAAGATGTCTGGTAATATTAAAATTTTCAGCACATTATCATATTTTTGTCATGATTGTTGCATCATCATTTTTTTCCTGAATTCCCCCTGGGTTTTATTCCCACTGCCTTGCGTAATCTTTCTTTTAAGCTTCCGTCGCTACACAACAGTGAGGTGGAAAACAGAGATCCTGGAAGAATTTCCTTATATCACTGAAGATATGAAATAGAGTGGAGCCCAAATTTAACATGTGAATGGGAAATATTTAAACCAGAAGGGAAAAGTTAGTAACACTAACTTCATTGCAGGGAGGGAGAAGAGTTGATACCTGGGTACAACATTTGTCACAACAGCGTTTTAGATGACGTCACTGTCCAGGTGAGCAATTGAAGAATGTTCACTTGGGCCTACTGCCAGAACGGGCTCGTGCCCATGGAACTGGTATATGCCAGCTGTTACAGAAGAAGGAATTCCTCTGAAATATTTGTAGACAAATTGTAAACCCAGATATAAACACAACCTCCTTGTGGCTCTGTTCCTGGGCCTGGCCAAGGTGGCCATCCACAGGTCCAGATTGGAAGCAGCCCGTGGGGGTGGTCCCTCTAGCTGTTTGCCTCTCTTCCGCGGCTTTTTCCGTGCATCGGTGGCCCCGGAGACGAAGCACGTGGTGTCCGCCGGTACACTTGAGGCCTTCCGCGACCAGTGGGTACCACAGGGATTGGCGTGTATAGTGGATAGGGACAACGACAAAAAATGTTAAGATGTCTAAAAATGTCAAAAAGACAAATCTAAAGGCATTGTATCTGAATGCACGAAGCATTCGTAATAAGGTAGACAAATTAACAGCGCAAATAGATGTAAACGGACACAATATAATTGCGATTACGGAGACATGGCTGCAGGGTGACCAAGGCTGGGAGCTGAATATCCAAGGGTATTCGATATTTAGGAAGGACAGGCAAAAAGGAAAAGGAGGTGGGGTGGTGTTGTTAGTAAAGGATGAAATCAGAGAAATAGTGAGAAAGGATAATGGCTCAGAAAATCAAGATGTAAAATCAGTCTGGGTGGAGTTAAGAAGCTCTAAGGGGCAGAAAACACTGGTGGGAGTTGTCTATAGGCCTCTAAACAGTAGTGGTAATGTAGGGGGCGGCATCAAACAGGAAATTAGAGATGCATGTAACAAGAGTACTGCAGTAATCATGGGTGACTTTTATCTACATATAGACTGGCCAAACCAGATTAGCAATAACACCGTGGAGGATGAATTCCTGGAGTGTGTACGAGATGGTTTTTTAGACCAGTACGTTGAGGAGCCAACTAGCGAACAGGCTATCCTGGATTGGGTAGTGTGCAATGAGAAGGGGTTAATTAATAATCTTGTTGTGCGGGGTCCTTTAGCGAAGAGTGACCATAACATGATAGAATTCTTCATTAAGATGGAAAGCGAAGTAGTCCAATCTGAAACTAGGGTCCTAAATCTAAACAAAGGAAACTACGAAGGTATGAGGAGTGAGTTTGCTATGATAGAAAGGCATGACGATAGATAGGCAATGGCTAACATTTCAGGAATGAATGTATGAATTGCAATAATTATACATCCCTTTCTGGTGCAAAAACACAAAAGGAAAAGCCACCCAACCATGGCTAACAAAAGAAATTAAGGATAGTATTAGATCCAAAGAGGAGTCATATAAAGTTGCCAGAAAAAGTAGCAAGCATGAGGATTGGGAACAGTTTAGACTTCAGCAAAAAAGGAACAAGAGATTGATTAAGAGGGGAAAAACAAAGTATGAGAGTAAACTTGCAAGGAACATAAAAGCAGACTGTAAAAGTTTCTACAAGTATGTAAAAAGAAAAAGATTAGTGAAGACAATTGTAGGTCAGAAACCGGAGAATTTATAATGGGGAACAGGGAAATGGCAGAGCAATTAAACAAATACTTTGGTTCTGTCTTCACGGAAGAGGACACAAATAACTTCCCAGAAATGCTAGGGAACCAAGGCACTTGTGAGAAGGAGGAATTAAAGGAAATTAGTATTAGTAAAAAAATAGTGCTGGAAAAATTAATGGGACTGAAAGCTGATAATTCCCCAGGGCCTGATAATTTGCATCCCAGGGTACTAAAAGAGGTAGCCATGGAAATAGTGGATGCATTAGTTGTCATCTTCCAAAATTCTATAGATTATGGAACAGTTCCTGCAGATTGGAGGGTGGCAAATGTAACCCCACTATTTAAAAAAGGGGCGAGAGAGAAAACAGGGAACTATAGACCGGTTAGCCTAACATTAGTTAGAAGTAGGAAAAATGCTGGAGTCTATTATAAAGGATATGATAACAGGACACTGAGAAAATATCAACGGGATTAGACAAAGTCAACATGGATTTATGAAAGGGAAATCATGTTTGACAAACCTACTGGAGTTTTTTGAGGATGTAAGTGGTAGAATAGATAAGGGAGAACCAGTGGATGTGGTGTATTTGGATTTTCAGAAGGCCTTTGATAAAATCCCACATAAGAGGTTAGTGTGTAAAATTAAAACACATGGGATTGGGGGTAATATACTGGCATGGATTGAAAATTGGTGAACAGAGAGGAAACAGAGAGTAGGAATGAATGGTGGCAGGCGGTGACTAGTGGGGTACCGCAGGGATCAGTGCTTGGGCCCCAGCTATTCACAGTATATATATCAATGATTTCCAAGTTTGCTGATGACACCAAACTAGGTGAGACTGTGTGGTGTTAGGAGGATGCAAAAAGGCTTCAAGGCGATTTAGACAAGTTGAGTGAGTGGGCAAATACATGGCAGACACAGTATAACGTGGATAAATGTGAAGTTATCCACTTTGGAAGGAAAAACAGAAAGGCAAAGTATTATTTAAACGGTGATAGATTGGGAAATGTTGATATACAAAGGGACCTGGGTGTCCTTGTACACCAGTCACTGAAAGCAAACATGCAGGTGCAGCAAGCAGTTAGGAAGGCAAATGGTCTGTTGGCCTTCATTGGAAGAGGATTTGAGTACAGGAGCAAGGATGTCTTACTGCAGTTATACAGGGCCTTGGTGAGACCACACCTGGAGTATTGTGTGCAGTTTTGGTCTCCTTACCTAAGAAAGGATATACTTGCTATAAAGGGAGTGCAGCGAAGGTTCACCAGACTGATTCCTGGGATGGCAGGACTGTCATATGAGGAAGAGATTGGGTTGACTAGGCCTGTATTCACTAGAGTTTAGAAGAATGAGAGGGGATCTCATTTCCATGTATAAAATTCTGACAGGGCTAGACAGACTGGATGCAGGGAGGATGTTTCCCCTGGCTGGGGGGGTCTAGAACGAGGGGTCACAATCTCAGGATATGGGGTAGGACATTTATGACTGACATGAGCAGAAATTTCTTCACTCAAAGGGTGGTGAACCTCTGGAATTCTCTACTACAGAATGCTATGGAAGTCACTGAATATATTTAAGAAGGAGCTAGATAGATTTCGAGACACAAAAGGCATCAAAGGGTATGGGGAGAGAATGGGAATATGGTATCGAGATAAAGGTTCAGCCATGATAATATTGAATGGCGCAGCAGGCTCTAAGGGCCGAGTAGCCGACTCCTGCTCCCATTTTCTGTGCTCATGACATTATTATTTAATTTGATAAGTTTCCGTTCTCTGTTGTATGGTTTGGGTGTTTGTTGTCTGTGGCACCTCAAAATAAGGGGTGTTCTAGTTTTCTTTAATTTGGATGATGACACTGGGCAAATCCAGTGCCTCCTTTAAAAAAAAGAACATGCTTCTGATTTTGCTACAAATAACAAATGTAGCAAATTTCCCTGGGAGAGGATGGGAGGTCATTGAAACTAAAAATACAAAAGAATACGTGTGGAATTTGCTCCTTTTGAAGACGGTGCTCCTTTAACCAGAGAATAGAAAGATGGGTGGCAAGATGTTAAGAAACTAGGAGCTAAAAATCAATAAGCAAGTAAGATATTCGCCATCATTACAATATGGATAGACATAAAAGAGATACTCCAGGGAAGGCTCAGGAAAATTGCTTTTGTGAGGCTTCCCTTAGGAACTATTATGCATTAAGATGAAAAATGAATTGGAAACTTCACTTTGTACACCATTTTATTTCCAATCGCCATCCCATGTAATTGGATGTCCACAGCTGCCAGCCTGTTCCTGATCTCATTTCTGCAGCTCTACATTTGCCTACGTTACAACATCCATTGGTTGTTCAATGTAAATGCAAGTTATTGATTTTTCATCGATGGTGTTCTGAAATGATGCGCAATGATATAATTTTGGTGCTGCACTGAACAACAAGTGACAACGACATTCATTATCACAGCAGACGTATCTCACAGGTCAATGATCCTTTTAGCGTTTTAGGGGCCAAAATTACTTGCGGGTTCTGACGGTCTTCAACTGCAAATTTGATGCGAGACTGGTAGAACCCCTGGAAAATAGCGGAGAGTTGATTGCGCCAGACAGCTGCCATTTTCGGGAGTTTTCATCGTGCCTTATAAGAGGTGGAACTTCCACAGGTCTCGTACAAAGCAATTATCATGGGGGCAAGGAGCCTGGGGCAAGGATTCCCTACACCACAACTTCCCACTCTAGTGGCTCAATTGGGATGTAGTGTATATGTGAAGGCTTGTATACCTGATGAGGTAAGGATTACCGGCCTCCAAAGGGATGGATGTGGGCCACACTGGTGGGGTCCAGGCCAAAGAAATAGCCTGAACACCCGAAGAAAAGTTAATTTAAAATTAAAACTTTTACTGATCGGTCCCCAAAAACACGGGATCGAGGAGAGCATGGGCAGGGTTGAGGAACACTGGGCAATGCAGGGGGTTCTGGCAACCTTCCACCCGAATGGCAGGCAAACACAAGTTTCTGGTCACATGGGGCAGGTGGGTGCTGGAGACGCTCCCATGGTGGTGTTTGCACCATCTGCCCTATGCAAATTAAGTGCCTTCCCACTGACCCCAAAAGCGTTGGAGGGCACTGATGGATGAGATCCTGGTGTAAATTGCATGATCACATCCAGAGGAATTTTGGGCCCTTTATTAAATTGCGTATTTATTAAAAAAAAATATTGCTTGCATAAATTTATTCTGTCTTCTTTCAGCCAGCTTTTCCTCCTCCTTTGCTCCTTCCCAGAAGCCCTTAAATTCTGACAAGACAACGTTTCTGAGGGTGCCATGTGCCCTCTAGTCCCTCGCCGAAGTCGACATTCTTGATCTGTAAATAAATGAATCAACCATGGGGGCATCACTGTCAAGCATGACCCTGTCCTGGTCTGATATCTGGACACATTCGCTTCAAAGTGGGCTTCGTAGATAGCAATCAGGGGCACTGAGACCAAATATACCACCCCTAACATCATCCTGACTGAGATCAGCGAACCCAGTACAAACTGGAGATTGACCTTGAAAGCTTTTGTTGTCTGCATGGCTCTGTTACTCTCAGCCCAAATCAGCTGAGCCATCATGAAGTCTATTTCTATTTCATTTTTCACCTCAGTAAGTATCTTATAATTGCTAAGTTTGACAAATATAAATTGTGAAAGTTAACTAGACCCTCCCTTGAAGTATTTATAATAACAAATAACATAAAGAAAAGGTTTTGGAGTTTGACATTTTGGTAAGGAAAGAAAGGTTAGTTGATAGCTGCTTAATAGAGGTAAAGATAAAACTCAAGGATAAACATGCAATCCATCTATAAGGATTTAAAATAATTAGATCAGAAAAGCAAACCAAACTTGGCAAGATGCGGTATGAAGAAGATGAGCAAAGCAACGGGGGTGAATCCAAATTCATTGAGAAAATTGTGATTAGTAATAAATAGCAATTAAAAATCGATTAAAAATTGATTCATGAATTACAAGGGCCAGATGTAAGGCATGCAAGAGTTGTTAAAAAGCACGAAAAAGAAGAGAAGCTGAGGTGGAAACTTTTTAAAGCTCAACTGAACACGAAAGCAGTTCCAAAAGATAACTAATGTGGACCCAATCTTTAAAAGTAAAGTTCATGATCTACGGTAGTGCAGGCTTATCAGCTCTGACACCTACAACAGGAAAATATTGGAGTCTATCAGAAAGGAAGCAATTTAAGAGCACCGAGCAGAGTAAAGGCAATATATCAATATCCATATGAGTTTATGAAAGGGAAGTCATGTGCAAAGATGCATCAGAGTTCACTGAGATGCAACAGGTTGATGAGGGGAAGGTAGTCTTTATTTTCAAAAACCATTTGATAAGGTCTAAAAACGGACTCTAAATGCATGGAATCCAAGACGTTGTTCAAAGCTAAATTATTAATTATCTAGAAAATAGGAACTTTTCTTCGCTCCACCATTGGCAGCTGTGCCTTCAGCTGCCAAGGCCCTAATTAGAGACAACATAATGGCAGTTTAACAAAGGGACATAACTAACAGAAACAGAATCCATATGGATTGAAATAAAAGATAAGAAGGGGCCAATCACATGAATAGGGGTATACTACAGACCACCTAATAGTGGAAAGGAGTTGGAGGAAGAAATATGTAAGCAAATATGTGAAATGAATAATAATCATGGGAGATTTTAACTATCCCCAAATAAACTGGCAAGAAGAGATAGATGAAGAGTTACAGGGAATGGAGTTTTTACAATGTGTGCAGGACTCCTTTCTTAACCAGTATGTAAAAAGCCCAACAAGAGAGGAAGCACTGCTGGATCTAATAATGGGAAATGAACCAGAACAAATAAGAGAAGGAAGTATTGGGCAACATCTAGGCAATAGCGATCATAACACAATAAGGTTTAAGCTAAAGATTGAGAAAGCCATAAGTAAGGCAAAGACCAAAGAAATAAATTGGAAAAAAACTGATTTTCAGGGGATGAGAATGGAACGAGGGAAAATAAACTGGAAAAATTTACTGATAAACAAAGAAATAGAACAGCAGTGGGAAACATTTAAAACAGTGATCAAGAGTGTCCAGGAGAAATACATCCACCAAAAAGCAAAAACAAACTAGTCAGTAATGATACGCCATGGATGAATAAAGAGATAAGGGCAAAATTGAAACTAAAGAAAAAGGACATAGACAACAAAGGAGAGGATGACAAAAGGGAATACGAAAAGGTTAGGAAAGAAGTTAAAAAAACAATTGGGAAGGCAAAGAGAAACTACAAAATTAAATTATCAAGGAATATAAAAAGAAATAGTAAAGTATTCGACAGACACATAAATAACAAAAGAAAAATCAGGATAGGGATAGGGCCACTAAGGGATACACACAATAAACTCACAGGTAATGACAACAAAATGGAAAACATATTAAATAATTACTTTGCTTCAGTATTTACCAGGGAGACTAACATGGTGGGCATGACATTAGAAGAAGAGATGAAAAAAGATACAAAGACATTGAAGATAGAAAGGGGGGAGATAATTGATAAACAAATCAAACTCAGAGAGGATAAAACCCCTGGTCTGGATGGATTGCGTCCGTGGATATTAAAAGAAGTTCGGGAAGAGATAGCAGAGGCACTATTACATATATACAAAAATTCATTAGAGGACTGGCAGACAGTTAATGTGACTCCTATATGAGATAGAACCAGTACAGGGAACTATAGACCAATTAGCTTAACGTCGGTGGTAGAAAAGATAATGGAATCTTCACTCAAAGATGTAACAGAAAAACATCAAGAAACCAAAAATATAATGAAGAATAGTCAGCATGGATTTCAAAAAGGGATGGTCCTGCTTGACCAACCTTATTGAATTATTTGAAGAAGTAACAGAAAGGATACACAAGGGTAACGTAGTAGATGTAATTTCTTTGGATTTTCAAAAGGCCTTCGACAAGGTACCGCTTAGTAGACTCATGATTAAGGTCAGGGCATGTGGAGTCAGGGGACAAGTAGCAGAATGGATAACAAGTTGGATACAAAACAGGAAACAGAGTAGAGGTTAAAGGTAGTTACTCAGATTGGCAAAAGGTATGAAGTGGTGTTCCACAAGGATTGGTGCTGGGACCACCAGTGTTCACCATTTACATAAACAATTTGGACTTGGGAATCAGATGTACAATTTCACAAATGCGGAGGACACCAAATTGGGGGGTATAGTTAATACTGAGGAGGTCTGCGACAAAATACAGGAAGACATTAATAAACTTGCTCAATGAGTGTGTAATTAGCAAATGAATTTCAATATAGATAAGTATAGGAAGAATAGGGGGGCTTGGATAAGAAGAGTCTAAATGGGGTAGAGGAGCAGAGGGATCTGGGGGTAGAGATACACAAATCACTAAAAATAGCGACGCAGGTTAATAAGGCCATAAAAAAAGCAAACCAAGCACTGGGGTTCATTTCTGGAGGGATAGAATTGAAAAGCAGAGAAGTTATGTTCAACTTGTATAGAACCTTGGTTGGACCACACTTGGAGTATTATGAACAGTTCTGGTCTCCATGTTATAAAAAGGATACAGAGGCACTGGAGAAGGTGCAAAAAAGATTTAATAGGATGATATCAAAAATGAGAGGTTTTACCTATCAGGAAAGATTGAGCAGGCTGGGGCTTTTTTCTCGAGAAAAGAGAAGACTGAGGGGTGACCTGATGGAGGCCTTTTAGGTTATGAAAGGGCTTGATAGGGTAAATGTAGAGAAGATGCTTCCACTTGAGGGGGAGACCAGAACGAGGGGCCATAATTATAAGATAGTTACTAATAAATCAAATAGGGAATTCAGGAG
Organism: Heptranchias perlo; assembly: GCF_035084215.1. Taxonomy (NCBI): domain Eukaryota; kingdom Metazoa; phylum Chordata; class Chondrichthyes; order Hexanchiformes; family Hexanchidae; genus Heptranchias; species Heptranchias perlo. The sequence continues at coordinate 20,062,230 of NC_090328.1, read as the reverse complement.
AAACTTGTTTACCCAGAGAGTGGTTCGAATGTGGAACTTGCTAACACAAGGAGTAGTTGAGGCGACTGGCATACATGCATGAAAGGGAAAGCTAGATAAATACATGAGGGAGAAAGGAATAGAAAGATATGCCGATAGGGTTAGATGAAGCAGGCAGCAAGGAGGCTCATGCAGAGCATAAACACCGGCATGGACCTTTTGGGCTGAAAGGCCTGTTTCTGTACTGTACATTCGATGTAATTCTATGTAATTAAGCTCTGGAATTCCCTCCCTAAACCTCTGCACCTCTCTCCCTCGTTCTCCTCCATTACGATGCTCCTTAATGTCTACCTCTTTGACCAATTGTAAACAATTTTACAACACCAAGTTATAGTCCAACGATTTTATTTTTAATCCCATAAGCTTTCGGGGGCTTTCCCCTTCCTCAGGCGGTGTGGAAATGACAATTTCGAATCCTTCGCATTTTAAGATCACATAACAAAGCCTGGTGATTACTGCCCGTTGCCAAGGCAATCACAGTGAGCAGACAGAAAGGTGTCATCTAAAAGGCCACTGAATATACAACCCCCCAAAAAAAAAGAGAGAGACAGAACGAAGACAGTCAATGACCCGTTATATTAAAAACAGATAACATTTGTCCGCTGGTGGGGTTACGTGTAGTGTGACATGAACCCAAGATCCCGGTTGAGGCCGTCCTCATGGGTGCGGAACTTGGCTATTAATTTCTGCTCGACGATTTTGCGTTGTCGTGTGTCTCGAAGGCCGCCTTGGAGTATGTTTACCCGAAGGTCGGTGGCTGAATGTCCATGACTGCTGAAGTGTTCCCCGACAGGGAGAGAACCCTCCTGTTTGGCGATTGTTGCGACAATCGCAATGCAACAATCGCCAAACAGGAGAGTTCTCTCCCTGTCGGGGAACACTTCAGCAGTCATGGACATTCAGCCACCGACCTTCGGGTAAACATACTCCAAGGCGGCCTTCGAGACACACGACAACGCAAAATCGTCGAGCAGAAATTAATAGCCAAGTTCCGCACCCATGAGGGCGGCCTCAACCGGGATCTTGGGTTCATGTCACACTGCACGTAACCCCACCAGCGAACAAATGTTATCTGTTTTTAATATAACGGGTCATTGACTGTCTTCGTTCTGTCTCTCTCTCTTTTTTTTTGGGGGGTTGTATATTCAGTGGCCTTTTAGATGACACCTTTCTGTCTGCTCACTGTGATTGCCTTGGCAACGGGCAGGAATCACCAGGCTTTGTTATGTGATCTTAAAATGCGAAGGATTCGAAATTGTCATTTCCACACCGCCTGAGGAAGGGGAAAGCCCCCGAAAGCTTGTGGGATTAAAAATAAAATCGTTGGACTATAACTTGGTGTTGTAAAATTGTTTACAATTGTTAACCCCAGTCCATCACCGGCATCTCCACATCATGGCTCTTTGACCAAGCTTTTGGTCACCTGTCCTAATATCTCATGTGGCTTGGTGTCAATTGTTGCTTGATTATCACTCCTGGGAAATGCCCTGGGATGTTTTACTCCATTAAAAGCGCTTTATAAATGCAAGTTATTGTTGTTGTTTGAGTAACTTATCAACAGGTAGTAGCAGCCTGTGGCATTCCCAACAATGGATCTTAGGATCGTTCCGATTTACAATCTGGATTAATGATCTTGATGAAGCTATGGAAAGTTGAATATCTAAATTCACTGATATAAATTGTGTGGGAAAGCATGTTCTTAACAGGGTATTATTCGAGTACAGTGGAAGGCTTAGCGGGTTAAATTGGATAACCCCTGAAAACGGGCGTGGGGAGTGCAGTGAGATGCAGGCAGCACGTTACATTTGTTTTAAATGATTGCTTTGTGCAGCCAGCACCCCTGCGCAGTTGATTGGCCGCACACATCAGCAGGGGGTTCCGATATCGGATGGCTCAAGCTTCTTAAAGGCAGCCTGCACCTCTTAAAGGGGGGGTGCACTGTGGCTGCAAGAAGTGGTGGGAGTCGTTTCAAAACGGAATCTTTGCTGTGATACTTTGAAGAATGGCTGCGCCTGGGAGAGAGCGTGCACCAGGGTTCTCTGATGGCGCACTAGAGGCCTTGGTGCAAGAGGTGGAGAGAAGGAGGGGCATCTTGTATCCGCAGGGGGGCAGGAGACCCTCTAGACATATGCGCAAGAGATAGTGGGAGGAAGTAGGGGAGGAGGTAAATGCCAGGAGCATAGCTCCAAGAGCATGAATGCAGTGCAGGAAGAAGTTCAATGATTTAATACGAATTGTCAAGGTGAGTGAGTTCAAGTTTCAAGTGACATATCATGCCAACTGCACCAATTGTCTCATCCACTGCTCAATTCACTACACCCCCATCACCCATCTACCAACAATCTCTTTCAGTCAGTACTCATCCATTCAAATCATAAGCTTAGCACTGTTGCAAGCCTCACACCCACAACCCACAGGTCACAACCTGGTAGCTATTCAACCATGACAACCACAGCACCCAAACATCTTGCAGAACACTTACTGACACGCTTCATTCTTTCTTGCAGGAGAAGGTTGCACATCACAGGAGGCAGCAAGTGGCAGTGGCTCCATGGAACACGAACCTGCTGTCCTCTCTCAGGGTGACAGCATGCCTGCTCCCACCCCTGCCACCCTGCCAGTGCCTCTGCTGTTGCCTGCCAGCCAGCCAGCCCACTCCCCGTAGAGTTTTGGAACTTTATCCTATAGTAGGAAACCTCCTTTACCAAGTTGGCGTCCTGAGCACTTCCTGTCGGAAGTGTGCGCACGCATCTTGGACCCCATTTTCAAGGCTTAGTTGGCTGAGTAGCGCCGAAAAATGGCCGCTAATTGGCCCAATTTCAACCCTAGATTGTTCGGTAAGATATGGCAAGAAAATTATTTAGCATGCAAGTTGACCAGATTTTATCATATTCTATAGCAACAATTGCCAAGGTGACTTCAGCAACTAGAATCATAGATGTATACGTAGACCCGTGAAGTCTAAATAAGGATGATAATAAGGATGATATTAAGGATGATATTAAGGTATGAATGAGACCGTACTTTTGTATTGTATGTAATTTTTGTAACCATCCTTAGAAATGGGCATGGGCAAGTTTTAACAGATAACAAGAAAATACTAAAGATCCTGCATTTATATAGTGCCGTTCATGAGCTAAGGACTTCCCAAAGCACTTCACAGCCAATGAAGTTCTCTTGAATTCGAGTTGCTGCTGTAATATAGAAAACACAGCAGCCAATTTGTGCACAATGAGGTCCCACAAACGGCAATGAGTTAAATGACCAGATGATCTGTTTTTTTGAGGTGATGTTAATTGAGAGATAAATGTTGACCTTTCAGATAGTACCAGGGAATCTTTTAGCTACCTGAGATGGCTTAACATCTCATTGAAAGACAGCAACTTGAACAGTGCAATACTGAAGTGTCAGCCTTCTCTGGAGCTTGAAGGTACAACCTTCTGACTCAGAGGTACGAGTGCTACCACTGAGCAAATGGCACTTGGTGTCAGCATAATGGTTGTGGGGGGAGACCCCGAGAGGTCGGGGACGTGGAGTGCCTGACGGATTTAATGACAGGACCTTATTATAATTTTCTTCTTCCGTTTCCTGTCTGGCAGCCGGCCAGATTAAAGGGCTGGTCGGCTGCCAGACGGGAAAACCAGTGGAAGGAGGCCGCAGCCAGGGACTGTTGGGGGACAGTCCAGGGCAAACGGGAGGAAGAGATCGGGGCTTCGGATCGGGGCTTGGTGGGGCGATGGGGCGGAGAGGCCGGCAATGGCGAAGGAGAGATTGGGCTTGGGATCGGGGCTTATTGGGGTTTGGGTGATAGCCTGGCATTCGGGAGAGTGGAGAGATCAGGGCTCGGGGGAGGGGAAGTCGTCGCTTCTACAATGTTGTTAAATAGGAAAACTTGTGCACTTCTACATTACCTCAGGGGTTAAAAGTTAAGAGTTTAAGTTTGGACTTTGATTGTTCGAGGGCCATCCAGGGCAGATGTCGGGTGCTTCTCCTGCTCAATGGTTCTCTTCCAAATAATTGATATTGGAGAACTAATACCATCAGAAAGAGTCCCATGTATTTGGGTCTCGAGAGCTGTGTGGGTTTCCAGTCTTGATTTGTATTGCAGAAGGAAAAAGCTGCAAATGGGAAAAGTGGTCACAGAGATTATCGGTCTCCATTTATGTGTTGCTTCCCTGCCATCGAGCTTCTAATACGACAATGCCATGATACAAATAGATTCAAAAGCATTTGTTGGAAGTCATCGATTTTACGATTTATGTGGAAACATTACTATTAGTTATTTTGTCTTTTAAACCTCTAGACTTTTTTTTATTCATTCATGGGATGTGGGCATCGCTGGCAAGGCCAGCATTTATTGCCCATCCCTAATTGCCCTTGAGAAGGTGGTGGTGAGCCGCCGTCTTGAACCGCTGCAGTCCGTGTCATGAAGGTTCTCCCATAGTGCTGTTAGGTAGGGAGTTCCAGGATTTTGACCCAGTGACAACGAAAGAACTGCGATATATTTCCAAGTCTGGATGGTGTGTGACTTGGAGGGGAACATGCAGGTGGTGGTGTTCCCATGTACCTGCTGCTCTTGTCCTTCTAGGTGGTAGAGGTCGCAGGTTTGGGAGGTGCTGTCAAAGAAGCCTTGGCGAGTTGCTGCAGTGCATCTTGCAGATGGTACACACTACAGCCACGGTGCGCCGGTGGTGGAGGGAGTGAATGTTTAAGGTGGCGGATGGGGTGCCAATCAAGCGGGTAGCTTTGTCCTGGATGGTGTCGAGCTTCTTGAGTGTTGTTGGCGCGACACTCATCCAGGCAAGTGGAGAGTATTCCATCACACTCTGTGGTCCTAGCTGTTATTTGGAAGAGGATTTGGTGGCACAGTGCAAGTCTATGTTAAATCCTGTAAGAAGCTGAACTGTTAACCTCTTGGGTACGCATTTCTTTAAGGACAGATGATAGAAAAGGTTATAGCTCTCAGGCCGTACAGGGTAAGGTCTGCCTCACAGCAACTGCTGTTGAACTTTTGAGACAGAAGATGCTATTTTTGGTTGCTTCAGCAAACTGTTGGCTTAACGTTTCAAAGATAACAGCACAAGCTTATACTCAAAGGCGATTCAAACTGCGCACCTGACTCCAATACATTCAGATCCACAAACACTTATCTGCGGGATTTAACACAATTTTTCACACCTTGCTTTGCTTCTGCCACTGTTAGTATTATGGGTTTTTGTTGCAGCTGAGCGTTTGACCTCATTATTCAATCTGGCATCACTTGAATCAAACTGACCAGATTGATTTGCGTTTAGAGACCTAAATCCCAGTTCAATCCTAATTTTTCAATTTTTAATTCTTAAATATTGCATGAAGTATCTGAATGAGAGTTTAATTAAAAGTGGATTTGTGGAAAGAGGTTCTTGAGATGAGCAGAACTCATATCTGAGGTAACAAATTATTTAAAAAATAATTGTTTAACTTACTCCATTTCCTGATTCTTTACTGTTATCTTTGATGTGACAGCTGGTTACAGATGTCATTAACATGGTCAAGTGCCACCTATTACGTGTATGGAACAAATTAAAATAGGAGAAAATGATCAACGAAGCAGGCAGACGACAAAGAGCTGGGAAAAGAATGAAAAGCTCATCGTGATTAACAGATCGACAAGGAACCTCAGCAGGAAATCTTTAAGGGTGAACATCCTCACAATACAAAAAAAATCAATTCCTTGTTTAATGTTAATAATAAGAATAGCTATACAAATTATATATATGCATATATGTGATAATAAAAATACATATTTAAGCACAATTGAAAAAAAGAGACATATATCATAGAATCATAGAAAATTTATGGCACAGAAGGAGGCCATTTGGCCCATCGTGTCCGCGCCGGCCGAAAATGAGTCATCCAGCCTAATCCCACTTTCCAGCACTTGGTCCACAGCCCTGTAGGTTACGGCACTTCAGGTGCACATCCAGGTACTTTTTAAATGAGTTGAGGGTTTCTGCCTCTTCCACCCTTTCAGGCAGTGAGTCCCAGGCCCCCACCGCCCTCTGGGTGAAAAAAATTATCCTCAGTTCCCTCTAATCCTCCCAACAATTAATGTAAATGTATGCCCCCTGGTTATTTTAGTGGTATGGAGCTCTTAGTTGGAGTTTGGCTTGTTTAAAAAGAAAGATTTCTATTTACGTCAACACCCCAAATGCTTCACATAACTTTGAAGTACAGTGTCCGGTCTGATGAAGGAAAGTCTGGCCGCCGTTTCATGTGTATTGCAAGATTTCACAAACAGCAATTAGATGAATGGCCAGCTAATCCATTTTTGATAGTGTTGATTGAGGGGGGGAAAGTTAGCCACGGCAGAGGAGTGCGCCCTCCTTCTCTTCAATAGGACTATGGGACCCTTAATATCCACCTCAATTTCTAGAACAGTCAGATGCGGCCTTGATTTAATGATGGCACCTCAGACAATGCAGGACTCCCTTCGCACTGTATTAGAATCTCAGCCTAAATGTGCTCCCATCATAGAGTGGGTCTTGAACTCACAACCTTGTGACTCAGAGGCGATAGTGCTACTAACTGAGACAAGGTCATCACATGCATCTCTGGGTACACTATTCATGTACATATTGGCCATAAACTAATGCAGGATATCACATGTTTGTTATTTCCTTAGTATTCCATATATTTACGTAAAGTAGCAGATATCCCTGGCAATGTTCACAGAGGCTTTGGAGCATCCTTGTGATGTTCAGATCCTAGATGGAGCTGTGATTCAAACATAAGAACATAAGAAATAGGTGCAGGAGTAGGCCATATGGCCCCTCGAGCCTGCTCTGCCATTCAACAAGATCATGGCTGATCTTCTACCTCAATGCCATTTTCCTGAACCGTCCCCATATTCCTTGTTGCCTGACCGATAGCCGCTGCTATCTCCTCTCGAACTTCTATCATGCAATCAGGGCCCAGTAATTTATTCATCTTTATCACTGCTAATTATTACAAAGCTCTGAGTTGTCACAGTTTCATGAACATTAAATGTGAGCAAATCAGGTGAAAATGTGACAGAAATTTGCATATACACAGTGCAACATACTGAAGTGTGATGGACAAAACACATGCGAGATATATAGTTTTATTATATTAATAGCAGATGTTGAGTCAGATGACACATTGTTTTAGAACAATGGAGGCATTATGTCAAATAAACACATAACATATGATCAGAACTGCTGATTTATAGTAACTGAATAAATCAAAGTGGATTTTTATAACATGGTTTTCTGGACTTTTACTGGTATTTTCGAGATTGAATCCAGTGACTCTGTCCATTTTTCGATGTAAACTGGAAATCAGTGCCCCTTTATTATGTGTCCTTTTCCCATTGTACTCAACTTTTATCTCTTCCCTTTTTTGTAAAAGGTACACAAAATGGTAGTCAAGATTTACCAGGTTGGAGAAAGGATCCAGGATCAGGCAGGGCAAGACTGCCCGGAGGGCGTCCAAGTCACAGAAGCTAAAGAAAGAAAGTGGGCGAGCTGGGAATTTGCAGAACTTGGTGGATTTGGGTTATGCTTTTCCAAGGGAGAAGGAATGTTGGGAGTATCTGCTGGAATGGGGCGCACATGCCAAGGGAAAGGATATGAAAAGAAGTTCTGCTCAGAGACATTTCAGCAAGTATTCTTTGATTGGTACCTAGGAAATAATTAAGAGAAAAAAACAGCAGTCGGAAAGAATTTGATTCGTCAGTTTCTACTTTTTGGTGGATTGTTATTACTGCTCTTAGTTACTGAGTTCTGATTTTTTCCAACCAAAACGATTTTAGCCGCGATTTTATCTCCCCGCGGGAGTCATGCGGGCGGGCTGCAAACCGTCCGCAGCAGAAGGCCTGGGAGGTTTTAACTCCCAGGCCTTATCTGCATGCTGGCTGTCAGTCTCTTGCCTGAACCTGGCAGGAAGCCCAAGCTGGCCGTGGGTGGGAGAGGGATTTTGGGCGGCAGCAGGCTGCCGCCGGGGACCCAAAGGAACGGTCCCCAGGAGGGCACTGCGATCAGGATGGAGGGAAGCCCGCCAGGGAGGCTCAAGGTTTCCTATGGCTAAACTATGGCAGATGGAGTTCAATGCGGGGAAGAATAAGGTCATCCACTTCAGATCTGAGATTGGAAATATTATCTTTGTGGTGACTAGGAGAAGTGGAGGAGCAAAAAGGACTTAGGTGTCCATGTAAACAAATTACTACCTGCTGGTGCACAGGTACAAAAAGTAATTCGCTGGAGGAAGGTGGGAAGTGGTGTTCTTCAGAGATCGGTGCTGGGACTGCTGTTGTTCATCATTTACATAAATGATTTAGACTCAGGAATCAGAAGTACAATTTCCAAATTTGCAGATGACACCAAATTGGGAGGGGCGGGGTGGTGTATAGTTAATACTGAAGAAGACTATGAAAAAATACAAGAGCACGTTAATAAACTTGCAGAATGGAGCGTGTAAATAGCAAATTAATTTCAATATAGATAAGTGAGAGGTGATGCACTTTGGTAGGAGGAATAAAGAGACCACATATTCCTTAGGAATTAAGAATCTAAATGGGGTAGAGGGGCAAAGGGGTCTTGAGGTCCAGATTCACCAATCATTAAAAGTAACAACACAGGTTAACAAGGCCATAAAAATGCAAAGAACTGGGGTTCATTTCAAGAAGACTAGAATTGAAAAGCAGAGAGGTTATGTTAAACCTGTAAAGAACCTTGGTTAGACCACACTTAAAGTACTGTGCAAAGTTTTGGTCCTCATATCATAAAATGGATATAGAGGCACTGGAGAAGGTGCAAAAAAGATTAATAAGGATGATACCAGAACTGAGAGAAGATATTTATCAGGGAAGACTGAACAGGCTGGGACACTTTTCTCTAGGAAAGAGAAGGCTAAGGGGGTGACCTAATGGAAGCCTTTAAAATTAAGAAGGGATTTGACAGGGTAAATGTAGAGAGGCTGTTTCCATCTGTGGGGGAATCCAAAACTAGGGGATATAAATATAAGGTAGTCACTAATAAATCCAATAAGGAATTCAGGAGAAACTTCTTTACCCAAAGAGTGTTTAGAATGTGGAGCTTGCTACAAACTAGCTGGTAATGACACACCATGGATGAATGAAGAAATAAGGGCAAAATTGAAACTAAAGAAAAAGGCATGTAGACAACAAAGGAGAGGATGACAAAAGGGAATCCGAAAAGGTTAGGAAAGAAGTTAAAAAAAATTCGGAAGGCAAAAAGAAACCACAAAATTAAATTATCAAGGAATATCAAAAAGAATCGTAAGGTATTCTACAGACACATAAATAACAAAAGAAAACTCAGGATACGGATACACCCGATAAACTCATAGGTAATGACAATGAAATGGCAGTAATATTAAACAATTACTTTGCTTCAGTATTTGCCAGGGAGACTAATATGGTGGGCATGACATTAGAAGTAAAGATCAAAAAAGATGTAAAGACATTTAAGATAGAAAGGGGGAGATAATTGTAAACTAACTAACATTAGAGAGGATAAAACCCCAGGTCCGGATGAATTGCATCCAAGCATATTAAAAGAAGAGATAGCAGAGGCATAATTACATATATTTAAAAATTCATTAGCAAAGGGAATAGTGCCACAGGACCGGTGGACAGCTAATGTGATTCCTATATTTAGAAAGGGAGTTAGAACAAGTCCAGGGAACTATAGGCCAAATAGCTTAACGTCGGTGGTAGGAAAGATAATGGAATCCTTACTCAAAGATGTAATAGAGAAACATCTAGAAACTGAAAATGTTTTTATTTATTTTTATTCATTCATGGGATGTGGGCATCGCTGGCAAGGCCAGCATTTATTGCCCATCTCTAATTGCCCTCGAGAAGGTGGTGGTGAGCCGCCTTCTTGAACCGCTGCAGTCCGTGTGGTGAAGGTTCTCCCACAGTGCTGTTAGGTAGGGAGTTCCAGGATTTTGACCCAGCGACGATGAAGGAATGGCGATATATTTCCATGTTGGGATGGTGTGTGATTTAGAGGGGAATGTGCAGGTGGTGTTGTTCCCATGTGCCTGCTGCCCTTGTCGTTTTAGATGGTAGAGGTCACGGGTTTCGGATGTGCTGTTGAGGAAGCCTTGGCGAGTTGCAGCAGTGCATCCTGTGGATGGTACGCACTGCAGCCACTGTGCGCCGGTGGTGAAGGGAGTGAATGTGTAGGGTGGTGGATGCGGTGCCAATCAAGCGGGCTGCTTTGTCCTGGATGGTGTCGAGCTTCTTGAGTGTTGTTGGAGCTGCACTTGTCCAGGCAAGTGGAGAGTGTTCCATCACACTCCTGACTTGTGCCTTGTAGATGGTGGAAAGTGTTTAGGGAGTGAGGAGGTGAGTCACTCATCACAGAATACCCAGCCTCTGACCTGCTCTTGTAGCCACAGTATTTATATGGCTGGTCCAGTTAAGTTTCTGGTCAATGGTGACCCCCAGGATGTTGATGGTGGGGGATTTGGCGATGGTAATGCCGTTGAATGTCAAGGAGAGGTGGTTAGACTCTCTCTTGTTGGAGATGGTCTTGCCTGGTCTGGTGCGAATGTTACTTGCCACTTATCAGCCCAAGCCTGGATGTTGTCCAGGTCTTGCTACATGCGGGCACGGACTGCTTCATTATCTTTGGAGTTGCGAATGGAACTGAACATTGTGCAATCATCAGTGAACATCCCCATTTCTGACCTTATGATGGAGGGAAGGTCATTGATGTAGCAGCTGAGGATGGTTGGGCCTAGGACACTGCCCTGAGGAACTCCTGCAGCAATGTCCTGGAGCTGAGATGATTGGCCGACAACAACCACTACCATCTTCTTATTAAAAAATAGTCAGCATGGATTTCAAAAGAGAAGTTCATGCTTGAACATCCTTTTTGAATTCTTTGAAGAAATAACAGAAAGTGTAGGCAAGGGCAATGCAGTAGATGTAATATATTTGGATTTTCAAAAGGCCTTCGATAAGGTGCCGCATGATAGACTATGACTAAGGTCACAGCATGTGGAGTCAGGGGACAAGTAGCAGAATGGATAGCAAGCTGGCTATAAAGTAGAAAAGAGAGAGTAGGGGTTAAAGGTAGTTACTCAAACTGGCATACCGGGAAGTGGTGTTCCACAAGATATTGGGACCACTGTTGATCACCATTTACACAAACGATTTGGACTCGGGAATTGGAAGTACAATTTCAAAATTTGCGGATGACACCAAATTGGGAGGTATAGTTAATACTGAGGAGGACTGCGACAAAATTTAGGAAGACATTAATAAACTTTCAGAAAAGGCGTGTAATTAGCAAATGAACTTCAATATAGAGAAGTGTGAGGTGGTACATTTTGATTGGAATAATAAGGAGGCCACATACTCCTTGGAAAATAAGAGTCTAAATGGGGTAGAGGAGCAGAGGGATTTAGGGGTATAGATACACAAATCACTAAAAGTAGCAATGCAGGTTAATAAGGTCATAAAAAAAGCAAACCAAGCACTGGGGTTCATTTCCAGAGGGATAGAATTGAAAAGCAGAGAAGTTATGCTAAACTTGTACAGAATCTCAGTTAGACCACACTTGGAGTACTGTGAACAGTTCTGGTCTCCAATTTATAAAAAGGATATAGAGGCACTGGAGAAGGTGCAAAAAAGATTGAGCAAGCTGGGGCTCTTTTGTCTAGAAAAGAGAAGTCTGAGGGGTGACCTGATAGAATTCTTTAAGATTATGAAAGGGTTTGATAGGGTAGACACAGAGAAGGTGTTTCCACTTGCGGGGTAGATCAGAACTAGGGGCTGTAAATATAAGATAGTGACTAATAAATCAAATAGGGAATTCAGGAGAAACTTCTTCACCCAGAGAGTGCTAGGAATATAGAACCTGTTACCATAAGGAGTAGTTGAGGTGACTAGCATAGATGCATTTAAGGCGAAGCTATATAAACACATGAGGGAGAAAGGATAGAAGGATATGTTGTTAGGGTTAGATGAAGAAGGGTGGAAGGAGGTTCAAGTGGAGCATTAGCACCGGCATGGTCCTGTTGGGCTGAATAGCTTGTTTCTGGCTGTACATTCTTTGTAAACCTGGAGTAGTTGAGCTAAATAGCATAAATGCATTTAAGTGGATGCTAGATAAATACATGAAGGAGAAAGGAATAGAATAATATGCTGATTGGGTTAGATGAAGGAGGGAGGGAGGAGGGTCTTTTGGAGCATAAACATCTGCAGAGATCAGTTGGGCTAAATTGCCTCTCTCTGTGTTGTAAATTCTATGTAATTCCAAGTAATTAAAAAGACTCATGGAATGTTGGCCTTTATCTCAAGGAAGTTAGAATATAAAAGTGGGAACGTGACGCTTCAGTTGTAAAGAACCTTGGTCAGACTCCATCTGGAGTACTGCATTAAGTTTTGAGCACTGAAACTCATAAAGGATATATTGCCCTCTGAGGGGGTACAGTGTAGAATTAACAGAGTGACACCAAAGGTTAAAAGATTAAATTATGAGGGCAGGTTGCATAAATTTGGTTTGTATTCCTTTGAGTTTAGAAGATTGAGATGTCATTTAATTGAAATTGTTAAAATGATAAAGGGATTTGATAGGGTAGATTCAGAGAACTATTTCCTCTGCTGGGGGAATCATGAACAAGGGGGCACAATCTTAAAATTCACATAAAAGGTTGTAGAAATCTGAAATTATCTCCCCCAAAAGGCTGAGTCAATCTGCACAAATCGAAACTTTCAAGAAGAAGATGGGTGGATTTCTTTTACATAGATTACGTAAGAACATAATAACATAAGAAATAGGAGCAGGAGAGGCCACACGGCCCCTCGAGCCTGCTACGCCATTCAATAAGATCATGGCCGATCTTCTACCTCAACTCCACTTTCCCGCCTGATCCCCATGTCCCTTTGTGTCCAAAAATCTATCGATCTCAGTCGCGAATATACTCAATGACTGAGCATCCACAGTCCTCTCGGGTAGAGAATTCCAAAGAATCACAACCCTCTGAGTGAAGAAGTTTTTCCTTATCTCGGTCCTAAATAGCCGAACCCTTATTTTGAGAATATGACGCCTAGTTCTCGACTTTCCATCCAGGGGAAACAGCCTCTCAGCATTTACCCTGTCAAGCCCTCTAAGAATTTTATACATTTCAATTAGATCACCTCTCGATCTTCTAAACTCCAGAGAATATAGGCCTATTCTACTCAATCTCTCCTCATAGGACAACCCTCTCAGCCCAGGAATCAATCTAGTGAAACTTCATTACACCCCCTCTTAGGCAAGTATATCCTTCCTTAGGTAAGGAGACCAAACTGTACATAGTACTCCAGGTGTGGTCTCACCTGAGCCCGAAATAATTGCAGCAGGACCTCCTTACTCTTATGCTCCAATCCCCTTGCAAATAAAGCTAACATACCATTTGCCGTCCTAATTGCTTGCTGTGCCTGCATGTTAACTTTCTGTGATTCGTGTACAAGGACGCCCAAATCCCTCTGAACACTACCATTTCTTCGTCTCTCACCTTTTAAAAAATGTTCTGCTTTTCTATTCTTCCTACCAAAGTGAATAATTTCACATTGCCCTACATTATACTGCATCTGCCACCTTCTCGCCCTCTCACTTAACCTGTCTATGTCCCTTTTCAGCCTCTTTGCGTCCATTCCTACAGCTTACTTTCCCACTTATTTTTGAATCATCAGAAAAATTGGATACATTACACTTGGTCCCCTCATCTAAGTCATTGATATGTTTTGCAAACAGCTGAGGCCCAAGCACTGATCCTCTCGGCACCACACTCGTTACAACCTGCCAACCTGAAAATAACCTGTTTATTCCTACCCTCTGTTTTCTGTCCGTTAACCAATCCTCAATCCATGCGAATATATTACCCCCAATCCCATGAGCCCCAATCTTGTGTAACAACCTCTTGTATGGCATCTTATCGAATGCTATTTGAAAAATCCAAATATATTACATCCACTGGTTCCCCCTTATCTACCCTACTCGTTACACCGTCAAAAAACTAATAGATTTGTCAAACATGATTTACCTTTCATAAAGCTGTGTTGACTCTGCCTAATGATATTATGATGTTCTAAGTGCCCTGTTACTACGTCCTTAATAATAGATTCTCGCATTTTCCCTACTGCTGATGGCAGGCTAACTGGCCTATAGCTCCCTGTTTTCTCTCTCCCTTCTTTCTTGAATAGCGGGGTTACATTTGCTACCTTCTAATCAATGGGGACTGTTCTGGAATCCAGGGAATCTTGGAAGATCAAAATCGATACATCCACTATCTCTGTAGCCATCTCTTTTTAAACCCTAGAATGTAGGCCATCAGGTCCAGGGGATTTGCTGGCTTTTAGTCCCATTAATTTCTCCAGTACTTTTTCTTTACCAATATTAATTACTTTGAGTTCCTCACTCTCATTAGACCCTTGGCTCCCCATTATTTTTGGTATGTTTTTGTGTTCTCTACTGTGAAGACAGATACAAAATATTTGTTTAACATCTCTGCCATTTCCTTATTCCCGAGTATAATTTCTCCTGTCTCTGCCTCTAATGGACCAAAGTTTACTTTTGCTAATCTCTTCCTTTTTATGTATTTGTAGAAGCTCTTACAATCTGTTTTTATATTTCTTGCTAGTTTACTCTCATATTGAATTTTCTCCATCTTTATCAATTTCTTGGTCATCCTTTGCTGATTTCTAAAACCCTCCTAATCCTTCGGCTTACTACTCTTTTAGGCAACATTGTAAGCCTCTTCTTTTAATCTAAAACTGTCCTTAATTTCTCTGGTTAGCCACAGTTGGGTCACTTTTCCCGTGAAGTTTTTATCCCTCAAGGTAATTATATTTGTTGAGAATTATGAATTATTTCTTTAAATGTTCGCTATTGCTTATCTATTGCACAGAATTACATAGAATGTACAGTACAGAAACAGGCCATTTGGCCCAACAGGACCATGCTAGCTTTTAGGTAAGGCTATCAAGTGATATGGAGCAAACATGGGTAAATGGAATTGAGGTACAGATCAGACAGTTCTCCCTAAAGCAGAGAAGGTTGAGAGGAGATTTGAAAGAGGTATTCAAAATCATGAGGGGTCTAGACAGAGTAGATAGAGACAAGCTGTTCCCATTGGCAGAAGGGTTGAGAACAAAGGACACAGATTTAAGGTAATTGGCAAAAGAACCAAAGGCGACATGAGAAAAAACTTTTTTACGCAGCGAGTGGTTATGATCTGGAATGCCCTGCCTGAAAGGGTGGTGGAAGCAGAATCAATCGTAGCTTTCAAAAGGGAATTGGATAAGCACTTGAAGGAAAGAAAATTGCATGGCTACAGGGAAAGGGCGGGGGAGTGGGACTAGCTGGATTGCTCTTGCAGCGAGCCGGCACAGGCTCGACCGGCCAAATGGCATCTTTCTGTGCTGTAACCATTCTATGATTCTATGATCCATTTGAATCTAACCCCAGCAATGTGATGACCTTGCCCCTATTCCACAGAGGCTATCAGGTGTTACACAGTGGACACA
The DNA here is from genome assembly GCF_035084215.1 of Heptranchias perlo. Classification (NCBI taxonomy): domain Eukaryota; kingdom Metazoa; phylum Chordata; class Chondrichthyes; order Hexanchiformes; family Hexanchidae; genus Heptranchias; species Heptranchias perlo. The sequence goes on along the minus strand of NC_090328.1, from coordinate 20,046,644 downwards.
TTCACTGCATTAGTCAAAATTTCAAATACTTCCAGTGTTATGACTGTCGTGTTAAAAAATGCCAGAATGTTGTACATGAATGTTGTTCTCCTCAAACAAACAATAAAAGCCTTTGCTTTTTAGTGATCTTAGTTCAAGCTCAAACTACAATTTACCCCGTGCAGTACAACATGAGTCAGATCATGACAGGAGGAGGTAGAATTGGTGATATTTAACGCTTTCTACTGTACAACAGGCTGGACTAACAATATTGACCTTTGAATCAGGCCCAAAGCCAATTCCCCTCCTCCAATAAACTATGGTTTTCCAGCCTGTGTGTGATGAAATAAAAGGAAATGCATTACTTTCCAAAACATCAGTTTGTATGTTGCATTAATAATATGACCCCATGATACTGTGCTGCACAAAGTTTATGCAGGGAACATTCCTGAATAAATATGTGCATACAGAAAATGGGGAGACAAAGAGCTTTGGACTAAACGGAACCTCTTTTTATTAGTTTCTGAAGGAGGCAATATCTAAATGGACTCTAGATGTAATTTCAATGCATCTTCCTCCTTGAATTTTTGCAAGATTCAAAAACCATATTGTAAAATATGATAGCGCTGACATATTGTGAAAGTTTAAACTACATTCAATGTTGAAATTACCTCTCTTGACAGGCCTCACTGAACGCTGTAATTGCGAAAGGCTAATTATACGGTCTCGAGGTAAATTGATCATACATTTTGAACTCCTCCTTAGCAACAGTGTTAAATTCAAGAAATTAGAGTTACAATTCCATGCAGTTACATTTCATTTCTTAGAGTTATGAATAATACATATCTTTAAAATGTTCATAGTCCAGTAGCCCTAGCCATATAGTTAATTGAATTATGATCCAAAGAGTCGTAGTTGAAATTCTAGCTTCAGCTGCCAACTTTAGATGAATTTTTTTACAGTTTGTTGGCCAAACCACTGGATGCAACATTATGGGGAATAAAAGGCTGGCTAGATTATTCCCAAGCAACAGTAGGAAAAAGTGAGAGGCTATGAAGTCAGCATTGGGGCATAATGGAGGGACATCATCCGATGTGCATTCATTTAAATTACAACATTACCACGGTGACAACACTTCAAAAGTACTTCATTGGCTGTTGAGTGCTTTGGGATGTCATGAAAGGCGCTGTATCAACGCAAGTTTTTTGTTTTTCTTTTAATTTTGGCAATATATAGAATTACACAGAATGTTTCGGACAGAAACAGGCCTTTCGACCCAACAGATCCATGTAGGTGCTTATGCTCCACACGAGCCTTCTCCCACCCTTCTTCATCTAACCCCATCAACATCTCCTTCTATTCCTTTCTCCCTCATGTACCTATCTAGCTTCCCCTTAAATGCATCTATGCTAGTCACCTCAATTACTCCTTGTGGTAGCAAGTTCCACATTTAACCACTCTCAGAGTAAAGAAGTTTCTCCTGAATTCCCGATTTGATTTATTAGTGACTATCTTATATTTGTGACCCCTACTTCCAGTCTACCCCGTAAGTGGAAACATCTTCTCTATGTCAAGCCTAACAAGCCTTTTCATAATCTTAAAGACCTCCATCAGGTCAACCCTCAGTCTCCTCTTTTCTAGAGAAAAGAGCCCCAACCTGTTCAATCTTTCCTGATAGGTATAACTTCTCAGTTCTGGTATCATCCTAGTAAATCTTTTGTGCACCTTCTCCAGTGCCTCCATATCCATTTTATAATATGGAGACCAGAAATCATTGAATAGTTACAGCACAGAAGGAGGCCATTCGGCCTGTTGAGCCCGTGCTGGCTCTCTGCAAGAGCAATCCAGCTAGTCCCACTCCCCCGCCCTTTCCCTGTAGCCCTGGAAATTTTTTCCCTTCAAGTACTTAGCCAATTCCCTTTTGAAAGCCATGATTGAATCTGCCTCTACTACCCTTTCAGGCAGTGCATTCCAGATCATAACCACTCGCTGCGTTAAAAAGGTTTCCTCGTGGCGCCTTTGGTTCTTTTGCCAATTACCTTAAATCTGTGTCCTTTAGTTCTCGACCCTTCCACCAATGGGAAGTTTCTCTCTGTCTACTCTGTCTGGATCCCTCATGATTTTGAACACCTCTATCAAATCTCCTCTCAACCTTCTCTTCAGGAGAACATCCCCAGCTTCTCCAGTCTATCCACGTAACTGAAGTCCCTCATCCCTGGAATTATTCTAGTAAATCTTTTCTGCACCCTCTCCAAGGCCTTCACATCCTTCCTAAAATGCGGTGACCAGAATTGGACACAATACTCCAGTTGTGGCCGAACTATTGTTTTATAAAGGTTCACATAATTATATGTGAACTCTGCTCATTTACCAGTCAGCCTTAAGATTGGAATTTTCTTCATACCCACCTGGTAATCTACCAATGACAGAGTTATTCCATGTTTTGTTCTCCCAAGTTAAGATTGATGACATCCTGAAAATTTACTCCTTGAGGAATAGAAATTAACCCCTTAATTTCTGTGAATGAAACATGGCTTATTGCACACTGGCAGCAACACAAAGTAAATAAGGTACAAACTCTAAGTGATTAACATGTCAAATTTTAATAAATATTAGTAAAATAATTAATGAATGGTAAGAGAACATTCTAAAATTCCTGAACAAAATTCAAGTAATGGACATTGAAATGCTTGCATGGAGATAACCCAAAAAGTGAACAAAATGTCCCATATAGACAGGACTTCTGAGCAGTACAAAAGTAACAGGAATGATTTGATTTGTTCCATTAAAGATGCCATTTCTACAGGTCTCAAAAGCAAACTTAAGGCTAGAGTTGAAGCGCCAACTAACAAAATGTAAACAGCTGAAAGGAATATAGGCTTCCTATTTAAATTTAATATTGTTACATTGAGTCTACAGCACAGAAACAGACAATTCGGCCCAACTAGTCTGTGTCGGTGTTTATGCTCCACACGAGCCTCCTCCCTACTTCATCTAACCCTATCAGCATGCCCTTCTATTCCTCTCTCCCTCGTATGCTTATTTAGTTTCCCTTTAAACACATCTCTGCTATTTGTCTCAACTATTCCTTCTGGTAACGCATTCCACATTCTTCCCACTCTTTAGTTAAAGAAGTTTCTCCTGAATTCCCTATTGGAGTTATTAGTGACTATCTTATATTTACGATCTCTAGTTTTGGACTCCCACACAAGTGGAAACATTTTCTCTATATCTACCCTGATGCAGGAGGAGAGTATATTCAAGGCTGAGATCGATAGATTTTTGGACTCTATATCAGCCTACTCCTGCTCTTATTTCTTACGTTCTTATGAGACCTCAACCATTGAATCATCAAGTAAACCTTCTCAGACTACATTCCATATCGAGTATTTATTCATAAATCCTACATTAATAATTAAATATCGATCACCTAATCCACAGCCAAGTTGTCACACAAGCATCTGTCATCATGAGTGAGGAGGGTAAGAAGGAGGAAGATGATGAATCCCAAAATTGGACAAGAGGAGAGAATGGGATCTTCCAGCATGACAGCCAATATCTTGGAAATATACAGAGCCAGGAAAATCATCTTAATTCTAGTATGTTTCATAAAGCAACCTCAGAACAGTTGAGGACACTTAAGGAAGCATCCACAATATATGACAAAATGCATGAATTGCAGAGATTAAGAGCTCTTTCCTTAAGCCCACATGCCCTCGAGACAGAGAATTCACTAAGAGCTTCCGAGCGTTGAAACCTTTACACTAGTCGCACAATGATATTACATTTTTGGAGCGCAATGTGCACGTTGTCTGTGCACAGTTAGACAAGCAAATTGGCTGTTTGGTCACCCTGTTAATTATCCTGGTCTGCAACCAGCTGCCCTATTCCTTGCAGCTGAAGGATGATAGGCTGTCAGAGCTCCTTGGGGTCCAGTGATGAGTGGTATGGCTGGACCATAAGTTTCAACAGCAACAGGGACAACGATACCAACTTACACTTCTATAGTACCCTTTATATGTGCAGAGATGTCTCAAAGAGATTAATATTTGACGGAGAAAACAGAGACGCCAGTGTGGCTCATGTCCCATCTCAGTCAGAGGTTAATCTTTGTGGAGGATTCTTCGATTGCATGCTTTTCACAGAGTTATACTTCTGGTAGCTGTTCAAGTATTCCATCAGTCTGATATTGTGGTTAGATGTGGCATTTTTAAAAAAAACTTTGCAAAATGCAGTATAATTAACTACTTTTTTCAATAAAATAATCTGAATGTTTTCATTACTTCTCCATCAAATCTTATTCCTCAAAATTTTCATTTCAGAATTTAAAAAATGGAACGATATGGCACATGCTGCACTTTTTAGAACATAGGTACAGGAGTCGTCCATTCAGCCCCTCGAGCCTGTTCCGCCATTCAAGGAGATCATGGTTGATCTGTAGCTCAACTCCATTTACCTGTCTTTGCTCCATATTTCCAGATACCTTTACCTTAGAAAAATCTTTCGATCACAGTCTTTCAAATTTCAATTGGCCCAGCATCGACAGCCTTTTGAGGGGGAGAGTTCTAGAATTCCTCCCGAAACTTGACTTCCTTAATGTTTTTGTGACGTCATTGAATTCTGATGAAAGATCTCAAACTAAAATGCTAAATTGTCTTTTTTCAGAAACTGAAACATTACACCCTTCATGTTATCATTGCCATAGGAACTGATTTTATTGGTACATGTGTGATCCTGTGTTATTCTTAATAAATTACCTTCAACGAAAACCTTGGGGAAAAAACGCAAGTATGTAATTTCCTCGGAGCTGTTCCCATTCCACTGCCGTAATTTCACCGGAGGTGCAGAGGAAATCGCCGTTTATGCATGTGGATGGGATTTCCGGTGAAGTTACGGTGAGGAAGCAGGGGCAGCTCCGAGAAAATTCACGGCCATAGTTTTAAATATTTCATGCATTGCTCAAACTATCTAAAATGGATTGTGAATTGCTGTATAGTTTGTGCCAATGAATTCCTGCAGTTGTATGACCCGCATTGGATTCACATCTTTAAGAAAATCCAAATCTGACATATTATTAGCGTAACGGAGTATACACTGCGGTGAGTAGCGTCCTTGGGTTTCAAATGGTCCAAGTTCATCTGTGAAGAGCAGAAGACTATAATTTATGAGTGCAGGATGCCATCTTCATAACCACATCAGCAAATCAGAAATTATGTTTACTCACACCAACTTAATTGACCAAATAAGGAATAACATATGCATACTATGTGTTTTACATCATATTAATTGTTCCCTAGATTACAATTTAGATAGAAACACATACATCTGGGGAAAAAAAACATACCAGGCTCCTTGGGAATCTCTGACCACAGCTTTTCCTACCTCCTGCAAGCTTTTCTGGTTGAATAATTCTCTGACCTTTCCTTCACACTCTACCAGCTGCCCCTGCTCCTGGGGTCCTCTTCCAGTTGCTCTCCTGGTTTGGTGTTTGCATTGTGATATTTTGCTCGGTGACTTTTGATGCAACCTTTGCCACGTTTCATACCAGGTTTTCGCATTTCTCGAGATCACGTTTGAACACTAAGCAATCTGCTCCCAAGCCTCTCTCCAAATGCTTGGATTGGGGGATTCATTCCAGTGTCAATTATTCAGAGATTCCTTGCTATTTTTTCATCCACCAGCAGATCCACCTCCCGCTCTGTGAACCTAGGGCTTTTTGAATTTTTCTGACAAGTCTGGCATTGGTTTTCCTGTGCCATCACTTATAAGGGTCATGTGGCTTTGCACCTGGCTTGTTCAGATACTTACCCTTTATTATTACTTACCTTCATTTTTTGAGTGCTTTACTGGAGCTGTTTAGTTAAGACTTAGTGGATCTGAAAATGGGGTATCAATCAGCAATAAACGTTCACAATTATCTATTTGGATCTGTCCAAAAATGTCATTTATGTGGTGGTGTAAATACAGGGACCTTAATGCTTTCAAATATTTTTGAACAAGTAAATGTTTCTCTCCTGGGACAGAAGGGGTTAGGATTCGACATATTGATATCCAAATTCATTGAGGTTGAGGTTTCCTATGAGAGTTAAATGTCCAATAAAAAATAATTAATATGTCACAGTTACATGATGATACTTTATTTGGGCAATTTAATTAAAAGTGAAATCAGTTTTACAGCATCTATGACCTTATTATTGAGTGAGGTATGCATTCAGTAATAGTGTACTATAGATAGGGCTATATTACAAATATCATTGTAAAAAAAAAAGTGCAATTTGACATTTCCAAGCCACCATTTCCGTTCTGAGGCAAACAGTTAACTAATTGTGAAAAAAAAATCAGTTCTTGTTTTACAAAGCCAAAGAGTGGAAAAGCGAGGTAAGAGGAAAAATACTGCAGCAACATGAAAAGCTTGTTTTGCCGGGACCCCTGCTGACTGAGAAGAGATCAAAGCTCTGGAGGAGGCTGAGGAACAGCTGAATGCATGGCATTGAAACAGGGCCCGTGGCAGCTGCTCTGGGCACAATCTCCGACTCAGGTGCACCACAAACTCACTTCTGTTCAATGAATCATGGGAGTAGGTTATCTCTTCCCCTCCTTCATTATTTCATCTGCAAGTCACTAAGGAGATGCAAGCTCCATCCATCACAATGCACAAATTCTCTGTGCACAGATTCAGTTCAGGCCTAATTAAAGACTTCCCTTTCATTTGCAGGGATAATTAGACTTTCATCTCACCAGGAAGCATCAAAAAAGATCTATTTCTTTTTAACAAAAGCTACATCAAACAAAAGCAGACTTTAACTGTCTTTTATTCATGGCACTCGTCAATAAATAAGCTAGCACAGTCAACACCAGGTTTGTGCGACAGTGCATGCAACCACTGTTACTTTCATTTAGCCATTGATGAGTATACAGCACATACGGGGAATGTAGACATCTGTTATGAAATTAGTTTGTCAGAAATAATTAAGAATTTCTTCTAAAGATCAATCAATGCTTTAACCTAGTGACTTCTGAATTCCTCTGGTCATTTGTATGGAACTAAGGGACATTTCTATGTTCATTGTAATCTCTCAATCAAACCAAAAATCCTTTATTTTTGCAGTTAAATGTTATTGTTATCTTCAATATTATCGACCTTTCTATTCCATGCAATCATTTCCTGAGACTCAAATACGATACACTAATTGCTATGATGATATCAATTCCTTCATTGGGATTGATACAAAACTGATTTCATGGATCTCATCTTTGAATGATGTACGGCTCCCAGTTTGTTGACTAACAATTGGCTTGTAACTTTGGAGACTGTGAAAGTAATCAGATCTTGTTGAATACCACTTGCAAAATATGACAGGATCTGAGACTATTTGAAGCCAAATTGTGACCGATGACACTGAGCCAATTCTAACTTCCAGTCGACATTTATCCCCAAATTGTTTGTTTCACAAAAACGAGGTGGTAAAATGGTCACAACTTGAGATTCAGAATATTTAACTGTCTGCCGGAGAAAGAGGAGGCAAGGGTTTCAGGGAGGGGTGATGGAGAATTGTCACAGATTGAGTCAACCCTGCTAAATCTTATGTTGGAGGCATTGATAAAACCCAAGGACTGTAGTGTGGATCATTACCCAGGCTGGAATGAGCAGGAAGAAGTTGAGATAAATCAAGAAGTTGTGGTTAGAAGATGTCAAGCTTCACTTTCAAAAGGGTGTAAATTGGAGGAGGAAGGGAATACTGATGGAGGTAAGAAGCTCTGGATAAGTCTGTAATCTGCTTAACCCTACAGCCCAGACATAAAAGGTGAATGGTTGGCAATTAGTATAATTGATAGGAGAGGGGGATACAGCAAATTTATTGAAGGATGTGATCATGCTTTGTTACTAATGAATTGTGCAGTCAGTTCACAAATTCAATATATTTGTTATTCGGCTCTCCCCCACTGTACGTCCTCAATTAATTCCACTGCATGTATATCATGTGCACTGAACTCACAGAATGCAAAACATATGTAAAGCATAATTAATCACAAATGTATAATGTAGCATTGCAAACAAATTTCAGATGGTAGAAGATAAAAGAGGACTGTGATTGACACTTGTGAGAAGGCTGAAGATTTACGAACGATTCCCTGGCATTCACTCTCCAAACAACAACAACAACAACAACAACATGCATTTATATAGCACCTTTAATGTGGTAAAACGTCCCAAGGCGCTTCACAGGAGCCATTATCAAACAAAATTTGACACCGAGTCACATAAGGAGATATTAGGACCGGTGACCAAAAGCTTGGTCAAAGAGGTAGGTTTTAAGAAGTGTCGTAAAGGAGAGAGAGGTAGAGAGGCAGAGAGGTTTAGGGAGGGAATTCCAGAGCAGAGGGCTGAGGCAGTTGAAGGTACAGCTGTCAACGGTTGAGCGATTAAAATCGGGGATGCGCAAGAGGCAAGAATTGGAGGAGCGCAGAGATCTCGAAGGGTTGTCGAGCCAGAGGAGGTTACAGAGACAGGGAGGGACGAGGCCATGGAGGGATTTGAAAACAAGGATGAGAATCTTACAATCAAGGTGTTTCCGGATTGGGAGCCAATGTAAGTCAGCGAGCACAGGGGTGATGGGTGAACGGGACTTGGTGCGAGTTAGGATACGGGTAGCAGAGTTTTGGATGAGCTCAAGTTTATGGAGGGTGGAAGATGGGAGGCCAGCCAGGTGAGCATTGGAATAGTCAAGTCTAGAGGTAACAAAGGCATGGATGAGGATTTCAGCAGCAGATGAGCTGGGGCTGGGAAATGCACAATGTTATGGAGGTGGAAGTAGCTGGTCTTGTTGATGGAGTGAATATGTGGTCAGAAAGCTCATCTCAGGGTCAACAGGACGCAAAGGTTGAGAACCGTCTGGTTCAGCCTCAGACAATGTCAAGGGAGAGGGTTGAAGTCAGTGGCTAACGAACAGAGTTTGTGGTGAGTCTGAAGACAATGGCTTCAGTCTTCCCAATATTTAGTTGGAGGAAATTTTTGCTCATCCAGTGTTGGATGTCAGACAAGCAGTGTGACAAATCAGAGACAGTGGAGGGGTCGAGGGAGGTGGTGGTGAGGTAGAGCTGGGTTTTGTCAGCACACATGTGAAACCTGACACTTAAAAGGATTGCTGACCATGAAAAATGTTTCGAGATTTCTGTATAGTTCGAGGAGGAAGAGGAACCAAAAGACCATGTATCATTTTCTTCATAATGAAGTTATGTGCAAACTCAGTGATGTGCCTCAGAGTGATTTACTTAATGGCATTGTCTGTTTTCGACCAAATTATAAAAGGTCTGTCCATTACAATATTTCATGCAGATGGTGCTGCTCAAAAGAAAAGCCTCATTGCTTGTTTCGTTCTATTTAAAGAGACAGGTGCCGAGTCTCAGATGTTGGCCAAATGTTTTTATTCTTCTAAATTAATCTGAAGAGGCCTAATTTGGAGAAGTTGTATTCATCCTTCAGATTCCTTGTTCACTGTCAGCAAAGAGTTTTACTGCTCAATATGACATGCTTCAACGATTTGCTTTGCCTTGTCCCAAAATATTAGTGTTTTACAACCTTGCTATAGTTTTGCTTTCTTATTCATTACTGACTTATCACAGATTCATGCTACTGAGATGTATTTTATGTATTTTTAGAGTACTTTTAAATAGGAAGAACCCTATTGTTAATAAAACATTCCTTTTATCCCATTGTTCCAATTAAAGAGACATGGTAAGATGTATGTGCAATAATTTGTCTCAGAGCAAGTTTTTGCTTTAAATGATTGTAGATATCAAAAGGATGCCAATTTAAGGGACTGTACAGGATTTACACAGATATGTCACGTTGTTTCATTTGTGCTGCAAACATATTGGACAGGATATTGCTCAAGATTTCTTGAGGAAAGGACAATAGGGATTATCTTGACCTTTACAATTATAACAATTAAATCATTACTATCCACTACGATGGACACGTGGAACCACATTTAACTCCGCAAGAACCGGAAGCAATTTTATACAGCAACCATATACAGAAATATGCACAAGATTTGAAATTCCCATTTCTTCATAGTACAATCTTTCAAATGTTTTTGATCAGATTCTGAAGAAGGCACTATAACAAGGTATTGAAATTCAGTAGAGCTCATCTGCTAAAATTTCTTCATCACAAAGGAGTTTGGTTTAGTTTTAGAAATAAATGAAAGCTTTTCTTCTCTTTTCTATAATGTAGTATTACACTCAGAAACATCTCAAAGTCCTTCACATACAATGAATGACTTTGAAGTGCAGTGACTGTTGTTATAGAATCATAGAATGATACAGCAGAGAAGAAGGCCATTTGACCCATCGTGCCTGTGCTGGCTCTTTGAAAGAGCTATCAATTAGTCCCACTCCCCTGCCCTTCCCCATAGCCATGCAATTTTTTCCTCAAGTATTTATCCAATTCCCCTTTGAAAGTTACTATTGAATCTGCTTCCACCACCCTTTCAGGCAGTGCATTCCAGATCATAACAACTCGCTGCGTAAAAAAACGTCTCCTCATCTCGCCTCTGGTTCATTTGTCAATTACCCTAAATCTGTGTCCTCTGGGCAGCGACTCTTCTGGAACTGGAAACAGTTTCTCCTTATTTACTCTAGCAAAACCCTTCATGATTTTGAACACCTCTATCAAATCTCCCCTCTAAGGAGAACAACCCCACCTTATCCGGTCTCTCCACATTATGTAGGTAAAGTATGGAAGTATGTGGTTGGAAGTTGCCTGTTTCAGTTTTCTTTTTGTTAGCTGTCACTTTTTACTGGAATAGTATTATTTTATTGACATGCATACTGATCTTTCTTTCGGTATATTATTTGTAAACTTTTCGACCTTATCCTCGAATCAGCTAGGCACAGTTTACCAGTGTAGAATGCAGGCAGGTGCTACACTGTAATCAAACCAGAGGTTGGTGAGGAAAGTGCAGGGTAACAAACACTTAATTGGATTTCTTTTCCGTGAATAAATGTCCTGATTTCATTGGTAGCTTGCCCCAAAATGGCCTGGCTGATACTTGGAACATCACTGGGGAAGATTTCTTTTGTGCACGACATGCAATGAAGTCATGAACCTGTTTATAAAGAACCAGTTTCTAATTTTGTTATACATAGCAAACAAAAGAAATCTTCCTCCCATGTGGTGACTCACAGCTTGGAACTCATGTTGCACTACTCTCTGGTGCAGGACTCTTGCTGTGGACTTCAACTAAAGCTGTCTTGTCCGAGATGCCAAGAAGGACAAGGATTCCTTCTTCTTTCCTCCTATGTGATGTGACTTGGAACGTTTTTCTCTCAGAAAACCACTATGACACCACATAAATGCAAATCCCTACACTATTCACTATGAACATCTACATACTGTCCCAGAAGTTGCTGGAAAAATAATGGCGAATTAATGGCGCTCGCCATCATTAGTTCGTAAAAGACCCAGCGATTTGTGGTGAAGAAGAGATTCGCCATGAGTTCCGATTCTCCACAAATTGCTGGACGATTTACGCCACTCCGCCGTTAGCCTTGACAAATCCAAAAAAAATTGCAGTGAGCCTCCCCATTGTGTGTCATGAAATTACTGAATCTCCGCCATTAATACGAATTCATCTCGCCGTAGCCATCTAGGGCTAGTAACTCATGTCGTAAGGATTCTTTTAATGATGTGATTTATGATCCTGACATGCCACTAAACCTTAGAGGCCCAGAAAGGGAACAATGAAACACAAGAAACATAAAAAATAGGAGCACGAATAGGCCATACGGCCCCTGGAGCCTGCTCCGCCATTCATTAAGATCATGGTTGATCTTCGACCTCAATTCCACTTTCCCACCCGATCCCCATATCCCTTGGTTCCCTTAGTGTCTAATAATCTATCGATCTCAGTCTTGAATATACTCAAGGACTGAGCATCCACAGCCCTCTGGGGTAGAGAATTCCAAATATTCATGACCCTGAATGAAGAAATTCCTCATCGCAGTCCGAAATGTCCAACTCCTTATCCTGAGAGTATAGACTCTCCAGCAAGGGGAAACATCCTCTCAGCATTTACCCTGTCAAGCCCTCAATGAAATTGTGGTGTCTCAATCCTGCAGATAAGTAAATTGTTCCAAGAGGTTTTATGAAATTTTAAATTTTAAAATGTTTTTCTTAGTTTTCCTTTCTGTCTCTTTTTTCTCTCTCTCTTAATCCACTCTCTATCTTTCCCTCTCTTTATCTCTAATTTGACTAATTTACCCTATTTCCTTCTCTGTCGGTCGTTCCGTTTCCTCCTCCTTTTGTTTAATTGGATAAGGGGATAGACCATTGGGCATGACGTTCATGAGGTCCCAAATGAGACACTGACATCCCTGCACGTTCATCAATTCGCATTTCCAGCAATTTGCGGCGCAAATATAGTGCGATCTGAAGGGCGAGGTAAAAAGTCCAATTCACATTGCTCGCTGCTCCAGCAATTTCTGGGATATTGTGATTGCCGACAGCACTCTTCTCTGACACTAAAATCTAACTGATGATGCTTTTCATGTCTTCTTTCATTTCTTATCCTAGTGTTGATCAAAACCATTGAGTATGGTTTCCCTTTGGCAATTGGAGGTGGGCTTTCGACAACAGTACGTACTTGCATTTCTACAGTTCCCCTCATTTGGAACATCTCAAAGTAATTTATGAGGGCGATAGAGAGATGGGAAAGGTTAAGGAGGAGGGACTGTCAATGAATAGTTAAGGAGATTGATTTTTAGGAAGCTTTGAAAGAAGGATGAGAAGTAGCAAGATGGAATAGTTGTGGCACAGTTCCAAAAATCAGCGTCAGGGACCAAATTTTCTAACTGAAAGAACATTAACAACAATTTGCCTTTATATAGTCCCTTTAACAGAGTGAATCTTTCAGGTTGCTTTTCAAAGGTGAAGCAGATGCCAAGCAGCTTCAGGAAAGTTAAGAGAAATGACCAAAAACATGGCTGAGAACATAGATTTTATGGCAGCTTTTTAAAGGTGGAGAGAGAAGTAGCAAAGTGGAATGGTTTCGGGTGTTCTCAAGAGTAAAGCCAAGATGGCTAAAGGCTCTGCTCACTCGGAACATTTTTTTAAATGAGGGGAACTAAAGGTGGAGTGAAAGCAGAGGGGTTGTACAGGAGGCTGGAGTCAGAAAACCAAAGGACACGTGCTGGGACACTGGGCTGGTGGAGGCTGTAGATGTATTACAGTTAGCAGCCTCGTATCATGAAATGGCAAGAGAAGGGGACTATTAGTAACCCAAAGTCAGGGGAGCAGGAGGTGTGGGTTAGCAGATAGGCTGAGGAAGGGTGGGGCAAGAGGATTCTTTTTGTTAATACTGGAAGAAAATAATCAGATTTGTAAATTTTTCCTCCCCTAATGGTGCAAAAGCAAAATTTAATGTAAATCACACCGAGAATACTTGATAATGCAATGGCCACTATAACCAGCTGCTGTCAGTGTGAAGTGGCTCAATGAGCTGCCTGAGAGACAACCAGTTACCCATTTGTAAAGACATAATTCTGTACAACTGAGATCAGGGCTTTATTGATGCAGCCACAGAAAGAGGGGCTCAGGGTTTTCATAAGTATAGTCACACAACTTGGATGAAATTTTCCGATTATAGTCTCAATTATATTTTATTTAATATATGTCTTTATATATTAAGGATCAATTCATAAGCTGAACATTTTATTTGCCTTGATCTGCATTTTTAATTCGAGCTCCTCCATTTTTAAGGAGATGTTGTTTGTTCTATAGTCACATTTATAATTTTCAGCATCAGATATTGGCCTGGAGTTTTCGCTTTGGGCGCAATTGGCATTTGGGTACAAATTGGGCTCGAAAATTGCGCTGGTGCATTTTACGCCGAGTTATGCCAAGTTTCCAATAAAATGCATTAATGTAATCACAAACATAAAATCTGCCGTGAATCAGTGTAATCCGGCAGCTTAACATAGCGTAATTGTTTCTTTTTTTTTTGCAATCAAAAATATTCATTGATGTATTTAAGAGATAGTCTGGTGCAGTTTTATTAATACAGCTGAAAATGCGTTTATCACGAAAAATAAGCATTTTTAATAAATGTGCCAAGTTCTCTGCCTGTGTGTAACCTGATTTAAAATCACTGAAAATTACTCAAAAAAACATGTACTGAAGCATTTACTACTTTCATTGGTGTATACTAGTCAGTTTCTTAGTAAATTCATATTTTTTAATATTTCAAAGCATTTAAAATGTGCTTAAAAAACTAGCTTAATTTTAAAACCCTCCTTAAACGGCCGCAGGCTGGTGCAATCAACAGAAACTCACCATCCTTGTTGTTTTGATTGGGGGATGTGGCCAGTTTTGTGGGCAGAGCTAGCTTCAGTGTGATTTTTTTTTAGCCAGCACAAAACATCGCGGAAACTCGAATCAAGCTGAGCACAAATTGCACCCAGCGTAAATCAAAATTCCGTGATGTTTTGCGCTGATTTGGCCGGATTGCGCTGAAAAAGCCAGTGCCATTTGCCGGAAACTCTGGACCAATAACTTCGATTGTCCAAGGCTTCGTGCTGCTGATGCAGCTTCTCACTGTGCATGTGTGGGTTGCAAAACTGGGCAGGTAACCTTGTGTGCCTAATTCACATGTGCCGCGCTATCCAGCGGCCAACATGGGGGGCAAAAATGAGGCCACGCTACATGCAGGTACAAATCTTATCGAGTAATTGGATAAGATAATTGGATAATGCATGCTGAATGTCGCAACTTCACCCAAGGTTTCGCTCGCAGCGTGCATCCCATCCATATAAAATGGGCACATGGGAGAGTGCTGGGACCTGACCTGCTCTAGTAGGCTTCTTAAGCTTCAATTGCTGGTACACACGTTTTTTGTATTTGGCACTTTAAATTACATTTTGCTGTATTTTACTCCATGAATTAGTTGGTTTTTGCTCGGAAGTCTATCATTTTGGGATTATTGTTTCTTTCCTGCCAATACTTTCTTTCATTACTCTTAGTTGATACAAAGTGGACATTTTTTGCGAGTTCCAAATGCACTGAATAATTTAGATGAGGAAGAGAAAGCAACAAATGCAGATGCAGCAACAAGAACTGAGGCATTTTGTCTGTACCTGTCACTACCACATGACCTCTATTAATAGTACCTGGACATATCAGAGGCCTGTTTTCACTGCCTCTGCTTCATAAGACTGGCTGTCAAGAGTTGTACCATCTGCTGCAGATGACCTGCAGGCAACATATAGAGCAGGGAGAACTCTCCATGAAGAAGGGAAGGTATCCACAGCTTGAAGCTTTGATGCTAACATATCCTTCCGACCTACCCCAGGAGACATCTGCTACACTAGGCAATCTGCAGTACACACACATATATCAGAAAGTGACAAGCACTATGTTTTCAAGAGGCAGCATTTACATCACTTTCCTTGCAGACTGGAGGCTGGACAGGACACAGGGTTCCCTTGAGTGAAAGGTACCACAGATTGCACTCATGTGGCACCAAGGCTCCTCATATAGATGCCAAGCCCTCCATGAATAGCAAAGATTTGTGCTCAATTACCATTCAGGTGGCATCACACCACAGAAATGTCATTACGGATGTCAGTGGCCATCATCGAGGGAGCACTTGTGGTGACTGTGTTGAGCAGCAGCTCATGCTGCCTGCATTATTTTCAGGAGAAACATGGTTACCAGGAATGTATGGAAAAAGCCCGCCTTCTCCTGCACCCTGCAACCACACGGCAATGACAACTCCCAAACTATTCCTCCAGGGTTTAGAGAAGCTTCATTTTACACCCATCATGAGTGGCTCAGTGCAAAGACCCCCAATACTGGTATGATGAACACCTAGCCCTCCAGCCAACAGTAGGGCACACCAAGAAACTCCCCTCTCCAAAAAGGCAACATAACTAGCAGATCAAGACAACATAACAAGACAAGGCTGAAGCGTTTGCAACCATCGTCAGCCAAAAGTGCTGAGTGGATGATCCATCTCGGCCTACTCCCCACCATCACAGAAGCCAGTCTTCAGCCAATTCGATTCACTCCATGTGACATCAAGAAACGGTTGAGTGCACTGGATACAGCAAAGGCTATGGGCCCCGACAAAACCTGGCTGTAGTGCTGAAACTTGTGCTCCAGAACTAGCTGCGCCTCTAGCCAAACTGTTCCAGTACAGCTACAACACTGGCATCTACCCGACAATGTTGAAAATTGCGCAGTTATGTCCTGTCCACAAAAAGCAGGACAAATCCAATCTGGCCAATTACCGCCCCATCAGTCCATTCTCAATCATCAGCAAAGTGATGGAAGGTGTCGTCGATAGGGCTATCAAGCGGCACTTACTCATCGATGCTCAGTGTGGGTTCCACCAGGACCACTCAGCTCCAGACCTCATTACAGCCTTGGTTCAAACGTGGACAAAAGAGCTGAATTCCAGAGGTGAGGTGAGCGTGACTGCCCTTGACATCAAGGCAGCATTTGACCCAGTGTGGTACCAATGAGCCCGAGTAAAATTGAAGTCAATGGGAATCAGGGGGAAAATCCTCCAGTGGCTGGAGTCATACCTAGCACAAAGGAAGATGGTAGTGGTTGTTGGAGGCCAATCATCTCAGCCCCAGGACATTGCTGCAGGAGTTCCTCAGAGCAGTGTCCTAGGCCCAATCATCTTCAACTGCTTCACCGATGACCTTCCCTCCATCATAAGGCCAGAAATGTGGATGTTCACAGATGATTGCACAGTGTTCAGTTCCATTCACAACCCCTCAGATAATGAAGCAGTCCGTGCTCGCATGCAGCAAGACCTGGACAACATCCAGGCTTCGACTGATAAGTGGCAAGTAACATTCGCGCCAAACAAGTGCCAGGCAAGGACCATCTCCAACAAGAGAGAGTCTAACCACCTCCCCTTGACATTCAACGGCATTACCATCGTCGAATCCCCCACCATCAACATCCCGGGGGTCACCATTGACGAGAAACTTAACTGGACCAGCCACATAAATACTGTGGCTACAAGAGCAGGTCAGATGCTGGGTATTCTGCGGCGAGTGACTCACCTCCTGACTCCCCAAAGCCTTTCCACCATCTACAAGGCACAAGTCAGGAGTGTGATGGAATACTCTCCAATTGCCTGGATGAGTGCAGCTCCAACAACACTCAAAAAGCTCGACACCATCCAGGTCAAAGCAGCCCGCTTGATTGGCACCCCATCCACCACCCTAAACATTCACCACTCGCACATCGAGGCTGCAGTGTGTACCATCCACAGGATGCACTGCAGCAACTT
Organism: Heptranchias perlo; assembly: GCF_035084215.1. Taxonomy (NCBI): domain Eukaryota; kingdom Metazoa; phylum Chordata; class Chondrichthyes; order Hexanchiformes; family Hexanchidae; genus Heptranchias; species Heptranchias perlo. Next base: position 20,029,356 of record NC_090328.1, on the reverse strand, counting down.
GCCAAGGCTTCTTCGACAGCACCTCCTAAACCCACGACCTCTACTGCCTAGAAGGACAAGGGCAGCAGGTACATGGGAATAACACCACCTGCACGTTCCCCTCCAAATTACACACCATCCCGACTTGGAAATATATCGCCGTTCCTTCATCGTTGCTGGGTCAAAATCCTGGAACTCCCTTCCTAACAGCACTGTGGGAGAACCTTCACCACACAGACTGCAACGGTTCAAGAAGGCGGCTCACCACTACCTTCTCAAGGGCAATTAGGAATGGGCAATAAATGCCGGCCTCGCCAGCGCTGCCCACCTCCCAGGAATGAATAAAAATACTCATAACCACTTTCGGAACTGACTAGATCAATGCACTATGCCCACATATAATCCACTTTGTGTAAAGAAAGGACGCCAAGCCCAAACTGTAAACTACTTTAGACTCGCATGACACGTACCAACTACTGTGAACAACCTTGGCAGGTGCTAACCAAACAAGGTAACCGTGTGGGGCAAATGATTGTAGAATTTTGAATAATAATGCGATGGGCCACACGTGCTGAAACTATATGATTTGATGGACAGTGTCACACCATAATCTAATAGGCAGGAGCCATTTGAAGACCCACATTGCCCTACCACCCAATGTTCGACAGGAGATTTACATCCAGGGGGGCAAACTGGAATCTCTTTAGGGGATGGCAATAAGAGAGGGGAATGGAAGCTTATCTAAAATATAGTACGGGGAAGAGAACACATGGGAGAATACTGCGATGGATCTCAGGGAAGAAACTCCCACATGTCCAGGGGCACAACAAAACAGGGCACAAATAGATAGCCCCCAAATCCTGGGTGGTGTTGGCCTGGCACCATAACAGACAGGTAATACTGGTAAAACCGTGGCTGACAGCATGATAAGGTACAGTACTGGGCACAGCTGAGCTCTGACGCACAAAACACAACACCTCAACCCTTCTACGGCTTAACCAAAAATGATCTCCCTGAACGTCAAGGGACGCAGCCACCTTCGGAAATGGAAGAAAATCTTGATTTCCCTCAAAAAAAGAGCAAACACGTGTGACATTTCTGCAGGAGGCTGTCCTCACTCCTTTCAAACATAACACACTTATGAGGGGCTGGGTGAGCTAAACAGCAGCCTCCTATTCAACTATGAGCAGGGAAGCAGCTATACTCATTACTAAGCTTCTCTCTTTTACCCTGGAGATGACCATCCCTGAAGAGGACTTTTGATAAAAAGTCAAACAGTGGGACTGCTGATCATCATGCTCAATATGTACATCTCAAATGTGGACTCCCTCCACATTCCCCAAAACAACACTTCTTGTCACTTGTGCTCCACGTGGAAGGTACAGTGATTGTGGGAAAGACCGAAAGTGCACGCTTTAACGCCAGTTGGAAAGGCTCCCAGCAGACATGAGACGCCCAAAGCAAGCAGCTAGAACAATTCAAGAGCCATGTAATGATTTTGGACTGGTACTTGTACGTGTTCATACATAATCCAATGCTCTCCTGGCCGGCCTCCCACCTTGCACCCTCTGTAAACTTGAGCTCATCCAAAACTCTGCTGCCCGTATCCTCGCACCAAGTTCCGTTCACCCATCAATCCTGTGCTCGCTGACCTACATTTGCTCCCAGTCAGGCAATGCCTCGATTTAAAAATTCTCATCCTTGTTTTCAAATCCCTCCATGGCCTCGTCCTTCCCTATCTCTGGAACCGCCTCCAGCCCTCCGAGATCTCTGTGCTCCGACAATTCTGGCCTATTGCGCATCCCCGATTTTTATTGCTCCACTATTGACAGCTGTGCCTTCAGCTGCCTGGGCCTTAAGCTCTGGAATTCCCTCCCTAAACCTCTCCGCCTCTCTCTCCGCTTTCAAGATGCTCCTTAAAGCCTGCCTCTGTGACCAAGATCCTGTCTTAATATTTCCTTATGTGGCTCGGTGTCATGTTTTGTTTGCTAATGCTCCTATGAAGCGCCTTTGGACATTTTACTACATTATATGCACTATATAAATGCAAGTTGTTGTTCAGGAAATGTATAGTCAAACCGCCCACCCACTGTGTGCAACAATAGCCTCAGCTGCCGGCATTCCCTCTCCAATATCGAAGTTGATCTTTCGTGCCTGTGGATGAAGTCACCAAGGGCAGCATTCTCAGAAGGAAGATACGGAGCCACAGATAGATCCTTGGGGGACTCAATGGGCTCTATTTTAGCACCCGCTATTGGGTGCGTTTCCCGCGGGGGGCTCTGAAAATCGGAGAATCCCGGCGCGGTACCGGAGCCCGCCCCAAACCCGCGCACTTCCGGGTTCCCCACTGACGTGCCGGCGTGCGCGCACAGCCCCCGCTGGTGGGAATCCCGCAGGCAATTTAAGCCAGCGGGATGCCACTTGACGGTATTTATTTAGGTATTTCAGGTCATTAACTGACCTGATTAAGGGACTATGTGGGATTTTAGAACAAAATGGGACTGTTTCCCACACTGGGGGAAACACTTCCAGGTTGAATGGACGTGTTGCATCTGTCAGCCTGTGGCAGCTGCAAAGGTCCATTTGACAGGTGGGTGGTGGGGGTGGGGGGAGACCCTCACCCATTGCAGGAGGCCACTCCATCACTTGGGACAAAGTTTAGCCTCCAACACCCTCCTCCTGACAGTCAAAGTCACCAACCTGCACACTTACCCCGGGGTCCGGAGACATGTACCAACCTTGCGGACCCCCTCAGATGTACATCTTGCGGATGGGGGCCGCCGTAGCTGCAGTCATGACCTCCTTGGAGGGCGAACAGCATCACCAGCCTCACCAGCCTCGCCATCCACGCCGTCCACCTCTGACACGTGGAGCTCCACAACAGAGTGCTGTGGCACATCCACCTGTACAGCAGGAGGGAGGGCTACCGCAGAGAGAGATGCGTCGCAGAGGGCACTACCCTCACCACAGGGTCCACAGACCGAGGCTCAGCCTCCTGGACCTCTCTGAGCAGCAGTGCACATGGAGGCTCAGAGTCACTCGACATGTAGCCGTGGACATCTGCAGCCTCTTTCATGCCGAGCTGCTCCTGGCTGGCCCGAGCACCATCTTCTTACCTGTCGCTGTCAAAGTCACCACTGCCCTCCACAACTTCTCCTCTGCATCTTTCCAGGGTGCAACCGGGGACATCGCCGATGTCTCTCAGTCGTCTGCGCAGAAGAGCCCTGCAAATACACCTACACCCACTCTGCAGTGACACAATGGGTGGCATCAGTGGTGGGTCCTCATAGTGATCCTCAGGAGCGGGCATTATTGCACAAACCAGACAGGATTCGCGACGACATAGCAGTAGTGGTGCCAATATAATGTGTGATGTGAGTTGTTCTGAAATTCAATATAAGTAACACCCATGACAAACCCTCAAACACCCTTGTGCATCCCCTTCATGCTCACGACACGTTTGCCTTACGCTTCCTACTGCACATATGTGATGCATGCCCTGTGGCTGCAGCACAGGTAGTGGCAGGTTGAGTGAGGCTGGCCGTGAAAGAGATGCACGAGAGGGTGAGTATGAGATAGAGCCATGAGATTGTATGAGGATTGGGTTGCGTGGTAGTGGCGGGATGAGTACTGGCGAGGTGAGTAGGTGCAGGTAAGATGAGGATGAGATTTGAGTGGGTATGAGGGGTGATGTGACAGAGTAGTGTTGGCAGTGCCGACGGAGATGTGGGTGGGGGCAGTGTTGTGGCAGACGGAGTGCAGGGGAACGACTACATGTGCTCACTTTGGCTGACCTACTGAGGTCATTGGAGCGCCTCCTGCACTGTATGCAGGTGGGCGATATGTTGGTGGCGCAGGTGACCCCCTCTGCCACCTCGAGCCAGGCCTTCCTGGTGGCAGAGGCAGGCCGCTTCCTCCCGCCTGCCGGGTGGAAGATCTCTGTCCTCCCCCTCCTCCTCACCCCATGTATTGATACTTGGAGTGAGGCATCATTAAACTGGGAGCAGCTTTCCCCCTGGGCTGCTCCATGCTGTAATTTTTGCTATTTGTTGCAGCATCTGTCAGTGGAGGACTGCCCCTTTAAATAGAGCGCCTCCAGCTGACAGATCGTACTGCGCATGCGCAGCCCGCCCGACGCGCAGACCAGTAGCGCGGACCCCGGAGGAGCAAGTAAGTGGATCCAATTAGTGGATTGTCTGCTACGATCGCGCGGGAAACTCACTAATTTCACCGGGCGCGTTACCCACTCACCCGATAGCCCCCCCGCCGAGAACCCGCAGCCCTGCTAACATCGGGCCCAATAAGTGGGTAGGAAGAGATGCCATTGCTGGAGATGTGCCGGCTGTATTCAGCCAGGTAGGAGTGGAACCACACATGGCTGTCCCACAGCGCTGGACAGTGGAAAAGCATTGGTGCAAATTCGACAGGCAAGTGGTCTGTTTCTTTCTGTAACATTCTATGATTCTATAATGACAAGTTATGGTTATGAAGAAAGGCTCAAAATTTTAAGACTTTTTTTCACTAGAACAAAGAAGGTTAATGAAATAAGGGGTAACCTAGTAGAGGTTTCAAAATTATGAATGATTTTGAAAGGATAAGCAGTAAAAGATTGTTTCCATTGCGTGGTGAATTGGCAACCAGAGGCTCAAGATTCGGGGAAGCTTTAAGAATTTTCAACCCCTTTTTTGTAATAAGGGGTTATTAGAACATGAAATGCTTTACCACAAGTGTCGATTGATGCAGAGACGGTCACATTTAAAAGGGAATTGGAAATAACAAATATTATACGATGTAAGGAATGGACGGAGTAATGAGATGAGAGTAGAAAGCTCTCAGTGAAGAGCTAACACTGGCACAGGCATGATGGACCAAATGGCTTACTTCTGTGCTGAACATCAATGATCCTCACAACAAACATGGGGGTGAAACATCTGGGACATATGGCAATTAGAGCAGGTAATGCATAGACTCTATCTGGAACTTGATAGGTACTAGGTAGTTTGGAGTGCTTTTCTGGTGTCCTCCACGATTCAGACAGGATAATACACATACACATCCAAGCCACCTTACAGTGTCAGAATGAGAACAAAAATTACCAACCCTTTCTCAAAGTACAGTGACCTTACCCTACAAGTAGGCAGAACCCTTGATGTGCCCTCATCCCAGCCAGTCTCCAGATACTGTTATCAAAATATCCAAACCTCCAAACGGTGCATAGTTCCCAATCTGTGCGCAGTCATATCATCAAACCTCAAAGTGCTTGTGTATTCTTCTTCATGTACTGTGACTGAAAATTATACAGTGACTTCATCACAATCTCAGAACAGTGTCTTCAGCAGGATTCTCACTATTCATGCAATTTAAAGTTACTGACGAGTAATAAAATGAATAATAGAAGCCCAAAGAGCAATCCATGAGTGATTCCGCTGCTCACCAATGCCAAAGTGGAAATGATTTCTGATGATAACTATTATTTGCTCTCTACTGTAATGCCAATTCATATCCAATTTGTAATTTCCTCCTGAGTCAGCGGGATTTGTTAAAGGTAAGTCATGTTTGAAGGGTAAAGATTAGATAAAAGGGAAGGCAGTATATGTAGTGTCAAGGATTTTTGGAAGATACTTGATAAGGTCTCTCACAAGGTTCACTGGAAAAATTCAAGCATCCTCTAAAGGATCTTGTCAAAAATTTTGCAAGTCAAGAGACATAACAAATCACGTGACTTTTATCCACTAACTCATTCAAATCCTTGAAGAATTGTCATACATTTGCGAGGCATAACCTGCCTTTCTGGAACCCACAGAACCATAGAAGTTTATAGCACAGCAGAAGGTCATTCAATTCAACATATCTGTGCCGGCTCTTTGCTAGATCAATCCAGAACCAATCCCACTGCCCCTCTTTTTTCCCATAGCCCTGTATCTTCCTCTGTTTCAAATATTTATCCAATTTTCCCTTAAAAATGCAATGATCGCTGCCTCAACCACTCCCTGTGGCATTCCATTCTCTAACAATCCTCTGTATAAGAAATTTCTCCAAATCTCTCTCCTTACCTGCTTAGTGACAATTTAAAATTGATGACCCTCGTCACTGACTCCCCAACCAGAGGAAATAGCCTTTCCCTATTCACTGTATCAAATTATCTTAAAAATCGCGATCAAATCTCCACTTCGCCTTCTCTGTTCCAATGAAGATAGTCCCAGTAACTCAACACTGTCCTCATAACTATAGTTTCCCCTTTCTGGCATTATCCTGGCGAATCTGCGCTTTACTGCTTCTATTGCTTTAACATCCTTTCTAGAATGAGGTACCCAAAACTGTACCAAGTCCTCTAACTGTGACCTAACCAATTTTTTGTACAAATTAACAATTACTTCTTTACTGTTGTACTTGATGTCCCCCCCCCCTTACTTATGAAAATGCTTTAACCCTTTTTGTGATTTTATTTACCTGCACTTCCATTTTCAGGAAATTGTGCATTTGAGCCCTTAGGTCTCTTCGTTCATCTGTATCCTTCAGCATCTTTGCAATGCACCTATTCCTTATTATTTTTCTTCCAAAATACTTTACCTCATACTTATCCACATCGAATTGTATTTGCCACCCATCTGCCCATTCCATGAATCTATCTATGTCTTTCTTAAGTCTTTCACAGTTTTCTTCACTGTTTGCAAACTCCTACTATTGTGGTGTCAGCGAATTTCAAGATTATGCTTCCTATGCCCAAGTCTAAATCATCTTTATATACACACAAAGAACAAAAGTGGGCCCAGCACTGAACCTTGAGATGTATCATTTCCAACCCTTCTGCAATACGAATAATACCTATTTACCCAAACCCTTTGTTTCCTGTCTGTCAATCAACTTTCTACCCATGCTGCTACATTTCTTCTTATACCATCTATCTGAATTTTTCTAACAAGTCTCTTGCAAAATATCTCATTGAGCACCTTCCAAAAATCCATATGCTGCATTCCCTTTATATATTCAGTTGGTCACTTCTTCAAAAAAAACTCCAGTAAATTTGTAAAACATGACTTCCCTTCAACAGATCTGTGCCGGCTGTCCTTGATTAATCCATGCATTTTTAAATACTCACTCATTTTGTCTCAAATTATGGTTTTGATATATTAGCCCCAAATATTTAATAAACTGGGGGTGCAAATTTGTCATAATACTGGCTGGAGAGACCACAGCTAAGGGCAGAAGCCAGATAGATGCCATGGTTCACCTTCCCATTATGTTGGAGAACAATTATGGGGGCATATCTGGGGCATTCCTGCACTTCCCCAGGAATTTTGTCCAAAGTGCACTTGATAGATCCAGCAAACAGGTGTTGGTCCCATTCTTGGCCTAGAGAAGGCCCCAACATTACAGAAGCAAACACTGATATCAATTACCACTGGAGAGTGACCCCTGTGTTCCGAGAGGAAAAGGTAAATTTTTTCCAGATCACTTTCTTCGGTCCCTGCGGGCCTCAGGCTTTCCAACTCACAGCAGCAGGGCTTCAGGCCAAGATATTCTGCCTTGTGGGGCCGGTGCATCTGTTGCACCATTACAGGCACAGGTGCCCACCCCAATTATATGAATGACTCTGGGATATAAGATGGGTTCAACGATGGGTGAAGTCCTGCCCACCAACTTTCAGCACCTCAAGTGGATCTGCGGTATTACCTTTAATCTCACCAGATGCTGCTTGAACAGTCTCCTTATAATAGATCCCAGTATGTTTGACACTACAGATGTCAAACAAACTAGCCTGCAATTGTCAGGATCATGTTTCCGACCTAAATTGAAGATTGGAATCACATTAGCTCTCTTTGAGCTTTTTTACATCACTCTCTGCCCGAGCAACTTTCCAAGATTTTCATCACATTAAACCGAATTTTTTTTTATTCACAACTGGTTATATCACAGAATTATGAATGATTCCATGCAAGCTCCTCTATTCAAGATACATGTTCAATACTCGATTGAAGGAATCAAAGTGAAGAAAATGTTATTTGTTTTTGGCACATGTGTAATATTGGCAAAACAGTACAGTAATATTTGCCCGTCCTTGTATGCCCTGAAGGCTTTAAGAGTCAACCACATAATGTGGGATTAGAGTCACACATCAGCCAGACTGGGTAGTACGGCAGAAAGTTTTCCTTGAAGGACATTAGTGAACTAGTTGAGTAGATAACAATCCAGCAGCTTTCATAGTTATTTTTCTGGTGCTAGCCCACAAATTACAAGATTTATTGGGCATGATTTTGACCCTAAACCGGGAAGGGGGCCGAGGATTCAAATTTCAGATGGGAAACCCGGAAGGACATCTTTTATTTATTTTTTGTTGGTTTGCCGTCCGACTGACCAGCCTGATTGACAGGCTGGTCTCAGTCGGACAGGAGGCCAGCCAGGGAGAGGACGTGTTCAGGTAAGTCTTTGCTTGTATGGATGGGGGGAGGCATTGGGGGCATGGGTAGGTACGGGGGCATGGGTTGGCATGGAGCATAGGTTGGCACGGGGGTCATCAGTCATGGGGGAGGGTTCGGGGGTCAGTCACGTCGGTGGGGGGGGGGGTGTCGGGATTGGGGGTCCATGATCGTTGGTGGGGGGGGGGATGTCGGGGATCAGGGTCAGGGGTCTGCGATCGCTGGGGGTTGGTCACTGCAGGTGGACTCGTTGGGCCTGGGGAAGCACTCCTGCTCCTCCCGGCCCATAAACTGTGCCAGAAAGGCACCTACCTGTTAGCCTCAGGCTTTCCCGCCTTCTTTCATGAGGTGTGAAAGAGAAGGCCCGGGAATCCTGGCCCCCCGGGGTTGAAATCGGAAACAGTGGGAAAATGGAGGCCCGAAGCCTCCTTGAAAGGTTTTAAGGCCCGACCCGCCTCCTAGGAGTGAGTTGGTCACCCGCCCATCGTCCCGCCCCAGTGAAAATCGTAAATGGGCGGGTTGGGGGCGGGTCTGAAATGGTTGCAATTTTGAATGCCCCCCCCACCCACAATCCACCCGATTTTCACTGTTAAAATCGTGCCCATTAAATCGAATTTCCCAATTTACTCCAGTGGGACTTAAAGTCAAAATCTGGGCTATTAGTCCAGCACCATAACCACTAGGCTACCGTACTGAGCAAATAGCTGCAGTACTGATACTCTTTTCCTGAATATTTAGCAGCAGTTTCTGTTGGGCCGCTTCAGTTGGCCATAGTTGGCCTTGTGCTAGGGAGACAAAATATCTGCCAGTCTGATATCCAGTGTCCTGCGGGTGTCAGGTGAACACAGGATTAGATTTGACTGTGATACCCAATGACAGGTAGGATTTATAGATGAAGAACAGTCACTTGGAAGCAATATTGGATAAACGGTGATATATGTGGAGTCATACCCAGGCATGATGTTTAGTTGTATGTACACGATATGCGCGACTGACAGTCAGTGGGAGAGAGCATAACTACTCAAAAGAAATTTCCTATTTTATTGCCCTGTTAGGTTACCCAATTTGGAGAGCTTTAATCCTCTCTTGCAACCAATTAAAATGTCAATCTTCCATTAGACAGATGGAAATTATAGCTAGATCTAACACTGCACCTGGTGCTGGCATTTTATAAATCTTCAGTGGCCATTTCATTGCTGACCACTATTTTTATTACCTTCTTTGGAGCATTCCCTGCTAACTTGGCGATCTCGTTTACAAATTGCTGCTTGTTGAATTATAGGAAATTTATATTCGCGGTAAAATTGTGGTTAAAATTTTAGCTCACATTTTGCTTGTCAATACATACACAAGATTTTCAGACAGTTGTCTGGACACTTGAATGGCACCCGAGGCCAGATTGAAATGGTTTACGTGACAGGACCCTATTGTTAACGAGGGAGATGGATTGGGCCGGTTGTGCAGAAGTGCTTAGTACCGGTGCCCAGCCAACAGTTCTCATTGATGTGTGGCGTTTATTTTAAATGTTAGATGGCAGAACAAGACTGTGGCTGGAGGCAACTGTACAAAGGCGGAGGTATTACTAATTTCAATTTTACACTTGCTTGGAGTGCAAAAAGACTTGGGTGATGCTGCACGATGATACCAAAAGCAGAGCCTCAGATATCTCTCAGCCCACTACACGCACCAAAGATCCTAGTTCAGCAGCCAAAGAATGATTAGCTCTGCGTCTGAACTAATACATACACGTGAAAAGGTTCTCGGCAATGACACTGAGGGAGAGAGTTCCATAGGCAGAAGAAGTGATGTGTGAATCTTTACCGCTGATATACTGTACAGACATTTTGGATTGATATAGAATGCGAAAGTGCAATGTAATTGGGAACACTGCTGACATTTATAGTGAATACAGATGGAAAAAGCAAATCACTTAAAAGTCAAAAATACTGTTAGCGACCCTGCTACCCTTGTGTCATACTTAAAGGGTCTCACTTGTTTGAAATGAATGGATTTAAGGAATCTTTTCTTCTTGTCCCTGATGACCCTTAAAAGTCCTTTTTCTTTCATTCCTAATTATCTTTTAATACCTTTTACCTTTCTGCCTTATACAAGTCAGCCACTCCTCCTGATACCAAATGGCCTTTAAAACAATTCTCGTAAAGTTTTTATTGAAGAACATCTGTTTCATAAATCACAGAATGCTGCACAGATGCGAAGGTTTATTGATTGCAAAGAGAAGGAAAGCAGCAGGAGGAACCCAAACGGAATGGTTGCCACTTAGTGTGTCATCCCTTTTACTGTAATCCAAATCTTTTCAATAAATCCCTATTACTGTGAATCTCAGTCGACTGATCAAACCGGTGGAAGAGTTGGACAAGCCAATTTTTTTGTGATGGCCGGACCAGCCAGCAAAATCACCATTGAAGCCGAAGTATGAGCTGTAGCCTATCCTCACCCCCTCTTCCCCTCCACCTCCCACACCACCGAGCTTCACTTACTGGGTGGGTGATGCTTAAAATTAGCAGAGCAGAAGAGGGAGTATCTGCCTTCTACTTAACATTAGAAACACTGAACGGTTAGTTTTGAAAGGACCTGGGCAGTCGGAAATGAACCTTTGCACCAGGTTGGAATGTATTTCACATGATTCAAACGAAAGAGGTCTCCTACGTGTTTGTGCCGGGGCGGGTGTGGGTGGTGGTCTCATACCAATTGGCTTTAGATCTCGGGACCTGACTTGAGAGTTATATCACTGCACATCCAAAACCCCTTCATATCAGTGTGAAAGCAGCAGTCCGACGATGCCCTAATCTGGATCAATTCTGTGACTTCCTGTAGTCAAACACTGAAAGAACTGGTGAATATCAATTTTAAAAATAAATTGAACATTAACAAGAATAAGTGTTTCATCTAAACAACATCAGTAGCACAGTGCTTTCACACCAGGACAACTGTATGACACAATACTCTGGTCCAAAGGCAAAAACTGTACCTTCTTACGACATTGAATTATTCAATGTTAAACACAGTATTGCATGCCATGCCTAAATAATGCATGTTACATTTGCTGTGAATATCCATTCTCAGAGGATTATGGAAAAAGAATCTGATAAATTTCACAAAGAAAATTCTAAAAATTAAAAGTCAACACTTGTTTGGCCCCATAAAAAGTGAAGAATAAGTCTTACACGGTCCTGAATTCTCAACAGTTCATTTTACGCAATTCTTACCAGCCCTATGCTGTGTTGATGTAATGATAGGTACTGCAAGTAATGAGTACTTATGCCACATTACATTGAAGCTCCAAAATAAATTAATATGGATCTACAGTACCGCAATATTTCTTATGCAACAATGATTACCTTTCATTTGAAAAAAACTAACAATTAGATAAAGCATTAAGAATGCAATCTGCAAGCAAATGTCTCTTGGAGATATACGCCTGATCTACATTGTTAGCTCATCTTTGTACTCGTAGCCTCATTAAATAAAATCTTGCCTCAACAACAACTTGCATTTTTACCACACCTTTAATGCAATAAAATATCCAAGAATACTTCACAGATATGAAGGTAACTGGGCACTCAGCAATGATGAAAGAAGGGTTAGGGTTGGTGATTGAAGTCATGATTGAAGGGTTAGGTTTTGATGAGGCTTTTAGTCGGAGGTAAGTCAGGCAGGAAGAGTGGGTTGTTTAGTGAAAATTTGGGGTCAAGACTAGTGAAGATGGAGCAGAGGGGCGGAGGCCAGACTTGACAGAGTGGAGGAATGGAGGCCAGACTTGACAGAGTGGAGGAATACAGGCCTGAAGAAGGCCTCAGTTGAAAGGGGAGGCAAGGCCATGAGCCGACTTTCAGATGAGCACCAGGATTTTGAAAGACACTAACTCCTGCTCTTGAACAGTTCCATCGGTAGCCATCCGCGAGAACCTCACCAAATGGGTACGTTTCAGTCTAGAATTTCTCAAGGATCTTACTTTACCACTGGCTTAAACCCATTTATTTTAACTTGGTTAATGCTGGTATTAGAATAACATTGATTGGAAAATCTAGGCTTGTTTGTCACAGGCCGATTCTTCCACGGGGGCATCAGAGTTACGGTCAACTTAGTCTTCATCCGGCATGCCATACGTCCATTTTCCAGCTGTGACCAGTGGACAGTAAACAGGATTGAGAACCCTTGATAATGTTTCTCCATCCAAGCTCAGGAGCCATGAAAATAACTACAGTGCCCCACCACAGGCCTAGCTGAAGGTAGCAAACTCAGTACAGACGGGATCAAACCTTATTTTTGTGGCTCTGATCCACACTTGGTAGTGCATTTACCCACAGAGCCTCTGAGGAGTCTGTAGCCTCAAATTTTATTGTAAAAATAAAAAGTTAAGAAGAGTTCTTGATTGAAACCATTGGATTTTCATGTTACATTTTGAATGATATAAAATACATTATGCAAAAAATCTTTGTGACAGATTTAAAGTAACATGAGCATTTTTTAAAAATTAAAAATGACAGGGTGAAAATCATAGACATTAATAGGAGGAGTAATCCATCCTGGGACATTACTGCCCTCATGCATAAAAATCAGAATTTATTTATTGAACTGTGTTTCATTGTACGTAAGCAGTTCAGTGTTATCTCACTGACGTACAAAGTACTCCATAATATTAAAAGCAGAGAGCAGGCGCAAGGTAGTTGGGGCTTAATTAAAATATTCAGACAGCAAATACAGTGCTTAGCCTCCTCCTAATGTCATTGCCAGTGAAAATTCCTTGCTGCATTTAACATTTAACATATGCACTGCAATGCCACATGAATTTCCACAGACAGTAATCAGCAATCAATGTATTTTGGAACATAAGACTGCAAACAACATTCTTGGAAAACTGTGTGACTGGTTGAAGTGGTAAAATTTGAGGTTTGAAGGGGGAAAGGACAGAATGCCCACAGGAGTTGCATTGATATAGAACAACCACCTTTATGTCTAATCTTCTATGGACTATAATTTTTCCCATTGAACCTGTTTAGAATGGTTGCGTAATTTGGGATGGAAGTGTCAGTTGTGGCTCAATGGTAGCACACACGCCTCTGAGTCAGAAAGTGGTGAGTTCATAATCCCACTTCAGAGACTTGAGCACAAATTCTAGGCTGACACTTCAGTACAGTACTGAGGGAGTGCTGCACCTTCTTTCAGATGAGACATTGAACCAAGGCTCCATCTGCCCCCTCAGATGGACGTAAAAGATCCCATGTCGCAATTTTGAAGGAGCGCAGGGGAGTTACCCCCGGTGTTCTGGCCAATATTTGTCCCTCAATCAACATTCACCAAAAAAAACAAATTATCTGGTCATTTTCTCATTGTTGTTTGTGGGACCTTGCTATGTGCAAATTGGATGCCACATTTCCTACATTACAACAATGATTGCACTTCAAAAGTACTTCATTGGCTGTAAAGCGCTTTGGGACTTCCCGAGGCCGTGAAAGGTGCTATGTAAATGCAAGTTCTTTCTTTCTTTGTTTCTAATTTGTCATGTATTTTGTGTGGAAAGACAAACCAAATTCATATATCACATAGAAAATAATGTGCCTTTAACAGCAACAGCAGAGATGGGCATTAAAACTGATAGAAAATCCACTGGTGTCATCCTTTTGTTCACTGCTCCCTGCTTTCCGCCCCAAAAAAGGCAGTAAAATTTGCACTTTTTCCCCCAAAAAATGAGTTGACGCCTGTTGATAGCTTATTAATGAGCTTTCAGGAAAAGGCACAACAGTTGTCCACGAGTGGAAATATCCACTCAACTGGAGTTAATTCAACAACAGAGCAGCTATGCTCTGTGGTAGAGTATCAATTCAGCATAGATTTTGCTGGAATTGTTACATTAACCGGTTTTGTGTTGCCTTTGGTGGAAGAGACATGAATGCAAGGTCAACTGAAGACAAAGCACCAACTGCCAACAGTATCAGCATATTGGACTCGAGGTTATACAAGTAAAGGCATAGAGTATTAAAGCCAAGAGGCAATGCTAAACCGATGTAAATTATTGTTTAGGTTGCAGTTTTAATATTGGGGCAGATGTTCAACTTCACCACCAGGGCGGTAATCTGGCAGAGTAGATTGCCCACTTTTATGGAATCCATCTAATTCTCATTCCATTGAAATCCAATGCAATGCCCGGCTTTCTATCCTTTTCCCCTCATGGTAAATCAAAAGTCTGTTGGATATTTAAACAAATAGTGACAGAGTGACAGAACTAACAAAGAAATTAATTGAAAAAAATTTTTTCAACACAATCTAAACAAGCAATTAACGAGCAGCTTTAAAATTTGAATTGTTTACTTTTTGTTTCTGAATTTCAAAACTCTGGTTATTCTTACAAAGGTTAATGAAGCAGATGAAGAACAAATACTTCAGTTCTAACGCCTTGGATTTATAAATCAGTCTTTCAAAATCTGAAATCGAAGTGCTTAATTATACAAGTTTTAAAATTTCCTACACTTTCCCATTGTATCGAGTTAGATAACATTCTTAACTGTTACTTCACCATTTAAGTGGGTGTTTCGGCACAATGTGAGTAGTACTGCAGGCCCGGACGAAATGTATCCCAGGCTACTGTGTGAGGCAAAGGCGGAGATTGCGGGGGCTCTAACACATATATTCAGAACCTCTCTGGCCACAGGGGATGTGCCAGAGGACTGGAGAACCGCTAATGTAATACCATTATTCAAGAAGGGGAGTAGGGAAAAACCGGGGAACTACAGGCCAGTGAGCCTAACATCAGTGGTAGGAAAATTATTGGAAAAAATTCTGAAGGACAAAATTAGTCTCCACTTGGAGAAGCAAGGATTAATCAGGGATAGTCAACATGGCTTTGTCAAGGGAAGATCATGTCTGACTAATTTGATTGAATTTTTTGAGGGGGTGACTAGGCGTGTGGATGATGGTAACGCAGTGGATGTGGTATACATGGATTTCAGTAAGGCCTTCGATAAAGTCCCCCACAGGAGACTGGTCAAGAAGGTACGAGCCCATGGAATCCAGGGTGCCTTGGCACTTTGGATACAAAACTGGCTTAGTGGCAGAAGGCAGAGGGTGATGGTCGAAGGTTGTTTTTGTGACTGGAAGCCTGTGGCCAGTGGGGTACCACAGGGATCGGTGCTGGGTCCCTTGCTGTTTGTGGTCTACATTAATGACTTGGATATGAATGTAAAAGGTATGATCAGTAAGTTCGCTGATGATACAAAGATTGGTAGGGTGGTAAATAGCGAGGAGGATAGCCTTAGTCTGCAGGACGATATAGATGGGTTGGTCAGATGGGCGGAACAGTGGCAAATGGAATTTAACCCGGAAAAGTGCGAGGTGATGCACTTTGGAGGGACTAACAAGGCAAGGGAATACACAATGAATGGGAGGACCCTAGGCAAGACAGAGGGTCAGAGGGATCTTGGTGTGCAAGTTCACAGATCCCTGAAGGCGGCGGAACAGGTAGATAAGGTGGTAAAGAAGGCATATGGGATACTTGCCTTTATTAGCCAAGGCATAGAATATAAGAACAAGGAGGTTATGATGGAGCTGTATAAAACACTGGTTAGGCCACAGCTGGAGTACTGTGTGCAGTTCTGGTCGCCACACTACAGGAAGGATGTGATCGCTTTCGAGAGGGTGCAGAGGAGATTCACCAGGATGTTACCAGGGCTGGAGCGCTTCAGCTATGAAGAGAGACTGGGAAGATTGGGTTTGTTTTCCTTGGAGCAGAGGAGGCTGAGGGGGGACATGATTGAGGTGTACAAAATTATGAGGGGCACAGATAGGATGGATACTAAGGAGCTTTTTCCCTTCATTGAGGGTTCTATAACAAGGGGACATAGATTCAAGGTAAAAGGCGGGAGGTTTAGAGGGGATTTTAGAAAGAACTTTTTCACCCAGAGGGTGGTTGGAGTCTGGAACTCACTGTCTGAAAGGGTTGTGGAGGCAGGAACCCTCACAACATTCAAGAAGCATTTGGATGAGCACTTGAAATGCCATAGCATACAAGGCTACGGACCAAATGCTGGAATATGGGATTAGAGTAGACAGGGCTGATGGCCGGCGCGGACACGATGGGCCGAAGGGCCTCTATCCGTGCTGTATAACTCTATGACTCTATGACTCCTGGCTGGCGAGGTTTCTACTGGTAAAGACAACAAAATCTTATTGAACAAGTTCAACCAGAGGAGAACAGAAGGAATTAACATTTCTATTCATTGCAGTTGGTAAACTAAGCATGATGGTGGTGCAGAAGACATAGCTAAAATTTATGACGCTAAGCATCATGGGTGTTTTCAAGATGGCATCAGAACAATGACAAGTACCTACAAATGAAATTATTGATGATAAATGTACTATCACCTCCCATAAATAATGTTATTCATTCAAATGCAATATTTCAGTGACAATATCAACGTGATGGCATTGATTTCCATTCCTGACATTCCATGAATTGCCAGCTAGCACTTAGCAGGATGACACACTCAACAGATTAGAATCATGGAATCGTTACAGCATAGAAGGAGGCCATTCAGCCCATTGAGCCTGTACCTGCGCTTTGTAAGAGCAATCCAGTTAGTCCCATTCCCCAGCTCTTTCCCTGTAGCCCTGCAAATTTTTTCCCTTCAAATATTTATCCAATTCATTTTTGAGAGCCACGATTGAATCTGCTTCCACCATTCTTTCAGGCAGCGCATTCCAGATCATAAATGAAGAGAAACTGTTCCCATTGGTGGAAGGGTCGAGGACCAGGGGAGACAGATTTAAGTTGATTGGCAAAAAAATCAAAGGCGACATGAGGAAAAACTTTTTTATGCCATGAGTAATCACGGCGTAAAAAGGTATTTCCTCACATCGCCTTTGGTCCTTTTGCGAATCACATTAAATCTGTCTCCCCTGGTTCTCGACCCTTCTGCCAATGGGAACAGCTTCTTTTCATTTACTTGATCTAAACCCTTCATGATTTTGAACACTTCTATCAAATCTCCTCTCAACCTTCTCTGCTCTAAGGAAAACAACCCCAACTTCTTCAGTCTATCCATGTAACTGAAGTCCTTCATCCCTGGGACCAATCTAGTGAATCTTTTCTGCACCCTCTCTAAGGCTTTCACATCCTTCCGAAAGTATGGTGCCCAGAATTGGACACAGTACTCCAGTTGTGGCCAAACCAGTGTTTTATAAAGGTTCAACATAGCTTCCTTGCTTTTGTACTCTATGCCTCTATTTATAAAGCCCAGGATCCTGTATGCTTTTTTAACTGTTTTCTCAATCTGTCCTGCCACCTTCAAGGATTTGTGCACATATACCCCCAGATCGCTCTGTTCCTGCACCTCTACATTACATGTCGAGCACAATAGGAATGGAAGTCAGGAGTGGTCTAAACACAATGAGGTTTAAAATAAATGTGTGAAAGACGAGGTTACATTAATTCAGAATGGATTTAACATGAATGCATTAACCAGTGCGCCAAACATATCACACAATGGGAATTAAACCGTGCAGGGGATGAAGTCAGTAATCATTCCATTTCTGGTTCCCTGATGGCTCAGTTGGTAAAGACACAAATGTGGAACTGAAAAATACTGGCCAGGCAGGATCCACATTCTATGGAATACAATTGGCTGCATCGTCGCAGGCTAAGGAGGGTTAAAATAAAAAAGTCAACCACTGTTCCCATTCCAGATTGCTACCTCATGACTCCTGCTGGAAAAATATGCTGATTTGTATGCTAGGAGAAGACATGATCAGGCTAGGCTGCAATGAGTGCCACGATCAGGCAGTCTGCCAACACTAACTGTTCAAACTCGTGCACATGGAATGGGCACTAAGGCGAGGTTAGTGCATGGCAGTCAGTGCCCATGGAATTGTAAACATCATGGGCTTTATTTTAGCACCCGCTATCGGGTGCGTTCCTGGCGGGGGGATCCGAAAATCAGGGAATCCCGGAGCGGGTCGGGGTGCTCGCGCAGGCCCCGCATGTGGGACACCCGCAGGCAATTAAAGCCAGCGGGGTGCCACTTGACAGTATTTACTTAGGTATTTCAGGTCATTAACAGACCTGATTAAGGGAATATGTGAGGAGGGGTAGGATTTTAGAGACAACTGGGACTGTTTCCCATACTGGGGGAAACACTCCCAGTTGAAATGGACATGTTGTAGCTGTCAGCCTGTGGCAGCTGCAAAGGTCCATTTGACAGGTGGTGGGGGGAGACCCTCACCCATTGCAGGAGGCCACTCTGTCACTTGGGACAAAGTTTGGCCTCCACCACCCTCCTCCTGACAAGAAAATTCACCAACTTGCACACTTACCCCGGGGTCCAGAGACATGTACTTACCTTGCGGTCCCCCTCAGATGTACATCTTCCGGATGGGGGCCGCGGTAGCTGCAGTCATGACCTCCTCGGAGGGCGAACAGCATCACCAGCCTCACCAGCCTCGCCGGCCACACTGTCCACCTCTGACACGTGGAGCTCCACAACACAGTGCTGTGACACATCCACCTGCACAGCAGGAGGGAGGGCAACCGCAGAGAGAGATGCGTCGCAGAGGGCACTACCCTCGCCACAGGGTCCACAGACCGAGGCTCAGCCTCCTGGACCTCTCTGAGCAGCAGTACACACGGAGGCACAGAGTCACTCGACATGTAGTCGTGGACATCTGCAGACTCCTTCATGCCGAGCTGCTCCTGGCTGGCCCGAGCACCATCTTCTTACCTGTCCCTGTCAAAGTCACCACTGCCCTCAACAACTTCTCCTCTGCATCCTTCCAGTGTGCCACCGGGGACATCGCCGACGTCTCTCAGTCGTCTGCACAAAAGAGCCCTGCAAATACACCTGCACCACTCTGCAGTGACACAATGGGTGTCATCAGTTGTGGGTCTTCATTGTGATCCTCAGGAAAGGGCATTATTGCACAAACCAGACAAGATTCACAAAGACGTGGCAGTAGTGGTGCCAATATAATATGTAATGTGAGTTGGTCAGAAATTCAATTTAAGTAAAAACCATGACAAACCCTCAAACACCTTATGCATCCCCTTCATGCTCACGACACGTTTGCCTTACGCTGCCTACTGCACATATGTGATGCATGCCCTGTGGCTGCAGCACAGGTAGTGGCAAGTTGAGTCAGGCTGACCGTGAAAGAGATGCACGAGAGGGTGAGTATGAGATAGAGCCATGAGATTGTATGAGGATTGGGTTGAGTGGTAGTGGCGGGATGAGTACTGGCGAGGTGAGTAAGTGCAGGTAAGATGACGATGAGCTTTGAGTGGGTATGAGGGGTGATGTGACAGAGTAGTGTTGGCAGTGCAGAAGGAGATGTGGGGTGGGGGCGGTGATGTGGCAGATGGAGTGTAGGGGAATGAGTAATTGTACTCACTTTGGCTGACCTACTTAGGTCATTGCAGCGCCTCCTGCACTGTATGCAGGTAGGCGATATGTTGGTGGTGCAGGTGACCTCCTCTGCCACCTCGAGCCAGGCCTTCCTGGTGGCAGAGGCAGGCTGCTTCCTCCCGCCCACCGGGGGGGAAGATCTCTGTCCTCCCCTCCTCCTCACCCGATCCAATGATACCTGGAGTGAGGCATCATTAAACTGGGAGCAGCCTTCCCCCTGGGCTGCTCCATGCTGTAATTCTTGCTATTTGTTGCAGCATCTGTCAGTGGAGGACTGCCCCTTTAAATAGAGCTCCTCCAGCTGACAGACCTTACTGCACATGCGCAGTCCGCCCAACGCGCAGATCAGCTGTGGGGAACCCGGAAGGCCAGGCAAGTGGATCCAATTAGGCTGCGGTCGTGCGGGGGGCAGACTGATTTCGCCGGGCGCGTTACCCATGCGCCCAATAGCCCCCCCGCCGCGAACCCGCAGCCCTGGTAACATCGAGCCCCATCAGTTAGTGCCTTCAAGAGAGACGGGGAGAAAATGGGAACTTTATTAAAAAAAAGGGACTTCTCAAGAAAAGAAACACATTCAATATGAGAAATAAAACTAAGTTCTCCTATCACTGACTTTTGTGAACCTCGAGTGCAGTGTGAAATAATGAACAGCTGCTGTATTTTGTATTCCTGGAGTGTGCATAATTACAGCCACAGTGACCTACTGCAGCCTATATAGTAAACCACTGTGAACTTCCTTCTTCATAAACCCCTTTAGGTCGAAGTAATAATTTAAAGGAAAGAAGAAACATCCTTTGTGAAATCTAGGGCGGTTTTTAACAGTTGCCAGTTAATCTGGTTAATTCTCTGGACCCTAGCTGGTCACTTTGAGGTAAAAGAGACACTTGACAGGATTTTAGAAGTTGGATGTTCCTGGACGTTTAGGAGTACAAATTCATCGGGCGGCAGCGCAAAATGGGTGGTATCGCATGGGCTGCTTGTTACACATATCGTCCAATATTCAGATCCATTGAAGTCGAGAGAATTGAATATCTAGAACTAGGGAGCACAGTCGCAGGATAAGGGGTCAGCCATTTAAGACTGAGATGAGGAGGAATTTTTTCACTCAGAGGGGTTGTGAATCTTTGGAATTCTCTACCCCAAAGGGCTGCGGATGCTCAGTCATTGAGCATATTCATAAGACCGTAAGAGATAGGAGCAGGAGCAGGAGCAGGCCATTCGGCCCCTTGAGCCTCCTTTGCCATTCAATGAGATCATGGCTGATCTGATTTTTACCTCAACTCCACTTTCTCGCCTTTTCCCCATATCTCAAGGCTGAGATCGATAGATTTTTGGACTCGAGGGGAATGAAGGGATTTTGGGATTAGGTGGAAAAGTGGAGTTGAGGTCAAAGATCAGCCATGATCTCATTAAATGGCGGAGCAGGCTCGAGGGGCCTCATGGCCTACTCTTTCTCCTATTTCTTATGTTCTTATTGGGTGGGGAGTATAACGGGCGGCCCGTGCAATACTGCCCGCTTTGCACTAAAACGTGGCATCTTATGGAACACCTGAAAATTGAAATATACAACATCTGCCAGATTCCATTTATCTATACATGATTTCATTTCCTCAGGAAATTCAAATAAATTCGTCAAGCATGAACTTTCCTTTCCAAATCTTAGTCAACTGTTCCTGGTTATTAATACATTAATTTCCCACTAATATCATCCTGTGATACGGGTTCTAGAAGTTTGCCAACAACTGAGGGAAGGCCAACTGGTGTACAATTTCTTGGCTTATCTCTTGGCCCTTTCTCAAGCAAGTGGTATATTACTTGCCATTCTCCAGTCGTTGGGCACAATTCTCATTTCCTATTGGAAAATTATGGTTCGTGCCTCCAATATCTCCTCCCCAACCTGATTCAGTATTTTGGGCCTGGTGAGTTTTCTACTTTTAGTCCCATTCATGTCTCTTCATACCCATTTCCCACCCTTCAACTTACTATTATAGACTGCTTTTCCCCATTCACTATCTTGTTAATCTCTCTTGCTGTCTTATGAGTTTAAATCCTCCCCCATTACTAGAGATGGAAAACTGCACTGTTGGCCAAGGGAAGGGGATGAAAATTTCAGCACCAACAAGACAATTATATAATTTAATTACACACACACATTACCAATTTATATAGCACCTTTCACGATATCCCAAAGTGCTTCACAGCCAAAGAAGTACTTTTGAATTATAGTTACTGTTTTAATGTTGGAAATGCATAATCTGTTTTTTCAGTAATGTTGGTTGATGAATAATGTTGGCCAGGACACCAGAGGTTTTTTTTATATGTTCATGGGAAGTGGGCATCGCTGGCAAGGCCAGCATTTATTGCCCATCCCTAATTGCCTTTGCGAAGGTGGTGGTGAGCCACCTTCTTGAATGTAGTATTCCCTGCTACTCTAATAGTGCAATGGCAAGTCTTCGGTTTAACATCTCATCCAAAAGACGGCACCTCAGACAGTGCAGCACCCCTTCAGCATTACACTGAAATGTCAGCCACTATTATTTGTTCAAATATCTGGAGTGGTGCTTGCACCTATAATCTTCTAGCTCAGAAGTGAGAGTGCTGCGACTAAGCCAAGGTTCTTAGTTTCTTGTTGTTGGTGCCAATTCTGCATTTCCCAACTGGTATAAAATGGCTAAGCAAATGTTTTACAGTGCATAATGTGGAAGGTAATCTCAAAACCGCACTATCCATATGGAGGGATGAACCTCCGACAAATGTCTATGTATATTTAACCCATACGGTCACTCTGACACAGCAGAAAGGATTCATGCTACAGGCACCCTGGCCAGTACCATTTTATGACTGCCTGGTAGGAGTTGTGCTTGTAGTGAGAGAAGGAGACAAATCTTGATTTCTCCTGAAATATCTAAATTCAGCAGCTTTAAAAAGTATACAAGACCTTAGTTGGGTCATAGCTGCAGTGTGTGTGCAGTTTTAGGCACTCCATTACAGGAAGGTTGTAAAGCCAATGGAAAATGTACAACATTGATTCACTTGGATGTTACCAGGGATGAAGGGTTAAAGTTATCAAGAGAGACTTAAGAAATTCAGGGTTTTTTTCAATGGAGGTTACAAAGTTAAGTGGTAACCTGGTAGAGGTGTCTGTGGGGACCGGTTACTGGTGGAGTCCTGCAGGGATCAATGTTAGGACTGTTGCTCTTCACAAGTTTTATTAATGAATTGGATGAAGACATCAGGGGAAACATCCCCAAGTTCATGGATGATAAAAAGATTTGTGTAAGTGTTAGGACCTTAGATGAGGAAAGCAGATTACATGCAGATCTAGACGTGATGGGGGAATAGGACAGATGTCATTTAATGCAGATAAATGCAGTGTTATGCATGTGGATAGTGCGAATGCCCAAGTGTAACACCATGCAGGGTTGCAAACTTAAGGCTGTCGAGTGGGAGAACGACCTAGGTATTATAGTACATGAATCTCTGAAAGTTCACAGCCAGTGCCTACTGTAAAAGCAAATAGAGTGCGATAATATATTGCCAAAATGATTAAATACGAAACAAAAAATGCGATACTGTCTTTGTACAAGAACTTGCTTAGGCCTCATTTCAAATACTGCATCCAGTTTTGGGTTCCTTATATATTGGGTGATTTTGAAGCTCAGTAAAATGTTCTGAGGAGAGCCAAGTCCTATTCACCCATCATCCCTGTGCTCACTGTAGGGAATTCCTTATTTTCTATGATTCTTGGACCCTGGACGACTAGTCAAGTGAAGAAAGTCACCCTCACTCACGATAGTTTTGTCAATCAAAAGTAATTATTCAATGATGTTATCATTCATACAAGCATTCATGAAGCAAAATCAAACCACACGTCTGACTTTCCTTTATAAAATTCCTTTATACACTTAATAATTCATAACGTTATTATGTAATGACTTAACAATTCATACACACATCAGGCAAACCATTAATACATATTCAACCTTTAAACCAAGGATTTTGCTCATCAGGCCTGAAGGTTGATCAGTTCTTCAGAACTCGAGCTCCTCTTCTTCTTACGTGATGTTCAACTACAGTGTGCGTTCCTTGTGCCTGCCGGATGGTGAAGAGAAGAGACTGTTCCTCTCTCAAAGTCTTCTTTTTATATATTTTTTTACCAATAGGACGTAGGATTGGGGAGGGCCATTCTTTTTGACCAATCGCTCCCTGATGCTATGCCTCAATTATTAACATACTTCAATGATTGACAGTTTAGGCTTTGATCATGTGACTAGAGACCCTTTGATGCAGAAAAGACCATGTGCTCGAACAATGGGTTGTAAAAGGCCCCTTTACTGTCTCTGTTTATGGCCTTTCATGTAGAAATCGCCCCCTTACATTTCTACACCCAAACATTCTTAATGGTCCTCATGTCTCCAATTTTGATTGCTTCAATGGCTTCAAATCCATTCCTTATACCATTTGACCATATGGTGGGTGCAACACTATTTGATGTTTTACAAATCCCAGTTCTTTTGAACAAATTACCAGATAGGAATGAGAGGCCCATGCTTTTTTTTTTAACACCTATCATTGCTTTCCTGATCCAAAGCCTTTGATGTATGTCTTTGTTGCCATTTCTTACATTACCCCCTGCTGTGTTGAAAAGCTTATGCTTCCAAACGCCTATGTGTTTTGAAAGCCTGACATCGTTTTAAGCTCAATATTATCCATCTCGCTTATTTATTCAAGAATCTAGATATTTATTCACAGTACAATGTCTTCAATCCCGAAACTCAGACTTCTCCAATGCCATCAGCGTTGGTGAGGGAAAAACAGGATTTGTGAGAACACAGTTTACCACATTACTGTGTCTGCAGGTTTTCAAATGTCTTTGTTTAAAAGGAGTACAGTTAACCCTTTCCTTTAAAGGGGTTTTGAACCCCACATCACTGACCTACATTGGCTCCCAGTCCGGCAATGCCTTGATTTTAAGACTCCCATCCTTGTTTTTAAATCCCCCCATGGCCTCGCCCCTCCCTATCTCTGTAACCTCCTCCGGCTCTATAACACTCCAAGATCTATGCGCTCCTCCAATTCAGGCCTCATGAGCATCCCCAATTTTCATTGTTCAACCATTGGCGGCTGTGCGTTCAGATGCCTGGGTCCTAAGCTCTGGAATTCCCTCCCTAATCCTCTCTACCTCTCTTCCTCTCTTTCCTCCTTTAAGACACTCCTTAAAACCTACCTCTTTGACCAAGCTTTTAGTCACCTATCCTAATATCTCCTTATGTGGCTTGGTGTCAAATTTTGTTTGTTAACGCTCCTATGACGTGCCTTGGGATGTTTCACCATGTTAAATGCACTATATAAATGCAAGTTGTTGTTGTTAAAGGTCCTTAGTTACCATGATAGGCTAAGTGAACTGATACTTTTTCCTCTAGAAAAGAGTAAAGATTTGATTTATTCTATAAAATAATGAACAAATTTGATTTGGTGCTCTTGGATATGTTATTTGAATTAAATAGATCAGGGAGGACCAAAGGACATGAGTATAAGTTACATAAGCATAGAGCTAGGTTAGATGTTAGGATGTACTTCTTCATGGAGTCGTCGATCTCTGGGAAAAGTTGCTGGATCATGTAGTGAGTGTAAATTCACTGCAAACGTGAAAAAGGGAGCTGCGCAAGTTCCAAACATGTGGCCGATATCACAGCATATAAAAGGTGGGTGGGGTATAGAGGGACTTGTCTTCTCGTTGTTGTGGTCTCCTGGAACTTGTTTGATTATCTTCACGGGAATTTCTCAGAGGTTTCTTCCCCTCAATTGGCCGAGGTTTTTCACTGTTTAATTTTGCTACTCGCAGTAGAGTGCATGGTTGGCTGGTTGGTTGGGGGAGGGGAGGTGGTTACAGGTCATGGTGTGCATAAGCTTCAGCGTGACAATATGGGACACTTTTGCTGGTCTCTTCCTGACCTTCCTTTTCATGTGTTGCTATGTTATGATACGGTAAATAGTGATTGATTGCGTCGACTGGTCAGCGAGATAGTAACAAGAGGGTACAAATGTAAACTAACCACAAAACGAATTAATGGGGAGATTAGACAATTTTTTTTCTTAGAGGATAGTTATGTTGGGTAATGACTTTAGGTGAATGTAATAATCCAGAATGGAAAGGGTTAATTAGGGTCGTAGCTGTCTGATTGATTCTTCAAAGGAATCTGGTAGTTTAGCATTGCTATGCTTTGATTTTTTACAATAAGGTTATTATATGTTGTAGCTGTGTGAAATTGTAACTTTTCACCTGAGAAACATGATAATATAGTCTTAAGTTACAACATTTTGAAGTAGCTTGTCTTGAGAAGAAAGTGAAATCTGTTGAACAAACAAGATAGTGTAGAAATGCCCTTGTGCTGAAGTTGGGTATATAAAAGGGGGTCTGTAGACCAGTGGATTGACAGATTATCAAGGATGAACAGTTATCAGTGGGAGAAAGAATGCGTTAGGTCAAAGGTCAGTGATATTTACTGGTGCCAAATGCAAAGACACAAGACTATTATTTCAGCAAAACGGGGCCATTTGCACAGACAAGTAGTAAAGTTCGTGCAAAGGCAGGAAGACAAAGGGGAACTGTGATCAGAGCTGTCACGTGACAGCAATAAGTAAGGGTATAAAGAGAGAGAGGGTCTATACCTAGGCAGGGAGCTACTGTGAAAGAACCTTGGGTGGCATAGTTCCCAGGATAGAGATAATCACTGTGTCTTGAATGGTAAGGTTGCCCCATAGTGGCTTGTGCTCTTACTGTTATTGTCATGTTGCTGTTTTGCTGGTAAACTTGAAGTCTATCGTAAATAAAGATTAAATTGATTTAAAATGTATTTATATGCACTAATGAACATCTACTCCACTCTCTTCCCTTCCCAGTCCAAACGTCTCCATTTGAGCTACGTCACATCCTTATCCACATGCTGAGAGAGCCTGGATTTCAGACTTCTCGACAAATGCTGCCATATCACTATGAAATTGCTCCATGGGAGATACAATTCGAGAATGAGAAGCCATTCCCTCATCTGAGGGGATGCACATTTTCCTGGATGGAAAAGTCAGTAAATAGAGGAAGGGAGAGAGGGCTGGAGAGAGACCCATTTTGCTGGGTACCTGCACCTTTTATATTCCTCAGGGATGTTTTAGAATTCTCAGGGCAGACAGAGCCAGGCCTGTGCCTAAGCCTGCAGTAGACACAAGCCCTTCAAAGTCAAGTTAATGAAGTGGGAGAGAGCAATCCTGGCTTCCCACCAAATATTCTTGGGTCATCACTGGCTGGGTGCCCTGGCATAGGGATACCACTGAAACATGGTGAGTGGCCTGCTCCAGGACCCATACTGATAGGATGGACATCGGGGGCCTTGGGAACAGGCCAAAGACAGTGAGGTGGGTTCTTGATTTTTGACTCCTGAACCCCCCCCGAAGGTTGTTTTCAACTGGAGCCTTCTGGCCCTTTGGCCAGTGCCACGCCCTGCCAGTGGTTGCCTTGGAGCCTTATTAATAGCTTAGGACATGAAATACCAGGGGTGGAGGGGAGAGAGGAGGCAGGTAAATATGCCACAATGACCCATAAATTGCTCCGAGCAGTGCTCATCGCTCCATAGATTTATAATCACGCACAAACTTACCACGAGCTTTTTGTATGGCAACTCTCTTGAATGGTGAGCCGAAAACAGTTCAGCGTTAACTCCCGGGAGCCTAGGACCTGTGGGAGAAGCGAGGTGATCGATCTCTCCCCTCAACCGATCAGCTTGAAGCAAGCCAGGCTATGAGAACCAGGAAGTGCAGTTCGTAGACAAACCGTGCAAACTAAAAACCCAGATGTGCCCAATAAGGTATTATAAAATGACAAAGAGAAAGCGAAATAAAGAGAGAGTTAGATTAAAAGACTCAGATAAGAGAGACAGAAAGCAAGAGTAAAAGAAAAATTAAAATGTTTAATTGAAACATTTTTTTTAAATGTCCATAAACTATTAAAATCAGGAGTAATGGGGCAGAAATTGCTTGCAAAATAACGGTGAGCTCAACAGCGCTCTCCGGTGTTAGTCGCGAAATGGAGGAGCAAGTTCTGGCATTCGCACATGCACAGTGAAGCACATGCACAGTGAAACGCAGACATCTGGAACTTGTTCCCATTGGTTCGGCAGCGATATGACAGCTTTGAATTAAAGGGACATTGCCGGCTGCAATCAGAAAATCATTCAAAACGTGCCAACTTGCTCATTTGCCCAGCTGGAAAGTAACTAATTACACCACAAAACAGGTACGCTGAAAAATACCAGGTCTAAACTATGTTTTAACAGCACAGTTAGCCTTAATGACTGCCAAACAACTAAAATTAACTTTTAAAAACATGGAGTCTCATTACTCCTTATTTTAATAGTTTTTGGTCATTAAATTTTTTTTTTAAATTAAAATTTTAATTTTTTTTTTACTTTTCCCTCCTGTCTCTTTTATTTAATTCAATTATTTCTTACCCTCTCTTTCTTTCACTGTCTATATCTGTTTTTACATTGATTTTAATGTTTTACCTTCACTTCCTGGTTTAACTTCCAAGCCTGCAGAGACAGTGAACGCAGCTCGTCAAGAATGCTGTGATCTGATTGACTGAGGGAGAGTATGATCCTTTCGCTTCTCCCAGGGTCCTAGCTTCGCTTGAACTAACGCTGGGCTCTTCTCCACTTCCTATTCGAGGAAGTGCCCGAAGAAAAGACTGCGGTAAGTTAGTGGGTTAGTATAAATCTATGGAATGGCGAGTACTGTTGGTTCGCTGCTCTTAGCGATTTCTACCCCAATGAGACACCACGTTTTAAAAAGTTAATTTTTAGTGCTAGAGAGGTTGTTTGGCAGTCATTAACACTTACCATGCTGTTAAAACTTAGTTTAAGCCTAAAAACTCAGCATAGCTGTTTGTGGCAAGGTTAGCTCGTTTCCATCTGGACAGGAGAGCAAGTTGATGATGGTTCATTGATTGCAGTAATGAGGTCCCTTTAACACGAAGCTGACAGATTAACGGTGAACCAGGTTGGACAAGTTGGGCCTGTATACACTGGTGTTTAGAAGAATGAGAGATGATCTTGTTGAAACATAGAAGATCCTGAGGGGACTAGAAGGGGTAGATGCTGAGAGGATTTTTCCCTTGTGGGAGAGACTAGAACTAGGGGCCACAGTTTAAAAATAAGGGGTCTCCCATTTAAGACGGAGGTGAGGAGAAATTTTTTCTCTCAGAGGGTCGTGAATCTATGGAACTCCCTTCCCCAGAGAGCGGTGAAGGCAGGGTCATTGAATATTTTTAAGGCTGAGTTAGATAGATTCCTGATTAACAAGGGAGTCAAAGGTTATAGTAGGTAGACGGGAAAGTAGGGTTGTGGTCGCAATCAGATCAGCCATGGTCTTATCAAATGGCAGAGCAGGCTCGAGGGGCCAAATGGCCTACTCCTGCTCTTAATTCGTATGTTCGTATGTAATTTATGGCTCATTATGTTTTCTTCCTCTTTCTAAAAGAGAGCACCTTGTTTCCACACACATTTCTAACCAGCAGCAGGGATGAAACCTGGCAAAACTCTCCTACTGAGGTAAGTGAGCATTTGAGCTCTAGAGTTCAGATTCATAGCTGCTAGTTGGAAAACAAGCACACAACTCTTTCAAGTTTCCAGGCTGCCCCATCCCTCGTTTGGCAGCTTTTACTATAAACCAGCTTGTTTGCTGCCCATTGTTATGTTTACTTTTACAAACAATGCAGCCCTATTTCTTGATGTTTCTAAATATGCAAATACTATTTTATGGATGAACCTTTGTGGATTAATGGAAGTGAGGATTTCTTCCAGATATATAGAAATTAACATGAAGCATTAAAAGGCCTGCCAACGATAAATGTCCCTAAAAGGGATATGTCAAATCTGAATCCTTTCCTAATCCCCAGAATAATGTTTGATTTTGATTAATGCAGTTGGATTAATGAATCATCAGCTCTGACTATTCAGTCATAATTTAAGAA
Organism: Heptranchias perlo; assembly: GCF_035084215.1. Taxonomy (NCBI): domain Eukaryota; kingdom Metazoa; phylum Chordata; class Chondrichthyes; order Hexanchiformes; family Hexanchidae; genus Heptranchias; species Heptranchias perlo. The sequence goes on along the minus strand of NC_090328.1, from coordinate 19,999,528 downwards.
TTTTTCAACAGAAAAATTTCTAAAAGCTATATTTAGTTGATCAAACGTCAAAGTTAATGCATAAACTATCACTGTAAAAGATTGGTGTTTGAGTATGATTTTATTTTCAATGCAAGTCCATGTTTCATTCAGCAGTTTACCAAACACCATCCCTTCCATTCACAATGCACTTTTTAGCCCCATTATATTATGGACTCCTTCAATCTTGGCCTCAGTTCAAACTTGGTTTCCCCAAGTATTAAGTTGTTTATATCTTGGCCGGGGAAAAAAAGCAAAAGACTGAGTATAAACAGAATGCCAACTGGAGGATGGGAAAATAGAAAGAAATTTCACCTTGGGTCATATTTCAATACCTCTCCACTTGCTGGAGACCATAAGGGAAACAACATGAGAATAGGTGCTCCTAAGTCAGGTACATAATGGGCCAGAACTTGCGCGGAGTGGCGTGATAATGATCGTTGCAGCTCCTGTGAATAAATTCATGAATGTACATACTATGGGCTCTGCGGCGTCGACTTGCTTGATTTTGAACTTGTAAAAAATTGTGCGCTATCAACCCAGCCTCTGAGCAGCGTAAAGTTGATGCGCATGGAACAGTCAGTGAGAGTCGAAGACACGCCCACAAAATCTGTCAGGAAGAGAAGTCACGCCCACAAGCAGGCAAGCAGACTTCATTCATTTAAAGTTAGTATTCTGGAAGTCATTAAAAAAATTAAAATTTTTATTTACAAATAAAAAGCCAAAGTAATAATTGAATTAAATTAAAGAGACAGAAGGGAAAAGTAAAAAAAAATAATTCTTTAATTTTTAATGACCAAAAGCAATTAAAATAAAGAGTAATATAAGACTCCACATTTTTAAAATTTAATTTTTAGTTGTTTGGCAGTTATTAAGACTAACCACGCTTTTAAAACTTAGTTTAAACCTGATATTTTTAAGCGTACCATTTGGTGGCATAATTAGTTACTTTCTAGCTGGGCGGATGAGCAAGTTTGCGATTTTTCAATGATTTCCATGATTGTAGCGTGCGATGGCCCTTTAATACGCAGCTGTCAAATCGTTGGCAAATCAATACGAGCAAGTTCACAATTTCTGTGTTTTAGTGCGCATGTGCAAACGCGGGAACTTGCTCCTTTGATTCGCCATTAGAAATGGAGAGCGCTGTTGAGCTCCTCTGTTATTTCGGGAGCATGTGCTGCCCAATAATTAATTCCTCCGTGGAGCTAACACCAAATCAATGGACTCTGATGATATCTTTATGAAGAACGTAATAAAAATGTCCATCTCGTTGTCCCCAGTGCTGTGCATTCGGATACTCAGAAGTGGTGCTTGGCCTCACTTTGTTATTGGCGTTCCTCTTGGCAAGCCTAATCATAGCCTAGAAAACGTTCCGATACCATTAGAAAAACTCTGAACAAAAGTTTAGAGAGGAGCTAAAAATGTTGCTTTTTTGAGTGCGTCAACTATGAAAGAAAATATCAGGAGGAAAAGATACTAGTTGCTTAGTAGGTGTTCAGTAGGTGCAATCGATTGTTTTTGTGCTGGAACATGTTGACGACATACCAGTCTCATTACTTAGCTGACTTAGATCTTTAGCAGAGCCTCTTGATAGTTCTCCTGGATGACAGCCTCCCCCATTCCCCTCACGCAGCAAACATACATACAAAATCACTATCTTCCTCTTTACTTCGTAAAATTTATTTACAACAATTAAGTGTGCACCTTTCACTTTTGTACAGTTCTAGGTTATATGGGACATAAGGACACCATTTTGTTTATGCGGCCCTCTGCTATACACATAGTTAAAGGGCACTTTACTTGATGGCGTATTTGGTCAAAAGTGCTGTACTGCAATCTTTCTTTCTTGTCAAATCAATATTTTTTTTTCTGAAGAAAATGCATCTCTCACACAGTTTCCACAAGTGCTCTTTGTCTTTATTGGGTCCATTACCAATTGTGGAGCAGAAATTCCGCTTAGTTAACCCTTTGGGGTTCAGAAGTAGCATGTTGTTGTGAAAAACAAACATTTAAAAAGATGACAATTTTGTAACTTATTTCAAGAATGTTGAAGATTTCAAAAGAATGTTTATTAGTTCTTTTGCACTTCTGATTCTTGTTGAAAACTTGCATCTTTAGAAGTAAGCAGGAAGTAACTTTCAAAGATGTTATATGAAAGAGTAGAAGTGTATAATTTGATAGCTGAAAGTATCTTCCACTGCTCAGAAGGCTAAGTGTGAGATGTGGGCTCTTGTGGACATCCTGTTCACTAAACACTGCTGACCTGTAAATTGCCATTTTGGGAAGAAAAGAAAACACCACAAGGAAGGATGTGCCTTCTACTGCAACACAACTTATTCCAAATAACCTTGCAGCATGAATTCTGTATTGATCAAAATTATTAGCACTGGGGAATGGAATATTCGGATGCCCATTGTCAGCAGTAAGCATTTCCTGGCTAAGTATAGTATAGTTCCCTGCAGATTAAAACTGCATCTGTTTTGTTTCAGTGATATGTCTCAGCCACTATCTCAGAAGACTCTCAGATGTAAGTCCAGAATGGTATATTGCAGGGTCAAGGATGTCATTGAGTGGCTGCAGAACATTCTGGAGGGGGAGGGTGAACAGCCAGAAGTCATGGTCCATATCCGTACCAACGACATAGGTAGGGATGAGGTCCTGCAGGAAGATTTTAAGGAGTTAGCAAAGGGAGTAAGAAGCAGGACCTCAAAGGTAATAATCTCCTGATTACTCCCGGTGCCACACGCTAGTGAGTATAGAAATAAGAGGATAAAGCAGATGAATGCGTGGCTGGAGAGATGGTGCAGGAGGGAGGGCTTTAGATTCCTGGGAAATTGGGACTGGGTCTGGGGGAGGTGGGACCTGTACAAGCCGGATGGGTTGCACCTCAACAGGGCCGGGACCAATATCCTTGTGGGGAGATTTGCTAGTGAGTTTAAACTAGCTTGGCAAGGAGACGGGAACCTGAGTGTAGATTCAGATGGGACAGAATCAGAACTGGAGATAGAAGGCAGAAAATTAGTAAGTGAGTTAGGAAGGCAGAGGAAACAAATCTTAGAAACTAAACAGCAAGGGAGTTTGGCAGCGCTTAGAGGTATATACCTCAATGCAAGGAACATAGCGAATAAGGCAGATGAGCTGAGGGCACAAGTAGGCACGTGGCAGTACGATATCGAGTTATTACAGAAACATGGCATAAAGAGGGGCAGGGATGCCAGCTCAACGTTCCTGATTACAGGGTTTACAGATGAGATAGAGAAGGGGATGAAAGAGGTGGCAATTTTGGTGAAAGAAACAATTACAGCTGTGTGGGGGGATGATATTTTTTTTTATTCGTTCACGGGATGTGGGCGTCGCTGGCGAGGCCAGCATTTATTGCCCATCCCTAATTGCCCTTGAGAAGGTGGTGGTGAGCCGCCTTCTTGAACCGCTGCAGTCCGTGTGGTGCCAGTTCTCCCACAGTGCTGTTAGGAAGGGAGTATGTCAGAAGAATCATCAAATGAGGCCATATTGGTTGAGCTAAGGAATAAAAAAGGGGCAGTCACAGAACTGGGAGTGTACTATGCACTCCCAAACAGTCAGAGGGGGATAGAAGAGCAAATATGTGGGCAAATTTCTGAGAAGTGCAAGAACAGTTGGGCAATAATAGTAGGGGATTTCAACTACTCTAATATTAACTGGGACACAAACAGTGTGAAGGTTATAGAGGGCGCAAAATTCTTCAATTGCATTCAGGAGAACTTTTTTAGCCAGTACGTAGCAAGCCCAACAAGAGAGGGGGCAGTTCTGGATTTAGGTTTAGGAAATGAGGCTGGGCAGGTGGAAGGAGTAACAGTGGGACAGCATTTTGGTGGTCGTGATCATAATTCAGTTAGTTTTAGCATAGTAATGGAAAAGGACAAAGATAGAACAGGAGTTAAAGTTCTCAATTGGGGAAAGGCCAATTTTACTAAACTAAGAAGTGATTTAGCAAAAGTGGACTGGAAACAGTTACCTGAAGGTAAATCAATGTCGGTGCAGTGGGAGGCATTCAAGGGGAAGATTCAAGGGGTGCAAAGTAAACATGTTCCCACAAAGAAAAAGGGTGGGACTGCCAAATCTAGAGTCCCCAGGATGACAAGGAGCATAGAGGGTAAGATAAGGCAGAAAAGGAAAGCTCATGTCAGACACCGAAAACTCAATACTACAGAAAGTTTAGAGGAGTAAAGAACATGCAGGGGTGAAATTAAAAAGGAAATTAGGAAAGCAAAGAGAGGGCATGAAAAGATATTGGCAAGTAAAATTAAGGAAAACCCAAAGATGTTTTATAAATACATTAACAACAAGAGGATAACTAAGGAAAGAGTAGGGTCTCTTAGAGATCAAAAAGGTAACCTATGTGTGGAGGCGGAAGATGTTGGTGTGGTTCTTAATGAATTCTTTGCGTCTGTCTTCACGAAATAGAGGGACGGTGCAGACATTGTGACTAAGGAGGAGGAGTGTGAAATATTGGATGGGATAAACTTAGTGAGAGAAGAAGTATTAAGGGGATTAGGATCTTTGAAAGTAGATAAATTACTAGGGCCGGATGAAATGTATCCCAGGCTGTTAAAAGAAACAAAGGGGGAAATAACGGAGGCTCTGACCATCATTTTCCAATCCTCACTAGATACAGGCGTGGTGCCGGAGGATTGGAGGACTGCTAATGTTTTACCATCGTTTAAAAACGGAGCGAGGGATAGACCAAGTAATTATAGGCCAATCAGTCTAACCTCGATGGTGGGCAAATTCTTGGAATCAATTCTGAGGGACAGGATAAACCGTCACTTAGAAAGGCATGGAGTAATCAAGGACGTCAGCATGGAGGGTCGATGAGGGCAGTGCATTTGATGTAGTCGAAGTGGATTTTAGCAAGGCTTTTGACAAGGTCCCACATGGCTGACTGGTCAAAAAAGTACAAGCCAATGGAATCCAAGGGAAAGTGGTAAGTTGGATCCAAAATTGGCTCAGTGGCAGGAAACAAAGGGTGATGGTCGATGAGTGTTTTTGTGACTGGAAGACTTTTTCCAGTGGGGTACCGCAGGGCTCAGTACTAGGTCCCTTGCTTTTTGTGCTATATATTAATGATCTGGACATAAATATAGGGGTCATGATTAAGAAGTTTGCAGATGATGCAAAAATTGGCCGTGTGGTTGATAGTGAGGAGGAAAACTGTAGACTACAGGAAGATATCAATGGACTGGTCAGGTGGGCAGAAAAGTGACAAATGGAATTCAATCCGGAGAAGTTGAGGTAATGTATTTGGGGAGGGCAAACAAGGCAAGGGAGTACACAATAAATGGGAGTATGCTGAAAGGTGTAGAGGAAGTGAGGGACCTTGGAGTGCATGTCCACAGATCTCTGAAGGTAGCAGGACAGGTAGATAAGGTGGTTAAGAAGGCATATGGGATACTTTCCTTTATTAACCGAGGCACAGACTATAAGAGCAGGGAGGTTATGCTGGAGCTGCATAAAACACTGGTTAGGCCACAGTTTGAGTACTGTGTACAGTTCTGGTCACCAGATTACAGGAAGGATATAATTGCACTAGAGAGGGTACAGAGGAGATTTACGAAAATGTTGCTAGCACTGGAGAATTTTAACCATGAGGAAAGATTGGACAGGCTGGGATTGTTCTCTTTGGAACAGAGGAGGCTGAGGGGTGATTTAATTGAGGTGTACAAAATTATGAGGGGCCCAGATAGAGTGGATAGGGAGGACGTATTTCCCTTAGCAGAGGGGTCAATAGCCAGGGAGCATAGATTTAAAGTAATTGGTGGAAGGTTTTGAGGGGAGCTGAGGAAAAATGTTTTCAACAAGAGGGTAGTGGGGTCTGGAACTCACTGCCTGAAAGGGTGGTAGAAGCAGAAACCACCAACTCATTTAAAAAGTACCTGGATGTGCACCTGAAGTGCCGTGACCTACAAGGCTACGGACCAAGTACTGGAAAGTGGGATTTAAACTGGGTGGCTCATTTTCAGCCGGTGTGGACACGATGGGCCAAATGGCCTCCTTCTGTGCTGTAAATGACCTATGATTCTATGATTCTAAGAGCACACCCTATGGTGTCTAGGGTTGCCAACCCTCCAGGATTGCCCTGGAGTCTCCAGGAATTGAAGATTAACCTTCTGGACACTGCTGCAAGCAACTTCGGAGAAAAATCTTAGGGGCATTAAAGAAATTGATTTTTTTTCAATTTCTTCGAACATTTTCATTTATAAAAAATATTGAAGATGGGGAAAAGGTTGTTTTACTGGGCGGGGCAGTTGGAGGCTGGAGGCCATGTGATGAAACCTCCAGGAATACGTCCAACCAAAGTTGGCATCCTGTTTCTGAATGAGATTACCAAAAACTCAAAACAGAGCAAAGCTTCGGTATGGGTAAGAAATTGGCTGAAGGGTAGAAAACAATTGGTACTGGTTAGAAGGATGGGGTGCCCCAGGACTCAGTTTTGGGCCTACTGTTGTTTTTGATTTACCCCAATGACTTGGATTCAGAAACTCAATGCAAATTGAATCCTAAGGTCATGAAAGACGCTATATAAATGCAAGTTCTTTCTTTTTTTTTCTTATGGGTTGTATTTGCACCTATTGGTATGCTGTGTACTGTGCAAACATTAGCTTCCGTTCCACATCATGGGGTCAGACAAGTTAATCTCGGTTTTCAACATTCTAAATTTTAAAACTGTCACTTGGAGGGAAAATAATAATTACACAATGGCATTAAACAGTTTAAAAACAAGAGATTTAAGCAAATAAACATAATGTTACTTGAGCCCTTTAATTAAAATGACATGTTTGCACTATGAGAGGTATACTTTAAGGCTGTAGTGTTTACCTACTAATTTATTTCAAATCTTAACATGAAAATGTTGGAATATTAATTTTTCTCTCAAAGTGTAGTGAAAACCTGGAACTCTCTCCCCCAAAAGGCTATGAATACTTGGTCAAATGAAACTTTCAAGAACGAGCTCGATCGATTTTTTTTTAGTTCAGGGTACCAACGGATAGGGAGCACAGGTGGGTAAATGGAGTTGGGGTATGGATCAACCATTGAATGGTGAAACAGGCTCGAGAGGCTAAATGACTGACTCCTGTTCCTATGTTCCTATAGTAGCCAATATTTTCACAATGTATGATGGCTAAAGAAACGTTTGTTTGGCATTAAATGGTGAGGAAATCTATTTGCAATTGTAAATGTGTATCACCCCTGCATTCCTCCAAAGGACTGAAAAGCAATTAGCAGAAAACAGCTGAAGAAAGGTTAACAGCATTTTAATGGCTATAACATCCATATTAACATGAAGTAGTCACAAAATTGTGTTTATTTGCTCATGGCACAATGAGACCATTTTTTCTAAGTATATGCTGTCAACTGGGAGCCTCACCCCACCCGCAGCACCGTCCCCAACTGTGCAGATCAGGAAATCGTGAGCTTTCTGCCCGCAGTTTCTCAGTATGCATGGCTGATGAGCTAGGCTCTCCGCTGGCAATGTATAATCAGCAAAACCAGCCCCATTGTTCACGAATGTCACTTTCAGAATGAGACTAGATGTTCCTTTGGGAAAGGAGGTGCGACTCATGGCATTTGTGACAACCTTCAGCTGATAGCCACGACCAGACCTCATATCAACGCCCGTCCCCACCGCCCTCCCAAGACACCACCACAGCCTCACCATAACCTGCCACAAAAGCCCCGGCACAACCTGATGAGACAGCCCCCAAGTGAACCTTGAAAGATAGCCACCGGCAAACTCTCAATGGCAGCTCACGTGCTGTAATAAATGAGGCGACAGCTGACTTCATTCATTGTAATGTATGGGCTGCTGTTGGAAAATGGCTGACTGCTGTCAGGGGTGGCTTAGATGATGCTGGTCATTGGGGTTCAGCTGAGGTCTGGTAGAGGGCTGTGCATACTTTCCATGAAGGAGAACATGGATGTCTCAGGATCATTTTTGGCTAGTACTGATCTTTCCTTCCATTTTTCCGACTTACTGGAATGATGAATGTTGTAATTCTTTTTGCAGTTAAGTTGCTCATTCTACAATGTGAAGAGTGCAATGTCAGGATAATGATAGGAGTACCCTGATTGGCTGCTTTCTGCCAGCTGCTCTTAAAGAATTTGTAAACCTAACAGGCAGAAAACAAGCAAAAATAGACTTTGACTTTGGACATTATTCACATCTAAATTTTTGATATAAAATACAAATCTTCATTAAGGAGGAAAATAAGGACTGAAATATAGCTAACAGGACTATTTAAGTAGATGTTATATATTATCCTACAAGTGAAATAAAATACAACCAATCCAAAGGAGCTCAATAGGACAGAATTATATCTCATCGCTCAAAGATAATCAATTGTAAGATATGCATTGGTGACATCATTCCTCGGGCAATACTTCAATTTAGTTCTACAGTACTGAATCTGCAATAATATTTCATTTCCATTACTTTATATAAGTCTCTCTATAATCTTGTACTTGTCTACCTCTGCAATATTTTCCAGGCCATGTGCCAACTCACATCTTCTGCTCTTCCAACCCTGGCTCATTGTACACCACACCCCTCTTTCCCTGTGTTTCGCCTTCAGTGGGTGGCAGAGCATCCAGCCATCAGTCTCCTTTAATTGTCTGCTTAAACCGCTCTGCCATGCCTTATCTCTGTTCACTTTTGAAAGTTTTCTCAAAGCTTACCCTCCCTAACTACTTTCCAAGTTCCAGCTTGGTGTTCCATCCTCGCCACCTGCCCAGCCCATAAAGTGTCTTAGGGTGTTTATTATGTTAAAGGTGCTCTTAAAGTGCAATTTGTTTTTTTATTGGCAACTTGGATTGTGACATGTACTTTTAATAATGTTTACATAATGGGAACAATTGCACAAAAGGAAGGCTTAGCTTTGCAGCACATTCTGAATCAATCGACTAGTTAAAGCGCCCAGTCAGAGGAACTGTCTGTTCAATCATGTTCTGAAAAAAAGGGGGATTTTTAACTTTTATCACCAGGTGAAAAACGGGTGATGGTGAATCAGCGGCCTGTTTAACACCTCTCCGATTTTCTTTTCCATCGGTTAATGGAAAGGAAAATCGGGCGAGGTGTAAACAGGCTGTCGATTTGCTATCACCTGTTTTTGTTCGGTGATAAAAGTTAAAATTTCCCCCAACGTGTGTAAAAAGTTCCCATTATGTCACTGCCCTCTGAGTAAACATTCAGCGGCAATGTGATTTGGGGTAGGCTTACAGATACATAGGCCTCAATTGTAACCCCTCTCGCCCAGCGAGAATGGTGCGTGGGAGGGGTTAAGATTCGGCCAATTCCACTTACCGTCCTGAGGTTGCTCCGTCCCCACCTGGCACCATCTTATCCTGGCCAACTTTCAAGGAACATTTATGTAAATGAAGCCCGGCCGTTAAGATTGGCCGGGCCTCCACATCCCTGGACTTTCCGGGTGTGCTGCCCACTTAGGGACTCACACGCACCGTCCGCACCCTCCCCCCCCCACCCCGCCTTTAAAATCGGGTCCCTAGTGTCTGATTTCCGGAGAATTCTATGCTGCTTGTTCTGTGCAGCTACATGTGAGAGGCGGGGGATGGGGGTGAGGATAGTGGGGTGTGCTTTAGAGATGTGATGATTCCTCTGCAGTTTTGATGGCGCTCTGTTTGTACAGCCACTATTGAAGCTGACTTCTCCTGCTAAAATAATATTTAGGTTTCAGACATAACCAAGTGTTACGTTGAGGGATTCCTCTCTTCAACCTTCACATTGGTTATGGAGGTGCTCAGGTCAAGTCACCTGTAATGGGATGGGTCTATGCAACACTTATATCAGGAACAAATTGAGATTTGATTAAAAAGTTTGTGTAATGGGGCCCTGTAGGGAATCTCCTTATTATAAGTCTGTATGCAGATGGAATCAACATTAAATATTTTAATGACATGTAATCAAATCTCATTATCACCGCTCTCGAAAACAAATCTTTCTGACTTGTAAGTTCCTGTTCTGTTGTTTCTGTCAAGGTACATCAAAGAATAGCTACTGGATGACATCTTACAATAACTTGAAAGAACAGAGTTATAGTTTCACATGTCTTAATGGGATTTGAGAGAGCATTTTAATGCATCATTTTTAGTCAAGCTTTAAAGACAACCAAGGCTGAAAATTAACATTATTCACAGCTTTGTTGCCATAGGTTGTCTCCCTCTCAATTACCAGCACACAATAAGAACAAATTCATTTTGTAATGATTTTCTGACTCTACTGAAGATGATTTTCCTTCACTCACTCCCGAAGCCGTGACAAGGACACCAAACGGATTATTTTCCAGCAATTTTCATGAATGCTACCTCAGCAGATACGGCTGTCTTCAGTGTTTCTGAATTCTGACCCATAACCTTCTCATTCGAAATGTTCATCAGATCTTCAATATGCCACAGTGGCAAAATTTTGAACAGATTTGCTCTTTTTAATGCTGAATAGCAGATAGGTGGGGAGTGTCCCTCTGAGACTCTGAGGGAAAAGATTATAGCATCATATGCTCTCATCAGGCAAAGTTCACACATCTCCAGTTTCTAGCAAAAAGGAGCCTGTCAGTTGTCACACAGCCAGGAACTAATTCACACCAATCTTAATTAGCCTTCTCCGACAATGTTAACGTTCTCTAGTTTATACAGAGCCAACTGTTACTTAAAGTATTCTTGGTGTTTTATGTTTCCATCTTCAAGTGTATTTGCAGTGCTGTTCCATTCAATTTTAGGAAAAGATTTTTTGTCCATCTTGAGACATGGCATATGGTAAGCGTAGTGTACTTGGGAGGAACAGGTGACTTTGGACCTAAGGTACCCAAGCTCTCCACCACTTGGGATTGGCCTTTGCCTCAAATCTGGATCTGTTGTCGCTTAATTTGATAGAGTTTGATTGCTGTGATTAGTCAACAACTCCATTATTGTACCATGGGCCTACCAGGATGGTAGAAGGCGAACGAGCTGGACTGTGGCCTTTTTGTCATCTAGCAATTCCTATGTTCCCATAATAGATGACAGAAACTAAAGCCTGGATTTTAACTCACGGCGGGAGTCATTGGGGCAGGATCAAAGGAGGAGAGCAAACCGCCCAGCCGGAAGCCGGGAGATTTCAATTCTCGGGCCTCATCTGCATGCTTGCAGACATGTTTCCCGCCTGAACCCGGGAGGAATGAATGAATGAATGAACGAACTTGCGTTTATAGAGCACCTTTCATGACCTCAGGAGGTCCCAAAGTGTTTTACAGCCAATGGAGTACTTTTCTGAAGTGTTGTCACTGTTGTAACGTAGGAAATGCGGCAGTCAATTTGCGCACAGCAAGGCCCCACAGTCAGCAATGAGATAATGAGCAGATAGCACTAGCTGGCTGGCGGGCTGGAGCTGGACATCATTGGGGGTGGATCGGCATATTTAAAGCAGGATTCTGCTGCCTACCAGGGTGCCCCGCTTGCCTGCTAAAAACTGCAGATTAAAATGACATCCCGCGGGAAGGCAGCGGGATTGGAGAGGGCACGTCGCAGCCCTGATTTTAACTGTCGGGCAGCCAAGGTTAAAATCGGGCTTCAACTCTGCTAGAAGCTGGTGATAGTAGTTAAGTACAATATGGAATCAGGGTCTCATTGTGTTGAATAGTTGGCTACTGTCACATTTAATGTATGCTATCAAATATTCATTTACCCCTTTTGCTTCTATATTCAGACAGCTGTATGTTCATTATCCTTCCTTTTCTGAAGATTTGCTGCTTCCTTGTAGAAGTGTAGAATATTTGCAATGACTAAATCTGAGAAATTTCTCATTAAATTGATCATTTTAGATACTTCGCACAGAAAATAGAGGCTGTAGCACAAGTTGGAACAAAACATGATGCAGCCATTACTTGAGCTGTGGATAATTAATATTACAGGTGCAAAGCTATGAAGTGGAATGTAGAATTATGCTTTCTCAATAGAGTTTTCTTGTGCAATGCTTCAAAAAGTTTCCCAGTGTAATGTGCCTCTCAGTACAGTACAGGTCTGTAGTTAGCACCGAACTGGAGACTGTTGGTAATATGTGAATAGAATTTTCCTCACTTGTAGAAAGTGTCTGCCCATTCTCGCTGAGATCTATTCGGTCCCTTAAGAACAGCAAACTAATTTCAAGATCCAAATCCTGGATTTCAAATCCTGCCATGACCTTGCCCCGTTCGACCTCAGCAATGTCCTCTGTGGTGTCAGCCGTGGCTCAGTTGGTAGCACTCCGAGTCAGAAGGTTGCATGTTCAAGTCCCACCTCAGAGACCTGAACACAGAACGTGGCTGACACTTCAGTGCAGTACTGAAGGACTGCTGCACTGTCAGGGGTGCTGTCTTTCGGATGAGATGTGAAACTGTGTGACAACTGACCGTTTGTCCTCTCAGGTGAACGTAAAAGATTCCATTGCTATTCGAAGAAGAGCAGTGGGGTTCTTCCCAGTCGGTGTCCTGGCCAATATTTATCCCTCAATATCACGAAAGCAGATTATCTGGTCATTACCTCATTGCTATTTAGAGAAGCACAAAGCACAGTTGAGGAGAAGAATTTTTAGGAGGCTTTTGAAAGGATGTAATAAGGTGGCAAGGCAGACTGCTGGTGAGAGAGAGTTCAAGAGGGTAAGGAGGTGGTGGGTTAAAGAGCAGCAGAATCAGAGATCTATTTGTGGGATGTGGCTGTGTGTAAATTGGCTGCTGCATTTCCTACATTACAACAGTAACTGCACTTCAAAAGTAACTAATTGACTGAAAAGCACTTGGAACATGCTGAGGTCATGAAAGGCGCTATATAAATGCAAGTCTTTCTTTCTTTTAACTTCCACCCATAGGTCCCCACACTCAATTTCCACTCCTCTGATACCAATTTACTCTTTGTTCCTGACACTCTATGATTCTGCTGAACTTTAACTCACCGCCTCCTTACCCTTTTGAACTCTCTCTCACCAGCACTCTACCTTGCCACCTTATTAAATCCTTTTAAAGCCTTCTAAAAATTCTTCTCTTCAACTGTGCTTTGTGCCTCTCTAACCATTGTTTCCCTTTTCTACCTCTTGCTTACTGCCCACATTTTCTCTACCCTGTTAAGTATGCAGAGAACATCTTTCTGTATGTGAAGACATGTAGAAATGTAGAGGTAGATTTATGTCTGCAATTAAATGAAAATCAAGATGGGTTCCATGAAGGGCACATGATCTGACTTGCCAGGTTACCCACGAGACGGTGAAGATGAAAATCTAACCATAATTGTGTCAGCTGTGGTTTGGCTCAGTGTTAGTACTCTCACCTCTGAGCCACGAAGATAGTGGGTTCAAGTCCCACTCCAGGGAATTGAACACAAAATCTAGGCTGGCACTTTAATGCAGTAGTAAGTCGGGGGTGCCGTCGTTCAAATGAGAAGTTAAATCAAAAGGGTCTGCCCTCTCAGGTGGCCACAAAAGACCCAATGGCATTATTTCAAAGAAGAGCAGGGGAGTTCATCCAATAATGCAGATTATTTGGTCATTATCACATTGCTGTTGGCGGGATTATGCTGTGCGCAAATTGGCTGCTGTGTTTCCTACATTACAACAGTGACTATACTTCAAAAGTACTCCATTGGCTGTAAGGTACTTTGGGACGACCTGAGGTCATGAAAGGCGCTATACAAATGCAAACTAAATTGGTCCAGCCACATAAATACTGTGGCTACAAGAGCAGGTCAGAGGCTGGGTATTCTGCGGCGAGTGACTCACCTCCTGATTCCCCAAAGCCTTTCCACCATCTACAAGGCACAAGTCAGGAGTGTGATGGAATACACTCCACTTGCCTGGATGAGTGCAGCTCCAACAACATTCTAGAAGCTCGACACCATCCAGGGCAAAGCAGCCCACTTGATTGCCACCCCATCCACCACCCTAAACATTCACTCACTCCACCACCAGTGCACCGTGGCTGCAGTTTGTACCATCTACAAAATGCACTGCAGCAACTCGCCAAGGCTTCTTCGGCAGCACCGACTAAACCCGCAACCTCTACCACCTAGAAGGACAAGGGCAGCAGGCACATGGGAACAACACCACCTGCACGTTTCCCTCCACATCACACACAATCCTGACTTGGAAATATATCGCCGTTCCTTCATCATCGCTGGGTCAAAATCCTGGAGCTCCCTTCCTAACAGCACCGCAGGAGAACCTTCACCACACGGACTGCAGCGGTTCAAGTTGGCACCATCTTCTCAAGGGCAATTAGGGATGGGTAATAAATGCTGGCCTTGCCAGCGACATCCACATCCCATGAATGAATTAAAAAAAAATTCTTTCTCTTTCTTCTATTAATTGCAGTTGTAGCTGTAGCCTATCTGCATAGAAATACCAGCAGATATCCCAGAACATCTCCACAGAGAAGATACTAAATGAGAAATCTACCATCAGACTTCGAGGTATGCAATTGTGCCAATGTGAACTGACCAATAAACCACTTCCAAGACTGCCCTGACACCTTTAAAGTCCAGTGTTACAGATATTAAGTGCCCTGACTATCCAAAAATTGTAGATGTGTCGGCCGAGAAATTGTAATGTTCCTGATTCGGGATGCAATCCTGCCACAACGTACCTAATGAGCCCGGTTACAGGAACACAGCAAACTGTTCTGCTGGCCTCATCTATTTATTACCGGCAAACTATGGGCACCAGGCACGACCTCAGAGGCAGTAAGATCAGCCGACACAGATGCCAGCTGAGGTCCTTAGGAGAGTCCGGGGGGTGGGGGGCGGTGCACAATAAGGTAAGTAAAAAAGTTCAAACTTACCTTTCCAGTGGCAGCCTCCTATGGTGCCTAATGGCTGAATAAACTGAACGCAGTATACACGGCTCACGCTGCGGTCAGGTGCAATCGAATTCTGCAATGAAGGCCTCAAACAAGCATTCGGCTCCCTATTTGCAAATGCAAAGGGCCTAACGCTTGATTCAAGTGAGCGCCCTGGACGCCTATGGAGAAGCCTTTACCAATATGGCAGGCTGCGCACTTCCGGGGTGGAGTGAGCACCCGCACGCCGCCTGTTATATTGGACCCTGAAGCGCCCATTTTATGCCTGTAAAACATCCAATTTCTAGGCAGTAGTATTTCCCTGCATTTAATTCGGGCATTTTTATTGCTGCATGTTATTTGTGGTTGATAATGTGTTGGGTGGACAAGCAAGTGGTCCAGTAGCTGAGCTTGGGTCTTCTGGGTAAAATTAATTATGTATAGTAAAAATATATTGTTTTTTTAATGCAAATTCTCAATGTATTTTGAATTTTCAACATCCCTAGCACAAATGTGCACAACTATGCCATTTAGGCAAGGACATGAGGTACATATTCACATGCTAAATTCCATTTTATATAAAACTGATGAAAAAGCATTTTCTGCTAGTTTCGTACCAATTTTTTTTCCGCTGTTGAAAAGTTGAAAATCGGGATTAAAACTGCTTCGCTGTCCCGCTGAGGTGGAACGTGATTCTCATAATAACCTAGAAAACCCTAAGCCGTTACCAGTAGCAACAACGTCCATTAGCAGCATCCAGGACAGCTAAGGACTGTGAGCCTACTCCAACCTTTTCAACAGCGCTGGCTTTTGGAGTGTCGAATCGGTGCGGTTTTACATTGCAATTTAAACACTGCGCAATCAAAAACTCTCCAAATCCAGTGCGGTGGAAAAGATCGTGACAGTCTGCTCGTTGCAGCCTTTTGGATGTTGAAGCCAGCCCGTTCTTCTTGCACAATCACCAGTTTCAACCCCGAGCAATATATAATATTCACATTCAACCCCAGAACACCTCTTACCTGTCCCACAATCTTCAAAATTATATTTAATTATGAATGTCAATTTTTTTGTAAAGAAGTAAAAAAAAATGAAACATATGCTTCTGTCACAGGAGTGTTCATGTTTCTTTATACAGTTAGGACAGAGGGGACATGGGACTCCACTTTGAATCAGTGATTGTGGAGCTAATGATGTTCCTCAAGAATCTGTCGTAACAGCAATGCGGTGAAAGCATATTTAAGGTTTAGTATTTGCACACTGCTTGTTAGCAGATTTATTCTGACTTTTATTGGATTCTGGCTGTATTGTACACATCATTCACAGGATGCTGCATTGATGCAGACTTTCAGTGACTGAATACAAAGGTAGTGCTGCAAAATACCTATAGTATTCCCTATAGAGAACTGACTGAAACTTATACACTGGATATGGTTTCTCAACAACACATGCTCAGGATTCAACGTTGTGGAGCAAAGGGTAAAATGAATCTTAAACTGAATGCCCCTTTCTGCAATTGTCCTTGGTACAAGAACATTTGAATTTATTTGTGCACCAGGTGAATCTGAACCACTTGCCCATCATGCACTGTATTCTGACATGGCAGAATTCCTCAGGGTGACGTTTTTCGCTTTCTGTCCCTTATTTTCAGATTTCTGTGAGGAAGGCTGTTACGCAAATGAACTGACATAAAGCACTTAATTAGTCCTATCCACACATCACAGCAAAAAAAAACTATGGAATATCTTGGAAAAAATTTGGCCGAATGTTGATTGTGATATTTTTGTTGGTAAGCAATGCAGTCAGTTAATAGCAACAAAAGCATTATCAGCTTTAATTACATAAATATAGCAAGTATTAATATTATAAAGTGGCAGGAGCAACTATTACCTCCATTTTGTTTTTGTACTGATGGAAAAGCCTGAGATCAGAAACATTGCCCCCCCCCCAACTCCTGCCACTTGCTCCTCCCCCATTGATGTAAATCCTGGACAGCTAACTCCTGTATTCATGTCAACTGAGGATCATCAAACGTGAAGGTTCAAGCATGCACCAGGGTAATTCCCCTGTGAAAGGCACCAATAGTCTTCTGTAATATGTCCTAGATACGCCCTACCTACCTTGTGGGTACATCAACCATTTCTATGATATTTTAAAAAATAAATATTTCACATACTAGAGCTCTGTCCCTTTGAAGGCAAAGATGTTTCCCCAAAATGTTATATTTTAGGCATTGCAAAAAATGGCTTGAGACTCTATCAACTCCTGTCACCAAGACCACATATTTGTACCCTTGGGTGATTTGCAAAAAAATGTAGATTTCTTTTCCTCCCAGTGACTGGATGGAAAACTCCCTGATTTCCCAAAGGCACAACCAAGCTCTCTCAAGTCAGCAGAATGTAACCATGTCATTCAACTTTATCCAGATGTGCAAAAAAAGTCATTTTGCGCTTTATTGTTTTTTAAATAAGATGTGCTCAACTGTGGTTGCCATCTTGAATATATGAACTGTAGTTAACTGAACCCGCCCAACGGGAAACTGACGGAATGGGATCTTCCTTTGTACCCCACCCGATTTGACTTTCCAATGAAGTAAAACGGGCAGGTGACCCCCATCCCTTCAGTTTCCCGTGGGCGAGTTCAGTTAAATTTATCCCCTATGTTTTTAAAAAATGTACCCAAGTTTTCCAGTCACTGCCACTTCCAAACTTTTGTGTCATGTGGCTTGCCGATCTGGGGTGCAGAGGTAACAATGTAGTTTCCTGCTAAATTCTAAATCATTGTTCGGTCTCCAGGTCTGTTAGACGCAGATTTTGCTCCCATTATTTTAATTCCCCATATAGGTCACACGACCAATTGAAATGAGATGTGCTCATAATCCCTCAGATTCCTGTGCGCTAGCCTGGGCACAAAGCATCCATTTTGTTGAGCTACAACACAAAATCAATGCTGAACAGGCTGGGGCTCTTTTCTCTAGATGATCTGATAGATGTCTTTAAGATAATGAAAGGGTAGATGCAGAGAAAACATTTCCATGTGTGGGGGAGTCCAAAACTAGAGGTCATAAATTGAAAATATTCACCAATAAATCCAATAGGGAATTCAGGAGAAACTCCTTTACCCAAAGAGTGGTAAGAATGTGGAACACGCTACCATAAGGAGTTGTTGAGGCAAATATCATAGATGCATTTAAGGGGAAGCAAGGTGAGCACATGACGGAGAAAGGAATAGAAGAATATGCTGATCGGGTTAGATGAAGTAGTGAGGGAGGAGCATTAAATGCCGACATAGACCAATTGAGCCAAATGGCCTGTTTCTGTGCTGTAGTTTCAATGTAACTAGTTTGTGCAGTTATTTCACTTGGTTGCCATGGATGTTTCCACCCACCACCCCCATCACCGCCCCCATCACCCTCTGCATCACAATCTCAATTTAAATGTATAATAGTGATTGCTGCCGATGAGCCTTGGTATCTACGGAAACATGTTTGAGTCCTACTGGATAAAATATTTATCTAAAAAGCAGCCTTGAATTGTTTTCTTTACACTTTCATAGCCACATAATTCATAGCTCATTTCATCGCAAATGCCAGTGAAATATTCTTTAAATATTTATTTCAAGTTGGGGACGATGAAATGATAAAATTTTGATCACACTATATATTTCATTTTCTTTTTTTGCCTTGCCAGACGGACGACTGTTGCTCCAAAACAATCCATGATTCATGTCATTAAATGACTTGCTGATAGGTATCAAGATAATAACCTGCTTTTGCATTTCTTTGTGATTTCAGCAAAGGATTCGTTTTGTCTTAGTTCACTAAAATGAGGGGGAGGAATGAGTGTATATTCATGAACACATTTAAAATGAGGAATAACCAATTTTAACCTAATCAGCTTGGCAAGCTTGAGGTGGGTTCGGGTTGGACGTCTGATTTCCACCACCTACCCCCGATTTTCGGTTCAACTGAAGTCAATGGAGTGTAAAATCGGCCAGGGTGTAAATCGGGCCCCCAACTTGAACCCAACCCGTTCTTGCCAGGCAGGCAAGGTTAAAATCGGGCCTTTAAATTTCTCATGAAGGCTAAAACTAAAATTTGAGACAGAGACTAATCGAAACAGTACTGCTCTCCCTTGGCGCTGAAGTGAAGAGTCAGCCTATATTTTGTGCTCAAGTCTCTGGAGCGGGGCTTGAACCCACAATGTTCTGACTCAGAGGCAAGACTGCTATCACTGAGCGAAGGTTGACATTTAACCGTACCGTGAACGTAAAGTCAGTTTCTCTTGGTTCACCTTTATAGATAAAACAATTAAATTGAAATTATTTCTTGAATTAACATCATGTTTAGCCCTACCTACTGAGAAGGACAAGAGCAGCACTGTCATTTGAACACTATCTCCTTCAAGTTTCCCTCTAATCACACACCATCCTGACTTGGCCATATATCACCATTCCTTTATCATTGCTGAGCCAATATCCTGGAATTCCCTGCTCAACAATATTGTGCGAACAACACCACAAGAAGTACAATCACAGTTCAAGGAGAAGGTCGACAACCATCTTCTCAGGAATGGGCAGGAAACACAGAATCACCCACAACCCGAGAGCAAACATATTTGAAGAAGTATTGACTACTTTTGACAGAGTCATTGGCTCAATTTTGAAATGGTGGTGGGTTGGCAGCGGGGGGGGGGCGGTGTGAAGGTGCGGGTGGCATACCCGAATAAAAAAACTTACCTTTTCCGATGCGGTCGTGATGTAATTGATGGTGATTAAGGTTGTTTTCGGGTTTTGCGCCCTGTAGCCAGCATGATTGACAGGAGCTGCAACACCGAGGGGTCGGGGGGGAGAGAAAGAGAAAGAGAGAGAGAGAGAGAGAGACTTCGACGCTGGAAAAGAGAGTAGAGAGCGCTGAAGATCAGGGGCGGGGGGTGAAGAGGGGAAGATCGGGGTGGGGGGAGAGGGGGACACAGAGAGGGAGACATCGGACATCGGAGCAGGGTGGAAAGGTAGGTTTTTTTTAAACTTTGTGCAATGGTTTTTTATTTAATTTATTTTTGCCTGATCTGGCCCTTCACGCCTGGTTTCACCAGACGTGAATCGGAAGCCGTGGGAAAACTGTCCAGATAAGCTTAAAATCGGTTTAACTATCTACTATGTCAAAAATAAAGTACCTTAAGTACCTCAATGAAGTACATTTGGTTCTTTAACTATTGAAGCCAGCGGGACTTCCACAGTCGTGAGGCGCACGCGCACACAGGCGTGTCTGTGGGAAACCCGGAGCTCGACGGGTTGGGGCCGGTTTCCTCACCCGCTCGGGATTTCCCCGATTTTCGCAGCCCCTCCACCCCCAACGCACCCGCAATTTCCTTTGAAAATCGGAGCCATCGAAATTAAAAGATTAATAAAGTCCCCAGTTTATTATTTCTCAACCTTTCTCATGGCCCTGTCAGTCGTAGAAGTGAAACAACAACTATTTTCTGTAAATAAATTGTGAAAAAACAATCCTGGAGAAAAGGAATGAAAATATAAGAAAAAACGTAAATATTTAAACTTTAAAATTAAATTATGACTAAAATTTGGGAACAAAACGCTAGACTGAAACTAACATGAAAATAAGGAAAACCAGACTTGAGACAAAAATTAAAATTCTTTCTGCGACTAAAACCACATTGATGTATACACTGGCGATCATTACAACATAAGCACATTTGAGAGAGACTGCATGTATGAGGAAAGGAATGGCAGATGGATTTTATTGTAGACAAATGTAAAGTTAATCTCATTAGAAACAGGAAACACAAAACATGTGGGCATGATGAAGGAATTATATTTTAAGTAAACAGCAATGAGATGAATAAGCAGGTAATTTTTTGGGGGGAGGGATATTTATTGAGAGGAATGTTGGCCAGGTTACTGGGAAAACTTAATTCCTTGCTTCACTGTGACTTTGCTGTGCATAAAATGGCTTCTCTGTTCGCTTGCATAACAGTGACTATACTTCAAAACAAATGAATTGTTTGTGAAGCACTTTTGGATGCTTCTGGGTTAAAGCGCTACAGAAATGGAAGTTTGTTTTCCTTCCAGCAATGCTCTGAGATCTTAAAAATCCACCTAAATGAGCAGCTGGACAATGGTTTAACATCTCAATTCAAGGTCAGTTATTTGCAAAGGTGTGGAGATGCCGGTGATGGACTGGGGGTGACAAATGTAAAGAATCTTACAACACCAGGTTTTTCGTCCAACAATTTTATTTGAAAATCACCTTTCAAATAAAATTGTTGGACTATAACCTGGTGTAAGATTCTTTACATTTGCAAAGGTGGTAAAGGAAAAAATCAGCAATGCTAGTCATGTAAGAGGATGTATCTGAAGGTTATTTATCTGTAGTTAAAACACATTTTGATCTAACCTTGTACAGATCACTGATGAATCAAGTTCAAAGTACTGTACGTAGCTTTTTGACACACTACCTTCTGAAGGATATTAATGCAGAGAAGAGTGACGAAAGTAATTCAGGGCTCTCAAATATTGAAGATTTTCAGAAGGTGTTTCTTTTTAAGGTGTCACGTAAGAGATGTCAGAAAATGAAGGCTCATGGTGCTACAGGGAATGTAGCTGCATGAAGCAAGATGAGTCGGAGGCAGAAAATAAAGAAGAAGGGTAAATGGAGGTTTCTTTTTGGATTGGTGAGATGTCAGTAATGGTGTGTCTGTGGATCTGTGCTGGGACCTCCTTTTTCCTGACTTATATAAATGACTAGGACCTAGGTACAAGAGGAATAACTACAGAGTTTCCTGATGATATCAAATTAGGGGACATAGCAAACAGTGCAGAAGAATATAGGAGAACATAAACAGGTTAGTGGAGTGGGCAGATAGATCTCAGATGCAGAAAAATGTGAGGTAGTACGTCTTGGGAAAAAGAATAATGAAAGGTATACCCTAGATGGTAAGATCCTTAACAGAGTAGAGGAAAAAAACTCCTATCTAGGGTTGCAGATAGGAAAGGCGATAAAAATGGGCATTGGTATTCTGGATTTTACACGTACAGGCTCAAAAAATAGCACTTTTATCATACCGCAGAATAGAAATGGTTGCGTGGGAGGCCCAATAGTGGTTTTCAAAATGATTGTAAACAATTTTACGACACCAAGTTATAATCCAGCAATTTTATTTTAAATTCACAAGCTTTCGGAGGCTACCTCCTTCCTCAGGTGAACGATGTGGAAATGATGACAAGGTTCTGAGAGAATAAACAATTAAAAATTGTTTCAGTAACAAGGGGGCATAAAGTCACTTGAAGAAAGCAGGAACAAATTAGGTGAAATGTTTCCATGCAGAACATCATTAGAACCTGGAATGATTAACCACAAGTGACAATTCAGGCAGAGACTATGGCCCCGATATTTACAGGGAGGCATGAGGGAGTGGGGGCTGGGACACCTGGAAATGCCAGGAAGGCGTTGGTCCTGCTTAATTTAACGGCAGGACCCGTAATAGAATTTTTTTTGACTCCGTTTCCCTGCCGGCAGCCGGCCAGATTGAGAGGCTGGCCAGCAATGTCTGCTGTCGAAGGCAGCAGCTGTGAGCGCAATTGAGAAGATCAGGGGTTGGTGGGGGGCTCAGAGTGCAGCAGCGAGGAGGGAGGGAAGGGGGGGAAGAGATCACAGGGGGAGGAAAATAAAGATCGTGGGGTGGGGGGAAGGTGGTGATCGACGCCGAGCGCGGGGTGGGGGGGGGTCTGAAGATCGTGGGGGGGGGGGGAGGAGAGAGGTCGCGGCAGAAGATGTTGTTGAGGGGCCGGGGGAAGCACTCCTGCTCCTCCTGGCCCGCAAGCAGCGCTGGAAAAGCAATTACCCGCTGGATCCGGCAGGTCCCGCCTCCCTTTAGCTGCGTAATTCCCGAGCCCTGGGAGGGGGGGTTAAATGGCTGCCAAAATCTGAGGAACAGAGCTTTATTTAAATATTATAATGACTGACTCGCCTCTCCAGAGCGGGCTTCTTGGCCCCCCTCCAATCCGCCGTGGTAAAATCGGAAGTAGGCGCATTTACGGCAGGTTGGGGTCGGGTTTGACAATTTTAACAATTTAACCCGGCTTTCTCCCCACCCTGGGGGGGGGGGGTTAAAACTTCCCCCTATAAAATCAATTCAAAATAGAATTGGATATGTAGGGATAGACAGAGGCTACAATTCTTGGCTATGTACCAGGAATGAGAGTTCCAGATACAGGACTCAAAGCACTTACGAGTTTATTAAGGGTTAAAGGAACATACTCACAAGTATCCCAGAACACACGGTGATGCTTTGCTGTAGATGATCACACGTTACAGTCGTTGAGTTCAACTTTCTAAATCTCTTTCTTCTGCTTCTTTTTCTTCTAACTTCACATTACAATCTTGCCATTTTTATACCTTTCTAACCACATTTCATGACTTTATACACTTCTTTGTCAAGAACTTCCGGGTTCTCTAAACATTTGGCATTTATGGTCCCAGGGAGTAGGAGGAGCTGCTGGTGTTTAGGTTAAACAAGATGTAGAATGTACTGCATTGAATGGCTATACTATAGATAAGTTAGTCTCGAAGCATGCACGAATGGTGAGAAAGTTCATATCTAAATGTATGATGTCAGCCATGCCTCGGTGGTAGCAGTCTCGCCTTTGAGTCAGAAGGTTGTGGGTTCAAGTGCCACTCCAAAGACTCGAGCACAAAATCTAGGCTGACACTCTAGTCTAGTACTGAGGGAGTTCTGGACTGTTGGCGTTGCCGTCTTTTGGATGAGACGCGAAACCAAGGCCCCATCTGCCCTCTCAGGCACACATAGAAGATCCCATGGCATGTTTTGAAGAAGTGCAGGGGAGTTTTATCCCCTGTGTCCTGGCCAATATTTAACCCTCAACCAACATCATTAAAACAGATTATTTAGTCATTATCACATTGCTGTTTGTGGGACTTTGCTGTGTGCAAATTGGCAGCTGCGTTTCCTATAGTACAACAATACCTGCACTTCAAAAGTACTTAATTGGCTGTAAAGCGCTTTGGGACATCCTGAGACTGTGAAAGGTGCTGTATAAATGCAAATCTTTATTTCTTTCTCCAACCGTGCATCTCTCCCTTGGTACTGAACAGAATTGTTCACTTAAGGCTGACACTTAATCATACACGGAACACAAGGTCAGTTTTTCTTGGTTTACCTTGGGCTGCTAGGGCAAGAGGAAACTTTCCAGAACCTAACTTGGGTGATTAAATAAATGGGTAGAATCCATGATGGAACAGATGGTACACGGTTTGTGAAAAGAATGGACCGAATGGGCTGACGGACTTTGTTCATGCTTTCTTATGTTCTTTTGTTCTTAACACACGTGAGGTAGTGTGGAAAAATACAGCACAATAACATTAGAAAATTCAATAACAATTAAGGTACATCAGCCTGGATACTATCTCAAATCAGATAACATATGGCCATGTAGGAAAATAAAGTTGGTGAATAGAGAAGAGAATTATGAATGAGGATTCTGCAAAAAAAACAGATTTGTCAACATATTGGTGCAGAAAACCACCAACAAAATGAACAGCAAAGTGGAAATAACTTGGATCAAAGGAAAGAATATGAATAGAAATATAGATTTGCAACAGTTTATGGAGAGGTCTGGATGACCAGAATCCAGCTGGTTGTCAATGTGTGTCTTGCTGCATCATAGGACCAAGGTTCATTGATGATGTGCAAGTGAAAAATGAATAGTACTTCAGTGAAATTATTTTCAATTCATCTCTTTACTAACCTGATATCAATCAAATATGTCTTCTAACTCAAAGGCCTTGGACTTTGCAGATACAACAATTTATCCTGATCCATCTCCACAAATTACTGTCTCAAAAATATCTCCTCAGAAAATTGTTTTCACCTTCCAAACTCTACTACCAGTTTTCTCCCAACCTGTAGAAACTTTTTTCTCTTCACTGCTCTCCCAAACCTTGACTATACTGATTCTGTCTGACAACCTCATCTGATAAAAGGCCAGAAACTCATCACATCATCCTTGAAACTGGCTGCCACATGTGCACACACCAACACTGATTCCCTCTTCTCTCACTTAAACTCTCGCTAACATTGCCTTTGTCTGCTGAACCATTTTAAAATTGTAAATGGCTGTTCTACAATCCCTTGTGATTTTACTTCTTCCCCTTGGTCTAATCTCAGACCCTGTCACTCTCAGCAATTATCCTCTTCCTGCATCTGTACCTATACCCTGAAGTGCTGCCTTTTCGGCATTGACCGTTGACTCCTGAAATGCATCCTTGAAAATGAGCTTCTAGTTTTCCAATCTGAAAAACACCTGATCTGAATCATTTCTTGCCACTCGAATTCCTTGACTCTCTTGCATACTACCCCAATTTAACGTAATACTGTCAGTATCCATAATTTGTGTAACTTCATTAACCCCCATTTTCAAATTATTCTTTTTTCTTTTCATACATTCGATTCAATCATTTGTGAACTCAAGGTAGTATTTTTTGAAATATATTTAACATGTTAAACATGTTAACATGTTTAGCACAGGTTTGTTAAAGGAAAATTGTGTTTGACTAACTTGATTGAGTTCTTTGATGAAGTAATGGAAAGGGGTGATGAGGGTAGTGTGGTTGGTGTTGTGAACATGAACTTTCAAAAGGCACTTGATAAAGTACCACAGCAAAATTACACAGTACACAGCAAAATTAAAGCCTTTAAAGAGACAGTGGCAGTGTGGATACAAAATTGGCTGGGGAAAGCAGAGAGTAGTGGTGTACGGTTGTTTTTCAGACTGGAGGGAAGTATATAGTGGTGTTCCCCAGGGATCAGTATTAGGACCACTGCTCTTTTTGATATATATTAATGACCTGGACTTGGGTATAATTTCAAAGTTTGCAGATGACACGAAACTTGGAAATGTAGTAAACAATGTAGTGGTTAGTAACAGGCTTCAGGAGGACATAGACAGACTGGTGAAATGGGCACCACGTGGCAGATAAAATTTAACACAGAGAAGTGTGAAGTGATGCATTTTGGTAGGAAGAATGAGAAGAGGCAATATAAACTAAATGGTACAATTTTAAAGGGGGTGCAGGAACAGAGAGACCTGGGGGTGGTCATCACAAATCTTTGAAGGTGGCAGGACAAGTTGAGAAGACTGTTAAAAAAGCATATGGGATCCTTGGCTTTATAAATAGAGGCATAGAGTACAAAAGCAAGGAAGTTATGCTAAACCTTCATAAAACAGTGGTTAGGCCTCAACTGGAGTATTGAGTTCAATTCTGGGTGCCACACTTTAGGGAGGATGTCAAGGCCTTAGAGAGGGTGCAGAAGAGATTTACTGGAACGGTGCCAGGGATGAGGGATTTCAGTTACATTGAGAGACTGGAGAAGCTGGGGTTGTTCTCCTTTGAACAGAGAAGGTTAAGGGGAGATTTGATAGAGGTCTTCAAAATCATGAATGGTTTTGATAGAGTAAATAAAGAGAAACTGTTTCCAGTGGCAGAAGGGTCAGTGACCGGAGGACACAGATTTAAGGTGATGGGCAAAAGAGCCAGAGGCGACATGAGGAAATTTTTTTTTATGCAGCGAGTTGTAATGATCTGGAATGCACTGCCTGAAAGGGTGGTGGAAGCAGATTCAACAGTAACTTTCAAAAGGGAATTGGATAAATAGCTGAAGGGAAAACATTTACAGGGTAATAGGGAAAGAGCAGGGGAATGGAACTAATTGGATAGCTTTTCAAAGAGTAGGCACAGGCATGATGGGCCGAATGGCCTCCTCCAGTGCTATATCTACTCTGATGATACTATTTGTAAAAGTTTCAATGCTGCTGTTATCTACAAGAGTGACACATGATCTACAAGGAGGACTTGCCTTCCTATCCCCTTCTACAGTGAATGTTTAAAAAGCATTGGAGATACCTGGCATCATTTATTGATAAGGGAAAAGGATCATATCATACACATCACCTACTAACAAGTGGTGCAATAAATAAATACATTGCATGATACTGAAGTGATGCATAGAGATCGAATAAATAAAAGCTTTAACCTCCGGGAGTGGCCTTGTAAATATAGCAGGGGTGCATATTCTTCTCCTACTGAAACTCCTTCACTATGTGTTGGAGACAAAGAACTTCTCAAACACTTTCAAGGCAGCCACAATCATAAAATTACATAATAAGACAAGGATGCAACCCATACAGTATGTGTGCTCATCATACAGACCAATGTCCCTCCTCAGTGCTGATCATAAAATACTGGCCAGGATTCCTGGTCTGCAGTTAGGTGCAGTCATCCTTGGGCTGGTTCATCTCAATCAAACGGGCTTCATAAGGGGTGCCCTCTTGAGGGGCAATACCAGGTGGTGCACCACTGTAATAGCACCAACAGGCCTGGCACTGGTACTCCTTTGGATGAAGAATATGCATTTTATTGGGTGAAGTGGAAATTCTTCCTCGTAACATCTGAGAGAATGGCCCTTGGCAACATATCCAGGAAGTGGATCAGCATCCCACATTCAGACATCACATCCACAGTGTGCACTAATAGCCTCTGTTGTCCACTCTGCTGTTGATAACTGTTCAGTTTTTAATACTATCTGTGACCTTTCTTAACCTAGCAGGTTTTTTTTTAAACATGCTTTTAAATGACAACTATATGTCTTCTAATGTTGCGGCTGTCAACAGGGCTGATTTGAAGAGTGTTCCTAGTCAGACTGCAGTGTCTCAACAGAATCCATTCATTTACTGCAGTGTTGGTTCAAGGGTAATGTCGTCCAGTTTGACAAACAAACTCCAAAGTAGCTGGATTAGAAGTCAACTGCTACATACAATCTGAAGTGAATTCCCATTCACCTTCTATAAAGGGGGCTCCTTCAGCATTTGTGTCAGACTAGTTTGGTACAGTTCAACATAACACACTGGTTTGGAGATAATATGCTTTGTAAATTCTGCATTAAGCACGGCACATGGATCCAAACATAATGGGCCAGAAATTGCTTTGAAAAGAATGGGGAGCTCATCAGCGCTCACCGTTATTAGTGGCCAAATGAAAGAGCAAGTTCCTTTTGAGGTACAGTTCAGTCTGTCAGTATGCAGAATTTACTTCTTTGAGCCAGTGAGCACAGTGCAAGACTTGATTTGCGTTTGCTGCAGATTGAACGTGTCACCGTAAAGATTTAAAGACTGACCAGCACAGGCACGATGGGCCAAATGGCCTTCTTCTGTGCTGTGTCGTACCATTCTATAATTCTATGTAACAATCGCATGTCTTTTAACTACATGGATATTTTGTTTAATGGTCTTACGACTGATGGTATATGTGCTTCAACAATAAAACTGCAATCCCTGCATGCAACCTGGATGAATTCTCAACGCCTGGAGCAGCTTGGAGGAGTCCTAGTGCTTTGCAATAAAGACACTATCTGAATAACATTACCTGCATCTGGGTCTACTGTTAAGCAGAAATGAAATCCAACAGGAGGATGCTGACACTTAGTGATATTGTCCTCATTCAAATCTGGAACGGTAATCTATTTTCTTGTTTGCAAGCAAATAAATTGATAACATCAAAGCTTCAGTACAAATACTGCTCGCGGATGCAAACGATGTAAATGCATTTGATGGATGCAAAACAAATCCAGTCCTCACAAGTTAACTCTACAATTAGCTATTTAACTTTTTACCCTATCGTATTGTAATTTCACAGTTAAGAAACTACTGCTTCTTTTACAAATCAGTTATAATACTCTGCATGTTCAAGGCAGGAATTAAAACAAAATTAAACTCAAAATGTGTTAGGCAGCTTTTTGTTTGTACTAAAAAGCCTCCTGATTAATGCCAGGACACGCACTTCAGCAACGGAACATACCAGTTGTAATCCAGGCTGGCAATCTCAAATTGAAATATGCATTCAGACAAAATAATTCAATTTAAGGCTTAAGTGATTAGACATAGTGATTTTTTTAACATGTATTTCATGCTTGATCTGGCAAGCTTGCGGGCACACTAACAAGTAACTATAAAATCTACGGCAACCAGTATGCAGAAATGGATTGCTATGCATCAGGCCTTGAAGCAAATCAACTGATTGTAACGACTGGGTGAGTAAGATTTGTACTCTGAGGAAGTTGCAGATCTGGCTGGAATATTAGGGGATTGCTCTCCTTCGAAAGACATTATTCAGAAGCAAAAATGTTGAGGGAGACTTTTGGGTTTTGACACCGAACGGGCACGATATTGGTGACGTGCCCACCGCACCCGCCCAACGCAGTAGTTGGGGGGCTTGAACCACTTCCAGGTTTGGACCTCATCAACATTTGGGGGCGGGCGGGTGGGGGGGGGGGATGGAGATTTTAACTGACAGCGGGTTTTGACTCGCCTCATTAACAAGCCACCCGTACACTTCCCGCTCCGTTACTTGAAATAAAGGTCAACTTGGAAAAATTATACTCTGATCTCAGAAAGCAAGTCCGAGATTTTCCATAACCTGACAAATCTCTCAACAGTAGTTAATTCTCCAGTTGAGCATCTGTTGAACAGAGTTCAATATGATGATAAGCAATCTGAAAAAGCAATCCACAAGCAGGATAAATGAAATAAATAAATAAAACTTTGCTGCTGGTATTCCATCCAGATTTTTGGGTTGATACGGCATGGCAAGTTGCAGTTGCGCCAGTTTTTAAGGTCCTGGTCCAAGTATCTGAAACTCTTGTGGTGTTGCTCTGGATATGATCTTACAGAGGAGCTAACAGTCCAACTACATCATTTTGATTCTGTAGAGGCTGGACTCATGCATGGAATAGATTTGACCTATATGGCTTTTGATAAAAATGTGACAAGGAACAAGGTAAAGGTTTCCTATTCAAGCTGCCAAATGGAGTTTTCCAAAAAAAAACACCTTCCCAATCCATTGAATGATATTTTGTTTGAATTTCTCTACCAATATGATGTTATTCTCTGTCCACAGCTCCAACTCATTTATATAGAGAGAAAGAACTTGCAATTATGTAGGGCCTTTCACGACTTTGGGACTTCCTGAAGTGTTTTACAGCCAATGAAGCACTTTTGAAGTGTACTCACTGCTGTAATGTAGGGAAAGTTACACTGTAAACAGCAATGACCCAAGCATTCATCCATGTGGTGCCTATTAGTGATCCCGTGCCATATCAATGTCATTCTATTCGTAGCCTTCTTTGTCTGTCTAACCAATTTTTAGTCCACCTCAGAAGCTTGCCTCCTATTCAATCCTTTGTACCTCAAGAACTAGATATGGATGTTGATTCTTCACCTTTCCCCAATGCAGAGACACAAACACAGCAGAAAATCTCTCACAGAATGCATTCACAGAACCCATTTTAAAGTTGTTACAATACCTAGGTAACTACAGATATCTATATAAAATCTATAACATAGAAAGTGATATATAAATATAACGCACATTATTTATAACTAGTTGCTCTGCCATTACATCGCTCATGCATGAGAAGAAAAATAAACTTGTATCTCTATCTCTTATCTGGTTTCCTACTCCCTTCATCCTTGTGTTTATGTCGCAAAGTTTACAGGCATGATTTTAACTTAGAGCCGGGAACCCAGCTCGACCCTAGATATTCACGTGGGAAACCCGGAAGCCAAATTAATGCGTTGTACTCTGGAATCGCAACTAAATTGAAGGTGAGTATTTGTGCTTCTGGGTCTCCCAAGTACCAGGCAGCCAGACTGACAAGCTGGCTGCTTTCCAGAAGGGAAAGGAGCGGTGAATCAGAGAGGGGGTGGAAGGGAGAGAGATTGTGGGCCCTGGAACAAATCGGGGGCAGGGGGTGGGAGGTGGGGGGACGTGGACGACATCGGGGTAGGTCCAGCCAGCATCGGGATCGGGGGTGGTCCAGCATCGTCGGTGGAGGAGGGGGGGGGGGGGTGCGGGAATCCAGCATCGGAAGGGGGAGGGCAGTCCAGCATTGGGTGGGGGGGGGGGGGGTTCGGCTGATCATGGGGTCGTGTTGCGCCAGGTGAGCGTGTTGGGCTGAAAGAAGCACTCCTGCTCCGACGGGCCCATAACCAGTGCAATAAAGGCACTCACCTCATGGACCAGGCCTTTCCCGTCTGCTTTCACCTGACATGAATCGGAAGCAATGGGAAACCCGAACAGATAAGGTTAAATTCATTTTACTTTTATAATACACAAAAACCTATGTACCTCAACTATTTCAATGAAATACATTGCCCCTTTAAGTATTGGCCTGCCGACTTTAAGTGGGGGAGCGTCTTCTGGGTTTCTGTTGTGCGCACATATCTAAACCCGCCTGGGTCAAACCCAGAAGTGTACGCGTTGGAGCCAGGATGTGGTCCTACTCCAAAATTTGAACCTCCCACCCGTCCTCAACCCACCCCTTCTTGTGGGTTAAAATTACTCCCTACCTCTTTCTGTTTGTCTTCCAATCTTTAAGTCTCCGATTTGTCTCTACCTGTATAATCTGAGACACTTTTCTTCTTGTCTCTGTCGCTCTCTCTGGGTTGCCTCCTCCGAATCCATTGCCCCATCTGGGTTGCTATCATCAGCAAATTTGACAAACTTGCAATGAGTTTCTGAATGCCAGTCACTGATGCAAATTAGAAATGTTACTGGCTCCCAACACCAATCCAACAAGGAGGTTTTCTTTGTCAGGATGTAGAAACATTGTGCTGTTTACATCTTTGCAACCATCAGTACAAAATTTCAATTGGCACACTAAACTTATAATAGGAATAAATCAACACATTTGTGACCTGGTGCTTGGCATTTGTTCAATGTACCAATAAAAAAATCTGTTTTGACGCAGAGTGTTGGTCCCAACTCATGCTTCGTTTGTGTGCTTTCAGTTGCTTGGGGAAATCATTCAGTGCTCGAACTAAGCTGGAGCTGGCATTATCTACATTTGTTGAGCAAAACAACTGGGCGAATCCATCAGCAACTGCAAAGAAGAATGCAGCATAACCACAGTGGTCTGTTTTCTTTTGCTAAGTAGTCAACTCTCATGGTGTCAGCTAAGTCACAGATCCAGATAAAGTAGTATCCACCTCAACACAGAGATATTGGGGTCAATTTTCGGATGGCCGAGCGGGTGCATTCGTGGCGAGGGGGCTCCTAAAATTGGGGATTCCCACGTGCGTGCGCAGCCCCCGAATGCGGGACTCCCACCGGCAATCAAAGCCGACGGGATCCCACTTAGGATCATTATCTGGGTACTTGAGGTTGTTTACAGACCTCATTAGTTGGAGATTTTAGGAGGATTCGGATTTTGGTCTACCCAGAGTGTGTTTCCCATGCTGGGGGAAACACTCCCTGTTTCAGCAGATGTGTTGCAGCCAGCAGCCAGTGGCAGCTGCAAAGGTCCATTTAACAGGTGCGGGGTAAACCCTCATTCATTGCAGCAGGGCACTCTGTCACCTCAGACAAAGTTTTGCCGACCACACCGTTGTCTACACATTCCAAATTATGAAATCATACCCTAAACTCTGCTGTCCAAACACATTTACCTACTTTGTGGAAGCTCTCACATTAACACCATCAGGATTGGTGGGTCCATTGCTGCATTCATCACTCCATTGGAGGACGAGCAACATCACCAGCCTCGCCAGGCACGCCGTCCACCTCCACCACGTGGAGCGACACAACACAGTGCTGCGCAACAGGCACCTGCACAAAGTAGTCGAGCAACTACACATACACCCACTGTAGGGTGACCCAGTGGGTGGCATCAAGTGTATTTATGGAGAACCTCATGAAAGGGCATTATTGCACAAGCCAGTCAAGAATGGCCAAGACGTGGCAGTAGTGGTGGCAATGTAATATGTGAGTTGATCAGAAATCAAATATAAGTAAAAACCATGACAAACCCTCAAACACACTTGTGCATCCCCTTCATGCTCACGACACGTTTGCCTTACGCTTCCTACTACACATATGTGATGCATGCCCTGTGGCTGCAGCACAGGTAGTGGCAGGTTGGGTGAGGCTGACCGTGAAAGAGATGCATCAGAGTGTGAGTATGAGATAGAGCCATGAGATTGTATGAGGATTGGGTTGAGTGGTAGTGGTGGGATGAGTACTGGTGAGGTGAGTAAGTGCAGGTAAGATGAGAATGAGCTTTGTGTGGGTGTGAGGAGTGATGTGATAGAGTAGTATTGGCAGTGCAGAAGGGGCAGTGATGTTGTAGACGGAGTGTCAGGGAATGAGTAAGTGTACTCACTTCGGCTGACCTAGTTAGGTCATTGAAGCGCCTCCTGCACTATATGCAGGTGCGTGATATGTTGGTGGTGCTGGTGACCTCCTCTGCCACCTCAAGCCAGGTCTTCGTGGTGGCAGAGGCAGGCCAGTTCCTCCCGTCTGCGGGGAGAAGATCTCTGTCCCCCCCCTCCTCCTCACCCCATCCAGTTGGACCTAGAGTGAGGCATCATTAATCTGGGAGCAGCCTTCCCCCTGTGCTGTTCCATGCTGTAATTTTGCCTATTTTCTGCAGCATCAGTCAGTGGAGGACTGCCCCTTCAAATAGGGCTCCTCCAGCTGACAGCCTATGATGCGGGTGCGCAGTCCGCCCACTACGCAGCATTCCAGTGCGAAACCCGGAAGCACAGGTAAGTGGCTTCAATTTACTCATGATCGCGTGGGGAACCCACCGATTTCACTGGGCGCCATGCACCCAGTCGACCCCCGCTGCCAACCCGCCTCCCTCCTAATATCGGGCCCATTAGATTGTTGCTAAAAGAACTTCTCCTTTTGCTCGAACTAATTTAAAGGACTTGGATTCTAAGTATCACTTCCAGGAAGTTCTCACTTTATGCTTAGAATATACTCTTTCACTATCTGTGGCATGGCTATGTCAAAGGAGATCATACCCCAAGAATGGATACGCAATCTTGTTTACTATTCAGTCCACGGAGAATGATTAACAGATAACAACAGTT
This sequence comes from Heptranchias perlo, assembly GCF_035084215.1. Classification (NCBI taxonomy): domain Eukaryota; kingdom Metazoa; phylum Chordata; class Chondrichthyes; order Hexanchiformes; family Hexanchidae; genus Heptranchias; species Heptranchias perlo. The sequence goes on along the minus strand of NC_090328.1, from coordinate 19,965,725 downwards.
TGAAATGTTGGGAGCTACAACGCCAGTGGGAGATGACAGATTAATCTGAAGGCGGTAGATATTTGTACGATAGAAATTTAAATTTAATTCATATGAAGCATTATGATCCATGAGCATAAATAACTGGCAGTTGCTAACAAATACAGACATCAATGTCTGACTCATACACAGCAGAACAAGATTCATAACACTTAACAGAGGATTATACTTGTGAGTAAAATGGAATCGTTTGCATAGGTTCAGGCATAATGGCATAACTTAAATTCCACCGATAAAAAAAATACATTCTTTAGCAATATTTAAATTTATAAATGCAGAAATTGAAGCCTGTTTTTATTTATTCAGCTAGATCTGTATTAAGGATATCCAAAACCTGAAACTCTTTCAAAAGGGAATTGGATAAATACTTGAAGGAAAAAAATTTGCAGGGCTATGGGGAAAGAGCAGGGGAATGGAACTAATTAGATAGCTCTTTCAAAAAGCCAGCACAGGAACAATGGCCAAATGGCCTCCTCCTGTGCTGTATAATTCTATGATTCCATGAAATGAGATGATGTGATGTAAAACATTTGGATCTTGGAAGGGAGGTACCCCTATGGACGTGCACATGTGGTAGATTTTAATCTTCACTGCCTGGGCAATAATCTGGTGGTCCTTTATAGAACCCAATTAATTTTCATTGAAGACGGAAATCTACCCCAAAGAAATAGAATCATAGAATCATAGAATCATAGAAGTTTACAACATGGAAACAGGCCCTTCGGCCCAACATGTCCATGTCGCCCAGTTTATACCACTAAGCTAGTCCCAATTGCCTGCACTTGGCCCATATCCCTCTATACCTATCTTACCCATGTAACTGTCCAAATGCTTTTTAAAAGACAAAATTGTACCCGCCTCTACTACTGCCTCTGGCAGCTCGTTCCAGACACTCACCACCCTTTGAGTGAAAAAATTGCCCCTCTGGACCCTTTTGTATCTCTCCCCTCTCACCTTAAATCTATGCCCCAAGAAACACCAAGAAACAATAACATTTTTATTAAACCAGTGTGTACAAATCAAATAGACCCATATTTACAACATGGCATTGGGAATTTAAGCCTAGAAAGGACTGCTGGTGATTTTATCATATGAATGCTTAAAATGGTTGCATGATATTCCTCTGTTTCTTATTTTAAGAGATGATTATTTTAATACAGCGCAGTGGAAGATTAGATAAATACATTAAGCATTCATATGCCAATTTCACCAACAATAACTAACTATTAATTTATTTTCTCTCACTTTCTGTCTCTCAGTCTTTTAATTCTTTACTTCTCTTTTTGCTGTTTCTTTTTCTCTTTCTGCACTTCTGTTTATTTCATTCTCTCAAGATTTGTTTTTTTCTCGATTTGCCATAATAGCCATCTTTCTGTGAGAAAGGTTATCCATTTGGTGTTAATTCGTGTGAATTATGAAGAGTTTTGTGCTGTGGGCCCATATACAATATGAACTAGGTTGAAGACGCCCAAGTTCATTCAAGGTATGAACCTGATATACAACAGAGGTGGTTCATTCATCCTGTCAGCACAGGCTGGATCAAGGTCAGAGGTGAATCCACCTTGGTAGTTTAGTGTAAAGCTCGCAGAATCCTTACCATTTTTATTGATTTTGGATCAGGTCTCATGTAGCGTATGTTAATCTTGGACACGTGATATGTTTTACAACTTACATTTCTGGGACCTGGATTTGAATCAACCCACAGAGGTGTAATACATGTCTTCTCTTTAATAGTTATGTAAGGGGGAATTTTAACTCTCCCTGATCGGCAGGAAAGGAACAGATGAGCAGTTAAAATGGAGCGGCTCCATTTCCAGCTCTGTTCCTGTCGATTCCCCATTTTAAGAGGACTAGTCTTGCTGGTGGATGAGAATCCCATGACATACATGGGGGACACTGATGGCATTTAACCCGCTCCTGTGCAGAGCGCCTGCCATGGCCGTCCTGCCAGGTAAAGCTGTCAGAAAGCCAGTGAAGAAACTTTCTTTAATGGGGTTAGGATGAGTAGGAATGCTCCTCCGTGCCCCACAAGCAAAGAACAGGCCTCTGGTGCCCTGGGCTCCTCCCACCTTCCCCAGCCACGAGACCCCCACAAAACCGTCTGTCCTTGACTTACTGCCAGACACCAGGAGGGTGGGGTGTTGCAAGGGTCTTACAGCTGGGCAAGGGCGGGGGGTGTGGAGCCCTGGGCAGCAGAAGTCTGGGCTTAACTTGTGGGGCCTGGAGGAACACTTCTACTCCTCTTGGCCCGACCAAGGAAAGTTTTTTAACCAACCTTAGAGGGTCTCGTTGACTTTCTGACAGCTTTACCTGGCAGGTTAAAATGCCATCGGTGTCCGATGCATGCCAGAATTCATGAAAATCTGCTGGGCCTCCGACAAAGACTTCTGAGCGGGATTGCCATCTGTCCCCTCCGGCTTTCCACCGGGAGTATAAATCAGCCCTGTAGGCTCAACAAGTTCTGGATAGTCTCAATCCTTGTGGACAAGGATCCATGGCACAGGATTGCTGAGGTCATCAACACAAACTAGCATGATTCAAGCCACTTCAATCAGTGAATGCAAAAAAACTAGAATGTGCAGGGAATGGGAAATGGCACATTGGCGCGGTAGGGGTTAGAAGTGAATGAATCACCAGTGATTGCTCATTCTAGAGTGAATCAAACATCTCAATATTAACTGATCCCTGGGGCTGTAATCTTCCCTGAGCAGTGGAAATTGGTGCCTCGAGGCTCATGGACCAGACGTGCTTACACTGTGAAACCAGAGGCACATAAAAAAGTGGCATGTAAGCTGCTTCCACTCTGCCCTCCTATTTGCTGGTTCATCCTCCTGCTTAAGATTTGGTTTATCTCCATATATTTCTACTCTTTAATTAAAAACAAAGGATCAAGTGCTGCAAATGTGCCATTTGCCAGTTCGTCCAAAGTCTGACTTCGCACTATATTCTAAGGTTGGATTATTTAAGCAATCCATTTGCCTTGTTTGTGCCTTTCGGTGGGAGCTCACTGATGTAGGGTGTGGGGCATTAAATGATGCGAGTACGCAGCCCTACAGCAAAGATTTAAAGGCCTGTGGTCACGTAGGGTCAAGTAGTCACCTGTTGACACAAAAATTATTTCAGCCTTTCGAAAGACTGCAAGTAGTTTCAAAATATTTGTCAGCCATATATAGAAAATATGGGGACAAGAACTGTCTGTCAATGAGCAAAGGGGAGGTAGAACAAATGTGGAGGCAGGAAACAGAGTCTGTGGGCAAGTGATGGAATGGTGTAGCACCCAAATAATCTTTGTCATGGCTGGCATAGTGGAGGTGCTGATGTATGAGGTGGGCTTGGGGTCAGTAGCACATCAGGGTACCTTCTGCAAAGGACATTAGTACTGAAGTACAGCATGCCTGGCAAGATGTGGCAGACAGGCTAAACACTCTGTATATTATCCACATGACCTGGAAACATGGAAGAAGATGGCACACCATAAGGAAGCTGTCTAGATAAGACTACCCAACAGCTACATGATCATTTACAGACACAGAGAAAGGCAGGGTACCTATCTGTTACTGTAGGTTCTCCTTCAACTTATAATATCTCAAGGCTACTTCTCTGCAGCCCGGCGCCTGCTCCGCTGATCACCAAACAATTTTGGCGAGGGGACCTAAAACCTAAATGAGGGGAGCCTTATCTACATATGTATGGGGCCTTACACCTGTTTTACCACTTATACCAATATGGTGGCATCCGTAACGCAAGCACAGATCGGGCACGGGTCTTTGTGCCCCAAAAGTGGTTCTTTTTGCACCATTTTCTGCCCAAAAAAATGGGCGCAACGAGGACCAAATTCTACCTCCTTGTCTTTCCATCTTTTTTTCGACTGTACCCATTCTGCTGAAGTCTTGTAAATGTTTCACTTGCAGTTAATTTTCCATTGACGTAGTGGACAATAATTAGCTTTTATTTATATTTATCTTAATTATCTACTGTTATGATGAATAAAAATGTTACTAGAAAAATATGTGCAACACATAATTTTTAAAAATTAAAATGGCAAAAAATTAATATACATAAGAAAATTCAGAGCAAGATCACGTCATTCAATCAATTAAACCTGCTCTATGCAGAGTCTATGTATGATTATTCTATCATGGGTTTCCTTCCCACACCATCTGTTTTGGGGAACACTAATTTCCTTCCTTTATTTCCCATTAAAAACATACATAAAACTGACAATGAATATATGACTGAAAGGCTTCTGCCTCTTTAAGAGATCCGTCACACACACACAAAGCTTCCTTTCGGCCAATCCTGAACTGACTTACAGAACAGTTTGATCCCAGTGAAAAAGTCAGGAAATTGTGCCTTCACTGATTATGAAATACATTCAAATAATTCAGAGCCTCTTAACAAGGCTTTCTCGCAATTTGTGTGACAGCAAGAAATTTAGCTGGCCAAGAAATAGCGCACGCTTAGAATTGGTCAAGATACAGGCTTCACCTGATTTCCTGACTCCCCGCTTGCCAATTCATGCTGCACAATCAGAAAAGCAGACTGTAAAATCTACCATGTGATCAATCACTGAAAAACTGCAAAAATATTTTAATATATCAGCTCTTCTTGATGCCCATTTTGTTTGTCACCGAATTGTAATGTACCATTAACAGATCGCACGGTGATGCGATGTGAAGCACTGTGGGACGTTTTACTACGTTAAAGGTGCTACATAAATGCAAGTTGTTGTTCTTGTTGTATCCATTCGGGCAAACAGATCATAGGACAACTTGTCCAACAGTGAATCGAGGGGACTGCCCACTGGTCAGTTAATATTCTCAGGACTCAGTAAACATTCACACAGGGTGCCCAGAATGGTACTTAACCCATAGCCAGGACTCACTGGATTGCGTGGCTTATTAAAGAAAGAAAGATTTGCATCTATATAGCGCCTTTCACATCCTCAGGACGTCCCAAAGCGCTTTACAGGCAGTGTGGTACTTCTGAAGTGTAGTCACTGTTGAACCAGACCTTTTGTCACCTTGGCGTCCTATTTGACCCTAAGATGAGTTTCCGACCCCATATCCACTCCATCACCAAGACTGCCTACTTCCATTTCCGTAACATCAGTGTCTCCACCCCTGCCTCAGCTCATCTGCAGCTAAAACCCTCATCCCTGCCCTTGTTATCTCTAGACTTGACTATTCCAATGCTCTCCAAACCGGCCTCTCATCTTCCACCCTCCATAAACTTCAGCTCATCCAAAACTCTGCTGCCCGTATCCTAACTCACGCCAAGTCCGTTCACCCATCACCCATGCTCGCTGACCTACATTGGTTCCTGATCTAGCAACGCCTTGATTTTAAAACTCTCATCCTTGTTTTCAAATCCCTCCATGGCCTCACCCCTCCCTATCTCCGTAACCTCTTAAGTCCTAAAACCCTTCAAGATCTCTGCGCTCCTCCAATTCTGGCCTCTTGTGCATCCCCAATTTTAATCGCTCCACCATTGGCAGCCATGCCTTCAGCTGTTTGGGCCCCAAGCTCTGGAATTCCCTCCCGAAACCTCTCCTTCTTTAAGATGCTCCTTCAAACCTACCTCTTGAACCAAGCTTTTGGTCACCTGTCATAATATCTCCTTATGGTGGCTTGGTTTCTTTCCAGAGACTCATTGGCCTCTGGAAGAGATTGCCAGAGTGTGGGGTAAGCGTGAATGTTCTACAGGCCTGTAAATGAGAGCTGGATAAATTCATAAGAGTGGAAGATATCTTGAGTTAAAGAAAGTAGATGACGCCAGCTTTAATTAGTAATATCAGTTGCTGCAGTCTCCTGGAGGTTGCTTGACTGCCTTCAAGGGTCAAAGAAAAAGTTGTGGGAGAGGAATCTTTTCCTAAATTGGCGTAAGGTTTTTTTCTCTGTTTTTTGTCTCTCCCAGGGGATGGCCTGATTGTTGGAGCAAATTGATGGTGCATATAGTCTGCACCAAGTCTGGATATGACAGGGTAGGCAGATCAGTTGGTCTTTACATGTTATTATTTATATGTTGGTGCATCTTCTTTAACAGATACAAAATGGTGGCAGAAATAAAACAGGAAGCAAATATTTGACTAAGGTACCAGATCTGAATATATCAATTGGATGTTAACCAGTTTTGTTGTTGAGTTCAATTTCAACAGATCTGCTTATCAAGTATTTGCTGATCTCCTCATTCCTACTAATATGTTATGTAAAATATTACTTAAGAGAGCTTCCTTATTGTTTACCATGACACAACTGCAAAACTTATATATTTACCTGGGGAAAAATAAACTCAAGAGACCAAAAAATACGCACGAGCCTAAGTTTTATTCATTAATAGCAGAATGCAGTTTCCGATTTCCTTTATTCTGCAGTATCTACTCTCTTATTCACTGCTTACATGAATATAATGCAACATAAGCAGCTTCCCAAGAATGACAGTTCTCTCAACAGCGTAGAAAGCAATATATTGAAAAACGGAAAATAATCATTAGATAATTGCATGAAAGCATTTAACTCTGACCCGCAGACCTCACCCACTCCCTTCCTCCACACAAACACCAACAACAACAGAAAAAGGATACCTTCCTTTTAAAGAAAAAGATTTAGCTTCTTGCACAATCTGAACAAACACAATGCCTTGGCAGACATCCAAAAGATGCTCTGTTCTTGACTGATGCCCTCAACTCTGATGGTTTAAGGTCTAAGCTATGACAAACGCTGAAAACTCCATGCGCTGATGGATGCACCAAACCTCAGACAAACATTATGTTCTGATAAATATGTGTCCGTGTAATATGCTGACGGATTCCTACAAAATTTACCATGGATACTACGACTAGATATATGGTCAGGAGAAACATTACAAGTCTTCTGAAATTCAAGTCTGGCTTCCAAACATAAATCCACACTAAATTGAATTAGTCATTTTTTGAGGGGAGGGGTCAAATACGGATGAATTATCACCATTAGATTTAGAATCACCTTTCCCTTTAAATAATGCTTATCAGTATTGCCAAACTTTCAGTGCTTTCTGATCAGGAATGATGGGTGCCCTTGTTTTTGTTTGCTTGATTCCTTGTACTGATGAGAGATGACTCTGTTGGGTATGTGTCCTTTTAATATAAAGCTGAGGCCTCCCACTGGTAGAGGTACTTTATGGAAATTGGTACATTTTTTTCTCCTCTTGAAGTGGCAGATTGGCATGGCTTTCCTTTCTCTGTTCCCTCTTCCTCAAGTGGGGCTGTAATGGGGCCTAGAAAAGTGTTACCCAATATGTTAGCCACATGTAGCTAATTGGGAATCCAAATGTGGCTAACTGCATTTCTGATTAGTAAATACAAAAATTAGTAATGGACACAGTGGTAGGGCATGTGATCTCAATACGTTTACTTTAACCTTTTTGTGCGTTTGTTGGTAAAATGGTGAGATGATGAGCAGAATATTTGAGTGTTTCTTTCATTGTTGAGTGCTTTATTTCTCTTGGTTACTAAATGTGGTCGATGTTTGTTAAGTAAATATACCTGTGAAGTACATTTACCTGTGTTATGTGAGGTGATTTCTACTAAAATTAGTGCATGTGGCTCAAACAGTATCGTCATAGCCACACCTGTGCCGAGTCAACGATTTTTGTTGGGCAATACTGACCTAGAACGGCTGGATTTTCATTTTGCAGAATAAACATCTAAAGAATTAATGGACATGGTAGAGAAAAAAATGTTCCTCATTTGTAGCCGTCTGGCTGAGGTGAAAAAAAATCCAGTCTTTTTTCATTATCATCATTTCCCCGCTGGGTTTCAATGAGATTCAGCAGCAGTCTGTAAAACCTGTCCCTCTGCCAATGGTTGTACAATCATCATTAATTGTTAAATATAAAGTAAGTGATTGACTGGTTGATAGCACAACAGATTCAGAGCAGACTAGGTTTTGCATGGCAGATTATATATTGATGGAAAAAAAACATTCAGGTAAGATGTTTTATTTTGCACACCCATCATGGGTTAGTATTTGATTTCATTGTCACTGAAATGCTTGAAAGATTATTGATGTATTGTGCGATTTCTTTCAAAATAATTATTCATTATCCTTTTTCATCCTGAGTGTGTCTGCTTGCATTGGATATCTTCGGATATTAAGTGTGTATCTCTCCTTTGATTGGTGCGTTTGTGATATTGTACACAAATGATGCTCCCCTACCATTCGAGCCTAGCCTCAAAGTCTAGCAGGATAAAAAACTTTCCCTTTTCTGCCATGTCTTACTGATGCAGCAAAAGTTCCTAAGCTAAGGTTATAAGTTCATGCTCGATGTTCTCAAAAATTTCCTCTATTTGTCTTCAGTTCAACAACGAATCATAATTAAAAATGTAGAGGAAGTAAACGTTAATTTTGCAAGTGTCACTACAATCGGAAGAGCAGTACGGACAGTTGATACAGTTACCGATTTGCAAAAGGATTTAGATATGCAATGGGGCAGAAAAATGGCAAATACAATTTAATACTGAGAAATGTAAAATACTGTGTATTGGGTGGAGCAATGAACAACACCAATGTAGACTGAGTGGATTAGAATTAGCACAGGGAAGCTTTCAAAAGGACATTAAAATTACTGCTTTCATTATCAAAAAAATATGTGGATGAGGAACTTAAAAAAAAATGTTGGGGTACATCGCCACAGCAGTGGATATAAGTCTATAGAGCTTATGCTGAGGCTTTGTAATGCAATGATCAGACCACACATGGAATGCTGCTAGAATTTTGTGATCATACTTCAAAAGGGTCATATGTGCATTTAACAGGGTGCAGAGAAGAACAGCAAGAGTGATACCAAGTGTAAGGGGAATTGTGCTACAATAAGAGAATCTTAACTCTATAGAGGAGGTGGTTAAGAGGAACCTTCTCAGGTTTATATAGTATTAAATGGTATAGTTAAGGTGAACCCAGAATATTACTTCAAGGTAAGTCAAGCCATGTCTCTTGCATGCACATGCTGGTGTTCACCATAATTGAGGATGGGGATGTATTTGGAGCCTCCTTCTCTTTAGTTACCTGGTTGTGCACCACTATTATCAACTGGATGTGGCTTTCCTCTGATCCATTGGTTATGGGTTTGAATAGTTCTATCTATAGCTTGCTGCTTTTGGTGGTTATTAAGGCGGTAGCCTGGTGAAGTAGTTTCACTCGGTTGATACCTCATTCTAAGGCATGCCAGGTGGTGCTCCTAACATGCCCTTCTACACTTCACATTGAACCAGAGTTGGTCTTCTTGTTTAATGGTGATCAAGGAGAGACGGATATGGCAGACAATACCAGATCGTAGTGATATACAATTCTGCTGCTCCTAATGCCCCAATTTTGGACTGCCTGCACCTGTACTTAACCTGTCCCACTTAGCACAGTGGTAGTGCCACACTACGTAATGGAGGATGTCCTCGGGGTGGAGATGAGACTTTATCTTCACAAGAGCTGTGCAGTGGTCACTTCTAGGTGGGTTGGTGACAATGAGATCAAGTGGGTTACTTTATCAAATTGGTTCTTTCACTAATTGACAAAAGCCTAGTCTTCAGGATTTGGCCAGCTCAGTCAGTGATGGTACTATTGAGCCACTCTTGTTGGTGGATACTCTGTGTCCTTGCTTCCCTCAGAGTATCTCCAAGAGGGCTTATTTGTGGTAGGTGGTTATCAGCAGGATGTTTCCTTGACCTTGTTTGACCCGACAATGTGGAAGAAAGTATCTCCATAAAATCAGGATAAATCAAACCAGCCAATTACCATTCTATAAGCCTCCTCCCAGTCATCAGTAAAGTGATGAAAGGTGTCATCAATAGTATCATCAAGCGACACCTACTCACCAATAATAAGCTCACTGACATTCAGTTCAGATTCTGCCAAAACTGAAGGCAGCATCACAACTTTGATCCAGAAATGGATGTAAGAGCTTAATCTCAGAGGAGAAGTGAGAGTAGTTGTCCTTGACATCAAACCAGCATTCGACTGAATGTGGCACCAAGGAGCCCGAATAAAACTGAAGTCGATGAGTATCAGGGTGAAAACTCTCCAGTGGCTGGAGTCATAACTGGCACAAAGGAAGATGGTTGTGGTTGTTGCAGGCCAATCATCTCAGCCCCAGGACATTGTTGCAGGAATTTCTCAGGGCAGCATCCTCACCCAACCACCTTCAGCTACTCATCAATGACCTTCCCTCCATCATAAGGTCAGGAGTGGGTCTGTTCACTAATGATTCCACACTGTCCAGCTCCATTTCCAAATCCTCTGATTATAAAGTTATGTTAGCCTACAACAGGGCCTGGATAATATCCAGGCTTGGGCTGACTGGTAGCAAGTAACACTCGCCCCGAATAAGTACCAGGTATTGACCATCTCAAAGAAGAGAAAGACCAGACTTTGACTTTCAATGCACCTCTATTTCAGTGTCCCCCACCATAAACATGTTACGGTCATCAACTGAGAAAAAACTTAACTAAACCAGTCATATCAACACTGTGGCTACAAGAACTGGGCGGAAGATGGGTACTCTGCAACGAATGGCTCATCTCCTCACCTCTCAAAGCCTCTCCAACATCTACAGGAAATGTGATGGAATACTCACCATTTACCTGGATGAGTGCAGCCACAATAACATTCGAGAAGCTTGATTATCCAGGACAGAGCACTTGTCACCCCTATCACCAGGCTCAATATTCACCCCCTTCGTCACTGTACTATGGCTTCAGTATGTAAAATTTACAGAATGCACTGCAACAACTCATAAGGTTACTTTGACAGCAACTCCCCTCCCCTGTGACCTTTACTACTGAGAAGAGCAAGAACAGTAACCTCATGAGAACATCATCACCTCCAAATTCCTTTCCAAGTCACACACTACTCTGACATGGACATATATTGCCATTCCTTTATCTTTGATAGGTCAATATCTTGGAATTCCCTATTTATCACCATTATGGGAGCACCATCACCACGAGCACTGCAGTAGTTTGAGGAGTAGTCCCACCACTACCTTCTCAGGGCAACTAAGGATGGGCAAAAAGCATGGCCTTTCCGCATCACCCACATTTCGAGAACAAGAAAGGTCAGCAGGACCAGAGGACAGAAACTTAAATTAGTAGGAACTAAATTTAAAATAGATCTTAGAAAACACTTCTTTACTCAAAGGATGATAAATGTTTGGAGTAATCTACCAGATAAAGTATTACAGTCAAAAACATTAAGAGCATTCCAAATGTAGTTGGATGCTACTGCAGGATCAAGCTTGAATAGGCATGGTGGTCTTTTCTTGTCTTTGACTTTATTCTTATGTTCCTTATGTAAAGATAAAATGAACCAAGATTATTATTGCAAAGTGATGTAGGACCAGAGTACAAACATTTAAATTAGTGAAATATAAATTGACAATGAATTCTTACCAAGATTAGGAAGAGCTTTCCATGACAAATGGAATAACCTGCCAGGCAGGATAGTAGAGGCAAAGCATTAGGGATGCTCAAAATATAGTTGGATACTATAAACGGATAGTTTGGACTTTATAGGGATGAACTGCATTGGGCTGACTGTCTTTTCTCATCCTTGAATTTTCTTGTGCTCCAATCTCCGATTCTTCATATGGTGAGGAGGAACTATGTATCGGGCCAGTACGCCGGCTTTATAGCAGAAGTGAGATCCTACAATAATTTTGTCAGTGGCAAAAAAGCATATAAATTTAAATGACAGCTATCATTCGCCAGGATCTTTAGAATTGGTGAAACTGGTGTAATTTAGGGGTAAGGAGTAAGAAGGGAAATTAGATGAAAGATATTTCATTACTTAAATGCACTAAGTTTGATATTTAGACTGGGATAAGATCAGTCACAATTCAGACCTGTATGAAATACTTTCCATACAACATAATAGTTGGAGCAAAATATGACAAAATGTTGGGTTCTGACAAAGGGAGTACATGCCCAAAACATTACGTACGCTTCCCTTATCAGATGCTGATTGCTCTTTCCACCATTTTCCATTTGTATTACACAAAACCTTTGGTCAATTCAGTTAAGGACTATCTTTAATTGAAATATAAGAAAGTAAGGCATCACTGCAGAGTCATTGCTTTTCAGATGTCATGTTGTTTTTTTTTCCTTAGGTGGTTCTGTATGATACTTCCTTGTGTAAAATAATTTGGTTCATTAGACGTACAGTGTGAATCCATAATGTGGCTTCCCACAGCCAAGACAAGAGGGAATATTTTAACACTTTCCCTTGTGTCCTCTTCGCCTGCCCTTTTCAAGGGAAAGAGATCTTTAAGATCTTTAATCCACAGCATAGGTGCAACATTAATTAAAGTTGGCTGGTCAAAATAGAAGTGGAGAATTAAAATACTATGCAGTGCTCTGGAGGAATGGAGAAATACTTGCTGGATGTTGAGGTAAGCCCTTGTAATTGAAATGGCATGTTTTGAAGATACACATAAGAAAGCATGCTGTACAAATGGGTATTCAGAGAATACGCTTTCAAACTTGAAGCACTTAAGGAGAGACGCTTAGCCTGGCAAATTCCAATTTAGATGCACAAAAAGTAACTTGCGCTTATGTAACTCCTTATTATGTCCTCTGAATGTCCCAAAGCATTTCACATCCAATGAATTACTTTTGATCTGTAGTTACTGTTACTCTGTTGGCCAACACAGCAGCTATTTGTATTTACAGCAAGATCCCCCAAAATTAAACAAAGAAAGCAATGAAAGCCAGGAACATGTGGGATCAATTCTGCCGGTACTTTATGAGCCTTGAGATTGTTACTGAATTTGACCATTTTTGCCAAAAAAGAATCATCTTAACCGACCAGTTACACTACACAGATTGTGTTCGATCCTCAGTCACTTTGCCTTGGCATTAACACAAGCTGTGTCGTGTAAGTTGGCTGAGGAGGTGCTCCCACACTACCTCTGTTTCACACCTCCTATGGTAAAATTGCAACGAGAACAAAGCAAAGTTTAAAAAGCCAAACCGCTGGACTACCTCAGGACCTAGAAACTTAATATTGAATCTGTTTTTATGTGAAGGGAGCCTCCAGATGGACTTCTTCTACGGTGAACAATTAACCAGCATTCAGATGCCAGGGAGCCGAGCTCTCTGTATGGGAGCGAGCAAACATGCACAGAGGGCTCTGCTTTCCCTCTACAGACAGCAACTCGATATCCAGCAGTGGAGCTCAGATCTGCTGATTCTGGATGGCTCTGAACAGGAGTTGGCGTTGGGCCAGTCCTTGTTGCATAACAAAGTGATCAGAAACTGTTTTGTAAAAAACGCATTTCCCTGTCGGATTCTATCGTTAACCTTCCAGCAAACGGTTAGTGATACTTCACCTTGCTGTCATCTGATGGCAGGATAATACTGTCAATAAGTTGGGAAATATGCTGAACATGCTATTACCTAGGTTAACTATAGACTCATGCAGGGAAATGTGTTTTTCAAAAGGTTTTCTGATATTAGCTTACAAATCTTGAAAGCTCTATTGGTTTAGCAGCCTTTAACAAAACAACAAATTAACTCAACTAGTGAAAAAAAAACTCTTTTCAAATTCACACTCTCTGCAAACAACTTTTATTGCAGAACACTTTAAAGAGATTTGTTTTAAAAAAGATGAATTTTGTGCTTTCCCACCTTATGCTGCTTCTATCACTCATGTTTGTTGAAAGTAATTTTCCTTTGTAATATTTTCCTCATCTGTTTCCACAAGAATCCTTTGTTGTACAGATTACTTAAAGCTCATTAAATAGGAACTCAATCCAGAATGCCATAGAAATATGAAGTTAAATGCAGTCTGACATTTGCAAAATCTTAAAATGATACACGAGGCTTTGTTTTATTTTCACCTTCTACAGATCAATGCTTTGAAATGCATTTTAAATCATTCCTTTAATGCAAAATCAATGGCAAAGCTTAGCTTCTGTGATAAACAATGTAATGTAATTGTAACCCAAGGAGAATCCAATTACTAAGGCAACTGAACCCAGTTTTCTGAAGAAGTTTTGCAAAGTAAGAGTCTACTTTTGAAGCAACTGAGTAAACACGTCTCTTCATGCTTTACTCTGTTTAGGTCTTTTTTTTGTTCCAAGTTAGAGAGAAAAATAACAAAAAGCCTCAAAGAACAGATTAATAAAAGATTCTGCATGCATCGTCACTCATTTGCATTGCAAGAGGGTGTTATCAACAATAGCCCCATCCAAATGGCTTTATTTGCCAAGTTATTTTACCAATGCAAATTTATAATTGCTGCAAGCTTTTCTAAAGCTAATATAAAAATGTGGCAATTTGTTTCTCTGTATCATACACTTGTGATATATAGGACATCCAGAAGGCCGTTAATCTCACTTTCATGCGCTGGTGAACATGATTAGTGACCATTCCTGGCAATAGCTCTCATGATAGCAGCAGTGTTTCATATTAATCAACCATGACCTTTTGCCCCCTAAGCAGGAACCTTTCCTCTTACATTGAAACAACTGCATGGAATTATTTCTGCTTAGTTTGTCATGCATGTTGAGGTAAGGCTCAGTTAAAGAGGCCACAGTCATGCTTGGTCTAAAATGACTGCATTGTTACAGTCAGATTTCATTAGCACAAAGTACAGCAGATGTCAACATTTTATATGCTATTGTGTTAGACAGGTATTTCTCGTGTCAGGATGTATTCGTGAAATTTGACTTGACAAAATAAAACCTACTTGATGTGTTCTTTTGGACATCCATACCACTTGTAAAAGCTTGTAGTGCTTACATTTTGACAAAAAATAAATACAGCAGTATATTTTATTGCATTTACCATAAAAATCCAATATATCAGTCACACTTCTGAAAAAGATGCTCAAGACTTTTACTTTGCCCACTCAGCAAAATTGTGATCACATTTTTGTACAAGTTACAGACCAGTGTTTGCAAGTCATAATAATCTGGATAAATATGCAGAGAATATTACAGTTAGTGATTGTCTGATAAGTGAATACTTCTCATCAAATAGAGCTTCAGAATATGACACTATTTTCTATCTATATTTGTTGCAGTCATTCCTGTTCAGTGAATTATTTCAACCGTAAATACCTAAAAGCAAAACAAAGAAAGAATTTGCATTTATATAGTGCCTTATTATGTCCTTATGACACCACAAAGCACTTTACAACCAATTGATTATTTTTGAAGTGTAGTCATTGCTGTTTTCCAGGCAAAAATAGCAGCCAATTTGCACACAGCAAGGACCCACAACCAGTAAATTGGTGGTGTTGGTTGAGGGAGATATATTGGCCAGGACACCAAGAGAACTCTTTACTCTTCTTCAAATAATGCCATGGGACCTTTGACAACAACCTAAGCAGGCAGATGGGTCACAGTTTAATGTTTCATCTGAAAGACGTCACCTCTGACAGTAAAAAGAAAGAACTTGCACTTATATAGTGATTTTCCTGACCTCAGGACGTGCCAAAGCATTTTTCAGCCAATGAAGTACTTTTTGCAGAGTAGTCACTGTTGTAACATAGGGAAATGTTGCACCCAATTTGCGCACAGCAAGATCCCACAAACAGCAATGAGATAATGATCAGATAATCTGTTTTTTTCGTGATGTTGGTTGAGGGAAAAATATTGGCCAGGTCATTGGGAGAACTCCCCTGCTCTTCTTTGAATAGTGCTACGGGATCTTTTATGTCCACCTGAGAGGGCAGACTGGGCCTCAGTTTAACGGCTGCACTGAAGCCCAGCTCAAGACTCTGGATTGGGAATAGGACCCACAGCCTTCTGACTCAGAGGAGAGAGTGCTACTGCCGAGCCAAGGCTGGCACCTTACTCCCCCAGCAGCGCAGTGAAGTGTCAGTCTACAATATGTGCTGAAGTTTGTAATGAGATTGAAATCCACAACCTTATTTATGAGGAGTGAGAGTGTTGCCAGTTAAACCAAGCTGGCACTACAGCCCCAATTTTAATCGAACCCGCCTGAATTTCAAGTCACTAGAGAGTAAAATTGGGTGGGGTGCAAAACAAGCATCCAACCCAAACCTGCCCTATTCCTTCCGGACAGGTTTGGTTAAAATCGGGGTTTAATGTTTCCTTTGCTCAGATTACACATTTTGCTGGATTTACAGCACAGATTACACACAGTAACTCTTGATGTTTCCGGGTTCTTTCCACAATCTTTTAAATCATAGAAAGTTAGAAGCAAAAACAGTGTGAAACAAAATCCTTCTGCCATAGTTAAGTCCATTTTCAAACTAAGGTTCCCACTGTTCATTACTCTTGTTGAAATTGTAAATGCATGTATAAAAAACATGTTTACAATTCTGATATAAATTTGCAGAAATCTTCCCCCAAATAGGAACAAATATATTTGTATACAACATTCTGTCAGCATGTGTAAAGAGAAAGGACAGCTTAACGTTTCAGATGTAAAACCCAAAACAATAGCTAGCTTGTCTCTTTGCAAATGCTGACAGACCTGATGTAGATTCACAGCATTTGCAATTTTTTCTTGTTCTTTTTAACATTCTGGCAGTTCATCAGGAAGACACCAGCATGCGCAAGAAACAGTGGGAAGTATGCTCTAATATTTCAGGACAAATTCTTCATTAGTGAATTTAATTTTGAAGAAATAAAATAATTTATTTAATACGGAAATCGCCTGCATTTTAAAGAAGTTGGGGCTGAAAACACTCAGACCTTCTGACAGATCCCTGCCTTAACTCCAAACTCCGCCCGACACAAGAAGTTCCTGTAGGGAGCAGAGCGGGGAGGGCCAAAGACCCCCCATGTTGAGAGTCCCCACAACTTCAGCCTCTTAAAAATCTGGTCAAACCATAGAAGCAGGTATGCTCATGGAGTAGCAACATACCAGTATGTGGTGGAAGTGGGGCCTATTCAGGGGCCCATACCTGAGTCATGGGCTGTGTATGTGAAGCCCAGCCAGGAGCAATTTTTTTCTTTGAAGTTGTTGACAAAAAGGCCATGGGGACAAATAAAATCTTCTTTCGGTGGGGGAGGAAGGGGCCCTGGACACCCATTCCCCTGGTGATAGCAGGTGCCAGACATTCAGAGCTGGGTTGCATGACCCACAGATTTTCAGAGCCAATGAGCTGATTTTGGTCTGCCACCTAGGCTGTAATCTGGGAGAGTGGATTGGATTGGATTGGCATTTACATAGTTCTTTTAACGTAGAAAAATGTCCCAAGGTGCTTCACAGAAGCGTAACCAGGAAAAAGTCAACGCCAATCCAAAAATGAAAAGATTAGGAGGACAGACTAAATGCTTGGTTAAAGAGATGTGTTATAAGGAGGGTCTTAAAGGAGGAGAGGCAGGTGGAGAGAGGTTTAGGAGGGAATTCCACAGTACGGGGCCTGGACTTCTGAAGACATGGCTGCCAATAGTGGGGCGAAGCAAGTGGGGGATGCACAAGAGGCCAGAGTTGGAGGAATGCAGATTTCTCATTGGGTTGTAGAGCTGAAGAAGGACACAGAGATAGGGAGGGGTGAGGCCGTGTCGGGATTTGAACACAAAGATGAGAATTTTAAAATCAAGGCATTGGTTGACCGGGAGTGAATGTAGGTCAGCAAGCAACAGGGGTGATGGGTGAGCGGGACTTAATGTGGGTTGCGATACGGGCAGCAGAGTTTGAATGAGCTGAAGTTTATGGAGAATGGAAGATGAGAGGCCGACCAAGAGAGCATTGGGTTAGGCAACAAAAACATGGATGAAAGCTGAGGCAGGGGCGGAGGCGGGCAATGTTGCAGAGGTGGAAGTAGGTGGTCTTTGTGAGGAAGAAGATATGGGGTCAGAAGCTTAGTTTAGGGTTAAAAAGGACGCCGAGGTTGCGAACAATCTGATTCAGCCTGAGACAGTGGCCGGAGAGGGGGATGGAATCAGTGGCGAGATTATGGAGTTGGTGGCGGGGACTGAAGTTGACGGCCAAACAGTACTTACATTAGTTTAAAGTTACCTCACAAGCTAGCCTGAGGAATGTTGCTCCTTAAAAAAAAATGCCCCTTAATCTGCTGTGGCTCGACCTGTCTAAATTACAGGACAATTTCCACTGCTGCATTTTCAAACACATGTCAGGGATTTCTGTACTTGGGGATTACATTTTTAGTCCAACAGCCTTCTATGGAAACCATTTCACTTGTACCGAAGATGGAATAAATGTTTCTTAGGAAATTCAATTTCTTTTGCAGTTCCCAAACCATAAAATGCACTCCCAAGAAAGTCTATAAGAATCCTAAAAGATTATTTTGAAAAGACTTCACATTTAGTTTAATCCTGCTCAGTGAATCACTACTTTGCCAAGAGCATTTGTGCTTGGATAAGGATTGACCTTGGATTTGGATTTTTTGCATAATGGAGTCAATTGTCATGGTACATTGGATTTTTATGCTTGGATTGGGTGTGCTTTGATACAGACGAAACAATATTAGCTTTTGTCAGAGTCTGCAAATATCTATGATGCAAAGACCTTTCTAACACTGCAAGGGTACAGGACTTTGACTTCCGTTTTTTGTTTGCTCGTATTAGAAGCTTTGGAACTGAGGTGGCTATAATGGTGCTCTATTTTCAATTATCTGTGCATATACTTCAGTATCACAGCAAAGGTCAATTGGTAGCACTGAAGCAATTATGAAGCTCAAGTGTAATTGATCCCCTGGAGAGTTTTTTCCCATTTAAATATTTTTCTTCTCCATATCTTGTACCCTACCTGATATTTTCTTCTAGGAAAGATGTCATTTACGAATTCTGCTAGAGCAAGAAAATTATCAAAGTCATATAAATGATAGCATCTGGCAGCACATGGATCTGACTTGACATTCGCTGTTCCATCTTACAAAGACACTCAACTTTCCACAGAAAAGTTCAACTGTAGCAAAGCCTGTTTTGGGAGCATCGCGGAGAGGTAGTCCTGGCTGGCCATACTCTTTAAAATGCTTGAGCTAACAGGGGGAAACATGTCCTGATTCATGTATATATCAGGATTTAATCATACATGTTTGAAAATACCGCTCCACCCCAAAATAGTAACACTTTAATGATGAAATGGCACTGCTACCCTGGTAGCTGAATGGAGGCTGTTATTTTTTTTAAATGGAACTTAAACTGATTTCAACAACTGCAAATTTTATTAGTTCAACATGCACATGCACACCTTTGTCAGCACAAAGCGCTCAGGGTAGAAAATATTAAGCCAGGAGGGGTGTCAGTCAAATTCTCTGGTAAGTAAAAAAACGATAAGCTGCTATCTTGTTTTTAAAAAAGAGGCTCAAATAAGAAATCTGGATGCTTTGCTAAACTTTTGGACTGATGCCTAGATCACACCAAAACAAACAGCAGTGTCGGCAGAGATCCAACAGTTTAATTACATAAAGCTCTTAACCCGCTCATCTTTGAGGCTTGACTTCTAGGCTGTAGGCCGACACGGTGACAGGAGTCTAAAGGTGCAGCCTGCTGGCAAGGACCTGTCAGATCACAGAACCTCTTCAGAATATATTCATCAGCTGGGGCTCATAACTGGGCTGCTTGCAGAAGACAGATGGGCTGTGGGCCTGATGACATCTGCCCAACGTGGCCTCAAAAGAGTCTGTAGATTTTGCTGCTGTTGTTATTCACATTTGAACACATCAGTAATCTCGGTACCTCACGTCTGATGAGCAAGAAGAGAGTTATGGCTATGGTTACTGACACTCTCAACCTGCTGTGTTTTAGTAATTCTCCATGACTGTCATGTTGAAACATCTTTAAAACTGATGGAAAACATGAATTGAACATATGGGTACTTAGCTTTGCTATTGGACAAGGCAGCTCTGGTGTACAGCAGGAAATTAATTCCCATCCCCTAGGGCTATTTCTTGGAAGATTTTTCACTGCACTGCAGTTTTTATAACCTCTGTTTTTAAACTACACATTTACAGCAGATAATAATGTAGTTTGCCTTCCAAAGGTGAACTTGAGAGCTATCAATTGGATATTGATTACATCCATTTTATTATCTCTGTGGAGGAAGTGGTGTATTCCAAGGGTTAAACTGACAGCTTGAGGAGGATTGGCAGGTAACTTGAGCTACACTTAAGTGGCAAATGATTTAATTTTAATATGTCAGAGTATGGTTGTGACGTCCAATTTAGTAAACATACAATGACTTAAAGTACATTAATGCTCATGTAATTCCCATGACGTTCATATTTTCAACAGGCAGCTTCAAGGATTCCATTTCACTGTGTCATAAATCTCACCAGAGAATAAACAGAAAATTCCTTGTGTTCCGAAAATGTCATTACGATCTTGCATAAAATATATAACAGTAAATTAAATCCTAATTCCAATAAAGTGCAGTTTGCCTAATTTATAGATAGCTGTTTTAATAGCCTACAAATACGAGAACCTACTCATGCCTGGCTCACAAACTCAGTGCAAAGCTGCATTATAATTCTGATGAATACTTCCACCAAGTACATCAGGTGTCGATCCCAATGCCTGAGACCATTGCCAACAACTGTTGATGTTCAAATTCTTTTTCTTAACAATGCACCACAGTCATGACCAGTGCATCCCTTACTGCATCAGTGTGTCATTCTCGTTACCTGCACTAGCAGCCTCTCTGAGTGCAAATATTCTGTGCTCAATTGTTGCTCATGATGGACCACTTTTGAGTTGTGCTCTGAAGCTCTGTAGTTACTGAACTGATGTCATTCAAGCTCAAATGGGCGGTCGAGGATCGGCCATCTGTTATACTCCCCGGTCGTTATACTCCCTGCCCGTTATACTTCATTGACATCGATGAAAAGGAAAATCAGATGGGGTGCAAAACCCTGGTCAATCTGCTACCGATCATTTGTCACCAGCAATTTAAATTAAAATTAAGCCTTTCATTTTCATCCAGTGTCTGGATTTAAACTGCTCCCATAGGTGAAAGGGCAGTATTGTAACTTAGTCACCTACCCCTCAGTCCCCATGAGCTATGAATTCCTCACAAGTATAATACATGATATTTAATACCACGGCTACATTACAGTCACAAGAATGATACAGTCTTCACACTAAATAAGGTAAAATAATGATGGAAATGCTCTGAAAAAAAATGGTGCAGAGACAGGAATTTACTCCATCAATTAAACCCAGCAATGATTAGCACTGCATAAACGTCAAATTCAATATTTTGCCACCTCAAACCAGCACCCACATTCAGTGTACAAAATGATGGAAAATATATTTTTTCTCTTTCCTCAAACACTTTCCTCTGCTAATTTTCTCCCGTCCTCTCCTGTCCTGAAAGTGTGACTCCTTGCTGAGCTTCAATTGGAGTTATTTCAATAGGTCTATTCTAAATGATTCCATTGCCTGCAGCAACCACCGTGCCTCCAGCACACTCACTAGATTTCATTTCACATGGATTTCAATGATCTCCTCACTGACTTATGGGTTCAATGGGCAATTATATCCCACCAGTACCTCACCGAGCTGCCCATTTCTCATCTCTGACCTTTGAAAGTGACTGACGGCAGGTTGCTTGACCACAAGAGGAGAGCATTGCACCAGTGTCCAATCCCATCAAGCCAATGTCAATATGCATGCAGTTCTCGCAAAGGGTGCTGGGTAGTCATTAAGAATGCCATTAGTGCTGCCCCAGCTGAGATCAGCCAACTCAGCACAGACTCAGGAGAGAACCTGGAAATTTCCAGGTTTAGCCAGTAAATGGATAAAACCAAATGAGCCATCAGAGGAAGGCACAATTGAGAGTTTTACCATTAAAAAGTGATACAAGCTAAAACACACGGATCAGTTGAAGATTGTGGTTCGAACTTGGGATCCCGATGATGTTTGTGATGTCACTTAAACCTCTTAGAGGCCATACAACTGTGAAGCTCCCTTCCACAAATCTTATTCTGTAACTTTTACCTGACCACAATCACAAGAGAAAGCTACTGCAATTGCAATGGAATATTGTTTGTTGTATGTGAATTCATAACACAATAATACCAACCTTGTTTGAGTTGAGGAGCCTTAACTCTGAAGAGATGCTGTAAAGGTGCAAAGAATTATTATTATTTACAAAAAAAAGAAACTACAGACATTGTGCAAGAAATCGGTATCAGAGTCCAAACAGCAAATGAAAGATGTACACTTGCACCTGAAATATAAAGACTAAGCAGTTGCATGATCATTTTTTCCTTAAGCAGTCCCATAGGAACTACTGTTACTAGCTAATAAACTTGAGAAAAATTGACCGGTAAACAGCACACGCAGATAAAAGCTCTTCAAGTGTTATACTTTGATGTTTGCATTTGCCCTCGGCGTTTTGGAATGGTGCCTGTTTACAATATTACATTTTTCATTATAAAACTGAACATATCTAGAACGATACTGTAAATGACTTTGGATTTTTCATTACAAAATGCAATGCAACTAAACTGATACCGTGAATGATTTTAGATTTGCAGCCAATTCATTTGGTGAGGGTTTTACCTTCAGATTATTTGCTGGTTTGAGAAAAAACGATCCTAGTAGAAGAGGCTATAATCTTTGAATCATACCTGTACTGTGACTGTGACAAAATTTCCGAGACTTCACTTCCAATTGATTTCAGTGGGAACTGGCATGGGTCCAATCTTGCACTTTGGGTATTTATAGTCACTTCTTCAAGGAGTCTCTGAAGAATCTGGATAGTAATAACACAGGGGGAAAGGATTAATAACTAGCAATGGCTGCATTTCCACTGTGCAGTCTCCACTGTCCATTGAAGTAAATATGAAATGAAATCTTTTAAGTATGGTGGAGGCATGCTGTTTGCTTCAGGCTATGAAATCATTCAGAATAGACCTATTGTAATAACTCTATTTTAACCTCTTTGCCATTCAGTTGTAATCACACTGAAATTCTCACATGATTCAAAGTTCTGATTGTTAATTATTTCTAATTGCTGCTTTTTATTAATTGTATGCTAGTCATTTTGTAGTTTTGCTAAATACTTGTTTTATAAAAAGAAAGACTTGCATTTATTTCGCGTCTTTCACGACCTCAGGATGTCTCAAAGTGTTTTACAGCCAATTAAGTGCTTTTGACGTGTAGTGACTGTTATAACTAACATACTTACTATGTAAACTTTCATGATGATCACTAAAATGTTCAGATCTGCCATGAATTTAAGGGATAAACACTACAATCTCCATCTTTAGATGTTTTTGTCTGAGATCAGTGAAATACAAAGCAGCACTGCTGAGAAATACTTTGCTTCAGCTTCTGTGACTAACAATGGTAATGACAGAGTAACAACTTTATAATCACATTATTAGTTCATAGAAATACATTATTTGTAGCTACTTGAATACAGTTCCACAACATGAAATTATATTGCACATGCATAACTTATTTATTGCAGCGTGACACTAGTAATGCCTTTGTTATTACACGTTAGTTGGTTGATTAACCAAAAGGATCCAGTTATTTCAAAGAGTGAACCATCCAAAATCCTGCTTTCCCAGAACAAACTCCACTGTCAAAACTTAATTTTACCTATATACTGATGTGTACATGTATGGAATATGGGACCTTCAGCATATTAAATTAGCTCTTAGCTAATATGCTAGCTTTAAAAATACATCCACTAATATTATTTTAATGCACTGTAGTGCTTTGGCATGTTTCCAGCTTAATTCTGAATTTAAAATGACCAAAAGTATGGGTCAATTAATCCAAAGGCTCCATTTTGAACCCCAAGTTTGGGTTGGATTGTTCCTTTAAGAAACAAATCTCTCAGTGCTACCATTTTTAATTTCAGTTCCGTTTTCCTCCTATAATGGCAGATGGCAGGTGAGTCATATGGATCGGAGACAGAGACACAAAGGCAGATGCTAATTTAATTAATTAATTAAATAAATATTTCCTTCCTGGTCCCTGGTAGTTATTGTAAGAAGGGTACAAACAGCCTGTGATTTTGATTTGCTTGATTTATGATAGGATGTTATCTAATTCTTGACAGTCTAGTGAATTGAAGGATGAGGGGATAGGGAGAAGTGGTAAGTGATGTGTCCATCCTGTCCACGGTACATATATACTATTAACAGTGGAAAACCATGCTCTTTAGTGTAGGTGAAGCCATTCTTTTAATCTAGCTTCAATCTGAATACAATCTAAATCCTGAATTTAACACACATTTTCATTTAAAACAGACCCATGAATACAATCTGATTGAACATTACTGACTATAATTATAATTTTATGTGTGCATTTATAATACTTTTTTAAAAACTTGTTACTGTTGGTAATGGGATACTCTGGAATGTACTATTTATCAATTCATGATTTTTTCCTGATGGGGCACTTAAATCGAAAGCGAGCAAACAAAATGAGTTCCAATGAAAATAACTGGTACAAATATAAATTAAAAACATCAACTGAGGAGATCAAAAGACAACAGTAATACAAGCAGAAATACAGATTCATGCAGTCCAAGAGGTCTTTTTTCTGAACTTTAATATAGCTTTGTGCTGGTGAAGGGATAGAATACAAACTAAACAATTACGTCACTGAATAGTTTATTATCCAATCTGTGCTTTGAATGCACCCATCCAGATGCCAGATATAGAATGGATTTTTTTTCCCCAAAACATTTACTGATCCATGATTTTATCAAATATATTTGAGCAGAACTCACAAACTGGTTATTGTGAACTAAAGTCTTATGGCTTGTGTTTTTAAAAGTATCATGCTTCCCGAGTGCAGGCCTGGTCCTCCACATTCAGGAGACATGCTTCTTAGGAGCTTTGCCTTTGGAGAAGTTACATGATTTGGATCCGACAATAAACCCAACTGTGTCAAATTATAGATGGATTTTATCTAGGTGTTCCCTTATGTTTTCAGTTTCACCAAATACCAGAAACAGCAAATGATCAAATGCAAGATTAGAATTGCACAGGCTAAAATCAAATTATTTACAATACAAGCAAGCAAGAAAGAGCTTTACAGCCAATTAAGTACTTTTGAAGTGGTCGCAGTTCTAAAGTAGGAAACGCAGCAGCCAAGGTCCCACAAACAGCGATATAATAATGACCAGACAATCTGTTTTCGTGATGTTGGTTGAGGAATAAATATTGGCCGGGACACTGGGATGAACTGCCCCGCTCTTCTTCGAAATAGTGCCATGGGATCTTTTACATCCACCTGAGATGGCAGACAGGGCATCAGTTCAACGTCTCATCTGAAAGACGGCACATTCGACAGTGCAGCACTCCCTCAGTACTGTGCTGAAGTGTCAACTGAGATTTTGTGCTCAAGTCTCTGAAGTGGGACTTAAACCCACAACTTAGAGGCGAGAGTGCTACCACTGAGTCACGGCTGACACATGAAACGCAACATTTAAGAAATAACGACAGTTACAATAGCACAATACTCAGAGGGCAGTACTCTCTGGAATAATGTCTTGTAAGGGGTTAATTTCCCCTTTTCAAAGGATTTTGGTAAACTGAATCCTCTAAAGGCAAAGCTCCTAAGAAGCAAGTTTCCTGAACATGAGGGACTATGCCTGCTTCCAGGAAGCATACTTGAAAAAACCCAAACCATAACACCTTGGTTGGATGTAGAAAAAAGCTGGGCGGTGGACATTGAGGTATATCTGCATTCCAGGATGATCATGGATTTGTGGAGAGAGAGGGGCTCGGTAGAGCTTGATGTGAACCAGCCAGATTATGTGATGGATGGCTAAACCAGTTGTGCACCAGATACCCTCAAATCTGCGTACCTTGGACTTGAGATTGTGAAAATAGGGGGTGCGACCAGGATGACAGAGAATAAAAGTTTTACTGGGATATGAGAATCTTCCAAGGATATCGCTTCCTCTGATTTTTCTCTTACTTCCTGATAGGATTCTTTTGGATCATTGTATTTTTAAATGCTGATGGGCTAGAATTTGCTGGCAAAATAACGGCGCGTTTAATGCACATGTCTTGTCAGTGTGTAAATCATCCAGCAATGTGGTAAGGAAGAGATACCCCATAAGTTGCTGGACAACATGCGTCGCTCTGCCGTTAGCCTCGTGAAAACACCAGCTCGCCCACAACCTCCCCATGAGTTTCAAGAAATTGCTGCATTTGGGCTGTTAAACTCGCTGCAGAAAGTTAGGGCTGGTACTTAGTGACATAAGGAACCATTTAATGATGAGATTTATGTTCTTGCAATGCCACTTAACCTCTTCAGCCTAGATAGGAAGCAATTGAAACTGTGGAGTCTCATTTCTGCAGGTAGTAAATTGTTCTTAGAGGTTTTTAAAATTTTGAATTTTAAATCTGAACATTTTTTTCTGACTTTTCCTTTCTGTCACTCTTTTTTCTCTCTCTCTTAATCCAATCTTTCTTTCCCTCTCTTTATTTCTCCTTTTACATCTAATTTGACTCTAATTCATTCTATTTCATTCTCCATCCTTCCTCTGTTTCTTTCTCTATCCTCACATCTCATTGGTTGTGGAGATAGACTGTTGGTCCTGTCATTCACCAAGGTCCCAGATGTCCCATTATCAGCTTGCACTTCCAGCAATTTGTGCTGCGAAATATTTTCAAGCTGAAGGATGATGGAAAAAAATCTAATAGGCAGGCTAAGCCACAAGATGCCCCGCTCCAGCAAATTCGAGGCCAATATTTTAGGTAATATTCAATTTAATTTTCAATATATTAGGAGGATCTGTGTCAGTCAGTCATCATGCAAATTGACAACGTGAGCTTTAATTTTGGCCTTTTTGATTGTGCCGAATGGGGAAGATCACTGAGTTATCATGGAACCTTGGGTAAACGAGAGGTTCCCATGCAACCAATATAAATAACAATTTGGGTGAGAGTTTAGAGAACTTATTTTATAAAACTGCAAAATATTTTTTTGCACAAAAAATCAACCAGACTGTTTGCAACCTCAGCATCCTGTTCGACCCCGAGCTGAGCTTGCGACCCCATATCCTCTCCATCACAAAGTCCAGGTACTTCCAACTCGACAATATCGCCCATCTCCACTCATGCATCAGCCAATCTGCTGCTGAAACTCTCATCTATGCACTTATCGTCTTCAGAGTCAACTATTGCAATGCTCTCCTGGCTGGCCTCCCATTCTCCACCCTCTGTAAACTCCAGCTGATTTAAGATTCCACTGCTCCTATCAAGCCCAGCTCACCCATCACTCTTGTCCTTGCTGACCTACATTGTCTCCAGGTCACCTAACATCTCTAATTTAAAATTCTGATTCATGTTTTTAAATCCCTTCATGACCTCACCCCTCCCTATTTCTGTAACTTTCACCTTCAGCCCACCAACTCTCAGTTCGTTTGATCCTGGCCTTTTGTGCATTCCACCCTCCCTTTGCTCCGCTATTGGCGGCCGTGCCTTCAGTCGTCCAGGCCACATGCTCTAGAATTCGCTTCCTAAACCCCTCTGCCTCTCTACCTCCCTCTCCTCCGTTAAGACCCTCCTTAAAACCCATCTCTCTGACCAAGCTTTTGTCATTCCTTCTAACTATCTCCTTCTTGGGCTCAGCATCCATTTTGTCTGATTATGCCTCAGTGTAGTGCCTTAGGAAGTTTTTCTACATTAAAGGTATTATATAATTGCAAGTTATTGTTGTTCAGTTCAGGGTAGCATCAGTGGAGATCTGGGATCAGTTTGCCTGCTTGCCTGTTTGTGTTGCATAGTGCAGAGTGGAAACATAAGGGAAAAAAAATCATTGGACAATAACCACCAACAGGGTGAAATCACACTATATGATATGAACAGATGGACACTTAATACATTAATATGGAATTCCTTTGTCTGCTATTTTGATGGAGGTGTTAATCCATTCAAATAAATTAAAGTTGAAGATTAAAGAATTTCATAAAGACACAGTAAGCAT
Organism: Heptranchias perlo; assembly: GCF_035084215.1. Lineage (NCBI taxonomy): Eukaryota > Metazoa > Chordata > Chondrichthyes > Hexanchiformes > Hexanchidae > Heptranchias > Heptranchias perlo. Next base: position 19,937,810 of record NC_090328.1, on the reverse strand, counting down.
TTGTAGTTTGCTCAACCACAATTTCACACCAAAAGTGTTGCCCCTTTACAGAGAGAATTGAGAAAGTGAGACAGGAAAACAATATGGCAAAAAGTGTAAATATTTTTTCTACAAATTTCACGAGAGAATGGAGATTTGGGGCATGATTTTGACCCCGTGCCAGGAAGGGGGCGGAGGGGTTAAACTCCACGCTGGCCTCAGTTGGACAGGAGAGCAGCCAGGGAGAGGATGTGTTCAGGTAAGTCTTCAGGTAAGTATTTGTTTGTATTGATGGGGGGGGGGGGGGATGGGGGCATGGGTGGGCACAGTGGCATGGGTGGGCATAGGGAACCCAAGGGCACGGTTTGGCACGGGGGCACCACTGGGCATGGGGATCACCGGGGGTCAATTTTGGGGGGACGGATCGGGGGTCAGTCACGGGGGATGTCAGGATCAGGGGTCATCACGGGGGTCTGCGATCATTGGGTGGGGGGAAATCGGGGGTCATCGTGGGGGTCTGTGATCATTGGGGGGGGTCGGGGATCGGGTGGGAGGGTCCATGATCATTGTGGGGGGGGTCGGGGATCGGGGGGGGCCGCGATCGTTGGGGGGTCACTGCAGGTAGGCTTGTTGGGCCGGGGGGAAGCACTCCGACTCCTCCGGACCCACAATCTGTGTCAGGAAGGCACTTACCTGTTCATCTCTGGCCTTCTCGCCTTCTTTCACGTGGCGTAAAAGAGAAGGTCTGGGAATCCCGGCCCCCAGGGGTTGAAATTGGAAACTCTGGAAAAATGGAGGCCCGCAGCTTCGTGGAAATGTTTTAATCATCAACCCACCTCCGGGGAGCGGTTTGGTTGCCTGCCCCTCATCCCACCCCGGTGAAAGCCAGAAGTGGGCAGGTTAGAGGTGGGTCCGAAATGGTTGTGATTTTTAATGTCCCCTCGCTCCCAACCCACCCGTTTTTCCCTTTTAAAATCATGCCCATGCTCTTTCTGACAGTTGCAGGTGTAGGAGACACATGCAAGAATAGTAATGAAATTATAATTACAACTGGCGTGCTTCAATATTTATAAGGCAACAAAATCAGACCAAATGAACCCAAGAACACCTAAGGAAATGAAAGTAGGAAAAAGGGGAAGTGTGAGTGAAATTTTTGCAGCTCATTAAATACAGAAGATCAGAATGTAGCTAATGTTTTTTTAAGGGGAAGGTCAGAGGCATAATGCTGGGAATTATAGGCCAGTTAACTTGGCACCCTTAATGGGAAAAACATTGAAAATCTCTTATAAAGGAAGCAATTCAAATAGATTCAATAAGAGTAATGACAATAAGTTTAAGCCAATATAGGCTCATGCCAAACAAATGTATGAGAGTTCTTTGAGAATGTAACAGAATTGGTGACTGATTACAATGACGGGTATTATTTACCTTGACCTTTCGGAAACTTTTGATAAAATTCTTCACAAAAGACATATGGCTAAATAAAAGCTCTTCAGAAAAATAAAGTAGCAGTGAATTGGATAATAAAATGGTTAACCAATTGTAAACAAAAGGAGAGTGATCAATAGTAGCAGCTGTAATTGTGACTAGCAGTGCACCCCAGGGATCAGCTCTGGGACCTCTGTGTTAAGTATATTTATAAATGTTCTTGATGAGGTGTTACATGAAGTATGTCCAAGATTGTAGATGATACTCGGTTAGATTAGAAAGCAGGATGTTCAGAAGAAAGGCATACAATACAAAGGGAAGCTTAGCAACAGGGCCAGTGAATCACAAACACAATTTAATTTTGAAGTATTGGGGTACCTTGTACAGTTCTGGCCATTGTACAACAGCGGAAATATCTTGGCTTGAGATAAGGTAAGGAATTCAGTCGGAACTTCTTTACTGAGAGAGTGGTGATAATATGGAACTCACTACCACATGGAGTGGTTGAGGCAAATAGCATAAATGAATTTAAGGGGAAGCTAGTTAAGTACATGAGGGAGACAGGAATAGAAGGATATGCTGATAGGGAGAGATGAGGTAAGGTGGGAGGAGGCGCATGTGGATCATAAACACTGGAATAGACCCGTTAGGTCAAATGGCCTGCTTCTGTGCTGTAAAATTCCATGTAATTCTATGTAAGATACAGAGGAACGAAACTAAACTGAGAATGAGGATTGCACACCAGAACTATAAGTAAAGATGAAGGAAACGGGGAATATTTACACCAGAGAAAGAAGTTTGAGGGATGACCTCAATTAAATTTCAAAATGTTAAGGAGGGATAGATAACCTGACTGCTAAGGATTTCTTTGACACAGCCACATATTTTTTAACCAGTATCTCAAACTCACGCTTAGAAGAGTGAAGGTGAACAGACAGTTTAATTTTAACTAGTTCACACAAAGGCTAGCGAATGCATGGAACAGACTGTAGTGGGGCAATGGAGGTGGATGCCGTGATAGTATTTTTGGTGAAAGAAACACAATTGAAGGGTATTAGAATGCACATGGGGAAGTGAAGTTCTAAACAGTCCACTCTGCTGGTGGAAGTGCAGTGAAACCGGCCGTATGGTGCAGTTGCTGGAATGTGATCATCTACATAGGTGAGGTGGGCCGCCAGGGCTTGCAATGTTGCATCAGGGTGGCCACCCTAATCTGCTGGCAGGGAGCAGAGTGGTTGAAAGGCACTCCACTAGAGTGTGCCCAAGACCCTCTCAGGGACCCAAGGATTAAAAACATTGAAAAACTCTTCAACTCCAAAGGGAGAGTTAAGATAAGAAACCGGGATTGATTACCTCTACGTGGTGAAGGTTTGGGGCCTTTTAGAAGGCCTCAATGGGACATATGCTAGCACCCAACAAGTGAAACCTTATAAGGGCAGAATTCTTGGGGCAGTCCAGGAACTTCCCCCATCTCATGAAGAAGAGGTGGGTCGAAAAATCACGCACATCCCCCCCCCCCATTGAAAAATGTCTGGATCTAAAAAATGGGACACAATCCTGCTGGAAGCAGAATCTAGCTCAAATCCTGACCTCAGGCAGGTGATCTATTCAGGGGCCCAATTGGAATTTTAGTCCCAGGATATTGTTTTTAAACTTTGTGACTGGTAATGTGGACTGTAATGGTCTTGTTTAGTCCTGTATGCTCCCTTGTTATAATTTAAGGTAATACTTATATTGGTACAAAAAATAGCAAATCTGCTTGCAAAATAAGGCCATATTGTCAAATAATGTGTGGGGCGAAATTTAGTAATTGTGACCAAATGTTGGAACTGTATTTGCAGTGTAGGTCAGGAAGGGCAAATGAAATATTGATATTGCAACATAGAATTTAAATTCAAGCAAGTGCTACTTACTGGTCAAGATTTAGTTGGGCCATGCATGGGGAACTGGTCATTGGTTACTTACAATAGGACAAAAAACAATTACTCCAGGCTGTAGGCCATTGAACTATGAAGAAAGGTAAACGCCTCATGAAAATGAAGCAGCCCGTGCCACCCTACAATGGAGGTGGACAAACATTGGTTTGATTGAGAGAATAAGGGTAGATTTTATAAATTCATGTTCCCGATAGGAACTGTGTCCACCAGCAGCATAAATCAGGAATTTGGCACGCCAATCAGCAGGCCGCTCAGGATTTTATGCAATAGGTAGAAAATTCGGCAGGGCCTGCTAACCTCCACACCCAGCTTCCTGACATATGTAAGTCCAGTCCCGTACAGGGAGCACAAGTACACTTAAGGGTTGTTTTTACAATCCCGTGCTGAAGGAAGCATGGACCACCATCACACTGATTCCCCAACCAGCATTGCCTTGGAGTGTGGCTCTGCACTGGGAGCTCACAGTCACTGGGGGTTACCCAATAAGCTTTTCTGAATCATTTTTGAAAAAGAACAGTTTGATTGGAATTATCATGTAAGTGACTATTTCTAATGACAGGGAAGCAGTTTCCTCACTGCCATGCTCTTGTTTCCATCTAAGAATGCATGTGGGTGACCTGATTTCAGACGTCTTGTCAATAATGCTCCGTAACCATTCACGAAAAGTTGTGCAAGAGCAACCTGGGTTGAATTGCCTTTCATTTGCTATTTCTCCCTGTGGAAAAGCACTCGTCTCCGTTTAACCCCATCACCGATCTCCTGGTCGAGGTCAGATGGATTTTTTCCTATAAGTTCAGATTGTGCGGTCTGAATTCATTTGAAGCATTCAGACTTAGCAAAATCTGTATTGGCTTAATTCAGCATCCATTTCTACCTTTCAAAGTCTACGCACAAAAAGCCATTAGCCCCAAAGGGTGGTAATGAAAAGGACTGAAAATCAATCCCTTTGGACCTAATCTGAACATGACAACCACTATAAGTTTTCTTCTTTAGATTCAGAACATCCATACATTACTTTCAAGAGCTCACAGACAATGTATGAGAATCTGACCTTTTTCCAGTACTAGGCTTTACCCAGACTTTTATCAGCCTTTTCATATAATTGCTAATCATTAATGGAAATAGTAATATTTCAAAATGTTACATTTCAAGATTATCCTTTTTTTGTTCTTCATGTGTAGAAGTTTGTTCTTCATTCTAGTCGTGCTTAAGATTGCTGCAGTTTGAGAAAGAATTCAATGCTGTGAAACAATACTCCATTTGGCATCTGCCATCCTTCAACGGCATGTAAATGATATCCTTGCCTTCCTGTCAAGGTTTTGGCCAAGAAATAACTTAAATAAACCAAACATTGTCCCAAAAATTAGACAAATTTGCTGATTCTTCAACAAAGTTGACAAATACCGTAACAAAACCGCTGATAGAGTAGAAGTGGATGTTCACCATAATGATCCAAACCATTTTGTTTTACTACCCCAGTGTCTGTTTTAGATATCAGTTTCAATATATCAGTGGCACTGTGACATCACCATGGTGTGGGAGACATTTTCCAGACATTGTGGGCTGTTAACTTAATCATCAAAACAGCTTCATTAGTCAAGGGTTACCCAACAGCTCACTCAGAGTTAGGTTTTGTGCTTTGATAACCTGCCAATGACCCAGTGATCGCTTTTGATCATTGAGAAAACCCACGGCATATCATGATATGGTATAATCGATTTTTGACGAGGCAGAATTCTCTCAGTAAATATTAAAGTCATCCAGCGGCATGCTTCATGCATCTTTTGTGGAGAACATTAAATAACTATTTTAAACATTACAAATTGGACCAAAGAGGCCAACAGTGATTAATTCAGTGACTTTTTCCTTGATAAATGAAGCCTCGTTTGTTAATTGAGAAATAATGGGTCTCCAAAGTGATTTATTTCCACAAATTAAAGGTCAGATTTGAAAAGTTGCTATTTAAATCACAGTTGACCTCCTTAACAGACCAATTTGAAACCATATACCTAACGACCACTAAGGAGATGTTTATTTCACTATAATAGGTATATTTTTCCATAGTAAAAAATGCTATTGAAATCTTCCCTTCATTTCATTATGTACCAAAAAGTTGATTAAACAGTTTCTGTAAAACATGATTGTTTTGTCCCTCTGCTGCTACTTATGGAGTAGTTGCTTTCAGACATGTGAGAGATTGTTATTTTTTGCAGTTATATTCATATTTTCCATTTCACTTTTGGGCTAATTTTATTTTCGCTTTCGTGCTCATAAAACCGAAGGAAGAAAACAGGTTTCTAATTTTTGCACCCAGTGTCAGCAATAAGCATTTGTGAATCAGCTAAAGAGATGCTCCTTCTGCTGTGGCTCAACAATGTGCATTACCTCAGAAGAGCACCCTTACTGCACCAGTGTAAATCTTTCCACTTCCCACACCAGCTCTCCTTCTGTGAGTGCTGATTTAGTGTAAATTAGTGCTAGAGCATGGGTAGGTTTACAGAGACCAGTTGCCACTACTCTAAGCCTTGAGAGAGTTGATTTTCATCTCATTGATTCAATACAAACCCAAAAATCCCAGTGAAGCAAGGAAACAGTTCAATTCCATTTATTCCAAGCATCCTGTTCAACGGAGATTTTCAATTGTACACAATGTAGAATAATCACTGATATTCCATATGCGTGTGAATTCTTATTATTTTCACTGGTATGTTACATCACCATGAGTTACTGTGAAATTATCAATTGTTCCCACACAATGATGCAAGAGTCCATTCACTGGCCATTAATTTCACCTCCCAAGAAATTATAAAACACTGCAGAGAAATGGAAATATTTTACTAGAGGGAGACCCTGCCCTGAGGCATTTCATTTCCTCTGGTGGTGTGTTGGTTTGCATGGGTTTCCATGAAATCCCTCATTGTGCTATTTGAACTCAAGGTCATTAATCCATTTTGTGCAAACGTGTTAACCAGTGCATGACCAAAGGAAATTAAACCCTGTTTAGTTTTGAGAGTGATTTTTTTGAACCCTGACTTTCAGAAAGGCATAACTGCCATGAGCAAAAGAAACCAGGAGCATTTAAAGGTAACCAATAGATTAAATACAATGGCCCAGAATTTGCTGGAGCGGGGCATTTCACGATGGGCCGTGTTAGTTAGACTTTTTCCTGCACCCTTCAGCTCAATTTTTCACGGCCCTGTAAGTTGCTGGAAGTGCAAGCTGATAACGGCGAGGGGAATAGAGCATCTGGAACCTTAGTGAATGACAGGACCAACAGTGTATCTCCTTAACCAAAGAGATTTAAGGATTGAGAAATAAACGGGGGGAGGACTGAGAAGGAGGGTGAATTAGAGTGGGTGAATTCAATGTCAAATCAGGTACAGAAAGAAAAATAAAGAGAGGGAAAGAAAGATTCGATTAAGAGAGAGAGGAAAAAAAATAGACAGAAAGGAAAAGCAAGAAAAAAAATTAAAACTTGACATTGTTAAAATCTTCAACAATTCACGACATGCAGGAATGAGACTCCACACTTTAATTATTCACTTTCTGGGCCAGAGCTGTTGATTGGCAGTCATTAACAATTATCACATGATTAAAAAGGGACTTCCGCGATGAATTATTAGACTTGACTTTCTGTGGTGAGTTTAATGGGCAATTAATGTGCAAATGCAGTGACTTCATGAAACTCATGGGGAGGTTAAAGGCAAGATGCTGTTTTCACGAAGCTAACGGTGGAACTGCACAAATTGTCCAGCAACTTATGACGATTCGTAATTCATGGGGTGTCTCTTCTTCGCCACAAGTTGCCGACCGATTTGCACATTAATAACGGCGTGCATCTTTCACAGGCCGTTATCTTTTCAGCAAATTCTGGGCCCAATGTTGCATCACTAACAATGCATCCCTGATGTTCTTTGACTTGAATGGCCTCAGGGGATGCAGCATCTCTGATGTCCCGTTATGTACAATACATAAAAGATACTAAGTAACGATATCAGATTGAAGTAAATATATAGTAATATATGGCTGGCAGCAAGATACAAGACGACAATTCAATCAAACCATTCTGAGGATGTCATATGCTGCAAGAGAGAAGCTGAAATAAGCTTGTAAAGCTCAACAGAATTTAAAGATTGAAGTAGCGTTTTAAACTCACTGCCGGCTATTTGCTTTTTGTTAAAATCATATTGCAAAATAATTTAAAGAAAAGGAAACAGTGACAACTTTTGACTTTTCTTGTTGTTAGGTGATGGTGCAGTAGGCCTGGAAGTTTCAAGGGATCACGTGATTATATTTAAACATTATGGCTATAGCCTTGCACGTGTCACATGATTTGTCACTTCAATTAAATCGTCAATGTACAGTAATAGCTAAACCACCCTAATGGTATCACTCTTATATTGCCACTGACCTTCACTTCTTCCAATCAGTTCCTACCCAACATTTAGCTGGTCTGTCAGAAATTCCAAACTATATCAAAAGTACTTTTAAAAACAAACAACAAAAAAAACACTTTTAGGTTTACTTGCCTTTATACACTATTGTAAGTGCACCAGTGATGCATTCATGGAAATTTCTGTGTGCACTAACCAATGCCCTAAAAATATGAACAATAACTTGAATTTATATAGCACCTTTCATGTTGTGAATTTGCCTCGTCACTTCACAGAAGAGAAACAGATGCTCGGCAGGAATAGGAAAAGAGTTAGAGGAAGTTACTGAACGTGTGATCAAAGAGATAGATTTTGAGGCAGCTTCTGAAATTGAGGAGTTTAAGGAAAGAGTATAGGGCCAAGGAGGTCAAAGGCTGGGTTACCTATAGTGGAGCAATGTGGGGGCTGCACAGCACGCTAGAACTAGGAAAATGGAGGGCACGCTAGTGTATCATGAAGAGCTGGAAGGGACATGACCATGGAGGGATTCAGAAGAACTGAATGCATTAGAAAATGGGGAACCAGTTAACGTTAGCAAGGACAGTGCGATGGGCGAGCTGGACATGTTGTGCGTGGCGGAGTTTTTGATGAGTTGAAGTTTGTGTAGGGTGGAGCTTAGGGCCTGTGGAGTGCTGGAGAAGTCAAGCCCGGAGATGACAATGGCATGGATAACGACACTGGAGGGGCAGCAATGATCGAAGCAAGGAATGTTGCAGACATTGAAACAGGCGGACTTGGTGTTGGATAGTCATGGGTTTTGAATGTCAATCCAATGTTAAACAGGACATCAAGGTAGCACATTGTGGCATTCAGCCTGAACAAGCTGAGAGATATGAAGTTAGGAGCAAGTGCATCTAATTTTTGGCAGAGGCTGAACAAGATTTGCAATTCCTAAGTTGGAAAAAAATCTGGCTCATCTATGATTAGATGTTGGACAACAATCAGACAGCACGTTGGTGGTTGTTGAGTAAAGGGGGGTGGCAGAGAGAAAGAGCTGGGCATCACTGAGCAAATAATGCCCAGAGGAGGTTAAATCCACCTGTCTATCTCCTCACCCAATTCTTCCGACAAGCTTTAACACCTCTGACCATGCCATCCTCCTCCAACGTTTTTGCTCTGTAATGGCATTGCTCTCTTATGGTTCCATTCATACTTGTTACAATGCAGGAACTACATTACCGACAATGACTTCTCCTCTTTCTGCATGGTTACCCCTGGTGCAGTAAGGATCCAACCCCATCCTCACCATCTACATACTACCCCTTGGCAACGTCACCTGGAAGCATGAAATCAGCTTTCACTTATATGCTGGCAACTATTTGCATTGATCCAAAAGTTTTTGCTCCACTCTGCAATTGCCTTTCCACCTGGGATGCACCATAGTCTCGACCATTTTAAAGTCAACAAATCCAAAGTCATAATTTTGGCTTCCACCAGCAACTGTGTGGCTTTGACCTCAATTCCACCAACTTCCCGAGCTGCCATCTTAGGCTGAATCAGGAAATGCAAAACCTCGGCATCAAGCTTCAGCCCAAACTCAACTTTGCCCCACACATCCGCCCCATTACCAAGACCACTTTCTTCCACCATCGTAACATTGCCCATCTCTCTGCATCTGCTGTGAAAAATATAGTCCGTGCCTCTATCACGTCAGGCCTGACTTCTCTCATCCACTCTCAAGAAGTTTCCCTGTCTCAACCTTAACTCATCCAAATATGCTGCATCCTTACCCACATTAAATCTTATCCTCCCATCACCCTGTGTCCTCCAAGCTCCACTGGCGTCCTGAGGCCCAGTGAGTTGACTTTAAAATTATCATCCTTGCTATCAAGTTCTGCAATGTCCTCACTGCATAATACCTTGCTGATACCTTCCAGCCTTCTGTCCCTGCATGCATCTTTTGCGACTCTAACATCAGACTTCTCCTGATCTCCTGCACCCTTTGTTCCATCATTGTTTGCTACTCGTAGAATCATACAAAGGTTACAGCACCCAAGGAGGCCATTCAGCCCATTGAGTCCGTGCCGGCTCTATGCAAGAGCAATCCAGCTCATCCCACTTCCCTGCCCTATCCCCGTAGCACTGCAAGTTTTTTCCTTTCAAGTACTTTTCCAGTTCACTTTTGAAAGCCACGATTGAATCTGCTTCCACCACCCACCCCTGGCAGTGCATTCCAGATCATTACCACTTGCTGCGTAAGAACGTTTTTCCTCATGTCACCTTTGCTTCTTTTGCCAATCACCTTAAATCTATGTCCTCTGGTTCTTGACCCTTCTGCTAAAGGAAACAGTTTTTCTCTATCTATTCTGTCTAGGCTCTTTCAAATCTCCTCTCAACCTTTTCTATTCCAAGGAGAACAACCCCAGCTTCTCCAGTCTATCCACGTAACTAAACGCCCTCATCCCTGGAATCATTCTCGTAAATCTTTTCTGCACCTTCTCTAAGGCCTTCACATCTTTCCTAAAGTGCGGTGCCCAGAACTGGACACAATACTCCAGTTGTGGTCGAACCAGTGTCTTATAAAGGTTCATCATGACTCCCTTGCTTTCGTACTATATGCCTCTATTTATAAAGCCCAGGATCCCGTACGCTTTTTTAACCACTTTCTCAACCTGCCTGCCACGTTCAACGATTTGTGCGCATATACTCCCAGATCTCTCTGTTCTTGTACCCCTTTTAGAATTGTGCTCTCTAGTTTATATTGCCTCTCCTCGTTCTTCCTACTGAAATGTATCACTTTTCTGCGTTAAATTTCATCTGCCACGTGTCCGCCCATTCCACCAGCCTGTCTGTATCCTCTTGAAATCTATCACTATCCTCCTCACTGTTCACCACATTTCCAAGTTGTGTGTCATCGGCAAATTTGGAAATTGTGCCCTGTACACCCAAGTCTAAGTCATTAATATATATCAAGAAAAGCAGTGGTCCAAGTACCGACCCTGGGGAACACCACTGTACACCTCCCTCCAGTGTGAAAAACAACTGTTCACCACTACTCTCTGCTGCTACTGCCCCCTTTATTCCATGGGCTTCAATTCTTGATGAGAAGCCAATTCTGAAGCACTTTATCAAAAGCCTTTTGAAAGTCCATATACACCACATCAACCGTACTGCCCTCATCGACCCGCACTGTTACCTCATCAAAAAACTCTATCAAGTTAGTAAAACACGATTTGCCTTTAACAAATCCGTGCTGGCTTTCTCTAATCAATCCACACTTGTCCAAGTGACTGCTAATTCTGTCCCAGATTGCCATTTCTAAAAGTTTCCCCAAGGTTCCCCTGAGGTTAAACTGATTGGCCTGTAGTTGCTGGGTTTTTTCTTACACCCTTTTTTGAACAAGGGTGTAACATTTGCAATTCTCCAGTCCTCTGGCACCACCCCTGTATCTAAGGATGTTTGGAAGATTATGGCCTGTACCTCTGCAATTTCCACCCTTACTTCCCTCAGCAACCTAGGTTGCATCCTATCCGAACCAGGTACCTTTCTAGTACCTCCTCTTTATCAATTTCTAGCCCATCTGGTATCTCAACTACATCTTCCTTTACTGAGACCCAGGCAGCATCTTCTTCCTTGGTAAAGACAGATGCAAAGTACTCATTTAGTACCTTGGCCATGCCCTCTGCCTCCATGAGTAGAACTCTTTTTTGGTCCCTGATCAGCCCAACCCCTCTTCTTACTACCTGATTACTGTTTACATGTCTGTAGAAGACTTTTGGATTCCCTTTAATGTTAGTTGCCTGTCTATTCTCACACTCTCTCTTTGCCCCTCTTATTTCCTTTTTCACTTCCCCTCTGAACTTTATATATCAGCCTGGTTCTCACTTGTATTATCAACCTGACATCTGTCATACGCCCCTTTTTCTGCTTCAACTTACTCTCTGGGCTCGATTTTAGCACCCACTATCGGGTGCGTTCTCGGCAGGGGGCCCCCGAAAATCCCGAAATCCAGGAGCGGGACCGGATCGCGCCTCGATCCCGCCCACTTCCGGGTTCCCCGCTGACGCGCCGGCGTGTGCGTGCAGCCCCCGCTGGTGGGAACCCCGCAGGCAATTAAAGCCAGCGGGATGCCACTTGACAATATTTAGTTTGGTATTTCAGGTCATTAACTGACCTGATTAAGGGACTGTGTGTGATTTTTGATCAACATGGAACTGTTTCCCACACTGGGGGAAACACTCCCAGCTCGAATGGACGTGTTGCAGCTGTCAGCCTGTGGCAGCTGCAAAGGTCCATTTGACAGGTGGTGGGGGGTGGGGGCGGGGGGGGAGACCCTCACCCATTGCAGGAGGCCACTCTGTCACTTGGGACAAAGTTTGGCCTCCACCACCCTCCTCCTGACGGTCAAAGTCACCAACCTGCACACTTACCCCGGGGTCCGGAGACATGTGCCTACCTTGCGGACCCCCTCAGATGTACATCTTGCGGATGGGGGCCGCCGTAGCTGCAGTCATGACCTCCTCGGAGGGCGAACAGCATCACCAGCCTCATCAGCCTCGCCATCCACGCCGTCCACCTCTGACACGTGGAGCTCCACAACAGAGTGCTGTGACACATCCACCTGTACAGCAGGAGGGAGGGCTACCGCAGAGAGAGATGCATCGCAGAGGGCACTACCCTCGCCACACGTTCCCAGACCGAGGCTCAGCCTCCTGGACCTCTCTGAGCAGCAGTGCACACGGAGGCTCAGAGTCACTCGACATGTAGCCGTGGACATCTGCAGCCTCTTTCATGCCGAGCTGCTCCTGGCTAGCCCGTGCACCATCTTCCTACCTGTCGCTGTCAAAGTCACCACTGCCCTCCCGAACTTCTCCTCCGCAGCCTTCCAGGGTGCAACCGGGGACATCCCCGATGTCTCTCAGTCGTCTGCGCAGAAGAGCCCTGCAAATACACCTACACCTACTCTGCAGTGACACAATGGGTGGCATCAGTGGTGGGTCCTCATAGTAATACCCAGGAGTGGGCATTATTGCACAAACCGGACAGGATTCGCGAAGACATGGCAGTAGTGGTGCCAATATAATGTGTGATGTGAGTTGTTCTGAAATTCAATATAAGTAACAACCATGACAAACCCTCAGACACCCTTGTGCATCCCCTTCATGCTCACGATACGTTTGCCTTACGCTGCCTACTGCACATATGTGATGCATGCCCTGTGGCTGCAGCACAGGTGGTGGCAGGTTGAGTGAGGCTGGCCGTGAGAGAGATGCACGAGAGGTTGAGTATGGGATAGAGCCATGAGATTGTATGAGGATTGGGTTGCGTGGTAGTGGCGGGATGAGTACTGGCGAGGTGAGTAGGTGCAGGTAAGATGAGGATGGGGTTTGAGTGGGTATGAGGGGTGATGTCACAGAGTAGTGTTGGGAGTGCCGAAGGAGATGTGGGGTGGGGGCAGTGATGTGGCAGACTGAGTGTAGGGGAAAGACTACGTGTACTCACTTTGGCTGACCTACTGAGGTCATTGGACCACCTCCTGCACTGTGTGCAGGTGGGCGATATGTTGGTGGCGCAGGTGACCCCCTCTGCCACCTCGAACCAGGCCTTCCTGGTGGCGGAGGCGGGCCGCTTCCTCCCGCCCGCCGGGTGGAAGATCTCTGTCCTCCCCCTCCTCCTCACCCCATGTATTGATACCTGGGGTGAGGCATCATTAAACTGGGAGCAGCCTTCCCCCTGGGCTGCTCCATGCAGTCATCTTTGCTATTGGTTGCAGCATCTGTCAGTGGAGGACTGCCCCTTTAAATAGAGCGCCTCCAGCTGACAGATCTTACTGCGCATGCGCAGCCCGCCCGACGCACAGATCAGCAGCGGGGAACCCGGAGGAGCAGGTAAGTGAATCCAATTACTGGGTTGCCTGCTACGATCGCGCGGGAAACCCACTAATTTCACCGGGCGCGTGCCCATCCGCCGAGAACCCGCATCCCAGCTAAAATCGGGCCCTCAATCTCCTTTGTCATCCAGGGAGCTCTGGCTTCAATTGTCCTACCTATCCCCCTTGTGGGAATGTACCTTGACTGTACCTGAACCATCTCCTCCTTAAAGGCCACCCATTGTTAAAATACAGTTTTGCCTGACAATCTTTGAATCCAATTTATCCGGGCCAGGTCAGTTGTCATCCCACTGAAATTGGCCCTCCTCCTATTGAGTATTTTTACTTTAGAGTGGTCCATGTCCTTTTCAATAGCTATTCTAAATCTTGTGATATTATGATCGCTGTTCCCTAAATGTTCCCCCACTGACACTTGCTTCATTTGGCTTATTCAGCAACTATGCTCTTGCCCTCGGGAAGTATTCACCTAGTTCTTATAACGTGCCAACTCCCTCCATGCCCCCTCTTCAAAACCCTTTGCACAATCATGCCTTCGGTTCCTCAAACTATCTCTTTGAAATGTTCTTTTTTCCCCACCCGCTTGGCATCCATTGTTTTGTCCTCTTTAATGGAAAGTGTTTTGAGACATTTTCCTGCATGTGAGGATCAGGACAGAAATGAAAGTTGTTGTTGTTCCAGTAATTCTTCAGTATTACATGAAACAAAAAGTATTCAGGTGCCTTTTTCAAGATTTCAATGCATCTGACAGCTCAGATGATATTCACAAATTGGACTCAAGGGGGTAAACTTTAGCCGCACGAACAGGTGGGTTGGGAACGGGTGGGAAGGTAAAAATTGTAAAATAGTAAAACCCGACCCCATCCCGCCCCTAACATGCCCACTTCTGGCTTTAATGGAGGCAGGTTGGTCAGTAAAATCTTTAAAGGAGGTTGCAGGCCTCCATTTTAATAGGCTTTTCATTTTTAGCTGCTGGGGGCCGGGATTCCCGGGCCTTCTGATTCACGCCATGTAAGGTAAGTGCCTTTATTTTGCTGCTAGTGGGCCAGGAGGAGCAGGAGTGTTTCCTTCATGCCCAACAAGCTTACCTGCTGTGATCCCACACGACCGACCGACCGACCAACGCCCCTCCCCCACACCCCCCATGACCAACCACTCCCCCATGACATTTGACACCCCTCCCTATGTCCGACCCCCTCCCCACCAACCCCCCAACCCCGATCTAAGACTTACCAACTGGCATCCGCTCCCTGGCTGCTTTCCTGTCCGACTGACAGCCAGCCTGTCAATTTGGCCGGCTGTCAGGCGGGGAACCTTCTGAAAAAAAATTGAAAGACGTCCTTATGTCAAAATCGTAAGGACGTCCGGGAAACCCGTAATCCCGGATTTCCCGTCAGGAAATCACGCCCCCCACCCTGCTCTCTTCCCCGTTAAAATTTACCCCTTGATTTAAAGAGTCAGTTGAACCCCTTGCAATGCAGTACGGTATTGTGGCACACTTCTCAGTGTCTGTTCTCCTTTACTTGTGTGTGTCTCAGGCACAAATAAGATCTAAGTGTTTCTTGCAAGTGAAAGATCACTGGCAAAGCAGGAGCACCAGTGTAATAATTCACTGATTCTGTGCCTGTTTATGATACCACTCTTTTTAATTTATTCATTGAAGTAACGTTCTATGCGTTGCTCTTGATTCTACCTTTAAAATACTGAGCATTAAAAATTTGAGAAAATAACTTGCATGCATGTGATGTGATAGAAACAGAGCACATCCTAATGACTGAAGCTTGTTACTCAAATGATTAAGGTACTTTATTACAAGAGGATTAGCAAATTTAGTATAAGATTGCACCATTGCTTAAATATATTCTCAGTCAGAGGCCTGAAGGGATGCAGCAATGTGTGAAAAGTCAGAGCATATGTTCGCCACTATTAACAGCATATGTTTTTCTGTTACAGATAACAATGCATTTAGCTTTGTGAATAGAATCTCAGGAATATGCCAAGAAAGGAACTAAAGCATGCCTTACTATTTGCATCACGTGTGTATACAACTGGGTGAGGAGCAGGGAAATAGCAGTAACTGTTAGATATCGGCTTCAAAGATCTTATAGGTTCCATGAGATGATTGAAGTATAATGTACATGTCAGTTCAAATTTTAAGGCCCATAGCACACACAGCACTGCCGCAGCGTTCCCAAGCCTATCTCATAAATAGGCAATGAATCAGTAAATTATCACAATGGCGCTCCTGCTTTGCCAATGATCTTTCACTTGCGACAAAGACTTAGAACTTGTTTGTGCCTGAGACCCACACAAGTGAACTTAACCCTCCCCTGCCAGATATTTAAAGAATTTCCATGAAGTCTGATAGGAATTCACAATGTTTGTCCAGTTCTGCTGAGAGTGGATTATCCAGTAAAATAATGAGAAAAAAGCAGTTTAAAAAAAAGTTAATCACTTACTAGGGTGAACTAAAATATCCTTCGAATCCAACTAATTGCACATTATAATATTCATTGTCAGAAATGTACAGGAAAATACTTTTGAGGAAGCCATCAAGCAATTAGCACAAAAGTGCACAAATGTTCTAAGTATCTAAAGAGAAAATTAGGATTGATGTCAGCAAGCTCTTCATCGAGAGAATGAAGAAGTGGAATGGACTTCAGGTAGGGTAGTGCAGGTGGAGGTAGTTGGGTGCAGTCCCAGAGGCACCCATCCCAAGTATCCATTCTTCATGAGTGAGCTTACACTGTGAATGTCAGAGAACTCTTTACCCATGGGGACCATGCCAGCCAAGCATGGTCCTCTCGTCAGCCAACATCCACTCATGCACTTCCAGCAGAGGTAATTGGATGTTGTTGAGGAAAAGCAACTTGAGTGATTTGTTTTCCTTTTTAGTCCAAATGTAACACTTTACTGCCATTCTGACTGAGATCGGCCAACTCAGCAGAGGCCAGGGTTCATACCTGGTATTTCCCTGCTCTGTGTGGCACAGTAACTCATTTATCCACTAAGCATAAGGACATCTATTCATGACTTTTCTACTCAAAGTAGTTTCTGATATATTCTTGTAGTACTGTTTTGCTATGTGAACAAGCACACTCGCACAGACTACCTTGCAACGGCAACATTTGGCGACAAACGCCATAAATTAGACCGTTGTGCTCTTTCCGGTCCAACAGTGATAGATTCATGCCACGATTTGCTGGAAAAATAATTAGATTACTCTGCAGCGGGCATCGTGCTGCATCGGAAGTAATGCAACCAATGGCCATTGTACCTTCCATCCCTCCATAGACGGAGTCATTGGCCCAGATTTTGCAGTGAAGATAACAACGAGTTTAATGGCAGTCACTGTTATTAATGTGTGAATCGGCCAGCAACTTGTGGAGAGGATGAGGTACCCCGTGAATAGCTGTACATTTCAGTAATCAACATTGCATGTGCCGATATCTCTGACCAGAACCTTTACTTTGGGACTTATCAATTGTAAAAGTTTCAGATTGCTTCACTGTGTTGTTTCAATGTTCAATTATTACCCGTGTCTTAATAATAAAAAGTAAGTTGACTCTCTCCATTTCCATCTCCCCTTCCTGATTTCTTGACTCCTACGTTCA
This sequence comes from Heptranchias perlo, assembly GCF_035084215.1. Lineage (NCBI taxonomy): Eukaryota > Metazoa > Chordata > Chondrichthyes > Hexanchiformes > Hexanchidae > Heptranchias > Heptranchias perlo. The sequence continues at coordinate 19,920,592 of NC_090328.1, read as the reverse complement.
ATTTAAGGCGACAATGAAAATCAAAATGCAGTTTGGTTTTAAAATGACAAATTAAATGGTAATTTGCTGTATTCAAAATTGATCAAACATTCGTAATTTGAACGATCAGACTATCGCTATGGAGCAAACACATCAAAGAGGTGTGGCATGGATGAAATAACAACAGGGGTTTAATGATTCATGATACATTTACCATCCCCACCTACAAGAATTCCAGGAATGGATCAATTGCTTTCACTAAATTAAATAAGATTAGGTTTCTCTTATTAGTTAGATGCCTCAAACTTTTTGTCCTAATCAATGTGGCGATCAGCAATCACATTTTAGCACAGCTTTTAAATGCAGAGCACGCACCCTTTAATCACCATTATTTTTCAGTCAAAGTAGCAGTGGCCTGAAAACTGGCTTAAAGGCAGGAAAATGGTGACCGTCATTGATTTTAATGGAGGCGGAGCTATGATAATGAAATTTTCACTTTCTCAGCGAGGGGTGCAGAGGGTACCACTCACCCATTACTCCTATCCTCGCTGACCGACATGGGATTGTGGTCCCCCAGTGCCTCAAATTTAAAATTCTCACAATTGTGTTTAAATCCTGCTGCCCTACATCATCCCCCCGCCCCCACCCTCATCACCATACCTCACCTCGAATTCGGCTCCTCTGACCCTGGCCTTTTGTGCTATTTCCCCAGGAAGATAAGCACCAACTCCGACTGGTTGGGCCGAATGGTCTGTTTCCATGTTGTAATTTCTATGTAATTAGAATCATAGAATCATAGAAGTTTACAACATGGAAACAGGCCCTTTGGCCCAACATGTCCATGTCGCCCAGTTTATACCACTACGCTAGTCCCAATTGCTTGCACTTGGCCCATATCACCCATGTAACTGTCCAAATGCTTTTTAAAAGACAAAATTGTACCCGCCTCTACTACTGCCTCTGGCAGCTCGTTCCAGACACTCACCACCCTTTGAGTGAAAAAATTGCCCCTCTGGACCCTTTTGTATCTCTCCCCTCTCACCTTAAATCTATGTCCCCTCGTTATAGACTCCCCTACCTTTGGGAAAAGATTTTGACTATCTACCTTATCTATGCCCCTCATTATTTTATAGACTTCTATAAGATCACCCCTAAACCTCCTACTCTCCACAGAAAAAAGTCTCAGCCTATCCAACCTCTCCCTATAAGTCAAACCATCAAGTCCCGGTAGCATCCTAGTAAATCTTTTCTGCACTCTTTCTAGTTTAATAATATCCTTTCTATAATAGGGTGACCAGAACTGTACACAGTATTCCAAGTGTGGCCTTACTAATGTCTTGTACAACAATTCTTCATAAATGCGCATCACCTTTCCCCTCACCCCATCATTTGCGACTGTGTCTTCAGGCACTTAAGCTTCATGTGTTGGAATTCCCTCCCTGAACCCCTCTGCCTCTCCACCTCCCTCTCCTCCTTTAACACCATCCTTAAAACCCACTTCTTTGACCAAGCTTTTGGTCACCCCTCCTAGTGTATCCTTCTTTGGCTTGGCTTCCTTTACTTTTTGATTCTGCCTAAGCAAAGAGCGTTCAGCCGTTTTTCAGTGTTAAAGCTGCTATATAAATGCAATTTTTGTTGTCGTTTTCAGTGTCGACAAACCTGGTTTAAAAAGTGCCTGGAGATGCTCCACTTACACAGAGTTGTTTTAAGAATGTGACTGCTCTCAATTGCGTTCTCACATATTTTAGGTTTAGCGTCAGGGAGCGGATTTCTGCGCTTATATATAAGCATGTTTGTACAGAGCACCCATTTGATCCCGAGAGTCTGATTCACAGTCAGGCAGCAGAGGTCATGTGGTCAGGTTGGAATCAATTCTGTAGCTACTCAGATCAGGCCAGTAGCTGCAGTATAAACATGGCCTGAGTACCTTAGTATGCTTTTGGGTGACCAAAAGCTTAGTCAAAGAAGTGGGTTTTAAGGAAGAAAGGTGGGGAAGTGATGGAGGTGCAGAGGCAGAGGGGTTTAGGGATGGAATTCCCTCATGTCAGTGGCACAGGCTTGATAGTAAACCTGCCCTTCAGATTAGGGATGCCTCACCACTTTTGGAAACCAAAAGAAGTGAAGAAAACCAAATAAGGTAAAAATTAGTGGTTGGGGAATACACTGAAATACATAAATTAAATAGATATAATCCAAGATTTATATTTTCAACTCTTTCGGTTAAATAAAACTCTTTTAAAACTTCACCTCTTGACACATAAAAACAACCTAGTGGAGTCCATCAGTGCCACAGAGCAGGTGTTACCAGCATTAAACAGGGTAAGGCCGGACAGGTCTTATTTCAGTTTACAATTCATTTTAAGTTAAAAAAAGACACAATTTCGTAAACAGCAGCATTGTTAATCACCTTGACCAACTGGCCAATAATCCACCATTCCGTATTGAAATATCTGTTTAACTGACCAGTGCAATGAAATGGAGCTGAGAAGATACTGTGAGAACTGTGAAGTATTTTCTGATGTCGAACCCAAATATAGATTGGTTATTTGCATGGATCAGTACAGATCTCAGCACTGTATATTCTTATTCCTGTGTGAAGAGGTAAATCAATTATGGAGATTTTACCCAGATACACAAAGCATATAAGCTTACTGATGTTTAGTTTTCAATGTGCCAATGTAATGATCCTTGTAGACTGATCACTTGCATGCGCCATTCTAGCTATTCTTGCTATAATGAGAGCCAGCTGAGATAGCCAGTGGAGGTCATTGCTAATACCTGGGACTGGCCCTAACCACTGGAGCTCACAAGGAGGCGGACTGTAAGTGTTTTATGGGGTCTGGAATCGACCAGGGCACTGAGTTGTTAAACTAAGTCATGTGGGGCCCATAGCTACTTCCTAGACTTTACTACATTGGATAGGTCAGGAAATCATATCCTGCAGCACAAATGAAAAAAAATCTAAGTAGTTCACGCAATCTAATTCACTGATCGGGTTCTTTGCAGATGAAATCAAGCATAATGTTTTTTCTTTGTTCCTACTGGTAAGAATGCCAGGATTACTGAGACAGTCATAGACAAAATGTGGGTTGGTTTGAGGTGAGAGAAAACACAGCAAAAGCAGAGTGAAAGATGCCGACTATAATTCAAATGCTTATTTCCCGAAAGAAAATAGTGACTTGTGATTTTTTTAATTATGGAGAAAAAAAACAAAGCAGCTACCGCGCCCTTATTAGGGTGCCGCGGGCTACTTGAAAAGCCAAATTGGTGGAAACATCAAAGCCAGCAGCTGGTGGCTGTCAATCAGATCTCTGTGGTCACAGACCGCTGACTGTTAACCGTGCTACTCCAGGCAAAGGCGATGAACCCACTTCAGCATCTTTAAGGATAATATCAGAGGAATCGAAAGCAAGCAGTATCAATAAAGAGGGACTGTGAACTGCTGATGCAAGAACAAATCTGACCAGAAATGATTGAAAAGTAATGCACTCCATCTGCTCTACGTAGTGCATCGCCTGAAGTGACACCCTATGCACTGTATGTTAATCTAGTCACATATATATTATAGAAGACATATCGTATGTATTTTAATCCCCTGGTAATATCGTAGCCCCATCGGTAATTAAGATTTCCTTTTTACTGCATTCCGATGATGTGAAATGAGAACACCCAATTTAATATTTAAAAAAAAGTTTTTAAGTTAGTCGAAGTGTTGCACCTACTTCCCCTGCACAGTACGGGCACTAATCATTCTCCTCTTACAGGAAATGTATTCACAGCTAGAATTTGCAGAATGTAAATTCTGGGCAATTTTCTTGAAGTGAAAAAAAAACTAAGGGAAAGAAAGTCTTGCATTATACAGCACCTTATCATGTCTCTCCAGAATGTCTCAGAGCACTTCACATGCAGTGAATTACTTTGAAGTGTTTCTTTTTATTCATTCTCGGGATGTGGGGATCGCTGGCAAGGCTGGCATTGATGGCCCGTCCCCACTTGCCGTAAGAAGGTGTTAGGATAGAGGGTTCCGGGATTTTGACCCAGTGACGATGAAGGAATGGCGATATAGGTCTAAGTCAGGATGGTCTGTGACTTGGAGGAAAACTCAGAGGTGGTGGTGTTCATTGCCTTGCACTTGTGGTGCCACTTATCAGCCCAAGTTTGCTGTTTGTGGGCATGGACTGCTTTAGTATCTGAGGAATTGTGAATGGAGCTGAACACTGTGCAATCATCAGTGAATAGCTCTGCTTCTGGTCTTATGATAGAGGTAAGGTCATTGATGATGTAAAAGATAGTTGAGCCTAGGACACTGTCCAGAGGAATTCTTGCAGTAATGTCCTAGGGCTGAGATGATTGCCTTCAACAGCCACAACCATCTTTCTTTGTGCTGGTTAAGACACCAGCCACTGGAGAGTTTGCCCCGATACTCATTGACTTCGGTTTTACTAGGATTCTTTGATGCCACATTAGGTCAAATGCTGCCTTTATATCAAGGGCAGTGAATCTCACCTCACCTCTGGAATTCAGCTCATGTCCATGTTTGGACCAAGGCTGTAATGAGATCAGGAGCCGAGTGGTTCTGGGAGAACCCAAACTGATCATTGATGAGCAGGTTATTGGTGAGTAAGTTCTGCTTGATAGTACTGTTGATGATTCATCCCATCACTTTGCTGATGATTGGGAGTAGGCTGATGGGGTGGTACTTGACGGGGTCGGATTTGTCCTGCTTTTTGTGGACACGACACACCTGGGCAATTTTCCACATTGCCGGATAGATGCCAGTGTTGTAGCCATACCCGGAACAGCTTGGTGAGGGATGCGACGAGTTCTGGAACACAGTTCTTCAGTACCACAGCTGGAATGTTATCAGGGAACACAGCCTTTGCTGTATCTCGTAACTCTTGTAATAGGGACAAACGCACTAGCCATATAGCGCACAGCAAGATCACACGGACATCAATGAGATTGTTTTTGATGGTATTGGTTGAGGAAGCAATATTAGACAGGGCACCAGAGAAATCCTTGCTGTTTAGTGCCACGCCATCTGTGCTCTTTAACATCCACCTGAACCACCAGAACAGGCAGACAGGGGCCCCGATTTTAACACCAGAAGGGTTTCACATGTGTGGGTGGCGTGCTGAGTTGGAAGCTCACTCGCGGCTACAGAAATCAGGCCCAGGCTATTTTAAATCCCAGGCCTCATTAACATGAGCCACCGATAAATTTCGGGCAACGGGATCCGAGCGGCTCGAGGGCAGGAAAGTATCCCGGGTGATTGTAACTGCCCACCTGTCCAGTTTGCACCAGGCAAGTAGGGTTAAAATCGTCCCCAGGATCTCAGTGGAACGTCTCATCTGAAAGACGACATCTCCAACAATGCAGCACAGCCTGTCTGTACTGGACTGCCGTGTCAGCTTAGATGATGTGCTCAAGTCTTGGAGTGGGCTTGAACCCATAACTTTCTGACTCAGAGGCGAGAGTGCTAATATTACATTATCGTAAGATGAGGTAAAAGTGATTTCGACGGCAATACTTTCAATTCTCCACCTTTCCTCATATATTAGACTTTGCCACACTAAGTTGACAGTGTTGAATTCAACAGAATAAACAATCAGAGGAAAGGACGAGCGCAATAAACCAATGAAGAGCAGAGCAAAAGAGAGAAAAAAGATAAAAGTAGGTTTTCAGTAATTTTTATCTCTTTTGCACATTATCATCAGGACAGATGATAGTTTCTGAAACAGAATCTGTGATGAATAAATAAACAGTGCTACAAATCTTCAATAGGATACTTTACCTTGCAGGGAATATAATCCTTGGCTTTTGATACAATTTCTGCTGCAGGGAGAGACTTTCAAAGCTCAAAGTGCTGATGCATTGCCAAGCATTCAAAGACCTCCCGCTGTGCACGTCACACTAAAAAATCTCTCTGAACATGCGGAATTAAATTTATCTCCCCAGTATCCTCAGTTCCTGCTTGCGCTGGGAAGCTCGAGCCTCATTTTTATATACTTTCAAAACGCACACAAATGAGGCACTAAGTATCTGCCTGCCAGTGCAGCGGATAATTAGTGAAGTTTACTCCGTTTACGTGAAAGAATCGCTATTTTAAACAAGCGAAGAATCCAACTCTACAAGTTTCTTCTGTTTTCACAAGGGGAAGCAAAAACTTAGTTAAAGTACGGTTATGCAGACGTGTATATGTTTGCTATCGACGTTCTGATCTCTACAGCGCAGTGACTGTGTTAAAGTGGGTATCAGATTGCTGCAGTCCTATACTGCGTTCAACCTACTAAAATCAAGACTTAATAACCCAAGAACTGCAAACTGCAGCTGTTTCTCAGCTAAGGATCAAAGGTCTTATTATATCTGTGAGGAGATTTTTGAAGAACTGATGCAAACCTTATAGATATAGATTTTTTTGATGTTTTGTTGTGTGTTGCTACCTTGGAGCATGACAGAATAATGTTAAAATACATACAAGTGTAATCGTTTATGTTTGTATAAAATCCCACGGGTTTGGAACAGGCAATAGTGTTTATAATCAGCAGCAAGCTTTTGTTATTAAGTCAGTGACATCAGGTTTTATTTCATATCATGATGCAGGAAAATAGCCTGTATATATTGGGCCAGATTTTGCTGTGAGCGGCAAGTGAACAGTGTTAGCCGTTAGTTCAACTTGCATTTTGCCCATTGACTTTCGATGGAATTTTGGCAAATTGCCCTCAACCAAACACCCAAACAGTGCAGCGCCCTCTACAGAGCATCTGGGGACCTGTGTGAACAGGGCAAGCAACTGTGTATCTCCTCAATCAGATGGCGACTTGCCGTTTTCATGCAGCTGACGGAGAGACAGTGCAGCTCAGGCAGCAACTTCCGGATTTTTGCGTTTAACTGCGCATACGCGTTCCCGGAAATTGCTGTCCGTATTGCACGTAAATAACGGTGGGCGCCATTAGCCTCACTGTTATTTTCACAGCAAAATCCGGCCCATGATGTCTATAATATACATTCTAAAAGAGGCAACACATCCTTTGCTTGTACATTTGAGCTGAATTAAAATCAAACTTGGAACAGACTTCCAATCCAGAATTTTAAGACCAGGGTAAAAATATCTCACAACCAAAAATTAGAGGGCATATTATGAACTACTGGGGATCAAAACGTTATATAACATCACTTAAACTGCCTTTAACACAAGAAGTGATAGCTTAAATTTTTTTAGGTCTTTGAATTTCACTGAAAAAGATAGTATTTTCCAATTGTTTCATTTATTTATGGAATAAAAAAAGCAAAAGGTAAGTTGTTAAATAAGATGTGGGGGATGCTTATTGCAGGAAGAACAGAACAACAGTGGAATCATTTTATGAGGCATTAGAATTAATTTTAGGTCGTCAGACTTATATTGGTGATTCAAACAGGAATACACTGTACAGCCTGGATGGATCAACATTTTGAACATACACAGTGTCCTCTTTACATATTCAAGCTTTCTGGTAAATTTCAAAGCACTTTACATAAATACAATGAAAACGCATGACAGCATTACAGAGAATAGGCTATAATTATTTACCGCAGTAAATTACTTTGAGATATTTCAATGCTATCTGATCAAAAAATTATAGGGGACAACATTTTTACTAGGGTACGTCAATCCTTTTCTGGATAAAGGAAATAAAAACTTCTGCTTGATTGGTGTTTTGTGAAGATAAAGATTGAGGCCTATCAATATTTGTATTTTAGATTCCATCGTGGGCTTCCCCCATTAACCTTCATCTTTCAGTTTGAAAGCGAGGATGTTCTAGGTCCTGAATGTTACCATGGACACCATCAACGGGGTGTTTGTGACGACTGACAGGAGGACCGCACCGTAAGAGCTTTTCCTCCTTGCCGTCCTCAATCAAAATAAAATACAAATGCTTTGACATCTTGCACAAGTCGGGGAAAACATTAAAGGGGCATTGATGTCTGATGTTCTCTCAGGTTTGCAAACGTAGGGACATGCACAGTTACTTGTGATGCAACATCACCGCACCTGCCCAGAATTTTTTCTTCAAAGATAAAGCTCTTTGCAAAAGTCTGCAGTGCAGCAGTCGTACCAAAAAGCTTAGGATGGCGGCCAACGAGGCAGGTTTCAAAAGGGAACAATTCATATTTATACGGCACTATTATACCTTTTGGGTCTACCATAGGTATTCTTCTGAGTTCAGTGAAACTGGTTACTCCTGCAAGCGGACCTCGCACATCTTCCATTCTGGGTTAACTCACACTACCTAATATCTAACTATTATTCCTACATTACAACAGTGACTACACTTCAAAAATACTTCATTGACTGTAAAGGGCTTTGGGACATATTGAGGTCATGAAAAGTATTATATAAATCTAAATCTTTCTTTTCTTTTATCTGATAGTTTAACCCAGAGGCTGTAACAGTGTGCCCCCATTGTCAGACTACTATTGTACTTGTAAATTGACAACTGAATACTAAAAAAAAAGAAAGACTTGCATTTATATAGCGCCTTTCACTACCTCAGGACGAGCCAAAACACTTTACAGCCAATGAAGTACTTTTGAAGTGTAGTCACTGTTGTAATGTATGAAACACAACGTCAGTTTCCACGTGTACGCTGACGACACCCAGCTCCACCTCACCACCTCCTTTCTCGACCTCTCCGCTACATTTGATTTGTCACGTTGCTTGTCCGACATCCAGTATTGGATAAGCAGAAATTTCCTGCAATTAAATATTGGGAAGACTGAAGTCATTGTCTTCGGCCCCTGCCACAAACTCCGTTCTCTGGCCACCAATTCCATCCCCCTCCCTGGTCACTGTCTGAGGTTGAATCAGACTGCTCGTAACCTCAGTGTCCTATTTGACCCTGTAAGGAATCTTACAACACCAGGTTATCGTCCAACAGTTTTATTTGAAAATCACAAGCTTTCGGAGCTTACCTCCTTCGTCAGGTGAGTGAGTGAAGGATTTTAAAATCGCATAGCATACTATCAGGCCGGGAGACAATCACAGCAATCAAAGGTGTCATTGGTGTTCAGACAGGTTAGCCACGGAAAACCTTACATCCCAGTATACTGAATACACAATGGATCAGATTACACAGACAGAGAGAGAAAGAGACCCAAACGGCAGAGAGAGAGAGAGAGAGAGAGAAAGAATATCCAGTTGTATTAAAAACAGATAACTTTTTTTTCCCGCTGGTGGGGTTCCATGTAGCGTGACATGAACCCAAGATCCCGGTTGACCCTGAGCTGAGCTTCCGACCCCATATCCTCTCCATCACCAAGACTGCCTCTGTAATATCACCTGTCTCCGTCCCTGCCTAAGCCCATCTGCCACTGAAATCCTCATCCATGCTTTTGTTACCCCCAGACTTGACTATTTTAATGTTCTCCTGGCTGGCCTCCTATCTTCCACCCTCCATAAACTTCAGCTCATTCAATGCTCTGCTGCCTGTATCCTAACTCGCACCAAGTCCCGTCCACCCATCACCTCTGTGCTCGTTGACCAACATTGGCTCCCGGTCCGGCAACGCCTCAAATTTAAAATTCTCACCCTTGTGTCCAAATTCCTCCATGCTCTCGCCTTTCTCTATCTCTGTAACCCACTCCAGCCCAACAACTCTCTGCGAACTCTACGTTTCTCCAATTCTGGCTTCTTGTGCATCCCTGATTTTCTTCGCCACTCCATTGGTGGCCATGCCTTCAGTTGTCTAGTCTTTAAGCTCTGGAATTCTCTCCCTGACCCTCTTTGCCGCTCTACCCTCCTTAAAACCTACCTGTTTGACCAAGCTTTTGGTTGCCTGTCCTAGTATATCCTTACTCGACTCGGGGTCAAATTCTGTCTGATAATGCTCCTGTGAAGCGCCTTAGGACGTTTTACTATTTTAAAAGGATTATATAAATGCAAGTTTTTATTGTTATTGAAATGCAGCAGCCAATTTGCGCTCAGTAACATTCCACAAAGAGCAATGTGATAATGACCACATCATCAGTTTCAGGTATTGCTTGAGGGATAAACATTGACCAGGACTCCCCTGCTCTTCTTCGCATTAGTGTCATTGGATCTTTTATGCCCACCTATGAGGGCAAACTGGGGCTCGGTTTAACATCTCACTCGAAGGTCGGCACCTCCAACAGCGCAGCACTCCCTCAGTACAGGAAAGGGCCAATGCAAAATTGTGGTCCCTTCTGGATAGAAGCTGTAAAATGTGAATTTGAGTTGGACATCGAGGCTGCAGTAACTATAATGTCATCAAAAGTATAAGAAGAAAAGTTCAGGAAATTTCCATACAAAAAAAAACATTTTGCTGAATAGTTATTCTGGACACACATTGCCAGTCCTTGGGAAAATAAAAGACCAAGTAAAGTACAGATGAACCAATTGTTTGCTATTGTGGTTAAGGGCAAAGGTCCCTCTTTGATGGGCTGAGAATGGCTTTGTAGGTTGGAGTTAAATTGGGCCGGTGTTAAGATGATCACCACTCCCCGATCCAGAGACATACTTATGGAAGAGTACAAGTCTTTATTCAGTCCAGAACTTGGTGCTACAAAGGGTATCCAAGTACATCTTAATGTGAAGGCGGGGACAAAGCCAAAAGTTTTTAAGGCCAGAGTGATACCCTATGCTCTAAAGGAAAGTGTATCAGTGGAATTAGATTGCAAAGAGTGTGAGGGCATAATCAAGAAAATCGAGCACAGTGACTGGGAAAGACAGTCCTGTGCCTTTGGTAAAACCTGAGTTGGAAACATCAGTGTTGAGAAGAAACCTCCATTATACTGGAGTGCCAACTTCAAAGCAATATCTTGTGGAAGAAAGAGTATTCTGCCTTGACTTCTGTGGGAATGTTAAAAAAATGGAGTTTTGGTGTTGTTGAACAGAAGATAGAGCCGGTACATTGGCAGCCAATGCCATGTCACCCATTTTGTGCTTCTGGTCAAGACAAATTTCTATCCCAAAATGCCTCTGATATCCGGCAACTACGCTGTGCTTTCAAACATTTTCCTTGTTTACGTTGGAAAATAAAATCAGTGGTACAAATGATGCTGTGGCGACATCAAGAAAACATCTCAGTAAGTGGTATCTCGCTTGTGCTATATGAGAAATTATACAACCATTTCTTCCTTGCCCACAACACAGTCTTTAATCTAAGGCCAGTTAACTAGTGTTATCCTCTGTTGGTTTAAAACTCTCATATAGCCCCGACCAAGTTTAGGTTGAAAGCCTTTCATGCATTGCATCGATGCTGAACTCTCAGCAAGCAATTTGACACATCATTAAAGCATGGGCTCACAAGTGGACTGTTCAATCAAGATGGTTGGTTTATGCCCTACTGTCATCAATAACCTCAGAAGTGAATGTTGTTCCGATTTAGTAACTTAATTCGAACTTTAAAGCAAGCACAATCTGAAGGAAGTTGGATTTATGGAGAAAGTGGCATCAATGTTGCTTAAATAGATACTGGAGGGCTGCAGACACCTGTGGAACTTTACCTCAGCACGAGTTCCTGCCTTCATTAGAGGAGAGGAAAAGGGAGGATAAATTGAACTGATCCAAATTGTCTCAATCCAGACCTTTCTGATTCACCCCATGCAGTTATGTTCAGATGACTGGAATTGCATATCTGGGCAGTTGGGCTCAGTGCTGCACTCAGAAGATACCATGGCCCTGATTTTAACTCTCTCCGCCTGGCAGGAAACCCGATGAGGAGAGCAGTTAATATGGAATGAGGGACTTTTCCACTCCTTTCTTGCCCCGATTTGACCGCCTGCAATTGAAAACTGCAAGCAGCTAGGATACCCATTACAAGCTGGAGGGGTCCTCTTTAAATATGCAGATTGGGCTCCGACAGTTTCATCGGGGCTCAATCTGCCATTTTAACTGGAGGCCTGAGTGGGGAACCAGGGAGCTGGATTTGGGGCCAGGAGTCCCAGGCAGATAGGTTTTTTAAAAAACATTTCTTTTTAGGTTTCCTTGTGGGCCGGGAGGAGCAGTGCTCCTCTGGGCCCCACAAAGAAACCTTGGGCCTCCCTTGCCCCAACCATTCCTTTCCCTCCTCCGATCGCGATCGCACCCCAAATCCCCCACGACGTAACTGACTGCCAGGGACTCATCTCCTGCCACCCGAATTTTCTCTCACGCCTATCGGCCAGGCAGTAATTTCTGTTGGGTTCGGGCGAGAGTCAGGGCTGTTAAAATTGGATAGCCATGTGGTGAGGGAGAATATTAGAGCCTGGTCTTTAGTTGCTTCCAAGTCTTTATTCACATAAATTCGCCTTTACACACACCCCACACCCTAGCTAAGCTATCCTATTAAACAGATACAAGAGAGTTCCCAATTGACACCCACCACCTGAACACAAACACCACCAATTGGTACAAATCATACATTTAACAAGACTCTGGATATGGAAATGAGACCTGGGAGTTACAATCTCTCTGTGCCTCGACATGGAACATGTTTCTCACCCAGGCTCCTCACACAGAAGGATCCCGCCCAACAATAACATCTGTGCAGCATCAGTAGTCACCATTTCTCCCACATTTCTAGTTCTGGGGCCAAATCTTTAAGGGTTGGAATGGGCATTAAAGATATACAACACAATATTAAATCGGTTGATCATACTGGTGAGATAATGACTAGTTTCGACGAGTTGCAAGGACATTTAGCGTGCAAAAGAGTGTCTGAAATTTAGCGACAAGGGAATCTGTCGACAAACCAATGGTGCTTCATTCTGTTGTTACTTTAATCTATTTTTTGCTCTCCTTAAATTTTCTTATTTTTCATTTCCAATATTATAAAGCTTTTGTTTAATACACATAATAGCTTTAAGAAAGATTAGATTAGAATGTCAGTTGTCTTGATATTTGCCGTAAATGTGTACAATACACAAAGAGCCAGGTTTTGCTGTTTGTTAAACTTGCACTTGCCCATGGACTTTCCAGGAGTTTTGCACGGCAAGTGGCTGTCGTCAGGAGATCCAAACAGCGCGGCGCCCTCTCCTGGGCATCTGGGACCCGTGTGAACAGGGCAAGCAGCTGTGTATCTCCTTAACCAATCAGATTGAAGAATCGTGAATGAGCAGTGCAGAGTCTGAACCAGGAAGTGTAAGTTTGAATATTGAATTTAATGTCAAATCAGGTACAGTAAGCAAAATAAACAGATTGGGTTGAGAGAGAGAGAGATAAAAGAGACAGAAAGAAAAAGTAAAAAAAATTATTTACATTTTTTTAAATCTCCAACAATAATTAAAAGCTGAAGGAATGAGACTTCATACTTGTAAAAGTTAATTTTCAGTGCCAGAGAGGTTGTTTGGCAGTATCTGCCAAACAACCTCTCTGGCACTGAAAATTAACTTTTACAAGTGTGGATTCTCATTCCTTCAGTTTTGAATTATTGTCATGCCATTAAAAGGGCACTTTGACTGGAATGGACAAGCCCTAGCTTTTTGTGGCGAGTTTAGTCTGTATCTGCGACATCAATACAGGAACTTCACGCCATTCAAAATGGGGAACCAGACGGTGAGATGCTGCTTTCACACAGCTTACGGTGGAGTTGTGCATCTCGGTCAGCAACTTCCAGATTTTCGCGTTTAACTGCGCGTCTCCGATTGCCGGAAGTTGCTGTCCGATTTGTGCATAAATAACGGTGAGCGCTGTTAGCCTCACTGTTATTTTCACAGCAAAATCTGAGCCATTACATTCTCCTTATGTGGATATATTCTCTGAAAGTATAAATCCAATATAATCGCCTCTGTGGGACAGTAATTTTTCTGTAAAGATCAATAGATTCCTGCAGTGAACAATAATCATTTTAATCTTCAATTTAATGCACAATCCAGTTATTATAACTACTTGTTTCATACAACATGGCTTTTCATCCTAAAGTGCCTAAAACAGTCAGACTTCACAGAGCACTTATCTCAGACTGAACACACTCTCTATCATATTCCATCCTTCTGATTCCAGTCATTCTCCTGTAATATATCACCTCTGTCACCGTCTCCCTAAGATCTTACCTCTCAAACTTACTTCAATTGTTGCAGACTTGGTGATTTATGAGCGCCGTTAGTCATAGAGACAGCAGTAAAGATTAGCATGGCAACTTAGCCAAGTTCACCCCAAGAGCAGCTTGTCATGAAACATTCGAGTGCACTGGAACAGCAATTCACAAGCGTTTCCCACGGAACAATTAAAATTCCATGGTTCACAAAGCAGTAATGCCTATCTGATCATAGTCACTGAAAGTCTTGGACAAGTTCATCACATCTAATGGGTTTATCTTTTATTTCTGGTTCACTCTATTAGCTCGAGAAACCTTTTAGGGTCCGATGTGCCTTTACACCAGATACTTTACAAGTGTTCATCTTATTATACATTAATTTGCAAGAACTTCTCCTGGGTACTTACCATGTATCAATATGTCCCTTCTCACCCCTCCCTCCATCAAGACAGACTCAGAAATTGGTACTTTAACAATGAACATTCTATACGGAGGGATTTTATTGACTCTTACACATTAGGTGGAAGTCCAAAATGAAACTTTGGATGCAGACATTTGGAACTCCGCTTTTGGGATCTGGGACGCAAAATACTCTTTTTGACATCAAAGACACAAAATCCTTTATGGACCTGCTAGCAGCCCGGGAGAAAAGTACTTTGCGTTCACGGTTCGTACTAGAGTTGCTGGCGTGAAACCTTTCCAGCATTCACCATCATACCTGCATCCTGCACATCTGGCGAAGATATCGCAGCTTACGGAGTGGGCTCAGCCACGAGGAAATTCCAGGTCTGCAGGAAGTATACTGGACATGCGCTATCCTTGTGAGGGCAGGAATGCCTACAATTTTCTTAGCCCGAGGCATTTGCATGGCCTGGGTTTACTCCTGGTACAGGCCTGTCCCCTGGAGAGACTTGTGGCGAGATTGGGGGAAGGTAGCTGAAAGAAGAGAGTGTAGAGCTGCAGATGGAAGGTTCCCAGGTCCAAAGAGTGGTCAGTGGGGGGAGGAAAGAAAGAAAAACTTGCACTTATATATCACCTTTCATGACCTCAGAACACCCCAAAGCACTTTACTGCCAATGAATTAATGTTGAAGTGCAGTCACTGTTGTAATGTAGGAAACACAGCAACCAATTTGCGCACAGCAAGGTGCCACAAACACCAAGTGATAATGACTAGATCATCTGTTTGATTGCTGTTGATTGAGGAATAAATATTGGCTAGGACATCTGGAAGAACTCCCCGGCTCGTCTTCCAAATAGTGCCATAGGAAATTTTACATCTACCTGAGAGGGCAGACAGGGCCTCGGTATAATGTCTCATCCAAAAGAGGGCACCTCTGACGGTGCAGCACTCCCTCAGTACTGCACTTGAATGTCAGCTTAGATTTTGTGCTCAAGTCTCTGGAGTGGGACTTGGACCCATAACCTTCTGACTAAGAGGTGAGAATGCTGCCAACTGAGCCCCGGCTGACATGAAGGGGGCGAGAAAGGAGGAATTCTTAAAATCACTGGCTGAATTTGCCTCAAATTATCTTTGGGAAGCCTCCGGGACTCACATAGACCTTCCAGCCCATGGGGTCTCCTGGTGCAAGCCTCACTGCTAGGTTCCTAGGGCGACCCCTCTGTTTGGACGCCTACTGCCAGACAAAGTGGAAAGTGAGGTGGAATGTCTGGGAACACCCCCTCCCACCTCATCTGCCTGCTTTTGCTGGGCTTGTCTCTACTGCTGGTAATACCAGTTTGGGGATACCCTAGAAGTGTAGTAGGGGCAGAGACTGATGCAATAGGTTTCCATCCCCATTTCCCCTTCGTTGCACCTGTTATGAGCATTCCCCAAGTGTAACAGAAAGGTAAATGTCCCTTTAAGAGTCCAGCTTGACTTACTCTGAGAAATTACTGTTTCTCCCACATTTTCAGTCCTGTGGTCAAGATCTTCAAGGGTAGCAATGGGCGTTAAAGGTTTACAACAGAATTTTAAATCTGTCCATCATACAATGACGAGCTGCAGGAATAATCATTGCACAGAAGAATGTCTGAAATTCAGTGACAAGAGGACCTGTCCACAAACTAGCATTTGTATTGGAATTGAAAAGGTCATCTGCTTCATTCTGCTGTTGTTTTTATTTCTTTTTCCCTCGCCTCCAATTTTATCATTTTTGTTTTCTAAAATTTCAGGCGCAATGGGTAGAGAGGTTAAATGTGGCACATTCCATTTATTAAAGGGACAGTGTCATCTCACTGGAGTGTTTCTGGACGGTTTCAGTGCCAGCAACCATCTGCTGAAAGAGTTCCACCTCATGTTACAGCAGACATTATATTTGGTGCAGTGTGATTTTTTTTCCCTTGTATTTGCATCTTGAGTTTTATTAGAATCGAGATTACAAACACTGAATGTATAATGACAGCGGTCTTTGGTCAACGTAATTATATCCTATCAGTAAACCCACCAATTCAACCGCTTTTTGTGGGTAAATTAAAAAAATCCTTGGACACAGTTATCATGGTGGCGTTACTCCTTTAACTTGTTCTGAGTTTACATCTGTACCAGGCTGCAAAAAAAAACAGGTTACAAGCTGCAGGCTGCAATGGGCTACAGCGCAGTTCTTAAGTGACTCCAGTGTAAAATCCGACCCCAGGTGGGACACACTTTCCATCATTTTGATTTCCTGAGAAGCGAGTCAGGTGCAACAGAGTAATTCGACATGTGACTCAATGCATGCTCCCCAGTGGTTCCATCTATTGTTGTCTGAGGATGTGACTCGTGCTTTGTACTGCGATTGCAGAACTTCCCATTACCTGGCCTTCAGAAGTATCACTCTGCCCCCTGCCTGCAATCCGTACAGTTAGATTTACTCTCAAACAGCATATGTTTGAGATCAGTGAAATAAGTAGATTTTGGTACTAAATATTCAAATAGTGGACCGTTAGTTTGTCCAATTATTGCAGGAGTTTCTTTGAATCCAAACTGGCCATAATTTTTTCTTACAATAATGCTTCATTTTTGTGATATTAGCAACACGATTTGCAAAAATTAATTTTGGGGAGAAAAAACTAAAATTTGGACTGAGTCGAATTCGATCTTTTTGTTTATCCCGAGAAAATATACGGACAGAAATGTGCAAATATTTAAAATGCACCTCTACAAACGAGGGTGTGGTATACATCAGATAACAAGGGTTAGTGATTTCAAAAACTTAACCAAGTTCAGTGACGTGAACCGCACACTCTATTCACGGGTTATCTGAGATCTGATTTCATCAGGTGGATCATTTTTCACAAACCATCACTGTCTGCTGTGTATCCTTTACGGGGCAATTTGTACTGAACACACAGGAGTGAGATGACAAAGTTCATCCTACAAGGCAGTTTTGTCTTTACACTCAAGGCCAGAGATATTAAAAAAAAAGGCCAAACGGTAGGGGAAATCCATGCTTTTATTCTCATCGTCAAAAGGGGCAGTGGGCTGCATAAAGCTCCCAAAACTGTGAGGGCACTCATTAGGGGTAATTTGAACTTCTATAACCTACTACCTCTGGTTCAGGAGAGATATAAAACGGGCGGCTGATCTGATATTTTGTCTGTTTTACACTAGTGCCCAAAGTCAAAATAACTCTCGTTACATGTACAGTTATATGAAATCTGCAACATTATCCTTCTCTGTCAAATGTGAATTTTACTGAAGCCATCCTTTAACTATGTGCCTGGGATGTGACGGCATATAAGGTAAATGATTCATTTCAAAGCTGCAGTGTTGTCACCATAAAATGTCTTACGAATGGCAGAGTGCACAACGTTACAGACATGTCATCCCATTGCTAATTTCATCTAGTGCTATAAATTTATTAATTTTATTTATTGATAATTTTCCCAATTTATATTTTAGGTTATTTTTTGTGCTCGTTAGCTCAAGGGGTCCTTAAACAGGTGTTAGGCCCCTCATTAACATATGCAAGGGGCCTAACGTCTGTTTATGGCAGCCGCTCGGGACACCTGAATAATGTATATGGCATCGGATGTATTTCATGCATCCTTGGGGTGTGGGACATGGTCCTGTGAAATTGTTCCTTTTTGTCCTTGTTTTCCATCTGTAAAATGGGCACAATGAGGTCCAATTTCACCCCCTCTGTATTCACAGTTTGACCACCAGCTTGTAAAACAAACCTGTTTGCACCACAAGAAAAGGTGAAAAACAGCAGCCAAAAAGTGTGGCCAACAACAGCCTGATTCCGGCCTGAAGCCTTCCTCAGGTATCTGCCTGGCTCAGTCGGTAGCACTCTCGCCCCTGAGTCACAAAGTCATGAGTTCAAGTCCATTCCAGAGACTTGAGCACATAATCCAGATTGACATTCCAAGTGCAGTACTGAAGGAGTGCTGCACTGTCGGAGGTGCCATCTTTCGGACGAGACGTTAAACCCAGGCCCCGTCTGCCCTCACAGGTGGACATAAAAGATCCCACGGCTGGTATTTTGAAGAAGAGCAGGTCAGTTCTCCCTGGTGTCCTGACCAATATGCATCTCTCATCCAACATCACTGCAACAGATTATCTGGTCATTATCACATCGCTGTTTGTGGAACCTTGCTGTGCGCAAATTGGCTGCCGCATTTCCTACATTACAACAGTGACTACACTTGTAAAATACTTAATTGGCTGTAAAGCGCTTTGGGACATCCTGAGGTCATGAACAGCGCTATGTTGAATCATAGAAAGGTTACTGCATGGAAGGAGGCCATTCGGCCCATCGAGTCCGTGCCAGCTCCATGCAAGAGCAATCCAGCTCGTCCCATTCCCCTGCCCTATCCCCGTTGCCCTGCAATTTTTTTCTTTTCAAGTACTTAAGATAAGTGGTGATATAGCAGGGGTCGTTCGGGATAAATGCAAGATTTTCTTTCTGTCCTCATCCTACTCATATTGCAATTTAAACAACTTTTTGAGGTATTTACTGGTAACATGGCTCTTCTTTATTGGTATAAAAGTGGAGCAATAAAAATATTATTTTAAGAAACTGCCCACTACTTTAAAGTAATTCTATGTGTCAAGGTGTGATCTTTACAGGTCTCTTATGGGCTGTAACGTAAAATGATCATTCACATCTTCACTGCAGCATATCAATGTATCCTTCAGATAGTCTGTAAAGATTAGCAGTAAATGTTTAAGTCTGAGTATTACACGTTTTAGGGCATCGCAGCTTCATATCTTCAGAGTTCAAGTTAATGATAAAATAGAGTAATGTAAGACATCGAATGCAAAGTATGTGTGACCAGGTAAATGCTGTCAGAGGAAAATTACAAATTAGGTGGCTTTTTTATACATATGTTTTTCTACTTAAAAGAGCACACAGTGTCACCAGTAGAATATATTGCACACTATAATGGTAATATTCTGACTTTGCATTCAGAGCATCTTGTCTATTGGAAGTACAAACTGGAAATTTAGCTGTATGTTGCACACGATTTTCCATTCATACAATTTAAATGGCCAGAAAATCTTGATTGGTATGTACCTGAATTTCCAATACATGCCGAGAGCACAGAGCATCAGCCGTGTATCCTTTCTTTCACATTCATGTTACAAACTGACTTCTAAAAGATTTCTTTCGTTCGGAATCTTAATTTTAGATTGTCAGGTCCTTTAATATTTAATATATAAAATGTCAACTTAATTAGCTGATATTAGAAACTCTGGGACGTCATATAATAACAGCAATAAACTCAAGGTGCATGCTGTATTAATTTGTGACTGTAATGGACTTTACCTTGAATTAGTTTAATTAATCCTTTGAGACCTGCTGCAGCAAAATAAAAATACAACAATACTGCAATTTTGTAGTTTGCCTCAAGACTCAAATTAAGAAGCATTCCTTTGCTGTGAATTGGGAGCGGTGACGAGAGTCCATGTGCAAACTAGTGCTGATGTGCACCCACACCAGCGGTTCATTTCCTTTCCCTATCTGAGGGAAGAGTCTGCGGCTTGGAACTGAACAGCTATTTAAATATTTACTGTGCTCATCATTCAGAGGGATTGGAGGTGGGGGGGGGGGGGGGGGTTGGAATTAGTCAAGACCAATTTCTCGACATCATTGGAAAAGTTTACAAGACAAAAGAAGGAATTTTCCATCTTTTTTGGTGGATCAGTTGGACCAGTTGTTGTGGTCAATTTGCATAGTATTGTTTAGAGATCTGCCTATCAAAAATAAAGCAAAGGTATAATGATATAAATGATGTGGAGATGCGGATGATGGACTGGGGTGGACAAATGTAAGGAGTCTTACAACACCAGGTTATAGTCCAACAGCTTTATTTGAAATCACAAGCTTTCGGAGCTCTCCTCCTTCGTCAGGTCACTCACCTGACGAAGGAGGAAAGCTCCGAAAGCTTGTGATTTCAAATAAAGCTGTTGGACTATAACCTGGTGTTGTAAGACTCCTTACATAATGATATAAAAGAAAGACTTGCATTTGTACTGACTTCAGGGCATCCCAAAGTGCTTTACAGCCAATTAAGTAGTTTTTGAAGAGCAGTCACTGTTGTAATGTAGAAAACGTGCCAATTTGCGCACAGCAAGGTGTAGCAATGTTTTACCTCAGCACCCTATTTCGAGAAAATGCAACCCCAACACCCAGTCTAACCAATCAACCAAGTGTGTACTAGTATCTGTTCACAAGTAGCAATCCCAGTAACCCATATCCCTGACATGCCAGTGCAGTACTGAAGGAGTGCTGTAAAGGATTTCCATGGTACTATTCAAAGAAGAGCAGGGGAGTTCTGCCCGGTGTCCTAGCCAGTATTTATCCCTCAACCAACATCACTAAAAAGCAGATTATCTGATAATTTATTGCGTTGCTGTTTGGGGAAATTGCTGTGCACAATTTCACTGCTGCATTTGTCTACATTATCACAATGACTACACTTCAAAAGTACTTGATTGGCTATAAAGTGCTTTGGGACGTTCTGAGGTCGTGAAAGGCGAGGCAAGTCTTTCTTTTATTGGGATCTTGACAAGTTGAGAACCATTCCTCACATCACAATCAAAGTTAAATAGGGGTTGTATTTGATTGTGTTTCTCTCCATTTCTTATTTGAATATATTTTATTTAAATTTGAAATTCTGAGAAGTTACTGGGCCTTATGGAGAGAGAGCTATATTTAACACACAATTGGAACGGTGTGATTGGTGATGCACATCGAGGTTAATGACTATTTTTCCACAGATGTTAATTCATCTCCCTCACCTTATTTGCCTCAATAAGTGCTTCCAGCCATGTCCCTCAATATTAACATCAGCACTCAACCATTCAGACAAAAGTATTTAAAAATCAACAGAAACAAATGACCCAAATAATATTGATGTTAAACATAATTCATTATAACTAATTATAAAGAAAGGCGCCCTGGCAGTTGACACCACCTTTAATAAAATTAGACTCTATTCTGAGACTTCCCATGGGTAGTGTCACATGCATCTCCATGTGCTCTTCAAATTGGAGACAATTGAGTTGAACCCTCCAGGGAGGATGAACTACTAATTGAAGCCCATTATTATAGTAAATTTAAGTCTGGTTGTTAGACGTGCTTCCAATTGTTTTTTCAACTGGAAATGGTTAAAGGAACTACACTAATTGTAAGTAGCCTAAAGGAGGCATTTGGTCAAAAACACAGATTTGGAATCTTTCCCTCCATCCCTCCCATAACATTCTCTATGAACCTGCTGTGTGTGTATTTTGTTAAAAATATTTTTCAGTGTAGTAATTGTAATTCTGAGTGAGAGATGGAAAGGATCAGCATGAAGGACATGATGGGTCCAAACATAGAGTCAGGAACAATTTATCCCACAAGTAAGTGAAACAAATAACTCATGACTGACATCCACAAATGGCTTGGTTAGCTTCCTCCCTGTTGTATATTAAATTCTGTACTCAATGGCTCAGCACAAAGCATTTTATTGTACCAAAATGCATGGTAAATTATGCAAACAATCTTTGTAAGCCACTTGTAATAGTTTCATCAAGCAAGCGTATGTGATGTCATGGTTACAGATTATAATTCAATATTATGATCTGTAACCAAGGGGAAAAAATTGCTATGGGGAAAGGGCAGGGGAGTGGGACTAATTGGCTAGCTCTTTCAAAGAGCCGGCACAGGCACAATGGGCTGAAAGGCCTTCTGTGTTGTTTCATTCTATGATTCTGTGAATTTTTTTTAGCTTATATATGTTGATTACCACAATTTCACAAAATTGCCTTTATACCTATTCTATACTTGTGTAAAGTGTTTCACCAACTTGTTTTTTTTTCCTTTACAGCAGAAGAAATGTATTTAAAATTTAAGAATACACTTGCTAAGCCTGAAACTCCAGTGCAGTACTGAGTGAATGCAGCATTGTCAGAGTTGCTGTTCCTTGGATGAGGTGTTAAACCAAAGCCCTGATTGTCAGTACTGATGATTCGGGCAGGTGTTAAAGATCACAAGGCACTCTTCAAAGAGTGCAGGATTCTCCCAGTGATCTGGGCAACATTTCTCTCATAGAAACTAGGAGCAGGAATAGGCCATTTGGCCCTTCGAGCCTGCTCCACCATTCAATATGATCATGATGTGGAGATGCCGGTGATGGACTGGGGTGGACAAATGTAAGGAGTCGCACAACACCAGGTTATAGTCCAACAGCTTTATTTGAAATCACAAGCTTTTGGAGCTTTGCTCCTTCGTCAGGTGACGAAGGAGCAAAGCTCCGAAAGCTTGTGATTTCAAATAAAGCTGTTGGACTATAACCTGGTGTTGTGCGATTCCTTACAATATGATCATGGCTGATTCTCTATCTCAATACCATATTCACGCTCTCTCCCCATACCCCTTGATGCCTTTTGTGTCTAGAAATCTATCTATCTCCTTGGCCCTCACAGCCTTCTGTGGTAGAGAATTCCACAGGTTCACCACCCTCTGAGTGAAGAAATTTCTCATCATCTCAGTCCTAAATGTCCTACCCCGTATCCTGAGACTGGTATCACAACCAATACCAAAAGCAGGCAAACTTTGCTGTATGCTAAACGTTTACTGATGTGACAATCACTTCATTTCAAAATAACTAATTGGATGCAAAGTACTTTGAGATGTTTGAGAGATGCAAAAGGACGCCACATAAATGTATGTCTTCCTTTGGTTTTATTTTTAGATCTTTTAAAGTAAATTGACTGACTTCAGTTCTGAATTTAAGATAAGCGAGACAAGATCCTGTCCCCATTCCACTGATTGTATCCAGAAATGTACTGTTTTTAAACAGGGCTATATATTCAAAATAGTCCTTTACTTCAATATCAATTAGCTTAAGAAAGAAGAAAAGATATTGAAGCTTACAGAATAAATGGGTTAAAGAGTCAATTTGATGCATTTCTGGAGAGGGAAGGGACTGAGGAATATGCTGTGAAGGCGGATGTGTGCGGTTGACGCATCAAAAAGAGATGGAGTTACTGGGCTTAATAGCCTTTTTCTGTTCCTAAAAATTCTCTTCCAAATTGTACATTGGAAAAGCAGTGAAAAAAAAGATTGTTTTGCAATTGCAGTACAAAAGTTGCACATTGAACATTTCTTTCAACTTTCTTTTGAGATGTTAGAACTGATAATGTTGTAGTATTATTGTGTGCTGTGTGTTCTTTATCTTCTTCTACAATGTACTTACTTATAGGCAGTTTCAATAATCAC
The DNA here is from genome assembly GCF_035084215.1 of Heptranchias perlo. NCBI lineage: Eukaryota > Metazoa > Chordata > Chondrichthyes > Hexanchiformes > Hexanchidae > Heptranchias > Heptranchias perlo. Next base: position 19,896,907 of record NC_090328.1, on the reverse strand, counting down.
AGTGTCTTTATGATTTATATTATATGGCATGATCCTTGCATAGGGACTGAAATAATGGTGTAAAATGTCACAACAAACAGCTTTTGTATTTTTAGATGGCAGCAGATGGTCCTCAGTATTCAGGAAAGCACATTATAATAAAAAGAAAGAACTCTTATTTATATAGCACCTTCTACATTGTCAGGAATGCCCAAAATGCTTCCCAGCAAAAGTATAACTTTCAAAGTGCAGTCATCAGGCAGGCAAATGTGTGCACAGCCAGGTGCTACAAGCAGCAAATGAGACATAGATTAACTGTGTATATGTTTTTAGTGGGGTTGCTTGAGGGAGGCTATTGGTCAGGATATCGGGAGAACTTGCTGCTCTTCTGCAAAATCTAAGACGTAGGATCTATTACAGCCACTCGACAGGCAGATGGGGCCTCAGCTTAACGTCTCATCTATAAACAACACATCTGACAATGCAACATTCCCTCAGTACTGCACTGAAGGGTCAGCCTAGATAATAGAATCAAGACCTGGAAAGGGGGTGAGCTTGAGCCTGTAGCCCATTGACTCAGAAGCAAGAATCCTACCAATTGAGCCAAACAGACACTCAGTGGTGAATGAATGTGAAAAATCACATCAAACAGTTGGACGCAAATGAAGATGATGCCATGTGTTTATTGAAGGTTTACCATGCATAAGTCCTAAGAATGACATCTTACAGGTCATTACTGCTTGGATCCTTTTTTTAAAAAATTGTATTGGAGTCATAATCAAGATAAAGAAGCTTACTTTATCTTTGAAACAATGATTAATTGCGGCATCAGGAAACGTTTACAAGTGGTGTGGAAAACAGAAATAATTAAATAATGATACCAACCATTTTACAGCAGCAGGAGAACCAATCACAATTCTAATCGACTTTATTGTGACTAATCAACTAATTCTAAGCCATATTTGCTTAATTCAGAGAATGGACACCAGAGTGCAAGATCCATGCTTATGCAAGTTGCCAAATATTACACATCAAACTATAGTATCTGACAGGATATTCCCTCCTAAAATATCTGCTCACATACAGTACTGCAACTTCACATGTGACTTTACACATGGAGTTCCACAAAAGTTCCCTTTTGGGAACAAGGGTGCCCACAAGGAGGGGAGAAAGGAACAGCAACTTTTTCATGCGCCTTTTACGTGGTCAGGAATGCCTTGGGGAGGGGTACACATTTTTCATTTTATTTAGTCCACATGGATTTTAGCATGGTTTTTGTCAAGGTCCCACATGGCAGGCTGGTCAAAAAAGTAAAAGCTCATGGCATCGAAAGGAAAGTGGCAAATTGGAACCCAAAAATGGCTCAGTGGCAGGAAGCAAAGTGTAACGGTCGACAGGTGTTTTTGTGACTGGAAGGCTGTTTTCAGTGGGGCTCTGCAGGGCTCAGCACTAGGTCTCTTGCTTTTTGTAGTATATAGCAATGATTTTAGACTTAAATGCAGGGGGCATGATTAAGTTTGCAGATGATACAAAAATTGGCCGCGTGGTTGGTAGTGAGGAGGAAAGCTGTAGACTGCAGGAAGATATCAATGGACTGGTCAGGTGGGCAGAAAAGTGGAAAAAAGAATTCTATCCATAGAAGTATGAGGTAATGCATTTGGGAAGGTCAAACAAGACAAAGGAATGCATAATAAATGGGAGGATACTGAGAGGTGTAGAAGAACAGAGGGACCTTGGAGTGCGTGTCCACAGATCCCTGAAGGTAGCAGGACAGGTAGATAAGATGGTTAAGAAGGCATATGGTATATTTTCCTTTATCAGCTGAGGCAAAAAATATAAGAGCAGGGAGGTTATGCTAGAATTGAATCAAACACTAGTTTGGTCACAGCTTGAGTACTGCATACAGTTCTGGTCACCACATTACAGGAAAGATGTGATTGCACGAGAGAGGGTACAGAGGAGATTTAAGAGGATGTTGCCAGGACTGGAGAATTTTTGCTAAGAGGAAAGATTGGATATGCTGGGGTTGTTTTCTTTGGAACAGAGGAGGCTGAGGTGTATAAAATTATGAGGGGCCTCGATAGAGTAGACAGGAAGGACCTATTACCCTTAGCAGAGAGGTCAATAACCAGGGGGCATAGATTTAAATTAATTGGTAGAAGGATTAGAGGGGAGCTTAGGATTTTTTGTTGACCCAGAGGGTGGTAGGGGTCTGGAACTCACTGCATGAAAGGAAATCACATTTAAAAAGTATTTGGATATGCACTAACGTGCCATAATCTACAAGGCTATGGACCAAGTGCTGGAAAGTGGGATTAGGCGAGGTAGCTCTTTTTCAACCGGCACGGACATGATGGGCCGAATGGTCTCCTTCTGTGTCATAAAATTTTTATGTTTCTATGTTTACATAACTTAATTGAGAAAGAAGCAAGTGAATTAGGAAAGTGGGAGGGTCAAAAGTAACTCAGAAAGAGGGACTCTTCCTGGTGGGGATGTGAACCACTGTTTGGGAACTACATTAATTTTAGGAACAAAACTCTTTTCAACATGGATATAAACTCTAACAATCTATAAATAATGCTTCATGGAGAAAGCAAAAGCTGATATGGTATTTACTTTATGGAATATGCTTCCCCATTTTTAACAATTATTAGTCGTTATTAGTAATTTTGTACCAATCACTGATTTTCCCATTTTTCTCTGACAAACAGAAATCTGCTGTTGGTGCTCGGATCTGTTTAACTCTTAACCTTTTATTTATAAACATTGATTGATCAATAATTGTGATAACATTCATTAAACTCTTATCACTGTGCATTTCCTTTGAAATATTCCCTTGTAGCAGTCAGAGTTCCTCACAAAAAGAGTTCATATATATGTTAACACATTTAAGCTTTAATAAAAATCAAATAAATTAGAAAAACTCTGGCAACTGACTAAAAGTAGTGACTTTTGCTTTAGGTTATGCATATCATAGTATGGTACAGCACAGGAGGAGGCCACTCAGCCCATCATGCCTGTGCCGACGTTGAAAGAGCTATCCAATTAGTCTCATTCCCTTGCACTTTCCCCACAGCCGTGTAAATTTTTTTCCCCTTCTAGTATTTATTCAATTCCCTTTTGAAAGTTACTATTGAATCTGCTTCTACCACCCTTTCAAGCAGTGCATTCCAGATCATAACAACTCGCTGCACAAAAAAATGTTTCCTCATGTTGCCTCTGGTTCTTTTACTGATCACTTTAAATCTGTGTCCTCTGGTTACTGACCCTTCCGCCATTGGAAACAGTTTCTCCTTATTTACTCTATCAAAACTGTTCATTATTTTGAACACCCTGTCAAATCTCCCCTTACCCTTCTCTCTTCTAAGCAGAACAACCCGAGCCTCACCAGTCTCTCTGCATAACTGAAGCCCCGCATCGGTTGGTGTCAGTTATGCATTCGGCATCAACCAGTATTCTATTACAAGATGATACCACATATAGTTCTGAGATACGTCAATCTCAGTGAAGTAAATTATTTTGATGGCCCTGATTAGAAGGTTTTTCTGGTTTAAAAATCAACACATTAAAATGCAAATAACACTATCCAACACAAGTAGTTGCATTTATATGGCACCTTATCACACTGCAATGTCTCAAAGCACTCTACACGATGAATATTTTTTTGCGAAGTAATGACTGTATTGTAGAAAAACACAACAACAACAACAACAACAACAACAACTTGCATTTATACAATGGCCTTTAACGTAGTAAAACATCCCAAGGTGCTTCACAAGAACGATTATGAAACAAAATTTGACACTAAACCACATATGGAGATATTAGGACAGGTGACTAAAGGCTTGGTCAAAGAGTTTTAAGGAGCATCTTAAAGGAGGAGGATAGAGAGGCGGAGAGGTTTGGGGAGGGAATTACCGAGCTTAGGGCCCAGGCAGGTGAAGGCATAGCCGCCAATGGTGGAGCGAAGAAAATCGGAGATGCGCAAGATGCCAGAATTGGAGGAACACAGAGATCTCGGAGGATTGTAGGCTGGAGGAGCAGTCATTCTGCGCCAGCAGCACCCCACAAATAGCAATAAGATGAACGACCTACTAAATATTTTTCTTTTATTTGGAATAATTTATCCTTATTTGGATAAGGAATGTTGGCCAGAAAACTGCTTGCTCTTCTTCCTGTAGTACCATGGGACCTTTTAATATTCACTAATCCAGGCAGATGAGACTTCAATTTAATATCTCTGCCAGTACACTAGTTTCGGCCTGGAGTACATGATTAAATCTTGCTGCGGGGCTCGAACCAACGTCAGGGTGTCAACGGCGTGGGATACTATATTTTTCACCCATTGTTGTGATCGGCTACCCATCCCCAGGTACAATATGAGTCAGACAGGATAAAGCAAAACTAACTCTATTTTATCTTAGTAAAGTACTTTAACTACCACCTCAGCAAGACCCCCAGTGCTGCATAGTTGATATTACCATTTCCACGTCAACCATCCTCATGCTTCTCAATTTAGTGGCAATTAGTGCTCGGTTATTGGCAGTTTTGTATTGTGAATTTGCATCCACCGGGAACTGTGTTGAATGTTCAATTAGAATTTATAGCCAGCAGACAAAGACGAGACATTCATCCTGTCAGTTGAGCAGGTTTAAGTCCAGGTCCTGGAGGTACCAAGGCAGTGTTTTAATCCATTTTTCTATCTAGCCTTCCAATTGACAGCATTTCTTTTTACACAGGATACATTTGATGGAGATTCATGCAGTATATATTTTTTTCACAATCATTAACCCAAACAAACATCATCAGCTGCCCAACTGAATTTTACAAGGCCTATTCCACCATCTCATGTACTGGAGACAAGCACCCTTGAAGATTTCTTTAAGATAGCCATAAGCATATGGATACATAAGATAAGGAAGTGTACATTTTACAGATCGTTATACCTTCTAAGCATGAACTTATAAAATATTCTGGCTTTCAGACTGGATGCAGTTATCCTTCTGGACTAGTCTATGCAGACCTGGCCTTCCAGCAAACCTCCAGATTAGGCATTAGCTCCAAGACCTTGCAATACTTCAATATGCAGAGTAGATAGATAAGTGGCGGATCCTGTTCAATGCAGAGAAATGTGAAAAAATACATTTTGGGGAAAAAGTGGAGTGAAAGGAAGTCTATCCTAAATAGTAAGATTCTTAACAGGGTGTAAGAACAGAGTGATCTAAAGGTACAAATATTTTGATTTTAAAGATGGGAATGCAGGGAGAAAAGACGATAATAAGATTCTGGATTTTATATACAGGGACATTGAATATAAATTAAAGGAGGTGATGTTGAATTTGCATAATTCTTTGATTCTGTCGCAATCGGAGTATTCCATGCAGTTCTGTGCAGTCTATTATAGGAGTAATATTACAGTCATAGACAGGTACAGTGAAGATTCACTGACATTGTATAGGAATGATAGGCTATAGTTATGAAATGTTTTCACTGGAATGGAAGAGGTTGGGGGGCATCTAATCAAAATTTCCAAAATTCTGAAAGGTTTTGATAGAGACAATCTTTCACAATGTACCCTATTGGTTGGAAAATTGATAACTAGGAATATTAACTCAGGATTATGACAAGAAGAATGAAGGGGGCAGTTAGCATTTTTTTTCCACAGAAGGTTGTTAGGACATGGAGTGCTTTACCACAAGCGGCCATTGAGGCAGAGGCTTCAACATCATGTGAAAGGGAAAGGATAAATATTTGAAAAAAAGTGTAAAAGGATAATGAGAAAAGGCATAAAAATGGGATTAGATTAGACAGCTCCAGTTGAAAAGCTGGTATCATCACAGGCTAGCACAGCTCTTTACACTAGGTGCAAGATGATGCATTCCCCATTGCGCCAGAGTTGAGCTCCTTCCCAACAAATATGCAGCTAAAGCTTCGATGGGGCATATCTCAGTATGAATAAATGATGTTTGGCCTCTGCCTGGAATCTATAAAAATACAACTGCAGGGCCTATTCTCGAAGCCCGGCCCCCAAAAACCCAAACCAACTACTAGCAAAAGAAAGTATATCAGGATAAGAAGCCAACATACAGGGAAGCATGGCAGCTCCAACCAACGGGCCCTCTAGTAGATAGGATCCCAGTATCTCTAATCCAACTGAACCCTACAGGGACCAACAGCAAACAAATAGTTTCAGTCTTTTAAACCTGAATGTTTCACAACAACAAATACTTGCATTTATAGAGTGCTTTTAACATAGTAAAATGTCCTAAGGTGCTTCATAGGAGCATGATCAAAGAAAATTTGACACCGAGCCACAAAGAAATATTAGGACAGGTGACCAAAAGCTTGATCAAAGAGATAGGTTTTGAGCAGCTATTGAAAGGAGAAGAGGTGGAGAGGCTTAGGGCGGGATTTCCAGAACTTAAAGCCTAGACAGTGGAAGGTACAGCTGCCAATGGTGGGGAGAAAGAAGTGAGAGATGCACAAGAGGCCAGAATTGGTAGAATGCAGAGTTTTCGGAGGGCTTGAGGAGGTTACAGAGATAGGGAGGGGTGAGGCCATGAAGGGATTTGAACATGTTGATGAGAGTTTACAGCAGAAACATGTCAAGAGATCTCAATGTGCCCCAAAGTACAGTAGACCACCACTAATTCAAACATTGTCAGTCTCCATATATCAACAATCAGGGGTGGCAGCTTTGAAAAGAACACTTCCTGATGGTGAGATAATATTGGTGAAGCCTTAGAATCATCGAATCTTATAGCACAGAAGGGAGCCATTTGGCCTGTCATGCCCATGCGGGCTCTTTTGAAAGAGCTGTCCAATTTAGTCCTACCCTCCAGCTTTTTCCCGATAACCCTGCAAAATAGTCCTCTTCAAGTATGTGTCCAATTGCCTTTTTAAAGTTCCTATGGAATCTACTTCCACTATTCTTTCAGGTAGTGCTTCTAGACCTCAGCAACACTGTGTGTGAAAAAAATTCTCCTCATTTCCCCTCTAGTTCTTTTGCCAATTATTTTAAATCTTCTGTCAGCTGGAATGGTTTATTTTGTAGACTATGTGAAATGCACATCAGTCTTAAATATAAACCTTTATCTACAGAATGCCTTTAGAATGTCAAAATTATTGCGAGTCAAAGATATATGTTTAACTATGGAGAAGCATCAAAAGGGTATTTTGTTGATAATAAGTACTTTTAAAATATAAAATTTTGACATAACTATTCTTTTCCATGAGGCAGTGTGATATCTGATAGTGTCAAATAATGTCGTCTCAGACACACAAGCGCCTCTGGTGTCACATTCTGCTAAAAATCAATTGGCCTCGCGAGGCCTGATATCACACTGGTCGCAAGGCCACTTTCAGAAACTACCCTCGTGAGAACCATTTTTACAGGGAAATCATTAAGGCGACTGCTTAAAACATCTCATTGTTATTCATTAACAATGATCAAGCTACCTAATTACAGGAGGAAAATTGTCATATCAGGAACAAAAAGTTAAAAGAACACTTTTCAGAATCAGGTTGCTGCCAACATAATTACTACTAATGACTAGAATAAGCAATTATGAGGAGAGAAAAGGATCGCAGATGAGTTTCAAAATAATCGCTGCTTTTTTTTTGGCAGATTGGAATAACTGCTACGTGTCGCGTTATCAGAAAGAGGTGTCAGTCCCAAATTAGAAATGCAGCACGATAGAACGCTGTCACTTCCGAATGATGAATAGAGTCTCATTAAAACACTGTAAGAGTACGTCTGCGGGCTGAAATATCTGACCTATTTCACTATTTAATATTTTTTTTAATATATCCATTTGTTAACCTAAAGAGGAACAAAAGGAGTGTGTGTGTATATATATATATATATATATATATATATTAAATGAAATGTAATTTCACAAGCTTCGAAACAATGTGTTCGTAACATGGACTTCACGATCTAGTCATTGTTATCCTCTGAAACCCAGTGTCAGGTTTTTTGTGTAGGTGAATCATGTCTTGCAGCAAAATGACTTGCATCCATTTCATGGATACATTGAATAAATCCTATATAGACACACTGGCTGTTATGTAATTACAAGCAAGAGTGACCTTTATCCCTCTATTTGTCACAGAACACAAATACCTGACAAGGATTTAAGGAAGGACCGTGTTTCGACTAATCTACGAGCTGGAGAAATGTTTGTTTTGTGTGCAGCTTTTCACACAGATTAGCCACAGAAGCAAAACGCTTTTTTAAAAATGTTTTTACGATCGTCTGTTTCTATTATTTTCTCAGTCCCTATAAGCAGAATTGGCACTCACATGAAAGTGTCACTCCCTGCCAAGTTCTGCACTCACCACACATTGCACAGCTCACATAGTTATTACTTGCATCGCAAGAACAAAGGGATCTCAATATCAGAACGGATGTTGAAGACCCATCACGGTGACAACTGCCAATGTTAGTGGGCATCTGCTAACCCAAAAAAGAATTCAATAATAATCATTCATTTTAAAACTAAAAAAGATAAATCATTTTCAATTATCCTCTTCCGTGCTGAAATGGTAGAGAGTAATAATATTTATGAAATGTAGAGGTAACATTGAGCCTGATGCTTCCTGGTGTTTTGCTTGTCAGCTGGTTCAGATATATTTCATTCATTATTAGAGGCTTGTACTGCAGTGCCCTTATTGGCACTGAAATGCCCAAATTGTTGAAGTTGGCATAAAAGGGCTTGTTGCTAAAACTTACAAAAAAAGAAACATATGGGATAGGTCTGTGGTACAGAATTATTTTTAACTTATATAAATAGGAGTCCCCCCATAATAATATGGGGTCTTTCAGATGAATGTAAAAGATCCCATGGCACTATTTCAAAGAAGAGCAGGGGAGTTCTCCCCGGTGTCCTGGCCAATATTTATCCCTCAACCAACATCAGTAAAAACAGATTATCTGATCATTATCACATTGCTATTTGTGGGTCCATGCTATGTGCAAATTGGCTGCTGCGTTTCCTACATTACAACAATGATGACACTTCAAAAATACTTAATTGGCTATAAAGCGCTGTGGGACATCCTGAGGTCATGAAAGGCAATATAAAATGCAAGTCTTTCTTATAATACTGCAAAGAGGAAAGAAAGGAAGAAGGAACTGCAAAGAGGAAAGAAGGAAGGAAGGAAAGAAAGGATGAAAAATTTGCTGAGGTGGAGAAATTGGATGACATCCAGAAAAGTGAGTTTGGGTAGAAAATTAAGTCATCTATGGTGAGAAGACACTCATTGCAAAGACTGAGTGAAGACAGGCAGAAGGAGCTTTTGATAAGGAAAGCAGCAGAGATGTAGTGCAAGTCCCGGAGAGGTAGGAGGACAGATTACACCTGAGATGAGTGCCACGTGATTCAGGTAAGGAGAGTGCCGGAACATGTAGCCTGGGGGCAGCCTTGGTGAGGGTTCAGGGGACCCCGTAGTAAAAGGAGAAAGGAATTTTAAGGGGAATTACTTTTTATTCAAACTGCTCCCCTACTTTATGTTAAAAAATAGCTGTTCAGCAGCAAAAATTATCATAGTGCTTTTTAAAAATTGTCTCAATATTTGCCGGAACAGAGACTTGATAGATTATGACCTAGAAATTGAGGCCGGTGGCAGGACCACGGCAAATTGGTCTGCCAGCCTCATTAGGATAGTACTGGTGACCTGCGGGCACCAGTTGCGGCCCCAGAGGCAGCTTGCTGGGGGAGCGAATTTGGTTGGCTGAACGTCAGGTGAGTCCAGGAAGTGGGGGGGGGGTGGGGGCAGTGCAGGAGGCAATCGGGATGGGGGGGTGGGCAGTGTTGGGCAGCGACCCATGATTTTAATGTGGAGGAGCATTCCCGCTGTTCCAGCTCCACATTCAAGAAAGTTTCTTTGAAAAAACGTATCTTTTTGGTGGTGGCCTCAAGCAGCCCCTTTGAGGACTGTCAGTTGGGCCACATATAGGCCAGGTAATCCTAAACGCAACGGACCCAATACCGAGGGTAAACCAATTTCTGGTTTGGGTCTTAAAATAGGCATTAGCCCCTTTATTAGCATATTCACGGGGCCTAATACCTGTTTTAGGCAGTCACCGGGGATGCCTCTACAGCGCCCGAACCCATGTGACGTCTGACATGTATCTGACCCTGTTCAGAAGTGGGAGGTTGCCCCCTGAAATTTGCCCTTGTGTGACTGTTTTATGCCTGTAAAGCGGGCGCAGCGAGGTCTAATTTCTAGGCCTATATTTCTTTCTTGCTGCTTGCTCACTTTGTTACAAAAGGGAGGAATGGCTGCACACAAAGCAATTGATGTGGTAATTTTGGACGAGCCTGGGAGCTGATTTGGAACCACCCAACCCCAACATGAAACAAGGTTGCTGCGTGAATAATCTGCCTTTTCAGCTAGTAGTAAACGTTCCTGGAGCCAGAATTTAACATCTTGGCCTGCATTGCATTAAATGGAGCTACTCTGCATTCAGTGCTGTTCGTGGCATTACGGAGAGGATAAGAACAATCTGGTGAGTTGCTAATCAGAGGAAGGTCTGACTATGTTTTTAATACAAAATGAAGGGCCACTCAGAATAAAAAGTATTCCTTCGGGACTTTCCTATCACTTTGAACGCGCTGACGATAAACAGAAAAATCTATCCTAAGGGGACAGTGTCACTATGGCGGTCTGTTTTCTAGCCTACGTATTAAAATGGTGTGGCGGATTGTTGCCTCCTCTGTGGAGAAACCTGCTTGAAGTCACTTTATCATGGTGACACCATCCCTTTAAGACCACCTGTACAGCAAGACCACCCATTGATAATGATAAGTTAATGTTATTCTGAACAATGAATTATCAAACCAGATTTTAAACCTGGTTTAGGAGACCACCTGTCTATAACGACCACCTGAAGTCAATCCCATAGGTGGTCATTATCAACTGGCTTCACATTTCATGAATATGAAACAGTCAGCATAAACTTCATTATTTTCTACTGAATTGTCAGCTTCATTTAAAAAAAAGTGATAACATATTTTCCCCATGGCTTTTTAAAAATACATTACACTGTTATATTTTAACGTATCAAATAGCATAAAAATATATCTAAGTAAGAACGAACTGGAGGCAAACATTTTTTGAATAAAAAAAATCAAGTGTCAGTTCACCAGCCAAGAGAACTGAAGAGTTTGTTAAATTAATACCTCTGAGAATTGAATGTTTCTGACATTTACAGCTGTTTGTTTCTGTGAAACGATATAAATAAAGTATGAGCACTGTGCCTTTTATATCCGAATGATTCTGGGGGGTGGGGGGATGAGGGGAGCTCCATTAATTGGAGAAACAATTCATTTTACTGTGAAGCGTTGCAGTCCAATATAATAACTACAAAAGCAGGTTAACATTCAAAATCAATTAAAATGTAAGTATTTAACGCTGTAAACTATTTCATCAATATTTATTATAATGGCTCTGCTTAAACTGCAGCCACCTAGATCCTCCGTTTACACTATCCGACTGTGTGTAGTTGCTTCTGAGCATCAGAGCCAAGACTGGTCAAAATGGACAAGTTCTCTGAGCTTAAGAGTTTACAGGTACAGAATTGCTGACAAGGAGCAGCAGTACGGAGGGAAATAATTCACAATAAGGATTCTGATGAGCTGCAACTTGCAAGGCCAAAGGGCAAGTTGGGGGTGGTTGCGTTATGGGCCTCCTGATGTTTTGAGTTGAATTATTGTCCCATATTCCATTGCTCCCAAACTGGTAATTCTAAAAACAACCGCATGCTTGTGTGGTACAATAATTAAATTTTACAATTAGAATTGAGCCGATGATTTTAATCCCACCGGACCAGAGCTCACATGATATCTGCAGCAATATATCTGGGTTAGAAAATAGAACTGCAAGCATCTCTGATCATTTTATGTGGATATCAAGTAAGTTAAAGCTGTTGTGACTCGTTATGTCTCTGTGAAACGGTAGAAGAACCCTACATTTTAACAGATGTTCTTTCAACAAATGCTTTTTAACCTTGAATTCCAGATCTGTGACTGGTCAGAATCTGGGGGTCAAAGAGCAGAGACCTGAAGCTTGAGTGCACAAACTGGACTTTGCTGAGATTTTCCTTTCCCTCTGAAAACTTCAGTAGCTTCACAATAGATAGTGCTCAAAACTTGTATTATCCTTCGTACTATCGCTGAACAGGAAAAATAATATATTTTCTACCAACACAATTGTTCTGCTCTGCAGCTTTCAGTTCGTTTATTGGAAACAGATAACAGTGAATAGATCAGCACTGAATACATGTCAACTAGGTCACACCTGCCTTCAAGGGTCAATCACCAACACTTGACGGTATGTGAACCAAATAAAGCCAATAGAATCCACAATATAGAAATAAAGGACAACACTTTAACTAAAACTTAAAAAGAAAGACTAGAAAGAGTTTCTGCTAAGTTATGTCATGAAGTCCTTCAGGCAGAAATGCACATCAATGGATTGTCTTGAAGTCAAGGTCAACCAGTTTGGTGATTCAGGAATGAGGATTGTTCATTATTAAGACCGCTAACTAAGATTGGAAACAAGACTTGAACGGAGGCAGTCTTACCATGCAGATTCCTAAGCACCAGTTCTGCCAGCTTTCACTACAGGTTTGCTTCTTCTGTGTGAAATGAACCAATGTTTATTTAAATAAACAGTTCTGATCTGTCTAGGTGGGAGAGAGTTGATCCCTTTCACCAGAGGGCTTGGATTCTGCAGAAACTCTCTCAGTACTGTTTTACTTTTTCATTCTTTGTGAAGCTATCTTTGCATAGCACTTTTACTTTTTAGTTCTCATAAGCGATTTCATAATTTTGGAAAAATTCCTATTTATTTGCATCTGTTTCATGTCCATTTTATTCACAGCTTGCTGTGCAGATGTGCCATTTTAGTATTTAAACAAAAATGTAGGCAACAGTACAGACTGTTCCTGAATGATTTATGAAGAATAGTTAGTACTAACCTGAGTACATGTTGTTCAAAGCAAAATATAGAGCTGCTTTGTCCCATTAAAAACATTAGGGGTTAAAGCAAAGCACTTGAGCTTTATTCTTGGTTACAGCAGCAGTGTTCGGAACAAGAAAAATATCATATGTTTTACAGTCCAATCAAGCAGTCAACATTATAAATCAGTAAAATTAAAAGTGGGTGGAGGAACAGGGAAAGGGCAAAAAAAGACTCGAAAGTGTTCTAATAGGGCAACAATCTTCACCTGTCTTATTATTCACATTGGAAGGAAATGGAGGATGGAGCCTTTCTTTTTCTCTCTTTCAAACCCCCTTCACAACACTAAAGCTTCAATCATTGAAACAAAACTGAACAAAAAAAAACAACGGCCGAAATAAGTGACTGCATTACTTGAGAATATACATACATATACACCCGCTCTCAATGTCGGAACAGGCTCGAGGGGCTAAATGGCCTACTCCTGTTCCGATGTTCCTAATGTCGTTTATGGTAACCTAAGAGCATATGTGCAAATCCCCATGGACTTTAAAGAGTAAGTGCATTCTACCTAATTCTGCAATAACTCTAAAATAATGAGAATTCTGTGCACTGATCAGTGTCTCAGCTATCTCGTTTGGCTGCGTTTTGTGCTGCAGATTGGAGATAAATTGAAAACAGTCATTTTGCATAAAACCTCTCCTCCTGTGACATCATGAAGTTCTGCCCACTGACTGAAATCTACCAAAAACATCCTTCATTAAGAACAAAATCTTTTGAGCATTAGATTGTTCCAGCTGTTATCATCGTACTGCAAATTAGGAACTTAATCTATAATTTGTATGTGTTGCGTCCTTTTCTCAGGTGTAAAACAGGTGCAAAGCGTACCAATTTAGCAGTGGGAAGGCCTGTGCCTGTACGCGTTGGTCCCACTGCTAAATTTGTGGGGCCCATTTTTTAGGTGGCTGCCTAAAACAGACATTCAGCCCCTTGAATATGTTAATGAGGGGCCTAATGCCTGTTGAAAGACCCGTTCCAGAAATTGAGTTGCCCTGAGTGGGGGAAAAAAACAGGAAACAAAAAGGACTTGCAGCAAATGACGCTAACTGAAAACACTACGGCGGCAGCATAATATGTACATATTGGGGGTCTGGTGTTGACAGAAAATAAACGTCAGTGCATCCTCACTGTGATGAAATCACTGTCTCCTATTACTCATACTTTTCCAAGACCTCAAAGCTATAGACCTCCTTACTTCTCTTACATCTCTATCTCTTTCCCACTCTATGTGCCTTATCCCTCTGGATGTTGGAAACAAGTACACTTCGTACTTTCTGGTCTCTGGCTAAATGGATTACATCAGCTCCTGAGATTACACCTGCCTATTCCATCTCATCACATAGCGAAGCTATTCTTTGCTGCTTGATCTATTACCAGCACAGTATATCATCATCCACATTCATCAGCCTCGTCACTTTTCTCTTTTCTCGTGCTAGTTAAAGTGCTCTTACTAGTCATTCTTCAACTAACTTTCAACACATGTCTGTACTACAATCTTCAGGCCTTTAAAACTCAAGTTAATCACTACCTTCTGATGTACTTAGTCTTAGGAATAGACAGTTATGCTGATGGGGTTAGATAAAGTAGGGTGGGAGGAGGCTTGTGTGGAGCATAAACACTGGCACAGACCTGTTGGGCCGAATGGCCTGTTTCTATGCAATTCTCTTCTACTCTATAGCCTTGGTGCCTTGCAGGATTGGCCTTGACCCTTCATTGAGATTTCTCAGTAATAAAAAGTGGAATTGATCACAAGATATTTTCTGGTTTGCTTTCTATAAATCACCAATCCCCAGTGTGTATTCTATTTGGCAGCCCATTAGTGTAGAGTTTTTTAAAAAAAACTCAGTTTAATGTTTTAACATGGAGCTGAGAGACCAGTGGAGCTGAGAGACCAGTGGAGTATAACAGTGTTCTACTCAATCCACTCAAGTAGTTATCATGCTCCTTGAGAACTTTGCTTACAATGTAGCAACCTTTGCTTAAACTGTTCATATAAATCAGTTTCTCTGTTAGAATGCACAGGGAATTAAACTTCTGAGTAAGCTTTGCCTTCAAACAAATGCTTCCATTAACAGGATGCCCATCAACAGGGTGCCCATTAACTGGTGTATACTGTATTCTATCAAACTGAGAGAAGCTTTGTAGCTGCCTTTGTAGATTCCAGTGTACGCAGAGCGACACTGCCAGCATGGGGCAACAACATTAATGCCATGTATGCCAGCGTTGATGTGTTTGCGGTTTTGGGAACTGAAGAAAGCTCTTCAGAGCTGGTGGCTATGGTGTTTTTGTCTCTCGGTAACAGCGACACTGCGGAGCTAACATTTGCACCATGTGGGGTCAGGGCAGGGGAGGAGCTTTCTAAAGATTGAAAGTATCGCCAACTTATTCCACCATCGCAGGAAACAAAAAAAAGGACTCGCAGCTAACGGCGCCAACTGAGAGCAGGGAACCAGAGTCGATGCAAATCAAAGCCCAAATTGTGGCTCTCAAAAATAATATATAATGAGTAGACTGCACAGCAGGAATCTCCATAAAACATTTTCTTTTTCATGTGCATGTAACTTCTGTAACTCAAGCTTTGCAGATGTTTAACTCTTGAAATAATAATTTCAAAAATTGTCCTGCCACTGCTACAGGGAGGAAGGAAAGGAATTTATTTCATTCTCGGCTCACGGCCTTTCAATTATACGACATGTGCGAAAACGATTTGTAGATTCAAATGCTGCACCAGATAAACTAGATTGCCAGAGATAAAACCCAAGAAGAAAAAATATACATTTTAAAGCAACACCATCAGGAAGGCACTCACTTCAAAATCATTGAATTGTTGAGGACAAGCACTGCTGTCAAGTTATTTCATGCTTCTTTGCAACAAAAATAAACAAAAAAGATTAAAAGAAAGAAAAATTACATTACAGAAGGTTTGCACTGCAGAAGTTTGCCACAGAACCAACAGGTCAAGGATGGTAGTGATTCAGAGTATCAGATTGCCCAAAAGCTCTTCACTGGGACAATAATAGGATTTTACCTGCATTATAGGAATCTCTGTGAGGTGTGTATGAGGGAAGGTTAAGGAAACCCTGAATTGAAAAGAATTGCTTGCCCGACTTTTGATGTGTAAGGCACGGTCAAATGTGACATAAAAGTCTGCGCAGGTTTTTTCAATATTTTTTTGTAACTTTAATGAATAACCAACACCTCCATTTATTCAGCACCTGATCAAGTCAAAGCTGCCCAAAGTGTTTCACAATGAATCAGCTTTGGAGCGCAGTGACATAGCTGTCATTCTGCATCAGCGATGTTCTTCAAATAGCAATGACATGAATGACCAATTAATAGTTTTTTTTAGTTGATATTAGTTGAGAGAGGCATGTTGACCAAGAAACTAGGAGAACGCCCTTCTCGTCTCATGGGATCTTAAGTGCTCACCTGAACCACTGGAATAGATAGATGGTAGGCAATAGGCCGGGGCCTTGGTTTAACATTTCATTCAAAGAACGACACTTCCTGAAGTGCAGCATTCCCTCAGTGCTAAACCAAAGTATTAGCCTGGACCATAACTTCAAA
Source organism: Heptranchias perlo (assembly GCF_035084215.1). NCBI lineage: Eukaryota > Metazoa > Chordata > Chondrichthyes > Hexanchiformes > Hexanchidae > Heptranchias > Heptranchias perlo. Next base: position 19,880,335 of record NC_090328.1, on the reverse strand, counting down.
TCCTGCTACGAAGCTCCAACCCACACCATCCTGACCGAGAGATAAGAATGCTTTCAACATTTAAAAAAAAATAAAACTATGAGGCAGATTTACAGCCTGGGTGTTATAATTGGCTGGGTGGAGCATGGAGAGAAAAAACAGGGCGAGGAGGATTGCCTGCCACTAACAGAGGAGCCTGGCTTTCTTTCCATTAAATTAATGGTAGGAAAATCAGGCGGGTTCAGAAACAGGCTTGCGATCCTCTCCACCAGATACTGTTCTCTGCGCTCTGCCCATGCATCGCTTAACACTTAGGCAGTAAAGACAAAGATTTCCCCCCACATTTGATTTGAATCGACAACATTTGCTAAGAATGCATTCAGTTAAGTTTTGCTGAGTTCACAATTTAGGTCGCTGTGGTCATTAATAATGCATCCAACTGCCTTTATAGTATTTGGCACATAAGCTTTGCAAAATTGTTCAGCACCTAATAACCTCAGAAAGCAAAGCCCGTGCATGACTGCAAAGAAGCTTACTTATTTTGAACAGCGTATTAAAAATGTTTTCAGACAATAATGCAACATTAGCCTGCGTTTTTTCTTTTATTCTCTTTCTAAAATAACAAATACCCACTATTCCCAGTTGGTAGTTAAATATTTTTCTGAGGTATTGTTCATCTCACAACTGCAGAACTCCTTTCTCCCTCAGCCTCCCCTCCCTCCTACAACCTGCAAATTGTATTGCCAAGCTTAGTATCACCAAACAACTTCATTTATATTACCTTATCTTAGTGTCAGCTGTGACTCACTCTCCTCTCTGAGTCAGAAGGTTGTGGGAAAAAGTCCCTCCACAGGGACTTGAGCACAAGATCTAGGCTGACACTCCAGTGCAGTACTGAGGGAGTGTTGCCATCTTTCGGATGAGATGTTAGACCGAGGCCCCGTCTGCCCTCTCAGGCGGATGTAAAAGATCCCATGGCACTATTTCGAAGAGCAGGGTCTTGGTCAACGTTTATCCCTCATCAACATCACTGAAACAGATTATCTGGTCATTATCACATTGTTGTTTGCGGGAGCACAAATAACCCGCCGTGATTCCTACATTACAACAGTGACTGCATTTCAAAAGTATTTCGTTGGCTGCAAAGCATTTTGGGACGTCCTGAGGTCGTGAAAGGTGCTGTATAAATGCAAGTTCTTTCTCTCTTAATCTTTTCAACACTGCTGGTGCCCTGCAATATCGGTCTTGGACTTTCACTTTGGCCAAAAAAAAATCCTCATCCCACTGAATTACTTGTAACTCACTCTATGATCTGTAGTGGTATTATATGATAACTCTTTGGGCTCGATTTTCAAGTGGCGGTGGGATGGCAGCAGAGGGGTCAATGGGTGCGCAGCAAACCCAGATACTAAAATCTTCCTGTTTCCCACACGATCGCGAGTTAATTGGTGGCTCGTAACATGGCTTCCGGGTTTGCCGTCCGAAAGCTGCACAGTGGGCGGACTGCACATCCGCATGACAGGCTGTCAGCTGGAGCGTCTCTATTTAAAGGGCCATTGCTCCAATGGCTTTTGCTGGAGCAAAGACCAAAACGACGCAATGGAGCAGTACAGGGGCGAGGCTGCTCCAAGATTTAATGATGCCTCACTTCAGGTGCTACTGGCCAGGATGAAGAGGAGGAGGAGGGAACAGTTTTTCCCGGCCGACAGGAGGGAAGACTAGCCTCCGTTGAGGCCCTGACAGTGGCCGTTCAGACTCAGGGTGAACAACATTCTGCCATCTTAGACAAGCAGACAGATACGCTAGCACTGGCTTTACAAGGCATCATACATGTCCTCCAAACTGTTGTCCAGCAGAGCAGTAGGAGTGATGTGGCCCTGGCCCAAGGGAGGGATGATGGTGAAAGGAGACATGGAAGTGGGGACATCACTCAAAGCGCTCCCACGTCTCACCCGTCGCCCCCCTCTCAACCAGTACCCGCAATGCTGCCTCCTCTCCAGGTGGCCAAATCTGCCCCTGCACAGGTGCAGGTGGAGCAGTCTTTGGAAAGGCCCCCACGGGCTCCAAAACCCAGAGGGCGTAGGCCCAAAGCATCTAAGCAGTCAGGGCATGAACAAGAGCAACCTGCCACTACCTCTACTGCAACCACAGGGGATGCACCACATAGAAGTAGTAGGAAGAGAAAGGCTAAGGATTTGTGATCACGAAGGGTATGCACAAGGGTGTCTGACAGACTGTCATGTTTTTCAATTATATTTGGTTTTTGTTCAAGTCACATTAAATGTTATCGTTCTCACCATTACTGCCATGTCTTGCCCATTCTTGACTGGCTTTTGTGATAGCGCCCTTTCATGTGCTTCATCATGAACAGCAACACTTGATGCCACTCAGTGGGTCACTTTACAGTGGGTGTATGTGTAGTTGCAGGACTGTTTTGTGCAGGGAGGGGGGTTGTTGGTGTTGGCGCTGGTCTTTCCAGGTGGTGTGAGGACTGGACTCTTCTCACTTTCTGATCTTACGAGAACCGTTCACATATGAGTGACTCCATGGCCTCACGAGCTGCCAGGTGAGCCACTGCTCTGTCCATGGATTCGTCCTCCTCCCCCTCCTCCTCCTTAATGGGGATGGCAGATGTGGATGGTGGATGAGGGGATGAGGCCTCCTCAACCGGTACCCCTCTTTGTAGCACTATGTTGTGCAGGACACAACACACTACTATAATGTGACCCACTCTCGCTGGTGCATATTGAAACACTCCCCCAAAACGATCGAGGCACCAAAATCGCATCTTGAGCAGTCCTATCGCATGTTCAATGATAGACCTGGTGGGGATGTGGTTGTCATTATATCGATGCTGTTGCTCGCTGATGGGGTTCCTCAGAGGTGCCATGAGCCATGTGTGCAGGGGGTAACCCTTGTCCCCATGGAGCCAGCCCTTAAGGGTGTTCAGTGCATGGAAGAGGCCCGGGATGTTGGACTTCCTCAGAATGAAGGAATCGTGGCAGCTGCCAGGGAATCTAGTGCACACGTGAAGGAATCTTTTGTGGTGGTCGCAAACGAGCTTAGTGTTGATGGAGTGATACCCTTTTTTGTTGATGAACAGAACTGGCTCTTGTGGAGGTGCTCGGATTGCAATATGGGTGCAATCGATTGCACCCTGTACCCGTGGGAAGCCAGCCACAGAGTGGAATCCCACTGCCCTCTCCATCTAGCTGAGGCTGTCCATGGGGAAGTTGACGTACTGTGAGGCCCTGCAAAACAAGCTGTCGGTGACCTGCTTTATGCACTTGTGTGCAGATGACTGAGAGACCCCGACAATGTCACTGGTGGCACTCTGGAATGATCCGGAGGCGAAGAAGTTGAGGGCAGTGGTGACTTTAACTGTGACGGGTAATGAGATGCCACTTGGCTCAGCGGGGAGCAGCTCAGCATGAAGGAGGCTGCAGATGTTCGCAACCACATGGCGACTCACTCTCAGCCTCCATATGCACTGCTTCTCAGAGAGGTCCAGGAAGCTGAGCCTCGGTCTGTAGAACCTCTGATTAGGGTAGCGTCTCTTTTGATGTCCTCTGTGCTCTTGTGCGGGTCGCTGTGTTGTGGAGCTCCAAGTGGTGGAAGTGCACACCGTGCCTGGCGAGGATGGTGATGCTCCTCGTCCTCGGATGTAGTGGTAAATGCAGCCATGGGGCCCCCATCCTGATGGTGTCAGTTTAAGGGGGTCCGAAAAGTTGGTAAATATGTGTAAACAGTAGAATTCTGAGTGGAAACCAAAGAACTCCCGACCAAAAGTTTGAGAGAACTGAGTACCCTGCTGCAATAACTCACCTTTTATCCCCATCTGTCAAACAGGTATTATTAAATATCCAAATGGCTGCTGGCTGAAACACGTCTCTTACAACATGGAGTGTTTCCCACAGCACGGGAAACATGCTGAGGCTGAATGAAAATCGCTCCCCTGCCTCAATCACCATGAGATTAACAACTTCAAGAACCTCAATAAGTACTTTAAATAGCAGCCCGCCGGCTTTAATTGCCAGTGGGACTTCCGCATTCCAGAAGCTCACACGCACACAGATGCACCTGTGTGAAATGCGGAAGTCGGAGGGTTGGAGCCGACTTCCTTACCCGCTCGGGATTTCCCTGATTTTCCTAGCCCCCCCACCCCCAACGCACCCGCACTTCGGTTTGAAAATTGAGTCCACTGTGTGCTTTAGGGAATAGCAGGTCCTGTGTCTATCTGTATCGTTAAAAGTCTTGCATCTCGTGCGTCTGTTATGTCATCGCACTGAAAGGCATCACATCTCGAAAGCATTACAGTTAACTACTGATAATATAAAGCCATAAATTATTTGTTAATTATCCAACAATTTGAATCAAGCATTGAGAAATAACACAGCAAAGTGGGAATGTTGTGCTATAAAACAGGATTATCAGAACATTTTTGAATTAAACAACTTTGAATTAAGAATATCTGGAAATTATGATTTGCACAAATATCCAAGTTGCACAAGTTAACCAAGCTGATTGGCTCAAATATCCCATTGACTAAATGGAAATAGCAATTCCAATCACAGGATGGGTCGGAAACATCACAAGAACAACTCAATTGAATAAGATTTTTTCAAAGCAATCGTTTGCAAACAAAATCAAATTGCTCAATTTTTTAAAGCAGGAATATGAAATAAAACTAGCAGTTAATATAAAGGGATATAGGAAGGATCCTTTTACAAGCACACAAGAAGTAAAAGAATGGTCAAAGAGCTGGTAGGACTACTTCGAGCCTAAAAGGAGGTCAAGTGGCTAGAAAGGGTATGACAAAGATACTTGGTATGTATTTTGCTTCTGTTTTTACAGAGGAAAGGAATAGTAGGACTGTAGGAGTATCTGATGAGGATGCGGAAGGGCCACTACTAATGGTAAATATGAGAAAAGGAAAAGTCTTACTAAAAAAGTTAAAGTCGAAAAACCTCAACCCAGAATATTGAGTGACATTGGGGAGGACATAGTGGGGGTACTAACCATAAATTCTCTAAAAATCTTTGGAGATGGGAATTACACAAATGGACTGTGGGGATAGAAAATATGTGATACTACTGTTTAAGAAAGGGCAAAAAGATAAGGGATATAGGCCAATTGGCCTTACTTCAGTTATGTTAGGATTCATAATATGGGACGAAATTAGTGAACACTTCTAAAGGCACGGATCATTCAGGAAAAGCCACTTTGGATTTATAAAGGGCACGTTGTGCTTGACTAATTGAATTCAATTTTTTTTGACGAAGTCACAAGAATGTTTGGATCAAAGGATGGCACATATATCAATTTTCAGATGACACTCGATAAGATAAGAGGCTTGTACGCAAAAAATAAAGCAGATGGTATTAAAGGGAATGTAGCTGCATGGATTGAGAGATGATGAGTGCACAAGAAAGCAGGCAGCTGAGTAAATTAATATTTTTCAGATTGGCAGGATGTGGTTAATAGTTTTTCTCAGGGATCTGTGCTGAGACCTCTAAATCATTTATATAAACGATTTGGACAAAGGCACAAGAGGAACGATATCAAAGTTTGCTTATGAAACCAAATCAGGAGGAGTAGCAAATGAGACACGAAGTTTGGAGATTTCAGGAGGATATCGGTGAATGGAGTGGGTGGATAGGTGGTCGAATGCATTTCCATGCAGAGACTCATGATGCAGTCCATTTCAGGAAAAAGAACAGTGAAAGGATTCTTAACAGAATGGGCAACCTGAGAGCTGTGGAATTGCAGTTATTTAGATGATTTGAAGTAAGAGTGCAGGTAGAAAAGGCCATTAAAAAGCAAATGCGATTCTGAGTTTTATAAATAAGCGGGTTAAATAAAAAAGCTAGGAAGTGATGTTGAGTTTGTACAAGTCTTTGGTTAGGTGGTAATTGTTGTATTGCATGTAATTTAGGTCACCCCATTATCGGAAGAATGTTAGAGCAATGAAAAGGGAACAGTGGAGATTTACAAAAGTGATACAAAAAATGAGAGATTATAGTTATGAATAAGGGCAACTAAAATTGGAGCTCTCTTCCCTGCAACAGAAAAAGTTAAAGGGGGAACTTAGTACACTTTTCCTATATTACAGTGACTACACTTCAAAAGTAATTTATTGGCTATAAAGCACATTGTGACAACTGGAGGTCATGAAAGGCACTATATAAATGTACATATCCAAACTATAGGCCATTGACTCCCTATGTCCTGTGAAACTTATTAATTGAACTTACGTACCCAGGCAACTCAGTTCTTTTGCGCTTACATTTCGTACTTGCTCATTTGTATTGTTAGAATTTCATGGACCTCAAAGGACAGTTCTTAGTTCCACTGTCTCATTGGTGGATGAATCCTGAAGCAGTACATGTATTAATATCAACAGCATGAAATGTATGCATATAATGGTAACACTGACTTGAAACTTTACAGGTGGTCTGTAAGACTCGACAGTGTGCCTCCAGGCCACAAAGATTTAAAAAAAAACTTGAATACTCCTGTAGAAGAGGTTTCCAACATTACAAAAGTTTTGAGAGGGTAAAATGGCGGCAGATTGTTTCCACGAGATGACAAATCAGTTACAAGGGCTGCAAACGTGGATTACGATTCGATGAAGTGGGAGTTAAATTTTCAGACACAGGGTTGTAAATTGGCTCGGGGCCAGGACGCAAAACAGGCAGTACTGCATCGCATATTATACATTCCGCTCGATATTCAGTTCCACTGATTTGCAATAGAATTGAATATCACGCGTGTCATACAATGGTCGGCAAAAGTGATTCTGCCAATATTGTGTCCGAGGCCAAGTCCAATTTTACCCCAGAGAGTTAATTAGACCACGCATACTCTCCTAGAAGAAATTAAAACTAGTCATGAACATAGGAACATAGGAACAGGAGTAGGCCATTCAGCCCCTCGTGCCTGCTCCGCCATTTGATAAGATCATGGCTGATCTGTGATCTGCCTTTGGCCCATATCCCTGAATACCTTTGGTTGCCAAAAAGCTATCGATCTCAGATTTAAATTTAGCTATTGAGCTAGTATCAATTGCCGTTTGCGGAAGAGAGTTCCAAACTTCTACCACCCTTTGTGTGTAGAAATGTTTTCTAATCTCACTCCTGAAAGGTCTGGCTCTAATTTTTAGACTGTGTCCCCTACTCCTAAAATCCCCAACCAGTGGAAATAGTTTCTCTCTATCCACCCTATCCGTTCCCCTTAATATCTTATAAACTTCAATCAGATCACCCTTTAACCTTCGAAACTCCAGAGAATATAACCCCAATTTGTGTAATCTCTCCTCGTAACTTAACGCTTGAAGTCCGGGTATCATTCCAGTAAACCTACGCTGCACCCCCTCCAAGGCCAATATGTCCTTCGGAAGGTGCGGTGCCCAGAACTGCTCACAGTACTCCAGGTGCAGTTTGATCAGGGTTAGTCAAGTTTGTCATTTTCTGTTAGAATTGCCCTCCAAAAGGTTCTCCCCTGGCGCTGACCCTGTCGATGGGGCCAAAAGGTCTGTTCTTTTTCCAGAGTTCGCGTTCTTTAACTGAGGCAGGAAGCACTAGCCCTTGTTGACAAATTGTGTGTGTGTGTGTGTGTGTGTGTGTGAATGAAGAGTGAGTGAGTGAGTGATGCATCACGGGAGTTCTAATTTTAACGACTCTTTGGTGAAACTACAATATCTAGAGTGTACCAAACAACTCACATCACATGGCAACCAGACAAAAGAAAAATACAAAATCAACAGTGAGAAACAAAAAGAAAAAATCAGCTATTTATACAGGCAGATTAAAGATCCTTCAACTCGGTCTAGTAATGCTAGCGTCTGTTGACAAATTCCGTGTCTGAAAAAGACGCATCAGGTGAGTTGCAGTTTGAAAGAAAAAAGAAGAAAGAAAGAATTACATTTATACCGCACCTTTCATGTCCTCAAGAAAGGTACTTCGTAGGCAATGAAGTGCTTCTGAAATGTAGTCACTGTTGTAATGTAGGGAAATGTGTCAACCAATTTGTGCACAGCAATGACCCACAAACAGCAAAGAGATATATGACCACATAATCAGTTTTTGGTGGTGTTGGTTCAGTGATAAAAGTTGGCCAGGGCACTGGGAAGGCTCTTCTGCTCTTCTTTGAATAGTGGCACGGGATCTTTTATGTCTACTTGAGAAGACAAGTGGTGCCTTGGTTTGATGCCTTATCTAAAGATGGCACTTCCGGCAATGCAGCACTCCCTCAGTACCACAATGAAGTGCCAATCTAGCCTATGTGCTCAAGTCGCTGGAGTGGGGCTTGAACCCATGATTTTCTGACTCACAGCTGGCACTGTTGCATCTCTCGTGATCTATAGTAAGCCGGAATGTACTGTGGCAACCCGGATCAAATGACAAATGGTCAAAAAACATTTCAAATAATAACCCTGAGGCAGAAGCACAAGGGGAAAACAAATCAAACAAAAATATTATTTTGTTCAGCATTTGTTATAATTTAAACTGATAAGTCTGAAATTATAATTCTAAAGATGCTACTTGAGATGATATTTGTTCTGAGACATTTAGATACTGAGCTGAAACATTGTGGCCAGACTAGTCAGTCAGTCAGTTAGGCCCAGACCACAGTGAATGAGCACTTGATCTAGCTGCAGGTGTCCTTTCTAGGGCAATGCTATGGTCAATAATAAGGGGGCATAGATTTAAAGTAGAAGGATTAGAGTGGAGCTGAGGAAAAAATTTTTCCACCCAGAGGGTGATGGGGGTCTGGAACTCACTGCCTGAAAGGGTGGTAGAGGCAGAAACCCTCAACTCATTTAAAAAGTACTTGGATGTGCACTTGAAGTACCATAACCTGCAAGGCTACAAACCAAGTGCTGGAAAGTGGGATTAGGCCGGGTGGCTCATTTTCAGCTGGCACAGACACGATGTTGCCCAATGACCTCCTTCTGTGCTGTAAATTTTCTATGATTCTATGATACACCCAATGGCAGCTTCAGCGAGAACTACAAATCCACCATGGGATGCAAGACTGAGAAAAAACATTTCTTCAAGGTTCTGGGGAGGGTGGAGAGATAAATAAATACATATATAAATAAATATGTGTATCATGCGAGGAGAGTGGTCAAAAATTGTATAATACCGTAAATAATGGAGAATAAAAGGTTTTGGGGAGGTTTTGTAAAATTGCAGGTAATGCTTTGATAAATATTGGGGCTGAGTCCGAAGCTCAGTATAAAGGGGGTGAAGTACACTGGGTCTCCACCCCTTTCTGTGGCCCTTTGATTTCTCGAGCTTCCCTGGGAGGCATGGGGCAGACCAGGGTCGAACAATGTCATATAAATGAGGCAGTGAGGGGATTGCCAAGCCTCCCACCTCAATGTCCTCTTCTCTCATGATTTGGGTAACTGTGTTCAGGAATGAGTCAAGAGGGCTGTATTGGCCTTGCTCCTTCAGATTGGAGGGTGGCAATCTGAGGGGACTTGGCTGCAATGTTGGCAGGTAGGAGGGCAAGTCTTTTTTTTTCAGGACTGTGCTGGGAGTGTGACCAGGCCATATTAATGGCCCGGCCCAGCGAATTCAGGCACACCTGTTCAGCACCTGGTATAGGAGCGCCACAAAAATAGGCCCCATTATATCTGTGAGGCTTATAACTTTCACTATCAATAATGTGTGTTATATTTTTACCTCAAGTAAGGCATGTGATATAAATCATATATTCCTCCAGTTAATTTGCTGTATTACATGGATGTGCAAGCTCCACTTGTGTTTAGGCAGCAGCGGGACTGCGATAAAGCATCAGAAATCACACTCCCATCCCCGACTCTCCTTGAGGAACACCAGAGTAGACCTACTTATGTATAAGATAAAGTAAGGGGGGTGTGTGTATGTGTGTGTGTGTGTGTGAGACAAAGTCACATGGAAGGAGTGGCAGTTCTTACAAGAAAAGAAAACATGTCAATCACATGATATGAGGAGATGGCTTTCTGAGAAAATAAATTGAGGGGGAAATCGATTGCAGTGTAAGTGGCAGCAAGGGTGCCCAGAAGGACACTTGACCCACTTCATACAGAGGTGCTGTCAATTTTGTTGAAGGGTTACGCAATTCCAAATGCGAAGTGTCTGTTATTACCATGAATGGAAAAGGCCTTGAAATATTTAATATAGTCCCAAGTCAAAGACAAACACTTGGAAAAATTCCCATGACAGGGAGGAAGATGTTTACAGGGAAATGAAATCTCTCTCTTACCTCAATCTTCACTATTGTATAGATTATCCTGTTAAAATTATTATGTGCTTTGTTTGTTAATGTATAAAATACCTGGCACTTTTATCCTTTAAACCATACAGATCTTCTACAAAAAGCAATATCATTAATCGCTGTCATATTAAACACAAAAGTGTATGACCTCAGCTCCATTTAATAAATTAAATAATAAAAGCACTATTGAGTATTTTTGAATAATACTGTAAAGTGCACAGTTAAGAAGCAAAGGTATAAAGTATTCTACACCACTCTATCTGAAGTCACATGAGGAAGATAATGTTTTCTGTTTCAATCAAACATAATTGAATGTGTGTAGAATAGTCTGCACATCAAGAAAGCCTTGTCAAAACTCCTTTATTATTCTTTGCAATCAAACATTATTCACTTTGCCAACTTGTTAGAGCAAGAGGTTTAAACACAATGGACGAGAAATTTGATCGTGTCCGAGTTGGGGCACGATCCTCGGGCAGCGCACGTTGCACACACCGGACAAGTGTGAAGGACCACAGCAAATTGGTCCTGGCCTCACTCGGACAGTACCGGTGAGCTCTGGGTGCCGTTTCAGCCCCAGCAGCAGCTTGCCTGTCACAGGAAAGCAGCAAGATTGGCCAGGTCGGTCACCAGCTAAGGGCCTCAGGTGGGTCCGGGCGGAGAGGAGGAGAGGCAATCAGAAAGGGGGATTAGATGTGGCCAGCAGTGACCGGCGGTGTTAATATGGAGCCAAGAGGAGCATTCCTGCTCATCCTGGCTGCACAATAAGGCAAGTAAAATAATTTTAACTTACCTTTTGGGTGGCAGATTCCAGCGGCCCCTTTAAGGACCACTGGTTTGATTGCTGAGTACCTAAAGAAACTGACCGCAGTATGCATGGTGCATACTGCAGTCATTTGTAGTCCAATTTGGCAAAAGGGGCTCAAACAGGCGTTTGGCCCCAGATTTGCATACTCAGTCGGCCTATTGCCAGTTTCAGGCGTGTGACCTGGACGACTATTGAGCAGTCCTAACCAATATGGTAGGTGGCACACTTCCGGCGTGGAATACGCGTGCCCTGCCGCCCACCATATTGCACCTTGAAGCACCCATTTTATGCATGTAAAATGGACGCTGCATCATTGGATATCTAAGCCAATGAATCCTTTCTGTTCCACAAGGGTTTGTGTGCACAGTTGTTGAAAACTTTCTGAGAGCAATTTTCCTTTGTTTTATTACACTGTACTTTGTAAACTGGGATTAGGCCTTGTCCACGACATGACCAACAGTCATTCAAGCTTTTAAAGATAAGTTATGTAGCATCTTTGAACAGTCCTAAGAAAAGAAGCAAAATTATTGTACCGAGCAAAGAGTTCAGTGCTTTGTTATATTTTGTCACGGAGTCTGTCAAAACGGGATGGTGCAGTAAATGTGCACTGCGCAGAAAAGACGTCAGATGAAGTGTATAGAACAGACACAAAAGGTGCTAATGTCGAGTCAGGGCTAATTGATGCCACAGTCTATTCAGTAATTAAAAATACAATCAAACAATAGTCCAATAAAACTTATCACAAAGCCTGCCACCATGTTTATTTCCTCTACTGTTATCTCCGTTATAATACACTATTCATATAACTTGATTTTCTCTTTGAAGATTAACCTTCAAAGGGAAAAATCCAAGAGCCACAAGCACAGCATGAGACAGCACCTCAACACAGGCGTGTGCGTTATAATTAACACAGACTTAACTGATGCTACTGAATTTACAATCGCTTTGCTCCTACAATAGGACTTTAAACTAGTAAGGGTGGGGTGGGGAGGGAGGAATCTGGGGAAGATAAAATAAATCTGAAGAAAAAAGAAAGTAGGAAATGAGAGTAAAGGTCAGATCAAGTTAAGGAATAAGAGTAACATGAACGGTCAGGGAACAAATACCGTTATGGTATACAGCAAAAAAATGACAAAAAAAGGAATGTAAGTAACATTAAGATAGAATCAGAATCCATGTGGATTGAGACAAAGGATAAGAAGGGATCGATCACTTTAATAGGTATATTCTACAGATCACCTAATAGTGAGGGGAAGTGGAAGATGAAATATGCAGACAAATCTATGAAATGAGTAAAAAAAATTGAATAATAATCATGGGAGATTTTAACTAACCCCAAATAAACTGGCAACAAGAGGTAAGAAAATTGAGTTTTTAAAATGTGTACATGACTCCTTAGCCAGTATGTGGGAAGCCCAACAAGAGAGGGATCACTGCTGGACCTAGTAATGGGAGATGAACCAGAATAGATAAGAGAAGTAAGCGTAGGGAAACATGTAGGCAATAGCGATCATAACATAATAAGGTTTAAAATAATGATTGAGAATTACATAGGTAAGACAAAGACCAAAGCAAGAGATTGGAAAAAAAAACCTAATTTTATGGGGATGAGGATGGAACAAGGGCAGGTAAACAGGAAAAAAAAATGACAGACAAAGAAATAGAACAGCAGTGGGTAATATTTTAAAACAGTAATCAAGAGAGTTCAGGAGAAGAATATTCCTCCAAATACCAAGAACAAACTAGCCAACAATGAAACACCATGAATGAATGAAGAGGTAAGGGTAGAAAGGCATACTCTAAGTACATAGACAATAAAGGAAAGGATGACAAAAGGGAATATACAAAGAGGTTCGGAAAGAATTCAAAGAATTAGGAAAGCAAAGAGGAACTACGAGATTAAATTATCAAGGAATATAAAAAGGGATAGTAAGGTATTCTACAGACACATAAATAACAAAAGAAAAATCCAAATAGGGATAGGGCCACTAAGGGATGCACATAATAAACTCACAGGTAACGACAGTGAAATGGCAGAAATATTGAATCGTTACTTTGCCTCCATATTTATCAGGGAGACTAACAAGGTGGGCAGCACATTAGAAGAAGAGATTGAAAAAGATGTTAAAACATTTAAGATCGAAAGGGGGGAGATAATCGATAAACTAATCAAACAGGGAGGATAAGTCCTCTGGTCCAGATGGATTGCATCCACGAATATTAAAAGAAGATAGGGAGGAGATAGCAGAGGCACTATTACATATATATAAAAAATTCACGAGAAAAGGGAATAGTGCCAGGGGACTGGCGAACAGCTGAAGTTATTCCTATATTTATAAAAGGGAGATAGAACAAGTCCAGGGCACTATGGACCAGTTAGCGTAATGTTGGTGGTAGGAAAGGTGTAATAGAAAGACATCTGGAAAATGAAAATATAATGAAGAATAGTAAGCACAGATTTCAGAAGGGAAGGTCATGCTTAACCAACCTTAATGAATTCTTTGAAGAATTAACAGAAAGAGTAGACAAGGGTAATGTAGTAGTTGTAATATATTTGGATATTCAAAAGGCCTTTGATGAGGAATCGCATTGTAGACTCACAGCTAAGGTGAGAGCATGTGGAATCAGGGGACAGTTAGCAGAATGGATAGCTAGCTGGCTACAAAACAAAAGAGAGTAGGGGTTAAGGGTAGTTACTCAGATTGGCAAAAGTTGGGAAGTGGCGTTCCACAGGGATCGATGCTGGGATCATTGTTGCTCACATTTTACATTAGATTCAGGAATCGGAAGTACAATTTCAAAATTTGTAGCTGACCCCAAATTGGGTGGTATAGTTAATAAAAGGGAAGAATGCATCAAGATGCAAGATCATTTTAATAAACTTGCAGAATGGGCGTGTAATTGGCAAATGAATTTCAATATAGATAAGTGTCAGTTGGTGCATTTTGTTAGGAAGAATAAGGAAGCCACATACTGCTTGGATAATAAGAATCTAAGCAACAGAGAGGGGCAAAGGGATCTAGGGGTACAAATACACAAATCACTAAAAGTAGCGACGCAGATAAATAAGGCCATGATAAACACAAATCAAGCTCTGGGTTCATTTATTGGACCAATTCTGATTAATTCACTGGATTTGTTTGTCCTTGTGTAGGCATCAATCATCCAACTAACATCTCTAGTGTCAGCCGTGACTCAGTGGTAGCACTCTGAGTCGGTCGGTCTCTGAATACTGGGTGGACTTCCAGCGAAGTACTCACATCTGATGGGAGTGGAATAGCCATTCACCCGTCATAGCTCCGGTGAGCAGGAGATCTGAGCTCCGCTCACTGAAAACTGGATTGACATGCACAGGGGTATTTGCGTTCACTGGGAGTGGAATAGTGACCTCCCATCATATCAAGCCGGTCCTCCTGGTAGGAGGTTGTGAGTCAAAAAGATGGTGAATCAGAAGGTTTTTGCAGGAAGAAAGGGAAGTGGAGAGGCATTGGGTTTTAAGAGACTGAATTCCACAGAGTACGGTTATGGGGAGGGCGGTGGGGGGAAAGGTTGAAGGAGGTTGCAGAGTGAGGGTGAAATGGACAAATACAATTGGAACAGAGATGATAGTTATCAGATGTAATGATATGATAACCCTTATGAATGGGAATGACTTTGAACTGCAAAAATAGGAAAATTTAAACACTTCGGCAATATTGAGACTCATAAAACTACACGGCAGATTTTGTTGTATGCTCTCTATGTCTCCCCTACATACTCATAGTAAAACTAATCCTAGAAATTACTATTGGTGATATTAATGGATAAAAACTCAAGGCCTTCATATGACATTCCTCTGTCTGCTGTTTTAGTGGGTTTAAATGAGCTAACGCTGGCATTAAATTGGTGTTCGAGGTATGCCACACGAACGCATTATGTTTTTGCCCATTAATGTCACCAATAGTAATTTTCAGGCTGAAATGTTAGCTAAGAAATTTTTGTAAATCAGCCACCAGCTCATTTGACAATTCTCAGTCGACAGATCGAGAAGCAGAGAAAAACGTTATCACAAACCAATGCTTTGTCTTGTGATTATCAAAATCAAAACAGGAGATGCAGATCGACAAGACTAAGGGGAGAGAACGGGGCACCGGGATTAGTTTAGATTGCTCTTGTGAAAAGCTGGCACAGATACAATGATCTGGATGGCCTTCTTCTGTGCTATAAATTTCTAGGGTTCTATTAGCACCATACAACTACACTGTACACTTAATCATTAATTTTCAATCTCCCTCTCTGTGTCAATAATCTGTAGCATTTCATTTCTCATAATCTAATCTATCTTAGTATTCTTTAATTATTATATAGAAGTTAGAACAGCTGCATTCAGGAATTATTGCACAACATTCCCCTGCTCCAAAGGAATCCAACATTTCCCAGTGAACAGACCTTTAAAATAACAAAAAACATATAATAGTCAACTGGGTTGATAATGCTTAAATTTGATTGCTGAATAATCAAAAGAGCTAGAATCAGAAATGAAGACATCTGTAAAACAGTTGGAGCAGCTTCAGTGCAAATCTTCATCAAAAGATAACTAACTAATATGGTTCAGTCAAGTACAAAGGCAGAATCTCAGTAAAATGGTCACCTGGGCTCCATGTACCAGTGCCACAGGAAGAAAGAAAAGATCTAGAGGAAAACCAAGACCAAGGGTGCTTCCCCAGAGTGAAGAATCCAATAGTAAAGAGTCATTAAAAAGGCTTCTCAAATTGGGTAAATCCCATCAGGAATAAAATCTGCGAGGACAACAGAAAGAAAAGAAAACAGCTAGGAAGTTTAATGGGCCGTTCACATGCTGGTTCAGACAGAACACATGTTTTTTCACAGCATGTCACTGCTGTGGTGCACTATATTTAGTTTCCATGTTATGAAATGATGCTGTATTTTGCTGTGAACATTAATGCTCCCAGATGATAAAACTCCAAAAGTTTCCTTCCCGAGTCTCATCACATTTGTAGAAAACATTTCGCTGTATTCACCGTAGCACTAGGACAAAGTGGTGGTAGCAATGCTGGAATTTTTTGCCAAAGTGAAGGCTGGAAAATATGAAGATATTATTTTGTTGCTTCTACAATAAAATAAGAGAGAGAAAAAATCGTATCTGGTCACTCTCTAGCATCACCATAAATGCAGTCAAAAAGAACAGATTTACGACGCTACTGTACGTAATGACCAGAGCAATTACTTCTCTGGCGATGTTTTGATTATATTAATCCTGTTGGGTTTTATTCTGGTCAAATTTTTGACTTTTTTTTTCTAGCTACGGTTTGTACCATTGCTAGAAGTTAAGGTTATAATTTGAGCTCTCTCCCAAAATTTTAAACTTGCATTCACAGCAAAAGGGCAGTTTCCATAACCTGACAGAGTTCCCTGTGAACTGAAACTTGGACACTTTTACACCTTTATGCATGCTATGAATGTGCTAGCATGCAACAAGACTAACTCTTTTTACAGTGTCATTACACATGAGAGACTACATGACAGCCCAACATTCTCCTCCTTTCCACTACAAAATGTGATAAATATCACACTGTCAGACCTTCATGTTCAGGTTAAAACTAACAGCCAAACTTACTTACAGGGAACTGAACAATGTGGGTCTGCTACTCAGTCATATTCCTATCCTTGCTTTGAAGCCTAATCAGACACATTTAAACCCCTCAGATAAAGAAACAGTCTGTGCCCGCATGCAACAAGACCTGGATAACATCCAGGCTTGGGCTGATAAGTGGCAAGTAAGACAAGTGCCAGGCAATGACCATCTCCAACAAGAGAGAGTCTAACCACCTCCCCTTGACATTCAACACCTTTACCATCACTGAATCCCCACCATCAACATCCTGGGGGTCATCATTGACCAGAAACTTAACTGGACCAGCCACATAAATACTGTGGCTACAAGAGCAGGTCAGAGGCTGGGTATTCTGTGGCGAGTGACTCACCTCCTGACTCCCCAAAGCCTTTCCACCATCTACAAGGCACAAGTCAGGAGTGTGATGGAATACTCTCCACTTGTCTGGATGAGTGCAGCTCCAACAACACTCAAGAAGCTCAACACCATCCAGGACAAAGCAGCCCACCACCCAAAACATTCACTCCCTTCACCACTGGCACACCGTGGCTGCTATGTGTACCATCTACAGGATGCACTGCAGCAACTCGCCAAGCCTTTTTCGACAGCACCTCCCAAACCCGCGACCTCTACCACCTAGAAGGACAAGGGCAGCAGGCACATGGGAACAACACCACCTGCACGTTCCCCTCCAAGTCACACACCATCCCGACATGGAAATATATTGCCGTTCCTTCATCGTCGCTGGGTCAAAATCCTGGAACTCTCTACCTAACAGCACTGTGGGAGAACCTTTACTACACGGACTGCAGAGGTTCAAGAAAGCGGCTCACCACCACCTTCTCGAGGGCAATTAGGGATGGGCAATAAATGCTGGTCTTGCCAGTGACGCCCACATCCCATGAACGAATAAAAAAAAAATTTAAAGGAACAACAGATTCTTCTTAGCGGCCAGGCAATTTTCTGTCTTCAAAGTACTGCCCTCCAAATTAGGAATCTTTCAAACTCCAGATTGCTTTCCCTATTCGATATTACCAAAACTTCGTACACTTTTCTGCGATCACACTGGGTGGGGGGCGAAATTCTACTTCCTGGCAATTTTAGTAAAGAAAATCGGCAAGAGTGCAAATCGGAAATTTATACTCAAAGTGGCTTTTTTTGCTACAATTATCAACAGGAGGAAATTCAATTCAATGCTCCCAACTCTATTTAACACATGTTTGTCATTACTGCATTAACTTCATCAGATATAATGGATTCTCCTTGAATAAATTATTCATTTTATGGTTCCCCAATGAATGAAGATAACTTTCTAACTAAAGAATGATAAAGTTAACTCAACTATCAAGGCCTCTCTCAGAAGCAAAATTAATTCTGTATTCTATGGCGCTCCATCAAATATTTCCAAGTAGAAATTGCTTTGAGTGCACTTTCATGTGCAGAATGGGTGCTGTTCTCAAAGCGCCCATCCAACACATGACCGCAAAGAAGATGAAGACATTGAGGGCCCACACGGACCTTTTAAGTGCACTGGGCTGCCTGCCTGAAAGCTTGTGCGCAATGTTGGAGAGCGTGGTGGAGTCCAGCTCCAACTTGTGTGCTGTCTTTGTGCACGGCATCGAGACCATGCAGTCAGCCATGGAGCGAATGGTCAGCTCTAAGAATACTGCAGGGGGGCCCACAGCGATGGAGCCTCTGATGACAGCTTCGATGGAAGCTCAGACTGCTGCCATCTTCACTCTGGGGTCGAGCATCTCCTGGCTTCCAAAGGGGAGCATAGATAGCGGCTTCAAGAGCCTCCCAACACGCCTGCACTCTGTTCTTGCTTAGAACAGCGGTAGTGCTGGGCTCAGCCCCCTGAAAGTGGCATTGGCTTCATGGGAGAGGCACCTGCTGTCCTTTCTCAGGATGACAGCATGCCTGCTCCCCCATTTGTTGGTGCCAGACAGCTGGGCCAGACCGCCCTGGCTGAAGCAGCATCCTGGCAGTCCGCAGCCAGGTCCTCAATGGCCAGAGCTCCGCGAGGTAACATTTTTATGGCCATCGCAGGTGCCTCAGCAGCCTCTCACCTCCCACTGAGGAAACACCTCATAGGAGCACTCAAATAGGTAAAAGAGCACACAAGATAGGCACTAGGGTTTTGCATAAGGGTGATTTGTAGATATCAGTCATGTAATTATTTGTCAAACCAAGAATGGAGTCTGTTGGGAGTAAAAATGTTTGGTTTTGGTATAGCTGTTGGTCTTCATAATCTTAGTGATATGACAGGAACATGCAAGTTATACTGTTTGAGGGCATCGATATGGTAGCTGTCAGGACCGGGTTCTGGGTCTGGCAGCTCGCTGTACTGCTGGCTGTGTTCTTCTTCTGCATCGTCCGGCTCTTAATTTCCTTCTTCCTGCTCCACTTATTCTTCCTCAGGCAGTCCCAAGGCAACTTCCCTTTGTAAGGCAAGATTGTGGCATACGCAAACGGACCCCAGTGGGTTGTTCAATCAGAAGCTTTGTTGCTGCACGGCTCTCATTATATTGGTGTTCCGCATCTGTGCCCGGGTTCTGGATGGGGTCATGAGCCAGTTGGTGAGGGTATAGGCCTCGTCTCCCAGCAGCCAGCCATCCAATGGTCTGGGTGGAACAGAGAGGGTCTTGAGGACTGGCCAGCATGAAAGTGTCATTACTACTGCCAGAAAATTGGGCAAAGAACTGCTTGAGACGCTGCCTGTGGTCACAAACAAGTTGAACATTTAATAAATGGATGCCCTTTCTGTTGAGAAACAGAGCTAGTTCCTGATGGGGGAAAAAAATCCCCTTATTAAGTCTAAAGAACCAAATTTATGAGCCGTTTCAGATTCGAACCATCTGAATTTTAAATGGTTGGAAACTGAAAAACTAATTGACCTGTATGCTCATTCTAACTGATAGCCATTATCCCTCTCATCCCAGCAACCTGCTTTTACTGGTCGGAACAATGTTAAATCAACCCATTTATTCTATCCACAGCAGGATCCTACAACCATTATCCTGCTGTGAATGTCACAAATCTTCAGCCAGATTCATCCAGTTAATTTCCACTCCGGATAAGTTCAGCCTCTCTTTTATTATTACATCCTTCTTGATGTCTAATCTCACTCCACTTTTGGGATTGGAAGCAAATCAAATTTTAAAAAAACTCAAAAATTCGATGTGTGAGGGATCACAGGAAACGAGCAATATAATTTACAAAGTGGTTTGAGAGGAAGTCAAGGAATTTTAGATTCTCTGGTGATATTTGATAAGTAACCTTTTCTCTCTAAATTGTATCACTTCTAAAATAATTTGCAAAAAGCTTTTTTCTTTAACAACTTTTAAAAAGCTGCGATCTAATAATAACCCAAGCACTAAGCTGAATGAATTGAGGAGGTTACAAGTACTCACCAGGTTTGTGAGGGATAGAGATTCCGCCCAACCGATTGTGCTGGTGGGGGCACGGTCCATTTTGAGGGGGTGGGGGGGGTTTGGGGGAAGGGGAACCCAGTGCGGCAGTGACCCAGGTTGGTTTTTGTGGAGCCCACAGGAGCAGTCCCAGACCCAGAAAAATAAATAAGAGCTTGTTTTCAGGGCTTCTCTTCAGCTGGACCGCTAGCTAAAACCGCATGGAGAGCGCACGGTGCATGCTCCACCCAGTTGAGTCCGAAAATGGCAATCAGTGTTCTATGTACGTCATAAGGTACTTTTGCATATTAAATG
Organism: Heptranchias perlo; assembly: GCF_035084215.1. Lineage (NCBI taxonomy): Eukaryota > Metazoa > Chordata > Chondrichthyes > Hexanchiformes > Hexanchidae > Heptranchias > Heptranchias perlo. The sequence goes on along the minus strand of NC_090328.1, from coordinate 19,859,946 downwards.
GGTCCACCGCCTCACTCTGGCGCCCAGAGGTAGACCCCATAGAAGGTAGCCATGGCAACACCGTTAGTGGAAACAGGGCAGGAAGTCATACCCCCATTTTCGTGGCCTTACCACCCTGTTTCTGCCAGTTGGGGGGCCTCATAATCTCTTCCCACCCCCCCCACCTCCCTCCCCTCACATGTGTAATCATAGGAAGTGAAATGAATTACAATGCTGTGCTTTTCTATTTTTTCTTCTTTGCAGCACTTACTTCATTGCAATTTGACAACTCTTACTCTGATCCAGCTACATCCCTAATTCAATTTTTATACTGTGGGAAGCTGCAGTCCAAATGCTCACACGTCCTTCTGTGACTGATTAAGTAGACTGCGAGTGATCAATTCTAATAATGCTGTCAAGTCAGTGGCAAAAAGATAGGATTCCAAGAGGAAAAAAACTCTTGAGGTTTTCATTAGCAAAAAGCAAACACAGGCAACTTCTAAAACTGTTAAGATTGAGAAGTCGGCTTTGAATTATACGGAACCGACAGTTTGAAATAAAATTCAGCATTACTCATTACAACATTTTCTCCAATGAATTTACCCAACTGAAATGACTTAAGCAATGTAAGAAACTATTAGTTCTTTCAATCCTTTGAGTATATAGTGTTGTCTGCTGTAAAGATTTTTTAATCTTCTACACCTACCAGAAGGCACAGAACAATTAGGTCAAATACCACCTTAAACCATTGAATTAACTAAACCTATTAGCTGTTTTTTTTCCACTTCCAACTTGTGAAGGAGGTTTGGAGATACTTTATTACTCTGCTAGAATCTAGCCCAGGCTTTTTAATTAGGTACGATAAAGCTCAGTTTCCTAATTAAATTATCTATATGTACAAAAGCTTCTCTTCACCCTGTTCCCTTTTTTAAAAATTAAAACTGAAAGTAAGTGAACATACATGGGACCATTGAAAAGATAAGTTTGGAACCTTGCCTTTGAAAACTCAAATTAGGTTTTCAGATTGATAACTCAGTTATGCGATGTAGTCAATGCATTTCCACTCTTGTTTTAATTAACCCTTACACAAAATGCACTGGACATGTATTTACAATGCTTCTCATTTCCCCAGTGGCCAGTGTTGCATTTGCAAAGCACAATTTCGATTATATTCTGCCAATGGCCTGAACAAACATAAATACTGTGGCTACAAGAACAGGTCAGAGGCTGGGTATTCTGTGGCGAGTGACTCACCTCCTGACTCCCCAAAGCCTTTCCACCATCTACAAGGCACAAGTCAGGAGTGTGATGGAATACTCTCCACTTGCCTGGATGAGTGCAGCTCCAACAACACTCAAGAAGCTCAACACCATCCAGGACAAAGCAGCCCGCTTGATTGGTACCCCATTCACCACCCTAAACATTCACTCCCTTCACCATCGGTGCACCGTGGCTGCAGTGTGTACCATCCACAGGATGCACTGCAGCAACTCGCCAAGGCTTCTTCGACAGCACCTCCCAAACCCGCGACCTCTACCACCTAGAAGGACAAGGGCAGCAGGCACAGGGGAACAATACCACCTGCAGGTTCCCCTCCAAGTCACACACCATCCCGACTTGGAAATATATCGCCGTTCCTTCATCGTCGCTGGGTCAAAATCCTGGAACTCTCTACCTAACAGCACTGTGGGAGAACCGTCACCACACGGACTGCAGCGGTTCAAGGCGGCGGCTCACCACCACCTTCTCAAGGGCGATTAGGGAATGGGCAATAAATGCTGGCCTTGCCAGAGACGCCCAGATCTCACGAATGAATAAAAAAAACTGGACTGTGTCAGATATATCTTTCGCACAGAATTAGTTCCTTGCTATTACACCGCTGCGTGCACTTAAAATGGATGCTGTTGATAGAAGGTTGTCAATGTGTATCGATATCTGGGGTGAGACTGATTGGGGTGTGGTGGGAGGGGGGTTGGGCGATAGGCTTTGAAAAAAGCCTTTGATGCCAATTATATACGTATGAGGGGCGAGTTGGCTAAGCTAGTTTGTGAAATTAGATTAAAAGGTATAACAGTAGATAAGCAGTGGCAGACATTTAAAGAAATATTTCAAAATTCTCAATGAATATACATTCCATTGAAAAATAAAACTCCACGGGAAAAGTGATGCATCCGTGGCTAACTAAAGAAGTTAAGGATCGTATTAGATTAAAAGAGGATTTGCAATGTTGCAAAGAACAGTAGTAAGCCTGAGAATTGGTTGGTGGGTGAGTATAAATCTATGGAGCGGCGAGCGCCGTTCATTCGCCTCGCGGAGCAATTTCCGGCCCAATGACATTTCACCAATTTTTTTTCAATGTCTTCAAGTTGTCAGAAGTATAAATGAAGAATGGAACTTCAGATATGTGACAGTTCCAGATCACAATGTTTTCCCATCCGTGGTAAAATATTCCCCCCCTGTGATGTTATGGTAATATAATTTACGCTGTCCCTGTCATTTTTGAGCATGTCTGTTCACTTCTCCCACTGTCTCCTAGGACTGGCGTCTGTTGATAGGCAATGGCAGCCTGATTGGTGGTGTGCAGTGTTAGAATTTCTGTTCCTACTGATGATTGCCTCGCTCAGAGACATTGCTAGGAATATGAAGCTTCTTGCAGAGGGGTACAGAGATTTCATTTTAGGACTTTGGTTAGTTTTTCAAGCATGTGCTAGATATACAAAATACATAAATGCAGATTTTTAAAAAAATCATCCAACAGTTAAATTTTATTGGGACATTTTTTACACTGTTGATAATCAGTTTCATTGCCTTTTGCTGCTTACATTATTGGTAACTATTACTGTTTAATACTTGTGTTGTTTAATATCATGTATAGACTTTGAATCTTAGCATTTTTTAAAATTAAATTTCCATTTCTGGGATATTCTAACTTTAGATTTGCATTCAATTTTTACACGGCAGCTTTCCAAAATGGCGACGGGCCCTATTAGCATATATTAGCATCTGTTATGCATGTTTAGCAGCCATTAGTATCTGTTTGATAATACATGAAAAATGTGGAAATGAATTGTTATGATTTTCATAATCCATCACATACCAGCTGAAAGTACCAGACATGAAGGGAAAGTAATATTTTCCCCATCACATCTCAAGTTGTGAGGGTTTGCATTGAAAAAAAACCCCACCAACGGGGGTTTAAAACCAGGCCCTTTGTTCCTTTTTGCATCAGATATTGTGCTGATAAACTTTCAGAGCTAACTCATTAAAATATCTTAATGAAGTGCATTAAAGTCAATGGAGATTGAGTATTAATGATAATTACCCACCATCATGGATTTCAACAATTTAATTTAAATCAGGTTACTGTCAAGTTACACTAGTCAAGAGAGGGCTGCAGAAGTCGTCTGTACATACTGGAAAGCAAAGATCCTACACACCATAATAATCACAGACTTGCTGCAGCATCTTAATGGTTAGTTATGTTTGATGTGAATTCAGAGTATTACTCTTCATCAGACTGTCCAAGGTGGCAAACACTTTATTGTTTGTCTGGAAGACTTAAACCATACTGGAACGGCTTAAGAAAAGGTGAAAGATATCAAGCAGCTATTATTAATTCAGTGTGCCTTGGGTTCCATAAATAATGGATACTTTGTGGAATTGTGTGGAATATAGTTTTTATTTTCATGAGTGAGCAATGGTCAACTGTATCGAGTCACCTGGGCAATAGGAAAGGCTGCAATTTTGCTTTTTGTACTGAATGGTATATTTTAAACTTAAAAGACAAATTCTTTCACTGGGCAGTCATTATACACAGAAATTGCCAGACGAGAAAAGACCAAGGTCTGTTTAGTTCGTCTTCGACCATCCTGGTAGTCGCATGATACAACAATAATGGAGTTGTTGACTAATCAAAGCAATCAATCTCTATCAATTAGTCTGCAACAGATCCAGACATGACACGAGGAAAACCTCAGTGGTGGAGAGCTTTGGGAACCATAGGTCCAAAGTCACCTTTTTCCTCCCAAACATCATGACCTCAGGATGTTCCAAAGCGTTTTACAGCCAGTGAAGTACTTTTGAAGTGTCGTCACTGTTATAATGTAGGAAACGTGGCAGCCAATTTGTACACAGCAAGATATCACGAACAGCAATGTGATAATGACCAGATAATCTGTTTCAGTGATATTGGTTCAGGGTTAAATATTGGCTGGGACACTGGGGAGAACTCCCGTGCTCGTCTTCGAAATAGTGTCATAGGATCTTTTGTGTCCACCTGAGAGGGCAGATGGGGCCTCGGTTTACTATTTCATCTGAAAGACGGCACCTCCAACAGTGCAGCGGTCCCCCAGTACTGCACTGGACTGTCAGCCTAGATTTTGTGCTCAAGTCTCTGGAGTGGGACTTAAACCCACAACCTTCTGACTCAGAAGCAAGAGTGCTACCACTAAGCCACATATCAGCTCTCAAGTTACTCATATACTGTTTCCCAAAGTGTTACTTTCTGAAAGAAATCTATCCAATTTGTATTTGACTGAATCAATACTGACTGCTTCCATTTTCTCCCTAGGAAGTCTGTTTCATAGATTGATCATTCGCTCACTGAAATATTGTTCCTGCAGATTAGTTTTGAATTTACCCCCCTTCAAGTATAGGCCATGTCCTCTGGTACTACCACTGACCATGTAGTAAAATAATTTTTCTTGAAAATATATTCCTATGCCTTCTCACTTAATGACAAGAAGTTCTTCTTTAAGGGCCAGGACTGTGGTTGAGCTGCACAACACCACTTGCGTTTTAAACAGATTAAAACCACTTGGTTAGATTTATCAACAAGATAACTAATATTCAAAGGCAAAAGACACAGTAATGTACTTAACAACACAATACTTAAAAAAACAATGAAGCTAGAATCAGTCCACAAGAGGTTAATATATTCTTTTTGGGACAATGTTTCTTACAGGATCTGATGAACAACAGAACTTTTGGTTGGAACAGTCAGTTTTGTCACCTGGTAGACTTTCAAAATGAGGGCCTCAGTTTAACTCCGGGCCAGTTTTCAGCGGGCGAGCAACTGTGTGTTAGTAACTTACCCACTGCTCCAGAAATGAGGCCCTGGGGTATTTTAACTCCCAAGGCCACCAGCCAGCTTCCTACATTCAGGGGCGGAAGTTGGTGGGAAGCGGTGAAAAATCGCGCAGCCCAGTGGCCGGCCACCGAAACCAGGTCAGTGGCGGGATCGGCTGCCGGGACCTTCTCGTAGGAGTCTCGCGATCGGGAGGGGTTGCAGGGGCGAGTCTGCGGTGGAGTAGGTCACAGGTTTCTTGGCCCGGAGGAGCAGACGTGCTCCAATCCGCTTCGCCACTGGGTTGGCCTGGCAGGAAACTCCCTGTCACTTTCCACTCAGCCACTGAGTTAAAATTGCAGTCGGGTCTCAACATGCATATGTAAAAAAGGATTCTGCAGGCTTTGGGTGGATGTCCTTGCCACCTGCTCAGTTGAACAAGTAAAATTGCAAGCGGTTTGCATGGCATCGCAGGACACCTCCAGGGCAGTTAATTATCTTAGGCAATTTCAACTACCCATCTGCCCAGTTTCTGCCGACTGGGTAGGGTTAAAATTGTCCCTGCCCCCAAGATGTTTCACATATTTCAGTTCACTTGGCACCGTACAGTACATAAATGTAACTTCCAAGTGTTATCAGAGCAGAGGACAGAAGTGTTTTGGTCTTGGAATGAAAGAGGCAATCACACATCTAGGCCAGTATCTCACCTTAGGGAATTAATGTAAATTGGTAGGTATGTCACTTTTGTACTTGAACGCCATTAAATTAAGACCATGTAGGGATTTTTAAGGTCATACCTAATATACCGCTGTTTTTGAGTGGGTTGGGGAAGCCACTTACTGTTCAAATGAGATATTAAATCAAGGTCCTGTCTTAGTATCCCTGTGGACAGTAAGGATCCTATACCATTAGATTCTTTTCTGTGATATTACATGCTGTGACACAGTGCACAGCTGGACATAGAAAATATAGAAAATGGGAGCAGGAATAGGCCATTCGACCCTTTGTTAATAACTAACAAAGTTAGATATTTCATGAGACTGACCTGACATCTGAGAACGAATTGGAAAAATTGTACTAGATCATCTGCGAGCAGCAGATTTCCCAGAACCGAATGCATGCTCCTGCAATTCTGGATCCTTAAGTGATGCTTCAGTCTATACTCTGCGATCCAGCACCCCAGGGGGAGCAAAGCTCGCAAGGAGTACACCATAGGGAATGGCAGGCACACAGAGTGTAATTTTCCAAATCATGGGCTGCATGTTGGGATTTTTCTGGATGTACTCCCTGCGATTGTTGCTGCCCTCTGTGAGTGCTGGATCATGGAGTTACTCCTCAGGAGTAATGTTCACTTTTGCCGCTTGGGGAGGGCTAAACTGATCGAGTGGATTGCCCGCCTGTTATAGAATCCACACAATTTTTCAGTTCTGTTGATTGGAATAGAAATGACAATTGGGGCAGGTTCTAAAACGGGCGGGCGATCCGTTTGATCAGTGTACCACCCACTTGGTGACGATGAAAATTACCCCCCCTTATGTTTCAACTTCCAGGCAATGCAAATTTTCCACACAGGAGAAGTCGTGTGAGGCTAACAGCTGGGACTCTCTGTTCATTTTTGAGATTAAAACGCTGAAGTGTCGCTGTCGCAGCTCTTGTTCCTGGTAGATCCTCGCTTGCTCAAGCAACAGCGACTCATAGGATTATAGGAACGGGAGTAGACCATTCAGCCCCTCGAGCCTGCTCCACCATTCAACTGGATTGTTGCTGATCTGTACCTCAACTCTAGTTACAAGGTTTTGCATCATAACCCTGATAACCGTGCCCAAAAGAAAAACCGATCTTAGTCTTGAAAATTTCAACTGACCCAGCATCCTTTTGGGGGAGCAACTTCCAGATTTCCAATACCCTTTGCATGAAAAAGTGCTTCTTGATTTCACTCCTTTCTGACCAAGCTCTGATTTTAAGATTGTGCCCTCTTGTTCCGGATTCCATACCAGAGGAAATAGCTTCTCTGTCGCTACTCTATCAAATTGTCTTATCCGTTTAAAGACAACGATTAGATCATCCCTCAACCTTCTAAACTCAAGGGAATACAAACCTAGTCTATGCAATCTGTCCTCATAATATATTCCTTTTAGCCCCAATATCAATCTGGTGAATCTGCACTGCACACTTGGTAGATGACGGGGGTGATGACAATTGAGAAGTGTAGGTGGTAACCATGGTGTCCCTGATCATATTGCTCCATAAAATCTCCGAGTGTGCTGCATAAACATAAACAAGATGTACAATATGATTGGGCCACCCTAGTTAAATATATTTGAATAAATAAGCACCTGATAAAAAATTATGACAACTTTCCTTTCCACAAGTTACAATTACATGATAAATGTTAATTAGACTACTTATTCCATATAGTTTTGCCGTCCAAAAAGCAATGGTGAGCTGAAATAACCCCGATACAGATTTAAGTTTCTTGATAATATCTAGATACCCATAGTTAATATTTTGAAGAGCTCATGCAAGATATATTCTCAGGACAGAATTAGTTAATAATTTCGTGCTGTTTTCAGTGAGGGGAATTTGCCATTTTGTCTAAGGGGACAGCATTGTGTACTCTCAGCTCAGGCATCCAGAAACCATTTGCAGTGCTGTGCTTCTTCACAATGCGATGACAATTCACCACGCGTTTCCATCCTCAGAAGATTTCACACTAACTTGTACTAACGGCCTCCACCATACCATTTGACATTTTTCATTCTATGCGCTGTCAATCCTGTAGCCTCTCGGGGACTCTCCTGCTAAATGAAGTGTCAAACTTTAGGTAACTTTGTGCTGAAGATGTATGTCCATGGGAAACTGCGACGTACAAGAACTTTTTGGAATTTTTTTTTGAAGAAAGCGGGAAAGGGGTTAACACCCAACAGCTATTACAGAGGAGAGCCCTTTGAATTCCTCCTGTGGTCTGCATTTGAACCAAAGTGCCAGAGGTCAAAGGGCAAGACTTGTCGAATAGCGTTCTGATGCATGGTGTGCCACACGGTCTCTGAGCAATTTATGTCCCAACGAATTTGACAAAAGTGCTTACAGAGAGCTCAGCAAGTGCTCCAGCTGCAAAAGGGATTTCTCTGAGCCACAGAGACGACGGATCTGGCTGATCTTGTAAATACAATTAGAGCATTCAACTCTTCATCAGGAAATGGTTTGAAATTTCACAAAATAAAAGTGACCAGAATATCAAGGGCATGAAGCACGATTGTAGCCATCAGCAACCGTGTCACGTGAAGACATAGGCAGCTGAACCCTCGACACAAAGACGCATTGTAATGAATTAATCGCAACACTCAATTATGTGTTTGGAGAAATATTTGTAGTCAAAACAGAAGTGTCACAGCTGCAAATAACTGCATTCATCAAGGCAAGCAAAATATTATCGTGACCAATTTCATATTCAGCGTTGGCTGTCACCGAGAGAGTTTTTTTTAAACCACGGAAAAATAAAAGCTATTCAATATAATGGAAGTTATTCTGGGGCGGAGGGGGCAGATTTGACTGCTGGAGTGCAATGGCATGGATGATAATAATTGCAGATGTTCATAATCTGGTGATCAGTCATTAAATTAAAGAGAGATTGATTAGTAAGAAAGTCAGATTGTACCATAATTACTGTCAGGCTGGCTCATTCTGGGTTATTCTGTTGCTGTAATTATTGTTGATAGTATTTTTCCTAGGGAATCATCACCTACAAAAATTATGCTGATTCCTTTTTTTTGGAGAGGGAGAGGGTTCATAATGTTCAACCATCAAGAAAAAGTGCTGCAAATGATTTCAATTTTTTTTTTAAATGGTACGTCATTTATTTCACCCGAGTTACTGTGTGGGGGAAAAAAAAGATGAGCATATTTGTAAATGACATTGTTCATCATCCCGATGGCTCACAGGTAAATATCTCCATTGCTGAGCCATACAGACCAAGGTGATCCTGGACTGTTCTGAATTTGCTGACCTCAGCATGGAGAGCAACAACAACAACTTGCATTTATATAGCACCTTTAATGTAGTAAAATGTCCAAAGGCGCTTCACAGGAGCGTTATCAAACAAAATTTGACACCGAGCCACATAAGGAGATAATAGGACAGGTGACCAAAAGCTTGGTTAAAGAGGTAGGTTTTAAGGAGCGTCTTAAAGGGGGAGAGAGAGGTCGAGAGGGGGAGAGGTTTAGAGAGGGAATTCCAGAGCTTAGGTCCTAGGCAGCAGAAGGTACGGCAGCCAATGGTGGAGTGATTAAAATTGGGATGCGCAAGAGGCCTGAATTGGAGGAGTGCAGAGATCTCGGAGGGTTGTAGGGCTGGAGGAGGTTACAGAGATAGGGAGGGGCGAGGCCACAGAGGCATTTTGAAAACCAGGATGAGAATTTTAAAATCGACGTGTTACCGGACCGAGCAATCGCAATGCTGTGCATGGCCACGAATTAAGAAAGAGAATTTCGGCCAAAGTCCATGCTCTTATTTTTTTCCTTCCCAAAATACATTTTCAAAGAAGAACAGGGAGATTTCCTGGCGTCCTGCCAACATTCATCCCTCGACCAACACCCCCAAAACAAAACAACTGGTCTTTATCTCATTGCTGTCGGTGGGTCCTTGCTGCATGCAAATTGGCTGCCACACTTGCCTTCATTAGCACAGGGAATACACTTCAACATAAGAAATAGGAACAGGAGTAGGTCATACGGCCCCTCGAGCCTGCTCCATCATTCAATAGGTTCAGAGCTGATCTACCTCAACGTCACTTTCCTGCCTATCCACATATCCCCTGATTTCCATAGCGTCAAAAAATCTATCGATCTCAGTCTTAAATATATTCAATGACTGAGCATCCACAGTCCTCTGGGGTAGAGAATTCCAAAGATTCACAACCCTCTGAGTGAAGAAATTTTTCCTCATCTTGGTCCTAAATGGCCGACCCCTTATCTTGAGACTATGACCCCTAGCTCTAGACTCTCCAGCCACCAAAACAGCCTCTCAACATCTACCCTGTAAAGCCCTCTTAAGAATTTTATACGTTTCAATGAGACCACATCTCATTCTTCTAAACTCCAGAGAATATAGGCCCATTCTACAAAATTGCTCCTCGTAGGACAACTCTCTTAACCCAGGAATCAATCTAGTGAACCTTCGTTGCACCCCCTCTAAGGCGAATATATCCTTCCTTAGGTAAGGAGACCAAAACTGTACACAGTACTCCAGGTGTGGTCTCACCAGAGCCCTATATAACTGCAGCAAGACCTTCTTACTCTTATACTCCAACCCCTTTGCATTAAAGGCTAACATAACATTTGCCTTCCGAATTGCTTGCTGTACCTGAATGTTAACTTTTTGTGATTCGTGTACAAGGACACCTAAATCCCTCTGACTACCAACATTTCTTGGTCTCTCACCTTTTAAAAAATATTTTGCTACCAAAGTGGATAATTTCACATTTCCCCACATTATACTCCATCTGCCACCTTCTCGCCCACTCACTTAATCTGTCTAAATCCCTTTGCAGCCTCTTTGCATCCTCCTTACAGCTTCCGTTCCCACCTAGCTTTGTATCGACAGCAAACTTGGACACATTGCACATGGCCTCCTCATCTAAGGCATTGATGTATATTGTGAACAGCTGAGGCCCAAGCACCGATCCTTGCGGCATCCCACTAGTTATAACCTGCCAACCTGAAAATGACCTGTTTATACCTACTCTACTTCAAAAACACTTCATAGTCTTTGATGTACTTTGGCATGTCCTGAGGACATTAAACATGCTCTCTAAATGCACGCTGTTTCACTCTTAACTTTATTAGTAGTGCGTATATGTGGACAATTGGTGAGGGCAGGATAAGATACTTGATATGCCGCTGGCACTTCTTGTCAAGACACAGACATGAGTAATGCACACTTAAGTTACTGGAGGACAACCACTGTCTGTCGAACTATTCTCAGCAATGCCTTTTGGAGAGGGAAAGAAAAAAAGAGAAGGAATCAAAATGTGGTTTTATTTCAATCTTGCAATTAAATTTAACACCAACTCACAAAAGCCCACAGGAAAATTAGTGCTAGACACAGCTAAAAGAAACAGACCTTTTGTCTTATGGTTGTTGTTTTCATATCTTCCCTTTGAGAAGAGTGTGAAATAGTGGAAGGATTCGCAGGTTGATTAACAGCTGCGATGTGAATGCTCCTTCCCTGGCTGTAACTATCTCTATACCAGCCAGCAGTGGTTAGTCCTGTACAACAGGAGGGTTTATGGGCTCCCACTACCCATACAATGAGGTGGGGGGCAAATCATTCAACACCAACGGACATAAGTGTCCTCGCTGGATGTCAACCCAGATTTCAGAGCTGGAGTTCCAGCCTCCACTTGCCGTGACTGTCTGGAGCGGGGTTTGAAACCCTGCACCTTTTGACCCAGAGGCAGGAATGCTGCCATTAAGCCAAGGGCTTGCTCCTGGGCTTATGGTTGACTGCAGTGCTTATGAGGAATGGGCATGGTGTGTGGGACTACTGTAATCACAAGGAGCCATGTCAAGAATTTTTCAGAATATGTGCATGCACATGAATAAAATCATAACCTGTTCACTATGATGAATTATCAAGGGGAAAAAAAATCTGATCCGCACTCAAGCTTATCCCAAACATATTGGTAATGTTCAAATGTGTGCGATGTTTCAGAAACCTTTCACGTAAAAAGCAACAAAACACTAATAGTGAATTCCAGCCGGTTTCTGATGTACTATTAAATGCTAAATCAGCAGAGTCATGTAGCAACAGATTCAATTGTAATCACAACACAAAACTGCATTTACCCAATACCTAATTTGCTTTAGAAGTCAAGAAAAGCTGGAGTGAAAATGCAGACATGAATACACTCTGTAGTAGTACAGATATGTCAATAGCCTGCACAATATGAGAACTGCAGTGCTCATTACAGTAAATGGAGTCTACTCTGACAACTCAGTGCCAGTTGTTTTTATGTCACCACTCCAACACTGTAACACTGATTATTAAGTTAAGGGAGTTCTCCTATATGTTCTCATTGTCAATGAAACTCTAAGAAACAATACTGATACTGCACACATACTTCTCATTGCAATGACAACCAGATGAGCCAAGTAGAAATGCAAAACCTTTGTCTGTCCCACTGGTAAAGCTCTAAGGAATTAGTTTGACGGCAGCACTACTGAAGCCCTCAAACAGTGTATTCACAGCAATAAGCATGTTTGATTCAGAATTATCTGACTTTGCTCCACTTGCTTCATAAGTAATTGGACCTTGACGTAAAACAGGTCTGATTAATAATTCACAGTCCGCAAATACTGATTCTCGGTTGACTAATGCAATACCAGTTCCCACAAGCCTCTTCTGGTCATTCCTATTTACTTACAGGTCAGTAGGCTCTCTACAAAGACTACAATGGATATTAGTGTATACAAATTGGAGATTACCCCTCAGACATACCAAAGGTTACTATGTAATGCTCGCACTTCATTTACTATCAATATCCAATCTACTGTGAAGTCTTGCTTGCCCTATTGTGTCACCAAATTGTAGAAGTTACAGCATTTGAAAATGCAAAGCAAAAAGAGGCAAAAGCTAGCCAATGTTGCATTCACACTCCACAAATTTAGTGAAGCCAAAAACACTTTGCGCTGACAATGAAGTGAAATGGAGTAAGACTTCCTACTCCATTAAGCCTCAGTCCAGTGTCAGGTCAGACATGAGAGTCAGGATGCTTGCAACTGTGGTGTCGGTCGGTACCAAGCAAAATCACGTGGCACCAATGCTGAAGTTATAATGAATATCATGATAGATCTGGTTTAATGCAAATTCTCCTTTCACAGAACCTTACTTTCAGTGCAAGTAATGTTGCATCTTATTAATAAAGTACAGCATAGCTTACAAAGGTTAGAAAATCATCTCTACTCTGGCCAGGAGTTTGGTAAATACCCAAAATTCAGGTGAGAGACTCAAATGATGAGATGAATAATTAATTACGGTCATTTAAAAGGCTTTGACTAGTTAGTCTTTTCCTGTTGCAATAAGATATGTTCTTATTAACTAATGATCTGTGACCCAGTCAGTGTGTGATCATCGTCATTAAAACTTCCTGGTTAGTAACCTACTGAATGTTCCCAGTGTAACTACATAAAGAAGACACAAAGCTTCCTATGTTTTTCAATTGAAGTAAGAATTCACCTTTTAACCCATCATTGAGATGTAATGAAAATGTAATGGGAGCTGGGGAAAGATTCTGAAATCCATCTGGGATAGATTTTATGGACGCAGTTCATGATTCTAGTCATTAATAATGCTCACTTAAGCCGTTTCCTTGCTCTTAAGACTATTCTCTAACCTTGTAGTCTGAATAACACAACGAACCCTATGTAGTTATGTTGTTTCATTATTGATTGTGAATAAAAATATGGCTTTCAAAATTCCCTTCATGATTATTCCATAAATCTTTTTAGAATTCAATCCAAACATTATGAAAATGATTTGCAAAATATGAATGGAACACGTTAGCTTTTCAAAGACACTTTTTCAGTACTCCCTCCCTTCCACCACCTCCCACATCTGTATTATTTTTTGAAAGTTGCTGTAAATCAGTGAGCTGAGCAGTTACTCATTATTCAGCTCGATGATAAAGTGTTTAAGCTGGTCAGATGACAAGTTTGGTTTCAACATGTTGAAATTTCTTAATTTATTTCCTTGCAATTTGGAATAATTCCCCCCCGCCTTTTGTTTCCTTTGGCACATTTCATTAACCCCTTCATTATGTACCCAATTGGCTTCAGATGCTTACAGTGTAGGGAGTCGTAGTATGAGCCCAGCCCTTACCCTTTGTAGTTCAGTGGCTTGGTGTACCAGTGTATTACGCCACCAGGCCTCCTGGATTTCTCCCACCCTCAAATGAAAGACTTTCTCTCCCCAAAGTTCCTGAAAACCTAGGTGAATGGCCATGGTCCCGAGTACAGGATACAAACATGATTCAAAAGAGCAGCAGAAATGGCACCATAAATTTTCAAATAGTGATTCGGTAGTCAAGTAGTAATTCAGTAGCCTTGGCTCAGTGGTAGCACTCATGCCTCTGAGTCAGAAAGGGGTCCAAGCTCTATTCTAGAGATTTGAACATATAATCTCGGCTGGAGTACTGAGGGAGTGCTGCACTTTTGGATGAGTCGTTAAACCGAGGCCCTGACTCCCCTCTCAGGTGGATGTAAAAGAACCTGTGGCATTATTTCGAATAAGAGCAGGTGAGTTCTCCTAGGGTCCTGGCCAATATTTCTCCTTCAACCAAGATTACTAAAAAAAAAATTGTGATAATTTATTTCATTGCTGTTTGGGGAACTTGCTGTGCACAATTTGGCTGCTGCATTTCTCTACACTGTAACAGGGAATACACTTCAAAAGTACTTCATTGGCTGTGAAAGTTTATTTTTCTTGGTCAGTCGAATATCTAAAATGCTCAGAAGCCCATCACCTTGTTTAGAATCTCCAAACAAACTACACCAGTAGAGTTTCTGTTTGCCGAAACCAGAAAGCACACTCTCTTTCCAGAGAGATCCATCTCCCTTGCCTAAACCCAGAGAGCTTAGGCACAGGTAGACAGAACCAAGGCTTAGAGACCCCCAAAGTATACACAGGATTACTGCTGGAGTTACTGATAAATCTATACAGTTTACCAGTACAGAGCACTGGTAAGCTTCCTGCTGCTTGGCCACAGTTTGAGGCTGACCGTTCGCAACCTTGGTGTCCTATTTGACCCTGAGATGAACTTCTGACCCCATATCCGCTCCATCACCAAGACCGCCTACTTCCACCTCTGTAACATCGCCCGTCTCTACCCTTGCCTCAGCTCATCGGCTGATGAAACCCTCATCCACGATTTTGTTACCTCTAGACTCGGCTATTCCAATGTTCCCCCCGGCCAGCCTTCCACCTTGTACCCTCCATAAACTTGAGCTCATCCAAAACTCTGCTAACCTTATCCTAACTTGCACCAAGTCCTGTTTACCCATGATCCCAGTGCTCGCTGGCCTACATTGGCTCCCGGTCTGGCAAGGCCTTGATTTTAAAATTCTCATCCTTGTTTTCAAATCCCTTCATGGCTTCGCTCCTCCCTATCTCCCTAACCTCCTCCAGCCATACAGCCCTCCAAGATCTCTGCACTCCTCCAAATCTGGCCTCTTACGTATCCCCGACTTTAATCACTCCACCATTGGCAGCCATTCCTTCAGCTGCCTCAGCCCTAAGCTCTGGAATGCCCTCTCTAAATCTCTCTGCTTCTCAACCTCTCTCTCCTCCTTTAACATGCTCCTTGTAACCTACCTCTTTGACCAAGTTTTTGGTCACCTGTCCTAATGCCTCCTTATGTGGCTCGGTATCAAATTTTGCTCAATAACACTCCTGGCAAGCGCTTTGGGATGTTTTACTACATTAAAGGCGCTATATAAATGCAAGTTGTTGTTGTTGCTTGTCCAGCTCGAACCACTCTACCCATTAAGGCAAATGGCTTGCAGGATTATCTGCAGCTAAGTGGGGAGAATCACAGCCTCCAATGTCAAATCTAGACCTCTAGGTTCCATTAATGAGTCAGTCTGGCTGTCGGTTATCGACATGATTTCATCACGTCACAGCTTAGCATTCCCAAAGACATCAGAACTTCATTCTCACAGAACTGGGTATGCATGTGTGTTCGACAACAAACTTATGTTTAAAGAATTATTGTGAGTTAACCCAGCCATGTAGACGCAGTCAAAAGCCTGTCAGAGGAGATAGCCAAAACATCCAATTACTAATAATGGCATATGCACTCAAGCACCAGCTTAGTATAGAGACATACATGTGCAGTTCATTTTGAACTTGGTATCAAAAGGAAAGAGAAAACTGCATTCCAGGTGCTGGAACATAATCTGAAGAATGTGGATCCTTTCTTCACAGAGTAATACAATGAATCACTGTCATCCCCAGTAATTTTCTACATAGCTCTAATCAAACTAATTGCTCCATAAGATAGCAAATAACTAACTACCTGAAGAAAAGGAGCAGTATGGTCTCAAAACCTTGTGACCATATGTGTATTAATTAGCCCAATAAAGAATATCACTTGTAATCCTCGTACGTATTTCTAAGCCTTATAACAGCACTGCTATCCTGACAATGATTACAAGGTTATTTATTTCCAAAATTGCCTGAACAGATGATGCCAACGTTAATAAGTGTACAATCTCTAAATACACATTTTTCACTTCGTTTATTTCCCCTTAAAGGCCACTCAATCACCTTCGCCAGCTAAGATAATGGGACGAATCTGGGTTGCAGTATTTTCCTACAACTACCATCAATGCTGCTCTATAGTTGGCTGACAGAATGTGTCATTTCACAGGGAAAGCTGAATAATTCCATATTTCTTCCTCTGCCTGCCCAAGAATAAATATTTCACTTTTTCTCCATTTAATCGTCTGATTGATAAGTGATGGAACTCGCCAAATTTGGCAGCTGAGCTCAAATGACAGCCAGGCCAAGCATTTGAACTCACAACCTTCTGATTGGCAGTTAACAGCTCAGCACATGAGCTAGCAGGCCAACATACAAAAAACAAATGTCTGAAAACAGCTGATGGACTTGGTACCTTAATCCCCATAGCCTCATTAATGTACATCAAATTAGCTTTAGTAACACTAATGAAGAATAATGGCCAAATTGAGCAAATGTGGTTTTGGTGGGCAAAGAACGCAAGCAACAAAGGTCCATCTCGGCTGGCACTCAGTGCATTACTAAGGCAATGCTGCACTGTCAGAGGCACTGGCCCTCGGATTAAAGAAAGAACAAACTTGTATTTATATAGCTCCTTTTACAACCTCAGGACATCTGAACGTGTTTCACAGTCAATGAAGTACTTTTGGACTGTAGTCACTGTTGTAATGTAGGGAAATGTGACAGCTAATTTTCTCACAAGCAGCAATAAGATAAATGACCAATCAATCTGCATTAGTGAAGTTGGCAGAGGGATAAACGTTGGCCAGAACTTCCCTGCTCTTCTCTGAAAATGCAATGGGATTCTTTATGTCCCTCATTGCTGCATTGAAGTCTCAGCCTTAAGTTATCCGCTCAGGTCTCTGGAGTGGTGGTTGAACCTCTAACCTAATGACTCTGGGGAAGAGTGCTACCATTGCACTAAAAATGACAACATTAAACTGATAACTAGTGTCCATCTGTCCATTCAAGTAGATGGTAAAGATCACACAACATTATTCAAAGAAGAGAAGGGATATCTTCCAGTGTCCTAGCTAACATTTCTCCCTCCCATCAAAAAAACAGATTAACTGGTCATTCGTCTCATTGATGTTTGTCAGATGTCGCTGATTCTGAATGGATGCCAAGTTTCCCTACACAACAAAAATCTCCACACACCAAAAAAAGAAGAGTAATTCACTTTGTGTAGGACTTTGAGACATTTCAATGACATGATTACGTACGATGTAAAAGGAATGTTTCTTTTACGTTACACAATAGCTAAGGGATTTGTGCCAAGCTGCCCCTGTTTATAATACAACATTAATGTGGTCCACTCTGTTACTTCAATAATTTTGAGGGAGTGAGCCTCGACCGCCTTATGGAAACACATTATCCACACAAATACTGGGAAACTAAAGGGTGTCATCAAGGGGGTAATCTCTAGTTGCCCACGTTCTTGGAACAAGAAGAAAGTCCCATCCAGAACTGCTGTTGTGCCGTAATGTTTGTTATCAGAGAAAGTTCTCATTGTAGCAAATGTTGGACGCACTACAGCCCAAATTTTGCAATGCACCTTTTACATTTTGAACTGACTTTCAATATATAAAAAAAACTTGTTAGTGGCAAAACTAATTGACAGGAATCACATCATCAATCATATGACCAGCCCGTAATACTTATTATCTCAGTAAATGACTTTGCAGGTCAAGTTACCAGTGGCAATACCCCTTTAATTTTTTTCTTATCTTTCAGAGAATACACAGGGTTAATTTTAATCGAACCCGCCGGCTGCCCATTTTACATCCCGCACAATTTCACTTTCCATTCAAGTCAAAAGAAAGTAAGTTTGGGCGAGGTGGAAAAGGGGAGAGCGATCCGAACCTGTCCATTTCCCGCCACGCAGGTTAGGTTAAAATGACCTTTCTACGTTTTGCACAGATTCATAGAATCTTACAGCACAGAAGGAGGCCATTTGGCCTATCGTGTCTGTGCCGGCTTTTTGGAAGAGCTATCCATTTAGTCCCACTCCCCTGCTCTTTCCCTACAAGCCCTGTAATTTGTTTTCCTTTTCAAGTCTATATCCAATTCCCTTTTGAAATTTACTATTGAATCTGCTTTCACCATCCTTTCAGGCAGTGCATTCCAGATCATAACAAGTCACTGCGTAAAAAAATATTCTCATCTCCTTCCCTGGTTCTTTTGTCATTTTCTACTGCACTTCTTTCTATTCACTTTATTTAAATGCCATCAGTCCGCTTCCTGCTTAGAACGGTGTGGAGATGCCGGTGATGGACTGGGGTTGACAATTGTAAACAATTTTACAACACCAAGTTATAGTCCAGCAATTTTATTTTAAATTCACAAGCTTTCGGAGATTTTCTCCTTCCTCAGGCAAAATCTTGAAACATTTGCCTGAGGAAGGAGAAAATCTCCGAAAGCTTGTGAATTTAAAATAAAATTGCTGGACTATAACTTGGTGTTGTAAAATTGTTTACAATTGCTTAGAACGGGCATGAAAAGGGCATAGAGCGTCTGCCAGCAGGCAAAGATCAGGCGGCCCTTGACCTACCACCTGCCTGCTTCCAGACAGGGTCTCGTGGTGGGGGCAGGGGACCAGGTCTTTTCTTGTGGGGCCCGGAGGAGCACTCTGCTCTCATGGGCCCTGCAGAAGAAAGTTTTAGACTTACCTGGAAGACCTCCTCTATCTGCAGGCCAGCTGCAGATCTGCTTTGGCCTAACAGAAAAATAGTGACGGCTTCCCCGCTCAGGCCTCTAGTCCTATTGATGTAATGGGCCCCAATTTGTAGAAATTGCTTGCTTTAAGTGGCCTCATCTGCCTGCAAAGGCCTGAAGCTTAATAATGGAAATGATCAGGTTCTAAGCAAGCTGGGATGTGGGCGTCGCTGGCAAGGCCGGCATTTATTGCCCATCCCTAATTGCCCTTGAGTAGGTGGTGGTGAGCCGCCTTCTTGAGCTGCTGCAATCCGTGTGGTGAAGGTTCTCCCACAGTGCTGTTAGGTAGGGAGTTCCAGGATTTTGACCCAGCGACGATGAAGTCCCACCCATCTAGTTTTAATTTGTATTCTGTCTGTCTGAACTCTGTATATGCTGGATTGTCCTGAACATTTATCACTGTTTATAGATTATACTATTGGCAGTCATCCAATATTTTAGAGAATTTATCACTATTCTGCACTGTTAAAGTTACATAAAATTTTAACTGAATAGAGGCAGTTGGCAAGGTAATTATTGGGAGCTTTTGAATATGTGATCAACTGAGCTGGTGTCACCCCCATTTATTTTTAAGTGAAGAGCTGAACATATTCTGTGTAAGCCAAATCTGAAGTAAGGTTTAAGTTTCTGTAATTTTATTACGTTGACAGTGGCACATAGATTTTTCTTACATAAATATTAATTTGCTATTAGCCGTAAAACTATATGGCCTCATTATCCATTTTAATATGCAATAGGTGGTGCACTTCAATTTTGTGAAGCAACGTGTAATTTTGAAGAATAATTCAATATTTTTTACACTGGTCTGAAATGGGTTAAACAATGTTCACACACCGGCACCAATGTTCCAAATACATTTTAAAAAAATATTTCATTATTGGTCTAAAAATTAAATGGCACTACTGAAGCCACAAATTAGGAACTAAGGACCAAGAAAACTATGATATGTGGCAAAAACTGAAAGCGCAGAACGTAAGTGTTGGATTCGATATGTGTGGGCGGCTTTCAAAGAATTTTTTTCTTTTTGATTCTGAAGTTGCTTTATCTGCATTGAGGGCAAAAGGGACCAGAGGAAAAAGTGGTGAGGAACAATGTATTAATTTACACTTCTTGAATAATAGTAGACCAATAAAATACAATAATTACACAATAAAATAAGAAATTACAATTACGATTTACTTGGCTATTAAAAGCTGCTGTGACAATACGATCTTGCAAGCCTGTGGAAATTTCAATCTGATTCTGCAGGAGGAGTCCCTCCAGAGTGACCCCCCCCCCCCCAACCAAGAATGTGGCACATCAGCCACAGTGGAGTGGCTATCATGTGAATCCAAGAGCTCAGATTTGCGACAGCTTTGTACTCCAGGTAGAATGGCTGGTTGTTTGGCACAGGTTGAACTATGGAGCCAACTTCTTTGTTAACTGGACCCAGTCTCATTGCATAAGGTGATGCAGATCGATAATGGGATATAGTTTACTCCATTCGCTAATGTTAGCAACATTCAAAAAGAATGACGTGCACTTATATTGCATCTTATCACAACTTTTTTTGCTTCAAAAATCAACGTAACAGCTGAAAGGTAACATTTCAGGCAATGAATATTATGTCAGTGAGTCTACAGGTCGCCTTGAGGAACCAGTCACGTCATTGAATTTTTGAGGCGTGACAGAAACAGCCCAGTCACTGGCAAAAATGTGTGCACCTCATATTTGTGAGGTGTGCCTGAGCCTTAAAAAGGTATTAACAATCATGAGATGGGCCAAATTCCCAATGAGGTTAAAATGTTTGCTAAATGGAGGTATTAATGCTATTAAAAACAGTGGTACCTTTACCTTAATTCCAAAGAGAAGTGACTTTCTGTCAGTGGTTCCACTGCAAATCGATTAACCATCTGGCCAACAGTTAACATGTCTTGCTAAGAATTCCCAAATAAGGACACTTTAGTCATCTTCACATCCAGATAATAAAATGATTGTACCTGAACTTACAAACTGAGTTTCACAACTGTGAATTCAGTAAAAGAAAACTAATAAGCAATGTCATCACTTTGGCAATTCCCAAAGGAAAACTGCTCCTGTTAGACATAGGCTCTGTCTCCATTCTGCCGGAGGATGTTTACTTGTGTCACTTTAAGGGTTTTACTTTGAGAATACCTAAAGTTAAAAGATGTTCAATATTCATGGCAAATTTAAATGTCTTGCAGTTGTGATGTGTACAACAGATGTGTCCTAATACACTTCTACATATCCAGAGTCTCGGGAAGGACCTGGTAGGCTGGACTTTCCATGGGATGCGATCTCCACTGGGTAATGGTGCAGGGTTTTCATCCCACCCCTCCGCCGCTCCCTCTACCGCCCAATGTCACCAGCGTTGACCCTGCCGTAACTTTTGGAGTCACAGTAATTTACATAATTTGAGCTCTAGACATTGGAAACACCTGTCATAGGGAGCTCACTCTTTTGAGAATGGGAAATAGTGTGCTGGTACAGGATATAAACACCTTAAGTGGCTTAGTGGGGCCATAAAACCCAAGGTCATTTTGGCTGCACAAAGCAATTTCTTCATCTAAAAATGTCAGAGAGAATTACTGCAGAGTACAGAGCCCCCTGCTTTGTGCATTCCAGTGTTGATGTGCTGCTCTAGAAGTTTGGCTCAGAGGGAAGGCCCTCTTTGGAACTGACAAAAGGAGCACCCCAATTCTACCATTTGACGCAAGCCTAATCAGTGCTGTAAAATGTTCAATGATCTTATCAGGAAAGGCAAGGCAGAGGAGGCAGTTACACTTTCCAAGAATCTAAGGTACTGAGCATATCTGCCACTTACAGTCACCTCCCTTATATTGTGTTAATGTGCTTGAATTGTTTACCATTAATTCCCAGGAGCTAGTAGCCCTTTTAAATGCCTAGCCTATACCTGCAAGTATTCCTTCACTCACATCCTTACATGCATTCATCCCACAAAAAGCCTCATGCGAAATATAATTGCCTGTGACATGCACATGTCATTACTCCTATTATGGGTGGTATGCTGACACCTATGTTTAACTGCACGTCATGGTTACTGAAGCTAAGTTGGCTGTTTGGCTTTCTTTTTCTTGAACAAGATAGCCTATTACATCAGGGATAGATTGATTACAGGAGGCAGTCTCCTGAATCTGAGACCTCTGACTCCTTAGGAAGAGGAAGCACAGCACATCCTGGAGTGAAGCCAACAAGGGTGTTGGAGGTGCAGCCTGTAGGAGGTCCATCCAGGAATTGGCTGTGATGCAATGAGGACCAAGAGGCTCCTTTTTACAGCAGCCAGCCAGTTCATGCACTTCTGTCATTCAGATGACACTTAGGAGAGGAATTGTTAAAGAGTTTCTACTTCACACACCGGCATCAAGTGGAAGCACTGTGGGATGAAGCACCAGGCATACACACACAATAAGGATGGACAACAAAACAATAATGGCACTAAAGTTTTGTGCATTCTTGACTTTGTTTTTGAAAAGGTGTGGACGTTGTTTTTATCAAGTGGCATGGATGGGAGCTTTGGGACTTGTTGAGAAGAGAAAAGGGGCATTATCAAGGATGGTTGCGCTGTCCAAATATGGTAGTCAAGTTTAAGAGTGGCATCAATGTCTCTTGTAGCAGGCAACGGGTTGTCATCTATATCCTCTTCAGGCGTTACTGCCGTTTTGCTGATTCCTTTGCTGCTTGTGGGGGGCTTCCCCTTCCAGGCCTCCATGATGAGGCACCTTTAGAAGAGAAGAGTTGTGCAGCATGCAGCACACAAGTGTGATCCTAATGGATTATATAGCAGAGCACACCCATTGATTCTGACACGTAAAGTGTGCCTTCAATACACCAATGGGACACTCTTTTATAACTCTTGTATTAGTAGCTATGGCTGTAGTAGATAGCCTTGATCTCCCAAAAGCCACCCAGAAGCTTCCTGTTTTCAGGGTGTAAGAGTGCTGACACGCTGGATTGTGTTAAAATAAATGCACTGTGGCAGCTGCCAGGTAAATGAGCATTCACTCGCATGATGTAGTTCTTCTGGCCACAAACAAGTGGAATCTTTTCCTGTTGACCTAGGTTGTTGCATTGATCACAGGAGCATCTATGACTCTTTGAAAATTCAGGTATCTTAGCACTGTGCAAAATTGCAATGCCCTGACACATTGCCACTGGTTGTCCTTCAGAAAGTGAATAAAATTGCTAACTCTGGCAAACAATACATTTGTGACTTGCTTTTTGCACATGTGCACAGCTAATTTCTCCAGTAGCATAAAAAGTCAGGATGGTTGTGACCTTTACAACCACTGACAGTGCATTGTATTGAGGATGGGCTGCAGGTTGTAAAATGTGGCATTATTCACTGATGAATTAATTTGCAAAGCTCAGCCTCTCCAAATTTTGTTCCTGGGACATCTGGGGAGAAGAGCCCCTCATTTTGTATATTCTGAAGCGTGTTTAATGCTGGGTTGGTGCCATGCGCCTCCAATGCTGCCTGACCAGCCTCACATCCCTCTGTTTCTCATCCTCTTCTTCCTCCAAAAAGATACAGGGCAATTCTAAATGGGAAATCCATTGTGCATTTCTGTGCAATAGTGTGGGGGGAGGGGGCGCGACAATGGACCCCCCAAATGGAAAGCACAAAGGTACATGATAAAGCTGTTGTCAATACTGAAACAAAATTAACAAAATGCAAAAATAAACATTATGTAATTGTTACAATGTTTCAAGAGAAACTTCTTTACTTCTTTACCCAAAGAGTGGTAAGAATGTGGAACTCGCTACCACAAGGAGTAGTTGAGGCAAATAGCATAGAAGCATTAAAGGGGAAGCTAGATAAGCACGAGGGAGAAAGGATTAGAAGATTATCCTGATAGGGTTAGATGAAGTAAGGAGGGAAGAGGCTCGTATAGAGCATAAATGCCCGCAAAGACGAGTTGGCCCAGATGGCCTGTTTCTCTGCTGTAGTTTCGATATAACTCAATATATCTACTGGCCTTCTAAAATCCACTTTCACCTTTACTGCAGTGCCTGGTAACAACATAATTGCATCCCACCGGGTTAGTAATGATACAAATTGGGATGTACGATGTTACCACATCATTACGACCTCATTTGGATAAGGCTGCCTTTTAGGAAATGATGGTAGGAAATGGGGCAGGTGCAAAAGTGGGTGTGAATCCAGTGTAACGGGCCCCTACATCACTACCCACCCTAGTATTGCCTGAAAGCTGGGCAGTATAACAGAGAAAGTCCAAGCTCTTGTCTGCACGTCAATTACAAACTTGTGCCACGCTTTGATCCACTGATGCACATTGAGCAGAAATGATCATACGACAACTAATAAGGCTGACTTTTGGTTTTGCTAAATCATCTATGCATCAAGTTTATGTGCACATGGATATAAAACCAGTATGACAGCATCTCTGGCAATTATCATGTCATTTAAGGATGCAGTTTCCAAGGAACTGTAAAACAATGAAATAATGAGAGTGTTTACTCTAACAATGATGACAGGAATAAAGAAGCAATATTCGCATGTGTTGATCTTTTGAATCTGATATGGCTATTGTGGTTGACTGTCACCCACTGCCTCTTACTTAAGATATCCAATCTGAATTAAGAAGTTCTATAATGTACTCAAAAGAGGTCACTTGTCATTACATAGAATGTACAGCACTGAAACAGGCCATTCGGCCCAACAGGTCCGTACCGGTGTTTATGCTCCACATGAGCCTCCTCCCTCCCTATCTCATCCACCCCTATCAGCATATCCTTCTATTCCTTTCTCTATCATGTGTTTATCTAGCTTCCCCTTAAATGCATCTATGCTACTCACCTCAACTACTCCTTATGGTAGCGAGTTCCACATTCTTACCACTCTATGGGTAAAGAAGTTTCTCCTGATTTCCCTATAGGATTCCCTATAATTATCCAGTCATAGGCATCAGAAGAGCTTACCGTCATTATCTCCCTTTTGCCTACTCCTGAAGCTGTCTGTCCATTGTTAATTTTCTAATCAGGTTTCTAATACTCGTTGCCTCCCAATCCTGTCAGTTTTAACCTTCTACTTGGTCTTGTTCCATCTGGGATTCATTCCATCATTTTAAAACTGCGACCACCAAGCTTAATTCCACAATAAGATTTGAGATCTAACTGCTCTCATTACGTGAAAGATTGTTTCAACTCTGCTCTGTGCCCTAGCCTTAGTTTGCTCTGAAAATTAGAACGAGAGCTAGTTAAGTGGTTAGGAGCAAGATGGGTGGGTGAGGAAGGATTTGAGAGGGGGCAGGAAGTAAGATGAAGGTGGTGAGGACTGGAGGGAGTAGATGGGAAAGAATCTACAGAAAGATAAGGAGTTGAAACAGAAGTGAGGGAGGGTTCGGGGAGGTCGGAAATGACGGAGGAGAATGCAGAAACTGAGAGATGAAAAGGTCCATATACTCCTTGCACTTAATATTGGAAAGCAAGGAAGGAGGCAGAAGGGTAAAAGTGTCAGGTGAGGCATCTAATCATTGATAAGAGGTTGCACTTGAAGTAGAGGAAGAATTTGGCAATTGATCGGCAGGTGAAATATTGCTTGAGAAGGTCAAGTCAGATCTGCTGATGATTGACCACGTATCATAGAATCATAGAATGGTTACAGCACAGAAGGAGGCCATTCAGCCCATCGAGCCTGTGCTGGCTCTGTGCAAGAGCAATCCAGCTATTCCCACTCCCCCGTCGTTTCCCCAAAGCCCTGCAAATTTTTTCCCTTCAAGTATTATCCAATTCTCTTTTGAAAGCCACGAATGAATCTGCCTCCACCACCCCGTTGGGCAGTGAATTCCAGATCCTAACCACTCGCTGTGTAAAAAAGTTTTTCCTCATGTCGTCCTTGGTTCTTTTGCCAATCACCTTAAATCTATGTCCTCTGGTTCTTGACCCTTCCGCCAATGGAAACAGTTTCTCTCTATCTACTCTGTCTAGACCTTTCATGATTTTGAATACCTCAATCAAATCTCCTCTCAACCTTCTCTGCTCCAAGAAGAACAACCCCAGCTTCTCCAGTTTCTCCACATAACTGAAGTCCCTCATCCCTCGAACCATTCTAGTAAATCTTTTCTTTACCCTCTCTAAGGCCTTCACATCCTTCCTAAAGTGTGGTGCCCAGAATTGGACACAATACTCCAGTTGTAGCCAAACCAATGTTTTATAAAGGTTCATTATAACTTCCTTGTTTTTGTACTCAATGCCTCGATTTATAAAGCCTTGGATCTTATATACCTTCTCAACCTGCCCTACCACCTTCAATGATTTGTGCACATATACTCCCAGGTCTCTGTACCCCGTTTAGAATTACCCTTTCGTTTACAATTCCTCTCCACATTCGTCGTACCAAAATGTATCACTTCACACTTCTCTGCATTAAATTTCATCAGCCACGTGTTTGCCCATTCCACCAGCCTGTCTATGTCCTTTAGAAGTCTATCACTATCTTCTTCACTGTTCACTGCACTTCCAAGTTTTGTTTCATCTGCAAATTTTGAAATTGTCCCTGTACACCTAAGTCCAAGTCATTAATATATATCAAGAAAAGCAGTGGTCCTAGTACCTACCCCTGGGGAACACTACTGTATACCTTCCTCCAGTCCGAAAAACAACCGCTACTTTCTGTTTCCTGTCACTTAGATGCTGTCATGTGCCAGACTGATTGAATCTGTCACCCTCTGCAGTGGAGGTGGGAATGACACAAAGGGAAACGGAAGAGGTGGGATAATGTGAGTAACTTGTTTGGGCTGAAGGCAGGGAACAGTGGATTAAGTAGCTGAGTGGGGCAGCTCTGCTGAGGAAGAAGCAATCACCATCTGTGAGCCTGGTTTCAGTTAGGCCCAGGATATCAATTGATGCATCCCAATATGAGGCAATGAATAGGGAGGACCTTATTCACAAGGCAGAGAACACGCTGAAGGACAATACAAAGTGGGCCTGTTGTTGAAGATGGGCTGGAAGAGGGACAGTGAAAGGAGAAAGAAGTGCATGGTGAAAGCTATAGATATTAACTTCAGGGAAATGAACTGGGCAGGGCCTTTGCTGGGACACAGAGAATGAGGCAGATGGAGTTGGTGCTCTGGGTGAGTCAGAATTGGGTGCCGTGGTGGATTGGTGGAGGATACTTACTATAGAGGAGAGGGAAGCTGAGCACTTGTCCTGGAGGGACTCAAACCTGGAGAGCAAAAGGAGATGAGATCAGATAAGGAGCAGCATTGGGTGGAATAGGTGACTGAAAGAGGCATGTTGCTGAAAGATTATGGGGCAAAAGTGGGATTGTGGGAAGGAGGTGATAAAAAGGGAAGAAGGCTGGGCTGGAAGGAGGCCAACAGAAAGATAGGTGCTCAGGTCTGAAGTGGTGGCTAAGATATACACAACAGTGAACATAGAGAAAGAGCCTATTTTAAGTCAGAAAGTTAAAGGAAAAAAGCTAAATGTGGTTAGGTAAGTCCTTTGAGTGGAGGTGTGAGTGGTAGATGGAGGAATCTGGAACAAATTCAATCGTCAAGAATGAAGGCCTATCTTGAAAGCAGTGTGTTGATCAGGGGCCAGAGACCATTTGGTGGCAGGAAGAGCGGCTTGATTAGTAGCATGAATACAAGCTGAACATGAAGAAAGTTTGAGTGTTATACTGCTGTGAATTAATGATACCGAACTTAAGCTTAGTATTGGCAAATGCCACTTCAAACAAGTGTTAGCTACGCTTCCCTTGGTTATCTGGTTTCACCAGAAGGATTACAACAGGATCAAGTTTGTATCTTTGCAGATATCATCAACAGCCACTGCTTTTTCCTTGGACATACTGAATGGAACATTAAGTTTGTGCGACAGTACATGATTGCTATTGAACCTTTGCAAGCTCTTATGTGTGGAAACAAAAGTGTTTTAAGTCAGCTGATTCAGCTCACAACAATTTTGACAAGATCAGGAAAATGATCGCAGAGAATTTTGCTTTAACTCTTTTGATCCATTGCTTCACGTTACAGCAATGACAGCACCTTTATCCTTTCCTTTTTCTTCTCTACATTGACACCATGAATAATATGCAAGTACAAGCTAAAGATTCACAAACGATTGCAATCTCTGTGACAGCGAAAACTATGCCTGCCACATTGGCTGCTTTCTTTTCTTGCTTTAACCTGCACCCTTGCAACATTTGTGGTGTCTTTCGTCTGTTATTTCGCAATGAAATTTATCCCTTTCTAAGCCTTTCCCCTTCGACTTGCCCACATATTTTCTACTCAAATTTCCAATCCAAAGCAGATGTCTGTGCTTCTGCTCATTCTGAGATCCTTGCTGCTGCCTTGAACTTCCTGCATTCAATCTACTGTGGCTGAAAATATCTCTCTCCACCCCACTAAATTGATCTGCTGTCTCTGAAATTTTTCAACTTTTTATCACTTAAATCTATCCATCCAAACTTACTTTCAACATAGTATATTTGGCTTTTCAAAAAGTTTTTGACACGATGCCACACAATAGGTTTATTTATTAACGTAGAGTCCTGTGGAATTGGAGGGCATATTCTGGTGGTTGCATTTGCGAAGACAGAGGGTTGTTAATAATGGTAATGGTTCTGCATGGCCACCGGTTACTAGTGGAGTCCCATAGGGATTGGCTTTCGGACCACTGTTCTCCACAATCTTTATTAATGATCTGGATGAAGGCATTGGGAGAACTGCCAATAAGTTCACAGATAGCACAAGGATTTGTGCTGGTGTTAGAAGCTCAATGAGAAAGGAATTGTAAAATGGAAATTTCACAATATACTATGGTAAAATTTGAACTAACAACCCCTGACTATTTGAGTACTGTAACCAATAAACACTGTATATTGTAAGCAATTTGCCCTCCACAGCCAAAAAAACCCACCTCACTGTCAAAGTGGCAAACAGGTAGATTAGAAAATGGTACCATACGGTAACATTAGTAAATCGCAATTCAATGGAAGCGGTAGAGCACTGGACTTTCAATGAGATGTTCACAAGTCCAATTCAGTATTAATAAAACTCACCAATTGTTATTGAATAGATTTTACAAGCTCCCATGAGCCAGAACTGGCAGTTCAATTTTATAGGAACACAGTAAATGGGATTAGCCATTCCCCATCAAAGTATCCTTCCTTCATATGAATAACAAGGCTGGCCATTCAGAAATCTACACCTTAGATTATTGTGTCCTTCTATTCAAAGCATGGATGTGCAGGACAGCAGTAGAGAACCTGAACAAACAGGAGGGAGTCATGATGGAGCAAGATATCCAAAGGAAAAGGATGGGAACGTGAAACGAAAACCTGCTGTGTATCAAAAAGCAAATCCATTCAGTATGTAAAAACACATCATATGAAATTAATATATTGCCATTCCTATTCATTAGCCTTTTATCCAAGAATAATTTTATAACAAATGTCACTTTGTGGAGGGGGGGGGGGAGGGGGGTCCCAATTGTGCCTCCAGGGCCCACAAAATAATTACCTTTGGTAGGCCTCTTTGGTTTCATCACTCGAGGAACAAGTTGGAGCCTGAACAGCACAGGTTCCGATGAGTTCTGACTTAAACTATCAATCTGAGTCCTATTTACATCATACGACCCCGAGTCCCATGTTAAAAGAGGCCTATCACTCCAAAAGATGGGTGCTATGGACACCCAGCGGTAAGCCGCTTTCAAAATTGAGCCAGGCGCATCGCCGGCGTTTGAGGCCGTTACCGCCCCATTAATGTCAGGCGAAGGCAGTCAAAATCAACCCCATGATACTGAATTTTAAACTTTATGCCATAGCTTTACAATAAAAAAATGGAGAAAAAGTGCCAAGCACGTTTTGATAACGGTAGTATTGCTTTAAAATCTTTTGTACAACAAAAAACTAATTGTACCACTGAGAAGTACAAGTTTTCACTTTTAGCAATAATGCAGCCCAGTATGGGCTTGATAATTTGCATGTTTCAATTTGCAGTTTTTTTCTACAGCCGACAAGCAAATTACATTTGCAGCCAACACTTAAACCTTATCTGTCCATCATAGATTTTCAGCTGAATAAATACAGCAAAATCTGTGCATAAATTCCTATTCTGGTACATTTTGTCTTTTACTAAGCTACAGGGCAAATTGTGACTCGCCAAATAATTCCTTCCATTCACTTTTTCCATTTACAGTGCTGATACCAACACGCTCCTGTGCACCTGTCACTTATTTAAGGGTGATGAAAGAAGTATAATCTACTGAATTACCTGTAATCCCTAAACAGTGGGGAAAAAGAGATATCTGTACACTTTTTCCGTTTCTCAGTTGTCGACATGTTACCAAATTTTATGTTATCAAAATGATTTTAACAGACGGCCTGGGAACAGAAATTGTGTGTTAAACATCTGTTTGGGGATACTGTGAAGTTGTATTCTCATGGCATCATGGATGGAATTAGCTGGCCATGAGAGTGAGACGTCTTGCTTTACAACAAACAAAACTATAGTACAGTCCATGGGAAAAAACATCCTCTTTAACATTAATCTTCTGACCTCAATACCCATCAGGTTTATGTTAAATGATTTAAGCCCAAATGTTCACAATGTTAAAGCTGCAAATATGCTTAATACTGGGGCAGAGTGATCATAATATGAGAGAATTTCATCCTGAGTTTGAGGGTGATGTCGTTCAGTCCGAAACTAGGGTCTTAAATTTAAACAAAGCCAATTACGTAGATATGAGGGACGAGTTGGGCTAAGGTAGATTGCGAAATTAAATTTAAAAATTTGATGGTAGATAAGCAACGGTGAACATTTAAAGAAATAATTAATAATTCTCAGCAAATTCTGAGTATATTCAAGACTGAGATCAATAGATTTTTGGATAGTAAGAGAATCAAGGGACATGGGGATAGGGCGGTAAAGTGGAGTTGAGGCAGAAAATCAGCCATGATCTTATTGAATGGCGGAGCAGGCTCAAGGGGCCATATGGCCGACTCCTGCTCCAATGTTCTAATGTTCCCGATGCAAAGCAGTACATTTGGTTTTGCTCCATGTTAAGAGAAACAAAAACTGTATTGCTAAAGCTTTTGCTCCATGTTAGTTATATGAACAAAAACAGCAAAATAGCCCACACAGCTCTCTCAAAGATCCTGATCTGGTTTCAGGGAATGATCTAACAATTAAAACAAATCTTTTGCCTGCCTCAAACCCATAATTCAATATTCATTGCTGAATTAGAAATTAGTTGTTCCCTTCTGAATGTTTCCACTCAGCCAGAACCCACTGCACTTTGGTTGTGGTGTATTCTACATCAGTGACTCTATGCTTGAACAAGTTATTCCTCAAGTCAGTGGGCCTGATTTTAGCAGGCCTGCGGGTTTCCGGCGGGTTGGGTTTCGGGTGCGTGGCCTCCGCGCCCGGTGAAATTAGTGGGTTGCCCGCGCGATCGCAGCAGGCAATGCACTAATTGGAATCACTTACCTGCTCCACCGGGCTCCGCGCTGCTGGCCTGCGCGTCGGGCGGGCTGCGCATGCGCAGTACGATCTGTCAGCTGGAGGCTCTCTACTTAAAGGGGCAGTCCTCCACTGACAGATGCTGCAACCAATGGAACAAATTACAGCATGGAGCAGGCCAGGGGGAAGGCTGCTCCCAGTTTAATGATGCCTCACCCCAGGTATCAAACTTTGTGCCCGGGTGTAAAACTGACATTGCGGGTCGGGCGCCCATGATAGAAACCACCCGATTTTCATTCCCATTGATTTTAATAGAAATGAAAATCAGTGGTATCTAAACCGAACAACTGATCCTCAATGGCAGTCTTACATTTGAGGGGCAAGTTATTTATGGGTGTCAGTTTTCAGCGACTGAATGGACTAACTTAGTGGTTACATTTCTTTGGTCAGAGACCATTCACTCACCCAGCTTCTGTTCCTAATCACAATTCTTCTTATCCTTTCTGGACAGTTTCTTTAATATTCATTAAAACTACCAGAGAGCTATTGCTAACATTATCCATTTGCAACAAGCCATCAAAATACCAGTGTTGTCCTGTCATACTTTAGAAACATAGGACTATGCACTTTAATCTGACAATGCCATTAACACATTTCTGAAATATTAAGAGTGCTTTTATATCAGTAACTCAAGTCACACATTGGTATTAAAAGCAATCTCTGACACTGCTCTCCAGCCACAATGTCTCCAAGCCATGTCATTTACAGATGTTCTGCACTTACTGGTCTGACGTTTTGACAGCACATTACTATACTTGAACTCTTTGACTCCTTAATTGAGCAAACCTAAGTATTAATTTTTATTAATGTGGATATCTTCTGCACATTTTACAATTAAAATTCAATTCAACCCTGGACTTTGCGATAAATTCACTCCCTTCAAATCTTAAATTGCATATTTCTTTCCAGTTAATTTTGATCCTTTAATCATTGATATCCCTTCTGAAAATCAGCTGATTGTTTATATTGGTTAACTGCAGACCCAACCTTAATTGTCCCCAGCCCCAATGGATGCTTTTAGATTGATTTGGGTTTACTTTTTTTTCTTAAGAGTGAAGTTTCTGTAAAAGTATATAGAGACTTAATCGTTACTGTCTTGGAAATGTTGATTTTATTTATCTAGCTTCTCATCATAGCCTTCTGTGTGGTTTCTAAGATATGCTGTTTTAATCAACAACGACATATGTGGTGACTGTAAAAATTTATATTGATCTTTGAAAGTTTTGAATAAATAAATAGGTTTCTCATAATTTCCAGAATAGATGCTAAGAAAATTCCTGCTGTGATTATTGGGGAAAAAGTTGGAGAATGGGACAAAATTGGACAGTTCTTTCGAGAGCTGGCACAGGCATGATGGGCTGAATAGCCTCCTTCTGTGCTGTAAGATTCTATGATTCTACAAGGTTCTATGATTCTAAGGAGATTTTGATAATGTATATTGCATATTTCATCATAAAATGGACCTTTTTTTTTATTCGTTCATGGGATGTGGACGTCGCTGGCGAGGCCAGCATTTATTGCCCATCCCTAATTGCCCTTGAGAAGGTGGTGGTGAGCCGCCTTCTTGAACCGTTGCAGTCCGTATGGTGAAGGTTCTCCCACAATGCTGTGAGGAAGGGAGATCCAGGATCTTGACCCAGTGACGATGAAGGAATGGCGATATATTTTCAAGTCAGGATGGTGTGTGACTTGGAGGGGAACGTGCAGGTGGTGTTGTTCCCATGTACCTGCTGCTCTTCTCCTTCCAGGTGGTAGAGGTCGCGGGTTTGGAAGGTGCTGTCGAAGAAGCCTTGGTGAGTTGCTGCAGTGCATCCTGTGGATGGTACACACTGCAGCCACTGTGCGCCGGTGGTGAAGGGAGTGAATGTTTAGGGTGGTGGATGGGGTGCCAATCAAGCAGGCTGCTTTGTCCTGGATGGTGTCGAGCTTCTTAAGTGTTGTTGGAGCTGCACTCATCCAAGCAAGTGGAGAGTATTCCATCACACTCCTGACTTGTGCCTTGTAGATGGTGGAAAGGCTTTGGGGAGTCAGGAGGTGAGTCACTCGCCACAGAATACCCAGCCTCTGACCTGCTCTTGTAGCCACAGTAATTATATGGCTGGTCCAGTTACGTTTCTGGTCAATGGTGACCCCCAGGATGTTGATGGTAGGGGATTTGGCGATGGTAATGCTGTTGAATGTCAAGTGGAGGTGGTTGGACTCTCTCTTGCTGGAGATGGTCATTGCCTGGCACTTGTTTGGCGCGAATGTTACTTGCCACTTATTAGCTCAAGCATGGATGTTGTCCAGGTCTTGCTGCATGTGGGCTCGGACTGCTTCAGTATTTATAAAACAGCATATCCTCTGAATTACCTGAGCAGCGCATGTGAGATTTGCTGGGTAATACAACAACAACAACTTGCATTTATATAGCGCCTTTAACGTAGTAAAACACCCCAAGGCACTTCACATGAACGATTAGCAAACAAAATTTGACACTGAGCCACATAAGGAGTTATTAGGAATGGTGACCAAAAGCTTGGTCAAAGAAGTAGATTTTAAGGAGCGTCTTAAAGGAAAAGAGAGAGGTAGAGAGGCGGAAAGGTTTAGGGAGGGAATTCCAGAGCTTTGGGTCTAAATACAAAAAATATATTTGATTTTGATACTCAGTTGATTTCTAGCACAGGTTGCTGAACCTCTTTCTCGAATAGATGGTCAAAGAATTCCTATTATTCAAGCTATCATTTAAAAAGATTCTTTGTGACATTGCTACAGGCATTTTATATGGGATGGGTACAGTCCATTCACCTCACGACAAGCACGCTTACTCTCAGCTGATGAAGAGATTTAATTTTGGAGAGGTCATGCTTCAGATTGTTCTCACAATGTAGAGAATTTGCAGAGATCTGTGATTTCCATGGGGGAATAAAAGGGCAAAATATTGGGACACAAAATAGTCTCTCCCACCACAAATGGAGATTCATTCCTATCGAGATATGTTTGAATTTAATAATGCTTTCCAATATCAGTTTCATATTGGAGTTGCTTTACAAAATGAATCCAACTTCATTTTATTATAATGGAAGTATACAACAGTGGTCACAAAAAAATTAAAGCTAATGTATATTTTGACTTGAAGCTTATAGGGTCTTGACCCTTACTTGTGTCTAATCTGAGTTTTATCTATATTAACTATATTATTGCTTTATGATCACACATTATAGTCAAGCCAATCCACAAAACATCAAAATATCCACGAAGAAACCCGTCATATGTCTAACAGTGTGAACAGTCTGACATTGATACGAACGAAACATGACTAATTCTCTTGCTACAAATACCCAAATGCCATGATCAGGTCAAAAGTTTCCTATCCAATTTGCATGATTGAGCATCTGTTCAATTCATCATTATTAAATTTTAAATATCTTGGTAATTGGCTTCTGCATGCATTTCAAATTTACCTGAACTGGATCCAGTGCAAGATAAATGTTCACCTTTCCTGAAGACGGTTTGACTCTGGTGTCAGGGTTCAGTAAATACTAGTCCAGACTACTCTCCTGAAACAAACTGTGTACATCTAAACAGCATACAATGTGGAGAGGCCACATTGCTGGATTGGCATAATACTTTTGCAGTTAGATTAATACATTCTCAAAATCTTACTTTCAACATGTTAACCTATGTTCATGTGCTCCATTGTGTACACTAATGACTCCGCCTCTAAAACTCTCTTTTCTCCTTTGAGACGCTCCATAAAATCGATCTCTTTCCTGTCCTAATATCTCCTTATGTGGCTCGGTGTCAAATTATGTTTGATAATGCTTCTGCGAAGCACTTTGGGATGTTTTACTATGTTAAAGGTGCTATATAAATGCAAGTTGTTGTTGAAGATAAAAATTGATAAGGAAGGAAAAGAGACCAAAACAGATTTTATATATAAATGCAAGAAAGGTAGAGTGGGAGAAAGAGAAAATCAGCAAACTGAGGGAAAGGTTATGAGAGAAATATCGTGAAGACAAGCACTGAGTAAAAGGCAGAAACCATTGGTATCCTCACCCAACTGACCATTTTTTCATGAGTAGTCCTGGAAAGTGCGTATCAGTTAGTTAAATGGTTGTACCATAGCTGAACATACATTTCAACGTGTCCACTTTCCGGCAAGGTCACCGGACATTGATCAGGAGCAGGAGGTCTGGTTGATTTTTTTCCCCTCCCTCGCCCAGGATTATGAGGCCAAGTTTAACACTGTGGTCCACCAGCCCAATACTTACCAATGGAGAGGTTCTGTTGTCCTTTTTTCACTCACCTTTTAGGATGATTCCCCAAATCACAAAATTTTCAAGAAATTTTTACTGTGTATTTTGCATGTTATTTTCAAAAATAACTAGTCAGTCATGTTTCAATAGAGAGAATTTAACTTGGGAGACCCAAGCAAATAAAACTGCATTAAGAATATAAAGAAGGAATGGTCATTCCATCGGAAAATTATGGAAGAGAAAAGGTATTTGTGAAATACATGGGTGTGGTTTGGGCATGTCACAGTGACCAGGGCTTAATTAAACTCATTTTCTGAGCGGACTACAGCATATATAGAGGCTGTGGTATAATGTAACTGCATTCTACACAACAAAAATAAGAATAACTACACTTCAAAATACCATATCTGAAGCAATTTAAGACATTTAGAAATATGCCATTCTCTATATTCCTTGTTATAGTCAAAGCTATTGGTGAGTTGCTATCTAAAACTGCTCCACAGTTAAACAGTGAGTTAAATACAGCTACAAAAACCCAAGAAAATCTATGCAGTATGATTCTGTAAATACATTTTGCCATTCTAGAGATTACAATTATTTGAGAACACAGGTATTGATTTGCCTGGAATTTCACAGCTCTTAGTAGTGTAGTTCCTCGGAAGACTCTGATAATAGTGACTCCTATTCCCAACTCGAGGAAACATCTTCACACCAATGACTGTCCTTTGTGTAGGAAATCTTAATCTGTTAGGAGCAACAACCTGAAATGGTTCAGTCCATGATTGGTTTAGTAATATTACAAACATGTTTGTTGGATACATCTTTAGAAGGCAAATAAATCAGAATGTGTTTGACAAAAGTTGGAGACATTTTAAGACACCTGAAACTTTAACCACAGTGCTACTATCTTGCTATTGGTGTCCTGGTCAATATTTATCCCTCAACCAACATCACTAAAAACAGATTATCTGGTCATTATCACATTGCTGTTTGTGGGACCTTGGCTGCTGCATTTCCTACAACAGTGACTACAATTCAAAAGTACTTCATTGGCTGTAAAGCATATTGGGACGTTTTGAAATTGAGAAAGGTGCCATGTAAATGCAAGTTCTTGTATTATTATATTAACACACGGTTCTTGCAGGAGCATCTGTGGGGTTTTATTTTTCTTCCAGTTACAGCAGCTGTCCCAGTATAATTCCAACCCTTCCCTTTTCCCAAAAAAAGAAAATCCTCACAGGAAAATAAATGCCGGAGAAAATCCAAGCTGGAAGATCCAAGCAATTAATCCCTTTTCTACTTATATTATTAATACCTAGCACAAAGGAAGATAGTAGTGGTTGTTGGAGGCCAATCATCTCAGCCCCAGGACATCGCTGCAGGAGTTCCTCAGGGCAGTGTCCTAGGCCCAACCATCTTCAGCTGCTTCATCAATGACCTTCCCTCCATCATAAGGTCAGAAATGGAGATGTTCACTGATGATTGCACAGTGTTCCGTTCCATTCCCAATCCCTCAGATAATGAAGCAGTCCATGCCCGCAAGTAGCAAGACCGGGACAACATCCAGGCTTGGGCTGATAAGTGGCAAGTAATATTCGCGCCAGACAAGTGCCAGGCAATGACCATCTCCAACAAGAGAGAGTCCAACCACCTCCCCTTGACATTCAACAGCATTACCATCGCCGAATCCCCCACCATCAACATCCTGGGGGTCACCATTGACCAGAAACTTAACTGGACCAGCTATATAAATACTGTGGCTACAAGTGCAGATCAGAGGCTGGGTATTCTGCAGCAAGTGACTCATCTCCTGATTCCCCAAAGCCTTTCCACCATCTATAAGGCACAAGTCAGGAGTGTGATGGAATACTCTCCACTTGCCTGGATGAGTGCAGCTCCAACAACACTCCAGAAGCTCGACACCATCCAGGACAAAGCAGCCCGCTTGATTGGCACCCCATCCACCACCCTGAACATTCACTCCCTTCACCACCAGCGCACCGTGGCTGCAGTGTGTACTATCCACAGGATGCACTGCAGCAACTCACCAAGGCTCCTTCAACAGCACCCCCCAAACCCACAACCTCTAACACCTAGAAGGACAAGGGCAGCAGGCACATGGGAACAACACACCATTCAGACTTGGAAATATATCGCCGTTCCTTCATAGTCGCTGGGTCAAAATCCTTCCTAACTCCCTTCCTAACAGCACTGTGGGAGAACCTTCACATCACGGACTGCAGCGGTTCAAGAAGGCGGCTCACCGCCACCTTCTCAAGGGCAATTAGGGATGGACAATAAATGCTGGCCTCGCCAGCGACGCCCACATCCCATGAACGAAAAAAAAATTAGATTGCTTAATATTTAACCTTGGCCTGCATCCAATTGTGATTGGCCTCCAGAGGAAGGGCCATCTCATGAACAACACTTTTTGGCTACTTAATATTTTGTGACCTATCACAGAACTAGCTTGAGACTCTTTATTTGAAGATAGGACTGTTTAAACTCATTCCACAAGAAAGAGAGATTAATGCAGAAAATAATAGGATGCACAACTCCCGAGGCTGTTAGATTCCATGCCAGACAATCAAATGAATCCACAACTTATATAATGTAAATATGAGGTTAGCTGGCAGTTTTCAAATCATGAAATGTCTATAATTCAAGCTGAATTATTTAAGTATATTTTCACTACCAATCTAGGCAGTACATGAGTGCACAATGATGTGTTCTTTAATTCGAAATCCAGAAAAGTATCCCTGCTATAGGTGATAGGTAACCTACTACAACTTAAATAAACTTGCATCTAAAGATGTCTAAAATACCTACTGCAAAACACTAACGGTCTTCTGTCAACATCTGCCTGCTGGTGCTCAAATATGAGGGTCTGGATTTTCATTCAAATTACTGCCTGTTTTTGGGTGCTAAATTAATTAAATTGGAATGGCACAGTCTGCCATCTCAAATCCAATGGTAAAAGAAAACACTAAAATTCTCCTAAAGTAGTGCCATTCCCCTTTAACTCTACCCGGAGCCAGTACTACTGCATCAACATCAAGTGGGCATGACTAACCCTCCAGCTCTATTTTCCCCAATTTCTGCCCCAAACACAACCCAAATTATGACCGTCACTAAGTGGTGGTATGAGCAGCACAATAGCATCCCTGAGGCAGATGCTGTCTTACTTTGCCCGCATATTGAATTTAGACATTTGCTCCTCTGAAAGGTGTGTCCACACTTTTCCTGCCCTATTTAGTGAACTCTGCAGAAAATATAGTTTTGGATTGAAGACATGGGGCATGATTTTGACCCCGAGCTGGGAAGTTGAGGGGGGGTCAAATTGCGGACAGGAAACGCCCAAGTACGGGTTTGCCGGATGTCCTCACGATTTTGACGTAAGGACATCTTTTTTTTGTCGGTTTGCCGTCTGATTGAATGGCCTGATCGACAGGCTGGTCTTGGTTGGACAGGAGACCAGACAGGGAGAGGGCCTGTGCAGGTAAGCCTTCAGTTAAGTCTTTGTTTGTATGGATTGGGGTGAGGGGGGGGATACATGGTGGGGTGCGGGTGAGCACGGGGGCAAGGGTGGGCATGGGCTGGCACGGTGCATAGGTCGGCACGGGGGTCGTCCATCATAGAGGGGAGGGATCAGGGGTCAGTCATGGGGTGGGGGTGTCGGGATCGGGGATTCATTGTGAGGGTCCATGATTGTTGTGGGGGGGGGCGGGGGGAGATCAGGGATCGGGGTCTGGGGTCCACGATCGTTGGGGGAGGGATTGGGGAGGGGGTCCACGATCGAGGGTCCGGGGTCGGGGGTCCGCGATCGGGGTCGAGGGTCCGCGATCATGGGTGGAGGGAATCGGGGATTGGGGTCTGGGGTCGGGGGTCCGCGATCGTGATCGGGGCCGGGCTTCCGCAATCAGGGATCACGGTGTTGTGGGGGGGGTCCGCAATCGTTGGCGGGGGGGGGGGGGGTGGGGGAGGTCGCTGCAGGTAGGCTTGTTGGGCCTGGGGGAAGCATTCCTGCTCCTCTGGGCCCAAAGGCTGTGCCAAAAGACACCTATCTGTTTATCTTGGGCCTTCTCGCCTCCTTTTAGGAGGCGTAAAAGAGAAGGCCCGGGAATCCCAGCCCCCCGGGATTGAAATCGGAAACTTTGGGAGGTTTTAAGGCCAGACCCACCTCCTGGGAGCAGGTTGGTTACCCGTCCCTCGTCCCGCTCCGGTGAAAACCGGAAATGGGTGGGTTGGAGGCTGGTCTGATATGGTTGCAATTTTGAATGCCCCCCTGCCCCCAATCCACCCGCTTTTCACTGTTAAAAGCGTGCCCATGGACTTCAAAATGGGTATCCATCTAGTACTATATTTCGAGGGAGGATGAGGAGGTTTCGAAGAAAGAAAGAACGAACTTGAATTTATATAGCACCTTTCACAACCTCAGGAAGTTCTAATGTGTTTTACAACCAATCGAGTACTTTTCAAAGTATAGTCACTGTTGTAATATAGGGAAATGTGGCAGCCACTGTGTGCACAGCAAGGTCACACAAACAGCAATGGCCTAAGTGACCAGATCACCTGGTTTAGAGATGTTGGTTGAGGGATAAACATTGACCAGGACACCAGGAGAACTCCCTTGCTCTTTTTCGGAAGAGTCTAGTTTGGAGGCTCCCTGAGTGAGGCATCACAGAATACATTTGTTCTCTGCATTGGGATACCAAACACCAGGTTTTACAGACCAAGGTAGTCTTATTTAGATTTCTCTGCATATCATTGCCTCAGAAGGCTGTGCTTCCTTCTGGAGGCTATTGTGGAGATATGTCAACTGTTGGCTGAAGACCTGCAGCTCTCATCTACAAGAAGAATAGCATTGCCTGCATCACTCAAACCTACCACTGCATTGAATTTTTTTCTACTGGATCATTTCAGGCAGCATCTGGTGATCTTTGCTGCAGGAATTAGACAGCAGTTCACCACTGCATAAAGAAGATGACTGATGCTCTCTTCAGGCAGGCCGCACACCTCCTTTTCTTCCCATGGCTGGACTTTTTGATTGGTTCAGTGCTGCTGCTATTTATGATTGGCTTAGAATCATAGACTCAGAATCAAAGAACCATTGAATGATACAGGACAGATGGAGGCCATTCAGCCCATTGTGCCTGTGCAAGCTCTTTGGTAGAGCTATTCAATTAGTCCCACTCCCCTTGTCTTTCCCCATAGCCCGGCAAATTTTTTTCCTTCAAGTATTTATCCAATTCCCTTTTGAAAGTTACTATTTAATCTGCTTCCACCACCACCTTTCAGGCAGTTCGTTCAAGATTGCAACAACTCGCTGTGTAAATTGTTTTCTCCTCATGTCGCCTATGGTTGTTTTGCCGATCACCTTAAATCTGTGTCCTCTAGTTACCGACCCTTCTGCCACTGGAAACAGTTTTTCCTTATTTACTCTATCAAAACCGTTCATGATTTTGAACAGCTCTATCAAATCTCCTCTGAACCTTCTCTGCTCTAATGCCCAGAATTTGTGACTTCTGATATTTTTCGAAACTGAACCAGGCATGTAAGGTTAAAATACCCTCCTTAGTCTTTTTTTGTTCCGAACGAGCAGTTTGGAAATCGGAAACCGGGCAGGTGGGCAGTAAGAATTCCCTGGGTTACTTACCCATCGCAAAGCCACCCCGATCCCGTCTTTTCAGATTTTAACGTGCGCTTCTGGACAGGTAGCCAAGCCGCCCACCCGAATCCAGTGGGCTCCTAATTCACATATGCTAATCCGGCCTGATGACATCATGGGGCCCCGACAGCGGTTTTAACTTTGGCGAGAATGGGAAGCTGCCACGGTTTCCCTGCCAGTTGAAGACCAACGTTTAGAGAATTGGGAAGCCTTAGCTCAGTGGTAGCACTCTCGCCTCTGAGTTAAAGGTTGTGGATTCAAATCCCACTCCGGTGACTTGAGTACAAAATCTAGGCTGACACCCCAGTGCAGTATTGAAGGAGCGCTGCACCATCGGAGTCGCCCTCTTTTGGATGAGATGTTAAAATGAGTTCCCGTCTACCCTTTCAGGTGGACTTAAAAGATCCCATGTCACTATTTCGAAGAAGAGCAGGGGAGTTCTCCCCAGTATCCTGG
The DNA here is from genome assembly GCF_035084215.1 of Heptranchias perlo. NCBI lineage: Eukaryota > Metazoa > Chordata > Chondrichthyes > Hexanchiformes > Hexanchidae > Heptranchias > Heptranchias perlo. The sequence continues at coordinate 19,818,024 of NC_090328.1, read as the reverse complement.
CCAATATTTATTACTCAACAAAACTCCTAATAGATTCTCTGGTCAATTATCATATTGCCATTTGTGGCACCTTGCTGTGTGCAAATTGGCAGCCGTGCTTCTACATCAGAACAGTGACTACTTTCGAAAGTACTTCATTGGTTGTAAAGCGCTTTGGGACCTCCTGAGGTCGTAAAAGGTGCTATTTAAATGCAAATCTTTCTTTAAGTCTTTCTTTGTGGGGCCATAAGGAGCATACTGCGAGAAACCCCCGAAACCCCCTTCGCCATGCTTACCTGACTGCCAATGGGAGGGCAAAGGCTACCCGATTTTACTGAGGCTGTCAACTGCTTCCCACCTTTTCCGAGAAGTATGTGGAAGGAGAAGGATAACAGGCCATGTTAATTAGGCCTGGCGGTTAAAATTACTGTGGCCTCACATTGCCACGGGTGGACGGAAACTGATATCAACAGTTTGCCATCGGAAACCTGCTGGCACTTAAAATCATAGAATAGAATCATAGAATCATGGATAGGCTACAGCACAGAAAGAGGCCATTCGGCCCATTGAGTCCTCGCCGACTCCATGCAAGAACAATCTAGCTAGTCCCACTCCCCCGCCCTTTCCCCATAGCCCTGCAATTTTTTCCTTTCAAGTACTTATCCAGTTCCCTTTTGAAGGCCACGATTGAATCTGCCTCCACCACCCCCTCGAACAGTGCATTCCAGATCCTAACCACTCGCAGTGTAAAAAAGTTTTTCCTCATGTCACCTTTGGTTCTTTTGACAATCACCTTAAATCTATGTCCTCTGGTCCTTGACCCTTCCACCAACGGGAACAGTTTCTCTCTATCTACGTCCTTCATGATTTTGAATACCTCTATCAAATCTCCTCGCAACCGTCTCTGTTCCAAGGAGAACAACCCCAGTTTCTCCAGTCTATCCACGTAACTAAAGTCCCTCATCCCTGGAATCATTCTAGTAAATCTCTTCTGCACCCTCTCTAAGGCCTTCACATCTTTCCTAAAGTGCAGTGCCCGCAACTGGACACAATAATTCAGTTGTGGCCGAACCAGTGTTTTATAAAGGTTCATCATGACTTCCATACTTTTGTACTCTATGCCTCTATTTATAATGCAGAGGATCCCATATGCTTTTTTAACCACTGTCCATGGTAGTATGAAGCCACAGTAATTTTAACCGCCGAGCCTCATTAACATGCCGCTGGTCCACATCCTTCTTGGAAAAGGTGGGAAGCAGCTGCCAGCTTCAGTAAAATTGGGTAGCCTTTGGCCTCCTATTGGCAGTCAGGTAAGTGTGGCAAAGGGAGTTTTGGGGATTTTTCGCAATAGAGATGGTGCGGGGGGGGGGAAACGTCTGGGGCAGGGAAGGCCTGAACTTTACTTGTGGGTCCCACAGAAACACTCCTGCTCCTTATGGCCCCACAAAGAAAGACTTAAAGGAAGAATTGCATTTATATGGCACCTTTCATGACTTCAGGATGTCAAAAAGCACTTTACAGCCAATGAAGTACTTTCGAAAGTAGTCACTGTACTGATGTAGAAGCACGGCTACCAATTTGCACACAGCAAGGTGCCGCAAACGGCAATATGATAATTGACCAGAGAATCTATTAGGAGTTTTGTTGAGTAATAAATATTGGCCAGGACACTGGGGAGAACTCTCCTGCTCTTCTTCGAAATATGCCATGGGATCTTTTAAGTCCACCTGAGAGGGCAGACAGGAACTCAGTTTAACGTCTAATCCAAAAGACCGCAACTCCAATAGTGCAGCGCCCCTTCAATACTGCACTGGGGTGTCAGCCTAGACTATGTACTCAAGTCTCTGGAGTGGGATTTGAATCCACAATTTAACTCAGAGGCGAGAGTCCTACCACTGAGCCAAGGCTTCCAAATGCTCTTCAACTGGCAGGGAAACCATGGCAGCTTCCCATTTTGGACAAAATTAAAACCACTGTATGGGCCTCATGATGCCTTCAGGCCCAGATTAGCATATGTGAATTAGGAGCCCACTGGATTCGGGTGGGGTGGCTTTGTCCAGAAGCGCCTGTTAAAATCTGAAACGGCGGGTTCTGGGCGGCTTTGCGATGGGTAAGTAACCCAGGGAATTCTTACTGCCCACCTGCCCGGTTTCCAATTGCCAAACTGCTAGTTCGAAACAAAAAAAGACTAAGGAGGGTATTTTAACCTTACCTGCCTGGTTCAGTTTAGAAAAATATCAGAAGTCACGAACAGTTGTTTCTCAGAAGATTTTGGTTTTTTTTTTCTGTCAACAACATCATTCCAAACATCATCATCCCTGCTAAGTGAGGAGTGCTCTATAAATTATTGTAATGTTGTAAAGCATGGTTAGCATTTGAACTTGAACTGCTAGCATTTTCATACGAGCAAGTGTTGGCCATTCGATCTGTGGTGACAGCTCCACCCTTTAGCTTTGGCTTTGTGCAAGCTGAATTCCATTTGGGCTAAATTCAAATCAAAATTGACTTTTGCGCTTCGCTGGTTGGTTTAAACCACAAATGTGAACCATTTAAAAAAGCTCTGGTTTTAATTTTTCAAAGCCAAACATCCAAATAGTGAGCCCTGGTGGTAATGCCCCTCTCCCACCCCGAGAAAAAAAGACATCCAACATGGAAACAAATGTGAAGGGACTGGATAGTCCACAGCACTAGGTCGTCCTGGGTTTATTATCAACCGGCTTCATAATGGTTCATTTTCAGCCATCCAAGCTACTTTCCTCCACTGATTTATGGTCGTATTAAATCATTTTATTACTCTTTCATTTGTGGTGTGGCATCAAGTATTCAGAAAATCCAATCTACAGACCAAGCTTTGTGCCTAAATAAGTGGAATTCTCAAGGGAAATCTGCTATTTGAGCACATGTTTTTCTTTTAAAGTCATTTAGAAAGGATACTATGCTGGTGCGAGAGACAAAAAAATACTTGTGGTTGCAACTACACCATCATATTATTGCATAAGTTAACAGAAAACAAACAAACCCCCCCAATAAACTAACAGGCTATTAAAATTGAATTGATATCCCGAGTTGAATGCCTCTTTTCAAAGATCTTCATTCAAGCAACTCATTGTACGTAACACTGATTGAAATTTCAACAAACTTCACTGGAAGATTCTGAAGTCTCAGACCACAACATCTGGATACCATTTAATCGATTGAAGAGAGTGCCCCTTTCAGCTTGTACAGTTCCCACCACTTTTTGCACTTCCATCTATGAATTGAAAAAGGAGCATTCCACACTCCAGCTATGATCCAACCAATGAAAGAAAAACAAACATTAATAACCACTTCAGGGGGGAGAGGGAACTGAGTCGTGCAGTGCGGTTAGACACTTGTCTTCCAGCTCCAGGACCTGGTTTTGAATTCAGCTCAGACCAGTGGGGTGAGTCTCTGCTGGCAGTATGGGCTCGATGTAAAATGACTTTCAGCAGCCTCAACTTAGTTCACAGTAGGCATGAGCTCACAGCACAAAACGGCTCTGAGATCAGCACTGACTGACCTCTCTGGCGACTTAATACCAAAGGTTGGCTGTTGTGGGAAATGGAGAAATGATCCATTGATGGAGTGGAGGGTACTTTCCTAAGATGGGGCTGAGGTGCATTGTTAACGTGGAATAGAGGGAGTTAACTCAGCATCTAACCATCCTACACCTGATCGGGAATGCTTCAAAATGGAATGTGGACTAAAGCCCTATGCTTTGACGTCCACAAAATTCTCAAAAAAAAAGTTTTAAAGGTTCATTCTGATTTGCACATATAACATTCCAAACACCAGAGCATATTAATATCTGTAGCACAACGTAACCCTTTTTACAGTGGGGTTTATTGCCTTTTCAGGTGTTAGATCAGCCAGACACTTAGGTGCTGTAAAGCTGTTTTATTTGACAAGGATTATGTCTTCACGATGCAAATGATGCCGTCATGTTGTTATTGGCAAAGGAAAACAAAATAGCTTGCTAAATGTTCTTTCCTGGTGCAATGCCACAGTGTCAATTATCATGTATTTTTTGATGGTTCATAAATCTGCACCTTGTCCACCTTGCTCGAATGGAAGCTATAATTATGTCCCAGTGTTTTCACACCTAGCTGAGGCATCAATAACATGATGACAAAATAATGAATAGAAATTCAATTGCATGAGGTGAATAGAACTTCAAGGGCTGCTTAAAAATTACAGCAATTAAGCTTCTAAACAAGGCTACCCATTCAATTTCCAACATAGGTACATTGTGTGTAAGCTCTTAAAACCTTCATTGCCTTCCGTAACCTATGTGATTCCATTTCTAACAGTTTGAAAAGTTTATTATTCTTGGCATTTATTTCATTATAATTGAAGGTTTGTTATGAGCTCCTATTACTGATGTGACCAATTTTACACTGTCATTCTTTTGTCGCTCCCAGTATAGTATAATCAATATCACAATTATACTATCCATTTGATATCAATCTTTTGTAATACGCCAATATCAAATATGCTACATAATGCTTCTGATTATTTTGCAGTTGGCACTGAACTCACTCGAAAAAGCTAATCTGGTGCTGCACGTTACTGCAGCCACTTTTTAAAGTCTAAAATGTGCTCAAGTGGATCACTGCATCATCTTTCAATCCATAAGGATAGTGAAGAGCTGACTATTGGAGCAGCTCTTATCTATCATTCTATCATACGTGTTTTGGATGAGATATTAAACCCAAGTCCTGTCTGCTTGTTCAAGCAAACATCAAAGATCCCGTGACTTTATTGAGAGAAGAAATGAGACTTCCCCTGGTGTCTTGACCAACAATCCTCCCTCGACTAACACCACCACCATTCAGCTGAGCAGTCATTTGTGTTTGTGGAGTCTTGCTGGACACAAATTGACTGCTGTGTTTGGTTTGCTTACAATAATAACAGTGACTTCCCTTCAAAGTAATTCATTGGAGTAGATTTTGACTTTATGCGATAGTGTAAAATGGGTGAGAGCGAATCGAATTCAATGGAAATAAAAATCGGCAGAGATGTAAAGCGGACTGCCAATTCATTATCACTCGTTTTACACCATCGTGCAAAGTCAAAATCTACCCCACGGTGTGTGAAAGGCTTTCAGATGTTTCTGAGAGATGTGGCATGGTGCGATTTAAATGCAAGTCTGTTTCCCCTTCTTTTAAAAATGTCACCAGCGGTCTGAGGCCAGTGGCTACGAATACTTTGGAGACTGCATGTGGAGCTCGCGGCCTTCCCCAACTTAATAACGGCCCAGAATTTGCTGGAGTGGGGCATTTTGTGGCGTGCCCTGTTAGTTAAGACTTTTTCCTATACCCATCAGCTTTAAAAATGTTTGTGCCGCAAGTTGCTGGAGGTGCGAGCTGATAACGGTGCAGCGAGGGCAATAGGGCATCTGGGACCTTGGACCAACAGTCTATCTCCTTAACCAAAGAGATTTAAGGATTGAGAAAGAGACAGATGAACGACGGAGAAGGTAATAGGGTGAATTAGAGTCAGATCAGGTACAGAAAGAGAAATAAAGAGAGGGAAAGAAAGATTGGATTAAGAGAGACAAAAGAGAGAGAAAGGAAAAGTAAGAATTGTTCTTTTTAAGTTTTAAAAATCTCTGAGAACAATTTACCACCTGCAGGAATGAGACTCCAGAGTATCAACTGTTCTTTTTCTGGTCTGGAGAGGTTGAGAAGCATTGCAGGAATGTAAATCTTGTCATTAAAAGAGTACTTACACTGTTAAGTACCAGCCCTAACTTTCTGCAGCAAGTTTAATTGGTAATTAATGCGCAAATGCAGCAATTTCTTGAAACTCACGGGGAGATTAACAGTGAGATGCCGTTTTTGCGAGGCTAGTGGCAGAGCGGTGTAAATCATCCAGCAGTTCATGGCGATTCGCAACTCACGGGGTATCTCTTGCTCTCCACAAATTGCTGGATGGTTTGTACATCAATGACGCCATGCACATTAAACTCGCTGTTATTTTGCCAGCAAATTGCGGCCCAATGTCTCTGGGCGAAAACATGACTCCCTACTTGCATCATGCTTAAAAATGAACCAGATAATGCACTGCTGTAAAAGTTCCAATTACCTCTGAAAGATGTTTCGTTGTATTACTTGCTAATAACTAATTTGCCTAGGTACAATTGCAAATTAATTATATCCATTTACTGCCCTCTTTTCATTACATTTATGACACTCATGGACTAAACATAAAAGGATGGATCTTTTTCGCATCAAAGTGCAGTCAGTCAAAAGATTAACTCGGCTTTGTCACACAAACAAGATTGTCTCTTTGGAATGATCAGAATTTAAGTAGGTCACCTTGCCAAAAATCTCATTTGTTACGCACCTTGTTCTGAAGGCATTAGATTTTTGTCGTTACTGCCTGGGCGTTAAGCATTGCCTGGGCGGAGCGCAGAAAGGAAAATCTTTCGGCGATGATTACAGGCTAGTAACAGAACCCAACTGACATCAAATTAATGAGAGGAAAATCTGTAAGCGGCATGCAAAGCTCCCCGTCCGATTTTCCTTTCTGCACCCGACCGATAAAGACAAATATCTATCTGAGATACCTTAAGTTTTTAACCCAACAGCAAGATTTGCCACATGCATCTTTGTGGACAATATTAGTCTTGGGATGCAATTGGATTGATTAAAAACAAAATATAACTTTTCTTCTGCAAAGTGAAGCACTGTAATTCTGTATTTAAAATTTCAATGAGACAAACCCTTGACTAACAAGGGCCACTTCAGATCTTGGTCCAACACTCAAAAACAGCTCAGTGCTGATTGTCTGACCAGTCATAAAACCCAAGTGGGTCAAATCGAATCACATTTACAGTAATTTTTGAATGATTGATTCCATCAACCAATCCCCTTGTATTGGCTAAGGTAAGCAGGGGGGAAAAAAAAGCACCGTACAGAGGCGGCAGGTATTTTTTTCCTCTCAGCTCTGAAAAATATCCTTAGTCTCATTTTATAAGCCAGTAGGAACATAAATATCAAAAGAGAATTCCATTGAGTTAAATGGTCTTTTAATATACTAATAAGAGCATCATTCAGTAGGCAGACAGAAATGAGGCACTCTCCTGACTGAAAGCACCATTTTCATTGATCTATGAGACACATTTCACTACCCTTTATGGTCTGTACAATGGAAAACCTACACACACTCTCACTATGACAGGAGTGCCAGTCCATTCAACTATAAAGGAAGTGAACTGGATTGAAATTTCTTCTCTACTGATGGGATTTTACTGCATCTGAGTTCTACATAAAAGGTTAAGACTTGTAGAATATTAACTGCCTGTGTACAGGTTTGGTCTCCTTACCTAAGGAAGGATATATTTGCTTTAGAGGGGGTGCAGCGAAGGTTCACTAGATTGATTCCTGGGATGAGAGGGTTGTCCTATGAGGAGAGATTGAGTACAATCTCTGGAGTTTAGAAGAATGAGAGGTGATTTCACTGAAACATATAACATTCTTAGAGGGCTCGATAGGGTAGTTGCTGAGAGGCTGTTTCCCCTGGCTGGAGGGTCTGGAACTAAAGGTCATAGTCTCAAGATAAGGGATCGAACAATTAGGACCAAGATGAGGAAAAATTTCTTCACTCAGAGGGTTGTGAATCTTTGGAAATCTCTACCCCAGAGGGCTGTGGATGCTCAGTCATTGAGTATATTCAAGATTTTTTTTTTTTATTCATTCACGGGATGTGGGCGTCACTGGCAAGGCCGGCATTTATTGCCCATCCCTAGCGAGATTTTTACAACTGAGTGGCTTGCTAGGCCATTTCAGAGGGCAATTAAGAATCAACCACATTGCTGTGGGTCTGGAGTCACATATAGGCCAGACCGGGTAAGGACAGCAGGTTTCCTTCCCTAAAGGACATTAGTGAACCAGATGGGTTTTTACAACAATCCGGTAGTTTCATGGCTATCATTACTGATACTAGTATTTTAATTCCAGATTTTTATTTAATTAATTGAATTTAAATTCGCCAGCCGCGATTTGAACTCGTGACTCTGGATTTTAGTCCAGGCCTCTGGATTACTAGCCCAGTAACATAACCACTACGCTACCGTACCCTTTTTTGAGAGCGATAGATTTTTGGACACTGAGGGAAGCAAGGGATATGGGGATAGGGCGGGAAAGTGGAGTTGAGGTGGAAGATCAGCTATGATCTTATTGAATGACAGAGCAGGCTTGAGGGGCTGTATGGCCTACTCCTGCTTCTATTTCTTATGCTCTTAATGTCAGAACACTACAGCATATTCAAAGGGTTCTGATGATGCTTTCTTGATTCATGAGGAATCTCAAAAGTGCATTGCAACAGCAGCCTCCCAAATAACAGCGCTGACCAGACAGTAGACAGTTCAGCCTTTTAATGGCTCAAATTTGATTCAAGATTTTAATGAAAATATAGTTATAGACTGATTAAAATCAATGTTTTTTGATATATTGCTTATTATAGGACATTTCACTCTATATCTGCTTAGGAAGCTGTGTGAGATTATGCCTCACTTTCACCACAAAGGGCCAATTTGCTGCAGGTGCTGTACTCTGTGACTCCATTCTTCCCACCCTCAGACCGAAAACCAATGTTGCCTTCAGTGCTTCGGAGTGGGAGACATCGGACATCGGAGCAGATTTCAAAGGTAGGTTCATTTAGTGTTTTCACTTCCTGCATTGTTTTTCATTTAATTTATTTAGTTTCTTTTTCCCTGATCCGGCCCTTCCCACCAAGCGTGAATCAGAAGCGGTGGGCAGGCAGCCCGGGTAAGTTTAAAAAAAATCTTTCTAATCCCTTTATCTGTCACGGGTAAAGTGCCTTAAGTACCTCAGTGAGGTACATTTAGCTCTTTGTAAGGCGTTAGATACAAGCTATTAAATATAGTTAAAAACCATGAGAGTTTCGCTTTCAAACGACATAAGAAGTGATCTTCAAATCATGTCACATGTCAAGTAAATATATAAGTTGCCAACAATGGCTGCAATATAAATGTGTCATGTCCACACACACACACAAATATGTGTATGTGCTTGGTGAACATAACATTACTCTTGTGGTGATCACACTGGAAATCTATGAAGAGAAAATTGATTCCACTTTGCAGGGGATATTTTCCATTGTTGTTTCATTGCATGTCACAACAGAGGTGAGCATTAAGATTGACCAGAGACCAAGAGAAAAGATAAAGCCTCTGGTTATTTCTGTTTCTGTGTTTTTCCACATTTTCTGCCCCAAAACAAGGGGAGATAAATTGCTCAGTAAATTTGTTTTGAAAACTATGTTGTTGCCCGTTAAGCTTTATTAATACAATCTTCTAAAGAGCTTTCAGAGAAAAAATTCTATCAGCCGGGGGCAACTAAAACAATGAGGTGAAAACTAGCTGACCCACTGAGCAGGGAGTTAACTCAGAAATGGAGCAGCTAACTCTTTGGCATAGTATCGGTCCAACATGGATTTTCCGGCAACTGTTATGTGACAAAGTGAAGCATTAATTGCAAATCAGCTTCATTCACAGAAATTATGTTCCAGTTTTTTCTCAGGCAGTTTGCTGAAGGAGAAGCCAAACCACACAATTCAATCACGAACATGGGGGGTGATTTTACGAGGCAATTGCGGGTGCGTTGGGGGCAGGGGGGGCTCTGAAAATCGCGGAAATCCCGTTCAGGTTCGGAAGCCAGCTCCAACCCACCAACTTCCGAGTTTCCCAGGGACCCACCTGTGTGTGTGCGGGCGACCCGAAAACGGAAGTCTTGCCAGCAATTAAAGCCAGCAGGATGACAGTTAAAGAGCTAAATGTACCTCACTGAGGTACTTAAGGCACTTTACCCGTGACAGATAAAGGGATTAGAAAGATTTTTTAAACTTACCCGGGCGGCCTGCCCACCGCTTCTGATTCACGCTTGGTGGGAAGGGCCGGATCAGGGAAAAAGAAACTAAATAAATTAAATGAAAAACCATGCAGGAAATGAAAACACTAAATGAACCTACCTTTGAAATCTGCTCCGATGTCCGATGTCTCCCACTCATATGTCCCCCTCTTCACTCTCCCGATATCCCCCCATTCTTCCCCAGTCTTCCAGTCCAGCGCTGGATCTTCCATTCTTCGCCCTCCAGTCTTCTGTTCCAGTGCTGGATGAAGTCTCGGTCTCTCTCTTTCTCCCCGCCCAACGCTGCAGCTCCTGATGGCAGCCAGCCTGTCAATCAGGCTAGCTGCCGGGCGCAAAACCCGGAGAGGATGTTAACCACTAGCAGTCAACATGCGATCGCATTGGAAATGGTAAGTTTGGTTCATGCGAGTTTGCCACGCGCACCTTCACCCCCTCCGCTGCCAACCCGCCACCATGGTAAAATTGAGCCCATTATGTATCATTTGTTTAGATATGTGTCTAATTGGAAGTTGATTTCAGAAAATTTTGTTTTGGAGTGGACACCAGCTTGCCAGTGTTACCCCATTCTGACCCTGGAAACTTTCCTGGGGTCAGCTGATTTAAATATTCAGAGCAGGCTCCCAGCACTATTCATGATCCCTTTTGGGAGCTCGCCAGAGGAGAGGGGTGGGAAGGAGGAAACCTGCTCCTGTGGCTCATTAAGATCTACTGATGCACTGAAGGCAACATTGGTTTTTGGTCTTAGGGTGGGAAGAATGGAGTCATGGAGTACAGCACCTGCAGCAAATTGGCCCTTTGAGGTGAAAGTGAGGCAGCAGCTGGTGAACTGGGTGCTCATATTAGATCAGAGCTAGCTAGGAAAAACAAATAAATTGCATCCCATGGTCCTTTCTTTCAACACCGAAGCACCTGATGAGTTTTGTGCATATTTTCTGCACAGGCTCTATGCTCTAACTACGTGATCAGTGCACAGAATGTAACACCCAGTGCATCAGTGCTCGGTAGGCCTCTACCCCTGTGCTAAGCATTTCATTCAAGTATCAAGGACGGCATTAACTGCCGGTACATTTCATCCATCTATAATGGAGTATCCAAACTGTACACAGTTCTCGAACAGTGGCCTGACCAATGTCTTGTATATATTCATCATCATCTCCTTGCTTTTCCATTCGATTCCCCTACATATAAAACCCAGATTCCTATTTGCCATTTTATGGCTTGTTCCACCTGCAATCCAGCTTTTAAGAAAATGTGTATCTGCACTCCTAGATCTCACGGTTCAGCTGTTCTTGTTAAGAATCTCAACATTTCAGGTGTAATTCCTTTCACTGTTCCTTTTCCCAAAATGCACTACTTTACATTTCTGTGCATTGAACTACATCTGCCACTTATCTGTCCATCTCACTAATCTTCTTTATGTCTTCTTGTAATCTCTTGCATTTTTACTCACATGCCCCTAATTTAGTATCATTCATAAACTTTGAGATCCCATAAACTGCAAAGAGATAAAGGAACAGTTATTCTTATTTAGAGTTGGTTGAGGAATAAATGTTGGCCAGAATACTGGGAGAACTCCCCCGCTTTTCTTTGGATAATGCCATGGGATCTTTTGTGCCCAGCTAATCAGGCCAATGGGTCTTCAGTTTAACATCTCATCTGGCGGCACCTCCAGCAAGGCAGCACTTCCTCAGTACTACACTGAAAAGTCACCTTAGATTATGTGCTCAAGGGCTGGAGTGGGATTTGAACTCACAACATTCTAACTCAGAAATGAGGGTGCTACCACTGAACCAAGTTGGAATAACATGGTAAAGTACACTCAAATCTTTGATAATACTGTTTCTGAAGAGTTGAACCGTGTTTGTATAGGAAGACAATACTTGCTTTAACTATGTGACTGGAAGGATTGTAGTTGATTTAGCCTGTCATGCTGGATGTTGGTTTGCATTTGGAATTTCTAACCTGCAAGACTGAAATCCCTGATAACAGTATACTTTAAACTCTTCAGTATGCCTACAACATGGGGCTCTCGGACATTTCCACTTGAGACTTGATAATTTAAAAATATCTGTTAAAATTAGGAGCATCCAGACCTCCAATCTTCAGTTCAATGACCACTGAATAGTGCAAAGCTCTTTAATAATCCACTTATCAGCCTAACCAGATAGGTTCAGAAGTATTCAGTGCTCTCTTATTGCTTTTCATGCTTATAAGGCACATATTCCTTTTAGTCAAGAGTTTATGATATTTTGTGAAGTGATCTGCATGTACAATAAGTACACCACTGGAAACTCTTAAAATGATCACTTTACTAATCTCTGCTTCTGCCACCACATTACATTTTGCAAAATATCATTTTACATATTCTGAAAGGTGACACTTCAAAAAGCTGAAGGCCACTTTACCAGTGCTGCTTTCATCCCATCTTTCTATTTAAGAGACGGCTCAAAGGATCTACTGGGAATTGCTGACCTATCCATGACTCTCTCTTCCTCAGACCATTAGAGATTAATCCCTTTTGTCAGTTTTTGCATTAATTTTGGGATGTTTTTCACTGGCAGATGCTCAGAGGCTTAAAAAGTAACGTTTACTTCTCATAAAAGGTGGACATAATTAGTAGACAATGATGTTAGTTTACAGAAATGGGATCAATTAGCTAACCCAGCAAAGAAAACCGAAGAATAGTTTCTGATCATTAAAAACCCAACAGTTTTTGCTTGCTAATGAATTATTAAGCTGGCGGAAAACAACTGAAGTGTAGACAGCAAAAAAGATTAATTGATCAGAAATTCTTAAGGCAAAAGGATTTGGATTCAAAATACTTTTGACACATCTTTCTGACTGAAAAAGTAAGGAACTAGAACAGGTATCAGTCTTGGCTCAGTGGTAGCACTCTCACGAGTCAGGAGGTTGTGGGTTTAAGCACCTCTCCAGTTATTTGAGCGCATAATCTAAACTGACCCTTTAGTGCAATACTGAGGGACTGCTGCACTGGTAGAGGTGCTGTCTTTCAGATGAGAAATATTAAATGAAGGCCCTTAAACCAAGCATCTTTGCATCCTTGGGTGGATGTAAAAGATCCCATAGCAGTATTCGAAGAATAGGTGGGGAAGTGTCCTGGTCAATACTTATCCTTCAACCAACATAACTAAAAAACAGATTATCTGGTCATTAATCTCACTGGTGTTTGAGGGATCTTGCTGTTCACAAATTGGTCGCTGTGTTTCCCTTAGATTGCAACAATGTCTTGGTACATTTTGAAGTCATGAAAGGTATTACATAAATGCAAGTTCGTTCTTCATCAGACCCCTTTTTGGAACAAGACATCCAAGAGCTAGTTCATACTGACCCTGCCGAGCTGAAAGATGGCAAACTAAAACACAATGGTTGAATATCATCTTGCTATTTTTTTGCACTCATGCCAGAAATATTTCATGATGTGGAGATGCCGGTGATGGACTGGGGTTGACAATTGTAAACAATTTTACAACACCAAGTTATAGTCCAGCAATTTTATTTTAAATTCACAAGCTTTCGGAGGCTTCCTCCTTCCTCAGGTGAACGTTGTTGGAAATGAAATCCTCGAAATGAAATCGCATTTATAAATCACAGAACAATGCTCGGTGATTACAGACAATTTTTTCAACTGCCTTGGCAACGGTGCATTATAGAGATGTGGCTTCAAACATCAAGGCTACTTAACTTCCCTGCGATGTATTCAGATACAATAATTAAATGTAGAACAGAATTAGGAGTAGGGGGGAGTGTTAGAATATACATGGAGCTCTGGGTGAAAGAGGGGATAACGATCTGCTTTCTTTGCCTGCTGCAAGAGTACTAAGTATAAATGAATCCAAAACACTAACATGTTGCAAGTGAATATGAGTCTACAGTACAATGTTGCTGACAATTTGGCACTCTCACTCAAAAGTCACTAGAATAAATTGATGTGAAAGATAGAAATAACTCGGCTGCAGTGAGAGTGCTTTCTTGAAAATAGGGTTAAAATCAGAAGTACTTATATTTTGTATTTATACCTGATACGCAAGACTTTGAATGCTAAAAGTAGAAAAGTGTCCTTTGAAGTGACCCTAAAAACTGTTGCAAAATTATATGGAGCAGAACGTAAGGGTCCATACCGTCAATGTCCGGTGCTTGTAATTCTGTTGGGTAGCTTTTGTACAATAAATTGTTGAACGGGTTCTTTGTGAAGCCCAGAAACAAACATTTCATCCAAATGGAGACAAAGTGGATTTACTCCATTGCGTCACGTGGGGATATATTCATGGCTTCCACCTATGTTGCCTTTGATTGGTCTGCGGAAAGCATGACAAAAAGTGATAATCAATTGCCAGCACCAGACGTGCTCTCTGAGGCTCTCCCTGCTTTTCCACTTGGTTACTGAAAATATCTGTCTCCGAAACTTGACAAAGGGCACTTCAACTCATTCAGCAATGGTGGGATTGTATCTATTATATGTAACCTTGGGACGTATAAGGCGGGGGGGGGGGATGCGGGCAGATAGAGAGAGAGAGAGAGAGACTAACAGAGATAAAGAGAGAACTTAGTCCTACAGTATAGTAACGGTCATCTTTAACATTGAAATAAATGTACCTGTTTATCTTTGAAGTCTAATAATCTCAGAGGTGAGGAGCATTATTCACATCTGACGTGCACCAGTTTACCTGAATTGTCACAGGTCTTGAACATCAGAAAATGCGATAAATGGATTCCGTACCAGTATAATGTGATTTTTGTTGCAATTTTTCCAGGTAATTCATTTTCCGCATCATTAAATTTTATACGGAAGAGATGGTGAGAGTATTATCGATGGAATAGAACTTGCTCGAATACCCTGTGACAGTCTTCCCATCTTTCTTTCTCTTCAACTCTGTGTGGCTCCATGTAAAATTATAGGGTTGAAATCACACTGTGTGATATTAGTAACAAATACATTTTGTACAAATTCCTTTGCCCACTATTTGAATGAAAGTGTTGTTGCACAGTGCTATGTCAAATCCATAGGAATTAGCATGATAATTCACAAAAAGGTTTTCTGCCACATAGCACAACCCAAACAGCAAATGTTTAGAATTGGCATCATTGTCACGGGGTAATGATCATTGTCGGTTTGATATCTAATCCAATCGGAGCTGATGGATGTCACCAGCTTGAACTCAAAGAAACAGAAAGACATCCTCATAATTCAGAGATTCTCTCATGTCATCGGTTTTCTGTTCATCATGCCACCACGTGATGCAGAGACAGGGTAAAATTCCACAAGAGGAAGCATAGACTCATAGAAGGAGGCCATTCAGCCCATCGTGTCTGTGCTGGCCGAAAAAGAGCCATCCAGCCTAATCCCACTTTCCAGCTCTTGGTCCGTAGCCTTGTAGGTTACAGCACTTCAATTGCACATCCAAGCACCTTTTAAATGCGATGAGGGTTTCTGCCTCTACTACCCTTTTAGGCAGTGAATTCCTGACCCCCAACACCCTCTGGGTGAAAAAAGATTTCCTCAGTTCCCCTCTAATCCTTCTACCAATAACTTTAAATCTATGGCCCCTAGTTATTGATCCCTCTGCTAAGGGAAATAAGTCCTTCCTATCCACTCTATCTAGACCACTCATAATTTTATACACCTCAATTAAATCTCCCCTCAGCCTCCTCTGTTCCAAAGAAAACAACCCCAGCCTATCCAATCTTTCCTCATAGCTAAAATTCTTAGATATGTACCACCCGAGACTGTTGTGTCCTTTTAAGGGTTAACTGAGACACTAGGGTAAGAACTCAGACTTGTTTTAAAACAGTCAACTCAGTTTATGTGTAGAATAAGTTTGATTATTGTACTGAATAGATTTCAGATAGTAGATAGTAGATTTTTCTCTGTTACGTGTTACGTCTGAGAGGAAGAAACACACCTATTTTCCTGCCCAGGCCCTTTGCACGAACTGGGCACACACCAGGCTCAGGCCTCCCCTGGTTGGGCTTTGCGTCACAACAGTTTGAGGGAATTGGTGCAAACCTGTAGCCGTGCTCCTGGCCACAAAGATTGGGGCCTTCTGGTTGTTGCTTTGCTTTGAGTGTTTCCAATCGTCTGGGGGTAAGGGAGGGGATGGGAGGGGGGACAGTTAAAAGAAAATGTGATCCTTTTCTGATATACCTTCTGTTCGATATGTCTTCAGCCTGGGCCTACTATAGGCACAGGCTGATCTACATCACAAAGGGGAGCACCGAGAAATGTCAAGGCATGCCATGGGGGCAGAGGCCTGATGTAACTGCTGTCCACTCTCTTTTCCTCTTCAGTGCGACTGAGAAATGCTAATTTCTCAAATGCAGTGAAGAAGAAAATCTACCCAGTTACCCCTGCTGGCAGGTGCAGACTGGCTCCCATAAAAGGGCATGGGATTCTTTGGGATTCTCATGGAAAAAGGGGGGTGGACACTCAAAATACAGCGCAACAGAACTATTCGTGGGGGCACTCAGGAAATGTCTCGATTTCCCATAAAGCCAGTCTGCCTGCTTTTGTGTATTATTTTATCTGTAAATAAATCTGGATAGTAGTTTAAGCCTGTATGTAGTGGTCTAGCAACGTGATTTTTTGTTGTCTTTTGTGGTGATAGGATAAAGTGATGGGCATCCTCCATACTCTCCAGGGAGCAATCCACCATGATTCAGAGTTAACTGTTAGACTTGGGCCATGCTAAGTCAAAACAGAGCACAGAATAAAGACACAGATTTCAGTTTGTAGACGATTTGGTCGACTTATGGAGATGACTGTCTATGTCACTACAGACTGAAATGAACAGGCATTTTACAAAAATGAAGGAGAGAGTCTTTTCAAATCTATATACTTAAACGAATGTACGTTCAAGGGTGGTGGATTGTATCACACCATTAATGCAGTGAAAACCATTAGTTACCTAACATAATTTAGGTTGCTATTTGAGCAAAACAAGTGAATTTTGATGTGAAAGTCAATATTGTTGGCACATAAAATGCATGGAATGAATTCCTTCAAAGAAAACTGTAAGGAAGGATAATTCACTTGTGATGGAACATTATGCATGTTCTTTCACTTGTATTAAAAACCCATAACTCATAATAGCACAGCCTCAAACAATAGTTTTCTAGGGGGGGTGATTTTAAACCACAAGAACGGGTGGGTTAGGGGTGGGTGGGAGTTGAAAACAGTTGTTTTTTGGGTCGGGGCAGCAACCCGGCTTTATTTCCGGGTTTAACGTCGGCGCGGGAAAGTACAGGCTTCCCACTGGGAATGCAAAGTCCGAAAATTTTGCAGTTGCGACCTGAAAAAACAACTGTTTTCAACTCCCAACTGCCCCCAACCCACCCGTTCTTGGGGTTTAAAATCACCCCCTAGGTCTTTGACACAACACCCCTGCTTCACCAGATACTTCATGCTGCTTTATTTATTGTATGATATCAAATGACTAAAAATATATGAAAAATACAACTCAAGTCATCCTAATGGACAGAGCAAATGATTTGTTATCACTCAGGCCTACCCAGGAAACCAGCATTTTCACTGCTTCTGGCACTTTGTACAACAAAGTGCAGTATTTGGGGAGTAAAGCACACTACCCAAGGTAAATAGGGAAATTTGCAGGATGTCACATTGCACCAAATTGCCCATCTAACAGCTTTCTCTATTCATGTTCACAAAAACTGGAGTTTCTAAAGATAAATCTGTGTGCCCCATGAACTAAAACTTAGAGCATAAACTATACAAAGTGTCCACTAACACCACTGTGATAGTCAATGAGTTGCATTGTGTCAGCCATTGAGTTAGAGGTGGGGCAGGACTTATGGCAGGACAAAGTCTATTTACTCAGCAAACAGAATTTATTTGAACAGTGCACGACAGCAAACAGTCTATTTAAAAAGAGTCTCTATGAATTACAGCAAACAGAACTCATGACCGAAACTACAGCAAAGTCTCCCAATAAAAGCAGGGTTATTTCTCCAGCAAAATGCAGTAAGTGGAGGATAGTTACGTAATACAAATTATGTACATAAAATCAATCCCAATCACTTACAGCAGTGCGGTTTCCAGGCGTGATTGACGGGGGAATTACCCAATCATCTCCATTCTGGCCAGGAATAGTGGTGTCACTATATGCAGCCTACAATGAATGGGAATAGTGTGCCAAAGGATTAACACTATTCCATTGTACTACTGGGCTTTACACCAGAAGCTGTGTGGAATGCCCATTGTTTGCTCCTGATCTCTTCGATAGGTGGAAAAACAACTAAATATCAGAAAATAACACAAGGCTTTACCTCAGTACTTTCAAGAGAAGCGGGAACAGGGCTGGAGGATAGAAGTAAACAAACCTCAACTGCAGAAAATACACATCATTCCATACTTCATCAAAATTTATTCAGCCGTAGGGCTGTACCTTTTTTCAGGTGCAGAATCAACCATACTCACAAGTGCAAAAATAAATGCAAGTTTTAATAATGAAAACTAGTTTGAATTTTTAGGTCTCTGACTGATTCATAGTCAGAATATATTCCTGTTCTTTATGTTATACTCAGAATTCCAATAAGCCAGTGAGATAAAAGAAAATTAACTGGTGTCAGGACCATGTTGGAATATATTCCGACTTTGTTTTAGATTGAAACATGGTGGGCACACCATGTAGAAAGGCCATACTTTCCAGTTCAGTTTAATGTTAGGTCAAAGAAAGCCGACAACAAATGATCTGAAGGAGGAGTGCGCCTCTGTTAATTGTGCTTACTGGTAAGATTCTGATGTAAACATTTATTAATATTCAAAAAAAAAGTATTTGCACTGCTATGGAGTTGTGGAGCTAGAAATTTAAATCAGTTTGGTGATAAATTATTAAAATGTATTTTAGTGATGCAGCCTGTCACTTTTACCTTCAATCCCGACACAGGAATGTTCCAACCTGGCAGCAAAACATTTTCAGAGTCAAATAATGTCTGCTTCGCACAAATTCACAAGAAGAATGAACACGGTCCTCTATGTTCTTAATGCCATGTTAAAATTAATGCAAAAAAAAATAATGAACATATATTTGGTTTTGAATAATGTTTAATGGAACACTAGTGGTACAAACGTGCAATGGTATGGCATGGAATGTATCCCTCATATAAAGGGGGGAAATCAATGTAAATCACTTGCTATTTGATTCACATGGGATAAATTCTTTACTCAATGCCTATACATTGAGTATCTCTATGTATTAAACATTAAGGAACTTCAATTGAAATTTCTTCAGGAATCTGCTAAATCAGGCTTAAAAAAATGGACATTGAGGCACAACAGGTTGTGCAGTGATCACTTCCTCGAGAGTGTTGCTTTTGTTTCTCATCACTGTAAATTAACACTTAAATAGACAATAAAAAATCTCATTCATGGTGATGGAATAAATAAGGGTTTAGCAGACATTCATTTTTAGCTCAGATTTTCAGAGGCCATGGGGAAATTAGATTTTTTTAATTTTTGATTTACACTTTTTAGAACGTTCTACGTTTTTGTTTACTTCTCATCGCTCTGGCCCAGGAAACCAAAGTTGCTTAGATTTCTCACAAAAAATATTTTGTAAGATATACAACGCAGGTTAATAAGGCCATAAAAAAGCAAACCAAGTTCATTTCCATAGGGATAGAATTGAAAAGCAGGAAAGTGATGTTAAACTTTTATAGAACCTTGGTAGACCACATTTGGAGTACTGCGAACAGTTCTGGTCTACACATTATAAAAAGGATATAGAAGCACTGGAGAAGGTACAAAAAAGATTTATTAGGATGATACCAGAACTGAAAGGTTATACCTATCAGAAAAGATTGAACAGACTGGGGCTCTTTTCTCTAGAAAATAGAAGACTGAGGGATGACGTGCTAGAGGTCTTTAAGATTATGGAAGGGTTTGATAGGGTAGACATAGAGAAGATGTTTCCACTTGAGGGGGAGACCAAAACTTGGGGCCATAAATATAGAATAGTCACTAATAAATCCAATAGGGAATTCAGGAGAAACTCCTTTACCCAGAGAGTGGTTAGAATGTGGAACTCGCTACCGCATGGAGTAGTTGACGGGACTAGCATTGGTGCAATTTAAGGAGAAGCTAGATAAGCACATGAGGGAGAAAGGAATAGAAGGATATGATGATGGGCTCAGATAAAGAAGGGTGGGAGGGGGCTCACGTGGAGCATAAATGCTGGTATAGGCCAGTTGGGCCGAAAGGCCTGTTTCTGTACTGTATTTCAATGTAAATTTCTCAAATAATTGCTTAATTGGACAGAAAGTACAAGTGAAAGGCATTTATAATTTTCATTGTATTCATGGACACTGAAACTCGCATCGTAAGCTGGACTAAACAATCGCAATACCAATAATAAAGGCAGAAACTGTTGTTTGCTGTTCACAAAATCGTATGCACGCTTCTACAAATCTGTTATTTCCTGCCCATGTGCATTGCAAATTTATTGTTTGCAATAAATCCATATTTTTGCCCATTTTCCCATTTGCACCAGGAAGGAATGAGTGAACAGTGATTCATTCTCCTCGCCCCTCTTCGTCCCACTATGGGTGGAAAAGACTTCCAACTCAAAGTTACTCTCTGAAACTTCCAATCCCTCTGCCTTTCCACTTTTTTATCCACCGACTGCAGCGGTTCAAGAAGGCAGCTCACCACCACCTTCTCAAGGGCAATTAGGGATGGGCTAAGCATTTATTTCTTTAATCCTTTTTGTTTAGTTTTTGTCCTCCCCCTCCGTAAAGTGTCTTAGGTTGTTTTCCATATTCAAGGCACTATATAAATTTAAGTAGTTGTTGAGAGAGTGGAATTGGATTCAGTTAAAGAACAACACATCACATTCAAGTTTTGTATCATTGAGTTCTAAACAGAAGTTAAGCAAATTCAATCTGCTTTCTCAGAAAAAAGATAAGGAAAACAGGCTTAAAGTACTTTAAATAATGGAATCATATGGTAATGGCGATGTGGAGGTTTTTTTTCCAAGTGAAGATGGGAAAAGTACAAGGGACTGTCACTGGGAAAGATATAAGATGAGAAAAAAAGGCTAGCCATTTTCATTTCGACTAACATCATACTGATGTTTCTCAAGACAGACTTAACTACAAACTGTGTAAGTTGGTGCTTGGCAAATAAATGTGGGGAAAAAAAGTTGGCCCAACACTTCTCAATGATTTTTTTTATTTGTTCATGGGATGTGGGCGTCGCTAACAAGGCCAGCATTTATTGCCCGTAACTAATTGCCCTTGAGAAGGTGGTGGTGAGCCGCCTTCTTGAACCGCTGCAGTCCGTGTGGTGAAGGTTCTCCCACAGTTCTGTTAGGAACGGAGTTCTGGGATTTTGACCCAGCAACGATGAAGGAACGGCGATATATTTCCAAATCGGGATGGTGTGTGACTTGGAGGGGAACGTGCAGGTGGTATTGTTCCCATGTGCCTGCTGCAATTGTCCTTCTAGGTGGTAGCGGTCGCGGGTTTGGGAGGTGCTGTTGAAGAAGCCTTGGCGAGTTGCTGCAGTGCATCCTGTAGATGGTACACAATGCAGCAACTGTGCGTGGTGGTGAAGGGAGTGAATGTTTAGGGTGATGGATGGGGTGCCAATCAAACGGGCTACTTTGTCCTGGATGGTGTCGAGCTTCTTGAGTGTTGTTGGAGCTGCCCTCATCCAGGCAAATGGAGAGAATTCCATCACACTCCTGACTTGTGCCTTGTAGATGGTGGAAAGGCTTTGGGGAGTCAGGAGGTGAGTCACTCGTCGCAGAATACCCAGCCTCTGACCTGCTCTTGTAGCCATAGTATTTATGTGGCTGGTCCAGTTAAGTTCCTGGTCATTGGTGACCCCCAAGATGTCGATGGTGGCGGATTCGGCGATGGTAATGCCATTGAATATTAAGGGGAGGTGGTTAGACACTCTCTTGTTGGAGATGGTCATTGCCTGGCACTTGATGGCCCTTTAAGGAGTAACTTCTTCACATTTTCAGTCGGCTCATGGAGCAGAGAGAGAGGTTAGAGGATCATGCCTGGTCATGCCAAAAATATGTGAGCACAGGTCAGTAAAGGGGACCTTGACAGGCGAGCTGGGTGGGCTAATGATTGTTTCTCATTTCAGCTTGAAGTTCCTGTGGGAGAGCGTATGTCATGTTCACAGTTTCTGCATAGCTAAATGTCCTCAATCAACTGTACACAGAGATGCTTAGATACCCCGAGATGCTTAGATACCCCTTTTGTATATAATCAAATCCACGCACTTGGCAACAATGTATAGATAGCAAGTCACATAGAAAATTGGGTGCATCTTACGAACATGGGGATTTATAATTGGCTCATTGCAACGTGACAAAATGGCACAGTCCATATTCGTACTGCTACGTAGGCACAGCGAAGAATTCAATACTTAAGGTGTGAAATCCAAACGTTAGCTGCTAGTATCTGAAAGCATTCATGCTTTTGTTTGAAATCCCTCTGCCCGCCATTTTAACAATGGGGTGAACCTGTTCAAAATAAACAGCTTAACACTGCTAATGTTGTACCGTTGTTTAAAAAGAGAGAAAAGGATAGACCGAGTAATTATTGGCCAGTCAGTCTAACCTTGGTGGTGGGCAAATTATAGGAATCAATTCTGAGGAACAGCATAAATCATTGTTTAGAAAGGCACGGGTTAATCAAGGACAGTCAGCATGGATTTGTTAAGGGTGGCTCGTATCTGACTAGCTTGATTGAATTTTTTGAGGAGGTGACAAGGAGGGTTGTTGAGGGTAACGCGTTTGATGTAGTCTAAGTGGATTTTAGCAAGGCTTTTGACAAGGTCCCTCATGGCAGACTGGTCAAAAAAGTAAACGCCCATGGGATCCAAGGGAAAGTGGCAAGTTGAATCCAAAATTGGCTCAGTGGCAGGAAGCAAAGCTTAATGGTTGACTGGTGTTTTTGTGACTGGAAGGCTGTTTCCAGTGGGGTTCCTCAGGGCTCAGTACTAGGTCCCTTGCTTTTTGTGATATATATTAATGATTTGGATTGAATGTAGGGGACATGATCAAGAAGTTTGCAGATGATACAAAAATTGGCCGTTTGGTTGATAGTGAGGAGGAAAGCTGTGGACTGCAGGAAGATATCAATGGTATGGTGAGGTGGGCAGAAAAGTGACAAATATAATTCAATCTGGAGAAGTGTGAGGTGATACGTTTGGGGAGGGCAAACAAAGCAAGGGAATACACAATAAATGGGATGATACTGAGAGGTGTAGAGGAACAGAGGGACCTTGGAGTGCATGTCCACAGATTCCTGAAGGTAGCAGGGCAGGTAGATAAGGTGGTTAAGAAGGCATATGAGATACTTTCCTTTATTAGCCGAGGCACAGAATATCAGAGTCGGGAGGTTATGCTGGAATTGTATAAAACATTAGTTAGGCCACAGCTTGAGTACTGTGTACAGTTCTGGTCACCACATTACAGGAAAGATGTGATTGTACTCGAGAGGGTACAGAGGAGATTTACGAGGATGTTGCCAGGGCTGGAGAATTTTAGCTATGAGAAAAAATTGGATAGGCTGGGATTGTTTTCTTTGGAACAAAGAAGGCTGAGGGGAGATTTAATTGAGGTGTATAAAATTATGAGGGACCAAGATAGAGTAGATAGGGAGGACCTATTTCCCTTAGCAGAAGGGTCAGTGACCTGGGGCCATAGATTTAAATGATGTGGAAATGCCGGTGATGGACTGGGGTTGACAAATGTAAGGAATCTTACAACACCAGGTTATAGTCCAACAGTTTTATTTGAAAATCACAAGCTTTTGGAGGCTTTCTCCTTCGTCAGGTGAAGTGACGAAGGAGAAAGCCTCCGAAAGCTTGTGATTTTCAAATAAAACTGTTGGACTATAACCTGGTGTTGTAAGATTCCTTACATAGATTTAAAGTAATTGGTGGAAGGATTAGAGAGGAGCTGAGGATAATGTTTTTCACCCAGAGGGTGGTGGGGGTCTGGAACTCACTGCCTGAAAGGGTGGTAGAGGCAGAAACCCTCAACTCATTTAAAAAGTACATGAATGTGCACTTGAAGTGCCGTAGGCTACAGGACTACAGACCAACTGCTGGCAAGTGTGATTAAGCTGGATAGCTCTTTTCAACTGGCACGAACACAATGGACCGAATGGCCTCCTTCTGTGCTGTAACTTTCTATGATTCTATGAACACCTCTGTTAAAATACCAAAGGATATCAATATGAATGCAATAACATTGGTATGCTAATATTGTACAGTGGGATTTCACCTCAAGAATCTCACAACATTTCTGATGTTGTCCACATGTTGATTTTATTGGGAGTAATTATAAACTTTTTGAATAATTATTGTTGTGTGAAGTGTTAGACAACACCCAAAGGAAATGTTTTCCTTTTGGGAAAAATTCAACATCTCCTTATTAATCTTATTATGGTGATGAGCAGACATGATTATCAAAGATACAAATGACTGTATATATAAGTTATTGCAATTTCATATTAAAATATTAATATCTTTTTACAGATGACACTTTTGACAGAACAGTAATGAGAACCTCAATATTAACATTAAAATTATGCCAGTTTCATTGTGGAATACTCTCATACATTAGAACATTTATAGCTTCGAAAGGAATTTAATCTTTTTACCAACTGGAATAAAGCCTACAGTAAAGGTCAAGTGATGAGATTTTTCAGTTTACTGCTTTAAGTAGGTTTCTTTCCAGTATCACCATATATTCGTTACAAAAGGGCTTTGGAACATATAATTTCTCAACTTGATGCACTAATTTTTCTCCCCACCTCTTCTATAAATACCCCAGATCGTAAATTATTTCCAACTGAGCAGGCCGACTTACTACCATCAGCGCACTCTAATCCACCGTCAGAATATCACATGTTAATTGTGGCTCTGTGTAGCACTCTTGTTTTCAAGTCCTGCTCCAGAGACTTAAGCACAAAATCTAGGTTGACACACCAGTGCAGTACTGAGGGAATGCCGCACTGTCAGAGATGCCGTCTTTCGGATGAGACATGAAAGCAGGGTACTGTCTGCCCTCTCAGGTGGGTGTCAAAGATCCCACGGCAGCATTCAAAGAAATGTGGGGGAGTTCTCCAAGGTGTCCTGGCCAACATTTATCCCTGAACCAACACCTAAAACAGGTTATTTGGTCATTTATCTCAGTCATGACCTCGCTGTGCATTATTTGGCTGTCGCGTTTCCTACATTACAACAGTGACCGCACTTCAGAAGTACTTTATTGACTGTGAAGTGGTTTGGGATGTCCTGAAAGGCACTATATAAATGCAAGTCTTCCATCAGGAAGTGCATGAATTCTGTCTGGGATGACTCCTCTCAATTCCAACACTGCTTTCCCCAGACGGCTTGGCCAAAATGATGCATGCGACTATTTCATGGCGTAATGCATTACTGAGCTGCCTTAAACATTGCAAGAAGCTTCATCACTTGCACTGAAACAAATCGCCGCTTTGTTGTTGCACTGTAGCTAAAGATTTCAGCATAGCAGCATTGAAAGACTTTGCTGCTGAAAGCAAGAACAGGTAATAAATGTTAGATTACTCCATTAGATTTCATTAATGTTCTCAATTAGGGGCGAGCTGGCGCAGTGCATTAAGATATTTCTTTTACCTCTGAGACACAGTTATTTTCTAGTCTAAACAGATGGGACAAACATCTCTGATACTTGTAAAGGATCTTAAGTGGAATGAATTTGTTCAAACCAGTCCCCGAGGGACATAAAATCGTCCTATAATTCAGCAGATATTGGCACCAATTTAGAAAGGTTTTAAAGAAAGACTGTGGAAAACGGTAAAGTTATATCAGTGCGGCATGGGCAGATTTTCGTTTGTCTGAGTTGAAGCACAATGGCATGGTGAAATATGGGGAGCTCTGCCTTGCACCTGAATCTTGCCCTTCAGAAGATTAACACTGGGTGCAGAGTGCATAAATGTCCTGTCGCTGTCATGCTCCACCATAGTGAGCAAACATGCACTAAAGGCAATTTATATTTTTACATCCTGTGTTCGTTTGTGGTGACAACTGAATATGTCAGAGCATTGATTAGACACCTTAGGCTGTGGGGAACCTTCAAATTGCCTCCTCGTCTTCCTCCACCCACCAAACAATTTCTCCAACTCTATAGTACCCAATTTTCCAGATGACTTCTTGAAGGATTTTGCAATATCAGTGCTGCAACAATCACCAGGGCCAAATTTTGTTTGTCATATGTTTTTGCTACAGTTGTGTTCTGCTGCATCTTATTGTTGTGCAACCAAGACACTCACACAAAACTGCTGAACAGTTTATTACTGATCTAGTCTCACTATTTAAAACCCTTTTAACCTCTGACTTTTCCAATGAACTATAGTTAGAATAAACTATTCCAGGATGGTATGTTGCCTCCCTGGTGCAAGGGTCAAGGATGTCTCGGAGCGGCTGCAGGACATTCTGGAGGGGGAGGGTGAACAGCCAGTTGTCGTGGTGCATATAGGCACCAACGATATAGGTAAAAAACAGGATGAGGTCCTACAAGCTGAATTTAGGGAGTTAGGAGTTAAACTAAAGAGTAGGACCTCAAAGGTAGTAATCTCAGGATTGCTACCATTGCCACGGGTTAGTCAGAGTAGGAATGACAGGATAGCTAAGATGAATACGTGGCTTGAGAGATGGTGCAAGAGGGAGGGATTTAAATTCCTGGGCCATTGGAACCGGTTCTGGGGGAGGTTGGAGCAGTACAAATTGGACGGTCTGCATCTGGGCAGGACTGGAACCAATGTCCTAGGTGGAGTGTTTGCCAGTGCTGTTGGGGAGGGTTTAAACTAATGTGGCAGGGGGATGGGAACCGATGCAGGAAGTCAGTGGGAAATAAAGTGGTGACAGAAACAAAAGGCAGTAAGGGAGAGTGTACAGAACATGACCGGACAGATGGTCTGAGAAAGCAGGGCAAAGACCAAGGGAAGTCTAGATTAAACTGCATTTATTTCAATGCAAGAAGTCTGATGGGCAAGGCAGATGAACTCAGGGCATGGATGGGTACATGGGACTGGGATGTTATAGCTATTACTGAAACATGGATAAGGGAGGGGCAGGACTGGCAGCTCAATGTTCCAGGGTACAGATGCTATAGGAAAGATAGAGCAGGAGGTAAGAGAGGAGGGGGAGTTGCGTTCTTGATTAGGGAGAACATCACGGCAGTAGTGAGAGGGGATATATCCGAGGGTTCGCCCACTGAGTCTATATGGGTAGAACTGAAAAATAAGAAGGGAGAGATCACTTTGATAGGATTGTACTACAGACCCCCAAATAGTCAACGGGAAATTGAGGAGCAAATATGTAAGGAGATTACAGACAGCTGCAAGAAAAATAGGGTGGTAATAGTAGGGGACTTTAACTTTCCCAACATTGACTGGGACAGCCATAGCATTAGGGGCTTGGATGGAGAGAAATTTGTTGAGTGTATTCAGGAGGAATTTCTCATTCAGTATGTGGATGGCCCGACTAGAGAGGGGGCAAAACTTGACCTCCTCTTGGGAAATAAGGAAGGGCAGGTGACAGAAGTGTTAGTGAGGGATCACTTTGGGACCAGTGATCATAATTCCATTAGTTTTAAGATAGCTATGGAGAAGGATAGGTCTGGCCCAAAAGTTAAAATTCTAAATTGGGGAAAGGCCAATTTTGATGGTATTAGACAGGAACTTTCAGAAGTTGATTGGGAGAGTCTGTTGGCAGGCAAAGGGACGTCTGGTAAGTGGGAGGCTTTCAAAAGTGTGTTAACCAGGGTTCAGGGTAAGCACATTCCTTATAAAGTGAAGGGCAAGGCTGGTAGAAGTAGGGAACCTTGGATGACTCGGGAGATTGAGGCACTAGTCAAAAAGAAGAAGGAGGCATATGACATGCATAGGCAGCTGGGATCAAGTGGATCCCTTGAAGAGTATAGAGATTGCCGGAGTAGAGTTAAGAGAGAAATCAGGAGGGCAAAAAGGGGATATGAGATTGCTTTGGCAGATCAGGCAAAGGTGAATCCAAAGAGCTTCTACAAATACATAAAGGGCAAAAGGGTAACTAGGGAGAGAGTAGGGCCTCTTAAGGATCAACAAGGTCATCTATGTGCGGAACCACAAGAGATGGATGAGATCCTGAATGAATATTTCACATCGGTATTTACGGTTGAGAAAGGCATGGATGTTAGGGAACTTGGGGAAATAAATAGTGATGTCTTGAGGAGTGTACATATTACAGAGAGGGAGGTGCTGGAAGTCTTAACGCGCATCAAGGTAAATAAATCTCCGGGACCTGATGAAATGTATCCCAGGACGTTATGGGAGGTTAGGGAGGAAATTGCGGGTCCCCTAGCAGAGATATTTGAATCATCCACCGCTACAGGTGAGGTGCCTGAAGATTGGAGGGTAGCAAATGTTGTGCCTTTGTTTAAGAAGGGCGGCAGGGAAAAGCCTGGGAACTACAGACCAGTGAGCCTGACATCTGTAGTGGGTAAGTTGTTAGAGGGTATTCTGAGGGACAGGATCTGCAGGCATTTGGAGAGGCAGGGACTAATTAGGAACAGTCAGCATGGTTTTGTGAGAGGAAAATCATGTCTCACGAATTTGATTGAGTTTTTTGAAGGGGTAACCAAGAAGATAGATGAGGGCTGTGCAGTAGACGTGGTCTACATGGACTTCAGCAAAGCCTTTGACAAGGTACCGCATGGTAGGTTGTTACATAAGGTTAAATCTCATGGGATCCAAGGTGAGGTAGCCAATTGGATACAAAATTGGCTTGACGACAGAAGACAGAGGGTGGTTGTAGAGGGTTGTTTTTCAAACTGGATGCCTGTGTCCAGCGGTGTGCCTCAGGGATCGGTGCTGGGTCCGCTGTTATTTGTTATTTATATTAATGATTTGGATGAGAATTTAGGAGGCATGGTTAGTAAGTTTGCAGATGACACCAAGATTGGTGGCATTGTGGACAGTGAAGAAGGTTATCTAGGATTGCAACAGGATCTTGATCAATTGGGCCAGTGGGCCGATGAATGGCAGATGGAGTTTAATTTAGATAAATGTGAGGTGATGCATTTTGGTAGATCGAATCGGGCCAGGACCTATTCCGTTAATGGTAGGGCGTTGGGGAGAGTTATAGAACAAAGAGATCTGGGAGTACAGATTCATAGCTCCTTGAAAGTGGAGTCACAGGTGGATAGGGTGGTGAAGAAGGCATTCAGCATGCTTGGTTTCATTGGTCAGAACATTGAATGCAGGAGTTGGGATGTCTTGTTGAAGTTGTACAGGGCATTGGTGAGGCCACACTTGGAGTACTGTGTACAGTTCTGGTCACCCTATTATAGAAAGGATATTATTAAACTAGAAAGAGTGCAGAAAAGATTTACGAGGATGCTACCGGGACTTGATGGTTTGACTTACAGGGAGAGGTTAGACAGACTGGGACTTTTTTCCCTGGAGAGTAGGAGGTTAAGGGGTGATCTTATAGAAGTCTATAAAATAATGAGGGGCATAGATAAGGTAGATAGTCAAAATCTTTTCCCAAAGGTAGGGGAGTCTATAACGAGGGGGCATAGATTTAAGGTGAGAGGGGAGAGATACAAAAGGGTCCAGAGGGGCAATTTTTTCACTCAAAGGGTGGTGAGTGTCTGGAACGAGCTGCCAGAGGCAGTAGTAGAGGCGGGTACAATTTTGTCTTTTAAAAAGCATTTGGACAGTTACATGGGTAAGATGGGTATAGAGGGATATGGGGCAAGTGCAGGCAATTGGGACTAGCTTAGTGGTATAAACTGGGCGACATGGACATGTTGGGCCGAAGGGCCTGTTTCCATGTTGTAACTTCTATGATTCTATGAAACTGTTGCTCTTTTGAATATTTTTGAGTGCTGATGGCACCATTGAAGTGGAGGGTGGGACGGAGAATTGGCGGACTCTAGTTCCTGACAGTGTGAGAGAACTGAACTAATATTAGTCATAACACAATAATTAGATTACACAATTTTACCATTTCACATGTGTGTGCTCAGCTGTCTTGCAATTTTGTGCACAATAACCGCTCCAAATATTACCAGAGTAAAAAGATATTGAAGACAGTCAACAAAAACAGACCTAATAAATAATATTAATCATATCCGTTATTATAGTCTGGTTGCTGAACCTCCCGCTTCAAATAGATCAGGCATTTTGATAATACATTTCAGGCAAAAAATAGTTTGGAGATCAATTGTTTTGAAAAGAACAACTGCAATTATGATTTATTGATCCTCTCATTCAGAGTTGAGTGAAAGTTTCAACCTTACTGTTTGACCTTTAAAGCTGTACATTGCATAAAATGCGCTTATTCAGAAAACTAATATTCCTTTATTCCATTATACCTGAATATTGATTGATGAACCAACATGTAGATTGAAACTAAATATGATAACAGAAGCTTCCTTGGAACCCAAATGTGGTTAGTGATAATCCTGTTAGACTGAACAATCAGTAATGTGCCAGGTTACCCACAGCTCTATTGAAGTGGATGGCCAGTGCTAAATGAGCTAAGAGAAACACAAAGACATTTGATTGATGTTTATTAACATCACGTCACACTGTAAACATATGATCAGGTCCCATCGCACCAGATACCAGCAGAGTATATTAACAAGCCTTTAAAATCTGTACTCAAAATCTGTGCTTGCTAATAATTCCTCTGAGGGTTAGAACGATATCTTTTTTTCATCTTTGACATACAAAATACTCAGAGGACAGTTCAGTGCAATGTGTTTGAATGCTTCATGTGGTCATTTCTATATTTGTAGAATGCGTTCGGTTTGAAAACTGAATTCGAAGATTTTCTCTATAAAGTTCATAAATATTTAATTGATACAGAAAGAACTAAATTATAGAATCATACAGCACAGAAGGAGGTCATTCAGTCCATCGTGCCTGTGCTGGCTCTTTGAAAAAGCTGTCCAATTAGTCCCGCTCCCCTGCTCCTTCCCCATAGCCCTGCAATTTTCTCCCCTTCATGTATTTATTCAATTCCCTATTGAAAGTTACTATTGAATCATGGTGGGGCTACAAAGTCAGTCTACTGAAGAACCAGGATACATCCCATGGTGTGACTCACGGTGAGGCAGAATTTTATAAGGAGAGGGGTGTTATACCAAGTAGTATTATCAAGGTCACTGATTTATCAGCATTGACGGTGGCCTTAGGATGCGAGTTAACTGGGAAGGGTGGCCCAGGTTGTGGAAGTATTGGGATGGGGTTACAGGGCCTTGCTTTATTATGAAGGAGGTGCCAGCGTCTGGGAGCACAGGAAGGGAGGGGGAATTCCAAAATTCCGAGAACCAAAGAAGGGGATGCTCTTGTAACACTGGGCCAGGTCCTGGCCCCTGGAGTCACTTTGAGAGTGGCTGAGATCTGGGAGCACTGGGTAGGAGATCTCAGGGAGCAATGGCACTGGTTGTGGGATCAGGAAGCAATGATGAACTATTTAATAATTTTTTAAAAAACAGATGCGACTTGGTTCAGGTCTTATTCACTGAGCAACACCTATTCAAATGTTCCTGATTCTCTTCCCACAGAATTCCCACAATGCAGCCTCAGAGGGAATGTAGCACTGACACGCCCTTAATGTGGTTTCAGTTTTTGTCGACAGTGTAGAGTCCAGTTAGCGCAAAGCAGTCTCTGAAATTGTGAGTACTGAGAGGGGGTCCTGTGATTCGGTAATGGAAGGAAACATGGGAAGAGGAGTTCTAAGGTCCAGTCAGACTGAGGAAGCGGTTTTGGAACATTTCTGCTCCTCCTGGCTCTGTAAGGAAAGTTAAATTTTTTTATACTTCAAACGGCCTCTTCCGGTCCCGAATCCTCTTCTTACTTGGCTTTACCTGATGAGAAAACCGCAGCGGCCTCTCCACTCAGGCCAGCGTTAAAACAGCAGTCGGGGCCAATGATGTCATCAGACTCTGATCTGCACATGTCAATGAGGACCCCACCGGCTGTGGATGGGCGGCTTCGCCACATGTCCAGAAGCCTTAGTCCAAATCGAGGGGGGCAGGTAAGTAACCTGGGCAATTTTAATTGCCCACCCATCCAGTTTCCGTTCGGCCGGTAGGTTAAACTTGCCCCCTATCTTTTTGCTGTTTGTGGGATCTCACTGCACTGTTGCCATGTTTGCCTCGAAAACAATATACAGATTGAAGAATTCCTTGAAACCGTGGGGTAAATTATTGGGTGAAAAGCTCCATACGTTGGGAATGCAAAGAAGGGATTTGGGCACTTCAGGCCCCAAATATTTTGCTTTTGTCGACATTCTGCTCGTGCTTTATGGAATATCCGTCCCTAGACAGACACAACTTCTTTCGAATCCACTTGTGGATTCCCGAAGACCTGCGGACCTCAGTTTGAAAGCCTATGCTCTAAGGAAGCAGCAGTATACTACCAGGCAATTCCGGACATTTTAGGGAACATCCAAAATATTAATAGGGTAGAAATTGCTCCCAAAATAACAGTGAGCTCAACAGAGCTCTCAGTTGTTAGTGGCGAAATGGAGGAGCAGGTTCTGGCGTTCCAACATGCGTCGTGAAACGTGGAAATCCGGAATTTGCTCCTAGTGGTTCGCCAGTGATATGACAG
Source organism: Heptranchias perlo (assembly GCF_035084215.1). Classification (NCBI taxonomy): domain Eukaryota; kingdom Metazoa; phylum Chordata; class Chondrichthyes; order Hexanchiformes; family Hexanchidae; genus Heptranchias; species Heptranchias perlo. The sequence continues at coordinate 19,785,481 of NC_090328.1, read as the reverse complement.
CTTCGAATTAAAGGGACATCACATGCTGCAATCAGAGAAATCTTTGAAAAAGTGCAAGCTTGCTTATTTGCCCAGCTGGTAAGAAAGTAATTACGCCACCAAACAGTACACTTAAAAATACAGGTCTAAACTAAGTTTCAAAAGCGTGGTGAGTCTTAATGACTGCCAAACAACTAAAAATTAACTTTTACAATGTAGAATCTCATTACTCCTTATTTTAATAGTGTTTGGTCATTCATTTTTTTATATAAATTAATTATTTTTTTTACTTTTCCCTTCTGTCTCTTTTATTTAATTAAATTATTTCTTACCCTCCTTTTTGCTGCCTATAACTGTTTTTAGATTGATTTAACATGTTTTACCTTTCACTTCCTGGTTTAACTTCCAAGTGGCAGAAACATTGAACGCAGCTGTCAAAAACGCTCCGATTTGATTAGTCGAGGGGAGAGATCGATCCTCTTGCTTCTCCCAGGGTCCTAGCTTCGCCTGAACTGACGCTGGCCTCTTCTCCTTGTTCTGGATTCTGGTGGGGGGAGTCCAGAACAAGAGGGCATAACCTTAAAATTAGAGCTCGGCCCTTCAGGGGTGATGTCAGGAAGCACTGTTGGTTTGCCGTTCCGAGCGACTTCTGCCCCATTAAATTTATTACTGGAGGGCTTTCTGTACTCTAGGGTTCCGTGAGAACTATCTTTCCTGGTTGAAGTGTTCCCTCCTATCCTGGTAACTCCTTTATTTAATGATATCATCAGAGAAAAGCACTAGATTCTGACTGGATCCCTCAAACAGTAACTTTGCATGCCCTCGTACCAATATCATACTAGTTATTAAATAAGCACTCTGCCTTAGAAGTCATACGATACCAGTCTAGTGAAATTCTAAAGACAAGTGAACCTATTTAGTCCCTTTCCCAGATCGCTATGCAACCTTGATGTCCATGTTGTCCCAGTTTCATACCTTAGTAAGGTGAGATACATTAGAAAATCCTGCAGCTGGTTCATATCTAGCTTTACTGTTGCAACTTTGGTGGTAGTAACAACAACACATTTTTGCACTTATATAATATATAACTTAGCATACCTGTGCATGCATAATGGTGCATTGGATTTTGTAGAAAACAAGAAAGGCAAATACGTGCGACAATTTACTTTTATGCACATTGTAATGTTGAGGTGTTCTGACGTGCATCAGTTTCTTGGCATTGTGTTGACTGCTTGTTCCGTTTTGGAGCCGACAATTATTTCCTCTGGTGGGGGAGTCCAGAACAAGGGGGCATAACCTTAAAATTAGAGCTGGGCCCTTCAAGGGTGATGTCAGGAAGCACTTCTTCATGCAAAGGGTATTGGAAATCTGGAACGCTCTCTCAAAAAGCTGTTGAAGCTCGGTCAATAGAAAATGTCAAAACTGAGATTGATCGATTTTTGTTAGTTTCAAGGGTTAGGGAACTAAGACTGATAGATGGAGTTAAGATACAGATCAGCCAAGATCGAATTGAATGGTGGAACATGCTAGAATAGCCTACTTCTGTTCCTCTGAAACAATGTGAATTCAGTTGGTACCAGTGTAGGGGTGGCAACTTGCAATTTTGTCGTGTTAGATTATGGCCTTCAAAGTTATGTTTTGGGACACTGTCTGAATTTTCTCTCCCCCTTATTTTAACTAAAGTAAAATAACAGAGAGATGAAATTCAGAGGAATTCATTAAGCATGTGTGTGCAAATACTCCACCATATAATTTCAAGGCACGTGAATTTGGTACTGAAAATGTACCAGCGTGAATTTAGTACCAGATTTGTTGCGTACAATGGTATTATTGTGTAGCCAAGGCTGAAGTGGAAAATAGGCCATTTCACAGCTCTATCACCTTGAGCACACATACAAGAAGTCTGAACAATATATTTTCTGAATTGGGTATGGAAGTCACAATTGCAAACAAGAAATTGGATTTTTGTACCATTATCTGGGATACTGTTTTCTCAGAAGAAAATTGTTAACAAAGGGACTTAAAGTTATGGTTCCCGACAGCCGAAAAGCTATCAAGTTTCAATTATTTTCTGCAATAAATCTCAACTTGAGGAAAGCAAAGAATTCAGTTTCATTTTTTTTTTAACAACTATGCTGATGGTCAAGAGATTGTTACACCCAATCAATAGCACTTAAAACATTTGGGCACTTCTCAATATGACTGACTTGCTGTTCATATCACCGTAATACGTTGGTAAGTTTTGTTCAAACACTTTAAACTTTGCTTTCTGTGAAAGAGTTTTTTTTAATATATATATACTTGTGTGTGTGTGTGGTGTGTGTGTGTACAAAACATTTGTTTAGGATGGAGGGTAAAGCTTTCAATTTGTGCTTCCTGTCAAGAAAAATGTAATTCATGAGGAATATCTTCCGTGCTTTTTCTTGTAAGTGTGTTGCCTCAGGATGGTTGGATCTCACCAATAAATATAGGCTTCAGTTAATAACAAGCTGACAGTGTGAAATAGACCATGGCTTTGCAAACATTCATTCGCTTTTAGCTTCTGCGTTGGGCAGGGCTGAGCCATTGAACATTTAATCGCATTTTTTAACGATTTTATTTATGTACCATTAAGAATTAAGCCATATTTCAATTACAGCTGCAGTTAAATAGATTAGATCTACTAAGTTTGTATACTGCTTTCATCTCATTTGCAATCCCCTTGATGGCATTTTGTTGGCGAGGTATTCAAATGACACAGTCTTTGACATTCTTTAAAAGCTGTTTTTATTTCTTTAATTAGGAGGTTCTACCAAGACCTGTTCCTTGAACCATAAGTTGTAATATGTTTCTGTCACCCTTTCTGGTTGATGGCTTTGGTGCTTGTACAGGGAATCACTTATTATCACAAAGGCAACCTCTCGAAGGCCTGTGTATGCTGACCTAATCCCTTGGTAATTATGTCCCATCTCTATAAACTTTAAGGGTTCTTCTGCTGCTCCTCACACTCATGTAATCCTACTCAATTACACTGTCAAATTTCCGTCCCTGAGGCCTAGTGGATAAAAGACCCAAACCCGTTAGCAGTAAGTTAAGACAGAATGTATGAGTTGGTGTCAATCACTCTGGACTAACTATATAATCTTTTGTTGATCTTCAGGAAATAAAGATGTTTCTTATACACATTTGGGATTTGACAAATTCAGATACAAATATTAATTTGGAATGTCAAGAGGAATTCTTAGTCCCCAAACTTATCACTATTTTAAGGCAGTAAACTTGTCATCACCTTGAAAACCTTATATTATGAATTTGGGTTTGAAACTTAGGTCATGTGTGAACCCATCAACAATTTTCAATAAGTGGAATCAGTGGTTTTAGAGAATAACTAATTCAGAAGTGGATTTATTATATTAATATCTGAACTTCAGCTCATTCACAACTCTACTGCCCGTATCCTAACTCGCACCAAGTCCCGTTTACCCATCACTCCTATGTTCGCTGACCTCCATTGGTTCCTGGTCTGGCAACATTTTGAATTTAAAATTCTTATCCTTGTGTGCAAATCCCTCCATGGCCTCACCCCTCCCTATCGCTATGACATCCTCCAGCCCTACAATCCTCCGAGATCCCTGCGCTCCTCCAACTCTGGTCTCTTGCACATCCCCAATTTCCATCGCCCACCATTGGCGGCCGTGCCTTCAGCTGCCCAGGCCCTAAATTCTGTAATTCCCTCCCTAAACCTCTCCACCTCTCCCCTCCTTTAAGATGCTCCCTAAAACCTACCTCTTTGACCAAATTTTTGCTCACCTGTCCTAATATCTTCTTATGTGGCTTGGTAACAAATTTTGTTTGATAAGGCTCCTGAGAAGAGCCTTGGGACATTTTACTATGTTTATAGAGGGTGGAGGGTGGGAGGCTGACCAGAAGAGCATTGGACTTGTCGACTCTGGAGGTTATCTGTTCATCCTTCTTTTCCTTAATGTAGAATTAAGCCTACCAGTGCATCAGAGTGCAGGTATTTTACTAATATTACCTACAACCTACTTGTGACAAAGACTGGTAGGCAAATTTTGTGAGGCTCTACTTGCTGCTCTGGAGCAGAGACTTGCTCCATGGAACACATATGTCTGCATGCCTGATTGATGGCATTCTCACTTTTCTGATGATTAATTTCAACCACTGGAAAATCAAGAGAGCAGAGAGTTCTCCTCATGTCCAGGGATAACAGTTCTCTCCCTCAAGCATTACCACCAAAAAAAAAATGGTCACTCTTCTAAGCACTGATTGTGGGATCTTACTGTGCATAAAATGGTTGCGGTATTTGCATACGTAACAATAGCCTCTGCATTTCAAATTAAGTATTTGACTTTTCTGAGAGACATGACTAAATGTAAATACAATACCAGATGTTAGCTTTCAAGAGTTTTACATTAACACAAGGTCATTTTTGTCACAAAATGTGTTTCCAACAACTTGAACCTGGAAGATCATTTTCAATGTCTGCATTGCAACGTCACATAAATCTTGCAATGTAATTTTGTCAGGGCAAGGTTGTGACTCATTTCCCTTGTGTGCTTTGCAAATTCATGTTTTACAAATTCCATGTGATAGCTTTGCACTACTGTCTGGGATTCAATATTGTGTTTGTGAATTGTACTGAGGCACAGTGTAAGGGCTCTTGTTCTATGTGACTTCCTTGAAGTCTGATGACCTACGCCCTCAAAATCATTATTTCCATAAATTTCTGGGCAACCTACGGTGCCAGAATGACTGATCCTACCGCTGGTAATTTAATACAGACCCTAAATTTGTCCCCTATCTAAATTAACCATCTTCCTAGATAACAAACTCTCCCACCTCATTCAGAAAGAATACCTTGCCTTTGCACTGCAAAAAGAGTCTTTGGCACCTCAAAATCAGCTGCAAAACAGAATACACACCTTTCAGTAACAACACAATCATTCCCAACAAATCAATGTGGTACTGAAACAAGCCGGAAAACTTGACTCCCTTCTCACAGCATGAACATAAAGGCTCATCTGTCTCACAAAAGTGTGGCATTATTAGCAAGGTAGGACCATAATATCAACGTTGCTCTATGATGTTTGCATGATTACCAACGGAGGACAAGAAATCACAAATTCATTATATTCTGTCAAAAATGACAACAATCTCAACTGAAGTAACATGAAGAGATATATGACTAGACCCATCTAACCTTCTGCTGCATCAGCTAAACTCTACCAGAAACAGTGGTGGAAGAAGAATTCATAATTGCTCGGATGTACACCAGGTATCACTCCAGTGAATCTTCACTGTATCATTTCGATGACTCTAATATCATGACCTACAAGGCTTACGGACCCAGAGCTGGAAAGTGGGATAAGGCTGTACAGCTCTTTTTAGGCCGGTGCAGACACGATGGGCCGAATGGCCTCCTTCTGTGCCATAAATTTCTATGATTCTATGAATAGCTTTTAAAAGGAAAGTGGAACGATATTCAATTCAGAAAATATTAAAGGTGTAGGAGGAAAGGACAGAGATTAAGAGGATAGTTCTTTTAAAGAACTGGCACAGGTATGATGGACTGAATGGCCTCTTTCTGTACTGTAAAACTCTATGACTGTATGGGTGGAAAAAAACAATTCCCCACCTCTATGGAATAAATAACCCAAGCAATATATCGAACACACAAAACAGCAAAGCGCTGAGCTTGGATAGATTCCCAGCAGAATTTTACTGAAGAAAATTGCCTTGGAGCTGGCCCCCAAGACGCAAACCCTTCCAGTACGCAATTCTATAAACATACTCTGAAAATCTGGCACGATACAACCTTATGGGTATTCAAAATGGAAACATTCCAGAGCTCCCAAATTCACTCCCTGGCATCTCAGCCTGTACGGATAATAATAGCAACTTGTAGGGCTATGAAATAAATTAGGAAAAAGATAGACGTCATAGCCAAGGGCACAGAATGCTTTCTAGCCATCCAGGGTACATTACACTTCAAATGCTCTCGAAAATGATTTGAATATTTAGGGATCAACATAATCCTGATCACAAGTCTTCTAGTTTTAAGTATACCTGGGTACTTAACTTTATATTTGAGCAGATATGTTCTGCTGACGGAATCGCACTGTTAGGAATAACCAAAGGACTCATAGAGTAAACATTCTGGCCAGTATCCTGTTCCGATACCAGATGTTTCCTGCCAACATCTCCCAGGCAGCCTTCAAAGAGCTTGACAGATTATTGTGGACAGGCAAAAGACTCAAAAGGCTACAATTTCCTAATGAGGATAATCTATGCTGAAGAGGGAAGAATCCTATATATCCCCGCAAGTGCCAAAAATTCAACCCTACTAGTCAAGCAAGCTATGGGGAATTAAAGGAAATACACAGCTCCTAATTGAGTAGGAATCAGCACAGTGCCTCCTGGGACTCTCTGTCGTGGTCCTGATAAATCCCATCATGGGCAAGTTCTTGGGCTTTCCACTTATTGAAACCCTATAGTATCTCCCACTGCTGTGAGAGCAGGCAAACATCTCTCTTCTGTTAATCCATTATAATCTGTATAAAAATGTTCCTCTGACCCCCCCACTCCACAGGCAAACATGGCTACACAGTCAATATTTGCACAAGCTGCCAAAATTTAACACAAGCCATTATTAACCATGCTACTCCAGATCAACCATGTAAAGTTACAGAATTTATAGCACAGAAAGAGGTTATGTGGTCCATCATATTCGTGCCAGTGCTAGCTGTTCATTTCCCTTCCCCTTTTCCATATCCTTTTTGTATTCTTCCTTTTCAAATACTTCTCCACTTCCTTTTTGAAATATGTTGAAGCCTTCCAGCTTTATTCCTCCAGCGATAGTCCTCAGTCTAGTTCCCCTTGTCACTGATTCAATTTTTGTCTGATTACGCTTCCATGAAACACCTTGGGATATTTTTCTGCGTAAAAGGTGCTAGTTGAATGCAAGTTGTTGTTGTTGTTGATTCGCCAAGCAATAGAAACAGTCTTTTTGCTGTTTACTCTCACAAAACCTTTTGTAATTTTGAGAATCTCCATTGGATTCCCCCTTTTAATCTTCTCTGTTCTAGTAAAAAAAAAGAGTCCCAATGTTTTGAGCCTTTCTTTATAACTATTACCTTTCATTCTAGGTATCACTAGTGAATCTTCACTGTATCCTTTCCATGACTCAAATATCCGACCTATAATGTGGTGCCCAGGACTGCATGCAATACTCCAACTGTGGCCTAAATAATGTCTTGAACAGTTTAACACAACATCCTTGCTTTTATATTAATGCCTCGATATATTAAAAAAATCTGTTTTGTCTTGTTTTATGGCCTTTTCTACCTGTACTCCCTTCTTTAAAGTTCCATGTAGAGCACCCCCCCACCCCACCTCTCTGTTCCTGCACTCTTAAGAATCTTACTGCTGATCTTACTCCCAAAATGAATGATTTCACATAGAGAAGGAGTACAAATTCAGAAAATGACCACTACAGAATCATTGAAAATGTTTGTTAAAGTGATGCGCCGCAACTCTAGGACAGCACAAATTAAAAATAATAAATTGGAAAAAAATAATTTATTATTGGAGTCTCGTATAGTTATAACCTTGGCAATCTGTGAACTTGTCTCCGTTTCTTACAATAATCGCGCAAGTGTTTTAATGGAGCCTCCCTGCAGTATTCACATCATAGGAACATTAAGAACAGGAGTCGGCCATTCAGCACCTCGAGCTTGTTCCACCATTCCATTAGATCATGGCTGATCTGTACCTCAACTCCATTTACCCGCCTCAGCTCCACATCCCTTGACACCAATATCCAACAAAAAATTATCAATCTCAGTCTTGAAAATTTCAATTGACCCAGCATCTACAGCCTTTTGGGGGAAAGGGTTGCAGATTTCCACCAGCCTTTGTGTGAAAAAGTGCTTCCTAATTTCATTCCTGGATGGCCTAGCTCTAAATTTAAGATTGTGCCCCCTTGTTCTGGATTTCCCCACCAGATGAAATAGTTTCTCTGTTTCTACCCTATCAAATAACTTTGTGATTTTAAACACCTCAATTAGATTCACCCCTCCACCTTCTAAAACAATGGACCCACATTCCCCTTACTAGTGTCTTTGTCTTAATATATGCAAGGACTTGCACAACACCAGGTTATAGTACAACAATTTTATTTTAAATCACAAGCTTTCGGAGCTTTCCTCCTTCGTCAGGTGAGTGAAGGGTTCTAAAAACGCATAGCATATATAGTCAGAGAACAATGCCTGGTGTTTACAGATAATCTTTCCAACTGCCCCCTATCTGTCATCACCAGGCATTGTTCTCTGACTATAAATGCTATGCGTTTTTAGAACCCTTCACTCACCTGACGAAGGAGGAAAGCTCCGAAAGCTTGTGATTTAAAATAAAACTGTTGGACTATAACCTGGTGTTGTGCAAGTCCTTACATTTGTCCACCCCAGTCCATCACCGGCATCTCCACATCATATCTTAATATAGTTATATGTGAAAGAAAGCTTTGTATTTATACAGCGCCTTTCACGATCTCAGGATGTCCCAAAGCGCTTTACAGCCAATTAAGTACTTTAGAATTGTAGCTACTGTTGTATTGTAAGAAGCACGGCAACTAATTTGCACACAGCAAGGTCCCACAAACAGCAATGTGATAATAACCAGATAATCTGTTTTTAGTGATGTTGGTTGAGGGATAAATATTGGCCAGGACAAAAGAACAATTTTCTTGCTCTTCTTCAAAATAGTGCCATGGGATCTTTAACGTCCACTTCAGAGGGCAGACAAAGCCTTGGTTTAACGTCTCATATGAAGGACGGCACCTCCGACAGTGCAGCACTCTCTTCGTACTGCACTGGAGTATCAGTCTGGATTGTGCTCAAGTCCCTGGAGTAGGACTTGAACCCACAACCTTCTGACTCAGAGGCAAGTGGACTACCACTGAGCCATGAGTGTTAGCTTTGATGTCCCTTTCAAGATTTTTTGACATATTCCATTTTTGCATCTTCTATTACTATCTTTGTATTCCTTTGTTGATTTTTATATCTCCCCCAGCCTGCTGGATTTCCACTTTACCTAGCATTTGTGTAAACCTTTTGTTTTAGCTTGATACCATCTCTTACCTCATTTATTAAACATAGTTGCTCAACTGCACAAGTGGAACTTTTGTCTTTTAGGGGTATGTAGTGATTTTATATTGCACCAAATACTTCTTTGAATACTTCCTGCTGTTTGTATGTAGGTTTATCAATTAACAGCTCAGTCTAGTTTACTGTGGTTAATTTATTTCTCATCTCTTCGAAGTTTGCCTTATTAAATTTAACACCATCTTCCCTTACATTCAGATTGTTAACTAATTCTGGTTTGTTATTCATCTCTAAATCTAATATTGCCTGTTGCCTTTTTGGTATAAAAACGTTCCAGAAAACTGTTCCGAATACATTCTAGAAATTTGTTCCTTTTACTACTTGTGCTGTTCTGCTTCTCCCAGCCTATGTGAAAATTAAAATCTCCCATTATAACCACATTGTTACTGCTACATGGTTCTTTGATCTCTATATTTATACATCCCGCCCATGTAATTAGCTGATCAAACTATTTTCTATGCAGCCAAGTGTTATTCCATTCCTTGTTGGTGCAAGGCATAGGGAGATTTACTCTGCATCCATTAAATGGTGTACAAAAGTGAGGAAGTTATTGTTCCATTGAAGAGAGCCTTCATCAGATGCCATCTGGAGTACTGCATTCGGTTTTGGGCACCATGCTTCAGAAAGAATATACTGGCCTTGGAGGGGGTACAGCACAGATTCACCAGAATGATATCAAGGCTGATAGGCTTCCATTATGAGGACAGATTGCATAAACTTGCTTTGTATTCCCTTAAGTTTAGAAGATTGAGGGTAATATAATTGAGGTAATTGAATGTTAGAGGAATTCAATGGGGTAGATGCAGAGAAACTATTTCCTCGAGTGGCAGAATCCCAAACAAGGGGGCATAATCTTAAAATTAGAGATAGACCAATTAGGAGTGAAACCAGAATGCACTTTTTCACACAAAATGGTAGTGCAAACCTGGAACTTGCTCCTGCCAATAGGCTGTGGATGCTGGATCAAATAAAGTTATCAAGACTGAGATCGATAGATTTTTTGTCAGATAAGGGTGTCTGGAGCAAAGGTGGGTAAATGGAGTTGAAGTATGGATCAGTGTAAATTCTGCCGTCTCACATGCCAATCGCACCGTTGCCAATTTACTCCATTTCTTCCTGCAATTCTATCTAGATTACGCCATAGCAGTGAATCAGAAGAGGTGCAGCCAATTGCCAATCGAATGGTGCCAAGTGGATTGTGTGTGTATAATTGAGATGTGGAATCCAGCTCTGAATCATGCTTCCAGCAAGGAGGCTGGGACCGGAGAGGATTGGATACACAGCGGGGGAGATTGTAACTAGCTCACAGGCCACTTAGGAAGTTGTATTTTTCTAAACCATCATTCCCATTGAAACCCTGTTCTTTCATTTGCTCATGGGAGTTCCGAATTCTCTTCTGCGCTTCTCTGAACTTGTTTCAACTTTTGTCTCTGCTATTTACGGCTTTCTGTAGCTCAATAATTAGAAACCAGCTAACGTTCATAACTTTCATATTTGCTAGAAATTGCTTGTCTTATTTTCAGCCGTAGTGGAGGAATTGTTATGCAGATGCTCTGGACTGACAGGTATGTTGACAGGTCAGTAATTCAGCAGATCCTCTTTCCCTGCACTTGGATATGCCACCTTCATAGAAGCGCTCGCTGTATATTGCACCATAGATCACAGGCTGAGCTTTACAAGCAGACAACTCTGACAACATATTGTGGGACCATCACGTTATTTTACTGACATCTCGTACATGAAAGGCTTGTAATTGCTTTATTCAGTTGTCAATAACTATGATGCAGCACATTATTATCTTAATTGGATACCCAAAATGCCTTCACGAGGACAAGAGCAGTATTGAAAATATGAAACAGATGACGGAGAAAGAATCTGCAGCTTGTGTAATTAATGAAGCTATTTGTTCTTAGAAAGCTACATCACTTTCTGCCCTGCATAACAAAAGTTTTAATGACGGGAGGAAAAGCTGAACAATAAGGCTTTAAATCAGGCATACCATTGGTTGATCAAAGTCGTCCTGTTAAAAAATGATTCTGGGCCAACATGATCCTCTAGCAGTTTCTCCAAGGTCAGTATCTGCACATTGGTCAGTACAATGTTCATAAGACCCAATTATGAATGCCAGGGATAATTCCATGATCCCATGATCCTAGTGATATTATAAAAGAAAAGTTTTTTTTTAAAGACAGTTTGAGTTATTAAAAGTGGTTCCTTTTTCAGATATAATTCAAGAGAATCTTCAAAATTTTCACACCATGTCTAAATATGTCGCACACCTCATATCAAAGGGGCAGATGTCAGGTAATATATACAATATACACGAACTTGTTTCCAAAATGAGATGATCAAATGCAAATTAGATAGATTTCTTTCAGAAAATAATATTTTGAGGTACAGTGTATGAGTAATTTGAGACATGACATATGGTAAGTGTCATATGAATGGGAAGAACAGGTCACCTTGGACCTTATGTTCCTAAAGCTTTTCACTACTGGGGTTTTCCTCACCTCATGTCTGGGTCTGTTGTAGACTAATTGATAGAGGTTGCTTGCTACGATTAGTTAACAACTCCTGTATTGTATCATATGATTACAAAGATGGATATTCTTATGTCAATAATGTTATCGCCAAAACACTGTTGTAATTTAGTCTGCTGCTGCTATTTTTTTTTATTTTCCTCAGTTTTAATAATAATATTTTTAAAGTAAACTGACAATTTTCATAGTGCAATAGTGCAGTGGCTGAATTGCTACATCGTTATCTCTTCTATACCCTCCGATAGGGTGATGAAAAGTTTTGTTTCTCCAGGTCTTCAATGATATGATAATTTCGACAGGGGGGCACAACAGGCTGCAGCCAATCAGCTGCTCATTAAGCACCCCATCCGATTTTTGAAGTCAATGGAATGGAAAAAGGAGCAGAGTGTAGAATGGGCAGCCAATCCGTTACCAAAAATTTTGCGCCCCCACCGAAGTGAATTTCACCCCTGTTTCTTGATAAATCTTTTACAAATCTAATCAACAGCTGCCATCTCCTGTATTTGACAGCTTCACCATTAGTCCTCCTTCATCCATCGCCACGGTCTCACTGTCTCCTCTGACCTCAAACGGAACCCCACATCTCCAGTCACCTCTAAAAAGCTTAGTTTCTTCTTTTGTGACAAACTCCTCTTTCCCCCTCATCATTGAAAGCTTGAGTACTGCTGCTATATCTGGGGAAGCTCTTTTAACACCTCACTCCTATATAGGATACAAGATAAAGCTTGCCATCGGATGGATGACCAGATCTGGCCAGATCCTTTGAACTTTCTTCTCTCTTTCCTTCTAAGCTCCAAATACACTAAATGCACTTCCTCCTCACTGTGTTGAAATCAAGAATTATCCTGCTCAAACCTATACTTTCTCAGGAGCTCAAAACTGTAAAAACTCTCTGCCTCAGTCTTTCTTTCTCTCTAAAATCTTCAGACTTTTAAAGCCCAAATTTAGCACTTAATCATTATCTTATTTCATCTTCTCTTCAACTCTTCTCAACCATGGTAGCATCCTGCTCTATTTGTCGTGGCCTTTTCCTTGGTTTAGCAAGAGAACAAAATATGGCATTCATTCCTGATTTTCCTAGGAACTGGGCTATGTCTTAAAAACTCCTCACTAAGCCAACAGTGCCTCATCAAAGTTAAAAAGTCATTAAACATGCAATACCTTCCACCAACTTATCATGACAATCATTTACAGAGAGGCCATAACAGCCTCACCAAAATTCTTCACTCCTTTAAAAAAAAAGAGAAACACAGATGAAGGGCCAAGGCCATAATGCAGCATACCAAAGCCAGAAAAACTGGGATAGGACATCAGTTTGGGTTTTAAAACCTAGTAAATTGTCAGAAGAACTCAATACTGAGGAAAATAAGGAATTCCAAATGTTTGAGGTTTTGTGAAAGAATGAGTGAGAAGTAAATATGAAGCCTTGATTTCAATAGAACGAGGGTGCAGGGATGAGGAAGAGCAAATAGGAGAACATGTATGAAGTGTAGGAGATACCAGAAAGGAAAGTTCAGAAGAGCAATGTCTGCATTAGCGGCTGAGGTAAGAAGAGGACCTTTTCGAAGTCGGGGCGGAGAGTCGGAGCGCCGGACTAAATAAAGATGGAGGCCCGGGGAGTCGGCCTCCTCAATCGAAGCGCCTGAGGTAAGGAGCAGACCTTTTTGAAGTCGGGGCAGAGCGTTGGAGTATAAAGAGCTCGGGGCTTCAAGGAGCGAGGTAAGAAAATCAACAGTGATGTCAGCACAAGGGAAGGAGCTAATTGGCTGCTAGCTGGTGAGATTTCCTTTTTCTGGTGAGTGTCTCTTTTTTTCAGTCTTTAGTTTATTTCCAGTGACGTTTAGTTAATCTAATAAATCGAGGCATGGCAGGGCAGCTCACACCCAAGGAATGCACATCCTGTGCCATGTGGGAACTCCAGGATGCTTCCTGTGTCCTGGACAATCACAGGTGCAGGAAGTGTCGCCAGCTGGAGGAGCTTGAGCTCCGGGTTTCGGAGCTTGAGCAACGGCTGGCGTCACTACAGTGCATCCACGAGGTTGAGAGCTACGTGGATAGCACGTTTCAGGAGGTAATCACCCCACAGCTTAAGAGAGTGCAGGCAGAGAGGAACAGGGTGACTGCCAGACAGACAAGGAGTCCCCTGAGGATATCTCGCTCTCTAACCAGTATTCAGTTCTGAATACTGGTGAGGGAGAGCATTCCTCTGTGGAGTGCAGACAGAGACAAGACCATAACACCATGGGTGGCTCAGCTGTACAAGGGGGAGGAGAAAGGTCAGGAGAGCGATAGTAATTGAGGATTCCATAGTTAGGGAAGCAGACAAGCGTTTCTGCGGCCGCATACGTGATGCCAGGATGGTATGTTGCCTCCCTAGTGCCAGGGTCAAGGATATCACTGAGCGGCTTCAAAACATTCTGGAGGGGGAGGGTGAACAGCCAGAGGTCGTGGTCCATAATGGTACCAACGACATAGGTAGGAAGAGGGATAAGGTCCTGCAGGAAGAGTTCAAGGAGCTAGGAAAGAGATTAACAAGCAGGACTTCAAAGGTAGTAATCTCCGGATTACTCCTGGTGCCACACGCTAGTGAGTATAGAAATAGGAGAAGAGAGCAGATGAATGCGTGGCTGGAGAGATGGTGCAGGGGGAGGGCTTCAGATTCCTGGGGCATTGGGACCATTTCTGGGGGTGGTGGGACCTGTACAGGCCGGACGGGTTGCACCTCAGCGGAGCTGGGACGAATGTCCTCGCGAGGAGGTTCGCTAGTACCGTGGGTGTGTGGGGGTGTGGAGGGTTTAAACTAATTTGGCAGGGGGATGGGCACCAGGATATAGCATTGGAAAGGAAAAACAAGGGGCACAAAGGATCAGGCGAGAAGGATAGCCCTCGAGTAAGAAATAGTAAGGTATTAGGTGGGGTCAGACCAAGAGAGAGTACAAGAAAGTCCAAGTGCATGTGTGGATCGCACAAAGTGTGGTAAACAAGGTTGGTGAGCTGCAGGCACAGATAGCCACATGGGAATATGATGTTGTGGTGATAACGCAGACTTGGCTCAAAAAAGGGCAGGATTGGGTACTAAATATTCCTGGATACGAGGTGTTCAGGAAAGATAGGGAAGGAAAGAAAGGAGGGGCGGTGACAATATTAATTAAGGAGAATATTGCAGTGCTGGAGAGAGAGGATGTCCTGGAGGGATCAAGGACAGAATCTATTTGGTTAGAGTTAAGGAACAATAGAGGTGCCATTACACTATTGGGTGTATTCTACAGGCCACCAATTAGTGAGAAGGATAGAGAGGAGCAAATTTGCAGGGAAATTACAGAGAGGTGCAAAAGCTATAGAGCAGTGATAATGGGGGATTTTAACTACCTTCATATTGACTGGGATAACAATACGAGAAGGGGCAAAGAAGGGGAGTAATTTTTGAAATGTGTTCAGGATAACTTCCTCGACCAGTACGTTTCTGGCCCAACGAGGAAGGATGCGTTGCCGGACTTGGTTCTAGGGAATGAGACAGGCTATGAGCATTTAGGGAGCAGCGATCATAGTATCATAAGGTTTAGAATAACTGTGGAAAAGGACACGGACCACTGTAAAGTAAAAATACTCAATTGGAGGAGGGCCAATTTCAGTGGGATGAGAACAGATCTGGCCCGGTAAATTGGAATCAAAGATTGGCAGGCAAAACCATAATTGAACAGTGGGCGGCCTTTAAAGAGGAGATGATTCAGTTACAGACGAGGTACATTCCAACTAGGAGGAAGGTAGGGCAACTAAAGCCAGAGCTTCCTGGATGACAAAGGAGATCGAGAGTAAGATGAAGCAGAAAAAAGCGGCGTGTGGCAGGTGTCAGGTCGATAGCACAAGTGAGAACCAGGCAGAATATAGAAAGTTTGGAGGGGAGGTGAAAAAGGAAATAAGAGGGGCAAAGAGAGAGCATGACAATAGACTAACGGCCAACATAAAAGAGAATCCAAAAGTCTTCTACAGACATGTTAACAGTAAACAGGTAGTAAGAGGAGGGGCGAGGGCTGATCAGGGACCATAAAGGAGATCTACTTATGGTGGCAGTGGGCATGACTGAGGTACAAAATGAATACATTGCATCGGTCTTTACCAAGGAAGATGTTGCTGCCAGGTTCTCGGTAAAGGAAGATATAGTTAAGATACTGGATGGGCTAAAAATTGAGAAAGAAGAGGTACTAGAAAGGCTGGCTGTATTTAAAATAGATAAGTCACCTGGTCCAGATGGGATGCACTCTAGGATGCTGAGGGAAGGGGGGGAATTGCAGAGGTACTGGCCATAATCTTCCAGACATCCTTAGATACGAGGGGTGGTGCCAGAGGACTGGAGAATTGCAAATGTTACACCCTTGTTCAAAAAAGGGTGTGAAGATAAACCCAGCAACTATCGGCCAGTCTGTTTAACCTTAGTGGTGGGGAAACTTTTGGAAATGATAATCCGGGACAGAATTAACAGTCACTTGAACGAGCGTGGATTGATTAGGGGAAGTCAGCATGGATTTGTTAAAGGCAAATCATGTTTAACCAACTTGATCGTGTTTTTTGATGAGGTAACAGAGGGTAGATGAGGGCAATACAGTTGATGTGGTGTATATGGATTTTCAAAAAGCATTTGATAAAGTGCCACATGATAGTCTTGCTATTAAGATTGCGGCCCATGAAATAAAGGGGGCAATAGCAAGATGGATACAGAATTGGCTAAATGACAGGAAACAGAGAGTAGTGGTGAATGGTTGTTTTTCGGACTGGAGGGAGGTGTGCAGTGGTGTTCCCCGGGGGTCGGTGCTGGGACCACTGCTTTTCTTCATATATTTTAATGACTTGGACTTGGGTGTACAGGGCACAATTTCAAAATGTGCAGATGACACAAAACTTGGAAGAGTAGTAAACAGTGAGGAGGATAGTGATAGACTTCAAGAGGACATAGACAGGCTGGTATCATGGGCGGACACGTGGCAGATGAAGTTCAACGCGTAAAAGTGCGAGGTGATGCATTTCAGCAGAAAAAATGAGGAGAGGCAATATAAACTAGAGGGCACAATTCTAAAAGGGGTAGGGGAACAGAGAAATCTGGTTGAGAAAGCAGTTAAAAAAGCATACGAGATCCTGGGCTTTATAAATAGAGGCATAGAGAACAAAAGTATGGAAGTCATGATGAACCTTTATAAACACTGGTTTGGCCACAACTGGAGTATTGTGTCCAGTTCTGGGCACTGCACTTATGAAAGGATGTGAAAGATGTGAGGGTGCAGAGGAGATTTACGAGAATGATTCCAGGGATGAGGGACTTAAATTACGTGACTAGACGGTAAAAGCTGGGATTGTTCTCCTTGGAACAGAGAAGGTTGAGAGGAGATTTGATAGAGGCATTCAAAATCATGAAGGGTCTAGACAGAGTAGATAGAGAGAAACTGTTTCCATTGGCAGAAGGGTCAAAAACCAGAGGACATCGATTTAAGGTGATTGGCAAAAGAACCAAAGGTGACATGAGGAAAAACTTTTTTTTTTTTAACAGAGCGAGTGGTTAGGATCTGGAATGCACTGCCCGAGGGAGTGGTGGAGGCAGATTCAATCATGGCCTTCAAAAGGGAGCTGGATAACTACTTGAAAAGATAAAGTGCAGGGCTACGGTGATAGGGCAGGGCAGTGGGACTAGCTGGATTGCTCATGCATAGAGCCGGCGGGGACTCGATGGGCCAAATGGCCTCCTTCTGTGCTGTAACCTTCTATGATTCTATGATTAGTGAAATGAAAAGGATATGAAAGACTGTGATAGAGAGAGAGATTGGAGGGTATCGGTGAGAGAAAGACCACTTATCAGATTGAATCTCGTAGCAAAACTTCATCACCTAATAATAGTGTAGGAATATTAAATACACTGTTTTGAGATTGAATTGATCTAAAAATTTCAAAAACCACATAATTTAATATTAAATACATATTATATTTTAAAGTAAACTCAGGAAAGAACAGGGATAATTCCAATAGAGGAGCTGTATACACAGGATGTGCAATTCAGTGAATAAAGATGACAGTGTTGCAGCCTGATTACTGACCCACATTTCCTGGGAGTAAAAGTTTACAAGTTACCCAGAATCTCATTTTATGTGTGCTGTTAATGCATCGTTCCTCTAATTCGTGCTTCAAATGTTTACCCTATGCTCTTACACACATGGTCAAGCACTAATACCAGTTCCTGATACTGGATCTCTTGAAAAACCATCCATAATGAATCATCATCATGTAGGATGATTATAAAGCATGACTTCCTGTATAAGTACGTGCTTCCCGACAGTCAGATCAGAGTACAGGAGCTGACAGTCTGTTGGAGATGTCAGAACCAGTTAATATACCAGATGCAACATATTATGGTCATGACTACTGCAAAATGGGTTAGACAACTAAAACTAACCAAAAGAATATATATAAAATAACAACCTACATGTTCCAAGGGAATGTGTCTACGCTTCACAACCCCAGAGGGAAGTCAAAGCACTGGAAGTAAATAGTAATATGAAGAAATATTCCCACGCTGTATGGCTTGTCATATTCGATCCAACTTACTTACATGATCAATTCAATTTTAGTTTTTCAGTTTTTTGACTTTTTTTTTGCATTAAATCTGTTCTTGTGATTTCTCCCAATGACTTGTGAAAGGATTTATCATGATGATGCCAGGGATGGGTAACTATAATTATGAGTAAAGACTTGAGATACTGGGACGATTTCTACTGGAACAGAGAAAGCGAAGAGGAGATTTAATGGAGGTTTTTAAAATCGTGAAGGGTTTTGACAGAAAGAATGGAGAAATACTATTTGCTCCGGGTGGGGAGTCGGTCATCAATTTAAAGCAATTAGCAGAGTAAGGAGGAAGGTTAGAAGAATTTTCTTATGCAGAGGGTTGTTGGAGCATGGAATACTTTGCCACAGAGAATAGTTGAGGCAGAACCATTGCAACTTTTAACGAAAAATTGGATAAATATTTGAAGCAGAAGAAGACACATTAAGGTGGTGTAATTAGTTTTGTTTTGCCAGAATGGACACGATGGGCTGATGATCTCCTTCTGTGCTGTAAACGTCTATTGTTCGAAAATCTACCATTTCCAACTGTGCATGATAATTGCTGTTAGTGTCAAAAATGTGGCCAGTCTGGAGCTAGCAGAACTGATGCTCTTTTTGCACTTGAGCCAAGCAGGACTGTCCTTCACTCTGTGGCCACAGTTAGCAGCTCTGGCCCTGAAACACGACTTATGTGAATGCAGCTGAGGCATTTCAATGGCTGATTTCCACATGTCACAATCTAAAATCCCTGTGCTGTTATTTAGAATATAATGGGGGCCAAATTGGACCTCAATTCACCTGTTTATTGGGTGTGAAAGCAACAATCTACCAATTTTTGCTGCTGATCGCACATGACCGACAAGCACAGGAAGTGCATCGGTCACCAAATTGGTTAGAGCTTTCCTTAGTCGTCCCGGACGCCTGCCTGAAACAAGCATTAGGCCTACTGCCTATGCAAATGGAGGGAATAACATCCATTTTAGGCCCCTTTGTTAAATCGGATCATTTCTGACTGCAGCATGCGCATCTGCATTCATTGCGTGTTATGGTTCATTCTGTATAGCCATTTTTGGAAAATATGCTGATAGAAAGGGTTACCTACTGCAGAAAAATATTGACATATATGGCCTTATGCAATTTGCACACATCATTACTGTATTTCTATAGACTTAACATTGCGTTCTTCATCAGGCCAGTAAACAGCTGACTGCTTTTGTGCCAAGTCAGTTTTCTCGGGCCTTGAAGCTGCCAAACCAGTGGTCCTTAAAGGGGCCATTGGAAGTTGCTGCTGAAAAGGTAAGTTAAACATTTTTTTTACTTATCCGAATGTGGAGCCAGGAGAAGATGGAGTGCAGGCGTCCCAGACAGTAAAACTTCATCTGCGTCAGGAACGACACACTGCCTCTTGGGGCTCGACCACCACCCCGAGCATGTCTATTGCATCCTGATAACGCAAGAGGAACAATTTTGCACGGTCCTGTTAAGCATCAGTTTGGGCACAGCATTCCTCGCTGCCGCTGGGTTGGTATACGAGTTCGGGCACGAACCAATTTCTACCCCTAAGTGCTGTTAAGGTGTGCTGGGCAGAAGTCACAACCACCAATACTCTATAGACAAATAACATGGAAAAAGACCAAGGATCAAGTGAACTGAGTGTTCGCAATCTCCAAGATATTGTACAAGGTCAGTCAGACGTTTAATGTTCTGATGAAGAAAACAATGTTAAGACTATAGAAATTATGTGTGCAAGTTGCAAAAGGCCACGTTTATCAATGTTCTTCTGCAGTAAGTCACCTCTTCTGTCAGCATATTTTCCAAATATGAAGCAACTGATCCAATAAAAGGAAAGAAAAGAAAAAAAGACTTGCATTTATTTAGTGCCTTTCACAACCTCAGGATGTCCGAAAGCGCTTTACAGCCAATGTTTGAAGTGTAGTCACTGTTGCAGTTTAGTTGTTTTCAAATGATAGAATCATAGAGCACAGAAGGAGGCCATTTGGCCCATTGTGCCTGTGCTAAGTCTTTGAAAGAGCTATCCAATTTAGTCCCACACACCAGCCTTTTACCCATAACCCTGCAAATAAGTTATTTTTTTTTTATTCGTTCACGGGATGTGGGCGTCGCTGGCGAGGCCGGCATTTATTGCCCATCCCTAATTGCCCTTGAGAAGGTGGTGGTGAGCCGCCTTCTTGAACCGCTGCAGTCCGTGTGGTGACGGTTCTCCCACAGTGCTGTTAGGAAGGGAGTTCCAGGATTTTGACCCAGCGACGATGAAGGAACGGCGATATATTTCCAAGTCGGGATGGTGTGTGACTTGGAGGGGCACGTGCAGGTGGTGTTGTTCCCATGTGCCTGCTGCTCTTGTCCTTCTAGGTGGTAGAGGTCACGGGTTTGGGAGGTGCTGTCGAAGAAGCCTTGGCGAGTTATCTTCAAGTACCTGTCCAATTGCCTTTTGAAAGTTCCTATGGAAACTGCTTCAACCACCCTTTCAGGTAATGCTTTCCAGATCTTAACAACCCGCTGTGAGAAAATGTCTCCTCATTTCCCCTCTAGTTCTTTTGCCAATTATTTGAATTCTGTGACCTCTCGTTACATACCCACTTGTTAGAGGAAACTGTTTCTCTCTACTTGGTCCAGCAAAACTCCACATGATTTTGAATACCTCTAGTAGGCCTCCCCATAACCTTCTCTGCTCTAAGGAGAACAATCCCAGCTTCTCCAATCTCTCCACATAACTGAAGTCCCTCATCCATGGTATCATGCTGGTAAACCTCTTCTGTATCATCTCCAAGGCCTTGACATCCTTCCTAAAGTGTAGTGCCCAGAATTGTACAGAATGCTCCAGCTGAGGCCTAACCAGTGATTTGTAAAGGTTTAGCCTGACTTCCTTGTTTTTGTATTCAATGCCCTTATTTACAAAGCCAAGTATCCCGTATGCTTTCTTAAACACGGTATCAACTTGCCCTGCGACCTTCAAAGATTTGTAAATAGGTACCTCCAGGTCCCTCTGCTCTTGCACCCCCCTCAAAATAGTACCATTTAGATTATACTGCCTTTCCATGTCGTTGCTCCCAAAGTGCATCACGTCACAATTATCCGCATTAAATTGCAACTGCCTTCTGTCTGCCCATTTCACCAGCCTACATAAGTCCTCTTGAAGTCTGTAATGATCCTCCTCAATATTTATGACACTGCCAAATTTTGTATCATTTGCAAACTTAGATATTGTACTCCTTGTACCCAAGACCAGGTCATTTATATATAACAAGAAAAGCAATGGTCCTACTACCGATCCCTAGGGGACCCCACCGCATACTTCTCTGCAATCAGAAAAACATCCGTTCACCACTACTCTCTGCTTCCTATCCCTCAGCCAGTACATACCCAAGTTACCACCCTCCCTTTTATCCCATGTGCTTCTATTTTCTGAATATGTCTGTTATGTGGTTCTGTGCCTTTTGAAAGTCCATATACCACATTTACTGCACTACCTTCATCAACCCTCTCTGATACTTCATCAAAGAACTCAATCAGGTTGGTCAGACATGATTTGGCTTGAACAATCCCTGCTGGTTGTCACTCCGTGGCCTTGCCCCTCCGTATATCTGTAACCTCCTCTCGCCCTACAACCCTCCGAGATCTCTGCATTCCTCCAATTCTGGCCTCTTGCGCATCCCCAATTTTCATTATCCCACCATTGGTGGCTGTGCCTTCAGCCGCCTAGGCCTTAAATTCTGCAATTCCCTCTCTAAATCTCTTCACCTCTCCACCTCTCTCTCCTCCTTTTAGACACTCCTTAAAACCAAGCTTTTGGTCACCTGTCCTAACAGCTCCTTAGGTGGCTCAGTGTCAAATTTTGTTTGATAATCGCTCCTGTGAAGTGCCTTGGGACGTTTTACTCCGTTAAAGGTGCTACATAAATGCAAGTTGTTGTTGTTGAAATGCAGCAGCCAATAAATGGGCATTCGCAATGAATCATAACATGCAACAAATGCATACACGCAACAAATGTGTACTTACAATGAATGTATACGTATAATGAGTATGTACATACAAACAATACTGCAGCACCAAATGCAACTTCATACGTAAACTTTCTATTTTTGAATTAGATTTTTGTTATAAAATGGAGACTGTCAAATAAAGATAAATGACTCAGTGGAAAAGCAGACTGAAACCATTCTTGTAACTTTTATGTCAATATCCACTTTGACAGAGGTCCACAGTCCTCATCGAATAACTCATTTAATGCACAATGTGCATCTATAGCATGATAAGGGATGAATGAGACTTCTTTAAGTGTAGCTAAAAGAATGACCTAACACTCACATATGCACAGGAAAGTCTTACACATTGTCCTTCAGCAGCACAGTTTCTTCATGTGGTACATTCTGCTTGCCATGAATGTGGGCTGCATCAACAGCAAGCCAAACTGTGATGCTAAAGGACTAGCTGCCTCGGGCAGGGGACAATATAGGGAGGAGCCTCTGCTGTTATGGAAGTCACATGGCATTGAACTCATGGAGTAGGAGTAGATGGCCCACAGGTGGAGAGGCCCAAACACAGCTTGGTGTCTATTCCTGCGGCACGCAATGCTAACAGTACTTCGCTGCTGACTAGCTCTGTCTACAGACAGTGGATAAATGGTTGTAGCATGTGCTGCCATGTCAATTATTGAAATATTAATACGTGCTTAATTACTCATGGTATGCCATCTGTTTTCTTTCCGGTTGAAGGGAGCACAAATGAGGAAGCAGCGGCAGCATAGGAGGATTAGCATTTGTCATCCTCAATGTCACTGTGCAGCACCTCCCCACAGATGGATAACGACACAGAGCATGATTTACATGGGATGAAACCAGAGGGACCTTCTGAGGGGCCAGGAGGGACCAAATGGGGAACCAGTCTTCCTGCAACCCCTCCTGACACAACCACAGAAGCAGACCAATGTACACATTCATTTGGGCAGAGGATATAGCAGCAGGTAGAAATCTTGGAAACTTCAAGTGGGGGGGGAGTGAAAAGGAATGTGGTAGTGGGAGGGGATAGTATAGTCGGGGGGATAGATACTGTTCTTTGCAGCCGCAACTGGGAGTCCCGAAGACTGTGTTGCCTGCCTGATGCCAGGGTTAAGGCTATCGCCTCGCGGCTGGAAAAAGAACTTGTCGCATGAGGGGGAGGATACAGTTGTCATGGTCCACGTAGGAACAAACGACATAGGTAGAAGTAGGAATGAGGTTCTGCTGAGGGAGTTTGAGGCACTAGGTTCTAAATTAATAAGCAGAACCTCAAAGTAATAATCTCTGGATTAATACCTGAGCCACATGCAAATCGGCATAGAGACAAACAGATCAGAGAGTTAAATGCATGGCTCAAAGAGCGGTTTGGGAGACAGGGTTTCAATTCATGTGGCACTGACACCAGTACTGGGGAAAGAGGGAGCTGTTCCGTTGGGACAGGCTCCACCTAAATAGGCCTGGGACTAGTGTCCCGGCGAATTGAATAACCGGGGCTGTAGACAGGGCTTTAAACTAAAAAAGGGGGGTGGGGGGAGGGTTCAGGTGAGGAGGAATTTAGAAATCTAAAGAGAAAAGTCAAGGCAATAGAGCAGTGCTGTGATTTGGGTAAAGATAAGCAGAGTGTGACAGGAAGGGACAGAGAGTTTAACGGTAATAATGCATTGGTGAATAAGGTCAAATCAGGGAAAAATGGTAAAAAGCTAAAATTAAAGGCACTTTATCTGAATGCGCAAAGCATTCATAACAAGGTAGATGAATTAATGGCATAGAGAACAATGGGTTTGACCCAATAGCCATTATAGAGACGTGGTTGCAAGGTGACCAAGGTTGGGAACTAAATATTCCAGGGTACTTGACATTTTGAAATGACAGACAAAATGGAAAAGGAGGGGGTGTAGCCCTGCTAATAAAGGATGAGGTAAAGTCAGCAGCGAGAAAGGATCTTGGCTCGGAAGATCAGGAAGTAGAATCAGTATGGGTGGAGATAAGAAATTACAAGGGACAGAAAACACTTGGTGGGAATAGTTTCTAGGACCCTAACAGTAGCTGTACTGTTGGACAGAGTATTAATCAAGAAATAATAGGAGCTTGTGACAAAGGTAATTCAATAATAGTGGGGGCTTTAATCTTCACACAGACAGGACAAATCAAATTGGCAAAGGTGGTTTGGAGGATGAATTCATGGAAGGCATTTGAGAGAGTTTCATAGAAGCATAGAAATTTACGGTGCAGAAGGAGGCCATTCGACCCATCGTGTCTGCGCCAGCCAAAAAAGAGCCATCCAGCTTAATCCCACTTTCCAGCTCTTGGTCAGTTGCCTTATAGGTTGCAGCACTTCAAGTGCATACCCAAGTACTTCTTAAATGTGATTAGGATTTCTGCCTCTACCACCCTTTCCGGCAGTGAGTTCCAGACCCCCTTCACCCTTTGGATGGAAAAATTGCTCCTCAATTCCCCTCTAATCCTTCTTGCAATTACTTTAAATCTATGCCCCCTGGTTTTTGACCTTTCTGCTAAGGGAAACAAGTCCTTCCTATTGATTTTATCTAGGCCCCTCATAATTTTATATACCTCAATTAAATCTCCCCTCAGCCTCCTCTGCTCCAAAGAAAACAACCCCAGCCTTTCCCATCTTTTCTCATACCTAAAATTCTTCAGCCCTGGCAACATCCTCATAAATCTCCTCTGTACCCTCTAGTGCAATCACATCTTTCCTGTAATGTGGTGACCAGAACTGTATGCAGTATTCCAGCTGTGGCCTAACCAGTGTTTTATACAGTTCTAGCATAACCTCCCTGCTCTTATATTCTATGTCTCAGCTAATAAAGGAAAGTATCCCGTATGCCTTCTTAAACACCTTATCTACCTGTCCTGCTACCTTCAGGGATCTGTGGACATGCACTCCAAGGTCCCTCTGTTCCTCTACACTTCTCAGTATCCTACCATTTATTGTGTACTCCCTTGCCTTGCTTTCCTCCCCAAATGCATTACCTCACACTTCTCTGAATTGAATTCCATTTACCACTTTTCTGCCCAGCTGACCAGTCCATTGATATCTTCCTGCAGTCTACAGCTTTCTTCCTCACTATTAACCGCATGGCCAACTTTTGTATCATTGGCACGGACTCAATAGGCCAAATGGCCTCCTACTGTGCTGTAACCTTTCTATGATTCTATGACCTGCAAACTTCTTAATCATGCCCCCTACATTTAAGTCTAAATCACTGATATATACTACAAAAAGCAATGGACCTAGTATTGAGCCCTGCGGAACCCCACTGGAAACAGCCTTCCAGTCACACATACGCTCGTCGACCATTACCCTTTGCTTCCTGCCACTGAGCCAATTTTGGATCCAACTTGCCACTTTCCCTTGGATCCCATGGGCTTTTACTTTTCTGACCAGTCTGCCATATGGGACCTTGTCAAAAGCCTTGCTAAAATCCATGAAGACTACATCAAACGTGTTACCCTCATCGACCCTCCTTGTTACCTCCTCAAAAAATTCAATCAAGTTAGTCAGACACGACCTTCCCTTAACAAATCCATGTTGATTGTCCTTGATTAATCCGTGCCTTTCTAAATGACAATTTATTCAGTCCCTCATAATTTTTTCCAATAATTTGCCCACCACCGAGGTTAAGCTGACTGGCCTGTAATTATTCGGTCTATCCCTTTCTCCCTTTTTAAACAATGGTATAAAGTTAGCAGTCTTCCAGTCCACCGGCACCACACCTGTAGCCGTAGAGGATTGGAATATGATGGTCAGAGCCTCCATTATTTCCTCCCTTGCTTCTCAACAGCTTGGGATACATTTCATCCAGTCCTGGCGGTTTATCTACTTTCAAAGATGCTAAGCCTCTTAATACTTCCTCTCACTATGTTTATCCCATTCAATATTTCACACTTCTCCTCCTTAACTACAATGTCTGCAACATCCCCCTCTTTTGTGAAGACAGATGCAAAGTATTCATTAAGAACCATATCCACGTCTTCCGCCTCCACACACAGGTTATCTCTTTAGTTGCGAATAGGCCCGGCTCTTTCCTTAGTTGTCCTCTTGCTCTTTATGTATTTATAAAACATCTTTGGGTTTTCCTTGGTTTTACTTGACAATATTTTTTCATGCCCTCTCTTTGCTTTCCTAATTTCCTTTTTAATTTCACCCCTACGCTTTCTATACACCTCGAGGAGTTTCCTAGTTTCTTGTTTCCTTGAACAATATGTTGTGGAACCAACCAGGGAACAGGCTATTTTAGATCTTGACTTGTGTAATGAGACAGGGTTAATAAGTAATCTCATAGTAAGGGATCCTCTGGGGAAGAGTAATCATAATATGACAGAATTTCACATTGAGTTCAAGAGTAACATACTTAAGCCTGAAACTAGAGTCTTAAACTTAAATAAAGCCAATTACATAGGTATGAGCAGTGAGTTGGCTAGATTGGGAAATTAGATTAAAAGGTATGATGGTAGATAAGCAATGGCAAACATTTAAAGAAATATTTCATAATTCTCTATGAATACACATTCCATTGAGAAATAAAAACTCCACGGGAAACTCCTTGGCAAACGAAAAAAGTTAAGGATAGTATTAGATTAAAAGAAGTGGCTTATAATGTTGCCAAGTAGAATAGTAAGCCCAAGGATTGGGAGAGTCTTAGAAACCAGCAAAGGATGACCAAGAAATTGATAAAGAGGGAGAAAATAGAATATGAGGGTAAACTATCAAGAAATATAAAAACAGATTGTCAGAGCTTCGACAAGTATGTAAAAAGGAAGAGAGTAGCAAAAGTAGGAACAAGGAAATGGCAGAGACGTTAAACAAATATTTGGTATCTGTCTTCACAGTAGAAGACAAAAAAAACATCGGAAATAGTGGGGAACCAAGGGTCTAACGAGAGTGAGGAACTTAAAGTAATTAATATTAGTAAAGAAAAAGTACTGGAGAAATTAATGGGACTAAAAGCCAACAAATCCCCTGGACCTGATGGCCTACATTCTCGGCTGCAGAGATGGTGGATGCATTGATTGTGATCTTCCAAAATTCCCTAGATTCTAAACTGTCCCCATGGATTGGAAGGGAGCAAATGTAACACCGCTATTTAAGAAAGGAAGGATAGATGAAACAGGGAACTACAGACCGGTTAGCATTACATCAGACATCGTGAAAATGCTAGAATCCATTATTAAGAAAGTGGCAACAGGACACTTAGAAAATCATAAATTATTAGACAAAGTCACATGGTTTTATGAAAGGGAAATTGTGTTTGACAAATCTATTAGAGTTTTTTGAGGATTTAACTAGCAGGATAGATAAAGGGGAACCAGTGGATGTAATATATTTGGATTTTCAAAATGCATTCAATAAGGTGCCACACAAAAGGTTGTTATACAAGATAAGGACTCATGGGGTTGGAGGTAATACATTAGCATGGATGGAGGATTGGTTAGCAGACAGAAAACAGAGAGTAGGAACGAACGGGTCATTTTCAGGTTGGCAGGTTGTAGCTAGTGGGGTGCCACAAGGATCGGTGCTTGGGCCTCAGCTATTTACAATCTATATGAATGACTTAGATGAAGGGACCTTGTGTAATGTTTCCAAGTTTGCTGACGATACAAAGTTAGGTGGGAAAGTAAGCTGTGAGGAGGACACAGAGCCTGCAAAGGGATATAGACAGGTTAAGTGAGTAGGCTAGAAGGTGACAGATGGAGTACAATGTGGGGAAATGTGAGGTTATTCACTTTGGTAGGAAGAATAGAAAAAAAGAATATTTTTTAAATGGTGAGAAACTATTAAATGTTGGTGTTCAGAGAGATTTGTGTGTCCTTGCACATGAAACACAGAAACTTAACATACAGCTGCAAAAAGCAATTAGGAAGGCAAATGGTATGTTTCCCTTTATTGCAAATGGGTTGGAGCACAAGACTAAGGACGAATTGGTATAACTGTACAGGGCTTTAGTGAGACCACACCTGGAGTACTTTGTATAGTTTAGGTCTTCTGACCTAAGGAAGGATATACTTGCCTTAGAGGCAGTGCAATGAAGGTTCACTAGGTTGATTCCTGGGATGAGTGGGTTGTCCTTTGATGAGAGATTGAGTAAAATGGGCCTATATTCTCTGGAGTTTAGAAGAATGAGAGGTGATCTCATTGAAACATATAAGATTCTGAGGGGGCTTGACAGGGTGGATGCTGAGGGGCTGTTTTCCCAGGCAGGAGAGTCTAGAACTAGGGGACATAGTCTCAGGATAAGGGGTTGGCCATTTAGGACTGAGATGAGGAAGAATTTCTTCACTCAGAGGGTTGTGAATCTTTGGAATTCTCTACCCCAGAGGGCTGTGGCTGCTGAGTTGTTGAATATATTCAAGGCTGGGATCGATAGATTTTTGGACTCTAGGGGAATCAATGGATATGGGGATCAGGCAGGAAAGTGGAGTTGAGGTCGAAAATCATTCATGATCTTACTGAATGGCAGAGTAGGCTCGAGGGGCCGCATGGCCTACTGCTGCTCCTATTGCTTATGTTCTTATGTTCATTTGACTCCACTGAGAGCATTTTGCTGAGATTTCAGCAGCCCCAGGATTGTGTAAGGGCACTTTTTAGCTACTATCCAACTATTTATGCTCAGGGATAATGTTTTCACAAGGGGAAGAATTTGCTATGGGGAAAGAGGAGTGGAGTGGGACTAATTGGATAGCTCTTTCAAATTGCCAGCACAGGTATGATGTGATGTATCCTTCTATGATTCTATGACTGCGGGGGAGTCAAAAACTAGGGTCCATAAATGTAAGATTGTCATTAATAAATCCAATAAGTTATTCAGGAGAAACTTCTTTCCCCAAAGTGTGGTTAGAATGTGGAACTTGCGACCACATGGAGTAGTTGAGGCAATTAGCATAGAAGCATTTAAGGGGAAGCTAGATTAGTACATGAGGGAGAAAGGAATAGAAGGATATGGTGATAGGATTAGATGAAGTAGGGTGAGAGGAGGCTCGTGTGTAGCATAAACACTGGCACAGACCAGTTGGGCCAAATGGCCTGTTTCTGTGCTATAAATTCTATGTATGGCACCACAGGTGTGGGGCAATGCACTTCAGGCAGGAAGAGCACAGATGAACATGGTAAATATATAAAATATGTTCATCTGCTGTTACTCATATTAATCTGATTACACATAAATCATACGGTTGGCCACAGATTGACTAAGTTGTAATACTGGTCTACTCCTCTTAATTTGAGGTTGCTTAACTTGAATTTTCTGTTGCTTAATTCAAATTACTGGATAATTCAATTTGTTTTCAAGCAAAACTTGAATTTGCATTAATAGGAGTAGACTGTGTGTTCAAAATAATTGCTATACCTTGCAAGGAAATAAAATGCTTTTAATTTGGTCAATTTAATATGTCTATTCTTGCTTAGTGCTTCATTAAATGACTCAAATAAACCCTTCAGGGGATCTGTGTGTAACCAACAGCACAGCAGAGGCTCATCAGCCACAATGCATACTGATGGCTCTATCGATGGTGATATGGTGGAGCATGAAGCACTCTGGCATAATTTTAGCCACCTTCTTTGGGGAATACATGAGGCATCCTCCAGAGTCGTCGAGGCACCAGAGTGCTGTGAGTTGCCACTGAATACTTTCTCAATCATTATCCTTGTCCAGCAATTGCCCTTAATGTAACCTTGTCAGTTTTGCTCAGTTGGCATCAATATCACCTCTGGAGACAGAAGGTTGTAGCCCCGTTGCTTATTTGAGTGTGCAATCTTAGATGAAGCACTGAAGAAATGCTGCATAGTCATAGGTGGTGTCTTTTGGACAAACATTAAACCGAGGCCCCATCTGCCTGTGCAAGTGCAAATAAAAGACAAATGGCATTTAAAGATGAGCAGGGGGTACGCCCGGTGTCCTGGCCAATCGTTATCCCTCATCCAACACTTCCCATAAAAAGGATTAATTGGTCATTCATTCATTAACCAGAGGATACAGGTTTAAGATGATTGGCAAAAGAACCAGGGGGGAGAGGAGGAGAATTTTTTTTTAAATGCAGCGTCTTGTTACGATCTGGAATGCACTGCCTGAAAGATGGTGGAAGCAGATTCAGTGGTAACTTTTAAAAGGAAATTGGATAAATAGTTAAAGGGATAAAATTTGCTGGGCTATGGGGAAAGAGCAGGGTAGTGGGACTAATTGGATAGCTCTACCAAAGAGCTGGCACAGGCAGGATGGGCTAAATGGCCTCCCTCTGCGCTTTAAGATTCTATGATTCATTTGCTGTTTGTGGGACCTTGCTGTGTGCAAATTGGCTGCCACATTTCCCTACATTCAAACATTGACTGCACTTCGAAAGTACTTAATTAGCTGTGAAGCACTTTGGATTGTCCTGAGGTTGGGAAGGGTGCTTGGTGTCATGATCCCCAGTTGTAAAGCAGAGACCGTATCGCTTAGCAGCCATCCACCAGTGCATCATCTCCTTCAGGCATAGCTTGTCTATGTTGAATTGGCATAGTATGCAAGAGCCATGCATGCTTCCAGAATATCTGGTGTTCACACAATTTATTGTCACACATCATCGGCACAGTGAGTAAAAGCCCTTTTGCTTGTTGTACCTCATGGCTTTGGTGTACAATACCTAAATAACTGCACAAGTGTAATTGATAATCCATTGAACTCTATTCAGAAGAATTCAGCAATTTGGTAAAAAACCATATTGGCTCTCTAACTCGTTGCTCTACCTCCTGCCAACCTGAATGCATTCATGTGTGCAACCAAAAATCACTTGGCAATACATTACTGTTGGTAAGTCCCTTGGCAGTGCCAACAAGTAGCATAAGAATTAAGTGCTTCACTAGTGTAATACTGACAGATATTGACCTTGTAGCTCATCGTGCAGCTAGCTATAAGAGTTCTGTCACCATCTACCTACAACGTTGCAACCTCATAAAGGGCATGATTGTAACATTGAAAAACAGATGGTTTGGCATTGAAAATCGCAATCATTTCAGAAGCGTCCCCAACCCACCCATTTCCGGTTTTCACCGGGGTGGGTCAAGGGGCGGGCAGCCAACCTGCTCCCACGAGGTGGGTTGGTGACAAAAGTCTTTCAAAGAGGCTGTGGGCCTCCATTTTTACAGATTTTGCAATTTCAACTTCTGGGCGCCGTGATTCCCGATCCTTCTCCTTCATGCCACGTGAGAGGGGGCGAGAAGGCCCGAAACTGCAGGTAAGTGCCTTTCTGGCACAGCTTGTGGGCCCGGAGGAACAGGAGTGCTTCCCCCAGGTCCAACAAGCCTACCTGCAGCGACCACCCAACGATCGCGGAATCCACGCCCCACCCCGATCTCAGACACCCCCCCCAACGATCGCGGACCCTCACGATGAATCCCGATCCCAACAAGCTTACCATGACTAACCCCCAATTCCTCCCCCCATGACTGACCTCACCCATGCCCATTGGTGCCCCGTGCCCACCCATGCCTCCCATGCACCGCCCCTCCCCCATCAATACAATTAAAGAATTAACTGAATACTTACCTGTTCATGTCCTCTCCCTGTCTGCTCTCCCGTCCAACTGACGCCAGTTTGACAATCAGGCCGGCCAGTCCGATGGCAAACCGACAAAAAAAATAAAAGACGTCCTTACATCAAAATCATAAGGGCATCCGGGAAACCCGGACTTCTGGATTTCCTGTCCACAGTTTGACCGCCAGCCCCCTTCCTGGTTCGGGGTCAAAATCATGCCCAAAGAACAAACTACTTTGTTACAACAGTCATCAGATTTTATGGTCATTTTTTTCTTGAGCTAGCCCACAATTACCAGATGTAATAGTTTAGCACAGGTTCTGGCCAAAAAATAAATGTTGCAATGCATGAAATCTGCTAGACGGTGAAAATGTAAATGTATTAAATTCAGAACTTATCGGAGGGAAATACTGACTTTAGGTAGGTGTATTGTAGCCTGTAGGTCCCACAATAACTCAGCTGGTAAGAGGCCAGTTCCATTCACAACCCCTCAGATAATGAAGCAGTCCGTGCCCACATGCAGCAAGACCTGGACAACATCCAGGCTTGGGTTGATAAGTGACAAGTAACATTCGCATCACACAAGTGCCAGGCAATGACCATCTCCAACAAAAGTGAGTCTAACCACCTCCCCTTAACATTCAACGGCATTACCATCACCGAATCGCCCAACATCAACATCCTATGGGTCACCATTGACCAGAAACTTAACGGGACCAGCCACATCAATACTGTGACTACAAGAGCAGGTCAGAGGCTGGTATTATGAGGCGAGTGACTCACCTCCAGACTCCCCAAAGCCTTTCCACCATCTACAAGGCACAAATCACAAGTGTGATGGAATATTCTCCACTTGCCTGGATGAGTGCAGCTCCAACAACACTCAAGAAGCTCGACACCATCTAGGACAAAGCAACCCGCTTGATTGGCAATGTATCCATCACCTTAAATAATTATTCACTTCACCACTGGCGCACCGTGGCTGCAGTGTGTACCATCTACAAGATGCACTGCAGCAAATCACCAATGCTTCTTCGACAGCACCTCCCAAACCCGCGACCTCTACCATCTAGAAGGACAAGGGCAGCAGGCACATGGGGAGACCACCACCTGCACATTTCCCTCCAAGTCACACACCATCCCGACTTGGAAATAGATTGCCGTTCCTCATCGTCGCTGGGTCAAAATTCTGGAACTCCCTACCGAACAGCACTGTGGGAGAACCTTCACCACACGGACTGCAGCAGTTCAAGAAGGCGGCTCACGACCACCTTCTCAAGGGTAATTAGGGATGGGCAATAAATGCTGGTCTTGCCAGTGATGCCCATATCCCATGAATGAATAAAAGAAAGGCCAGATGCGATCAGAGCACTGGGAGTTGCTGCGGGTCCACAAAAAGCAGGACAAATCCAATCCTGCCAATTACCACCCCATCAGTTTACTCTCAATCATCAGCGAAGTGATGGAAGGTGTCGTTGACAGTGCTATCAAGCGGCACTTACTCACCAATAACCTGCTCACTGATGCTCAGTTTGGGTTCTGTCAGGACCACTCGGCTCCAGACCTCATTACAGCCTTGGTCCAAACATGGACAAAAGAGCTGAACTCCAGCCACTGGAGAGTTTTCCCCCTGGTTCCCATTGACTTCAATTTTACTAGGGCTCCTTGGTGCCACACCCGGTCAAATGCTGCCTTGACGTCAAGGGCAGTCACTCTCACCTCACCTCACCACTGGAATTCAAATATTTATTCATTTGCACATTGAATTTCTCACCTAAAATGTCAGACCTCAATTCCTGACCTTTCAACTATGTCTGCAGAAACCTTCAGGCATGTTGATTGTCCACATTGGTATGTCTTCCTTCTGCCAGATACATCAAATGCACTTAACCTCTGTAAAATTGTATATGGTGCATTTTTGATTGCTCTCTGCTTAGCGTTCCCAAGTTTGTCTAAGTGACAACAATCACTGTGTGTAAATCACTTTGAGATGTGTTTAGCAGTATTGAGAAGGTGCTAAATAAATGTATAATAAATCTTCTCTACAGGCCAATGATACCTGATAAGTGTGCTTGCCAATAAATGATCTTCTATTTCAATTAGATGTTGACTGTAAACTGCTGCTTAACTCAAAATGAAGAGGCGAATAATAATAAAGCCATTTCTCAGATAGTCCAATATATCAACTGTACAAATCAATTCAAAAGCTGAATAATCTGTTACTCTCTATCAAAGTTACCAGAAGCCTTTCCTTGGAGCTTTTATCCATTCATTTGGAAACCTTTAGCAAACGAAGAGTTATGCCTTCTGTAATTATTTAATTCTCATCATTCTTTCTGTCATGGTCATTTAAAATTTATTGCAGTCATCTGACTGGTCGGTTGATTATGAATTCATGAGACTGATGTAAAATTGAAAAGGAGACTTTCAGAAAAAAGATACTGTAATCTACTATTAAAAATGCCCTTCAATTCGGAACAATGAAATCTTGTACACAGCTTTCTTTGTCCTCTTTTAGGAGTTGTGTTTGCTTTGTGATTTCATTCTGAAAGGGAGGTGGAGAATAACAGCACTAAAGAGTAAATCAATATTAGTGCAAAAGAGGCAGCATAACCGAAGTTTTCTGTGCATGGTCTCCTTTGTATGAATGGAAAATTGTATTCTAATTAGAAACAAAAGTGATTAATAGAAATAGGGAGACTGAGACAAGTGGGTAAATGATTCTGAGGGATGACAAATAAACTCTACATACACACTCAGGAGTTACACAATTTTTACATTTTTGAGTAAACAGAACATTTTATTAAAATGATTTACATTTATATACCCCCCCCCCTTATGTACAACGAGACAGATCAGATTGTTTTACAGGACAATGGAGAACAAGTGAACACTGAGCAGAAGGGTAAAAGATCAATCAAAGAGAAGGGTCTTTTCAAGGCTTTTGAAGGCAAGGAGGGAGATGGACGCCGAGGAAGGGAATTCCAGAGGGTAATGGGGAGGGTCGCGGCTGAAGGACTGGTTGGCGACAGTGGAGTGGAGGGATTGGGGAATGAGAAGTAGGAAGAGCAGAGATTGAGCAAAGTCATGGGCTGGAGGAGATCAAGGAAGTAAGGTGGAGCAAGGCCATGGAGGGATTTGAAGGTGAACCTAAAATCAATTCTCTGGGGCATGGGAAGCCAGTCGAACTTGGCAAGGACAGGAGTGATGGAAATGTAGATGTTAGTGTGGGTAAGTACGCAAGCTGTACCTTTCTGGATGACTTGCAGTTTAAGGTCGTGGCACTGTAGTTTGGAGAATCTGGGGCACAGAACTCAATCACTTCACCAATCGTGCCATTCCATAACTTGTTTACGAATCTGGCAAAGTGATATACAAATCATTTGACCTGAATGATTATTCCGAAAAAAAATCTTCGAAAGCTAAAGGAGAATAGGAAAACGCCGAGTGACTCAACAAGCCTCTTTGTCATAGACCAATCTCATCGACCTGCCTTCTCACCATATCCCCTCAATCCCATTTCTCTCTCTAAAAATTTATCTTAGGCATTGTCTGGTTCAATACTCGTACTTGATAACTTGTTCTACAGTTCTATTCTTAGAGTGGAAACATTCTCCCTGATTTCTATTATTACTTCTAACTTTGTGATTCTTAACCCATGCCCATTGCACTTCATCATCCCATTTTTGAATTAGCTGGAAAAAATTATTAGTTTTAACTAAATTTTGCTTATTTTTAACTTTTGTTTCATTGAATATTTGTTATAAACAGTGAGCAAAAATTCTGCACAAGTGATTTTTGTTTTTTTTAAAGAAAGGAACTGCTGGTGAAACTCATCCTATAAACAGTGGGGTATAAATTCAGGTGATAGCGAATCGGCAACCTTTTTTGCACTCTGTCTGAGACGAGTTAATACCCCAACAGTTTAACAGACATAACAGGATTTACTCAGGAAGGGGATAGGCTTCTAACCCAGTCTTCAGATTGGGCTTTTCTCAGCTGATCCAAGAAGCCCTTTAACACCCTTGTCAGTGATTAAAATATACATTTATATTTTCTTCTGTATAATTGACCTGTAGATTTAAATCGCGTTGCTTATATAGCAGCTTGAACAAAGTGCTACCTGCAAGGAACATTCTTTCATTCTTGATAGTTTTGGAATTAAGTGAAGAAAATGACAATCCTGAGAAATTTTATCTCGGTGTAGAAATACTGCACAAGTCCTCTGAGGGATTCCAATCTATAATCTCCAGTAACTCACAAATGACAATTCACCTCTGTTTATTAATAGAAGGTAAGTCTCACATGTTTTTGAAGTTTAATTATGCATATGTAATTTCTCCAAATTTATTCCAAGGTATAAAGTAATGTGGATAATTAAATTGGTTGCTTGATAATGAGTCTAGAACAGGTGTATATTCAAATGAACCTCCACTAGGCAGGGCTTAGGACTCATTCAATTCAAAGACACATTTGTCTCTTTGCTAAGAAAATCTTTAATTTAAAAATGACAGTAATATTTCCATAAATCAATGTGCAATGTATTCGCAAGAAGAAGCTTTCTCTGTGTGCTTCATTTTAATAAAGCGACAACACTATTTAATATATATGTTGCATTTAGTTTTTTTGTGGTAGTGTAAATGCACCAATAATCAAATACTGATGGTCAATCATTATCATAATTGTAAATAAATCTCAAATGATTTCATTAGTACACTGCACCTATCTCCTCTTGAATATCCAGACTGAATCATTGCCGTCCAGCTTGTGAAGGCTCAACTAAATAGTTGGGAACACCTTATTGTCCAGTACCCCAAATAATTTAGACCACAAAACTGTCACATTTTAGATAAAAGTCCATACCCTGTGCTTTACCCCTTTCTACATGGAACAGCTTGATCTAAATTTAGTCACTGTTCAATCTAATGGCCCTTTTACATGGAACAGTGGAAGACCTCAAGGGAGATGATGTATCCCTGCATCATGTGCAGGCAATGGCAGTACTGTACCGCTGAGTCACAGAACCTCAATGACCTCAGCTTCAATTACTCAACAAACGTCCCTTGTATTTACCATTAATACGCAATATTTTTAATTTCTTGAATAAGTTGTGATCAAGAATTCAAGAATTTGTGTTGAGGATTACATTCTAAAATCACACTACGCATGATAATCAAAGAATGCATACTGGACGTACATAATAGCCATGACAGGGTTATTTATCCACCTACACAAACATTCACAGGTTTTTTTTTTCTCATTAACAATTTTGTTTTGACACTTTGATTAAATAGTTTATCACTTTCACTTTATATCACTGAGGTTCAAAATTTTTGAAAAACTGGGACAGATCCTTTTGTTCATTTCCTAGTTTATGATGATATTTGATCATCTGGCAACATGGCAGCAAACAGCATAGGAATTGTTTCAGATTCTTATTTTGGCTTTTGAGACTGACAAGTATTATTGAAGCCGAAACCAATAGACTAGTCCTGATCATCTCAGCTGGTGTACAAATTTTTGACTGCCAAGGAACATGGACAAAAGCGAAACAGAATCCTTAGGAATCGGGACACAAACCTCGTTCTTCACAAGAAATGGATGTAAAGAATCATACAGATTCTTCGCTGTGGCCCGTCGGAACTGTCGATTGACAAGTCGAGCGTCATATCCCGTTCTTACGAGGGCGTCTTTCAGCGTCTGTAGGTGTCCATCGCGTTCCTCCTCGTCTGAGCAGATCCTGTGTATTCGTAGGGCCTGTCCATCGGGGATGGCCTCTTTGATGTGATTAGGGTGGAAGCTGGAAAAGTGGAGCATCGTGAGGTTGTCCGTGGGCTTGCGGTAGAGTGAGGTGCTGAGGTGCCCGTCTTTGATGGAGATTTGTGTGTCCAAGAAAGAAACCAATTCTGAGGAGTAGTCCATGGTGAGTTTGATGGTGGGATGGAACTTGTTGATGTTATCGTGTAGTCTCTTCAGTGATTCTTCGCCGTGGGTCCATAGGAAGAAAATGTCGTCGATGTATCTGGTGTATAGCGTTGGTTGGAGGTCCTGTGCAGTGAAGAAGTCGTGCACGAACTCACGATGCTCCACTTTTCCAGCTTCCACCCCAACCACGTCAAAGAGGCCATCCCCGATGGACAGGCCCTACGAATACACAGGATCTGCTCAGACGAGGAGGAACGCGATGGACACCTACAGACGCTGAAAGACGCCCTCGTAAGAATGGGATATGACGCTCGACTTGTCGATCGACAGTTCCGACGGGCCACAGCGAAGAATCGCATAGACCTCCTCAGAAGACAAACACGGGACGCAACCAACAGAATACCCTTCGTCGTCCAGTACTTCCCCGGAGCGGAGAAACTACGCCATGTTCTCTGCAGCCTTCAACATGTCATCGATGACGACGAACACCTCGCTAAGGCCATCCCCACGCCTCCACTACTCGCCTTCAAACAGCCACCCAACCTCAAACAGACCATCGTTCGCAGCAAATTACCCAGCTTTCAGGAGAACAGCGTCCACGACACCACACAACCCTGCCACGGCAACCTCTGCAAGACATGCCAGATCATCGACACAGATACCACCATCACACAAGAGGACACCACCCACCAGGTACATGGTTCATACTCCTGTGACTCGGCCAACGTTGTCTACCTCATACGTTGCAGGAAAGGATGCCCTGGAGCATGGTACATTGGTGAGACCATGCAGACACTGCGACAACGGATGAACGGACACCGCGTAACAATCGCCAGACAGGAGGGTTCCCTCCCAGCCGGGGAACACTTTAGCAGTCAAGGACATTCAGCCACCGATCTTCGGGTAAGCGTTCTCCAAGGCGGCCTTCGAGACACACGACAACGCAAAATCGTCGAGCAGAAATTGATAGCCAAGTTCTGCACCCATGAGGACGGCCTCAACCGGGATCTTGGGTTCATGTCACGCTACACGTAACCCCACCAGCAAGGGAAAAAAAAAAGTTATCTGTTTTTAATACAACTGGAAATTCTCTCTCTCTCGCTCTGCCTTTCGGGTCTCTTTCTCTCTGTCTGTATAATTTGACACAATGTGTATTCAGCATACTGGGACCTACTGTTTTCCGTGGCTAACCTGTCTGAACACCAACGACACCTTTGATTGGTGTGATGGTGTCCCAGCCTAATATAAGATATGCGATTTGAGAACCTCTCATTCACTACTCACCTGACGAAGGAGATAATCTCCGAAAGCTTGTGATTTTAAAATAAAATTGTTGGACTATAACCTGGTGTTGTAAGTTTCCTTACATTTGTCCACCCCAGTCCATCACCGGCATCTCCACATCATCATCCTTTCAGGTGAGGAGCAGGCTCGATGGAAGGTGTGGGCATGCAGGTGTAAGATTCCAGGGGGGGGATTTACAGGGCCAGAATGACATACATGAAACCTAATGGGGGAGCATTGTCTCAGCAGGTACAGGCTCTCCAGGGAGGAACTTGAGTCAGATGGTTGCAAATAACCCAGGGGCCTTCGATGTGACTAAAACTAATCAAAAGTCACAGCTGCTGTGGATTTTTCACCACTGGTCCACTCCAATCACCTAGTGGTAATTTAGCAGCCATTAGCCAGAATACAATAGCCACCTGCAATCAAGAGGTGACTGATGAGTTTTCAGGCTCATCCGTTTCCACAAAGACAGCAACAAGTCTATGCCAGTGCTGGACTACACTCATGTGGAGATAAGGGCATCCACGGTTAATTTGATACTCTGTGTCAACTTCAAAGGCCTCCAGTCAATCAATGTACAGGTGGTTTGTGATGCACAGCGAAAGATTTCATAAGTCAGTGCAGAGTTCCTTGGATCAAGGTATGATTCCTCTGCCACTCTTCTTTGCCTGCAGCATTTGAATGTGATGACTGCGACTGTACCATTTGTTGGGAATTACGGGATGGATCTTTAAAATATGGCTCAAGGACTCAACTTCACAACCTACCGAAGCATTTGGTAATAGTGATAAGTATAAACAAGATTACTCCTTGGGTTGATTTCAATCTTATCATAAATGACACAGGTTAATAAGGCCATAAAAAAAGCAAACAATGCACTGGGGTTCATTTTGAGGGGGGCAGAATTGAAAAGCAGGGAAATTATGTTAAACTTGTACAGAACCCTAGTTAGATCACGCTTGAAGTACTGTGAACAGTTCTGGTCTCCATGTTATAAAAAGGATATAGAACCACTGGAGAAGGCGCAAAAAAGATTTACTTGGATGATAACAGAACTGAGAGGTTAGACCTATCAGGAAAGGTTGAACAGGCTGGGGCACTTTTCTCTAGTAAAGAGAAGACTGAGGGGTGACCTGATCGAGGTCTTTAAGGTTATGAAAGGGTTTGATAGGATAGACATAGAGACGATGTTTCCACTTGTGGGGGAGGCGAGAACTAGGGACTGTAAAATATAAGATAGTGACTAATAGATCCAATAGGGAATTCAGTAGAAACTTCTTTACCCAAAGAATAGTAAGAATGTGGAATATGATACCACAAGGTGTAGTTAAAGCAAATAACAGGCACATTTAAGGGGAAGCTAGATAAACACGAGGGAGAAAAGAATAGAAGGATATGTCGACGGGGTTAGATGAAGATGGGTAGGAGGAGGCTCATTTGGAGCATAAGCACCGACATGGACCTATTGGGCCAAATGGCCTGCTTCTATGCTGTACATTCTATGCAATTCTGTACATGTAAAAAATGATCACGAACACATTTTACACACTGTTAATGTTTTTTTTTGGTCAGTTGACATTCTTGGAAACTGATCACTGTGCTTAAGGGCCTTCAAATCAAGCTATTGAAAATTCTAAACAGGAAGCAAGGAAGAATTTACATTTCGAAAGTGCCTGATCCTGTCCTCAGGATGTTTCAAAGCACTTTATAACCTCTGAATCACTTTGAAGTGCAATCACTGTTATGAACAATCTGCTTCCACCACCATTGGCAATGCATTCCAGATCATAACAACTCGCTGCGTGAAAAAAAAAGTCTCCTCTGATTCTTTTGCCAATTATCTTAAATCTGTGTCTTCTGGTTACCTCCTGCCAGTGGAATCCCTTTCTTCCTATTTACTCTATCGAAACCTCTCATCATTTTGAACACCTATTAAATCTCTACTTTGAGAAGAATCCCAGCTTCTCTAATCTCTCCACACAACTGAAGACCCTCATCCCTGCAGTACCCTCCCAGACTGCACTGAAGTGCTAGCCTAGGTTATGGGCTCAAGTCCATTGAGTCTGAAGATTGTGGGTTTAAGCCCCACAGAGTTTCAGCACTCCATATTGAGTCAAGCTGATCGAATAAGCTTCTGTTTGCTTGATACCCAGGACACACTCACTCTCCATCGGAATCCCCTTTCTTAAGTTGAGAGAATCAAAGCTTTGGGACACCTTGGTATGCAGAGGGATACTACTGGACCTGACCAGCAGAAACACACACAGCTTTCCAGCAGAGAAGACGAATGAACTTTCTGCTGCTTGTCCTGCCAGGATCACTGTACCAGTTAGGGCAATGACTTGCAGGGTACCTGGAGCCAAGTAACAAGAATCCCAGCTCCCAATGACCTGGTCCTCCTTGTGCTATTAATAAGCCAAGTTTGCTGTTCATTCATCACCCTGTGGAACTCCATGGCTCAGCGGCAGGTTGACTTACTCCCAAATTTCCGTCATTCATTTTATGTTGAAGCCACCCTGATCTCAAAGAAATAATCTCATCATCCGTTCGCCCCCACCCCCAACCCCCGAAGGAGAATATTCATGAAATGATCCTTAGACAATAAACAAGCATGGGTTTGAGCCCTTAGGTCGGCAGCAGTTACCAGGATGGGTGACATGTTAAGCAGCACCACTCATCATAAAACACATGCCACTGCCCCACTGATAGAGTGATCCTGGCAAGACATGCAGCAGGAAGCTCATTCGTCTTCTGTGCTGGAAAGCTGTGTGTGTTTCTGCTGGTCAAACCCCAGTAGCACTCCTGCACACACTTAGATGTACCTAAGCCTTGGTTTTCTCAACTGACCACACCATACCATGACCGCATCAAATGGTAATTCTACCAACTGGAGCAGAGCAACTTCAGCAGCTGCTGCTTGTCACTCTACAATACCATCACATTAAACCCTGGATATATGACTGTATGTTCGCATAACCATGCTCCTGGTCACATTTTCCAGTAGCCGTTGTCCCACAACTCAAAGTATGTTTATCACCTAAATGTTCAACATCTGCTGTTGTGGTGAGGTAAATTGAAAATGTCGAAACTGGGATTGATAGATTTTTGTTAGGCAACAGGTAACAGAACCAAGGCAAGGTAAATGGAGTTAAGATACAGATCAGGCAACAAGTTACAGAACCAAGGCAAGGTAAATGGAGTTAAAATACAGATCAGTCGTGATCTCGGTTAATGGCGGAACAGGTTCAAGGGGCTGAATGGCCTAATCCTGTTCCTATGCTTTCAGCATGATGGAAGGGTCTACACAGGACAGCTTTTAACGTGCCAGCTATCTTTATGTTCTAACAATCAAAATCTAATGCCATGTACCAGGCTTACTTCCCAGACTGCTTGATCCGGGTCCTCATATGAGGTGCTAGGTCATAAAAAATACACACTGTGAGGCTGCATCCCCTCCAGGGTGTTCAGTGACTGAACCCTCCCTGTCATCATTTATACTTTTTAACCACATTCACTTCTCAGCTTGCATCTTTTATATGGGCTGGAGGAAGCCCTACTGTTGTATGCCTAGGAGTTCTGAACCATGAAGGAGATAAACTTGGATATATGTCTTGTAGGTCACAAGCTGAGCCTGCATTGTGACATTACTGTCTTTGAAGAAAGGTGAGAAAGACCAAAGCACTATTTGCCTTATCTCAGTGCACATCCACAGGACTGTGTTCACTAGGGCTACCAAGTGTTGATATGATTCAACAATTTTCTTTTATTCGTTCATGGGATGTGGGCGTCACTGGCGAGGCCAGCATTTATTGCCCATCCCTAATTGCCCTTGAGAAGGTGGTGGTGAGCCGCTTTCTTGAACCGCTGCAGTCCGTGTGGTGAAGGTTCTCCCATAGTGCTGTTAGGTAGGGAATTCCAGGATTTTGACCCAGCGACAATGAAGGAACGGCAATATATTTCCAAGTTGGGATGGTGTGTGACTTGGAGGGAACATTAGGTGGTGGTGTTCCCATGTGCCTGCTGCCCTTGTCCTTCTAGGTGGTAGAGATCGTGGGTTTGGGAGGTGCTGTCGAAGAAGCCTTGGCGAGTTGCTGCAGTGCATCCTGTGGATGGCACACACTGCAGCCACTGTGCGCCGGTGGTGGAGGGAGTGAATGTTTAGGGTGGTGGATGGGGTGCCAATCAAGCGGGCTGCTTTGTCCTGGATGATGTCGAGCTTCTTGAGTGTTGTTGGAGCTACACTCATCCAGGCAAGTGGAGAGGATTCCATCACACTCCCGACTTGTGCCTTGTAGATGGTGGAAAGGCTTTGGGGAGTCAGGAGGTGAGTCACTCGCCACAGAATACCCAGCCTCTGACCTGCTCTTATAGCCACAGTATTTATGTTTCTGGTCAATGGT
Source organism: Heptranchias perlo (assembly GCF_035084215.1). Lineage (NCBI taxonomy): Eukaryota > Metazoa > Chordata > Chondrichthyes > Hexanchiformes > Hexanchidae > Heptranchias > Heptranchias perlo. The sequence goes on along the minus strand of NC_090328.1, from coordinate 19,742,058 downwards.
GATCCCCAAGATGTTGATGGTGGGGAATTCGACGATGGTAATGCCGTTGAACGTCAAGGTTGGGTGGTTACATTCTCTCTTGTTGGAGATGGTCATTGCCTGTCACTTGTCTGGCGCGAATGTTACTTGCCACTTATCAGCCCAAGTCTATATGATGTCCAGATCTTGCTGCATGCAGGCACGGACTGCTTCATTATCTGAGGGGTTGCGAATGGAACTGAACACTGTGCAATCATGAGCAAACATCCCCATTTCTGACCTTATGATGGAGGGAAGGTAATTGATGAAGCAGCTGAAGATGGTTGGGCTGAGATGATTGGCCTCCAACAACCTCTTCCATCTTCCTTTGTGCTAGGTATGACCCCAGACACTGGAGAGTTTTCCCCCTGATTCCCACTCACTTCAATTTTACTCGGGCTCCTTGGTGCCACACTCGGTCAAATGCTGCCTTTATGTCAAGGGCAGTCACTTTCACCTCACCTCTGGAATTCAGCTCTTTTGTCCATGTTTGGTCCAAGGCTGTAATGAGGTCTGGAGCCGAATGGTCCTGGTGGAACCCAAACTGAGCATCGGTGAATGAGTGTCGCTTGATAGTACTGTCAACGACACCTTCCATCACTTTGCTGATGATTGAGAGTAGACTGATGGGGCGGTAATTGGCCAGATTGGATTTGTCCTGCTTTTTGTGGACAGGACATACCTGGGCAATTTTCCACATTGTCGGGTAGGTGCCAGTGTTGTAGCTGTACTGGAACAGTTTGGCTAGACGTATGGCCCTTGTATATATTCCCCACTTCAGTAATGCAAATGCATAATCCTGCACTTGGGGGCACTCACCATCATATACCAATGCATGTTCTATCGTTAAAGGTGGTAAATACAGTGCAACAGATCCTCAGCTGGGTCCACCAATAACACAAAATCATCTAAGAAAAGGAGCACTGCAATTATTTCAGAAATGCCCAGAACCACATTATGAGATGTTCACTTACAATATCATTCAACATTAGGATGGATGACAGTAAAAATTTTCCTTGACTTCTGTTTAGAGAAGAATGGGTACAGTGTGTCTCGTATCTACCCTTAAACAATGTTAAAGAAACAAGCAGGGCAAAAAATAATCTAAGATCAATTTTATTTAGCAGCAAGTATCAAGCCATCAAGATTCAAAACAAAGTGCATTTAAGAACCTGAATGATTTGTACCTATACTCCTCAGAGTAGTCAATACTGTTCATATTAGGTATCCATGTGTTTTCACATAGACCCTTCTGACTAATTCATGGATGGCTACCTATGCCTCGGCCAGCCTACTATTCATTCTTTTTACCAGGAATTGCGCCAGTGGATAGGAACCATGGAACTGTCTTTCTCTCTACAATAATGGGTCAAGAATTAGATAGACACTTTCTCAGCACTTCCACTATCTGGCTGCATGCCCCTTCTAACAGAGAGAGAAACCAGTATATTATAGACTTGTTAGTCTAACATCTGTTGTGGAACGTTATTGGATACTATAATTAAGGACAGAGTGTCTGAGAACTTAGAGGATTTTGAGCTAATTAGAGAGAGCCAACATGGATTTGTAAAGGGTAGATCATGTCTAACGAACCTAACTGAATTTTTTGAGGAAGTAACTCAGTAGTAGATAGGAGAATATCTATGGATGTAGTTTATGTGGACTTCCAGAAGGCATTCGATAAGGTTAGCTGTTAGCTAAAATTAAAGCTCATGGAATTGAAGGCAAATTATTGACTTGGTTCGGAGATTGGTTAGGTGGTAGAAGACGGAGAGTAGGGATAATGGGTATGTGCTCGAAATGGAAGAAAGTAACAAGTGGTGTTGCACAAGGATCTGTGCTGGGGCCTCAACTATTCACTATATTTATTAATGACTTAGATGACACAATAGAGAGCCATATATCCAAGTTTGCCATGACACAAAGATAGGTGGCAAAGATAGCGTAGACGAGAGCATAAAATTACAAAGAGACATTGATAGATTAAGTGAGTGGATAAAACTGTGGCAGATGGATTTCCACACAGATAAGTGTGAGGTCATCCATTTTGGACCAAAAAAGGATAGATCCGAGTTTTTTAAATGGCAAAAAACTAGTAATAGTGGAGGTCCAAAGAGATTTAGGGGTCTATGTACACAGATCACTAAAATGTAGTGGTCAGGTACCAAAAAGCTAATGGAATGTTAGCCTAAAAATCTAGAGGGCTTGAATATAAAAGGGAGGAAGTTTTGCGACAGCAAAAGCCTTGGTTAAACCACATCTGGAGTGCTGAGTACAGTTCTTGGCAACGCACCTTAGAAAGGATATATTGGCCTCGGAAAGAGTGCAGCACAGATTCACCAAAATACTACCAGGGTTCCAAGGGTTAAATTATGAGGAGAGATTACATAAACTAGGCTTGTATTCACTGGAATATAGAACATTAAGGGACAATTTGATTGAGATTTTTCGGATTTTGAAAGGAAATGATGGGGGAGATTGAGAGAAACCTTTTCTGCTGGTGTGGGAAATGTAGGACAAGGGGACATAACCTTAAAATCAGAGCCAGGCCATTCACGCAAAGAGTGGTCGGAGTGTGGAATATTTTCCCACAATAAGCAATAGATGCTCGCTCAATAAATAATTTTAAATCTGAGATCGATATCCTTAGGATCACCCATGATCTCACTGAATGGCAGAACAGGCTCGAGGGCCTGAATGGCCTACTCCTGTTCCTATGTTCCTAATAGACTACCAAGATCAGGTCAGGTGGACATTTACGAACAGATTTCATACCGACTTTTTCCAGTGAACCACAGAGACTGGATCACATTATACCAATTCTGTCAATAATCGGAAGCCTCCACTCAACTGTCACCAGCAATCTTTCAACATACTTTAACCACAGAAGGGTGTCTTTTGCCCACACATAATGATGTCAACATATGTAAATGATTACTTTTGTTTAAAAGAAACTTGAAGAGTATAAAAGTAGGCCCAATTTGTACACTCAGAAAATTAATCAGAACTGACCAATTCAGGCAACACTGGGTTTGAAATTTAGCCGGTTTCTCATCCGTAGCTTTTGGCACAAAACTCCCAGACACAGTAAAATGGAACAGTCAATACTCTGCATTAAAGACCAAGTGGTAACTGGTATGTGAAATAGCTCCCTGCTGTGTAATGTGCATTTTGATGTCTTCGCTCTCTTTTATGCAACATTAGCTGAAATATATTATCACATATTACAGAAAAGCTTGAAATTCTTCTGCCAAACACTATTATTTAAGCATACTGTACTTTTCCATAAGGACTATCAGCTAGATGGAGCCTGAAACCACATTTCTTTGAAGTTTAGAACTTCGAGTTGTTATGATCTGGAATGCACTGCCTGAAAGGGTGGTGGAAGCAGATTCAAGAGTAACTTTCAGAAAGGGAATTCGATATATACTTGAAAGGGGGAAATTTGTAGGGCTACAGGCAAAGAGCAGGGGAGTGGGACTAATTGGATAGCTCTTTCAAAGAGCTGGCACAGACACAACGGGCCAAATGGTCTCCTTCTGTGCTGTATGATTCTGATTACAGGAAGAATTTTAACTCTTGAGTGGGAAGGCAACTACTTGTGTGGGCCTCCTGCTTGAGAGTCTCTGCTGTACCTCATGAACATCACTGTCCAACTGCCCGCTCGAATGGGGCGTATAGAAGTAGCTGGCCAGCTGCCAAAAGACAAAGGTCGGGCGGCCCAGAGATTGCCCGCCGGCATTCAGGTAAGTTGCAGAGGGGGGTTCGGCAGGGTCTTGTGTGTGGGGGGTTGGGGGAGGCTGGGACACCAGAAACTTTTTTAGGGCTTCTGTTTCTTCCAGGCCAAATATTACTGAGTGGGGTGCCCACCCTATAGGCAAGATAAATCTAATAGGTCGTGGAGTCAAGATGTAACAAAGTTTTGCTAATGCCTGTCGTCTTTCTTTCAACGATCCAGTATTTCAAGGATCTTTCTGCCACTTTCAAGTCATTTTCATGGCCCTGAAAGTCCATGGGCCCTGACCCCAATGGTTTTGCTGGGATCACGGCCACTGGAGTTTGCAGGGTCAGTGGCAGGGCACTTCATTTGCATGGTCAGCAGGCACCAGCCTACTATGAGCACATTTCCAGCACCCACCTTCCTTTGGAAGTCCAAGCTGTTTCGCTTACTAGACTGAGGTTCCACCATTTACAAAGGCGACTGGGAACTCCCAGAGTCAGTGGGGACCCAGCCTAATGGGCTCCCTGCCTCTTTTTCATTGGGTTTGTCAGGCTTGCGCCGGAGTCCAGCAGAACCCTTGAGGAAATTCGGGGTATATATAGGAACATAGGAACAGGAGTAGGCCATTCAGCCCCTCGTGCCTGCTTCACCATTTGATAAGATCATGGCTGATCTGTGATCGAACTCCATATACCTGCCTTTGGCCCATATCCCTTAATACCTTTGGTTGCCAAAAAGCTATCTATCTCAGATTTAAATTTAGCAATTGAGCTAGTATCAATTGCTGTTTGCGGAAGAGAGTTCCAAACTTCTACCACCCTTTGTGTGTAGAAATGTTTTCTAATCTCGCTCCTGAAAGGTCTAAAATGAATCAACCACTGAACCGTCTGTGTGGTTTGGCTAATTTAGAGCAGCAACATATATCTATTTAGCATCTTTAATATAGAAAATACCCCAAGATGCCTTGTGTAGAAGGGGGAAAAATAAAGAAATTAAAGGAATAAAAAAACAATTTTCATTTGAGAAAAGCAAGTTCAGAGGAAACATTTTCCAAGTCTTCAAAAATGCTGAAAGCAGCAGATATGTAGGGCCAATCCGATTATTTATCTTGGTCTGTAAGTGTGGAATTGAGAGGACAGAAATACATAATTACTAAGCTTTACACAAGATGAGAATGAAAAGGCAATTTTTCACCAGTGGATACACGGAGCAAGTCCCAAGCTAAACAGCAGACAACTTGCAGAGTAAGCATTAATCGCTTTAGTCTACATGCTGCCCCTTGGTGACATTCTCCACAGACATGGGGTCAGCTTCAGCTTGTATATCGACGGCACCCAGCTTGACATCTCCGCCAACTCTCAACCCCTCCACTGCTCCTGTGCTGTCAGAATGCTCATCAGACATGCAGTCTGGGATAAGCCACAATTTCTTCACCTTTCTACGAGCTTTATCACAGCTCTCGGAAACATCCCGAAGGGCTTGCAGGTCAGCAATTATAACTTTTCCATCCCTTCAATGGATGGGATGTCAACAGCAGACTGTTTGCTGTCAGGAAAGTCTTTCACTAGGCCAGATCTGAAACAAAGTCTATTGGATTTTTTGAACGGCATGACACAAGGGAATTGGATATATACTTAAAAAGGAAAAAATTGCAGGGCTGTGGGAAAAGAGCAGGGGAGTGGGACTAATTGCATAGCTCTTTTAGAGAACTGGCACAACACTATGGGCCAAATGGCTTCCTTCTGTGCTCTAAGATTCTATGACACTCTACGAGTAAAAGAGCAGTTGCCGTGTCGTGGAGCACTGGTAGAGTTGGTCGCAAAAATGGATTTTCAGTCAGGTTTCTAAAGATGCAGCAAGAAGAGGAAAGATGGAAGGTTTGAGGGAGTTCCAGGGAGGAGGTACGAGGCAGCTGAAGGCCATGGTACTGATGGTGGGGCAAAGGGAGACAGGTTGCACAAAAGATCACAGTCAGGAGTTGCCTACCCTCCTGGAATGTCCAGGAATTGAAGATTAATCTCCAGGACACTGCTGCAAGCAACCCGGCAGAAAAATCATAGGGGTATTAAAAAATAAGTGCATGTTTTTTCCATTTACTTTAAACACTTTTACTACTGGTGATGAGGGAGGAAAAAGGCTGTTTGACTGACAGTCAAGATTCGTCGAAGATTCATTAAATCAGGGGACGAAGATTCTCTTCTCTTTCCAAATGGCGTGGGAAGGCGATGCGTAGTGAGGATGGACGTGTCAGGTGGCCAATGGCGAGAGTGTGGGGGTGAGTGGTTGGAGCAGTTGGAGACGTGATGAAAACTCTATGAATACGTCCAGAGTCTGCAACCGTAGTCAGAAGCCCAGAGAGTTTGTGAGGTAATGTTGGGACGAGGCCATGGAGAGATTTGAAGATGAGGATGAGAATTTTAAATGTCATGCACTGGCGAGCAGGGAGCTGATCTAAGTCAGTTGGAACATTGTTATTAAAAAGGGAAATTTTAAACAAGAAAATAAGCAGAACACAAAGGTATTCTCGGACCCTAGCAGCAGGCAGCATTTCGACCTCAATTACAGCTCTAACGTCAAGACTTTATTGCATTACAAAGCCCACCAAGCACTAGGAAGAAATCTGGATACTATGGTACAACTCAGCAAGCTGAACAGTCCTTACCAACAGTGTGCCCAGAATGCTGTTCTGTTCTCAGTAGCACCAATCAGAACAGCTGTCAGAAACAGATAAATCACCTGTGGTCATGCTTGCAAACATCCTACCTCGAAAGCTCGGCTACTCAGACACGGAAAATAATTCATTGCAGAAATGCAAAGGGGTCACTGTCACCCTTTTAAGATGTTGTTGGACAGACTTCAGTCCATCATCAGCCAGCCCCATGAACCATTTTTATTTGAACTAGTGATAATTCTCTCTCTTTCTGCATCCCGTGAGAACTTTCAAATGTGGGACAATATCAATTGTCAATCAAATTTTCTGAAGAGAATTCCCTATTTCTCCCCAGACATTATTAAAACACTGACAAGGTCACTCAAGTAATTGATACATGCATCGTCGGGAATTCTGCATAACAACTTTTCAACAGGAATGGTGTCACTTTGAAGTGTCACCTGCAGTATCCTTTTCTAAATGACAGATTTATAATAAATTTAAAACTCACCATTTATTTCTGCTGATCTTTGGAAGGGGGAAATGTTTTATTTAAGTTATATTCTGAAGCCATCAGGGGAACTGGCTTGGAGCCCAACAGTGTGAGAAACCTAAATTATCAGTGGATCTCGTCACTAACTCAGAGTGCTTCAGCTGCAGGCTAATTAAAAGCTCTTGGGCTCAGTAACTCCTCCAAGCCAGTTCTGATGATGTCAAGATGCATGAGGAAGCAAAGTTATCAGCTAAACCTGAAGTACTCTGGGTCAATGAATCCAGTTCCACTGATGTTAATTAATCTCTCTCACACTGCAAGGCTCTATAACTCCTTCAAGAGTGGTAAGAATGTGGAACAAGGAGTAGTTGAGGTGAATAGCATGGATGCATTTAAGGGGAGCCTTGATAAACACATGAGAGAGAAAGGAATAGAAGGTTATGCTGATAATGTAGGGTGGGAGAAGGCTCATGTGGAGCATAAACACCAGCACAAACCAATTGGACCGAATACCCTTTATCTGTGCGGTACATTCTATGTAAGGACATGTTGATTGAATGAAGTCATCAACATTGACTATTTAAACAAAAATATTACCGTCCCCTCAAAATACAGCACAAAGCAGAAGAAACAAAAAGATGTTAGTCTAGAAATCCGCTGCAGGGTACAATCTCTGGGCGTGAATCGTGAGGCCCGAGGCACGGCCGATATTAGGCCTCGTTTCCATGGTGCGGACGAGCTGCGGAGAGCAAGAGGCAGCTCACCCGGCGAAGTGTGGCTGGAGAGCAGGTCAGTGTGATGCTTGCAGCAGCCCTCAGGTAAGTGAGGAAAGGGGATGATCAGTGGTCCGGTCAAGGGCAGGGAGGCCAATAATCAGTAGCCGGAGTGGCAGTTGCAAGCGTTCTTTGAATGTGGTGTCGGGAAGAGCACTCCCACATTCAGGTATGTGTATTTTAATACCGTACCTTCTTGGTTGCGGCCTAACAGGTGGTCCCTGCATGTATGCCTGGTTTTTCTGAGTGCAACCAATCTTGCAGCGAGGGCCTCCAATGAGCATTAGATTCCTTATTTACACATGTAAAGGTCCTAACGCTTGTTTCAGTCATGGGCACTGCACGCCAATTGTTTGGCCATTACCAATATGGGCTTTCTTGTCGGAGGCTTACGAGGCCCGAAAAACAGGCATTGTGTGGTCAAATTTCTTGGCCATTAAATGTTTTCTTTTCACAAGTGGTGGCATTTCTGCTTCAAACAGGGGATAATGTAATTCTATCTGGTTACAAATTGAAGGAAGGCCCTTAACATGCGAGTCAATCAGTAGTGGAAACAGGCACATGACTCCTAGTCTGCAGAGTCTATTTCCATCCTGATCTTTCATCAGCAAGTTACTTCAAATCTCAGCAAAAGAATTAAAGGAGTAAAGTAAACACTTCGATCTACAAGGACCTAGTGACACAATGTAAGAGAGGCCAAGAACCTTTTCCTGTAAAACAAAGTAACTGTTGAGAGAAACAGGCAGGCACTAAGCTTTCTAAGTGTCAGACAGATTGACCTACGCACCTTGCAACCATTACAAGATCTTAGATTTCCATGCTTTGTTACCTATATGTAAAGCTATATGCATCATCCATGCATTCAGCGCTAATGGATTTTACTTGTTTTACCTATGAAGTTGTCAGGCGGTCCACCATCGTTGTGTGGCTCTGTGACTGCTCAACCCTGAGTCAAACTCTTCATATTTAAAAGGAAAATCAGAGCAGTTAAATAAAGGAAACGTGGAGGTCGTCAGATGTACAGAAAAAATGTTTTTCGTGGGAGGGAACATTGGTTTTTGACTCTCCCTTGAGAAATGTAGCAAAAACGCTGGGGATTTTAATTAAGAAACAAATGGATTTCAGGATTTCTCACCCTCGCTATTCAGTCAAATCCAGGGATGTGGCCTGGGGGTAATTTTAACTTTTAGCGATAGTGTAAAACGAACGATATCGGAACGGCCACTCGTTATACCCCCATGATGTCTTGTCAATGCAAAACAAAAAGTCACGTCATTCCACAGTCCAAAAGAACAATCATTTAAGGGTGACCACAGTGCAATGCAGAGAAATGCACAGACCATGATTGGACCATGGATACGGCGAGCGATTTGTTTCGGCAAGTGACTTATCACTCAGATCTGTCAGAAACCAGCATTTTCCCAGCTTTATCTGCAAAAATTAAATATTTGGGCAACAAATTGAACTACTTAAAGGAAATTTTCAATTGACCCAACCTCAACAGCTTTTTGGTGGTGGGGGGAGGGGGGCGGTGGAGAAAGAAAGTTCCAGATTTCCACTACCCTTTGTGTGAAGAAGTGCTTCCTGATATTACCCCTGAACAGCCTAGCTCTCATTTTAAGGTTACGCCCCCTTGATTTGGACTCTACAAACAGAAGGGATGGGCAATAAATTCTGTCCCATGAAAGAATTTTAAAAAGTCTTTCTTGATGCAAAGTTTCAAAACTCTTCACAGTTTTAAAACCTTCTATTAAATTTCCACTTCATCATCTTTGGCGAAACCCATGTTGGAACAGCACTATCTGATTAATAACTAAGTACACTGAACTAATCCATGAAATGTGAGTTCAAATCCCACCATGGCAGTTTGACAATTTGAATTCAGTTTCATAAAATTCTGGAAATAAAAAAAAACTGGTATCAGTAAAAGTGACCGCGAAGCTGTCGGATTGTCATTAAAAATCCAACTCGTTTACTAAAATCCTTTAGGGGAGGAAACCTGCCTTCCTTCCATGTGACTCTAGTTGACTCTTAACTGCAGTCTGAAGTGGACTAGCAAATAAATGTTGGCCTTGCCAACGACTCTCTCATCCAAGAATGATTTAAAAAATATGCAAATGTACATGTACATAGCAGTAGTCACTGTGAGAGCTGGGATCCAGTGTCTGAGGCAGGAAAGGCTCTTGTAAATATGATGATCTAATTTGGAAATACAGCTTCTGCCTTTTCCCTCATAATAGAGAGGCCTGGAGATAAAATATATATCACAATTTACAAACTGCAAAAATGCAGCTGCACCACAACATTTATAGCAGGTGTATTTTTCGATGATGCAGATCAAAAAGAAGTTGGCTCAGTGTTCTTGGCCTGGCAAACAACCAGTATTTCCAGAGATTTTTGGAACAATCTATCAATAGAGACACTATTCAGCCCTTTAATTATTTTGTAAACCTCTACCACGTCAACTCTAAGTCTTCGCTGCTCTAAAGTAAATACACCAAAGTCCTTGAGCCCATCTGAGTAGTTGGGGTTCTTTAAGCTGGGAATCATTCTTTCAGTTCTCCTCTGGACCATTTCCAAGGCTACGATAATCACCCACCATGTGGCGGGACCAAAACTGGGCGCAGTACTCTAAACATGGTCTAACCAGTGACCAAAAGAGTCAAAATGGTGTCCTTCGATTTATACTGAAGGGTTCTATTAATTCAACCCAATATCCTGTTAGTTTCAGCTACAGTTTCTCTACATTGGTCATGGACCTTCAGTGATCTGTACACACCACCTACATCATTTTCTCTCTCAACCTCTTTTTCAGTATTGTTCCCTGCAAATGATATGTTGTGTATAGGGTGTGTGTGTGTGTGTGTGTGTGTGTGTGTTATATATATTTATAATACACACACACACACACACACACACACATATATTTCAAAGTATCTTGTCATGGCATGTTCATTCTGCTCCAGTTGTCATTTTCCAGGCACTTTGAAGCAGGAAACAGCTTGCAGGGCTGACTGTTCATCGAGAATATCCATCCGAGTACATCAAGATGTTCCGACATGACAGTTATTTCCCAAAAAGTACTTCTTCCTTTTAACGTGGATGACATTGAAGTTAGAATGAAACTATGTAGCTTTATACATCACTCATACACTTGCACAGGCTAGTACCACTAGCTGCACGGTGGCACAGTGAATGCTATGGAACACTTTTGTCACGCCTTTCCATTTTGTCATGGGATTGGTATCCCATCCACCACCTTAAACATTCACTCCCTGCAGCCACGGTGCGCCGGTGGTGCAGTGTGTACCATCTACTGGACGCACTGTAGCAACTCACCAAGGCTCCTTCAACAACACCTCCCAAACCCACGACCTCTACCACCTAGAAGGACAAGGCAGCAGGCACATGGGAACAACACCACCTGCACGTTCCCCTCCAAGTCACACATCATCCCGACTTGGAAATATATCACCGTTCCTTCATCGTCACTGGGTCAAAATCCTGGAACTCCCTTCCTAACAGCACTGCAGGACAACCTTCACCACACGGACTGCAGCGGTTCAAGAAGGCGGCTCCCCACCACCTTCTCAAGGGCAATTAGGGATGGGTAATAAATAGTAACCTTGCCAGCGACGCCCACATCCCATGAACAAATTAAAAAATAAATTCCCTGTGTAAGGTCTGATCACCTCTCTGGAAAGATTAGAATTATTGCGATTGGCAAAGTAAGGAATGATATTGTTGGGGAACACATTTTTCCATTTGTGTGCTCAGTTTCAATATCAAACATTCATAGATCAGATACAGCTTGGACTAAGTGTACAGTCAGTACATCTCCCTCCATTATAACTGAACAATATTTCATTACTCCACTTCTCAAAGGTAAACCCTATTACACCAGTATGGCATTTTAATTTCCCACACCAGATATCTTTATGGCCTTTCTGAAGCAGGCCACCAATTATGGGCAGTTTTGTGGTACAAACTCAGGTCTATAAAAACTTGGTGGAAACTGCCCAAGTCAATTTCAATTTAGGACCCTTGCAGCTGGCCGAGAGATATGCCTGTCATCAGGATCGGCTGGAATCGAACCAAGGTCTGAGAAATGAAAAGAGATTATTGCAAGCCACTACGTTACTCAGTCACTGAGGTACTATTCTCTGGATAAATCTGGGCAGTCTCCTACAACACAATCCTCAGGAATATGCCACATTTTCATGAAACGTTTTGTCTTCCTATGGAAGTCTGGCTCCACATTATGAGGAAATCCTCATTTTGATTTTCTTTTATTGTAAGGTGTGAGCGATGGCTCAGTTGGTAGCACTCTCGCCTCTGAGTCAGAAGGTTGTGGCTTCAAGTCCTGCTCCAGTGCAGTACTGAAGGAGTGCTGTACTGTCAGAGGTGCCGTCTTTCAGATGAGACCTTAAAACCGAAGCCCCGTCTGCCCTGGTGGATGTAAAAGATCCCAAGGCACTATTTTGAAGAAGAGGAGGGGAGTTCTCCCTGATATCCTGACCAATATTTATCCCTCAACCAACAGATTATCTGGTCAATATCACACTGCTGCTTATGGGAGCTTGCTGTGTGCAAATAACCTACCGTGTTTCCTACTTTACAACAGTGACTACATTTCATTGGCTGTAAAACGCTTTGGGATGTCCCGAAGTCGTGAAATGCACCATGAAAATGCAAGTTCGTTCTTTCCTTCTTTCTCCAGCCTGCCCAAAATGCACTCTCCTGGACATGAACTAATCTACCTATATTTCTGGGTTCAGTTCATTAAATGGACCGACATTCCCTGGGTGCAGACTCACTCCTTGACAGGAGACTGTGCCCAGACTCAGAGGTAAAAATCTATCCGTAGTTGTTGGTTTCGGGGCCTTCTGGCTACTGAACAAAAAATGGTGACCAGAAGGCTACTAGCCCCAAGAATCCATCGAGGCATTGCAAAAGAATGTTTTTAAAAAAATGTTCAACTTGCCTGTTGAGGCTTTCCTGCCTGCTCCTTCGAGATCGTCTGCTGTAAAGGTCTTTGGTGTAAGGGCTACCAACTTTGGGCGCTCCTCGAAATGGGAGCCCACTGACATTTCTCCAAGAACGTGAGACTGAATGCCTCTTTAGGGTTCTCCCACCTCACTTCCATAGCTGCCCACCTGTGTGTCTGCTTCTCAGGAGAGCACTAGTAAATTCCTGGATTGATGGGGCCGGAAGCCCAACATCACGGGTTTCTGCCCCATCGTATTCTCCTTTGCACCTGGAAATTGGGCACATAGGAGAGGAATATTGGGGACATGCTTTTTTTCGAAGCTCTTACTGGGATGTTTAATGACTAGACAAAGAAATGTCTTTAAATACCCCGCATATGAACATGCATATATTATGCAACCTAATGAGCTGGAGTATCATTAAATAGATTCATGTGATAAAATGCAAACAACTTCTGAAAGAACTACGAATGGGATTAAATAATTAAAGAACTTCAAAGGCAAGATAATATACTTTGGTTTTGTATTGATAAATTTTTAATTGTGTGAATAAAGAGTATTATTTCTGTTTCTCATTTTAGTGAATGACAACTTTTATCTTCTGTAGGTGTATCTTAAATAATGTAGGAGATGTTTACAAATTTCCCTGCATTGAGTCTGACATTTTTACATTCTGATTCAGCATCTTTTTTTCTCCATGATTTGTACTTTGTGACTCTCTTTTCCAAAGATTATTACAGAAAAACCTACAGATTAAAGGGCTTTATGAACGTGCAAATTTGTTCTCACTAACATTTTGGAAAAGCAAATTTGGATTGGAAGATTAAGTCAAGCTGCAGTATGCTCCTCGGGAGAGAGTGTGGGAGGGGGAAGGCTTCTCAGGATTGCAATGGAGTAGAGCGAGAAAAGTGGGCAGGGTCAAGGAATAACAGGGGAGGGGCAGGGTTTCGAATGACTGGTGTAATAGAAAAAAGATTTTTTTGAAAATGGTGATGCAGTAGGATGAATCATAGGACCACAGCATGGAAGGAGGCCATTTGGCCCACCGTGCCTGTGCCAGTTCTTTGAAAGAGCAATCCACTTAGTCCCATTCCCCTGCCCTTTCTCCGTAGCCCTGCTAATTGTCCCCCTTCCAAAATTGGCATTTAGGACAAGGGTGTGAGAATTAGTGCTGTGCCAAGTTGCCAGGTACTGTAAATACCTGTAAATATTTTGCTGTAAGCCATTATTTTACTAGGATTAGCTTACATTCCACTCTGAGATAACTGGATCAATCTTGCCTTTTACACTGCATGTCTCTGCTGTGCCTTACAGTAATTTGCAGTCTTCGAAATTGTGATTCGTGTGGTGTGCATCCAACTTACTGCACCACAGCCCATGTCAATGTTAAGATCAATATCTTTCAGTTAAACAAGAAAATGAAAGGAAAATACGGACACCCAATCAAAGGTTCACTCACTAACAACTCGCCCTGATTGGCCATGCGTGAGAGTACAAGACCTGCTGCTGACCCAGAATCCAGACAAACCTATTCACATAAGGTTAAAGAGGGTTACTTCCACCGAGCCTATCATGTAGCTCTTTAGTAAACACAATTAAGTATTCATTAAAATGTTTGCGATGTTGGGGAAATACACTTGATAGCAACTACTCTGCGTAAGAATGCAGGGCTGAAGACACCAGCTGTGCTGTTACCGAGTGGTGGCGCACAGATTCAAATTCTCCCAACGCAGTGGAGCTCCTGATCCTGCCTGCACTGTTGTGGGAGGCTTTGATTGGAGGCCAAGTGCTTTCTCACAGGAAAAGAGAGAAAGACCCGTGGGAATATTCTCTAAGCTGCTCTTGTAAATTTTCTGCTGGCTGACTAAGACCAACCACCTTCTCCCTCACTGGTACATTTCCCAAAAGGAACTACAAAAAGGAGAAAAAAAACTGGGGGAAGGGAGGCTACCTCAAACACTTATAGCATTGAAAAAGTCACATTTGGAAGTCAGTAAATGCATTAATGCAATGAGTTTCTCAACATATTCCAGAACAAATTCCCACCATCCGTCAGATACAGATGCAGATACAAGTACAGATGCAAAATAGCTCGACACCAACTCTTATCTATTAAGCCTTTGACACCTTAAGGTTTAGGTGACCATATCCTTCAGAAAGGTACACAGCAACATGGCAGAGCAGTTAATCTACTCACAAACAGAACAAGACTTGCAGGTAAGATATCTTTATCATTTTAAAGGACCAAATGAGCTTGTCCTTCTGTTTTCTTATGTTCTTGAAAAGTTATCATGCTGCTACCTATTATACAGGTTTGTTCAAAATACTCTCACAACCTAATTTTGAACAAAGCCTACCAGTAGTTCATGACATTGTTTGAGAACTACAGTCTTGCAAGTCATCATGCGGACTTAAATGTAGGAGAACATATCAGCTGGACTGTTACAAGGGAATGTCACATCACATCAATGGGTTCCAAGGCATCATAAACCACAAAAATGAAGCTTGAGTGGTTTTTGTCATCATCTCAACCCTAGGATGTGTTGCATCTTTGAATAATTACACTTTGTGCTATATTCTTCTAGGAGTTATTGTTAGAAGAGAGATCAAGACAAGCCCAACAATAACCGAATGAACTCCAGTCTAAATTGAATTCACAAGGGTAAGATCTTTCCTGACTCACTTGCTTGACATTTTTGAGGAGGTGACATCCTAAGCAGGCTGTGGAAAGCTCTTTGT
Organism: Heptranchias perlo; assembly: GCF_035084215.1. Lineage (NCBI taxonomy): Eukaryota > Metazoa > Chordata > Chondrichthyes > Hexanchiformes > Hexanchidae > Heptranchias > Heptranchias perlo. The sequence continues at coordinate 19,726,676 of NC_090328.1, read as the reverse complement.
TGTGATCTACCTACATTTCCAAAAAGCATCTGACAAAAGGCTACTAGTTTAGCTAAATGTGCTGGTGAATCAGGGTAAACCTTGGGAGTTGATTAGAGATTGGCTGAAAGGTGGAAAATATCGGGCATATCAGGGTTAGGGGATGGAAGTGCCGAGGGAGGTGTTCCAGGATAATTCAGACAGTTTCTAATTTACATGAATGACTTGGATTCAGGAATGCAATGTAACACGGAATGCGTCCTTGTCTTTACTCACCTTTGCCTGGAACCCTTTCACTGATGGGAGGGTAGGCCCAATAAACACTCTCACTACCCTTTTTCCAGGTGGAACCCGAATCCAGAAACATTTTTGCATGGTGCTGCTCAAGGGATGCTGACAAGTCTACGTGTGGTGCCTCTTTTTCTGACTGATCTGTCACCCCTTCCTCTGCTGCTGCTGGCCTATTTCCTCCTGATCCTCAGGGCACTTCAGCTATCTTAGGGTGAGACTGGGAAAGGACAAATGTTTGTGGTCAAAATAGGGAGGAGTTCTCAGAATGCACCAAGGACTGTTTCCTTAATCAGCATATTTAACAATAAAGGATGGACTGCTGGATTTGCCTCAGGGTATCTCGGCAGGACAAGTAAACAACTTGAAGGGAGAAAGACAACTGGGAGATTCTGATCCTAACCACGTTTGTTTGATATTGAAAAATAGCTTTAAAAAAGCAGATTTTCTATCATTTTTTAAGGATCGCAATCCACAATTTTCAGTTTTCCATGAAAACCAGAGGACTTTCAGGTATTTTGCATTACCCTGTCTGCCTGTCTCGAAGCTTTTGTTCATTATAAAATCTCCCATAAGTGAGATAGTTTTCAAACAAAACTCCCGACATCACACTGACATGTCCAGGATTACTACAATTGAATTAAATGCAACATACTTACTGCAAATATGCTGAGCATCAAATTGAATTTACAAAGTGAACCTGTTCATTTGTTCTAAGTAGTTTCATTTGTTGCAATGACTTAATTCACAAACATGAAGGGCTTGATTTTCAAATGGTGGTGGGATGGCAGTGGGGTGGGGTCAATGGGCACGTGGCAAACCCGGGTAATAAAATCTTACCTTTCCCCACCCGATTGCGAGGTAATTGATGCTCATTAATCTTGTTTCCAGGTTTCGCGCCTGGCAGCTAGCCTGAAACGGAGCGTGGGGGGGGGGGGGGGGCGGCACAAAGATCAGCGGGGGGTGGGGGGGGGAAAGACATGGGATCAGAGGGTGCAGGTGACATCGTGTGAATTGGAAGCCGTGGGAAAGACGCCCAGGGAAGTTGAAAATCATTGTAACTACCTACTGTGTAACAAATAAAGTACCTTAAGTACAGATGCCTCGGTGAGATGCGGAAGTTGGTGGGTTGGAGCCGGGTTCCTTACCCGCTCCGGATTTTACCCATTTTTGCTGCCCCCCCCACTTCAAACTTTCATTTCAAAATCAAGCCTGATGTATCTGAGTCAACTAGAGGTCATAAATCTAATAGGGAATTCACGAGAAACTTCTTTACCCAAAGAGTGGTAAAAACGTAGAACGTGTGGAACACAAGGAATAGTTGAGACAAATAGCATAGATGCATTTAAGGGGAAGCTGGATAAGCATGCGAGGGTGAAAGGAATAGAAGGGTATGCTGGTAGGGTTAGATGTGGAGGGGGTGGGAGGACGCTCATGTGGAGCATAAATGCCACCATCGACCAGTTGGGCTGAATGGCCTGTTTCTGTGCTGTAGAAGTGATGTAACTTCCTGTTTGGTGGGCACTTGAGAAGGTGTGAGGACAACACAGTGTGCTGAGAGTTCGGTACGTGTGGGAGTTGAAGGATTAATCTCTTTAAGGGTTAATCTCTTTAAATCTAGTGCATATTGCTTCAACTGTTTAAGGTCAATTGAAAAGTTTAAATTTCTAAGTTTCTGTCTGGCTTCAGCAGAGAGCTGCTGTAGCAAGTTAATTGGTTAGCTAGATTCAATTGGTACCTGAAGGTGGGGCAGGCCTGACTCATCTGAGTCTCAACTGTAGAAATACAGGGGCCTGTCAGTGCGGACAGCACGGTGTGAGGACAACATAGTGTGCTGAGAGTTCGGTACGTGTGGGAGTTTGGTAAAGTGGGGGAAGGAGGTGCTGCTTTGCCTTGCTTTTCCTGCAGAGCGGTAGTGGACCTGAGAGCGGTGAGAGGCGGGAGAGAGCGAGACCAGAGCGGGGATAAAAACAGCGCGGAGAGAGCGAGAGTCCAGTCGGTGAGCGGCGGTAAAGAGCGAGACCAGAGCGGAGATATAAACAGCGCGGAGAGAGCGAGAGTCCAGTCGGTGAGCGGCGGGAGAGAGCGAGACCAGAGCGGGGATAAAAACAGCGCGGAGAGAGCGAGAGTCCAGTCGGTGAGCAGCGGTAAAGAGCGAGACCAGAGCGGAGATATAAACAGCGCGGAGAGAGCGAGAGTCCAGTCGGTGAGCGGCGGGAGAGAGCGAGACCAGAGCGGGGATATAAACAGCGCGGAGAGAGCGAGACCAGAGCGGGGATATAAACAGCGCGGAGAGAGCGAGACCAGAGCGGAGATATAAACAGCGCGGAGAGAGCGAGACCAGAGCTTACTCTGAGAGCGAGACTCTGAGACCAGCGGCAGAGTTCGGGGTGACGTCACCAGTCAGAAAGTGACGCGGCACAGGGGAGGCAGCTGATTGGTGAGTAGGTTCAGGTGAGTATTTCTACCATTTTACTGTAAGTAAAGTAATAAGAAAGGGAAGATCTGCAGGTTTTATAGCAGATAGTGTTTTTTTTTTAGTGAACCTAGGTCCCTAGTATAGTTAACATTTTCTAATTTCAACGTAATTTAAAAGGGGTAACTAAGCTAAGGCAAGTCATGGCAGCAGACCTCGCACCCGTGATATGCTCCTCCTGCAAGATGTGGGAAGTCATGGACACTACCAGTGTCCCTGCCGACCATGTGTGCGGGAAGTGTGTCCACCTGCAGCTACTGACCGATCGTATCTCGGAGCTGGAGCTGCGGGTGGACTCACTGTGGAGCATCCGCGATGCAGAGAAACTCGTGGATAGCACGTTTAGCGAGTTGGTCACACCGCAGGTAAAGGGTATACAGGCAGGAAGTGAATGGGTGACCACCAGGAAGAGTAAGAGATGCAGGCAGGTAGTGCAGGGGTCCCCTGTGGCCATCCCCCTCTCAAACAGATATGCCACTTTGGATGCTGTTGGGGGGGATGACTTATCAGGGGAAGGCAGCAGCAGCCAACTTCCTGGCACCACGGGTAGCTCTGCTGCACAGGCTGGGAGGAAAAAGAGTGGCAGAGCTATAGTGATAGGGGACTCAATTGTAAGGGGAATAGACAGGCGTTTCTGCGGCCGCAACCGAGACTCCAGGATGGTGTGTTGCCTCCCTGGTGCAAGGATCAAGGATGTCTCGGAGCGGCTACAGAACATTTTGGAGGGGGAGGGCGAACAGCCAGCTGTCGTGGTGCACATAGGCACCAACGATATAGGTAAAAAAGGGGATGAGGTCCTAAAAGCAGAATATAGGGAGTTAGGAGGTAAATTAAAAAATAGGACCTCAAAGGTAGTAATCTCAGGATTGCTGCCAGTGCCACGTGCTAGTCAGAGTAGAAATAGGAGGATATTTCAAATGAATACGTGGCTAGAGGAATGGTGCAAGGGGGAGGGATTCAAATTCCTGGGACACTGGAAACGGTTCTGGGGGAGGTGGGACCAGTACAAACCGGATGGTCTGCACCTGGGCAGGGCCGGGACCGCTGTCCTAGGAGGAGTGTTTGCTAGTGCTGTTGGGGAGGGTTTAAACTAAAGTGGCAGGGGGTTGGGAACCTGAGCAGGGAGAGAGAGGAAAGCGGAACAGGAAGGGACAGAAGGTATGGAGTAATAGGTAAAGTGTTAAAAAAGGAAAAAGCAGGAACTAAGCGTCACAAAACAGATTTGAAAGTTCTTTATCTGAATGCACGTAGCATTCGTAATAAAATGGACGAGTTAACGGCACAAATAACTACGTATGGGTATGATCTTGTGGCCATTACAGAAACATGGCTGCAGGGTGACAACGACTGGGAATTAAATATGCCAGGGTATTTAACAATCAGGAAGGACAGGCAGGAAGGAAGGGGAGGTGGGGTGGCTATGTTAATAAAGGAAGGAATCACTGTAATACAGAGAAATGATATTGGGACAAAGCATCAAGATAATGAAACAGTTTGGGTGGAGATAAGGAATAATAAGGGAAAAAAAACATTAGTGGGCGTAGTATATAGGCCTCCTAATAGTTGCAACTCTGCTGGAAGAAGTATTAATCAGGAGATAGTCGGGGCATGTAATAAGGGAACAGCCATAATTATGGGGGATTTTAATTATCATATTAACTGGACAAATCAAATTGGGCAGAGCAGCCTTGAGGACGAGTTCATTGAGTGCATCAGGGATGGATTTCTTGAGCAGTATGTAACTGATCCTACAAGGGGGCAGGCAACCTTGGACCTGGTCCTGTGTAATGAGTCAGGATTAATTAATAATGTCCTAGTTAAGGATCCCCTTGGAACGAGCGACCACAACATGGTTGAATTCCATATCCAATTAGAGGGTGAGAAGGTTGATTCTCAAACAAGCGTACTGAGCTTGAATAAAGGAGACTATGATGGTATGAGAGCGGAATTGATTAAAGTGGACTGGGAAAATAGATTAAAGGGTAAGACGGTACATGAGCAGTGGTGTTCATTTAGGGAGTTATTTTACAACTTTCAAAATAAATATATTCCACTGAGGAAAAAAGGGTGTAAAAGAAATGACAGCCATCCGTGGCTAAGTAAAGAAATCAAGGATAGTATCCGACTAAAAACAAGGACATATAAGGTAGCCAAACTTAGTGGGAGGATAGAAGATTGGGAATTCTTCAAAAGACAGCAAAAAGTAACTAAAGGATTGATTAAGAAAGGGAAGTTAGATTATGAAAAGAAATTAGCAAAAAATATAAAAACAGATAGCAAGAGTTTCTATAGTTATATAAAAAGAAAAAGGGTGGCTAAGGCAAACATAGGTCCCTTAGAGGATGAGACCGGGAAATTAATGGTGGGAAACATGGAGATGGCAAAAATGCTGAACAAATATTTTGTTTCAGTCTTTACAGTAGAGGACACTAAGAATATCCCAACACTGGACAAACAGGGGACTCTCGGGGGGGAGGAGCTAAATACGATTAAAATCACTCAGGAGATGGTACTCAGTAAAATAATGGCACTCAAGGCGGATAAATCCCCTGGACCTGATGGCTTCCATCCTAGGGTCTTGAGGGAAGTGGCAGTAGGGATTGTGGATGCTTTGGTGATAGTTTTCCAAAATTCCCTGGACTCAGGAGAGGTCCCGGCAGATTGGAAAACTGCTAATGTAACACCGTTATTTAAAAAGGGTAGTAGGCAGAAGGCTGGAAATTATAGGCCAGTTAGCTTAACATCTGTGGTGGGTAAAATTTTGGAGTCTATTATTAAGGAGACAGTAACGGAACATTTAGATAAGCATAATTTAATAGGACAAAGTCAGCATGGCTTTATGAAGGGGAAGTCATGTCTGACAAATTTGCTTGAGTTCTTCGAGGATATAACGTATAGGGTGGATAAAGGGGAACCAGTGGACGTAGTGTATTTAGACTTCCAGAAGGCATTCGACAAGGTGCCACATAAAAGATTATTACTTAAGATAAAAAATCACGGGATTGGGGGTAATATTCTGGCATGGGTGGAGGATTGGTTATCGAACAGGAAGCAGAGAGTTGGGATAAATGGTTCATTTTCGGACTGGCAACCAGTAACCAGTGGTGTTCCACAGGGGTCGGTGCTGGGTCCCCAACTCTTTACAATCTATATTAACGATTTGGAGGAGGGGACCGAGTGCAACATATCAAAATTTGCAGATGATACAAAGATGGGAGGGAAAGTAGAGAGTGAGGAGGACATAAAAAACCTGCAAGGGGATATAGACAGGCTGGGCGAGTGGGCGGAGATTTGGCAGATGCAATATAATATTGGAAAATGTGAGGTTATGCACTTTGGCAGGAAAAATCAGAGAGCAAGTTATTTTCTTAATGGTGAGAGACTGGAAAGTACTGCAGTACAAAGGGATCTGGGGGTCCTAGTGCAAGAAAATCAAAAAGTTGGTATGCAGGTGCAGCAGGTGATCAAGAAAGCCAACGGAATGTTGGCTTTTATTGCTAGGGGGATAGAATATAAAAACAAGGAGGTATTGCTGCAGTTATATAAGGTATTGGTGAGACCGCACCTGGAATACTGCATACAGTTTTGGTCTCCATACTTAAGAAAAGACATACTTGCTCTCGAGGCAGTACAAAGAAGGTTCACTCGGTTAATCCCGGGGATGAGGGGGCGGACATATGAGGAGAGGTTGAGTAGATTGGGGACTCTACTCATTGGAGTTCAGAAGAATGAGAGGCGATCTTATTGAAACATATAAGATTGTGAAGGGTCTTGATCGGGTGGATGCAGTAAGGATGTTCCCAAAGATGGGTGAAACTAGAACTAGGGGGCATAATCTTAGAATAAGGGGCTGCTCTTTCAAAACTGAGATGAGGAGAAACTTCTTCACTCAGAGGGTGGTAGGTCTGTGGAATTTGCTGCCCCAGGAAGCTGTGGAAGCTACATCATTAGATAAATTTAAAACAGAAATAGACAGTTTTCTAGAAGTAAAGGGAATTAGGGGTTATGGGGAGCGGGCAGGAAATTGGACATGAAGCTGAGTTCGGATCGGTCAATGCCCTGTGGGTGGCGGAGAGGGCCCAGGGGCTATGTGGCCGGGTCCTGCTCCGACTTCTTGTGTTCTTTAGATTTGTGGTTGGGATCAGATCAGCCATGATCTTATTGAATGGCGGAGCAGGCTCGAGGGGCCGATTGGCCTACTCCTGCTCCAATTTCTTATGTTCTTATGTTCTTAAACTCTTCCTTGCTGAAAACTTAAAGGGGAATGAATCAGAATAAAATCCACTCAACTGTCTCTGACCCACATCCAACCTCCCCATTGCCCCAATTCACAAAGCACTCTACCCTCTCCAAACCCAGCTCACAGAAACCGTGTGCCATCCAATTCCCCACCCTTTCACCAAGGCATTCTCTTCTCCAACCCTCTGAGTTCATATTGACACTTTTCTATCCTCTCCCTCATCAATTCAACATGGTACTCTTCTCTTCCTCAACTTCGTTAAGATGGTCCTCTTATTCCAGTCTCTCCCATTTAGTTTGGTACATTTTTCTTCCCCCTAGACTGCTTTCTGCCACCCTTTGACACCCACTCCAATGTGCCACTCCCAGATTCTCCTCTCTTCACCCCTCAGAACACTGCTCCGGAGTACAAATTCCACTTGCCATACATTCTGCCCCCTACCATTGCTATGCATGAAGCTCCCACCCTTTGCCATACATTCTGCCAATCACTTCATAGTATCACAGTAAGTATAGCACAGGAGGCGGCCATTTGGCCCATCATGCCTGTGCCGGCTCTTTGAAAGAGCTATCCAATTAGTCCCATTCCCCTACTCTTTCCCCATAACCCTGTCAATTTTTTCCCTTGAAGTATTTATCCAATTCCCTTTTGAAAGTTACTATTGAATCTGCTTCCACCACTCTTTCAGGCAGTGCATTGAAGATCATTAAAACTCGCTGCGTTAAAAAAAAATGGTTCCTCATGTTGTCTCTGGCTCTTTCACGATCACCTTAAATCTGTGTCCTCTGGTTGCTGATCCTTCTCCCACTGGAGACAATTTCTCCTTATTTACTCTGTCAAAACCGTTTATGATTTTGAACACCTTTATCAAATCTCCCCTTAACCTTCTCTGTTCTAAGAAGAACAACCCCAGCTTCTCCAATCTCTCCACATAACTGAAGTCCCTCATCCCCATGACCATTCTCTTCTGCACCCTCTCTAAGGCCTTGACATCCTTCCTAAAGTATAAATCTACTTCTCCACAGATTCTGTCCCCTGCCCTCCCCTCCCCTTGCATACTTTTCCCATCCTGCCCTCCTCTTGCATTCTCTCCCACTTGTTCTCTCCTTGCCTGCCCCCCTTGGATTCTCTCCCCTCCCCGAATCCAGTGGTTAATGCACAGGATAGGCCCCACTCTGTCTCCTTATTCACGTCTAGTGATTCTGGCCCAGATTTCAGCTTCTGTGTCCTGGAGATAGGAACTGAAAGTGTGAGGAGTTGGACATGTCTGGTGCATTTGCCACTGGACTTGGCTAAGAGGGAAAGGGGTGGGGCAGCAGGAGGAGGGGGCTGTGCTGATTTGTGACAGCAAATGCTGTCTTGAGACTGGGCAATCAAGACACTAACTTCAGCAGGCATGATGTGGGGAAGAAAGTTCAGCATGAGTTGAAGCAGGATGCCAAGTTTCTGTACATCTGAAATTAGCCTAAGGCAGCGGCCTGGGACAACGAGAGATTAAGTGCCAGAAGTATGTTGGTGCTGGCTGGAGTCAGAAAAGGCAGCTTTGGTTTCCCTGACATTAAGGCAGCAAAACTCAGTGTCTCCAAGTCTGAATGTCATTCAGGCAGCTGGAGGGTGTTGCAACAGCCTTAGGATCACAGTTGTGTTGAGTTGCAATGTAAGTGGCAGCATCTACCTACATGCATCCTTCAGTACTGTGCACACTGCCCTCTCTGAGACTTCTGCGTTGTAAGGGGAGATTTTTAAGTCACTTCAGCAGGTAGAATCATAGAAACGTACATTCGGCCCATTGTGTCTGTGACAGCTCTTTGGTAGAGCTATCCAATTAGCTCCACTCCCCCCCCTCTTTCTCTATAGCCCTTCAAATTTCTCCTTTTCGAGTATATATCCAATTCCTTTTTGAAGTTCACGTTCATGAATAGAGAAGCAAAAAATGACGAAAGTGGAAACTAAAATAAAAATACTGAAGCAGACACTAAGATCTGAAACAGCCTCAGAATTTTCAGAGTAGGATGTGCCTGGCTGGGGCAGGAATTGAATCTGCTTGAAAAGTCCCTCATGACATTGGCCCTTTAATGGGTCTTCTACATTTCCTTTTTACTTGTTAGAATTACTCTCTCATCTTAACATTGTCAATAATACATTTGCACATTAAAACACTGGAGGTACTGAGTTGGAACTGAAATAATCATCTTCCTGCTCATAACATATAACCTGAGGTGTGTTTTAAATGCGTCAATGTGCAGACTTTGTAAAATAAAAATTCAAAGTGTAAATGTTGTACAGTTACAATCAAAACATTCTCTTCAGTGTGCTGACTAAATGGCATCTTAACAGACTGTGTTCTACCAGCATTGTGCAGTTCACTTCTTCTTATTCGACCTTTGCCCGATAAGATTTTCATTGTTAGGATGGTGCAATGTTCTCCTCCAGAAATGCCACTGTATGAGGAATTGGGTGCCACCTGCTGGACTTTTAAACAGGCCGCAACTTCAATGCATGCTCCGCAGAAAGCTCACACAAATATCATATGAGATGAAAAGTGGAAAGGTACTGCCCTCTGGGAGCACAACATCCCCTTGCAATGAAATGTCGCCGTCACTGAGTGATTTTCTCAGTGCTGAAGTCAAGGAGTATTAGACTAGGTTGCCAGCGCTTCCAAGTAATTATGAAGTCCTGAAAATGAACAGGGGAACCTCTGTAATGGTTGTACGTGAAACACTGTGTAAGATGGTCCTGGAAGAATTGAAGAGTAAAATAAGCTGGTAAAATAACTTTCAATTTCCTTTTCTCTTGGATTAATAAAGTGACATTATTTGAGCAAGGATCACAACTTAAAAATAAGAAGAACTTGCATTTAAATGGGATCCTGGGCTTAATAAATAGAGGCATACAGTACAAAAGCAAGGAAGTTATGTTAAACCTTTATAAAACACTGGATTGGCCACAACTGGGCACCACACTTTAGGAAGGATGTGAAGGCCTGAGAGAGGGTGCAGAAAAGATTTACTGGAATGGTTCCAGGGATCAGGGACTTCAGTTATGCAGATAGACTGGAGAAGCTGGGGTAGTTCTCCTTAGAACAGGGAAGGTTAAGAGGAGATTTGATAGAAGTGTTCAAAATCATGAAGGGTTTAGATAAAGTAAATAAAAATAAACCAGAGGACACAGATTTAAGGTGATTGGCAAAAGAACCAAAGACGACATGAGGAAAAACTTTTTTACGCCGGAATGTGCTGCCTGATAGGGTGGTGGAAGCAGATTCAATCGTGGCTTTCAAAAAGGAATTGGATAAATACTTGAAGGGAAAAAATTTGCAGGGCTACAGGGAAAGAACAGGGAATGGAACTATCTGGATTGTTCTTGCAAAGAGCTGGCACGGGCTCGATGGGCCAAATGGCTTCCTTCTGTGCAGTAACCATTCTATGATTTAATATAGTGCATATCAAGTCCACAGGGTGTTCCAAAGTGCTTGACTGCCAACAAATTACTTTTGAAGTGTGGTCACTGTAAATTGGGCCATGCAGCGCCCATTGTGTGGGCGCTACGCAGACTCCTAAGGACCCAAAATGGCGTCTGGAATGTGCCATTTTAGCCTATCGTGTGCTGGATGCCATATTGGTAAAGGCGTTCGCGCATACGCAGCTAACGAACGCCGCCACCATATGAAGTAGGGAGAATATGCAGTAGATCAGTGTGCAATGCTGGTTTAAAGGGACAGGTGTGATTTTGGAGCTTATGTATTGTCTTAACCACGCACAGCTGAACAGGTCTTAAACAGCATGGAAGACCCCCCGCCCCACCACCAGTGCTATTTAAAAGGGATCATGCAGGAGTTACAGGTTAGTTGCTGGATTATTGTTTCTGGCTGCTGATGCAATTGTACCTGTTTTTAGAGGTCTCCTGTACTTGAATACTAGGAGTAGGGGACATAGCCTGAAAATTAGAACCAGGACTTGCAGGACTGAAGTTAGGAAACGCCTCTTCACGCAAAGTATGATAGAAGTTTGGAACGCTGTCCACAAATGGCAGTTGATGCTAGCTCAATTGTTAATTTTAAATGTGAGATTGATAGATTTTTGTTAACCAAAGGTGTTAAGGGATATGGGGCTAAAGCAGGTATATGGAGTTAGGTCACAGATCAACCATGATCTCATTGAATGGCGGAACTGGCTCGAGGGGCTAAATGGCCTACTGCTGTTCCTAACTTTTTATGTTCCTATTCTAAAGTTTCAACACTCTACTGGAAGTGAGCTGGCTAGCTGACAGGCAACAGCAAGGGCACTGGCGGAGTGTCAAGGGTGGGACAGGAATGCTGTCATCCTGAGAGAGGACAGCAGGTTCATGTTTCATGAAGCCACTGCCACTAGCTCTCTCCTGCTATGTGCCACATTCTCCTGAAGGAAAGATGGACCTGTGTCAGTGAGTGTCCTGCAAGATGCTTGGGTGATGTGGCTGTCATGGTTGAAAAGCTGCCGGTGTGTGTTACCTGTGACTTGTGAATGAGCAGCTTGCAACAGTGGCTATGTGTGAGGGTGATAGGAAGCATTTGATTGGAAGAGTTCAGTACTGATTGAAAGAGTTTGCTGGTAGGTGGGTGATAAGGGGTGTCGTGCATGGAGCAGTGGATGTGGCTAGTGGTGCAGTTGATAGGAGATGCCACTTGACCTCACTCACCTTGACCACTCATGTCAAAGCACTGAATTTCTTCCTGCACTGCATTCACGTTCGTGGTGCTATGCGCCTGGCATTGACTTCCTCCCCTACTGCCTCGGGAGCATAAAGCCTGGAGGGCCTCTTGCCCCCATTGTGGATATAGGATGCCCCTCCTTCTGTCCACCTCTTGCACCAAGGCCTCTAGTGTATCATCAGGGAACCTTGGTGCACGCTCTCTCGCAGTCCTGGTACCAACACAGATCAGCAGATTGGTGGGGTTTGGCGTACAGATTGGGGGATGTGGGATTTAGTGGTGCACAACCTTTATTCAATGTTTTAACATAACTGGGCACATGGACCATGTGAAATTTGTGCTGGGACCTCATTATCAAGGGCACTAAAAGTAAAGAAGAGGGCATTTGGAGATTATTAGTATCATAAAAGAGAGAATAAGGACAGAGGTTAAGAGCGCGATAAAGAAGCCAAAGAGTACGTGTGAGGAGAGAACCTGAAAAAATATTAAAATGAACAGTATTCTGCAAATATATCAGAAAAAGAGGATTGTCAAATGTGAGGTGGGAGTCCTGAGAATAGAGGATAGCGGCCTGCACACTTCTCCATCCATTGAAATTAATGCGAACCACAAATAGGGCGCACTGACCTCACTGCCTGAATTCTTGATGTGCACTCCTGTTGCACGGTGCTGTATGCCAAGGGCACTAAATTGTAAATGTTCCCATAGAAATAGAAAATCATAGAAAATTTACGGCGCAAAAGGAGGCCATTCGGCCCATCGTGTCCACGTCGGCTGAAAAACGAGCCATCCAGCCTAATCCCACTTTCCCGCATTTGGTCTGTCGCACCTCTATCGATGCAAGCCATGGCTCAGTACTTTTGCTTTTAATCGTTCCACCATTGGCGGCAGTGCCTGAAACTGCCTGGGCCCGAAACTCTGAAATTGCCTCCCTAACCTCTCGTCTCTCTATCTTTCTCTATCTTTCTCTCCTCCTTTGAGACGCTTCTCAAAACCTACCTCTTTGACCAAGCTTTTGGTCACCTGTCCTAATACCTCCTTATGTGGCTCGGTGCCATAATCGCTCCTGTGAAGCGCCTTGGGACGTTTTACTACGTTTAAGGTGCTATTTAAATGCAAGTTGTTGTTGTAGTTGTTATTATTGGATGGGGCCACCTTATTTGTTTGCGATACATGATGTAAACTTGAGCACAGAGAAGCTGTGATGTTGAGTGATTGTGCTGTGATAACTCCTGACCAGATTGTCATACCTTCAGTACACAAAACACTTATCTTTGCTCTTGTAATGTTGCAACTGAGATTGATAGAATACAAATGAGAAATACAAATGAAGGCAAAGCCCATGCTCCCCATCGAGACTGCAGCTATTTGCTACGGATTATTCCACTCCCTCTATGAACATGTTGCTGTTAAATATTGAAAGTTCAAATTCTTTCCCCCCTCCTTCCCCCGGAGAGACATTCCCACCTTTTACGAAGTCAAAAACCAGGCAAGCAGTAGAATAGTGGTGGGCAAAATGGATGAGATAGGTACTCAAGTTCTGATGTTTACATTTACTTATTGAAAAGGAAACTAAGCACGTTTTAAATCATTTTCATTTAATTTCAATGCCATTTAACATAGTGTTCTTAAATGATCCATGTAGTGCAGGGCATTCAGATGTACTATCGCAGTTAGCTATTGGCTGTATTTTGCATTGCAGGAATGTGTCATTTTCCAAACTCTGGAACTGTCACATTACAGCAGTAATGATACATTGTGCAAATTATTTCATGAAATCCAAGCCACAATCAATCGTGTCATGTTTATTGCAGAGATGTCTTCACCTCATCACTTGCTTTTGTTCTGCCAGTTGTTTCTATTTTCCATCTTTTGAAGGATATAAGTTCCACTGGCATTGATCCTGCTACAATACCTGGCCTAAGTGGCCATTCTTCACATCTGTGCTTATATATTACATGCCGGTAGCCTTTTGACCACAGCCCATGCAGAGCCTGCTCTTACCTGACTGTCTGTTTGCACGTGCGCATACGCACTTCCAGCAGGGGCTACAAAGTCTAACAGACAATTTTCCCTTCCGCCGTCTTCTTGTATTCCCTGGAGTATAGGAGATTGAGGGGTGATCTGATCAAGGCGTTTAAAATGTCAAGTCAATTCGATAGGGTAGATACGGAGAAACTATTTCCTCTGGTGGGCTTTGAGCTTTGAGATGTGAGATTTGAGCGCCCTTTTGCAATATGGAATTGGACATTAACTTAGAAACTAAATGTAAAGCAAAATACTGCAGCTGCTGGAAATCTGAAATAAAAACAGAAAATGCTGGAGAAGCTCAGCAAGTGAGACAGCATCTGTGGAGAGAGAAACAGAATTAACGTTTCAGGTCGAAGACCTTACGTCAGAACTGGAAGATGTTAAAAGAGTTAAAGTTTTTGAGCAAGTCCAGAGCCAGGGAAAAGGGGAGGGGAGGAAAGAACAAAAGGGAAGGTCTCTGATAGGGTGCAGGGCACGACTGTTTCTTTCTCCATTGATGCTGCCTGACTTGCTGAGCTTCTCCAGCATTTTCTGTTTTTATTAACTTAGAAACAATGGACAGCTTTGAAAGATACAGCATCAGCCAAAAAGACAGAACAAACTGCTGTAACCATGGTCCCTTTGTGCAGCTGGACTTTTGATTGACTTAAAATTGTCGTTTCTATGGGAAAGCTTCTGGAAGTTTTAAACAAGTCAACATATCACAGAACCAATACCATTGAGAAACTGTTGAGATAGTTTGAATCATGGACACATAAAACCAGATGAGCACAGATAAGGGAAGCCTTCACATTTTGAAGTGCTGAGCTGGTTTTTGAATGAAGTAACTGTCCATCATAGAGGCTTAATCACAGGAGGTGATTGGACAGAATGACAAGTCCCTTACTTTACTTACACCCCAAAGTACAAAAACAACATAAAAAACCACATCGCAACGGAACTGGCACTGCAGTCGGAGGTCAGAGCAACAGGAGCTCACCTCAAGAACAACAACATCAAGATGAAGACAGCCTTTAGTGCGACGGACTGATCACCTGCAAAACTCAACGACCACTCTCTACTTCGGAAAGGTTGTATGAACTTGTGTCAATAAAGTTGTTTAGCCTTAAAGCAATTTGTTCATATAGCACTTTTCCAAAAGTTACTGTCCAGAGTTCACCAACCCTTGGACACCGGTAAGGAACGGTGTTTGGATTGTGTACACAAACCCGACAGGAATCAAGAACAAGGGGACCTGATCCTAAAATTAGAGCTAGGCCATTCAGGAATGAAATCAGGAAGCACTTTTTCACACAAAGGGTAGTAGAAATTTGGAACTCTCTCTCCCCCAAAAGGCTGCAGATGCTGGGACAATTGGAGTTTACAACACTGAGATTGATAGATTTTTGTTAAGGGTATCAAGGGATATGGAGCAAAGGCGGGAAAATGGAGTTGGGGTGCAGATCAGCCATGATCTAACTGAATGGCGGAGCAGGCCCGAAGGGGTTGAATGGCCTACTCCTGTTCCTAATGTTCTACTCCTGTTCCTAATATTTCTATGTTCCTATCAGTTATACAAGGAAGCTGGTATAACTTGAGGAGACATCCTGCCTGAACAACCTGCACATTGATTTACATCATAATTGTTTCATGTCAGCTTACACACCTTGTGTGCTGATTATTACTGTGTGGGTATTATCAACTTCCTGCAAATATTTCCTTTTAATGGCTCAGCAATCAGGGAAATTGAATTTCTCTATTCCATGGTCTCTCAGTGCACACATGTTAAAACTCGATTTGAGCAACTTCAGCCACAAAACAGGTTGGCTTTTTACTGAAATAATTTCTGAACAAAAAGTAAATTCACAAATTGAGCCCTGCCTGGGCCATCCCTCATTGAATATCTCTGTTAGCTCTGAATGTATTGGTCAGCACTGTCACAGAACAATAGGATTCCCTTAAAGAAACAACTGGTTAAAGCCTGTCTTTGAAAGATACTTATCGGCATGATTTTGACTGAGCCGGGAAGGGGGCAGGGGGTCAAATTGAGGATGGGAAACCCGGAAGTACGGGTTTCCCAGACATCCTTACGATTTTAACCATCTTTCTCTATTTTTTTGTCGGTTTGCCGTCCATCTGACTGGCCTGATTGACAGGCTGGTCTCAGTCGGACGGGAGACCAGCAGGGAGAGGACTGTTCAGGTAAGTCTTTGTTTATATGGATTGGGGGGTCATGGGGGCTATGGATGGGCACGGGGCAGGGGCGCATAGGTCATGGGGGGGTGGAGTCAGTCACGGGGGAGGGATCTGGGGGGGTCAGTCACGGGGGGGGGGTGGGGGTGGGGCGGTGACTGGATCGGGGGCCATCGTGGGGATCCGCAATAATGGGGGGGTTCGCGATCATTGGGGGGGGGTGTCCATGATCTTTGGGGGAGGTTGGAGATCGGGAGGGGCGGGTCCGCGATCAACCTGTGCTAGAACATACCTGTTAGTTTCGGGCCTTCTCGCCCCTTTTCACATGGTGTAAAAGAGAATGCCGTGAATCCCAGCCCCCAGAGGTTGAAATCGGAAACTCCGGAAAAATGGAGGCCCGCAGCCTCCTTGAAAGGTTTTAATCACCAACCCGCCTCCTTGGAGCGGGTTGGTCGCCCACCCCGGTGAAAACAGGAAGTGGGCGGGTTGGAGGCAGGCCCAAAATGGTTGCAATTTTGAATGCCCCCCTGCCCCCAACCCACCCGTTTTTCCCTTTTAAAATCGTGCCCATCCTATCCATCTATAACTTTGCACAGCAAATACAGAAAGCTCCCTATTTTGCCACACTGACCAGCTCACTGGTATCCTCTCCACCCAACCACCAGTTGGTCCACACCAGTGAAGTGCAGTAATTCACCCTCCCCATTTTCATCTCCCTGTGAAAGCCTCTTCAACAGCAAGGAGAATCATGGGTGGGATTGATGTGGGCAAAATTGGTAACACTGGGGTAAATTGTGAGCACCATCCGTACCCACCACTCTTGACAAAGCCGATCAATGCATGCAGTGGTGGTGCATCACAGTACTATCCCACTATTCAGCAATCCTTAAAAGTGTGGCTATTTTTTAATCCAAATTGTAATTTCAATATCTTGAAATATGGAACAGTCTCACATATACTGATCAAATTGGGACAGTGCAGAATGTAATAAAGAGGCAGGAAAGTCCTTGGTTTAATGTGTCGGAAAGACGCCATCTCTGACAATACAACCTAGTTTACGTGCTCAGGTCTCTGAAGTGAGGCTTGAACCAGAGGGGAGAGTGCTACCACTGAGCCAAGGTGGTACCAGAGAGCATTCTGATTTATTATTTCTAATTGGTTGTACAAATTAAGGGAAGATAATAATGAGAGTGTTTATTTACTTTATGGAATAATGTGAGAGATGTTTTTTGATGATCTGGGAAGAAAAGATTCAAGGACAAAACTGTGTCAATGGAATGTTTCAAAGTACCGTCTGCTCGGCTGGATACCATGGCAAGTTCACAGAAGGCAACACACCTGCTAAGGTGGAACCTTTTGCGAGATGTTTTCTTATCCTTTTTAATCTCTGTTTTTGGTGAATGAAAGATATAAAACAAATACATTTATGGATGCAGGCATGATATAATTTGATCACTGCATTGTATCATTACTGTCTCTCTCTCCTTCTGCCGACTTGTTGGAGATAATTCACCAGGCAGAATGTCCTTTTAACATCTGGCTTCGATGTTCTTTCACATCATGTTTGAACGATTCATTATTGTAACTGGTGCTGGTGCATATGGGCAGGCCAATGGGATGACACAGGATGCCCAAACGCAATACTTCACGCAGCACTATATCGCTGACTGTGAATTATATCCTCAACACACATTACTGAAAAAGCAGGCTCACTTAAGACAACAAAATAAGATCACCAACACAGTGCTTATATTCCTAATTAATGAATTGCTTGCAAGTGAAGAGGAACTACCCATGGCAAGGAGGACACTTTCCTGCTATTAATAGGTTTCATAATAGCCTTCTTTAATCCATTTTCCATTAATCTATCCTGATTGTCAAGATAAATGATTATTGCAGAAGTGAGAAAACAGATGTTATGATCATCATGATAATCATCCAAGAAAGATATATTTGAATGCATTCTGACTTCCTAACTCAAGTTTGTGATCCCAATCGCATTACATTTCTAAATGCTTACCTTCCCTTCTATTCGCTTAAGTTATATAAAAGTCAAAATCAAACATGGTAACACTATGTAATAAGATTTTCTAACACCCATTGCCAATGTTACCATGTTATGTGCCACAGAACAAATCTGTGTATAACCTATTATAAGGATCATGTCAAATGAAAATATATAACTTCCAGTCCTTTAGAGCATCAATAATACCCTTTGACTTATGTCTTGCCATATTGCTTTCATCTTCAAATTATACTGGAAAGAGGACCACATAAAAGTTGAAGAGAACTTGCAGAGAAATGAAGGCAATTTGCCCAGTGAAGCCCATCTCTCCAGTATTCAAGCTCTCCCAGCCTCGCACCTAACTATGTTTTGGAAGCACCTAATTTTTGCACCTCTGCAGCCTTCCCTGCAAATCACTCTAGACAGTTATCACCCTGTGTGTGAAGACGTTCCTTCTGGTAGCTGATCTAAATTTCTTTTTCACAAGTTTATGTTTAAGACTTCTGGTCATATTTCTGGCCTGCTTTATTTGAAAATAATACTCACAATGTACTTGAAAGTGGATTACAAGAAATGGATTTCCACAATGGTGAGAAAATCAGATTTGAAGAAAGATAGACTATCAAATATATATTTCAAATGATAGCAAGAGCTTGAATTTAAGGCTTCACTAACATGGTTTCTAATGTCTTCACTAACATGGTTTCTAATGTCAGCTGAACGCCTCAAAATGAGAAAATTCTTCCAAACATAAAGATTAATCAATGCATAGAATGGACGTCTGGAAGGGTAGTGGAGGCAAAAACACTGGAATAATTTAAGAAACAGTCAGATACTGTGATAGAGAGGACAGTGGAGCATTTTGGATGGATGAGCTAAGCTGAGCTGGACAGCCTTTCTCTTCACTATATATCTTGTGTTTATAGCCCGAAAACTCACTTCCAGGCATTCAATAACTTCAGTGGAGTGAAATATCATCTTAAGACACATGAATGTGCTTAAGTAAAACATACAAGATCAAATCCATAACTTGAAGCACAACTCCATTTCAAAACTTGTTATTACTGTACTGGAGTAGTGATTAAAATGGGATTTGTTGTGTCATTCAACACAGACCAGAGTTGATTCAATAATTCTTTAAATTGGTGACCAATCATAAAATCACAACAGTGTTTTGGAAGACTCATCATAATAATTGTTATGTGCTGTTTATCCTCCACTTCTGTCCATTTTCACTGGGTAAATGACATATAGCACGCACATTTTGAAATGGAATCTTTCCATATACTGTGTTACAATCCTCAATCCAAGACACATTCACAAATTGGTTTTCCTAATTACCTGGAATAAAGTGTACCTCAACATGGAATCCAAAGCATTGGCAGGCAGATGTGTTTGAGGTAAAAGCATTCAGGGTTTTGTAACTAGTTTTCTGGGGAAAAAATACCTTCACGTGAGTCCAGTTTCAATGCCTGAGCCTTTCAGAAAAATCTAGCTTCTAATCACTGTCCAGCAAACACTGCTAGAAGTGCAGCATGCGATCAAGTGAACTTTGCTCTGAAGTCCCGTGTGGCTGAATAACTTGTCAACACTCACTATAAAGACACATATGAGTTATGGCTAATATTGTGAGGTGACCAGCATCATTGAACCAAACCTGAGCTAGCAGTCAATGGGATGATTTTCCTGCCTCTGCTCTCTCTCTGGTGCTGTGCTTGTCCAGGTCAAGCGCACCAGTATTTTCCTGCCCTGGGCCATTAACATGGTTTGGGGGCACCTCAGCACAGGCTCGTCCTCTGGCAGGGTCTAGTATCGGTCAAAGGTGGAGGAAATTCGAGTGCAGCTGCAGGTTTCTCAGGCCTGCAGCTGTACTCCTGAAAAGCAGCAACCAGGAGGTCCCAAGGCCAAAAGATGTGCTGGGTAATAAAAAAAAAAACAAATTAAAAATTGGCGCTGTGGGCTCCTCTTTAGCTTGCTGCCATGGCCCCCTGATCTCAAGGTGGGTCCTGGCCCAAGTCCAAGCTTCTCACCTCATCTATAGCAGAGAATGAGGCCGTATTTGCTAGCTTCTTAAATTGAACATTATGGAGTTAAAAAATTGGCGATGCAAGCATGTGCCTAACTCTTTGGTTTTGCTAGAATAAAAACATTTAAAACACTACTACAGCGGTTGTCTGCGAGACTCAAATACTAGCTGCAGACTGCCTCTTGAACTACACATGGCCCAATTATAACCAGGAATAGGAGAACTCTGACTCCAAGCTGTTCATTAAAAAGGACTACAGCCAATGAATGAGTTCCCGGCTCTTTTTCAAATAGTGTCATGAGTTCTATAACGTCTACCGTGACAGGCAGATATATCCAGTATTTACTATGTCTTCCGAGGGAGGGAACCTTCAACAATGCATTCCATGATTGAACTGGACTACCAGCTTAGATCAAGTCCTGGTATTGCACTTCAAACCACAACTTTCTGGCCAAGAAGCAAGAGTGCGATCAATTAAGCCAAGCTAACACTTGTAATTTGGTGGAGAGCTGCAATTGCGATACAGTTGAATGTTTAAACTGACAGTTCTCACACAGCAGCCCGGACATTCTTTAAGTATTCTATTTGGCTATTGTGGTATGGAATAATATTGTCACGCATTTGAAAGGAGATTACAATAAGTAAATTACTTGAGTTCTTAAACAAAATTGAGAGACAAGTAAGAGAATAATAGATATCCTTATTTTTGCAGTGCATAGGTTTGTAGGAAATAATGAATTGGTTCAAATCTAACCCTTTTACATTTGAGAATTTTGAATCCAAATCTGAATCATTCTTTTACTTTGATACTATTGGACAAGCTTTTTCTAGCTCAGCACTTAACATGTCAAATCACTGTGCAGTAACAATAAAAGGAATAAACCGAATGCTGAACTATATTACTAATTCAATAGAGTCAGAGGATGTCATACTAAAATTATACAGTGGTCTGATCAGGCCACACACCTTGAGGACTGTGTCAGTTTTGGTCACCAAGACATGAAGGGAAGTGTCAAGTCAGTGAGTTGGGGCAGAGAAGAATCACAAGGCTGATGCCCAGCATCAGAGGACTGCGTTATGAGGAAAGAAAATGGGGATCTTTATCTTTCACAGGAGGTGAGTGAAAGGGGAATTTATGGGGTTAAGTAACATGTTAAAATGATGTAGAGGAGGTGACTCTGGAGCACAATTTCAAGGTAAGTCAAGATGTGGAGATGCCGGTGATGGACTGGGGTTGACAATTGTAAACAATTTTACAACACCAAGTTATAGTCCAGCAATTTTATTTTAAATTCACAAGCTTTCGGAGGCTACCTCCTTCCTCAGGTGAACGATGTGAAAGGTAAGTCAAGGCATTAGAACATGGAGGCATAGTCTAACCCTATCAAATGATTTTTTAGGACAGCACTCAGGAACTAATTCATGCAAAGAAATGTACACTTGGAATTGTCTTCTGGATGAGGTTATGGAGACAAAAACCTTAAATTCAGCCAGGATCCAGTTAAATGAATTGATAAGGGAATTGCAAGTTTTAATTTTTCCTGGATATTTGAGCTAAGATGAGCCAAATAGCTTCCCTTGCCTGAATTTATCTTGTGAGCACATTCTTCCGCTTTGGTTTTCTATTAAACATGCACATTATATATTCAGCAGTCAGTACGTTCACAGCAACACACAGCACAGGAATCAGCTCAGTGGGGGGGCAGGTCTCAGATGGCAGTCAGCGCTTGGTATTTTTTCACACTCATAACATCAAAATCTTCTTTTGTCAGTAGATGTCCAAAGAGAACTATTAATTAGAATTCACTGCTGCGTTTTACCTTTGCAATTGTATTGATTTCTGGTTTTGTCCTCGATTTTGGAGTTGCTGAGGCGAGCTTCACAATGGTGGTATCGCTGGCTGAAGGCAAAAGGATGAATTTGCTGATAGGAATGAGAGTGACTTGACAAAGGGTGTTTCAGTAAGCTGTACTGTGGAGTGGTGAGAAGGGGGTTAGTGCTCCTGATTTTCACGTGGCGAAATCTCAAACGAAGACAGGTCTTTTAGGAAGCACTGAGGGGACAAGGATTTTCCAACAGACGAGGAGTGAGCTCAACTTGGGCTGCTCTTGAATATTATTTTTTTATTCGTTCATGGGATGTGGGCGTCACTGGCGAGGCCGGCATTTATTGCCCATCCCTAATTGCCCTTGAGAAGGTGGTGGTGAGCAGCCTTCTTGAACCGCTGCAGTCCGTGTGGTGAAGGTTCTCCCACTGTGCTGTTAGGAAGAGAGTTCCCGGATTTTGACCCAGAGACGATGAAGGAACGACGATATATTTCCAAGTCGGGATGGTGTGTGACTTGGAGGGGAACGTGCAGGTGTTGTTGTTCCTATGTGCCTGCTGCTCTTGTCCTTCTAGGTGGTAGAGGTCGCGGGTTTGGGAGGTGCTGTCGAAGAAGCCTTGGCGAGTTGCTGCAATGCATCCTGTGGATGGTACACACTGCAGCCACTGTGCGCCGGTGGTGAAGGGAGTGAATGTTTAGGGTGGTGGATGGGGTGCCAATCAAGCGGGCTGCTTTATTTTGGATGGTGTCGAGCTTCTTGAGTGTTGTTGGAGCTGCACTCATCCAAGCAAGTGGAGAGTATTCCATCACACTCCTGACTTGTGCCTTGTAGATGGTGGAAAGGCTTTGGGGAGTCAGGAGGTGAGTCACTCGCCAAACGGTCAGCTCAATAACAGCATATAGGCCAAGGGTGAGAGCAGCTTCCCTGTCTGCTGGGGCGTGAAGATGGTGGGAGAGGCAGGAAAGATAAAAGTTTGAAAGAAGTAAAAAAAGAGCAAATTTAAAGTAAAACTTTTTTTTAATTAAAAGGTAAATGAACGAGATTGAAGTTTTACTTAGTTAAAGGTGTATTTTGTTATTTGTGTGGGGATTAGGTGTTAAACTAAACTGCAGGTGCTTTTATATATTTTTCTCTGCTCCAGTCTGGGGAGAGTGAACTACACAGGCCACTGACCCCTCTTCAGATTTCTTGTGAGGTGCCAGTCTCCACAGGTCAGCTGAGTTCCATTGCAAAATCTAGAGACCCAACTACAGAGAAGTTCTGACACACAGGACTGACTCCTCACATTTAACTGAATAAGAAGAGAGCTCTGTAGATCCATGATATTCAACATTATATTGAACAATATTGTTCACACATTTGCTTTTGTCATTAAACATTTGGTGATTTTTTTTTGCATGAAGTATTCCTGCAAGCTGGGCCATTTGCAATTAGTAGTGAACCTGTCAGTAGAAGAACTGGCTGCACTTCTCTGATGATGACTAATGTGTTTGAGATACAGAGGGATGAATTTGCAGAGAGAGTCCCCCGATCATCCACCGTAACGGTGTTTTTCTGGGGTTTCTGCTGATCTTCCTTTGAAGTTACGGCAGATGATTGGGCGAGCTCCCACCATCCTCCAGCCCCTCACAGATGCAAGGTGAACAATGGCCATATTTGGATGTCAAGAGTGGAGTTGGAGAAGAGGGATGATGCTTGCTTCCTGTCATTCAGGGGAGTGCAACAAAAAAGTAAGGAGTTACTGTGGGAGGTGGAAGAAGTATTGGCAATATATGGGGGAAGAAAATGAAATACAAGGTTAATCCCAAATCTGGTTTATAATGTAGAAATACTGATTATTTCACAAATCGGATTTGTTTCAGAGTCACCCCTCCTGATTTGCAATTGCAGTAATATAAATGCTATTCCATTCATTTTTCATCCACAGTGTGTAGTGGAGTCCATCTAATCGAAGTACAGTACTGTATTCTAAGCTCTTTAAGCAACTCCAAACCATTTCATCATTAAAATCGAAAACATTACCTTCTTAAATAAATTAGATTTTCTAAGTACATCATACTTTGTACAGAATCCTGGCAAATACATAGAGACTATAAAACGATCAGTTCAATAGTTAAGATGGTAGGTGTATCAATTAAGACATATTTGCAACTCATTGGATTTACCAAAATTTGAATTTTAAATTGACAAAAAACAAGCAGCATATTTCACTGCCTAGACATTTGAAAGAAAGAATTGACATGTATATAGTGCCTTTCATGGACACAGTCTGAACCAAAGCCCTTCACAGCCAATGAGTTTGTTTCTTTGAAGTGTAGTCACGGTTGATAAGTGGGCAAATAATGAAGCCATATTGTGCACAGCAAGGTCCCACAAATTGCATAAGCAGTTAATTTGCTTTGGTGTTGTTGGTTGGCCAGGACATTGGGAGAATTTCCTGCTCTTCTTCTGGATCTTTTGCATCCATCTGAAGAGGCAGATGGGGCCTTAGTTTCACATCTCGTCCAAAAGATGAACACTCCCTTCAGTACTGCACTGAAGTGTCAACCTAGATTACATGCTCAGGTCCCAGAGTTGAAATCCATAATCTTTCGATTCAGAGGTGACAGTGCAAGCAACTGTGCCAAGCCGATATTTTAATGAAGAAACCTAGATTAGGCCCATATGATCAGATTAATAACCTTAATTGATACACCTACCTTCTTAACTATTGATCGTTTTATAGTCTGTATGAATTTGCCAGGATGCTGTACAAAGTATGATGTACTTAGAATACAGTACAATACCAAGGTTGAAAAGGTTAAGAAATATAATGAGGTAAGGCCGGAAGTAATGGTTAGGCAATGTCAAAACTCTGATAAAGAAGACTTGCATTTATATAGATTGTAGGCCGAACAGAAGCCTGAGGGAGGCAAGAAGTTCCATAGTTTTGAGGTCCTGGGAAAATTAAGTTAGAGATGCTGCAATGTTTCCATGATTTCAACACAAGTCTTGATCTCAGCACAATACTCCAAGGTTTCCTAATATAATTTCTGTGACTGGTAGATCTATTAATACTTGACATAACTTGTCAAAAACTTTAGATAGAAGTTTGTTTTTCTCTTCTCAGGCTAGCCTTAAGTAGCAAGGGAAAACACATTTTCTTTTCAACAGAGGGCCTCTTGAGAGTTTCTGGAGAAAAAAATAAGCACAGTTGTACAATGGTGACATATGCAGGACCCGAGGGAGTAGGGCTTATTAAATCCACAGTGCAGTTCACAAAATAAAAAAAATGTCAAGAGAAGGAAAATAATTTTAAAATCAACTTTTTTTGATGTAAGTTTTGTTCTGTGAAAGAGTTGAACTTGGGTAAGAGATACTAATATTGTGTGCAGTCTGATCAGTGACTCGCCTTAATTTTAGAAAAAAGCATTGGAAGGTTAACGACTGCTGGAGCAGAACATCTCCATCCACTGCTAAACATATATCTTCATCACATTGAGGATCAACTTCTCAAATACCATCCTCATTGGCCTCCCTCCTCCACAAACTCCAAACGATACAAAACTCTGCAAAGCGAATCCTCTCGTCCACCAAATCATGTACTCCCCATCATTGCCCAACTCCAATGACGCCCTGTCTCCCAGCCTGTTGATTTTAAGGTCCTGGTCCTGGTCCTCGTCCTCATTTTCAAGCTCCCCTGTGGCCATGCTCCTCTCCATCTGAATGATCTCCTCCATACTGCCCCGTTCTACTGCTTATTCCTCACTTCCTCTGCTCTACCATCAATAGCTGATTCTTCAGTCATTATGTCCTTATTTTCTGCAACTTTCTTCCTGAAGCACTCCACCCCTCTTACTCTAACTTCCTTCAAAACCTACCTCTTCGACCATGATTGTGGGTCAAACCCACCTCCATTTCTCTTTCCCCTGTTCAAGTGTCCTCTTTCTCCTTATTGTTAAGGAGCAATCTCCAACAGACGGGGCAGTATACATGTTAGTAGTTGTTGAACTTGCCACAGCATCTAACGTTTAAGAGTGGCAGTGCGCTTTCAGAAGGAACTGAGGCTGGCCCGAAACTCCCCAGTGGAGGTGACACCGCATCTTTAAAAATGATCAAAAGCATCAAACACACATCAACATCTCTTTCATTTTTTGACGTCCCTTTTGTTCAAAGATAAAGAGAATATACTGTAAGAAATTGACTTTGTTGCACTTGTGTTGCAGATTTACTTTGTAGCTTGTCATATGAATTTTAGAAGGATGGATAATATTTTTATTAAAGAGTAAACATCTGCAGTATGATTAAAGGCTTATTGTGCATTTTGAAGTTTTGGGGTGTTCTTTTCATCAGTGCAATATGTGGCTGATGTGAGACTTTGAAATGTCGAGCAGGTTTTCATGCAATGACCAGGTAGGGGACTTGCAGAAAATGTAAAGTAGATATAATTCACTAAAGTGTCTCACATCTTTGTTTTTATCTTATAGATATGCTGATGAATCAAGTTCCAAGAAAGAATTTCATTTGTTGTGGGACCAACAGCAAAAAGTTCGGGACATTTGGAACAAAAATCTCTCCTTATGCGTTTTATATGTCTTTATATAAAATATGGTATTCAAAGAGCAATTTAACAACATGACTGCACATTGAAGAATCAAACTGCATAATTTAGAGCTTTAAAAAAAATCTGTGGAGTTCAGGATATCTTCACAGACTGATAGAAAAGTGAAACTGCAGTGGGAGTCACCAGAAATGATTGAGATTCACCAGAAACTAATCTCCTGAACCTCGCCAGACCATCACGAGACTAACCAAACCCCTGTGAATCTCACCATCAAACTAACAGTGATACTGAGTACGCCTGTATCACACGACTGTAGGAAATTAATGAGATTTTTACATTGGATTCAACATTTAAAATATTGAAAATACTCAAACTACATATTATGTGATTCATCGAGAAATGTTCCTTTCCAAACTGCAATGTCCCTGTATTTTAAAAAGTGGTGTTAAACATTATATTGAAAAATATTGTTCACACATTTGCTTTCGTCATTAAACATTTGGTGATTTTTTTTTGCAAAGTATTCCTATTTCTAAGTTACCCTCATTAGGGAGGGATCGATGATTCCTCATACATTTAAAGTAAATGAGCGACTCCAAGTCAGTGCAGTTGATTGTCGTGGGAATGAGTCTTAAAATCAGTAGAATGAACTTTCCAGTCCTGGTATTAAAGCAGCAGGACGCGAATGTGGCTTCCAGCAATCGATATACCTAATTCATGCAGGCGAACCCCGGCTGGGAGTTCGCCAGAGGGTGAGGCAGGATATAGCACGACAGCACGCCTGTAATTTTAAAAAGGCACGTCACAACTCCACGGCAAATGGCTGCATGGACAGGGGCAGAAAATGACACGATCTTTATAAAAGAGGTGAAAAAAAAAAGCAAAAATGTATGTGGGGACAGGCAATGGAGGCAGGGGGAAGTAATGGAGCAATGCAGCATGTGGCCCCACCTTG
This sequence comes from Heptranchias perlo, assembly GCF_035084215.1. Lineage (NCBI taxonomy): Eukaryota > Metazoa > Chordata > Chondrichthyes > Hexanchiformes > Hexanchidae > Heptranchias > Heptranchias perlo. The sequence continues at coordinate 19,699,445 of NC_090328.1, read as the reverse complement.
ATGACCAGTGAAGTGAATGAGCTCCTGCATGAGGTGATGGCGAGAAAGTTTGCCCTGTTGGCATTCCCTGGAGGACACCTGTGCAGCACGGCTGGCAGGAGGTATCCGCCAGTCTCCATATTGGAGCCAATAGCTGCAAAATCTGAGAACAGATATAGAAGAGGACATCACACTTTATGGAAGCTTTCAAGATAAACCTATCCAACAATTCCATGCACCAGAGATGTAGCCCATATATGCACAACACAAAGCATTGATGGGTAACCTGTTGCCCATTTAGTGTCGGTTCATACCAAGCTCTTATTCAACGTGACAGATTTTTCATGTTGAACATGCGTACCCATATGACAGACATTATACCTGTACATTGCATTCAAAAACCCTGGCACAGTCACATCTTCAAAGGGCTTCACATGTAAAAGTACTGAAACACAACATAGCTGCATGATGCATAGTTACTTAAAAACACCCAGAGCGGGCTGCATCTTGGATATCTGTCTGTCACTGTACATGTGCTCAAGGCTGTCTGATTACACAGCATGTTGGCACCAACTACTAGGGAATAGGCCTGAACAAGAGAGGGGCCTAGAAAATACAAATCCTTAATTCCCTTTGAGGAAACTGCTCTGGACTAGTTTACTATTACAGCATCAAGATAGTGACAGAAGGTGAAGCTGCAGATCTCTTCCAAGCTATGGCATGGTATTATCCCCTTCTTGTATAGTTCCCAGCTGTCTGCCTTTTATGCAGATGCTTCGCTGCTTGGATGTTGGCACAAAATTCAGTTACTGTGCAGCAGCCCTGAACTCATCCCATGAGGCACAACTTTACATCTTCCGCACATACGCAAAACATTGTGCGTACACAGAAGAGGTGAATCATGGGCTGGGAATTGCCTGAATCATCGGGGAGAACTCCCCTGCTCTTCTTCAAAATAGTGCCATGGAATCTTTTACATCCAACTGAAAGGGCAGACGAGGCCTCGGTTTTAAGGTCTCATTCGAAAGAAGGCACCTCGGACAGTGCAGCACTCCCTCAGTACTGCACTGAAGAGTCAGCCTAGATATTAATGAATGGATAGATAGTTCAACTGATCAGTCAGTTATTCTTTAAAGCACACCATTCCCTGGAGCTACCAGATTAAAAGAAAATTAAATCAGCAGAAATAATTAGTGTTAATTTAGCCACATGCAGTATAGGCTGAATTAAAGGGTCACTGATTAATGGGTCCAAGGTTACTTTATTTATAAAATGTTGTTATTCTTCAACCCATCTGGTAAAGTGCTCACTGCATTTATTCTATTATTGTCTTCATTAGGGCTGACTGTGTCCTTTTATTACTTATTAAAATATACAAAAAACATAAAGTACAAGTTAAAATAAAGGCCACACAGTTCTACTGGCTCGTTGTAATCACTTTTTTTTCTCTCTCATTGCACTTTATAGATGTGTTTTAAATAACCGTAATCCCACTGGATTTGATTCATAAAACTTGGTTTGGAGAATCCTAATGAGATCTCCTAACATAAATAGCAGGTAGGAATGAAGAATTACTGCCTGTGTGGAAAATTCCCCCCAACATGTCTAAAGATGGCTGATTATGATGAATAGATTAGCAGAAAATGCATATCTTTGCACTACTTTGTCATAATGTTGCTGAATCTGATTTAGACTTTTCTTCCAAGGTCAGTAAATCTTACACTTATATCTTTGACACAGAACTACCATTATCAGCATCAAGAATGTGCTGGTCCTCAGAATCTGGGGCACTAATACAGTGGAACCATCAGTCTAGGAACCAGGAAAACAGACGTTGAAATTGGGGATAATCCTAGAAATGACAGGAGGGGTGATTATCATTGTGCAATTTCTGCTAAAAGCCTGGTGTTGTCAGGACCACACTTGCCAGTCAAAATATTTGCATTTAGATGCACACACAAAAAAAAGTGCAAGGTTCTGCCTGCCTGTCAAGTGCCCTATCGAGTAATAATGATGACAGTGATGACGGCAGGCAGCTCGAATCTGCTACCATGTCACAGTAGCCATCGCGAGCAGTTTCATTGGTGAGATTGTCTCAGGAATGAAATTCCAAATAGATCTTATGTAAAGAATCTTACAACACCAGGTTATAGTCCAACCTGGTGTTGTAAGATTCTTTACATTTGTCAACCCCAGTCCATCACCGGCATCTCCACAAAATAGATCTTAGGGGGAGAAGGGAATAGAGAGATATGGGGGGGCAGTAATTAGGGTGGATGGAAGCTTGTGTGGAGTATGAACACCAGCATAGACCATCTCAGCTGGATGACCTGTTACTGTGCTATAGAGTCTAGATAATTCTATGTAACTTAGGGCTTTACCCCTTGAGGTTCACAGAAGCTTTTTAACAACAACATTAAAATATTAATAAATAAATTATATGTAGAATTAATAAAGATCAGGAATCAGGATGTAATTTAATCAAAGAATTCATAATGACATTACACACTGTCACAAGTGTAAGTAGTTTATGAACCCCTTCTAAGGCTCCTGACTGAAGTACAGGGGAAGGAAAGTAAGAAGTTGCATTTATATAGCACTTTTCATATTCTTGGCAAGACCCAAAATGCATCCTAACTGAAGAATTACTTTTTGAAGTGCATTCATTGTTGTTTTGTATATGACTTCAGTTTTACATTGCAGCTGAAAAACAGCACTTCTGATAACGTCCTTTAGGGAAGGAAACCTGCCGTCTTTATATGTGACTCCAGACCCCCACCAATGTGGTTGACTCTTAAATATCCTCTGAAATGGCCCAGCAAGCCACTAAGTTGTATCAAACCGCTACAAAGTAGTTCAAGGTGGCAGCCCACCAATGCCTTCTCACGGGCAACTAGGAATGGGCAATGTGGTGATGCCCACATCCTTAGACTGAATTTTTAAAAAATGCAGCATTCCCTCAGTACCGCACTGATGTATCAGTTCAGATTCCGTACTCAAGTTCTGAACTAGCGGTTGAACCCACAATCTTCTGATTCAGAGTTGAGAATGCTAACACTTTGTATGCCTATTTGTAGCTAAATTCTAAACATGTTTATAAAGCACTTGTTTATAATTTTGTTATGAATCGGAAAAGAGGAAATTAACCCAACAATTTACCTGTTATTTCTATAATATGCACTATAGTTCCATTAAAGTTCAACAAAACAATACAGTAACTATAAAGTGTGTAATTCATTGGATGTAAAACAGTTTGGGACATTCTAAGGATGTGATAAGGTGTTTTATTAATTCAAATTCTTTCTTTCAAGCTAAAAGAAATAAGTACTGTCGATCTGAAAAAGGTGTTTGTACTATCATCTCGACAAAACAGTCACCTGACTCTCAGGCGATTATTATACAGCTATAGTTTTGCAGTTAGGAAGCAAAATTATTGGACTATTGAGACCATAATATAGTAATGAAACCACGGCTTGAAATTGTGCTGTAGGATAATCACATACAAACGCTTAATTTCTCTCGCTGATAATTTAGCACAGGCGTTAACCCAATAAGATAAATGGTTTTGCAGATCCACTAAATTAGCAGACAAAGGAATCTCCGATTAATGGAAAAGCATTCATACGTTATTCTCCCACAGTGTAATTACAAGGCCAATATTTACTCTTGTTAAATCTGGAAACAGTATGAATTGAATAATATTCTTTGCTTTTGTGCATTGCAGAGTTCACTGGAAAACATCAGTCCTGGAAACGATTGGAACGGTTGGATGAAAGAAAGCAAATACACATGTCGGGTACTGAAAGGTTCATTCAATGTTCAAATGGTTCCAACATAGAAATAATTAAAATGATAGCAATTGTTTTTCCCAGTACCCCTTTCAGCTGTTTTGAAGCAGCTGTTCTCTTAGGGTATAAATAATTTATTGTTTTGCTTGCAAATTCTTTCCTACAGACCTTTCTCCAACCATATTCTTAGTCCAAAGACTTCCAGGGCTGAGAGTTTTTTTTGTTTGCTATTCATAGCATGATTGTTGATGTATTCTCATTGCACACAAGTTACAAATAGCAAAAGAGACAAAATCTTGCTCTCTGGTGCTGTGAAGAGAGTATATTTTGTAATGGTTTTCATATAGTTCATCCTCAAATGGCTGGTTCTGCTGGGCTTTGTTTGTCAAGGTTAGGTACATATTCTGTTACGTCTGACTCTGAACAATATGCTATCAAGAAATGGAACCAATTGGCAGGTAAGTTTTGTGTAAAGTTCAAACCAAAGATATACTTAATGTATGGCTTTTCTTGGGAAGTATGTTTACTTACATAAAAAGTCAATATTCCCAGCATTGGGTTGGCACAGGTCATTGCCATACTGGTTTGCTCATCTGATCACCCTTTTAACATGTTTTAAAATGCCATGAATCAGCCTTCACAACTCTCCAAGCTGTGAGTCCTTGATCTGGGCTGTCCCTATAGGAGGAGGTGACAAGCAGAGATCAATCTCTTTCCTATTGGTGAATTAGGGAAAATCAGAGGCCAAACTACCTATAGAATCATAGAATGGTTGCAGCACGGAAGGAGGCCATTCGGCCCATTGAGTCCGCACTGCCTCCATGCAAGAGCAATCCAGCTGGTCCCACTCTCCCGCCCTTTTCCCGTAGTCCTGCAAATTTTTTCCGTTCAAGTATTTATCCAGTTCCCTTTTGAAGGCCATGATTGAATCTGCCTCCACCACCACCTCAGGCAGTGCAATCCAGATCCTAACCACTCGCTGTGTAAAAAAGTTAAGAACCAAATGTCACCTTTAGTTGTTTTGCCAATCTCCTTAAATCTATGTCCTCTGGTCCTTGACCTTCTGCCAATGGGAACAGTTTCTCTCTACCTATTCTGTCTAGACCCTTCATGATTTTGAATACCTCTATCAAATCTCCTCGCAATCGTCTCTGTTCCAAGGAGAACAACCCCAGCTTCTCCAGTCTATCCACGTAACTAAAGTCCCTCATCCTTGGAATCATTCTAGTAAATCTCTTCTGCACCCTCTCTAAGGCCTTCACATCTTTCCTTAAGTGTGGTGCCCAGAACTGGACACAATACTCCAGTTGTGGCCAAACCAGTGTTTTATAAAGCTTCATCATGACTTCCATACTTGTGTACTCTATGCCTCTATTTAAAGAGCCCACGATCCTGTATGCTTTTTTAACCTGAGATAGCTCTCCTCAACCTTTGGACAGTCAGCATAAGAGTGGCATTGGTAGGGGGCGATCTATGAAATGTTTAAAACAGAGAAAATAAACCCCTGAAATCCATTGACCTTCACCGTATCTTCACTGAATACTTTAAGAATCATTATTCTTAACTTATGATACTGAGGAAGCAGAATACATATAATCCCAAAACCAACAAGCTCAAACTAAGCAAATTAACCCCACATGGGTTATCAAACAAATTAGAAGTGAGATAAATAGGAAAAATTGTCTCTGCATATCAAGCAGGGAGAAGATAGAAAGGACTCAGGAATGAACATGAGAAAATGCAGAAACATTTTAAAAAGGACGATCTGAGGCAAAGGGAGACCTGGAGAAAATGCATTGCAACGGAGGCTAAGCTTAACAGTAAAATATTCTTTCAATACCACAATAGTAAGAGAGACTTGAGAGTGGGGATGAGTGCAAAATAATAAATATTCTGAATGACTACTTCCTTCAAGTATTCACAATGGAATATCTGAGTAACATGCCTTCTCCAAACAAAGACATCCTAAATATAATCAAAGACTTCATCATGAACAAGAAGGAAGTTCCAGATAGGCTAAATGAGCTCAAAACAAATAAATCCCCAGGGACAGATGGTATTTCTCCCAGAGTGCTAAGGGAGACTAAGGTGGAGATTTGTAAGTCACTGACCATCATTATGAGGGAGTCAATGGATACTGGGGAGGTACCAGGAGATTGGAAACAAGATAATGAGGTGCCCACGTTCAAAAAAGGTGACAAAACAGTCACAGGAAACCATCGATCCATTTAGTCTTAATTTCATTCCATGTGAAATAATGGAACCAATTATCAGGAGTAAGCTTGATGACCATCTGCACAATAATCTAGTTAACGGCAGTTGGCATGGATTCCGAAGGAGAAGATCCTGCCTGACCAACCTCCTTGACCTCTTTGAGGAAGTGACAACCGAAGTGGACTGTGGTAAACCCCAAGATGTGGTGTACCTCGACTTCCACAAGGCTTTTGACAAAGTTCCATGTGAAAGGCTACGAATTAAACGCAAAGCTGCAGGGATTCAGGGTAAACACTGGGAATGGATAAGAAACTGGCTGAAGGGTACGAAACAATGTATGAGTGGGGTGAAGTACTGAGTGTGCTACATCGGGGCTCAATGCTCGGACCACGACAGTTTCTAATTTACATCAATGACCTGGATTCAAAAACTCAATGCAAAGTGGTTAGATTTACCATAACTAAGAGGGGCAATGGAACCGAAGGAGGCAGCTCAGAAATTGAAGAATGAGTTGGACAAAATATGCTTGTGGGCAGAACAACGGCAGATGAAATTTAATGCAGACAATTGTAAAGTGCTACACATAGGAATGCAAAATAGACAACAGGCGTACGCTGTGAATGGTGTTAAAATAGCTAAAGATGAAATTGAAGGAGTCGTACCAGATTCAACACTAAATATGTCCACCCAATGCAGAGCAGCAATCAACAAAGCTAATAGGACTCTGAACTACATAGCCAAAATAACAGAATATAAGTGATAGGAAGTAATGTGCAAATTGCGTAGTGCTCTGGTCAGACCGCACCTTGAATACTGTGTCCAGTTACATCGGAAAAATAATTGCGCGAGGTGTAAAATGGGCTGCGGACTCGCTATCACCTGTTTCTCGCCGCGTGATAAATGTTAAAATTACCCCCAGAATCCAAACCAATGACTTGTTTGAGGGCTCGTTTCAGGAATCGTGCAATATACTGCACAGCAGAGTGATGGGACAGATGTTTGTGCTCACAGCGGCCTACGCAGTGAGCTCTTGAATTCAATCATGCTCAGTATTCAGCTCCTGCTACCTGCCGTTGCCCTTTCATGGAAGTGCTGTCTGCTTTGTTCATAGCACCGGTGGTCATTAATGACAGACCAAATTCCCTCCTGACAAACTTATTTTAGTCCCGCAGCACTGACTCTTTGTTTAATTCAGAACCAGGGAAATCAATTTCACTCCCCATCTAGTAAGAAATGCACAGTCCTCGTCAATTCTCAGTTCTTGCTCCTTCCCAGATATTTTTCTTTTTTAAAAAAAAAGCGCTCAGTTGCACTGTAGGTTTTCAGCTGAGGTTCCTGTGACTCAGGAGAAAACTTTTGAGAGGCGACTAAGAAAGGAAGACCGTTAGAATTCCCATTTCTCATTACCGGTGGCAAGTAAGCTTTGAAAAGACAGGAACTGGCTGTTCCTCGTTAGATATAATTGTAAGTAACTTTATATCTGAAGCCATAAATAACCTTTGATTTTTTTTCATTTTAACAGATATTCAGCATTTGTGGCCTTTTGAAAAACGTCTCTGGAGCCGTCGCAGAACATTTCAGAGCCCAGATATTTCATGTTTAAAGGCATTTATGATGTTACTGTACATTAGGAAGACTGCTTCACGCTTCGACAGGGCAAGACAGTTCCTCCTGGGGATGGCCATTGAGTTTAAGAATTTGAAGCAGTTGTATGAGACTGGAGGTGACAGAGCAGGTCTGTGGATGATCTAGTATTGTGTGACATAAATCAATGATGTACAGCAGAACTTCTTTTAATACCTTCAAAAAGCCTCTCGCCATAAGAGCAGATGGTCATTCTGCTAAAATAGCAAGGCAAGAATGATTCCACTCTGCTTCCTATTTATTTCAGAGAAAAGGGAAATGTATGAATTTTAACCCATTGAGGAATATTCTCCCCATTATTGCATCCAAATGGAAGAGAAAAAAAAATAGTCTTTGCCAGCAATTTCCTTTGGAGCTTCTGCTAGGGTTGCCAACCCTTGAGGATTGTCTTGGAGTCTCCAGGAATTGAAGATTAATTTCCTGGACACTGCTGCAAGCTTCCCAGGAGAAAAATCAGAGGGGCATTAAAAAACGGTGCATCTTTCTCATTTTCTTTGAACATTTCTGTTTATGAATTATAGACAATATTGGAAATGGTAAAAAAAAAGGCTGTTTGCCCGTATGGGGCGGATGGAAGCAGGGAAATCATGTGATGAAACCTCCAGGAATACGTCCGACCAGAGTTGGCCACCCTTGGCTTCGCCACTGTAACTTCAGGTGGAAGTTGGGTGGAAATCCCCTTTACGCATGGAAACAGGATTTCCACCTCAAAGTTATAGAGTGGAGTGGGAGAAATCCCAAAGAAATTCCCTCAGCTTGTGTCAGTAAGAATTAGTTTCATACTCGAAAAGCTGTGAAAAGACAGGCGTTTCTGCGGACGCAACCGAGACTCCAGGATGGTATGTTGCCTCCCTGGTGCAAGGGTCAGGGATGTCTCGGAGCGGCTGCAGAACATTCTGGAGGGGGAGGGTGAACAGCCAGTTGTCGTGGTGCATATAGGTACCAACGATATAGGTAAAAAACGGGATGAGGTCCTACAAGCTGAATTTAGGGAGTTAGGAGTTAAACTAAAAAGTAGGACCTCAAAGGTAGTAATCTCAGGATTGCTACCAGTGCCATGGGCTAGTCAGAGTAGGAATGACAGGATAGCGAGGATGAATACGTGGCTTGAGAGATGGTGCATGAGGGAGGGATTCAAATTCCTGGGACATTGGAACCGGTTCTGGGGGAGGTGGGACCAGTACAAATTGGACGGTCTGCATCTGGGCAGGACTGGAACCAATGTCCTAGGGGGAGTGTTTGCTAGTGCTGTTGGGGAGGGTTTAAACTAATGTGGCAGAGGGATGGGAACCGATGCAGGAAGTCAGTGGGAAGTGAAGTGGTGACAGAAACAAAAGGCAGTAAGGGAGAGTGTACAAAACATGACCGGACAGATGGTCTGAGAAAGCAGGGCAAAGACCAAGGGAAGTCTAGATTAAACTGCATTTATTTCAATGCAAGAAGTCTGATGGGCAAGGCAGATGAACTCAGGGCATGGATGGGCACATGGGACTGGGATGTTATAGCTATTACTGAAACATGGCTAAGGGAGGGGCAGGACTGGCAGCTCAATGTTCCAGGGTACAGATGCTATAGGAAAGATAGAGCAGAAGGTAAGAGAGGAGGGGGACTTGCGTTTTTGATTAGGGAGAACATCACGGCAGTAGTGAGAGAGGATATATCCGAGGGTTCGCCCACGGAGTCTATATGGGTAGAACTGAAAAATAAGAAGGGGAGATCACGTTGATAGGATTGTACTACAGACCCCCAAATAGTCAATGGGAAATTGAGGAGCAAATATGTAAGGAGATTACAGACAGCTGCAAGAAAAATAGGGTGGTAATAGTAGGGGACTTTAACTTTCCCAACATTGACTGGGACAGCCATAGCATTAGGGGCTTGGATGGAGAGAAATTTGTTGAGTGTATTCAGGAGGAATTTCTCATTCAGTATGTGGATGGCCCGACTAGAGAGGGGGCAAAACTTGACCTCCTCTTGGGAAATAAGGAAGGGCAGGTGACAGAAGTGTTAGTGAGGGATCACTTTGGGACCAGTGATCATAATTCCATTAGTTTTAAGATAGCTATGGAGAATGATAGGTCTGGCCCAAAAGTTAAAATTCTAAATTGGGGAAAGGCCAATTTTGATGGTATTAGACAGGAACTTTCAGAAGTTGATTGGGAGAGTCTGTTGGCAGGCAAAGGGACGTCTGGTAAGTGGGAGGCCTTCAAAAGTGTGTTAACCAGGGTTCAGGGTAAGCACATTCCTTATAAAGTGAAGGGCAAGGCTGGTAGAAGTAGGGAACCTTGGATGACTCGGGAGATTGAGGCCCTAGTCAGAAAGAAGAAGGAGGCATATGACATGCATAGGCAGCTGGGATCAAGTGGATCCCTTGAAGAGTATAGAGATTGCCAGAGTAGAGTGAAGAGAGAAATCAGGAGGGCAAAAAGGGGATATGAGATTGCTTTGGCAGATAAGGCAAAGGAGAATCCAAAGAGCTTCTACAAATACATAAAGGGCAAAAGAGTAACTTGGGAGAGAGTAGGGCCACTTAAGGATCAACAAGGTCATCTATGTGCGGAACCACGAGAGATGGGTGAGATCCTAAATGACTATTTCGCATCGGTATTTACGGTTGAGAAAGGCATGGATGTTAGGGAACTTGGGGAAATAAATAGTGATGTCTTGAGGAGTGTACATATTATAGAGAGGGAGGTGCTGGAAGTCTTAACTCGCATCAAGGTAGATAAATCTCCGGGACCTGATGAAATGTATCCCAGGACGTTATGGGAGGTGAGGGAGGAAATTGCGGGTCCCCTAGCAGAGATATTTGAATCATCCACCGCTACAGGTGAGGTGCCTGAAGATTGGAGGGTAGCAAATGTTGTGCCTTTGTTTAAGAAGGGCGGCAGGGAAAAGCCTGGGAACTACAGACTGGTGAGCCTGACATCTGTAGTGGGTAAGTTGTTAGAGGGTATTCTGAGAGACAGGATCTACGGGCATTTGGAGAGGCAGGGACTGATTAGGAACAGTCAGAGGAAAATCATGTCTCACGAATTTGATTGAGTTTTTTGAAGGGGTAACCAAGAAGATAGATGAGGGCTGTGCAGTAAACGTGGTCTACATGGACTTTAGCAAAGCCTTTGACAAGGTACTGCATGGTAGGTTGTTACATAAGGTTAAATCTCACGGGATCCAAGGTGAGGTAGCCAATTGGATACAAAATTGGATTGACGGCAGAAGACAGAGGGTGGTTGTAGAGGGTTGTTTTTCAAACTGGAGGCCTGTGACCAGCGGTGTGCCTCAGGGATCGGTGCTGGGTCCGCTGTTATTTGTTATTTATATTAATGATTTGGATGAGAATTTAGGAGGCATGGTTAGTAAGTTTGCAGATGACACCAAGATTGGTGGCATTGTGGACAGTGAAGAAGGTTATCTAGGATTGCAACAGGATCTTGATAAATTGGGCCAGTGGGCCGATGAATGGCAGATGGAGTTTAATTTAGATAAATGTGAGGTGATGCATTTTGGTAGATCAAATCGGGCCAGGATCTACTCCGTTAATGGTAGGGCGTTGGGGAGGGTTATAGAACAAAGAGATCTAGGAGTACAGGTTCATAGCTCCTTGAAAGTGGAGTCACAGGTGGATAGGGTGGTGAAGAAGGCATTCGGCATGCTTGGTTTCATTGGTCAGAACATTGAATACAGGAGTTGGGATGTCTTGTTGAAGTTGTACAAGACATTAGTAAGGCCACACTTGGAATACTGTGTACAGTTCTGGTCACCCTATTATAGAAAGGATATTATTAAACTAGAAAGAGTGCAGAAAAGATTTACTAGGATGCTACCGGGACTTGATGGTTTGACTTATAGGGAGAGGTTGGATCGGCTGAGACTTTTTTCCCTGGAGAGTAGGAGGTTTCGGGGTGATCTTATAGAAGTCTATAAAATAATGAGGGGCATAGATAAGGTCGATAGTCAAAATCTTTTCCCAAAGGTAGGGGAGTCTATAACGAGGGGGCATAGATTTAAGATGAGAGGGGAGACATACAAAAGGGTCCAGAGGGGCAATTTTTTCACTCAAAGGGTGGTGAGTGTCTGGAATGAGCTGCCAGAGGCAGCAGTAGAGGCGGGTACAATTTTGTCTTTTAAAAAGCATTTGGACAGTTACATGGGTAAGATGGGTATAGAGGGATATGGGGCAAGTGCATATCCCTCTATACCCATGTCGCCCAGCTTAGTGGTATAAACTGGGCGACATGGACATGTTGGGCCGAAGGGCCTGTTTCCATGTTGTAAACTTCTCTGATTCTATTCTATAAAATTTCATCTCAGATTCTGACTGAATCAAGGAGCCGAGGACATACAAGTCTATTTGTCCGTCAGTCAACTAGCCTATCCTCAATTACTTGAGTCCACTCGTACTGTTTAAATCCATTTCATCTGATATTACCACGTAGTTTTTGGCATCTTTTGCAGCTTTTATAAATAGCTGTCCAAACTTAAGCTGAAGGGGAGGTACGAGTTGACATCAACACAAGCTTGCGAGCAAATCCAGACAGCCGCCCTACTATCCTCATCTATTATTACTGTTTGGCTAATCTAAATATGAAAAATGAAAAATAGAGACTGCAATCATGACATGAAAGGGCATCCATTGGCAGAGCTATAAAGTATTTAGGAACGATCGTAACTCATTCCCTGAAAGCACCAAGGCAGAGTGAAGCCGTGATCAATATGGCAAATGGCAGGTTGCATCTAGCGACGACTGCATTATGAGTCAGAACAGGTTCTTTTGACATTATAAAGAATAATGCTCAGAGCAGTTCTGCAGAATAGCATGCACTTTTGATCAAACTACCTCGAAAAATGATAGAGACGTATTAGAAATAGTTCAGAGAAGAGTAACCAGGGGGTGATTTCAAACCTTAGATAATATGAAATCTAAAGAAAGCCTTCAGCCAATAAATTTGTTTCGGTAAAAAACACTTCGGAGAGACATGATGCAGGTCTTCAACATAATGCAAAGTGTAGATGGGAGGGGACTGAGTGGGGGCCGGCAACGGACCTCGGCACTGGGAGCACTCCTGCTCATCCTGGCTCCACATTTAGTGAAGAATTTCTTTTTTAAAAACTTATCCTTTTGGTGGCGGCTTCCAATGGTCCCTTTAAGGACTGCTGGTTAGGCCGCGTGTCGACTTGGTTGTTCTAAATGCAGCCTGCCGCTGGCTGCGTCAGGGCAGCCCAATTTCAGGAAGGAGTCCTGAAACAGGTGGTAGATCCCCTATTTGCATGTGAAGAGCCCAACTCCTGTTTCAGGCATGGACCCTGGAAGCCTATACTTCAGTCTTTACCAATATGGTGGGCAGCGCACTTCTGGTCCCATATTGGGTGAATTTCTAGGCTGGAACGTCCATGATAAAATAAATCCACTTGAACACTCGGCCCTCAAGGAGAGGGGGAGGCTACTTATAAGCTTCTGTTATATTAAAGTGCACCGTCAGTTATTTGAGATTGACTAGAATTTACGCTTATAGAGAACATTAGTGGTGAGTTAAATACTTGCATGTAAAGCCCTTTCTTTTTGGGGTAAATGTTCCAATTTAGTGCTCCTGACACAGAGTTTTACATGATGGGAATAAATATTAAGAATGTGGGCATGGAGGTAAGCATGACCAATTCGTGGCTTACATGATTTTGCATCCATTACGTCCACTGGTCAGAAAATGACCGGAGTCGTGAATAGGATGCAATAGTTTTCCTATTGTGTATGTATCCCTCAGCATAGGTTTCAAAGTCAGTTCTCTGGCTTTTCACCCCAAAATGGCTCCTCCATAGGGCCCAGGAATTTCAACACAGCACTTTCAGTTCAAATGTGCTCTGGGGAACTTACACGGAGATGAGTCTGCTGGCCAACACTGAATATCCCAGCAATTTGGATCAATAAAAGTAATTTCTGATCTGCTTCAGTTTTTAAGTAGTCTTCATGTTACAGTAAAACATCATGAGGATGAATTTCAAAAAGTAAAATAATCCATTCCAATCTACATTGACATGCTATAAAAATAAGTGCTGTCCTCTGCAAAAACGTGGGTGAAAATACTTCTGGGATATATGCTAGTCATAATGACCATGTATGGATTCCACTTGAAGTTCTGAAAGTGCCAGGGAGCAAGGAGCTCTTTCTTGGAAACTCAAAACAGACACCCCGCGCATACGGCCAGACTGACCAAGTCGAAGGTAAAAATGGGTCAACTTGGGATGTGATTCGAAGCTATCAAGCATTCTCTTTCATCTGATCTGGCAGCAAAAGCCCCACATTAGGAAATTACCCAGCCCTGCAAGACCACCCTGCGCAAGTAGGTCCCTTGAAGTTTCTCTGGTCCAGCTAGACCCGAGGAAGGCCACCAAATTTACCTGCCACCTCCCCCTCCCTCCCTCCCAGCACGCAATTAACCTTAATGTGCCCAACTATTCTCCTGTATATATGTATTTTCTTCTCTGAAATAAATTTTAGTGTTGACTAGTGGACATGGCGATCGGTCGACCTTCCTCCCTCTATTTTTTGGTTGCTGATTTAGGAACTTCTGTATAAAAGTCTGTTCAGTGTTTATCATCGCTATGTTTTCTGGTTTTTCAAGCATCAATCGAAATAATGTCTTGCCTTCACAATGTTTTTCTCCTGCTTATTCTCTTCTACCTCTGCACTGCTCAGTTTTCTCTGTATTATATATTTATCAGCACTTCATCTCCCCTTTTCTTATTAAATTATTTTGTGACAGTGCTTCAGTATGAATTAAAATTTTGTGTCTTTATGAACGCAGTCAGTGTCTTATTCTGTGTAATCATTTGTTGACGGTACATCTCGAAGTAGATATACAGACAGTACCTTTTTGTTCTTTTGAACGCTTCCAATTGTTCCAGCTACTGCTGCAGTCCGTGTTGTCTGCCAGCCACCATCGGATTTTGCATTGGGATGGGGGTATTTTGTGTTGGAATGGGGGCGGGGTGTGGTTGGGAGGTGGAGGAAGGTGAGCTGCATCGTGATTGCATCTGTGGAATTCCTCGGCTTTCTTCAAAATCAGTATGAATAAAATAAAAAAGAACTGGGCTAAACGGGTGAAAACACCAGAGAATAAAATGTAGATGGAGTGATGGATTCTGACATGAATGAATGATGTGATTTGTTTTGCAGTAATCTGCCTGAGGGACTTGCTGCTTCTGATGAGACAGAGGAAAGAAGAGCACCAGAAGTATAAACTAGAGAGAAGCATTGGCCCCGATAACCTGTGGGGCAACACATCTTGATGTAGCTGCCAAGATGCAGCCATCCTGGACCTCCGCTGCTGACCCTGCTAAAGTTCATGAGATCAGGGGGAAATCCATGATTTAAATGCCTCCAGAAGGCATGGGGTTTATTTAGGGCATCTCCCCCACCAAAGAGGCCAGAAGGTCCTGTGGAAAAGGGGCGGGGATGCTGGGTCCTGGAAGAAACCTGTTGGTGACCCGCCCCCAGCCCTAAAAGTTAAAAAGCAACTTCAGTGCCAGATGTTCAAGAGCTCAAGCCTCAATCCCAGCCTGGACGCCTAGGTCAGCCCCACATCTGCTGAAGGGTCGACTGGTATATCTCCTCTAACCAGGGGTTGTGGTCCACCCACTGGATGTTGGAGGACCTGACCGGGGTGCCTGTATCAACACTGGGTCCCAAAGCCATGGGATGTTCCCTGCTCCCACTTACATCAATGGCCTTGTCAGGGGCCGGCAGATGCTCCAGCTTCACAAAGATGTCTTGGATATCTTGGGCGCGAAATCAGGGCTCAGCATATCCAAATAAAAGCCTAGTTTCTGGCAGACTCCTGCTGAAATTATATTAGGAGTCCGCAGGAACGGCCACAGGTTTTTAGGGCCTTTGTGCAAAGCCATTTGGGCTGATTTTCCTGTCTTTGCTAATTTTACTTTAGAAGTAGATGTGAATAGTAAGCAATGCAACGTTGGCAGAAATTCTAATGGATTAATGTTAAGGTCACTAATGAAAAACGTATGCAGAGTTTCACAGCTGCATGCTATAATCGAAAACTGAGTATTTTACTGCAGATCAGAGCTAAGGTTTGAAGGGGAAGATTTCAAAGTATCATTATAGCAGTGATGGAAGTGAATAGTACATGGAGTCTCATGTGGGTGACTTCCTTAGGTTTTGCCACTTGTTTCATGCTGTTTCCTCCTGGTAGGTACCAGTTATCCCTTTAAAATAAAAGCAGTGGGGAATGAGGTAGGATGATTTGCTTCCTGCAGTTTTTTCTGTTTACCATCATAGGAGATATAATGCAATATGTTCAACCCTGCTATTTTATTTTCTAATACTTCACTTGCTACATCCCTGCTAACATTTCCTGCATCACTGCACCATTCAGTACATAAATCTTAACACAGCTACTACTTTCCTTCGTGTCTATATATGTTGTGCGATTGCTATTTTACAGCAATGTGCATGCCTTACTTTTGTGGCCTTCTTTAAGTCACTGCAACTTTCACTCAGATCCTCCAAATTGTTTACACCAAGTCCACTCTCTTCGTGACATTTTTCCATGTTTGTTACCGTTGTTCCAAATTTTGGGGGTGGTGCTGGGGGGCACTGTGGAACCTGCTACCTTTTCTCCATAACACAGGTCGACGGCATGTGGTACAGCCTAGTCAGTCATGTTGATTTTTCAAACTCTATATGAAGTCCAAAGCTGCGCATTCCACAGCTGGACGAATAAACTTTTGTCCATATTTGTACAAGTCAAATGACTTATTGGCTGCTTGGGAGGCCTCATAGGATCATTATTGCAGTACACCATGACTAGTTGCTTTATTTATTTCATTTCTCCTAACAACACGGCATTCTCAGGAATGGACTGTTTCAAAGCCATGCATTCCTGTCACAAATAATGTAAAAAAAACGGCATTCCCATTCACAAATTAATATTAAAAAGTCATTTTCCCCATTTTTTTTATTCATTCATGGGATGTGGGCATCCCTGGCAAGGCCAGCATTTATTGCCCATCTCATTTAGCAGAACACGAGGAAAGTATGGCCTTAATGTTTTAAGTCGCTGAAACAAATCCCTTCTTCCCTGTAACTCACATCATTGACTCATTCTGGGATTCACTGTGTATTCACAATGTAGACTATTTTTTTTATCAGCGTAGATTTGTTCAGTTTAGACTATTTTCAATTTCCCTTTAGGAAAACACAAACAAAAATGTTTTTTGGTGTGTTGGAATAACTTATGTTTCTTAATTCCCGTAAGACAGCTATCTGTTTTCTGTCTTGTTAACAGATTCAATAGTAACTTTCAAAAGGGAATTGGATATATACCTGAAAAGGAAACATTTTCAGGGCTAAGGGGAACAAGCAGGGGAGTGGAACTAGTTGAATAGTTCTTTCAAAGAGGCAGCACAGGCACAAACAATGAGCCGAATGGCCTCCTTCTGTGCTGTATGATTCTATGATTTTAACAGGAGGCAACCTCTAATAAATGCCAAAGGAGGGGGAATTTGTTAGATGAATTACACCCAGGTACACCTCCTCCTAACAGTTGGCTCAAAGGTTGTCTCCAGTTCCCTTGGCAGGGTCATGATGTACTGGAATGTCACAATCAGGGGAGAAAATACATTCAAAGGTAGGAGAAAACAGCTCCAATGATGGTTCAGCTGTAAACGTTACCACCCAGTAGAACTGAACCATACAGATTTGGAGGGTCTCAGGTTTGATTTCTCTGCTCAGGTAGATGATTGCCACCAAACCAGTAGTTGAGGCACGACAATTGACTACATTGTCCCTAGCCGAGGGAAGGGGAAAAATTCAGCCAGAGTTCAAGTTCTTGCGAAAAAGAATAACTTCTTGACATCAGCTGATGACAGAACTGAACTTGATTGTAATATCACTAACAGGTGAATAGCTTTCCAATGTCGAAGCTCACACATGAAGAGTGGATTGGCAATCAGGCATTGCCTGTGGAACCCCAGCCAAGCATGATCATCATCTTTAGATGAGGGGAGAAAACCAGAGGTGAAAAAATGCCAACAAAAGGACCAATTCTGGAAACACCACCATCATTACTAGGACTGCGGTAGTTCGAGAAGGCCAACTACCATGACCTCAGGGCAACTTGGGATTGAAAATAAATACAGCCTTGCCAGCATCACCCACACTGTGAGGGCAAATGGAAAAAAAGTATTACATAAGAACATGAGAAATAGAAGTAGGAGTAGGCCAAACTCGAACCTGTTCCACCATTTAATAAGATCATGGCTGATCTTCTACCTCAACTTCACTTTTCCGCTCTATCCCCATATCCCTTGATTGCCTTAGTGTCCAAATTTCCATCAATCTCAGTCTTGAATATGCTCAACGACTGAGCATCCACAGCCCTCTGGGATAGAGAATTCCAAAGATTCACAACCCCCTGAGCAAAGAAATTCTTCCTCATCTCGGTCCTAAATGGCCGACCCCTTTCTTGAGACTATGACCTCAAGTTCTAGATTCTCCAGCCAGGGGAGACATCCTCACAGCATTCATCCTGTCAAGCCCTCTAAGAAATTTGTACGTTTCAATGAGATCACCTCTCATGCTTCGAAACTGCAGAAAATACTTCTAATGTGAAGCAGCCCTCGTCTTTTTTAATGACCTGTTTTTGTATGGTTCCAAAAAACACACTCATCTAAGTCAGTGTGATAGTACTGTGGAATCATCAGGAACTCTACACATTTTACCAAATGAAAGTCATTTGTTCAATTTATAACTATTGAGCTATATCATCCTATTGCTCATATCTCGACAACTTCAGTGCACCGTGACACGATGATTTAATCATCCTTCATGAAGTTATATTTCTTTAAAATCTTACTATTTGTAATCAGTTTAGGTAAGAGTTAAGACCGCACCATCAGCAGAAATATTCTCATTGACAAGTCACCAAAAATCACTCTTAAATACCCCAAGGGTAAAATATTAGGTGGGTGCTCCAAATCTGAGATCTAATTAAATGTCACATTCTATATAATGCATGACTGAACCTTGTCATTATTTTAATCTTTGTTTGAGAAATTACATTGAGAATATCAGTTCAGGTACCATCTCTCCTTCTCCCATCGGTGTCTCATTTGCATTACAATAATTCCACTAATTAAAGGAGGCGCACTGAGGTTGCTGGATACAGATATTTCTTACGATGCAGACAAATAATATGGTGATTTATTTTAATTCAATTTTTTCTGAAAATCCTGATTTACATCACTGAGTTGCTCATCCTGATTTTATACCAGTAGAATAAACATGTAGAAATTTAATTTGGCTGCACATTGGAACTCTGTTATGCCTCTTTGTACTAAACGGACCCAGCGTAAGTGAAGTTTATTACATGAATCGTCCTTCAGTCACACAAGCCTGATTATACTGTCCACATGCAGACTGGTGCTTAAATGTTTTCCAAAGCTCAAGCACGGGTGTATGTGCTGCATTATGCATTGCTTGTGTGTCTGTGCATGGGTCAAATGGCTTGAGGGGTCAGCTTAATATAACCAGCTATAGAGCATCAGTGAGACACACCATGATGTTCCTTTGATTCTGGGGCCTTGTGTCAATTCCAGTTGTTATTCTGGAGCCAACATAACATTATTTCAAGAGACCTTTACCTCAAAAAAGAAATCGATGGAAGTGGCTCCAAAGCGAAGTGAGACTAAGTTTTTGAGGTAATTGGCAAAAGAACCAGAGGAGCGATGAGGAGAAATTATTTTTACGCTGCGAGTTGTTATGATCTAAAATGCACTGCCTGAAAGGGTGGTGGAAGCAGATTCGATAGTAACTTTCAAACTGGAATTGGATAAATACTTGAAAAGGAAAAACTTGCAGAGCTATGGGGAAAGAGAAGGGGAGTGAGACTAATTGGCTAGCTCTTTGAAAGAGCCGGCACAGGCACAATGGGTCGAATGGCCTCCTTCTGTGATGTATCATTCTATGATTCTATAATGGGCCAATTCTCTGATTTTCACTCCAAATTTGCACAACTATGGGCTCAAACCCAATACAAAAATCAGGAGTACAAATCATGTGTTAGTCTGTATTCTAATTCTTAAAATCACTGGGTGGGGATTGCTGTTCATGAGCAACATCAAAAATAGATTATGAGCCAGTAATTACACAAATGATTTGAACAGGAGAAGAAAAGACAAATGAAAATGATAAAACTGAAAAAAAAACAGCTCGGCATCTGCTGCTATTTAACAGATTACTTCTGGGTTTTTTTCGGAAGACTCTGCCTATAATAGCAGTGAAACATCAAGTTTTAACCTTTTCACTCTCAGTCTTATTACTGGCTTGTCATTTTCATTTCCCTTTCAGATAATCCCTTAACTAACAGGATATGAAAGGCGTTTTTTGATGCATCTTAAACTCTTAATTTGCTCCATAAAATCTTTCCAGACTTTTGTGGCAATAAATGGCATAAAACGAAGGTTAGCCCAGAAGTCACTTTTTAAGATTGTGCATCTGAAGCACAGATGATGCAGAGATGCATGACGGGAGTCCGTACTTTACTGGAAAATAAAGCCCTGAATGAAGTCAGCTACGTGATACATCGTGACTACGTCCACATCGTCCACTACATGGACTCACCATGCTCAGGCAGTGTGCAGGACCGACTCATTGGCAGTGAATCTGATTGAAACCATACATAGATTTTCAATCAGGGTTTTTAAAAAAAAGTTTAAAGCATAATGGTTATCTCTGTGAGGATTTACCTAGGTAAGTGCAGATCACATGGCAGTTGATGGATTCAGTTCAGAGAGGAGGCAGCTGAAATGCACATCATGGGGCAATAGGTAATACTCGGAAAAATCTCCCTCTTTTTCCTAATAATCTTAAAGAAATCAATACTGCAGAAAGGACAATGTGGAGGAAGACGGTTTAAAACATCATTACAGTCATTTAATAGGTTGCATGATACTCTGAATGTTTTAAAAAGTCAGAATGAATAACAAATAAATCATTGATGCTCAATTCAATATGTGTGGAATTAAATTTAAATCTTATAAATTGAAATGTTATGAGGCACACAAGCAGTAATATTCTTCTGTGACATGCAATAAAGTAAATCCTGATATCACTGAATGTTCAAATCATGATTTGATCAAGGGTGCGAGTTGCAATTAATGTGTGCCTTAACAGTAATGTTAAGTTTCTAAATACAACATTTTGTAGAGTGTGCTTGAAGGCAGTATTATCTCTGGGTTGGAACAATGTTTATAAATTGCTTGTGCTTTGATCTTGCAGTTCATGAGTTCATCTTGAACCCCTCAAAATATTCCCACAGACTGTGTAATCCGAGACATCGACATTTACAGTTGGGAGACTCTCAAAGTGTTATAAAGACATCTGGTGGCAGCTAAATAATACTGCAACAATTTATCAATCCTTGTGGACCTGGAATTGTGCTTCTGGTACGTTCCCAGCACAGGGGCATTTTGCACAGTGAAGTTTGCACTGCGGACACCTCTTCATTGGGAGTGCAAAGGTCAAGAAAGCACTGAATTTCCTACGCAAAGGCTCAAAAACGCATCTATAGCAGCTTAAAGCTATATCTACATTGCCTGTTGTGGTGGAAAAGACTTCTTTTGATTCCATAATTTCAGTAATTGATCCGAAAAAACAGTCCAACAATTCCCAGGGAAGAGGCACGGCAGCTTCGTTCAATGAGAGATCCCAGGAGGTAATATTGAGAGGGGCCTTTCCATTATTTTTGTTATCAGGGGAACCCTCCTCAGCAAAACGCAGTCAGGACTACATGAAAAGAAATGACACATCAGGACAATGAAATCTCTGCAGTTAAAAGGGCAGCCTCCCAGATAGGAAGAATCCAGTACCAACAAGTGTTTGCATCGGTCTGCATTAAATCAATGGTTATCGATATAAGTCAGGGGCATGTTGCTGATCAAGGGGTGGTGATGAGGCCACCAGTTGTGCTGCTTTTTCTGGCTCATCGATCTCCCATCCACTGTTTCTGCTGCTCCATTTCCTCCTCATCTTCCACCTCGGCGGAGCCAGTGGAATCCCGAAAGGAATGTCCATGGCATGGGTCAAGTTGTTTGGCTAGGTAAGGTAGTTGGATGTTTTGGAGTGGGGAAAGTCAAGTTTCTAAACAAATGTGAATGACGGATGTGCCCCATTCCACAGTAAACAGAAATTCCAAGATTTTCAAATGTCACAAGAACAGGCAGAACACAGAATAAGTAACAAGTTCAGCAAAGTGAGGTCCAAAAGCAATGAGTACACTGTTCGGAGTTTTCGGCACTGCCAGCTCTTGGCCTCTGCTCCAGCCTTTTTATTGTGCACCAGAATGACATTGCTCCGGATGGCACAAAGGAACAATTTCTGCAGGAGTTACTCAGGGCAGTGTCCGAGGCTCAACCATCTTCAGCTGCTTCATCAATGACATTCCCTCCATCATAAGATCAGAAATAGGGATGTTCACTGCTTCATTATCTGAGGGGTCACAACCCCTCAGATAATGAAGCAGTCTGTGCCCGCATGCAGGAAAACCTGGACAACATTCAGCCTTGGGCTGTAAAGTGGCAAGCACCATTCGCTCCAGACAAGTGCCAGGCAATGACCATCTCCAACAAGAGAGAGTCTAACCATGTCCCCTTGACATTCAACGGCATTACCATCGCTGAATCCCCCACCATCAACATCCTGGGGGTCACCATTGATCAGAAACTTTACTGGACTTGCCACATAAATACTGTGGCTACAAGAGCAGGTCAGAGGCTGGGTATTCTGCAGCGAGTGACTCACCCCCTGACTCCCCAAAGCCTTTCCACCACCAACAAGGCACAAGTCAGGAGTGTGATGGAATACTCTCCACTTGCCTGGATGAGTGCAGCTCCAACACACTCAAGAAGCTCGACACCATCCAGGACAAAGCAGCCTGCTTGATTGGCACCCCATCCACCACCCTAAACATTCACTCCCTTCACCACCGGAACTGAAGTGTGTACCATCCACAGGATGCACCGCAGCAACTCGCCAAGGCTTCTTCGGCAGCACCTCCCAAACCCGTGATCTCTACCACCGAGAAGGTCAAGAGAAGCAGGTACATGGGAACAACACCACCTGCACGTTCTCCTCCAAGTCACACATCTTTCCGACTTGGAAATATATCGTCGTTCCTTCATTGTCATTGGGTTAAAATTCTGGAACTCCCTTCCTAACAGCACTGTGGGAGAACTTTCACCACATGGACTGTAGCGGTTCAAGAAGGCGGCTCACTACCACCTTCTCAAGGGCAATTAGGGATGGGCAATAAATGCTGGCCTTGCCAGTGATGCCCACATCTCATGAATGAACAAAAAAAAATTTCCAGCACACCTCAGAATGACTTAAATACACACGATCGCAAGGCTTGCACCACGGAGCACAACATGCCTCTTTTGCCCTCCGGCAAGGTAGTCCAATTTTTCGCAAGTAGTGTCTGCAAAGTGCACGGCCACATGATGTAAATGTTTCCCTGCATCATACACAGGTAGAACTATGCTTCCAGGCACTCTCGGCCAAAGTATTAAAACAATCACGTCTTAAGCCATTTTAAAGGATTGAAACAGCACGGAATTTGCTGAGAAAATAATGGCCTGTGAACAACGTACATCGTTATCAATGTGCAAATCGGCTAGCAACTTATGGTGAGGAAGAGATATTCCGTGAATTGTGAATCACCACAAGTTGCTGGACGATTAGCTCCGCTCCGCCATTAGCTTCGCAAAAACAGCATCTCGCCCTTCACCTCCCCGTGAATTTCATGAAGTTGCTGCATTTGCACATTAATTGCCCATTAAACTCACCGCAGAAAGTTAGGTCTAATAATTAATAGTGTAAGCACCCTTTTAACCTCTCTCGCCCAGAAAATGAACAATTAAAAGTGTGGTGTCTCATACCATTATGTTGTGAATTGTTGTTGAAGATTTTGAAAATGTCAAATTCAACTCTATGGGCAAAAAATATTTGAATTGAAGGGCATTGGGAAACATCTAACTAACCGGGCACACTGCGAGATGTCCTGCTCCAGCAAATCCCGGCCCATTGGAAATCCAGAGTGCTGCATTTTTCTCCACAAGAGGCTCTCAGTGTGCT
Source organism: Heptranchias perlo (assembly GCF_035084215.1). NCBI lineage: Eukaryota > Metazoa > Chordata > Chondrichthyes > Hexanchiformes > Hexanchidae > Heptranchias > Heptranchias perlo. Next base: position 19,675,673 of record NC_090328.1, on the reverse strand, counting down.
GTGCACATATATAAGCTCCTCCTTGTGGCAATAGCTGGTACTGTAAGATTTCAATTTACTCCACAGATCCTGAGATTCATATTTTCTGAAATTAATGGTCATTTTGCAGCACCACAGATATAAGAGTCTCTACTTTTTCTTCTCTCTCTCTCAAACACGCATTAGTTTTCACTCCCTGCACTTCCTTAACAGTGCAGCAGCATTAAATAATGATTTCCCAATTTCAGGCATCATAATTTATGGTTATAAAAGCGGTCGCAAATCTGCTTAGCATTTTCTGAATACCACAGCACGAGTCCACAAGGTGCGATGATTATAGTACAGTAGTACTTCGTGCTTTGTAAAATGAGAGCTAATTACCGGGTTTTGTTGACTATCATTTTGACCGTGATAAAAAGGAATCTGATCAAACCAATTAAAAATGTGAGAAAGTGTTCAAGCTTAATATCCTTCTCCCGGTCTAAATATGATCACGGTGTACAGCAAATTATCAGCAACCTCGGCATTGCTCATCAGATGCTTTGTTGCTTGTGGATTATACAATGGGATTATCATTGATCAATTCTGCACTCCTTGCTCACCCACAAGCATACTGTCTTTAAGATGAAAGTACAACAGAAAGCAGTTAATGTTGCAGCCAGGATAGCTGAACAGACTCAGAGCAACAGCTGTGTCAGCTTTCTCTGCACTGGCTGCAGCTTCAACTCTCCCTTGAGATTTTACTTATTTTGTCAACACTAATTAAAATAAAAGATTTAACGCTGATCATGTTTGGTCCAAAATGTAGTGTCGTTTTAAAAAAAAGGGCAAATGGATTGAAGTTACTGTTTGCTTTCTTGATCTTTACAAGACGATGACCAAATCAGGGAGAATGCTCGTGGTTTGATTTACTGGAAGAATTATTATGGGGTGAGAAGTACTATTTATTTTAGTAATTGGGAGTTTTAAAATTATTATTGAAAGCTGCAATTGTTCCAACATCATTTTTAAACCTTGTTTGACATTACAGGCTGTGAAATGCTTGGAAGTGAATCACATTGATGGCAAATAGACACTTTAATTGAGACCATCTTGTAGTTCATTTACAACAACAAGTACAACTTGCACTAATATATATAGTGCCTTTAACGTAGTAAAAACATCCCAAGGTGCTTCACAGGAGCATAATCAGACAAAATTTGACACTGAGCCCTGTAAAGAGATATTGATAGATTCGGTGAATGGGCAAAACTGTGGCAAATGGAATTCAATGTAGACAAATGTGAGGTCATCCACTTTGGATCAAAAAAGGATAGAACAGGGTACTTTCTAAATGGTAAAAAGTTAAAAACAGTGGATGTCCAAAGGGACTTAGGGGTACAGGTACATAGATCATTGAAGTGTCATGAGCAGCTGCAGAAAATAATCAATAAGGCTAATGAAATGCTGGCCTTTACATCTAGAGGACTAGAATACAAGGGGGCAGAAATTATGCTGCAGCTATACAAAACCCTGGTTAGACCTGGAGTACTGTGAGCAGTTCTGGGCACCGCACCTTTGGAAGGACATATTGGCCTTGGAGGGAGTGCAGCGAAGGCTTCCAAGAATGATACCCGGACTTCAAGGGTTAAGTTACGAGGAGAGATTAAACAAATTGGGGTTGCATTCTCTAGAGTTTCGAAAGTTACGGGGTGATCTGATCGAAGTTTATAAGATATTAAGGGGAACGGATAGGGTGGTTGGGGATTCTAGGAGTCGGGGGCACAGTCTAAAAATTAGAGCCAGACCTTTCAGGAGCGAGATGAGAAAACATTTCTACACACAAAGGGTGGTAGAAGTTTGGAACTCTCTTCCGCAAACGGCAATTGATACTAGCTCAATTGCTAAATTTAAATCTGAGATAGATAGCTTTTTGGCAACCAAAGGTATTAAGGGATATGGGCCAAAGGCAGGTATATGGAGTTAGATCACAGATCAGCCATGATCTTATCAAATGGTGGAGCAGGCACGAGGGGCTGAATGGCCTACTCCTGTTCCTATGTTCCTATAAAGAGGTATTAGGAGAGGCAACCAAAAGCTTGGTCAAAGAGGTAGGTTTTAAGAAGCAACTTAAAGTGGGAGAGAGAGGTGGAAGCTGAAGGCACAGCTGCCAATGATGGAATGATGATAATTGGGGATGCGCAAAAGACCAGAATTGGAGGAGCGCAGAGATCTCGGAAGGTTGTGGGGCTGGAGGAGGTGACAGAGATAGGGAGGGGCGAGGCCATGGAGGAATTTGAAAACAAGGGTGAGAATTTTAAAATCGAGGCTTTGCTCGACTGAGAGCCAATGTAGGTCAGCGAGCACACCGGTGATGGGTGATCGAGGGTTGGTGAGAGTTAGGATACAGGCAGCTGAGTTTTGGATGAGCTCAAGTTTACAGCAGGTAGAAGGTGGGAGACTTATTTTACAATAAAATAATTTTTGTCATAATTGCGCTTCCGAAGGAAGATTATTCTAAAACTATTGCTGAGATTGGGGGATCGGCACAATAAGGCATCTCATGTAGGATTGGTGAGCTCTCTTACTAAAGTCTTGGAGTGTACATCAATCAGGAATTTCCTCAGAGTTGCTCCTGATCCACCATCGTAGAAGTGTGGAACTCTCCCACAAAAAGCAGTAGCCGCTAGCTCAATTAATAATTTTAAATCTGCCATCGATAGATTTTTGCTAGCCGAGGGTATTAAGGGATGAGGCAGATAAATGGAGTTGAGATATATATCAGCTCTGATCTCACTGAATGGCAGAACAGATTCGCGGGGCTGAATGGCCTACTCCTGTTCCTATGTTCACCAGAAGTGCAGCGGAAACCTCAGACAATTGTCAGGACTTTCTGAGGAACTGATTATTTAGATGGAACCTCGGTTATAAGAGCAGCTGACACCAAAATTTAATGTATTTTGTTTTGTTTCACTGTTGAATATACCACACCAAGATTAGCTTGAACCTGTATCAGTAATTTTTATTTGGAGGAGTACTAGGCTCGTAAAATTTGCTCAATTTATGGTACAGTCACAAAAATATTTTTGTGTCGTTGTGCTGTTTCCATGTAGCATCAATGGGGCATAACTATGGAGCGAAATCATCAAACCGACAGTGCATTCCATTCAGGCAGTCTGCAGTAAAAACAGGGAACTTCATTTTGAAACTTTTTAGTGTTAGCCAAGAATTGATTGCAAGGTTGACCCTTTGCTGACATTAAATGTTAAACTTCACTTGGACTCTGCTGAATTTCTTGGACAGCATGCAAAGACCAGGAAGCAGTGTGCAGCCAGCAGCAGAGCTGTGTTATGTCAAATTGGCACCTGACACATAACAGGGCAAAGAATAAAAATGCACATATATACCAAATCCCTAGCAACTTACAGTCAAGAGGTTCAAGATTTTCACATAAAAGGTACCAAAAATCACCTGCTTTATATGGCATTAATCGCTTTGTGAAGCTTCACACAGTTGTTAAACCTGCATTCAGAAATTACTAACCTGAGCTCCCTCCTGACTCTGTTCTGAATTAATATGTTTTCCTCTCCAGCTTTGTGTTTATAACTTCCTTTCCCTGTCATTATGGTAGACTTATTGGAAAGAATTTTTATTGGTAGTAAATTTGCTGACACTGAATTTGGTACAAGGAGGCACTTCCAGTCAGACTTAATGCCCAGTATTAAGAGCTGCCATCGAATGACTTGTTGATAGCCAACTAAAGCAATAATAAAGGGTAAGACAACACAAAATTACATAGAATTACACAGAACTTACAGCACATAAACAGGCTATTTGGCTTAACTGGTCTATGCTGGTGTATATCCTCCACACGAGCCTCCTCCCACCCCTCTTCATCTAACCCTATCAGCATATCCTTCTATTCCTTTCTCCCTCATTTATCTAGCTTCTCCTTAAATGTATCTATGCTATTTGCTTCAACTCCTCTTTGTGGTAGCAAGTTCCACATTCTTACCATTCTCTGGGTAAAGAAGTTTCTTCTGAATTCCCTATTGGATTTATTTAGTGACTATCTTATATTTATGGCCCCTAGTTTTGGTCTCCCCCACAAGTGGAAACATCTTCTCTACATCTACCCTATCAGACCCCTTCATAATCTTTAAGACCTCTATCAGGTCACCCCTCAGCCTTCTCTTTTTCTTTTCTAGAGAAAAAAGCCCCAGCCTGCTCAGTTAATTGCTGTACTATTTTTCAACCTTGAACCTAGTATTAAATACTGAGAGAATGGAGACTTATTTTAACTGTATTTAACTATTCCCAGATTATAAGAATGTTCACAGTCAAATTTCTCACAGGTGAGCTCTGTATTTCACTGTAATTTGTTCCCAGTGCAAGAAAGAGATGCCAATCAATGATGACCACGGCACTAAGACCCTGTGAACACCTGGTGCTACCGCTCAAACTACTAGATGGTAAGATTGACATCTGGGAGTAGAGTGCAACATCGGGCAGAGCAGTAGGGCTTGTGAATGAAGCACGTTAAAAGAAAACAGGAATACTATGAGAGAGTACACAGGTTCACCAAAGTTGGAGCAGCTGCATGTGGGAGGCTTGGAGTAAGAAGCTGGGATTTAGTTTGTGTTGGGACCAGGAGAGCATGGCTGCTCAAAAATGGCAGTCATTGGGTAATGGACAACTTTTAGCAACCAATGTCAGCTTAAATTCTTCCAGATCAAGCACAGCACAGGCCCGATACAAGGTAGAGTTCCCTTTACTCCAGCCCAACAATGTACTTTGCAACTTTTTCTTCCTAAAGTTTTCTCCTTCCTCTCTCTAGAAGGCACTGCTTCATTCTGTGGTACAGTTCAATGCTGACAACTTTCCGGTACCTGACCTGAGTGGCTGTTCTTCAAGTGCAAACCTTGACAATGAGTGTTGACAGGCTATTTGGCAAGAGGGGGCCTCACAGGTGAATATAATCGCAGGGTAATGATATGAATACTGGAGAGAGGCAATATTGACACCTGTTGGAATGGAGCCCAATTGAGTGAATTGAAACAAAATGAATGCTTTTCAACAACAAAAAAATTCCCCCAGGATAGTTACCTTGAATAGGGAGCAGCCTCCACAAGAAACCTCCACAACATGGCTCAACACAGTTCAACAAACAACGGGGGGTGGGCATTTTCACCTCCGCCGCTTCGTCAGTCAACAGTCAATTGGTGGAGGAAGATTGCTCATCTACCATAGAGCCCACTGATGTTAAGTTTCCATTGGAAACGAAAATCAGGCGAGTTCTGTATCAGATGGGCAATCCACTCGACCATCTTACTGCCCAATGTTTTTTTTTCATTCGTTCATGGGATGTGGGCGTCGCTGGCGAGGCTCGCATTTATTGCCCATCCCTAATTGCCCTCGAGAAGGTGGTGGTGAGCCGCCTTCTTGAACCGCTGCAGTCCGTGTGGTGAAGGTTCTCCCACAGTGCACTGTTCTCTTCCCCCCATAAAATGGTACCACCTCAAGAAAAATAATCTGTATTTCTAAATATTAAACAAGACAATCAGAACAAATAAATTGGTAATGGCTCTTGAACCTAGCCAGTTTGATCTGTGCTAGTTTTTCACAGTGTAGCTCAACCTCACCATTTTATGCATCATTTTCCCATTCATTATAACAGCCATCAAACCAAGTTACTGTCATTTCAGAGGGCAAAACTTAGCACTTTTTTTAAAATGTCATTTTTTCTTGTATACAATTGATAACTTTAATATGTTGGAGAGAGCAAAATTTGCTGAGTTTTACCCTTATTTACTTCTTGGAGAATTTTTATTTTTGGTACAATGTACTTGTTTGAAATTTGATTTTTGGTGAAATAAGTTTGGGAATGGATGGAATCATGGAACGTGTTCCGCAAAACACCAGTAAAAAAAATTCAGAGATCACAAAATCCCATGTCATAATCAAGGAGTCTACTTTTCCTGTTACCATAAACCAGATGCCCTAAATATAAAATTATGTTGGGTCTTGATGAGATCGCATCTGACATATTGGTTCTGAAAACCTACAATGATATTGTGCCATCTGGGGCGCCAAGAGGGTAGAGGCAGACTGTGGGGCTGGATTCACGTACGCCAAGTCTCACCCAGTTTGAAGAGCACTACGGTTTACCGGGAGGGCTGGAGCATTTTGTACTTCACAGAGAGTGGAAGCGGGGCTCACCAGATTATTGAAGGCCTACTTTGTTACTGCAGCCAGTCTTTGGCTGCACCTGTTGTCCTCAGCAACTGGACAACGTTGTGGTTTCCCACTATAGTGGGTTCCCCAGCTGCACTGAGCACCCAATTGCTTGATCCCAAGAATCTGATGGGATCAAGTGTTCATAATTGTGCGATATACAGGATGTCCCACTCCGATACTGCTGGCCTTGGGGGCCATTGTGTCAGATGCTGTTTCCCTTATTTCAATAGTCACTTAATGGTACTGGAGAAGGTCCAGTGGAAGACAAAATAGTTAATCTCAGAATTTGGAGCATTAAAACTATGAAGAATGATTGTATACCTCAGACTTTTCTTTCTTGTGAAGGGAAAGTCTACGATTTTGAAAGCGTTTGTTAAGTTAGAAGCCAATACATTTTTCTGCCAAAAACAGAATTCCATTACTAGAGGCATGAATTCAAAATAGGGAAAAAGTAAAGAGGCAGTTCAGAAGAAATTTCCTTCAGTTGCCAAAATATGGAACAAACTGTCAGTGGAGGTTGTAGAGCAGGAAATTTAATAGGAAATAAACTAGTGTTTAGCAGCTACCATGATCCATGATTACTATTACAATACTTTAGCAGATTTCCTGTGGTATTGCTCACAGAGAGTCGGAGGATACTGTTTAATAACTATATAGACTTGTTTATGCCATGAGGGATAATGGGAATGAAAATCAGGCAGTTTCTATAATGGGCGGCCAATCCGCAATGACAGGTTTATATCTGGGCAGCAAGTTGAGAAACGACCCCAACATCTTTGTCAGTATGTCTCTCTCAACTTGATCCAGTTTCAGAGTAAAAAAAATGACTCGCCTTTATTTAAAGGTTTAGTTGAAAACTTACTCAAATTCATCATCCAGTTTGCATTCAAACCATTTTTTTAAAAAAAATACCAAACTTAAATATGGACAGTCACAATCTGACAATTCCACTGAAAAAAAATGTTTATTGTTCAAACATAAACAAGAACTGCAACAGAGTATAATCAGTACTATGTGTCTTATTTGAAGTGGATCTGTTTTCCGACATTCACTTATCCTCTCTCACAGAGAGATTCTTTTAAAAAAAAACACTAAATGTAAACTTTAACCGAATAGAGCTTCTGAAATTTGTCCTCTGGCTTTTCTCCAACCTATTTTGAAAAATAACCAAGCAGATACTGCTTGAAGCTGAAGAGAAGCATTCGAGCAGTTGGCTCGGCTAAATGCCACTGATGTATTCTGTGAAATTATGTACACTGTAAATAGTCAGATGGTAGGATCTGCTTTCAGGAGTCCAAGCACTGGATAAAAATATCAGCTCCAAGCCTGAGTTTTTAGAGATGCTGAGGTCTTCAATTAAATTACATTACATAGAATTAAATAGAATGTACAGCATAGAAACAGGCCATTCGGCCCAACTGGTCTGTGCCGGTGTTTATGCTCCACATGAGCCTCCTCCCTTCCTACTTCATCTAACCCTATCAGCATGTCCTTCTATTCCTTTCTCCCTCATGTGTTCATCTAGCTTCTCCTTAAATGCATCTATGCTCGTCGTCTCGACTACTCCTTGTGGTAGCGAGTTCCACATTCTAACCTATCTCTAGGTAAAGTTTCTCCTGAATTCCCTATTGGATTTATTAATGACTATCTTATATTTATGGCCCGTAATTCTGGTCTCCCCCACAAGTGGAAGCATCTTCTCTGTAACTACCCTATCAAACTCTTCCACAATCTTAAAGACCTCGATCAGGTCACCCATCAACCTTCTCTTTGAGAGGAAAGAGCCCCAGCCTGCTCAATCTTTCCTGATAGATGCAACCTCTCAGTTCTGGTAGCACCCTAGTAAATCTTTTTGCACCTTCTCCAGTGCCTCTGTATCCTTTTTATAATATGGAGATCAGAATTGTTCACAGTACTCCAAGTGTGGTCTAGCCAAGGTTCTATACAAGTTTAACATAACTTCTCTGCTTTTCAATTCTATCCCTCTGGAAATGAACCCCAGTGCTACGTTTGCTTTTTTTAATGGCCTTATTAACCTGCATCGATACTTTTAGGGATTTGTGTATCTGTACCCCCAGGTCCCTCTGCTCCTCTACCCCATTTAGATTCTTATTATCCCAGCAGTATGTGGCTCCCTTATTCTTCCTACCAAAATGTAATACCTCACACTTATCTATACTGAAATTCATTTGCCAATTACACGCCCATTCTGCAAGTTTATCAATGTCTTCCTGTATTTTGTCATAGTCCTCCTCAGTATTAACTATACCCCCCAATTTGTGTTGTCCGCAAATTTTGAAATTGTACATCTGATTCCCAAGACCAAATCGTTTATGTAAATGGTGAACAACCATTTCAATTATAGTATTAAAAGTCATAAAAGACATCCCAAAGGGTAAATAGAATCATAGAATGATACAACACAGGAGGCGGCCATTCGGCCCATTGTGCCTATGCCGGCTCTTTGAAAGAACTACCAATTAGTCCCAATCCCCTGCCCTGCCATAGCTATGCACATTTTTCCTTTTCAAGTATATATCCAATTCCCTTTTGAAAGTTATTATTGAATCTGCTTCCACCACCCTTTCAGGTAATGCATTACAGATCATCATAACTCACAGAGTTAAAAAAAAAATTCTCCTCATTTCCTCTCTGAATTTTTTGCCAATTGTTTTAAATCTGTGTCCTCTGGTTACTGACCCTGCTGCCAGTGGAAACAATTTCTCCCTGTCTACCCTATAAAAACCCCTCATAATTTTGAACACCTCTATTAAATCTCCCCTTAACCTTCTTTGCTCGGAGAACAAATCCAGCTTCTCTAGTCTCTCTACATAATTGAATTCCCTCATCTTTGCTACCATTCTATGAAATCTCTTCTGCATCTTCCCCAATGCCGTGGCATCCTTTCTAAAGTATGCTGCCCAGAATTGGACACAGTACTCTGGCTGAGGTCAAACCAGTGATTTATAAAGGTTTACCAGAACTTCATTGCTTTTGTATTCTATGCCTCGATTAATAAACCCAAGGATCCTGTATGCTTTATTAATAGCCTTATCGACTTGTCCGGCCACCTTCAAGGATTTGTGTATGTGAACCCCCAGGTCTCCATGTTCCTGCACCTGCTTTAAAATTTCACCATTTAGTTTATATTGCCTCTCCTCATTTTTCCTTCCAAAATGCATCAATTCATACTTCTCTGCATTAAATTTCATCTGCCATGTGTCTGTCCATTTCACCAGTCTGCCTATGTCCTCTTGAAATCTGCTACTATCCTCCTTATTGCTTACTACATTTCCAAGCTTTACGTAATTTACAAACTTTGAAATTATGTCCCTTAGACCTAAGTCCAGGTCATCAACGTATATCAAAAAGAGCAGTGGTCCTATTACCGACTCCTGGGGGACACCACTGTATACTTCCCTCCAGTCTTAAAAACAACTGTTCACGACTACTCTCTGCTTTCTGTCTCTCAACCAATTTCATATCCACACTGCCACTGTCCCTTTAAACCCATGGGCTTCAATCTTGCTAACAATGTTTTTGCGAAATATGTCATTTTTGTCTTTTTATTTTGTTTCAAAGCTTATTTTTGACAGCAGAAAGTTCTGTTACTAAGAAAAAAATGGCCGACAAAAATGTGTTTTAACTGATTTGATTGGTTTATATTTTTTTGGTAGGTTATCCTGACTGATGCAGAATTGATTGTTTTGACAAGTCCTTTAGGAATTTTTCATTGGCAGTTTTCTAGTCACTTTCCTCACTTCCCCATCTGCAATTCTGATTTGCTGCTCTTTTGAGGCTATCTACAAAGTATGATGGCAAAAGTGTGACTACAACAGAAATAAGTGACATCAAAAAGTGTGCACAGCAACAAGACTTTTTAACATATAACAAATAGATGAGGTAGAAATATAATTCAGGAAAGGGAATAATTGGATGGACAGGTTAGATGACATTCACATGCCTGAAACATATTACTAGGTTATTATATAAATCCAGTCCTGACATCTTTGTAGCATTATTTACTATAACATTCAGAGACTTTTCAACCTCACTGTGAAATCTTAAAATAATAGGTAGGTCAGGGACCACATATTGCCTGGAGCTGCCAATGTTGTAAGGGTTACCTCGAGGTTCCTTAGAAGGCCTAATGGTTACAGACACCATCTGGTGTAGCATTCGAACATATAGACTAGAAGGTCCTGTGTTCAGTTCTGTCTGTGCTGAGGTGGGGAGTTCAGCTAGAGTAGAGATTGAGCACCACAACTATTCTCTATGAATCAGGGTTGGAAAAGTAAACAAAAAAAAACAGCCAGGGTTCCTGCTTTTGATCAAATTTTGTCTAATAACACTCCTGTGAAGCACCTTGGGATGTTTTTACTGTAAAAGGTGCTACATAAATGCAAGCTGTTGTTGTTCGATAATGAAGGACCGATATGTGAAGAGAAAAGATCATTCAATCCAATCTGTCTAACTCATACCATCTTTAGATGCACAACCTACTGAAATGATTTTTACCTCCTGTTTTGGTGCGGAGTAGATTGTTTACGCTCGTCCCAACAGATATTGCTCAATTTATGACACAAGAGGGATGAGTTTTAGCTTGGGGCAAGAATGGGGCTGTGGCCGTCGAAGCAGGCAACCAACTGTCTGTTGCCACTGACTTCTCATCCCGAGCATGAGATTTTAACTCCTGGCCCTCATTTGCATACCCCTTCACTGACTCCCAAACAAAGCCAAAGAGAATGACATCACCACTGGCAGGTGGGAGTGAAAATTGGTGGGTGGTCAGGTCGCCAGCCGTGACTCCTGGAAATAGTATCCAGCAAGGTAAATACGAATTTGGGGGCGGTGGGGGGGAGGAGTTGGCAAGTCCACGATCGGGATGGGGTGGGAAGGTTGGGGCATGGTTGGGGGGGCCCACTCTTGCTTCTTCTGGTCCACAGGGAATCTTTGGAGAGTTATGGATTGGAAACTGTGCAGGCCTTAGTCAGGCCCATGCTTAAAATGGCACACATGTCCTGATGAGGTCATTGGGATGTGATGCTACCATTGAAATTAGGCCCCCACTCTTCTGGGGTGGGGGACCTCCCCATGCCTGAATTCAAGCAAGCAAAAATGGCGGGGGGGTTGTACACAGCATGAACCCAGCACCATCTTACCCACCCCACTCGACTGCATCATTCCTGCTGAGCAAGGGTTAAAATCAGCCCTAAGCATTCACATTGAATTGTGAGCCTGAATATGCTTCATTTAAATAAGATCAACTAGGTCAAACTTTATCTTCTGAATTAGTGAGAAGGTTGAGTGAGCCTTTTGTCTGAGAATGTGTTTAATGACTCTGAGATGTTTATCTGCACCATTACATTAGTTCTGGTTGATGCACTTCAGGTAGAGATAAAGAAAGTTCAGAATAAAGATTCACAATATTTTCTGCACATGACTGCACTATTATTTGACACCTCACCCTGCTTAGTGTCTCACTCCCAGAGAAGGTCAGGGAGACAGTCAATCATTTCACATTCAGCTTCCCTTTGACAAAAAGACTTTTAATGTCAGCAAATTATCCAAATAGTTCTTCAAGACCTCTATATTCTGAATGAATCCTTTCACTGGCATAAACCTATCCAAACTGAAGAAAACTGCACTAAGGCAAAGAAGATTCAGTCAAGTGGCAAAGCAGTGAGGTGAAGCTAAATTTTGTAGGGATGCAGGGACTGTTTTAGACCATCAGATGCTTTGAGTTGCCACAAAGCACCAGCCATTCGATAAGGTGCAACATAAAAGGTTGTTACACAAGGTAAGAGCTCATGGGATCGGAGGTAACATATTAGAATGGATAGAGGATTGGTTAAAGGAAAGAAAGCAGAGAATTGGGATAAACAGGTCATTCTCAGGTTGGCAGGCTGTAATTTTTTAATTCATTCATGGGATGTGGGCGTCGCTGGCAAGCCCAGCATTTATTGCCCATCCTAATTGTCCTCGAGAAGGTGGTGGTGAGCCGCCTACTGGTGGGGTACCTCAAGGATCGGTGCTTGGGCCTCAGCTATTTACAATCTATATTAATGACTTAGATGAAGGGACCGAGTGTAATGTATCCAAGTTTGATGATGATACAAAGCTAGGTGGGAAAGTAAGCTGTGAGGAGGACACAGAGTCTGCAAAGGGATATTCATAAGCTAAGTGAGTGGGCAAGAAAGTGGCAGATGGAGTATAATGTTGGGAAATGTGAGATTATTCACTTTGGTAGGAAGAATAGGAAAACAGAATATTTTTTAAATGGTGAGAAACTATTAAATGTTGGTGTTCAGAGAGACTTGGGTGTCCTCGTACAAGAAACACAAGAAGTTAGTATGCAGGTACAGCAGGCAATTAGGAAAGTAAATGGCATGTTGGCCTTTATTGCAAGGGGTTGGAATACAAGAGTAAGGAAGTTGCTACAGTTGTATCGGGCTTTAGTGAGACCTCATCTGGAGTATTGCATACAGTTTTGATCTCCTTATCTAAGGAAGGATATACTTGCCTTAGAGACGGTGCAATGAAGGTTCACTGGATTAATGTCTGGGATGAGAGGGTTGTCTTATGAAGAGAGGTTGAGTAGAATGGGCCTATACTCTTTGCAGTTTAGAAGAATGAGAGGTGATCTCATTGAAATATAAGATTATGAGGGGGCTTGACAGGAAAGATGCTGAGAGATTGTTTCCCTTGGCTAGAGAGTCTAGAACTAGGGGGCATAATCACGGGATAAGGGTTCGGCCATTCAAGACTGAGATGAGGAGGAATTTCTTCACGCAAAGGGTTGTGAATCTTTAGAATTCTCTACACCAAGGGCTGTGGATGCTGAGTCATTGAATATATTCAAGGCTGAGATAGATAGATTTTTGGACTCTCGGGGAATCAACGGATATGGGGATCGGGCGGGAAAGTGGAGTTGAGGTCAAAGATCAGCCATGTTCTCATTGAATGGTGGAGCAGGTTCGAAGGGCCATTTGGCCTCCTCCTGCTCCTGTTTCTTCTGTTCTTATGTTCTTAAAGCGTTCCTTTATTGTGTTTGATATATAATATGTACCATTAAAATCATTAAATGAGATAAGTGTAGACATGTGAAATAAATGAAGGCAATTGTTCAAAATGCAGAGGTTGTCGCAATGAATGCGAGATGGAAAGTTTGCTGTTACATCTGACCTCAGATGAACAAATAATCCATATTTATGAGAAATGTTGTACTTCAATCAAGATTTTAATATATTGATGTGTCTCCTATAACATTGTTCATGGGTGTTGGAAGATATACTGCTTTATAACAATTGTCTCTTCTACTCCCAGAGTCAGAAATTCTGTTTCCTTTGCAGGAGGGCACCTCTTCATCTCTCTCTTGCTACCGCACTCTGGCTCAACAGTACAGAATCAGAGAAAGTTACGCCTCAGAAGGAGGCCATTCGGCCCATCATGTCCGGTCCTGCCGAAAAAGAGCTATCCAGCTTAATCCCACTTTCCAGCACTTGGTCCGTAGCCCTGTAGGTTACGGCACTTCAAGTGCACATCCAAGTACTTTTTAAATGAGTTGAGGGTTTCTGCCTCTACCACCCTTTCAGGCAGTGAGTTCCAGACCCCCATCACCCTCAGCTCCCCTCTAATCCTTCTATCAATTACTTTAAATCTATGCCCCGTGGTCAATGACCACTCTGCTAAGGGAAAGAGGTCCTCCCTATTCACTCTATCTCGTCCCATCACAATTTTGTATACCTCAATTAAATTTTAAAAATAATCCCAGCCTATCCAATCTTTTCTCATAGCTGAAATTCTCCAGCCCTGGCAACATCCTCGTAAATCTCCTCTGTACCCTCTCTAGTGCAATCACATCTTTCCTGTAATGTGGTGACCAGAACTGTATGCAGTACTCAAGCTGTGGCCTAACCAATGTTTTATACAGTTCTAGAATAACCTCCCTGCTCTTATATTCTATGCCTTGGCTAAAAAAGGAAAGTATTCCGTTTGCCTTTTTAATCAACTTATCTACCTGTCCTGTTACCTTCAGGGATCTATGAACATGCACTCCAAGGTCCCTCACTTCCTCTGCACCTCTCAGTATCCTCCCATTTATTGTGTACTCCCTTGCCTTGTTTGTCCTTCCCAAATGCATTACCTCACACTTCTCTGGATTGAATTCCATTTCCTACTTTTCTGCCCACCTGACCAGTCCATTGGTATTTTCCTGCAGTCTACAGCTTTCCTCCTCACTGTCAGCCACACGGCCAATTTTGTATCATCTGCAAACTTCTCGATCAAGCCCCCCACATTCAAGTCCAAATCATTAATATATACCACAAAAAGCAAGGAACCTAGTACTAAGCCTTGTGGAAACAACCTTCCAGTTGCAAAAACACCCGAACATTACCCTTTGCTTCCTGCCACTGAGCCAATTTTGGATTCAACTTGCCACTTTCCCTTCGATTCCATGGGTATTTATTTTTTTGACCAGTCTGCCATGAAGGACCTTGGCAAAAGCTTTGCTAAAATCCATGTACACTTCATCAAACGCATTACCCTCATCGACTCTCCTTGTTACCTTCTCAAAAAATTCAATCAAGTTAGTCAGACACGACCTTCCCTTAACAAATCCATGCTGACTGTCCTTGATTAACCCGTGCCTTTCTAAATGACGATTTATGCTGTCCCTCAGAATCGATTCCAATAATTTGACCACCACTGAGGTTGGACTGACTGGCCTATAATTACTTGGTCTGTCTCTTTCTCCCTTTTTAAACAACGGTACAACATTAGCAGTCCTCCAATCCTCCGGCACCACACCTGTAGCCAGGGAGGATTAGAAAATGATGGTCAGAGCCTCCGCTATTTCCTCCCTTGCTTCTCTTAGCAACCTGGGATACATTTCATTTGGGCCTTGTGACTTATCTACTTTCTTAATACTTCCTCTCTCACGATGTTTATCCCATCCAATATTTCACACTCCTCCTCCTTAACCACAATATCTGCATCGTCCGCCTCTTTTGTGAAGTCAGACGCAAAGTATTCATTACGAACCATACCAACATCTTCCGCCTCAAAACATAGGTTACCTTTTTGGTCTCTAATAGACCCTACTCTTTCCTTAGTTATTCTTTTGCTCTTTATGTATTTATAAAACATTTTTGGGTTTGCCTTAATATTACTTGCCAATATTTTTTCATGCCCTCTCTTTGCTTTCCTAATTTCCTTTTTAATTTCATCCCTGCACTTTCTATGCTTCTCTTGGCTTTCTGCAGTATTGAGCTGTTGGTGTCTGACATGAGCTTCCCTTTTTTGCCTTATCTTACCATGTATGCTCATCATCCAAGGGGCTCTAGATTTGGCAGTCCTACCCTTTTTCTTTGTGGGAACATGTTTACTTTGTACCCCTTGAATCTCCCCCTTGAATGCCTCCCATTGCTTAGACACTGATTTACCTTCAAGTAGCTGCTCCAAATCCACTTTTGCTAATTCACTTCTCAGCTTAGTAAAATTGGCCTTTCCCCAATTTATAACTTTTACTCCTGTTCTATCTTTGTCCTTTTCCACAACTATGATAAATCTAAATTAATTATGATCACTACCACTAAAATGCTCTCCCACTGATGCTCCTTCCACCTGCCCAGCTTCATTCCCTAATACTAAATCAGCACTGCCCCCACTCTTGTTGGGCTTGCTACCTAGTGGATAGTTCAGTTCAGTTCTCCTAAATGCAATTGAAGAATTTTGTGCTCTCGATACCTTTTGCACTGTTTGTATCCCAGTTAATATTAGGGTAGTTGAAATCCCCTACTCTTACGGCCCTGTTGTTTTTGCACTTCTCAGTATGTTCCCCAATCCAAAAAAAGTAACTCACAGTCCTTCTTCCAACTAGGTTCCACTACCTTTTCTTTAGCCCCTCCAAGAGTGCGTCGTTCTTTCCCTCTCCCCCTTTCAAAGGGGTCTTCCTTCTTGCTCCTTCCGTCAGAGAGTCTGTTTTGTCCTTCTTTGCCAATAGTGTCTGTCTTTATCTGTTTTCTCCCTGTTCCCTGGGCCAAAGTATTGCTGAACTAAAGAAGATCTGCTGTTTGTTCATTTGAGATTCATTATTGCATATCACTGTCCCTTTCCGTCATCGTGTCTGTTCCGCCCTCTCATTTATTTCTGTTCTGCTCTCTTTGTTCACCTCTGTTTTTCAATCTAAATTTAATTTCTCTCTCAGTATTTATGGTCTTCCTTTCACAGCTCTTGAATTTTCTTAGTATTTCTCTCCTTTGTTTTTTGTCCTCCTCATTAGTCTTTTCTCCTCAGTATTTCTCTATCCCTAACTTTCACAGGATTTAGTTCTCCCTCTTTCTCAGTACACCTCCCTCCATCATTGTTGTCTTCTGCTTCGGCATTAATCCCTGCAGTTTTTTCGCTCTCCGATGGCCAGTTTCTGCTTCCTGAAGCCTGCTGCTTTTTCTGTTGGTATCAGTGTCAGTTCAGACACGCCAATTGATCAATTCAGTCAGGAGGAGTTTTGGTCAGAGACCAAATTGAGCTTCAGATTGACACAATAACACTGATCAAATCAACTGCAAGTGAAAGAGCTGAGGCGTTTGAATTCCTCACATGCCCAGATCTCTCCTTTCCGTCAGTGTATAGATTTTCCCAGTTCCTCTTCCAGGACTTGAGGATTGATGACTTTGTTTCTGCTGCAGCAGTTAGGTTTTATCTGTGGCTCGGTAGTAGCACTCTCGTCTCTGAATCAGATTGTTGTGGATTCAAGTCCCACTCCAGAGACTTGAGCACAAAAATCTAGGCTGACACTCCAGTGCAGTACTGAGGCAATGCTGCACTGTTGGAGGTGCCACCTTTTGGATGAGATGTTAAACCGAGGCTCCGTCTGCCCTCTCAGATGGACATAAAGGTTCCCAAGGCACTATTTGAAGACGAGCAGGGGAGTTCTCCCCGATGTCCTGGCCAATATTTATCCCTCAACCAACATTACTAAAACAGATTATTTGGTCATTACCACATTGCTGTTTGTGGGACTTTGCTGTGCACAAGTTGGTTGTTGCGTTACCTACATTACAATAGTGACTACATTTTAAACGTACTTCATCAGCTGCACAGCACTTTGGGATGTCCTGAAGTCATGAAAGTTGCTATCTAAATGCAATGTGTAATTCTTTGAACTGTAGTCTTTCCCATCAGAGAAGGACTCCTGTGCACGTGCATTTGTTTACATCTGCGCTCTTGTATCAGGCCTTCAAACACAATCAGCTGCTCAGGCAATGATTGTGAGGAATGCTGTAGAGTGTGTACATGGAGCCCAGGTGATTCAGAAGCATAGTCGGTGCATTGCTAGGTTTGTAGCAGAGTGGGTGAAAAGTTAATTTGTGACTGAATTTGGGTTTGTTTTTTGTGGATTATTTTATATCTTAGGTATATAGAATGGCTGGGTGTGGAACTGTCAGGGTGGTTGTGATTAGAGAGAAAGAGTAAACAACAAAAGTAGATTAATAACAAAATAACTAATTAGAAATGAGAAAGCACAGAGACTTGACGAATATGGGAAAGGAAAAAGGCACCAAGAAAGAAGAAATTTTGACACACAAATAGGAGGTGAAAGAAATGTTATTATAAAGATATTATTGATATTATCATCATTCTTCATAAAGTGTGATAGGGCATTGTTCATCAAGCAGGGGGGTGTTGAGGGAGCAAACAGATAATTAGAAGTCTGTGGGCAACAGGGAGGTTGCGTGTAGTATCAACACAGGAACAGGAAGGAAGCAACTGTGGTACAAGGTGGTTTCTGGCCAAGAACAAAGTGGTAATGTCAGAGCCAGATTGTGGGGTAAAACTGCGACAGCGGGCATTATTCAAATGGGAGAAGAGACACCAATTTATAAATCGTAATGAATTATAAAATAATGTTGTAATGGACCCATTTAACTTTAAGAATGGCCTGGACATGGCAGCCATAACACACAGAGGTGTTGGATGAACCGAGAGGTTCGACTGATCTCCTGCCATAATTTCCGTGTGATATTGGTGGAACCTCTGGAGAAATGGCGTAGATGGCCATTTTTAGCCAGCTGAGATATTTCTCTGGGAGTTTTGCTGATCTTCCATCGAAGCTATGGTAGTAGATTGGCAGAACTCGCGCCAAAATTCTCCCCCGTCATTTATTTTTGATATAATTCAATTGATTCAGTCACAAAATTGATCACTAAGAAATGAAACTGTACACTCCAATTATAAACACTGAACTAACTAGAAAGATCAGACGTCAGATTTCAGACTGTTAGATAGGAAAGAATGAGACAGAATATATATAAATACACGCAGTGCACAAAGCGATGAATAAATGTGAAAGGCTGAGATTTAAAATTAGTAAGATCGGGTACAGTTTAGCTGCTCACCATTGTAATACATCGAAACTACAGCACAGAAACAGGCCATACGGCCCAACTGGACCATACTGGCATTTATGCTCCACACAAGCCTCCCGTGGATTCTAAAGGCAGAATCTTGAAAAGTTTAAAAGGAAATGTTCAGGAGATTTTTATCTGGTCATTTGATGGAATGCAGAACCTTCCTTCATTTGCAATTGCTACCATTTTTAAAGAGACTCTGGAGAAGATTTTGCTTTCACCACCTAGTCAGTATTCTGATTGCGGGGTAGATTGCCCGCACATTACAAAACCCACATGATTTTAATTCCACTGAAATCATCTGAAAGTAATGGGATAAAAATCAGGTGGGTTCAATAAAGAGTGTATATAAATTCATTTAAATCGTTAAAAATAAATCATTGCTTACACACTACATCTCCGTGACAAGCAACACGATCGGCTGTTCTGAGCCCTCTCCTCCTCTTAAGAAATTAAAAGGTTTGCCAAATAATATTTCATGAAGACATTGCCCCTTTAAGATCAGATTTTCACTACAGCAGATTTTTAAAAAATCGCATTCCCCAGCACCTAAAAGCGTGAAAAATACTGCTATCAGAGCGAATACAGCTCGAAAACAACACAATGTTCACAATTTCAACAGTTGCATCTGTCAGGTCAGTTGGCAACAAGTATACAAGCTTAAACTTTGCCCACAAACAAGTGGACCCACTTACCATCGCAGTGAATCTGTTTGCTTTGCATGAAGGTTTCACCAACAGCAAAATGAAAGTCAAGTATGCAAAACCAACAGAGGTGATTTGAGTTCAAATTCTCAAGTGAATTGTCAGAGAGCGCAGCATGATTTATCACTTTGCTAATCTTCACAGCTCAGCATTACTGTGCTACTCAGAACTGGATATAATAATAATAGTAACAGGAGTGCAATTCAATAAATTCAGATAGTAACACAGTGAAGAATTTTGGACTTTTCAATATGGATTTTTAATACCAGTTTTAAAGAAAGCTAAAAGGATGGGCTCCATCCCCTAGATTAATTACTTGCTAAAAGAGCAGAATTTGGTTAAAATTATTAACAACAAAGGATAGAACACAAAATTGTTCATCATGACTGTTCAAGACAGCATGCTGGGAAGCTTGACCAAATTCAAAAGGTATTATTACTGCTTCAGACGGCTGAAGGCTAACTTGAGATGATGTACTTTCACGGAGATAATGGGTGAGGTTAAAGATAAGGCAGCTGCCGAATTAAGCCTTGAAAAACTGTAAGCAGAAGCTGATTTTGTAGCAGCAGCTTGCTTGAACCATGGGAAAGAGGGAAAATGGAAAGCTACCAAGCAGCTTGTTTTTTGCACCAGTAAGAAGGGTATAAAAGCAGTCATTTTTAGTAAGTATGAAGAGACAGGCCAGAAGAAAACAAAAAAGGATGTCAACTGAGAATTAATCCCTCAGTCTCCTGAAGCAGAAGAATTTGACCAGTCCGAGTTTGGAATTGTATTACTGACTAAGTTGTAAGCAAAACTGTTGCATTTTAATATCAATAAAACCAATTATTAGAAAAGTTTAAAGCCTTGGTTGACCTCACCTCTGGATTACCCTAGAGAGTAAAAAAAAACCCTACAGATTCTGGCACCTATACATAGGAACCAGAGCATTAACATCAAACAAGAGGAGGGGGCGGGGGGGTGTACTGTGAAGGAGGTTAACTTGGCTTTGCTATCCTCCCATGTAGGTTTATTGTGTGGAAAAAAAACTATCCCTTCGATCAGTCCCCTCCAGCTCTATCCTTCTCAAAAGGAAAAGATGACTTAATTGGTAAAAGCACTGCCCAGTGTGCAACTAAATGACACAGACCAGGAAAGTCCCAAATTCAATCCCTGGTATTTGCTGAGACAGATGATATCAGCCGGAGCAACCGTAGGGAAGTTGAAAGTGGCCTCAGCATCCCTAGGCAACAGAGAGGACAAATCATCCATGTTCCTGTTCCTGATTGCTATTCAGTGAGTTCAGGTGGAGAGTGCACCTGGGGATGACAGGTGAGAAAAGGGCTGGGCTTCAAGTTTTGGCCTCCCTCCTCCCCCAGTTGAATAGCCTGGTAACACACACCTTCTTGGTTTACACATGCAGACTGGCTGCTTGGGCAGGGTACTGGAACCATGGAATTGTACCCCAGCACGAGTCAGTGCCATCAGGCCAGGAAGGTAGACAATGAGAAACGTTATATTTTGATAACGTGTCATGATCATTTTACTTGAAGAATCAGACAGATTGAACTCCCGGGTGATGGCACAAGATCCAGGGATGAACTTCATAAGTTTAGTTCGGCAGTCAACTTTGTATCACTTCCCACCTGTCAAGAGTGAGTCAGCTCTTCACGCAAAATCCCTGGGATACTTTGTG
Organism: Heptranchias perlo; assembly: GCF_035084215.1. Classification (NCBI taxonomy): domain Eukaryota; kingdom Metazoa; phylum Chordata; class Chondrichthyes; order Hexanchiformes; family Hexanchidae; genus Heptranchias; species Heptranchias perlo. Next base: position 19,654,686 of record NC_090328.1, on the reverse strand, counting down.
AGTACATCACTTCTGTTTATCAAAATTGATAATTGGAGCTATTCTGGGAAGCCAACTCTTAGTTGCTTCTGCATAGCATTTCATCTTGCTATGCCGGTGATAGTTTGTTTTTTGTTCAGGTGTGAGACATAAAGCAGCTTGTGTTATATCAGGTGAACACGTTCAAATGGGCAGACTTCTGCTTTGAGTCGCATCTGCACAAACTGGTGTTGTGGGGAGTTTCCAGACTGGCATCAAAGTCATGAGTAATTTCTTTCTAATTCTGCAGTGTAGCAGGGCAGGTTTGACACAGTGTGTGGTGCAACTGTGAAAGTCAGCAGAGTATGAGGCAAAGTCATCTTGAAGGCGCCACACCCACCGAGCTTTATTGTCTCAGGGTTCATGGCGTCCCTGTACATACCCGCATCAGAGCTGGCGTGATGGAATATGAAGCATAACATGAAAAGACTAGAGGCATGGGAATACTACATTCATGCCATTGGGACACAGTGAGGGGGGTGAATTTCCTTGGGTGGGGTTTCCCGATTGGCCACTGTATCCCACCAGAGGAAATTCTCAGTGATAATGTTGAAAAAAAAACTTTCATTCTCCCAACTTAAAGTAAAACCAATATAGCAACAGTTGATATATTTATTCCAGAATTATTGAACAGGTTAGCTTCAACAAATGAGCTTGTTAGCTCCTTGAGCCTCACATCATTAGAGGGCCTTCAATCCAACAACCCCACGAGGAAAGGTAAATCATTCTATGAGCAAAAATTTCCAACAGTGGCTCTTCCTGGCCTCACAAAAATAAAAATTTAAAATTTCCCCATTCGTTTTTTGAACAGCCTCCAGCGGTCCCTTTAAAGGACCATTGGTTCGGCTGTTCAATGCCTGGTACAAATTGGCAGAGTATGCGCTGTAAACCCTCTGCCTATTTTGTATCTGAAAATTGCCTTACAACTGGTGTAGGATCCGAACTTACGTAGTTAAGTAGACCCCCACTGGAAAAGGACAGGCGGGGATTCTTTCCCATTTACAGGCCCATCTGAAAATTGCATCAGCTGGGCCTTGGGCGTCAACGGGGCAACTTAGGTGGGTCCCCAATTTTCAGCCAGTCGTTGAAAATCGCCCCTGTGCTTCAAGGTACAACATTTAAAGATAGGTTTTGGCAGAAGAAGAGCTTTCTGTGAAAGAATGGTCAAAAGATCCCAAAACATGACAAGCACTCTCTCACATCCTCAGGGGATCCCAAAGTGCTTCACATCCAATTACGTTTGAAGTGCAGTCATTTTTGTTTTGAAGAAATGTGGCAGCCAATTTGCATATAGGAACAATTCAGAAGCAACAGATGAATGACCAGATAATCTATTTTTAGTGGTGTTGTTTGAGGGAAGAATATTGGCCAGAACATTGGGTGAACTGTATGCTCTTTATTGAGCATTGGTGTGGAATATTTTAGGTCCACCTGAGCAGGCAGTTGGGACCTCAGTTTAACATCTCAGCTGAAAGACAGCAGCTCTAATAATGCACCACTTCCTTACTGCTGCATTGAAGTGCCAGCCTGGGTTACACACTCAAATGTGCAGTGGTGCTTGAAACCACAATCTGCAACTCAGAGGCAAGAGTGATGATGCTGAGCAAAACTGACACTTAAATTGACCACAGTATGGTTCCAGGGCACCAGGCAGCCCTCTGGCACCTCACCCCAAGCGAAAATGATTCACTTTTGCCCCATTAGTTAGTGTCGCCTCTGAGTCAGATAGTTGTGGGTTCAAGTCCCACTCCAGAGACTTGAGCAAAGAAGTCTAGGCTGACGCTCCAGTGCAGTACTGAGGGAGTGCCGTCTTTCAGATGAGATGTTAAACCCAGGTGACGTCTGCTCTCTCAGGTAGACGTAAAAGATCCCGCGACACTATTTCAAAGAAGAGGAGCTCGCCCCAGTGTCCTGGCCAACATTTATCCCGCAACCAACATAACTGAAAAAAAACAGATGATCTGGTCATTATCACATTGCTGTTTGTGGGACCTTGCTGTGCGCAAATTGGCTGCTGCGTTTCCGACATTACAACAGTGACTATACTTCAACACTACATTGGCTGTAAAGCGTTTTGGGATGTCCTGAGGTTGTGAAAGGTGCTATTTAAATGCAAGTTCTTTCTTCTTTTCTTTCAGTAGGCTATTTGACTATGGGATACACAACAGCCAAATCAGATTCTCTCCTTCCCCAATATTTGTATAGGCACACTGCCAACACAGTTGCTGGACATCAGCCAGCAATGGAAATCTTACCTGACTTTTACCTCCTTAACCGAGGGTGGTTGAGGCGAGTGACAGCACCCGTAACGCTAGCCCAGCTGTAATCAGCTAATTCAGTGAAGGCCAGGGATCAAACTTGCTCTTTATGGCTCAACTATTCACTGGATAATTTGTTGAGCCTCCATTAAAACATTAATTTACTCAAAATGAGAAAATTTCAGCAATAATATTCCCAAAATGAAAATCAGCATCAGAGATACTGCCACAAGTTTCATCTCATTCCAACTTTCTTTGAAATAAGTTAAATAAGATGCTTAACAGGAAATTGAATGAGATAAGAGACGAGAGATGGGTTTTATGTTAACGGCTTTAATTTCAGAGATGAATGTTCTTAAATTTTTCTGATTGGAAGAGAATTATTCGCCAAGTAAAATTTTTCCAGATTCCTCTTCAATGTATGCTTGGAACCCTGTTATATTCAAATTAGCTGCGGATCAGGCTGGTGAATGCATGTTAAAAACTAATATAAAAACATTAAGTAATGTTAAAGTTCAGACCCGTATTACCTTCATCTATAGAACGCAAAGTTTAATTAAATGTGTTTTCAGCACACACGTAATGTAATATTTCATCTGCAGGGGCTTTAAATAAAGAGTGATTTCGCTGCTATGTTAATAAACTGTTATTGAAATGCAATATAGTTTTTTCTCTGAAAACTTGTCCTCCATAATAGGCTTTGAAGAACCAGAACTTAATAAAAGGATTCCCAAGTCTAAATCAATAAAAAAAAATGAAATATTCCAGGTACGAGATTGAATCTCTATTAGAATTTTACATGTGTGTGCACATCTCGCCTACACAAGTTACTTCCTGTTATTATGTTTTCCTCCCATTTCTGTATCACCTATTCCTGTCCATATTTATAATGAAAACTGTATATGTAAAACTTGCCACACTAATTACACCCTCTGGCCAGTATTCTTTACAAATTCTTTAGAGCAGAGGGGTTAAGGAGAGACTTAATCGAAGTGTTCAAAATTATGAGGGGGTTTTGATAGCGTAAATAAGGAGAAACTGTTTCCATTTGTAGGAGGGTCGGAATCGAGTGGACACAAATTTACGGAAATTGGCAAAAGAGCCAGAGGGGAGAAGAGGAGAATTTTTTTTTACGCAGCGAGTTGTAATGATCTGGAATGCACTGCCTGAAAGGGTGGTGGAGAGAGGAATATATAACAGGAAAAGGTGATGCAGAAATGGGAGGAAAACATGATAACAGGAAGTAACTAGTGTAGGCAGGAAGTGTACACACATGTAAAATTTTAAGAGAGAGTTTCAATAGTAACTTTCAAAAGTGAATTGGATAAATACTTGAAGGAGAAAAACTGCAGGGCTATGGGGAAAGAGCTGGGGAGTGGGACTAATTGGATCGCTCTTTCAAAGAATGGCCTCCTTCCGTGCTGCAAGATTCTATGAAGGTTTTGCAAATAGAATTTGCACACTCATTTTTGCATCTCACAGCTCTTCAGTCTGCACTGCACAAAAACGCCTTTACTCCAAACAACTCTACTTCACTGCTTCCTGAAGTGCTGTCAGTTTTGCTATTTAACTATAAATAATACCAAAATCGAAGTATTACATAAAAAATAAGGATAGAATGTACGACCTTAGGATGGGGACTAAATTACAGCTTCACGCCCTGGTCCAATTATTCTTTGCTCTCCAACCTTGTTCACCTGAAGTCTACACTTGGCCTTCAATCCCTGTCTGCAAAACCATGGGTTGGACAACACATGGGCTGCAGCGTATTAAAGAGCAAAAAGGCATTGTGCGGTTCAGAATGCTTCCTGAACTCTGAGTGAGATCAAGGTCACCAATTAGTCCCACTCCCCAGCTCTTTCCCCATAGCCCTGCAGTTTCTGGTGACCTTGATCTCACTCAGATATGCTACTATCTTGAAAGACACTCTGAATATTCTCCTTCTTTATAAAATATTTGCAGGCGGAAATACTTCAGTGCAGTACTGAAGGAATGCTGTACTGTCAGAGGTGCAGTCTTTTGGATGAGATGTTAAACCGAGGCCACGTCTGCCCTCTCATGCGGGCAAAAAAGATCCCATGGCATTATCCCTCAGCCAACACTAAAAACAGATGATCGGGACATTTATTTCATTGTTGTTTGTGGGACCTTGCTGTGCGCAAATTGGCTGCTGCGTTTCCTATGTTACAATAGTGACTGCACTTCAAAAGAACTATATTGGCTATAAAGTGCTTTGGGACGCCCTGGGGTTGTGACAGGCGCTATATAAATGCAAGTTTGTTCTTTCTTTCTTTCACCCTACCATTTTAGTTCATGATTTCTGCTTTACACTGGCATGTGTTGTGTAATTTAGGTGTAAAGTCTTCCAAATTGAATTTAGGCAAGAGTTTTGAAATGCTTCCAGGATGTGATCTTTTACAGTGTATCACACAAGTTTGATATTGTTGTGTAGCAGTTTTAGTTTTGCATCGATGCTAAACTTATGGGGCATAATTCTGACTTTGAGTGATGGTGTAAAATTACAATGGAAATAAAAAGTGGGCGAGATGTAAAACGGGCTGCCAACTTGTTTTACACTATCGCATGAAGGCATATTACTCCCATGTAGTGTAAATCAGGTGTCCGGGAAAATTTGATTCCGAGGGGAAGTGGAGTGAGGTTCCTTCCTCCAGGAAGCCTCATTCCGCTTCACTCCAGTGATAGGTTGAGCCTGGACTCTGGATTCACTATAACTGTAGCATTGATGCAAAATACATAGAGTTACATATTTTCATAGAGTCTACAACACAGAAACAGGCCATTCGGCCCAACAAGTATATGCCGGCATTTATGCTCCACATGAGCCTCCTCCCATCCCCCTTCATCTAACCCTATCAGCATTTCCTTCTATCCCTTTCTCCCTCACGTGTTTATCTAGCTTCCCCTTAAATGTATCTATGCTAGTCACCTCAACTACTCCTTGTGGTAGTGCATTCCACATTCTAACCACTCTCTGGGTAAAGAAGTTTCTCCTGAATTCCCAACTGGATTTATTAGTAACTATCTTATATTTATAACTTCTAGTTTTGGATTCCCCACAATTGGAAACATTTTCTCAATGTCTACCTTATCAAACCCTATCATTATCTTAAATTCCTCAATCAGGTTACTTATCGGTCTTCTCTTTTCTAGAGAAAAGAATCTCAGCCTGTTCAGCCTTTCCTGATAAGTATATCCTCTCAGTTCTGATATCATCCTTGTGAATCTTTTTTGCACCTTCTCCAAAGCTTGTATATCCTTTTTATAATATGGAGACCAGAGCTGTGCACAGTACTCCAAGTGTGGTCTAACCAAGGTTCGATACAAGTCCAACGTAACTTCTCTGCTTTTCAATTCTATCCCTCGAGAAATTTTTGCTTTTTTTATGGCTTTATTAACCTCCGTCACTACTTTTAGTTATTTGTGTATCTGTACCCCCAGATCCCCTTGCTCCGCTACCCCATTTAGACTCTTACTTTCCAAGGAATAGATGGCCTCCTTTTTCTTCCTACTTTGCACGACAGGACAATAGAATGTCATGTCATGCCAGCTTTGGAGTTCTGATTTTGGGTGCTGTTTCCAGTCAGTGCTTTTCTCCACCAGGTGTCCCACCACGGTAGAAAAGACCCACAAAGAAGTGAATCTCCACCATGCTGGAACCAAGTAAGTCGCCACTTTTATAGTTCCTAGTGGTGACGCAATGCTTACAATTTCAGCTTCAGAACTGCTGCAGTAAAGCTATAACCTGCGTGAAGCGAGATTATAAAAAATTCTAGCTGATCCACTTGGGACTGCCTGGGAACTTTTATAACTTCTTTTTAGATCCTCTCAATATTAACTGAGACTTAAAAGAACAGCTGCTGGCATTTATAATTTAATTGGCATGCAGGTATATACCTGAAACGGAAAGGTTTGCAGGGCTATGGGGAAAGAGCGGGGGGAGTGGCACTAATCGGATAGCTCTTTCAAAGAGCTGGCACAGGCACGATGGGCCGAATGGCTGCCTTCTGTGCGGTAAGATTCTGCGATTCTAGATGCTGGGTGAGTGCCTGGAAGTTGCTGCAAATGGCCTCAGTGTTCCTGGGCTAAGGGGAGGAGGAAAATATTCAGCCAGGTTTCTCGCTCCTGGTAGTTATCCATTACTGGAAAGTGTATTTGTATGGGCACTGCAACATAAATTAGGCTTGGCTGTGAGGACTTTTGTCTGGGCAAGTAATAGGGAGAGGGGCCACTATTGTTCCTGGAATGCTAACCCAAAATCAGTCCCCACCTTCAGGAGAGACGGGGAGGGGGGATGAATTCAGGAGCAAAATGGGAGAGAACGTAAACATATTTGTTTAAAAAAATATGTAAGTTGTGGACTACACAAAAGGGTATTGCCCCAAAGAGGAACAGCTTCGTTTAGAATACAAGACTATTTTAAATTATAATTTGCAGTGATCAAATGTAACCTTCAGACAGCTAAAGGTTTAATTTTGTATAAAACGGGCAGCTTGTAGAAAACAAGGATGCCATGCACTTAATAAGTACAGGAGTAAATCAAAATATGGGAATGTTATGATTCGGAGACTGAGGAGGTGTGAGTTGTGCAAACCTGCAAGTGAATGGGGGTACCTCTGAGAAACGGCCAGCAGGGGGCATCAGTGGGCACGAAAAGGTGCCCTGCATCGATCACTGAACTAAGAGCTGGAGCTCGAACTGGGGAGATAAGGGTGAACTGTCCTTTTGATATATAAAGCACATATGGTTGGGTGGGGCACCGTTTTCTCATGTAAAGAACAATCAGTGATTGCCTGAGGGAATTTCTGTACAATTCTGACAAGCTTCCGCCAATATGAATTCCACAAGTCAGAATAAAAGATCTTAACCAAGATTGCCTTCGACTGTATATTCAGTCAGGTTGCTTACAAGATCATGCATTATAATTTTAATTCCATGCCACTAAACACCACGTCATGCCTTCCTACCAACCCACCATCATTTGTCCAATGAATCACTGTTTACGTACACTATCACATTCTCTGACTGACCTTTTATACCAGCCCAAAACGCCTAATAATGTGAGCTTCCTCATTTACTGGGTTGGGAGATGTCTTATTCTTCAGACAGGGAATGCACAGCATGCTCAACCCGCCATGGAACACAGGCATTAAAGGAGAGTGATCTTCCGACCTTTCAGGACCTCATTGTGCTGGCTCATGAGACGGCCTGGGAACGGTTAATTTTCTGGCATAACTTTAAGTAGGGGGACTGGATGTAAGTTTTACGTTGCAACGAGAAGGTTTGGATGGCCATGCATTTGAAGCTATGAAGGAGTTGTAAGGTTGTCTGAAACAAGTCAAAAGGAAACACTTTGTGCCATGAATAATTTCTCTATCTACTTGCAAGGGGTAAATTAGGCTGGTAAACCACTTTTTAAAAATTTGCTCCCAGCTCCTCTGGATGTTTTTGACCACACTGGCTCTTTCTTACACCTTTTCCCAAGCAATCTGCTTTGTTGTGCTCCACAGCTGCATCCGAAAATGGGGTGCCCATGGTTGCAGCAGCTCCATTACTCGACATTAAAAGGTTTGCAGTGCTTCTTTTTCACACATTTCCCCTTTAAATTACTGCTGCAGCTCTTTTAAGAGCCGCGACCGCACCACATATTCTATCCTCTACATTGCACAAGCTCCGAGTGAGAGGTCAGGTTGTCAGCTATGAAGTTTAATTTGGACTGATCCCAGAATATCCAGCTCAGAATATGAGGCCGGAAAGCCAACAGCTTACTTTTCTGCCTTTAAAAAAGTCAGCAGTGGAAAATACGCCCTATAAAGTAAAAGATTATGTTGCACATTTAAACCATTAGTAAAGGCTCTGCACTGTGATATTGCCTATGACCACTAGCAATATCTAGTGGTGGAATAGTGAACCACCAGTATTTTCATCCCAGAAAGACATGTATGCTCAGGTAAACATTTTGGCTCAAACTACAAGTATGTGGGGGAGGGATTAAATATTTTTAATTCGGAGAACTTCCCCGTGCAGACAATGTACTAATATTTTATAATGGTTGATATATTTGGATTAATTTCATTTCTGGTATAATTTCAGGTCTCCTCTCTGCAGGGATTTGCTCAGCGGATGATGGATACTGAAACTGCAGTGAGTGGTTCTGTTGCAAATTCCATCAATCAGCAACTTTTCCTCTCCCGCTTGCCAATTGGGAGGCATCCAAGCTGGGAATGTTCAGCGAAAGCCACGTATTGCTATGCTCTTGGCTGGTACTTGATTTTTTTTACCAGCTTGGATATATCACTATTATCGGGCAGGGGTGCAAAGGAATGCTTTTCCACTGAATTTCCAGTTCGAAACTGAGAGCATTCCCCATTGACCCAAAGTGAAAGATTTCTGCTGCAATCAAATGATATTAAAACTACAAATATCTCCTCTCGGGAACCATTTATTGATATTGCCTGCATGTGCGGCAGCTTAATAATTAAGCCATTTCCCTTACACCTTCCTCTTCCTTTAAGATTCCTCTGAGCTTTGAGATTGGTATCAGCTCTACTTGTACACAGATTACAGAGTTGACACAAAGGATGGGGCATGACAAGAAAGTGCCAGTTTCAAATCATCACCTTTGCCTCTTAACTAAACCTTACATAGCAGAGCTATTTACTATGATGAAAACCTGGTCAATTTTCCAGTTATGCCGTGTTGTCCAATATATTAGTCATGTGGCTAATTGGGAATCCAGATGTGGCGAATTGCATTTTTGTTTAGTACATAAAAAATGAGTAATAGACACCATCCTTGAGCATGTGATCTCAACACTACAACATGGCGTATGCTCGTGTACTTTAACAGTTTTGTGCTGTTGGTAAAATGGTAAGACAAAAAGCAGAGTGTGCGTGTGTTTTTTGATCCTTGTGTGTGCTTTACTTCCTTGATTATGGCTTATTGGTTATCTGCAAAATCGGTGTGTAATATGGGTGAAAACGGTGGAAAGCAGCACCATGGTGACACCAGCATCATCGTAATGGAGAGGGGGAGCTGTCATCATGGGCAGCTTGGCCGATCGGAATAACTGCTCCAGGCCAGCAGATGAAGGAAACCCAACCATTATCGATCAGTTCCAACAGGGCATGTCATGGCTAATGGCAAGCAACATCCAAACACGTTCTGGATGGAGAGCAGGAGCAGGAGAGGAAGAGGCAATACATTCTGAGATGGTCAACATAGGAACAGGAGTAGGCCATTCAGCCCTTTGAGCCTGCTCCGCCATTCAATTAGATCATGACTGGTCTGTACCTCAACTCCATTTACCCACCTTTGCTTCATATCCCGTCATACCCATACCTAACAAAAATCTATCAATCTCAGTCTTGAAAGCTCCAATTGTTCTTGCATCCACAGCCTTTTGGGAGGGAAGAGTTCCAGAATTCTACGACCCTTTGTGTGAAAAAGTGCTTCCTGACTTGACTGCTGAATGACCTAGCTCAAATTTTAAGATTACGTCCCCTTGTTCTTGATTCTCCCACCAGAAGAAATAGTTTCTCTGTATCTACCCTATCAAATCCTTTCAACATTTTAAACAACTCAATCAGATCACCCCTCAATCTTCTAAACTCAAGGGAATACAAGCCAAGTTTATGCAACCTGTCCTCATAATTTAATCCTCTAAACCCTGGTATCATTCTGGTGAATCTACGCTGCATCCATTCCAAGGCCCATATATCCTTCCCGAGCTGCAGTGCCCAGAACTGAACACAGTACTCCAGATGCAATCTGACCAAGACGCTATATAACTAAAGCATAGCTTCCTCTCCTTTGTATTCCAGTCCCCCTGAGATAAAGGCCAACATTCCATTAGTCTTTTTAATTGCTTTTTGTATCGGTCTACTAGCTTTTAATGATTTGTGTACTTGGACTCCCAAATCTCTTTGCTCCTCTACAGTTCCTAGTTTCTCACCATTTAGAAAACACTCCAGTTTATCTTTCATAGGTCCAAAGTGGATGTCCTCACACTTGCCCACATTGCACTCCATCTGCCATAGTTTTACCCACTCACCTAATCTGTTTATGTCTCTTTGCAACTTCCTGCTCCCATCTACACTACTTATTGTCCCTCCTAACTTAGTGTCGAGTAGATCCGTTATCAGGCAATCTGGTATCAAATACACTGTAGACCATAAAAGAGCATACAGCCCTCAACTCCAAGGTAACAAAGATGATTGTTATACTATGGAGAGTGTCAATAGTAAGAGACTGTCAAGAGGTTAGGGATATTGACCACTCAAGAGGTCAGTGGGCAGCATTTCTTCCAGGAGAAAGAAATTGTGCAACTTGCATGGCTACTCTGGGAAAGCCAGAGACTGACGTCCAGGTAAGAGTATACATAAATCATCGGCCCATCCAAGAGCCACTTGAACATGGCAGCAAGGGAGTAGCCGTTGATAGGTTATGATCAAGAAAGGCCTGATGCATTAATAGAGGTGGAATGTGAGCACCTGAACTCAAAGGGGATGGGAGAGGGAGGCTGAAGGTTGTGTTAATTGTATCCATGTGATTTATATCAACTGGTGTTAATTGTTTTCAGGTGGTGCGTATCAATTGGGAACTCTCTTGTATCTATTTATAAAAGAGCTGATCTAGGGTGTGGTGTGGGTGTAATGTGGAGCTCTGTTAATAAAGGCTTAGACCAGGCTGTAGTATTCTATCCAATTTATTACAGGTTGGGGGAAAGAGAGAGGGAGAGAAAACAAGTTCTACTCAGTGAGAAGTTTGGGCCTGGAGCAGCAGCCAATATGTGCAGGGATTGAACGGCGTTAGCAAGGGATGCTGGGATTTATTTTAAAATAGGCCTCAAGAGAAAACATCAGCAAGCTGGTTACAAAATAAAGTCACAGAAAGGAATTCTATTCCATCAAGTGCTGCTTCTTATTTCATGAAGTTCTTGTTTACCTACTTTGGATAAAACAGACAATAGCAGCTTTTGTTTGTTTTAAACATATGCCATTCATGAAAAGCAAATCAAACTCCAATACTGGAATTTCTGAGTCGGAGACCAAGATCAGCCAACTGTAATGATATGTGTAAAGGTCAATGTGCTTGGACCAGACTTCATCGACAATAAAGGTATGGATTCAGACTGAATCCAGATCAATAACCAATTTAGACTGACCTCGATCAAATAGTAGATGAGTGGTTTTACACGATCATTTATATCACTTACATTTTGAAGTTTATGCCTATATGGTGTCATACAGAACTAGATCAATACAAAGAATTGGCACTTAAGAGAAAGCAGTGGACCAGATGTCTGATTGACTGTATCGATGATTCATTAAGTCTTCTGTTGAACTATATTCAACATGGAGGGGATATTTTGCCATTTCTGTACTCAATTTAAAGAGGGTCATAGTTTGATACACTCTCCCATTCTTAAAGAGATAACTCCTATGGCCTAGAGTTCCCGTATGATTTTCGCCCAGTTAACAGTGGAATTTGGGCAGAATTAAATGAAATAGCGCAAGAGATAGGGGAATTTTAAGCGCAACTACTTTACGTTGGAGTTTCTGCGATCTTTTACGCTGTTTCAAAAGTACCTTTGCCACAAGTAGTCCCCACCCACAAAACTGGCCATGCCCCCAAGTCGGAATAGCGAGTTTCCAGCAATTGCGCCAACACATTATGCCCAGATTCATGAGCACATGGTCGCATTAATCCGTTGTTAATACTTTAAATTGAATTTAAATTAGTTGGTCAACTGATCTGGTGAATTGATCTGCCCTTGGTACACAAGACCTGTGACCAGCAGTTAATTGAAGCCATACAGGCATGTCCCGCTCCGCTGCAGTAATTTCTTAATTGAAGACAGCAGAGACCAACAGTCAGTTGAAGCCAATTAAACAATAAGATCAAGAGTATTAAACAGTCAGTTGAAGAATGGCTCATTTCCTGGCAATCCCACTCCTCTGTGTGATGCTGGAGAATGCCCTGTTCCAGTCACTAATCGATTACCACTGATGAGGCTGCTTGATTGTGCTAATACATTTCATATTCAGGCTTATGCTAATGAGTTTGCGCAGAAACTTGGGCGTAAATTCACCTCGGCAAACCCGGCGCAGTGTGCAACCTTTATCCATGATTGCGCCCCGAGTGGAAACCTAATGTTCATCATAAAATACATATATGAAATGCTGGAAAATGGAGGGCAGGGTGGACTAAGTGCTAGCATTTCACCCCTGGGATCAAATTGAGCCCAGGCTGACTGGATGAAAGTCTGCTGGTTGTAAAGATCCCATGTAAAATATGTTCGGGCACTCTCAATCCAGCTTCCAGTGGGATTGAGTCCACAGCAAGAAATTGCACCCAGTTTGGCACTGAGAAAGGTCACAGGGAGGCTACTATAGGAAATGGAATACTGTCATACTGGTGCTGCAGGAGATGCTCTTCTGAGGTTGGGGCTAAAGCACACTGTTGGGACAGGGTAAATATTCCTATGGCCTTTGTGCTCCCAGGCCGCTCTCTCCTCCCGCATCTGCTCCGTTGCCAATGGAGCCTATCCCTATGTTCTGTGGCAGAAAGCTACGGTGTAATATTTACTCCTGCACTGCTATTGCAGCACTTTCCCCTTTTATTAAGCTCCCTGGCTTCACGTTTACACTGGAATAAAACAATCACTGTTTCAATTAGTAATGGCCCAAATTTACCTGCGATGATGGGATCGGTCAGCATAAATTTTGTCGTCTAGCATGCCAATCTCACTGTTGATAACTTACTCCTTCATTTGCTAGTTTTCTAATTACAATATTTGGCATGGCAGTGAATCAAAAGCAGTACAGCCAATGACCACTGAATTGAGTGTTATTTTGGAACAATTTAGACGTGAAAAGTAATTTACTATAATTAACATGGCAATGAAATGAGAAAGCTGGGTAATTTTTAATAGCTTGTGTAACACTACAGCCCTTACCCTTCAGTTCATCTTTGCTCTTTTGTTTCGTTTTATTTTTTTTTGTAAAGATATTATTACCTCACACATTTCAGCAGCTTAATAATGAAGTCTCAGCATATCATTTTCTTTTAAAGTTAGAAATGCAGCTTCAAACATATCCAACGTACACACGATGCTGCCTCGGAGTCTCATGAACATATTATTCAAAGTTGAATAGTAGGGCCAGTGGTTACGGATGAGCTCTTGGTGTTATGCACAAAAGGACAGGTATTTTATCAAGGCAAAGTTGGGAAATACGAATGGAATTTGATGCAGGTGTACAAACCGAGGGACCACGATTGTTCCCAAGTTAATCTGACACTGCATTGCTTAATTTAATTAAATGCATCGCCATATTAAAATTAAGTAAAATGAGTTAAATGATATGCACACCCCTTATATGTAATGCAATTCTGTTGTGTAGTAACTATTCGCTGTACTACTGTATAAGTATAATACTCCTTGTAATGTTTAAAGCGCTATTATTTTTCAGTCTAAGTGGTAGCAGTGTGAAAACTGGTTTCAATACAGGAATATTGTGATCACTTGATTTTAATGGGGCTGGAGTTATGATAATTATCTTCTAATTGTTTCAGCAAGGATAACGGCGGAGCAGCATACAAATACCAGGAAAATATGCAGTGGCATAAGTAATGGCGTGAGTCCCTTACTCCATAATTTTCTCTTTTGTGCCAACTAAAATTGTCTGCTTCATTTGGCTTCTCTGGTAACTTATTCTGTGACTTTATCACCCTTCATGCAAAAACATTGATTGACTTCCTTTCTCATTCTTAATTTCTGAACTTATAATTTGTGGCCCTGGGTACTTGAACCCTTCTTTGCCTTTCTGAACAGTTAACCGAAGTCAACTTTGTCAATTCCCTTCCTAATTTTGAAAAGTTCAATCATGTCACCTGAAAGTCTCCTCTTTCTCCTTAAGGGCATTTCTGAGCTTCCTTAATTTCTCCTCAGAATTGAAATTCCCCGTATATGAAATCTAGTTCTACAACAATGGGGGGAAGAGATTGCTCTGGTGTCTCACCAGTAATTTCCACAAAGGTTCTACTAATCTCCCACCATAAGTTCAGCTGATGTTCAGCAGATACCCCAAGGAAACGGTGCAAACGGCTGCGGTTTCTGCCGATCCTCTGACGAAGTTGCCACAAGAGATCAAGGAACCCCCCAGAAAATTCTACCCCTCCACAAGCAGCAACTTCATAACTGTATTCAAACAGAACATGTGCATGTCATCACTTAACATTGGTCATTCTTGTGCTACTGTGCTCAGAAGTGTGATCCAGCTCAACCCAGTGCAGTTTGACTCAATTTAAAATGCTTCTTCTGTTTCCGTATAATGAGAGAATAGACAGTGGTCATTGCTGTCTGGAACCATTTACCCACAGTTTCAGTATTTCAGAATACTTAGCAAGGTAATAAACTGCAGTAGAGTTCTATCTTGTTGGCAGAGAGCACTAGGACTGAGCAGGTAATAAAAAGCAATTCCAAGTTCTGACAAGATATCGAAAGTTTCTTTCGAAATAAAGAGAACAATGTTCATTATGAGGCAGTCAGAATCACAGAGGGATGGTGACTCCACAATAAACAACAACTTGCAATTATATTAGCACCTTTAACGTAGTAAAATGTCCCAAGCCACTTCACAGGAGTGATTTTCAAACAAAATTTGACACCGAGCCACATAAAGAGATAATAGGACATGTGACCAAATGCTTGGTTAAAGAGGTAGGTTTTAAGCAGCGTCTTAAAGGAGGAGAGAGAGGTAGAGGCAGAGAGGTTTAGGGAGGGAATTCCAGACCTTAGGGCCTAGGCAGCTGAAGACACGGACGCCAATGGTGGAGTAATTAAAATCTGGGACATGCAAGAATTGGAGGAACGCAGAGATCTCGGAGGATCGTAGGGCTGAAGGAGGTTACAGAGATAGGGATGGGCGAGGCCATGGAGGGATTTGAAAACAAGAATCAGAATTTTAATCGAGGCGTTCCCAGACCAAGAGCTAATGTAGTCAGTGAGCACAGGGGCGATGGGTGAACGGGACTTGGTGCGAGTTAGGATATGGGCAGTAGACTTTTGGATGAGCTCAAGGTTATGGAGGGTGGAAGATGGGAGGCTAGCCAGGAGAGCATTGGAATAGTTGAGTCTAGAGGTAACAAAAGCACGGATGAGGGTTTCAGCAGCGGATAAGCTAAGGCAGGGGCGGAGACGGGGGATGATAGAAGGTGGAAGTAGGTGGTCTTGGTGATGGAGTGGATATGTCTTCGAAAGCTTATCTCAGGGTCAAATAGGATGCCAAGGTTGCGGATGGTCTGGTTCAGATTCGGATAGCCAGCCAGGGAGAGGGAAAGGGACGGAGTTGGTGGCTAGGGATCGAAGTTTGTGGCAAGGACCGAAGACAATGCCTTTGGTCTTTCCAATATTGAAATGCCCTGCAAGCTTACTAGTTAAAAATTCCTGTTTACGAGTATCGTTTTCTGAAGACCTTGCTGTCAATTTAGGGCCACTAAATTACACTTGAACAAATCTGTTATAATTTTTTCCTTAAGGGTTCCCCTAGATTCCGGCTTATAGGAATAACTTCGGAGGAACTCACTGGAGGGACACGGAATTTCTCGGTCGACCTTGTAAGGAGCAGAACCTCCACCAGGTCCTCAGAAAGTCAGTGATGCCAAGTGGTAGAGACTCATTCCCTGAGTCTCTACCCCTTGGCAAGTTCCTGACACCCTTGCTCAGAAGGGACCTGGTGTTGGACTTGAGAACAGTTCGCTGAGTGAGGTGCCTGTTCTTTCAGCGGGAATGGGGCACTGGAGTTATGCCTATTGTGGCGTGAGCCGTCCCACTGACCCCACTAACACTGGCAGGGTCAATGCAGGTGCAAATTTCAAAGCTTATTGTTTCTGGCAGTTTGAAAATTACAATCATAAAATAAATCTGGTTTTTTTAAATGTAAATACTGTTCAAAGACAGTCGCAAACCATGCACAATACAAAACTTATTGCAAACTTCATCCTTCGATTGTCATCTGTATTACTACTAAACTGGTTGTAGCAATAATGAATCTGTAGAGAATAAAAAGTAATTTAAACCTTGCAACCAGAAATTCCTGACTTGCTACAGCCTTCTAAGTCACAGATCCTATGGTAGGGATGTAACAAGGCAGACACCGCAGCCTGCAGTAAAAGTAATGAGTTTCATTCACAGACAGCTGAGGGGTATGAAACTATCAGAAAAGACAGGGTTGCCCATATCTCTTTGGAAAATAGGCCTTATAAACCAGCCAGTCAGAAGTAGCAAAAGAGTCCAAAAGCCTGCTCCGTTTGCCTACTCTTCTGGCTGGAGTATCACAAGGGCAGAAGTGCGAGGGCCCAGTAATGCTTGGATTTACATTCCAGCCGATCTCATTTGCCATTACAAGCATGGCATTTCTAAAAGGAGAGTGCGGCTAAGAAATTTGTAATTAATACTTAAAGATACCTTTCAATAAAATACAAAACCTGAAGCCGAATGCGAAGCATCATTGTGTTTGTTCTTGCATTAAGCAAGTAGAAATATCATTATGTTGGTGGCTCCTTTGCCTCTGAGCTTTGATGCCATTTAGATGACATCATTGACTATGATGACAGATGTAAATCACACCTGCCTGTGCATTCCTGGAATTACATAAAATCTACAGCACAGAAACAGGCCATTCACCCCAATTAATCCATGCTGATGTTTATGCTCCACGAATCTCCTCCCACCCTACTTCATCTAACCCTATCAACATATCATTCTATTCCTTTCTGCATCATGTGTTTATTAAGCTCCCCCTTAAATGCATCTGTGCCAGTCGCCTCAACTTCTCCTGTGGTAGCGAGTTCCACGTTCTAACCACTCTCCGGGTAAAGAAGTTTCGACAGAATCCCCTTTTGAATTACTCGTGACTATGTTATATTTGTGTCATTCTACATTTATATTCCACCACTGCTGTAGCAGGATAAAGAATTATGATCTTTAAAACTTTTAACAAGGGCTATTTTAATTCTACAAAAATGTAAATTAGATTTGCCAACACTCATCATCTCAGCTCATATATGAATGCCAGTGATTGGCCGAGATACCGGAGTGCAATGAACACCTGTAGAAACATATCCCAGTATGCAGGAGGGGAAGGAAGCAAATTTACAAGAAAAAAAATAGTGCATTGAATTCTAACCCTTCAACATTGGTCAGATCACTAGGCCAGCCATTCTTTCTTTAGGTTTTCAGCTCACACGTTGTGACACTGAAGCATACATTATCACAGGAAGAAAGCTGTTAGAGAAGCTATGCTACATGAGATTGTGTTTGGGTTCCATCATATTGAGGACTCCATTTTGTGATTAACATGGTTTCTGCAGCAAGTGCTGCAACAAGCAGTATCAGGGACATCTCCAATATTCAGCATAGACCTTCATGGCTGGTACAAGCTGGAGTCATTAAAGATAGTTGTTCATTCTTTGTGTAGTTCTGACCTTCTGGTCAATAAATCTAGCTGTCATGCAACCATATAAGGAGCCTTTCTATCATTTCCACCAGAGAGATAGTTTATGCTATGTCTTGAAGCCCACCATAAATATAGATGAGAGATGGCCACGGAGCTTTTACCAATTGATTCCACTGAGACAGCAAAACTTCGGAATGCTGAACCAATGGTAATTAATGTAAACCAAGGGTAAAGGTCATAGAAAAGCTGTGATGTAATGGCCTGCAGCTGAGGGTATAACTGAGGGAACACTGTAACATGAAGTTAGGGAAGATCAGGGTTGGTCACCCTGCTACTGAGCTCAGCAACTGTAATATGAGGTTCCCCGCAGCCTTCTATTGCTGCACATGTTGTTTGTGAGTATCATTTCCTCCAATAAATCTGAAAGCAAAAGACTCTGCATCTAGAACTTTCATTCCTGGCACAGAGACATCAGCTCCAAACTCGTCTCTAGCATTTCTAAGAAAAGCTATTCAAGCTAGCTTTATTATTGTAATAGTAATGTTAAATGACTAGGTGCAAATAAAAATTAAGCACTCTTTCTGCTCCTGATCTTCCTACCTCCATTTTTTCCTCTACCCCGTTTCTTATCTGTCTGTTTTAACTGTTTAATTTAATGTTGTCCATCTATTGTATGATATTAAATACTTGACTTCCTGTTTGCTTCTGTTTCTTGAGTCTCACTATCTTTGTTGCAGTTGAGAGCCAAGTGCAATTACCTGGGCTTTGAATAAATGAAAACCGTCTCTAAAGAATAGTTTTTTATCCATCAAGATCCAATATAGGTTGAGTGATGATGTCACAAATGTTACCTTTGATCACAGATCTTAATCTTTGTACCAGAGACCTGTTGTGTCCCGATGAATTCTCTCACCAGCAACCCAGAAAATGAGATTGCATTTTTATACTTCATCATTAGTACAGCAAGGGTTAATATAAACGTTCTGATGACAGGTCATTGACCTGAAACGTAAACTCTGTTTCTCTCCCCACAGATGCTGCCTGACCTGCTGAGTGTTTCCAGTATTTTCTGTTTTTATTTCCGATTTCCAGCATCCGCAGTATTTTGCTGTTGTTTTAATATAACTTACTTTGCAAACGTAAGTCAAACTGAATTTACGTGTCATAAAAGCCTTAATTTAACACTTATATTTTAATGATAGATTTAGTAGATGATTTATCAGCAGATTCCACTGGCTGGGCAGTCTTGGACTAGGGGACAGAGCCTAAAAATTAAAGCCAGGACTTTCAGGAATGAAGTTAGGAAACACTTGTACACGCAAAGTGTGGTTGAAGTTTGGAACTCTTCCGCAAACAACAGTTGATGCTAGCTCAATTGTTAATTTTAAATCTGAGATTGCTAGATTTTTGTTAACCAAAGTTATTGAGGGATATGGGGCTAAGGCAGGTATATGGAGTTGGGTCACAGATCAGCCATGATCTAATTGAATGGTGGAACAGGCTCGATGGGCTAAATGGCCGATTCCTGTTCCTATGTACAGTGCAGCATTTATCAATCTTTGGCAGCTTGTTTGATTCTGATGGTAAATGAGATACTGCTAGTCACCCATTCCTAACTGGCTGAAGCAAATGCGTCATGCAACAACCGTAGGGTTTCCCTCCCCCATTGGAAGGGAGTTTTTCACATCTCTCTGTAACTGATCCCATTTACTGAGTCTGGAATCTCTTCTCCCAATACCCCTGTTCATGCCTGGCTTATTTCACAAGTATAGAGGAGGACGGTCATTCGATCCTGCTGAGCTCATCCAAAAGAAAATATATACCAGTCCCTGATGATTTATCCTCTACTACCCTATCATAAACACTATTTGAAATGTTGATCACTCTTTGCAGAGATGTTCTTTCTAATGTCAGTGTCCAAACTGACCTTCCGCTAGTTTTAGCCTATCTTCCCTTGTTCTAATGTCTTAGCTTATCTTGAAGTAGTGCTCGTATTTACCTTATCTGTAGTATTTAACAACTTGCATTGATAAAGTAGCGTTAACATACTTGCTTTACAGAGACATAATCAAAAATGGATGCCGAGCCAAAGAAGGAGCAATTAGGTGAGAAATCTTGGTCAAAGAGGTAGGATTTAAGAAGACAGCACCTCTCAAACCTGCGACCTCTACCACCTAGAAGGACAAGAGCAGCAGGCACATGGGAACAACACCACCTGCACGTTCCCCTCCAAGACACACACCATCCCGACTTGGAAATATATCGCCGTTCCTTCATCGTCGCTGGGTCAAAATCCTGGAACTCCCTTCCTAACAGCACTGTAGGAGAACCTTCACCACACGGACTGCAGCGGTTCAAGAAGGCGGCTCACCACCACCTTCTCAAGGGCTGGGCAATAAATGCTGGCCTTGCAAGTGACACCCACATCCCAAGAATGAATTAAAAATAAATGCCAAGAGCAATGCATTCAGTATTTTAACTCTCACCCCAACATCACTCCCCGAATAAGTACTTGCTTCCTCCTTTCCTTTAGCCAATGTTTTTAAAATGCACTTCCAAGTTTTACCTTGAAATCACACTGTTTTTGGCTTCTGTGGCAACCTCTCATCGGCAATCTTATTGAAGGCTTTCCAGAAATATACTGAAGCACATCTAGGTTTTCTACCCCCTTTGTGTGATATAATTTCCTCAAAAAAAAATCAAGTAGGTGGGTCAGGCAGAGGTGCAGTGGTTAATAATTCCCACAGTGAGACAATGAACATGAGGAAAGGAAAACCAGCGCCATGTCTAGCTGGTCATCACAATGTTGATTTTGCTGGTCCACTTCAGCTTCTGGAACCAGTAACCTCCAAGATGTTGATGATGGGGTGCTTGGTGATTGTTGTGTAAAGGACCAATGTGTACCCATTCAAGCAAAAGTGCCAAGCTGAAAGGCACTCCTGCATGGTTGAAGGGGATTACCAAGCAACTAAAAGAAGAAGAAATAAGGCACTTAAGGCCTTGAAAAAAAATGGCACAGAACTAAGGCAGATTCAATACCAAAAGCCATGTCAGAATTGTTAAAAAAAAAGGCATCAGAATGGCAATTTCGAATTGAATATGGCAAAAGAAGTGAAGGGTAATATTTTTTTTAGTTATAGTAAGAGAATTTCTGAAATGAGGGATAGAGTGAGGCTACTGAAAGTGAGATCGAGTGAGAGCATGACAACTGATGCTGCACCGTCTGAAAAAGTGCCAACTAAGTTTTTTGTCTTCGTTTTTACCAAAGTGGTGAAAAGTTACTCATTTGATCTAGAAAGGGAACTAGAGGTTGTTGCTGATGTCAGTTGTGACACTCTTCACATTACTACCAGCATGGTTGCCCAAACAGCTGTGCAATCCAAGGTAAATAACTCTCAGGGGCCAGATAAGATGCAGTCGAAGATCTTTAAGGAACTGACAGGATCACTGTGACAAATCAGTCACAAATCTTCCAGAAATCACTGAATACTAGAGAGGTGCCTGGGGAGAAAGGCAGATGTTACTCATGTTTTTCAAAAAAAAGTAACTGACCCAGGAAACTACAGAGCAGTGAGTTTGACCAATGTGGGGTTCAAAATCCCTTTAACCAAAGATATTTGAAGGAAAGGGTTAACTGTACCCCTTTTAAACAAAGATATTTGAAAACCTGCAAACACAGTAATGTGGTAAACTGTGTTCTCGCAAATCCTGTTTTTCCCTCACTGACGCTGATGGCATTGGAGAAGTCTGAGTTTCGGGATCGAAGACATTGTACTGCGGATAGATATCTAGATTATTAAATAAATAAGCTAGATGGATCATATTGAGCTTAAAGTGTTGTCAGACTTTCAAAACACACAGGCAGTTGGAAGCACAAGCTTTTCAACACAGCAGGGGGTAATGTAAGAAATGGCAACAAGGACATACATCAAAGGCTTTGGATCAGGAAAGCAATGATAGGTGTTGAAAAAAAGCATGGGCCTCTCATTCCTATCTGGTAATCTGTTCAAAAGAACTGGGATTTGTAAAACATCAAATAGTGTTGCACCCACCATATTGTCAAATGGTATAAGGAATGGATTTGAAGCCATTGAAGCAATGAAAATTGGAGACATGAGGACCATTAAGAATGTCTGGGTGTAGAAATGTAAGGGGGCGATTTCTACATGAAAGGCCATAAACAGAGACAGTAAAGGGGCCTTTTACAACCCATTGTTCAAGCACGTGGTCTTTTCTACATCAAAGGGTCTCTAGTCACATGATCAAAGCCTAAACTGTCAATCATTGAAGTATGTTAATAATTGAGGCATAGCATCAGGGAGTGATTGGTCAAAAAGAATGGCCCTCCCCAATCCTACATCATATTGGTAAAAAAACAATATAAAATGAAGACTTTGAGAGAAGAACAGGCTCTTCTCTCTTCTCTTCAACACCCGGCAATTGCAAGGAACGCACACTGTAGTTGAACATCACGCAAGAAGAAGAGGACCTCAAGTTCTGAAGAACTGATCAACCTTCAGGCCTGATGAGTAAAATCCTTGGTTTAAAAGTTGTATATGTATTAATGATTTGCCTGGTGTGTGTATGAATTGTTAAGTCATTGCATAATAACACTGTGAATTAAGTGTATAGCAGGATTTTATAAAGGAAAGTCATTTGTATCGTTTGATTTTGCTTCATGAATGCTCATATGAATGATATCATTAAATAATTATGTTTGATTAACAAAACTACTGTGAGTGAGGGTGACTTTCTTTACTTGACGATTCGTCCAGTGTCCAAGAATCACAAAGTAAGGAATTCCCTACACCACCATTTTGGGTAAAGTTATGGTTACCCTTATTAAAAAAGATCATTACGCATCTGGACAAAAATAAAATCATAAAAGATAGCCCATTTAGGTTCATGAAAGGAGGTCTTGCCAATCTGATTTACTGGTTTTCTTTGAGGATGTGATAAAGGAGCTTGAAAAGGGTAAAGCAGTGGATATGTTGTACTTGGATTTGAATAAGGCCTTTGATACAGTCACTCTGGAATGGCTGGTTTTGAAAATAAAGAAAGCGGAAATCAGTGGAAATATTTTACAATGGATTCATAATTGGTTGACACCACCACATTTTGGGTCCTGAGACTGTCATCAGCCTGGGAAAATGTTACCAATGGGGTCTGCTTTAGGACCTCTTTTGTTTAATAACTTTGTAAATGATCTGGAGCTAGGAGTCACAAACACAGTGGTTAAATTTACCGAAGATACAAAGCTAATAAAAGGTGGTGGGCTGCAAAGTTGAACATGATAAGTTACAAGAGGATTTGAATAGGTGGCAGATGATATTCAATGTAGAGAAATGCAAAGTGCTTCATACGAGGACAAAAAATCCAGGAAGGGACTATTACTTAAATGGCAAGAAAATAATGTGTATGTAAAATGAAAGAGATCTGACGGTCCTGATTGACAATAAATTGAAGCTATCACAGCAATGCTCGGTAGCAGTGAGTGAAGCAAGTCAGATGTTGGGATGTGTTAAAAGGTCAATAGGTAGGTAATCCTGCCACTTTATAAATCATTGGTGCGACCACACTTAGAATATTGTGTACAGTTCCGGTTACCGGAGTACAGAAAGGATATTGCAGCCATTGAGAGGGTACAGAAGAGGGCAACCAGAATGATCGAGGGGATGGAGGCATTCGATTGAGGAACGATTATGTAAATGGGGCATGTTCTCACTGGAAGAGGTGACATGATTGTTGTTTTCAGGATTCTAAAAAGGGACCAGATAATGTAGATCATGACCAGCTGTTTCACCTTGTTCAGAACAGTGGAACCAGAGAACACGGCCTGCGCTTAAAGGGGGGGTAAATTCAAATTCACTGGAATCTGTGGAAATTTAATTTCTTCTAGGAACATAGATGAATTTCCTACATTATTTTAGTGAGCGAGTAGTAAATCCTAAAGCTTTCCTTGCTCTTTTTTTTTTACTAGCAATTCCTACGTTTCCATGTTTCTAGTGCCATTGAAGGTCAGGGGGGAGGTGCTTGGGCTTTTTACTTGTTGGAAATAGTCACTGGGCAAAATCCTGCTGGAATGGGGCATCTCACGGCATATGCCGTTAGTTAAGACATTTTCCTGCACCCTTCAGCTCAAATATAACTTGTGCTGTAACTTGCTGAAAGAACGAGCTGATAGGGCAACAGGGCATCTGCGACCTTGGTGAATGATGGGACCAACGGTCCATCTCCTTAACCAATGAGATTTAAGGATTGAGAAAGAAAGAGGAACAACGGAGGAGGTTGAGTTAGAGTGGGTGAATTAAAGTCAAATCAAGAGAAATAAAGAGAGGGAAAAGAAGTTTTGATTAAGAGAGAGAGAAAAAAAAGAAACAAATTTGAAATTTGACATTTTAAAAATCTCTAAGAAGAATTTATTGTAAGCAGGAACAAGACTCAAAAGTTTAAATTGTTCCCTTTCTGGTTCGGAGATTGATTGGCATTGCATTAACAATTATCACGCTGTTAATTATGAGCCCTAATTTTCTGCGGTGAGTTTAATGGGCAATTAATGTACAAATCCAGCAAGTTCTCAAAAATAACGAGGGGCTAAGGGCGAGATGCCGTTTGTGTGAGATAAATGTCAGAGCGGCCATGCGAGTTCTGGAAATTCGCAACTCACGGCGTATCTCTTCTTTCCCCTGAGCTTGCTGGCTGATTTGTGCATTAATAACATGCGTTGTGAACTCACCATTATTTTTCCAGGTACATTTGGCCCGTTAACTGGCATGAATGTTACCCGTCACTTGTTAGCCCAAACCTGGATGTTGTCCAGGTCCTGCTGTAGGCTGGCACGGACTGCTTCATTATCAGACAGGTCATTTACAGAAAATAACCCATTTGTTTCACAGTCAACAGAACTCAGTCATGCCGCGGTGCTCTGAGTTGTGCAGCTGTTGTCACTCAATGCATTATTTTCCATAAAACACCATTGACTGCTACATATCCACCATGAAGTTAATAGAAAACAAAGAGCTTGAATAATTCAAAAACCAATGAGCCTTTAGCTGAAAGTTTTATTTTGAATTTCCTCATCAATTTTTCTCCCCTGAAGGCACTGACTTCTTGGTGCTGTGTGGTTATACTTGTCTCATGATGTGGAGATGCCGGTGATGGACTGGGGTTAACAATTGTAAACAATTTTACAACACCAAGTTATAGTCCAACGATTTTATTTTTAATCCCACAAGCTTTCGGGGGCTTTCCCCTTCCTCAGGCGGTGTGGAAGCCCCCGAAAGCTTGTGGGATTAAAAATAAAATCGTTGGACTATAACTTGGTGTTGTAAAATTGTTTACAATACTTGTCTCAGTTATACTTGTTTCGGTTCCCTCCAGTAACTCTCTCAAATGGCTTACTTTTGTTTGACTCCTCATGGGGAGTGTCTATTTGATTGGAGTGGGTATCACAGCCATGTCTAATCCTCTCCTTCCCTGAGGTCCACATATATGCATCTTTTTTAAAAAAAAACTTGCATTTATTTAGCCCCTTATCATTGCTCTGAAATATCCCAAAGTGCTTCACAACTAATTGCTCTGAAGAGCAATCACTGTTATGTGGTGAATACAGCAGTCATTCATTTGATGCAAAGCAAAGTTTCACAGAGAAGGGCGAGTGGATTGACTGAAGCATCAGCCTCTGTTGATGGAGTAAAGGGAGGGGAAAAACAAGGAGTATTCCAGCAATGGAGAATATGGATGGAGAAGAATTCACAGATAAGGTGGGGCAAGACAATGGAGGCAACTTGAAAATGAGGATCTTGAAATCAATTCACTGGAGCTCGGGGAGCTGTGGAAAGGGCAGGGGCAACGTATTTGGAGAACGGTATTCGAGCCACAGCTTGACAATCAGGCAGCAGTTTAAATCTCGGGCTCCATGGCTCATTGGCATTTACACAGCACAAGAATACTAATACACTGTCACAGCGCTGGCATGCAGCCTTATCATTAAATACTTGTCGCAGGGACAGCCAAAGTTCGTCCCCTAACCCCGCTGATGTTAAATCATAATTAAATTCTTGTAATGTGTACAGTGCCAATGAGTGATGAACATAGCAATTTAAACAGGCCCTGTGACAAATTATTAAAATATACCCTTCTTACAGCTTTGACTGAGGTAGTTCCAATGACTGAGTGGAGCAAAGTAACCCTGACCCCTATATCTGAATAAATTATGCAAATTCAGAAAGCTGACTAAGAAAAACGTACTCAGTGATCTGTATTACCACAGCCATGGAATAAATATAAAATAACGCATGCATACACGTACGTTAGAAGGCAGTAACACAACTCCAGGGTCCTTAGAACAGAGGAGGTTAACGGAAGATTTGATAGAGGTGTTCAAAATCATGAACGGTTTTGACAGTGCAAATAAAGAGAAACTGTTTCCAGTGGCAGAAGGGTCGGTAACCAGAGGACACAGATTTAAAGTGATCTGCAAAAGAGCCAGAGGCGACATGAGGAAACATTTTTTTTTTTAAAACGCAGCGAGTTGCAATGATCTAGAATGCACTGCTTGAAAGGGTGTTGGAAGATGATTCAATAGTAACTTTTAAAAGGGAATTGGATAAATACTTGAAGGGAAAAAATGTATAGAGCTATGGGAAAAGAGCCGGGAATGGGACTAATTGGACAGCTGGTTCAAAGAGCCAGCACAGGCACGATGGCCTCCTCCTGTGCTGATACTATGATAAGAACGAGCTAATAACAGTTTAAGATGGAACAAACCTGCATTTTTGGCACCTTATCAAGTGCTCAAGATCTCCCAAAGTGTTACACAATCCCAGAATTACTTCTGAAGTGCAGGCACTGTTCTAGGCAAACACACTAGCAAATGTGCACACAGCAAAGTCCCAGAGACAGCAAGTGAGATGAATAACCAGTTAATCGGTTTTTGATGGTGTTGTTCGATGGTGGAATGTTGATCGAAACTCCTTGCTCTTAGTCAAATGGTGCCACAGGATCTTTTACATATTTCCTTTCAAGTCTACAGCAAAATGGGGCCTTCATTTAAAGCGTCATCCAAAAGCCAACAGCTCTGACAATGCAGCATTCCTGCAATGAAATGTCAGACTAGATTACATGTTCAAAATTTGTTTTGGAGCTTGAACTCAAACCTTTCTGACTCAGAAGCAACAGTTATACCAAATGAGTCAAATTGACAGCTTAAACATCACAATCAGAGTTTCTGGTACCATTTACACACCTGGTTTATGTTTGGTAAACTTTTGTCAACACTAGGAATGGGATACATTGCTGCTTTTGAATTGAGTGGGTAGAACTTGTAAATAAGTGAAATATACAACTCTGAAATGCTACATTGTATAAATGCAGAGATTAGACAAGCGTGTAAGAAAGGCATAGTGGTCTTAATAGGAGACTTTAACCTTCACATAGATTGGGGAAAGCAGACTAGCAACTGTCAGAAAGGTAGTGAATTTCTTGAGTGTGTCCGGGATAGTTTTCTACAGCAGTATGTCCTAGAGGCAAAAAGGGGGCAAGCCATACTGGATTTAGTAATGAGTAATGAACCAAATTTAGTTAACAGCTTAACTGTGCGTGAACATCTATCCAATAGCGATCATAACATGATTGAGTTCAATGTAGTGTTTGAAAGCCAATATGAAGAACTTTTATAGTTATATTAGGAAAAAGAGGGTGGTCAGGAGCAGTGTTGGCCTCTTTAAAAACTGAAAGTGGGAATATTGTCATTGACAATGGGGAAATGGTGGATATGTTGAATAATTACTTTGCGTCAGTATTTAAAGTAGAAAAAGAGGATAGCATGCCGGAAATCCCGAGAAAACTAATATTGAATCGGGGACAGGGACTTGATAAAATTAACATAAGTAAAGCAACAGTAATGAAGAAAATAATAGCACTAAAGAGTGACAAATCCCCAGGACCAGATGGTTTCCATCCCAGGGTTTTAAAGGAAATAGGTGAGCGCATTGCAGATGCCCTAACTATAATCTTTCAAAGTTCTCTGGATTCAGGAACTGTCCCTCTAGATTGGAAAATTGCGCATGTCACTCCGCTTTTTAAGAAAGGAGAGAGAGGGAAGCCAGAGAATGATAGACCAGTTAGCCTAACATCTGTTGTGGGGAAATTGCTGGAGTCTATAATTAAGGATAGGGTGACTGAACACCTCGAGAAATTTCAGTTAATCAGAGAGAGCCAGCATGGATTTGTGAAAGGTAGGTCGTGCCTGACAAACCTGATTGAATTTTTTGAAGAGGTGACTAAAGTAGTGGACAGGGGAATGTCAATGGATGTTATTTATATGGACTTCCAGAAGGCATTTGATAAGGTCCCGCATAAGAGACTATTCGCTATGTTAGAAGCCCATGGAATCGAGGGAAAAATACGGACTTGGTTAGGAAATTGGCTGAGCGAAAGGCGACAGAGAGTAGGGATAATGTGTAGGTACTCACATTGGCAGGATGTGACTAGTGGAGTCCCGCAGGGACCTGTCTTTGGGCCTCAATTATTCACAATATTTATTAACGACTTAGATGAAGGCATAGAAAGTCTCATATCTAAGTTTGCCGATGACACAAAGATTGGTGGCATTGTAAGAGTGTAGATGAAAATAAAAAATTACAAAGCGATATTGATAGATTAGGTGAATGGGCAAAACTGTGGCAAATGGAATTCAATGTAGACAAATGTGAGGTCATCCACTTTGGATCAAAAAAGGATAGAACAGGGTACTTTCTAAATGTAAAAAGTTATAAACGGTGGATGTCCAAAGGGACTTAGGGGTTCAGGTACATAGTTCATTGAAGTGTCATGAACAGGTGCAGAAAATAATCAAGAAGGCTAATGGAATGTTGGCCTTTATATCTAGAGGACTGGAGTACAAGGGGGCAGAAGTTATGCTGCAGCTACACAAAACCCTGGTTAGACCACACCTGGAGTACTGTGAGCAGTTCTGGGCACCGCACCTTCGGAAGGACATATTGGCCTTGGAGGGAGTGCAGCGTAGGTTTACTAGAATGATACCCGGACTTCAAGGGTTAAGTTACGAGGAGAGATTACACAAATTGGGGTTGTATTCTCTAGAGTTTCGAAAGTTAAGGGGTGATCTGATCAAAGTTTATAAGATAGTAAGTGGAACGGATAAGGTGGATAGAGAGAAACTATTTCCGCTAGTTGGGGATTCTAGGAGTAGGGGGCACAGTCTAAAAATTAGAGCCAGACCTTTCAGGAGCGAGATTAGAAAACATTTCTACACACAAAGGGTTGTAGAAGTTTGGAACTCTCTTCCGCAAACGGCAATTGATACTAGCTCAATTGCTAAATTTAAATCTGAGATAGATAGCTTTTTGGCAACTAAAGGTATTAAGGGATATGGGCCAAAGGCAGGTATATGGAGCTGGATCACAGATCAGCCATGAATGGCCTACTCCTATTCCTATCTTTCCTAAAAATAAAATAAAAAGAGAGAGAGAGATGTAAAACAGGCTGCTGACTCGCTATCACCCATTGTACACTATCGCACACAGTCAAGATCTACCACAGTCTCACGCTTGGTGTAAACCTCCCTATAACTCTGCCCAATCGTGTGGCTTAACCCCAATCTCACAGCAAGAATCCCTGTGGTTTCTCAACATAGGAGACCCAACACATTGCCAAATCGTGGGCAATATTGTGCTGCAAACTTCCATTTATTTGGAACTGCGTTGCTGAGAATTGCTTCATATTGGCTCCATAAATGCAACAGATATCTAAGATTTTTTTAAAAAATCTCATCGCACTCTGGATTAAATTCAACACCAGGATCCAGAGGTGAAAGGATTTTATTCTAACCCACTAAAGTAACCAGTCCCTTATTTGATCAACTTGTATTTAATTACAACTTAGCAATAGTCCCAAGTATCTGCAACTTTACATATTTCTTGATGCCATTTTGTCTAAATACACAATTGGTGTTTTCTAATAGGCTATCACTAATCATTAAAGAAAGATTTGTGTTTATATAATGCCTTTCATGACCTCAGGATGTCCCAAAGTGCTTTGCAGCCAATCAAGTACTTTTGAAGCGTAGTTATTGATGTAATGTCGGAAACGTGGCAGCCAATTTGCACATAGTAAGGTCCCACAAATGGCAATGTGATAATGGCCAGATCACCTGTTTTAGCGATGTTGGTTGAGGGATAAATATTGGCCAGGGCACTCGGCAGAATTCTCCTCCTCTTCTTTGAATAGTGCCATGGGATCTTTTATGTCCATCTGAGAGGGCAGATGGGGCCTCGGTTTAACATCTCATCAGAAAGACAACACATCCAACAGTGAAGCACTCCCTCAGTACTGTACTGGAGTGTCAGCCTAGGTTGTATGCTCAAGTCTCTGGAGTGGGACTTGAAACCACAACCTTCTGACTCAGGCGACCGTGCTACCAACTAAGCCATGGTTGACACTGCAAGTTGAAAAAATGTCTAAAAGTCAATGGCCATTTGAAGGGCACTGCATTTGTTTGAATATGTTTGGCAATCATTTTTTTTTTGCCAAATACTGGGATATGGTGGTGCAATTTGCGACGTGAAAATAGAATTGCTGTTCTAGTTGTCTCTCTTTTGGCAAAGTTCATTGTAATTCAAGTTTCCTGCAACAAACAGAGCACGGAAACAGACTGAACAACGCCAATTAGTTCACAAATGCTTGCAAGCACATACAAACTGACAATAAAGCTGTATAAATTATAGACTTGGGGGGAGGGCTTGACACAAAATTGAGAGAAATTGCCTCTTTATACATGTAGTATTATGGTGTTTTTCCATTGAATTTGCTTCCCCACAGATTTATCCATCGAAAATCTTCAGCCTAAGTGGAAATAAATGTCACCACAGCCTAAATTTACTGTTTCAGAATATTACAGATTAAAACCCAGAAGCTTTTTTTAAGCAGAATTAATTGTGAAGAGAAACTCCTACATCATTTTATCTGGACTTCTAAATTTAGTCAAGGTCAAGGATGATAAGAATATACGGAACAGGAGCAGGAGTAGACCATTTGGCACCTCAAGCTTGCTCCACCATTCAATAACATCATGGCTGATCTTCTACCTCAACTCCACTTTCCCGCCAGATCCCCACATCCATTGATCGCCTTTGTGTCCAAATATCCATCGATCTCAGTCTTAAATATACTCAACAAACATCCACAGTCCTCTGGGGCAGAGAATTCCAAAGATTCACAACCCTGAGTGAAGAAATGTTTCCTCATCTCGGTCCTAAATAGCAGACCCCTTATCTTGAGATTATGACCCCGAGTTCTCGACTCTCCAGTCAGGGGAAACAGCCTCTCAGCATCGACCCTGTCAAACCGTCTTTAAAGAATTTTATGCATTTCAATTAGATCACTTCTTCATTCTTCTACATTCCAGAGAATATAGGCCCATTCTACTCAATCTCTCTTCATAGGACAACCCTCTCGTCCCAGGAATCAATCTAGTGAACCTTTGTTGCACCCCCTCTAAGGCAAGTATATCCTTCCTTAGGTAAAGAGACCAAATCTGTACACAGTACTCTGGGTGCGGTCTCACCAGTGCCCTGTATAATTGCAGCAAGACCTCCTTCCTCTTACACTCCAACCCTCTTACAATAAATGAAAAGCAAAATACTGCAGATGCTGGAAATCTGAAATAAAAACAGAAAATGCTGGAAAAGCTCAGCAAGTGAGACAGCACAGGTGGAGAAAGAAACAGAGTTAACGTTTCAGGTTGAAGACCTTTCATCAGAACTGGAAGATGTTGAAAGAGTTAAACTTTTTAAGCAAGTACAGAGTCAAGGAAAGGTGAGAGGAGGGGGTAGGGAGGGGAGGGGAGGAAAGAACTAAGGGGAAGGTCTGTCACAGGGTAGAGGGCAAGAGAGATTAGATGACAAAAGGGATGATGGTGCAAGGCAAGGAAGGTGGTAATGGGACAAGTTAAGAAATAAAAGATTGGTCTAGAGTAGCTGTAAACGGCAGCAACAGAACCATTACCAGCACTTGCTGTGCAAAAAAATGGGAGCAGTGGTTATGATCTGAAGTTATTGAAATCAATGTTGAGTCCGGAAGGTTGTAAATTGCCGAAACGAAAGATGAGGTGCTGTTCCTTGAGCTTACGTTGAGCTTCTTTGGAACAGTGTAAGAGGCCGAAGACAGAGAAGTCAGAGTGGGAGTGGGACGGGGAATTAAAATGGCCAGGTGGGTCAGGGTCACACATGCGGACAGAGCTGAGGTGTTCATCAAAGTGGTCACCTAGTCTGCATTTGGTCTCCCCAATGTAGAGGAGACCGCATTATGAGCAGTGAATACAATATACAAAATTGAAAGCAGTACAAGTAAACTGCTGTTTCACCTGAAAGGAGTGTTTGGGGCCCTGGACGGTGGGAAGGGAGGAGGTGAAGGGGCAAGTGTTGCATCTCCTGCACTCACTTGGGAAGGTGCCATTGGGAGAAGAACGGGTGTTGGGGGTGATGGGATAGTGGACCAGGATGTTGCAGAGGGAGGGGTCCCTTCGGGTCCGCTTGCAATAAAGGCTAACATACCATTTGCCTTCCTAATTGCTTGCTGTACCTGCATGTTAACTTTCTGTGATTCATGTACAAGGACACCTAAATCCCTCTGACTGCCAACATTTCTTAGTGTCTCACCTTTTAAAAAAATTCTGCTTTCCTATTCTTCCTACCAAAGTGGATAATTTCACATTTCCCAAGACTATACTCCATCTGCCATGATAGCTGAAAATTGCCCTTCCTCAAATGAGGGACAATCATTTTACTTTTCAAAATTGGATAGGTAGGGCCCGAGGAATCAGAAATTTGTTTTCCTCTTGCTTTATTTGAACATCCCTCCTGAGCGCTTAAGACGTGGAATGGAAGCAAATTATAGAACACACACAGGCGCACAGTCCAGACTGCGAAACCATGACGTATTATCAAGAAGTGTTCTCAAAGGTAGACATACAATCTATTCCAACAGCAATTGCATACAGTGCATTTCCAAACAATTTACCCATCTGTGCTTAAGTTTATCACAGCAATCTATCACATGTTCAAACACAGAACCATAGGAGATCCCATATCAGCTTGATGAACTCCGCTACTTAAACATCACATTACTGGACGGCATTAGGAAATGTCACTGTGCTATCGAGACCGATTCAGTACAAATTACAGCCATCGATGGCACCACATGAAAAACAAACCATTTATCTTAATCTTCTATCACAAGAGGATGAAGCGCACAGAATACCATTAGATAGTTTCTGTGTCTATATTTAAGAAGGAGCACCTTGTTTCAGCAACAGATCAAACAACTTAACATGACCATGGAACAAGGGGTACGCAAATAGGGACAAGCAAGTCAGTCGGTCACAAATCTGGCCAAACCCAGATTCAGTCAGGTCAGTGAGACCAGATCAAAAACTCTGTTCATTTTGATGGTAAATAGGTTGATTCTTTGCAAAATGTCAGTGTGCACATTTTCAGCTCACTATTTTCATCATAGAAAATTTGACAAGATGATTGTAATACACCTCAGACATATCTGGTCAGCTTATGATTTCCTCATCAAAGTACACTTTTCAAATTTAGTGGATGTTACCCAGTTCAAAACATTGAAAGAAACATAGAACCACAAAAGTTTACAGCACAGGAGGAGGCTCTTCAGCCCATCGTATCTGCGCCAGCTCTTTGCTGGAGCAATCCAAAACTAATCCCCCCACCCTGTTCTTTGCCTAAAGTCCTCTATTTTCCTCTGCTTCAAATATGTATCTAATTTTCCCTTAAAAGATGCAATGGTCTCTGCCTTCACCACTCCATGTGGAAAAGCATGGGGAGCTCATGAGGCAGACCATTGGTGAAGAAATATGAAACTCTCTCTCCACTTTCTAAATAAAATAAATATGCACTGATATACACATTTAGGAATGACTTTGCCATTTGGAACATAGTCTTGATATGGTCAAGCTGTTTGATTGAGAGTGGCGAGGGAGGGGGAAAAGGACTGTTGTCACGTGTTGTTGAGAGAGCTGGAACAGCAATACTCATCCTTGCTACCCATGAGGGGTCACTGAAGCACTTCCTGCACTGGATCCAGGTCCTGCGGGTGATTCTCCTGAAGCTGATGATCCCAACAATTTCTCTCCATGCATCCTGGGATTGGTTTTTCGGGACCTGCCTGGAAAGAGAATTTCCCTCCTCCCGCTAACCTCTTCGAGCAGGACCTCCAGGGAGTCCTCAGAGAGTCTCGGAGCTTGCCTGCACCTTATGCTGGCTTAGTTTCTTGCTGCAGCACTCCAGCAGCGAAATCTTGCAGCAGGGAATGCAACCTCGATTTAACAGGTGCGCTCCCGTTTTAAAACGGCCTCTAGTAGAGCCGCCATTAATTGCGCTCCGGAAGTGGGCAGGATGAGAATATATTAAGCCCCAGAAGTTAAAATATCTCGGGCCTGTTTTTTTTGCTGCAGTGGGTGAGCTTTGAACCAACGCCAAGGGATAGATTTTAACCACGCCGGGCGAGAACGGTGTGGGTGGGGAATTAAGAAGGTGGGGGTGGGTGGTGTAATTACTTAACTTAATTCAGACACGGGAGGGCCACCCGTCCCCGGCAGCAAAACCATGCCTGGAGTCGCAGAGTGGTCAGTCCACTGGAGTGCTCCCTCTGACCTATAAAGAATCCTTGGGCCTAGACCATAAGAGACAGGAGTAGGAGTAGGCCATTCGGCCCCTCAACCCTGCTCCGCAATTCAATGAGATCATGGCTGATCTGATTTTTACCTCAACTCCACTTTCCCGCCCTATACCCATATCCTTTGACTCCCTTGCTGGTCAAATATTTGTCGAACTCAGCCTTGAATATATTCAATGACTTAGCCTCCACAGCTTTTTGGGGTAAAGAATTCCAAAGATTCACGACCCTCTGGGAGAAGAAATTCCTCCTAATTTCCATCTTAAACAGGCGACCCCTTATTCTGAGACTAGGCCCCATAGTTTTAGATTCCCCCATGAGGGGTAAACATCCTCTCAGCATCTCCCCTATCGAGTCCCCTCACAATCTTGTATATTTCAATAAGATCTCCACTCATTCTTCTAAACTCCAATGAGTATAGACCCAACATGTTCAATCTTTCCTCATAAGACAACCCTTCCATACCCGGAATCAACCTGGTGAACCTTCTCTGAACTGCCTCCGATGCAAGTATATCCTTCCTTAAATAAGGGCACCAGAATTGTACGCAGTACTCCAGGTATGGTCTCACCAGCACCCTGTACAGTTGTAGCATGACTTCCCTGCCTTTATACTCCATCCCCCTTGAAATAAAGGCCAATATTCCGTTTGCCTTCCAGATTACCTGCTGCACCTGTATGTTGACTTTTAGTGTTTCATGTACGAGGACACCCAGATCCCTCTGTACCGCAGCATTTTGTAGTATTTCTCCATTCAAATAATATTTTGCTTTTTTATTTTTCCTCCCAAAGTGGATGACTTCACATTTTCCCACATTATATTCCATCTGCCAAAATTTTGCCCATTCGCTTAACCTGTCAATATCCCTTTGCAGACACTTTGTGTCCTCATTGCAACTTGCTTTTCCACCTGTCTTTGTATCATCAGCAAATTTGGCCACAAGACACTCTGTTCCTTCATCCAAGTCATTGATATATATTGTAAATAGTTGAGGCCCCAGCACTGATCCCTGCGGCACCTCACTAGTTACAGATTGCCATTTTGAAAATGACCCTTTTATCCCGACTCTTTGTTTTCTGTTAGTTAGCCAATCCTCTATCCATGCCAGTATATTACCCCCAACACCATGAGCTCTTATCTTGTGCAATAATCTTTTACGTGGCACCTTATTGAATGCCTTTTGGAAATCCAAATATATTGCATCCATTGGTTCCCCTTTATCCACCCTGCCCATTACTTCCTCAAAGAACTCTAATAAATGTCAGACATGATTTCCCCTTCATAAAACCATGTTGACTTTCCTTGATTGTATTATGAGTCTCTCCAGCCCCGGCCTTGCCTTTCCCTCCCAGAGCAGCATGGGCTTCCAAAGGTATTGCCCAGTGCTAATTTTATGCCAGGGACCCATCCCTTGTGTTCCCGGCATGTTTGGGCTCGCTTATCTGGTCACCGGCCCAGATATCACTCCCACTCGTTTTGGGTGGGAGACTGTCCTGGATTATTTAAATGAGGCCCAGGAGTTAAAATGGCCCAGGCCTCACATACAGCTCCACGTGGGAGTTTCCCTCCCACCTCGCAGTCCCGCCCGTACGATTCCCCAGCTGAAATCGATTCCCAAAACTCACCTGCCGAAAACTGGCCGGGAGTTAAAATTAAGGGCCGAGGTTCCCGGCATCTTTGTGACCTCTATGTGAAACCGCCAGTAAGTGCTGGATTGCATGATATTTGCTGTGAATGTGCTCACTCCATTGAGCCTGCCCAAATTCATTTCATATTCGGTGCTTACAGTCAGCAGAGTGGAAACTTTGCTCATTTTGAGCAAGCTTCAAAAGATCAAAGCTCAAGTGAGCTAACCCCAAATACCCCTTGCAGTTTTAAATGAGCAAACTCGTATTTAGTTTTACATTGATTGTCATGTAAGTATTATATTTGACACAGGTATGCTTCTGTTCGACACAAAACAGCCACTACTCTTGCAGCTCACTGGCAGAAGTACAGCTTAATTTCTATAGCGTGAAAGGGATGAACATAGATACTTCCCATAATTGTGAGTGCATGCTATTAATCTGTATTGTCTTAGCTTTGAAGGGGGGGATCATATCCCATCTGTAAATGACATGACCTATGTTGCTTTGACACTTGTCCTGACTGAGCAAACAAAGCACTTCAAACCAACAAAGCATTTCAGTCATCCAAGTTGCTACACTGTACAGATTTTTGACTTGGTTTTGACAACGCACGGTTGTTCAAGAATAATTACAGTGCCAGCAATGTATTTGAAATTATATTCAGGGAAGAATGGTAATACAATTGTGAATGCTCTTCACTGCAGAGTTTTTCCACTGAGCAATTGGGTATTTCCATATTCTTCGGTACTTGATAAACTTTGATGGAGATGTTCAGTGAGAACAGGCCACAGAACTTCATACATATTTCATGACATTCAGAAGTGGATCACATCATTCTGGCAGATGGATGTTCAAGATGGTTAATGATACATATATATTATACCAGTCAATCTTCAAAGGCTTTGTGCACAGAGGCGGGGTGGGGGGAGTAATTCTGATGTTGTGTGATCGTGTAAGACGGGTGATAATGAATCGGCGGCCCACTTCACATCTCCCCCCATTTTTATTTCCATTGGGCTGGTCGCGGTTTTTACTCCCAGGTTTCGGGAGGCCGCAGACAGGCGAGGACCTCCTTAAAATACAAAAGTTGGGGTCTGACGACATAATTCAGACCCCGACGCCATTTTAGGGCACAGTCGTACGTTTCCCGCTGGTCTCGCCAAGAACTTTGGGTACCAAGTAGCGGCAGGCACAGAAGAGGACCAAGAAGGTAAGAGATTTTTGTTTGCTAAGGTTTCCTTGTGGGCAAGGAGGAGCAGGAGTGCTCCTCCGGGCCCCACAATGAAACCGTGGGCCTCTCTTGCCCTGGAACGAGCCCGACAATCGCCCTGCTGGCCCCACGCTTTCCTCTCGCCTCAGGTTAAAATTGGGGCTCAAGGATGCTCTGCAAAGCTAGCTGCTGGCCAGAGTCTGGAACTGCAATATCAGCTATCATTGCAGAGTGTTACATTCCATTAAAAACTTCTATTAAACCAGCTTTACTGTCGTAGGCAACGGGGTACATAGGACATTGAATTTTATAGCAGTAAATATCCCATGGTGTTGTACATGGGTCGTCTTCAAGTCAAGGAAGGTGAAAGGGTGTGAAATAATTGGTAGGATTGTGAAAATAATATGTGACCATCGGACAAGGGGAAGGTGCGGCAGGGCACAGCAGGAGGGGCAGAGAAGAGGCTGGTGGGGTGGGGAAAGATGAACTAAGATCAGGGTTAGAGGGTGGGACTGGGGGAGGGGAGAGAATAGTGAGAGATCAGATGAGGCTATTTGGGGGTCTTGGGTTGGGGGAGGGAAGAATAAAAGGTCACTGGAGGATATTAAAACAGGGTAGACGGCCATAAGACCAGCAGAGATAGGAACAAGAGTAGGCCATTCGGCCCCCCGAGCCTGCTCCGCCATTCAATGAGATCATGGATGATCTGATTTTTACCTCAACTCCACTTTCCCGCCTTTTCCTCATATCCTTTGACTCCCTTGCTGATCAAACATTTGTCTAACTCAGCCTTGAATGTATTCAATGACACAGCTTCCACAGCTTTTTGGGGTAAAGAATTCCAAAGATTCACGACCCTCTGGGAGAAGAAATTCCTCCTCATTTCCGTCTTAAACAGGCGACCCCTTATACTAAGACTATGCCCCTTAAGCGGTAACATCCTCTTAGCATCTACCCTATCGAGGGGGGGGTTGGAAAGAGGATGGAGGGGGGGGGTTGGAAAGAGGATGGAGGGGGGGTTTGGAAAGAGGATGGAGGGGGGGGGTTGTAAAGAGGATGGAGGGGGGGGGTTGTAAAGAGGATGGAGGGGGGGGGGTTGGAAAGAGGATGGAGGGGGGGGGTTGGAAAGAGGATGGAGGGGGGGGTTGGAAAGAGGATGGAGGGGGGGGTTGGAAAGAGGATGGAGGGGGGGGGTTGGAAAGAGGATGGAGGGGGGGGTTGGAAAGAGGATGGAGGGGGGGGGTTGGAAAGAGGATGGAGGGGGGGGTTGGAAAGAGGATGGAGGGGGGGGTTGGAAAGAGGATGGAGGGGGGGGTTGGAAAGAGGATGGGGGGGGGTTGGAAAGAGGATGGAGGGGGGGGTTGGAAAGAGGATGGGGGGGGGGGTTGGAAAGAGGATGGAGGGGGGGGTTGGAAAGAGGATGGAGGGGGGGGTTGGAAAGAGGATGGAGGGGGGGAGTTGGAAAGAGGATGGGGGGGGGTGGTTGGAAAGAGGATGGAGGGGGGGGTTGGAAAGAGGATGGAGGGGGGGGGTTGGAAAGAGGATGGAGGGGGGGGTTGGAAAGAGGATGGAGGGGGGGGTTGGAAAGAGGATGGAGGGGGGGGTTGGAAAGAGGATGGAGGGGGGGGTTGGAAAGAGGATGGGGGGGGGTTGGAAAGAGGATGGAGGGGGGGGTTGGAAAGAGGATGGGGGGGGGGTTGGAAAGAGGATGGAGGGGGGGGTTGGAAAGAGGATGGAGGGGGGGGGGTTGGAAAGAGGATGGAGGGGGGGGTTGGAAAGAGGATGGAGGGGGGGGTTGGAAAGAGGATGGAGGGGGGGAGTTGGAAAGAGGATGGAGGGGGGGGTTGGAAAGAGGATGGAGGGGGGGAGTTGGAAAGAGGATGGGGGGGGGTTGGAAAGAGGATGGGGGGGGTTGGAAAGAGGATGGAGGGGGGGGTTGGAAAGAGGATGGAGGGGGGGGTTGGAAAGAGGATGGAGGGGGGGGTTGGAAAGAGGATGGAGGGGGGGGTTGGAAAGAGGATGGAGGGGGGGGTTGGAAAGAGGATGGAGGGGGGGAGTTGGAAAGAGGATGGGGGGGGGTGGTTGGAAAGAGGATGGAGGGGGGGGGGGTTGGAAAGAGGATGGAGGGGGGGCTGGAAAGAGGATGGAGGGGGGGGTTGGAAAGAGGATGGAGGGGGGGGGTTGGAAAGAGGATGGAGGGGGGGGTTGGAAAGAGGATGGAGGGGGGGGGTTGGAAAGAGGATGGAGGGGGGGGTTGGAAAGAGGATGGAGGGGGGGGTTGGAAAGAGGATGGAGGGGGGGGTTGGAAAGAGGATGGAGGGGGGGGTTGGAAAGAGGATGGGGGGGGGGTTGGAAAGAGGATGGAGGGGGGGGTTGGAAAGAGGATGGAGGGGGGGGGTTGGAAAGAGGATGGAGGGGGGGGTTGGAAAGAGGATGGAGGGGGGGGTTGGAAAGAGGATGGAGGGGGGGAGTTGGAAAGAGGATGGGGGGGGGTGGTTGGAAAGAGGATGGAGGGGGGGGTTGGAAAGAGGATGGAGGGGGGGAGTTGGAAAGAGGATGGAGGGGGGGGTTGGAAAGAGGATGGAGGGGGGGAGTTGGAAAGAGGATGGAGGGGGGGGGTTGGAAAGAGGATGGAGGGGGGGGGGGGGTTGGAAAGAGGATGGAGGGGGGGCTGGAAAGAGGATGGAGGGGGGGAGTTGGAAAGAGGATGGGGGGGGGTGGTTGGAAAGAGGATGGAGGGGGGGGGGGTTGGAAAGAGGATGGAGGGGGGGCTGGAAAGAGGATGGAGGGGGGGGTTGGAAAGAGGATGGAGACAGAAAAGCAGAGGAGGAAAGGTGATGGCGAGGATAGTGGAGGAAGGGGATTCTGAACGGAGAGGCAGAAAGTAGATGAGGAGGGAAGGAAAGTCGATGGGGAAGGAAATGGAGGAAAGTGGTTGGGGGATTTATGATGCAAAACCACATGCCTCTGGAACTCATCCTTTACCACACATCATTCGGTAAATGATTAAACATTCAGGAATTACAAAACCATTCACAATCAATGGTCAGGAGTGTCCGCGAAACCAAATAGGAGCCATTTATCATTAGTGGACACTTCAGAACACAAAGACTGCTTGGCTAACTCTGATGGATGTTATAGTGATTGTAACTTTTCAGATCCAAACTTTTTACGGATGTTCAAGAACAAATTCCATCAAGTGAGGGTGTTAACTTATCTTCTGTCGTTAGCTAAAGTCAATTTGTTGCATCTTTGTCGCCAATTTCTTGACAGGCCAGGGCTATTACCACAGTCTTAGTCTCCAAAAGTTATGTTAGAGGAGTCACAATGTATTTATTACATTTCATTTTGGGCCTTCAATCATTGTTACTTTTCAGATGAGATTACAAATGTTTCCACTGGAATGACATGTTTGACAAACCTATTGGAGTTGTATGAGGATGTAACTCATAGAATAGATAAGGGGGAACTCGTAGTGAATTTGGATTTTC
Organism: Heptranchias perlo; assembly: GCF_035084215.1. Taxonomy (NCBI): domain Eukaryota; kingdom Metazoa; phylum Chordata; class Chondrichthyes; order Hexanchiformes; family Hexanchidae; genus Heptranchias; species Heptranchias perlo. Next base: position 19,613,883 of record NC_090328.1, on the reverse strand, counting down.
AGAAGGCTTTTGATAAGGTCCCATACAGGAAGTTGGTGAACAAAGTTAGAGCACATGGAATTGGGGGTAATAAACTGGCATGGATTGAGAATTGGTTAACAGGCAGAAAACAGAGTAGGAATAAATGGGTCTTCTTTTGGTTGGCAGACTGTGACTAGTGGGGTACCGCAGGGATCGGTGCTTGGGCCTCAGCTATTCACAATCTATATCAATGATTTGGATGAGGGGACCAAATGTAATATTTCCAAGTTTGCTGATGACACAAAACTTGGTGGAAATGTGAGTTGTGAGGAGGATGCAAAGAGGCTTCAAGGGGATATAGACAGGCTAAGTGAGTGGGTAAGAACATGGCAGATGGTATAAAATGTGGAAAAATGAGAAGTTATCCACTTTGGTAGGAAAAACAGAAATGCAGAGTATTTTTTAAATGGTGATAGATTGAGAAATGTTGATGTTCAAAGGGACCTGGGTGTCCTTGTACATGAGTCACTGAAAGCTAACATGCAGGTGCAGCAAGCAATTAGGAAGGCAAATGTTGGCCTTTATTATAAAAGGATTTGAGCACAGGAGTAAAGATGTCTTACTGCAATTATATAGGGCCTTGGCGAGACTGCACCTGGAGTATTGTGTACAATTTTGGCCTCCTTACCCAAGAAAGGATACACTGGCCATAGAGGGAGTGCAACAAAGGTTCAGCAGACTGATTCCTGGGATGGCGGGATTGTCGTATGAGGAGAGATTGAGTAGACCAGGCCTGTATTCTCTAGAGTTGAGAAGAATGAGAGGTGATCTCATTGAAACATATAAAATTCTTACAGAACTCGACAGGGTGGATGCAGGAAGGATGTTTCCCCTGGCTGGTGAGTCTAGAACCAGGGGTTACAGTCTCAGAATGAGGGGTCGGTCATTTAGGACTGAGATGAGGAGAAATTTCTTCACTCAGAGGGTGGTGAATCTTGGAATTCTCTACCCCAGAGGGCTGTGGAGGCTCAGTCATTGAGTACATTCAAAACAGAGATCGATAGATTTCTAGATATTAAAAGCATCAAGGGATATGGGGATAGTGCAGGAAAATGGCATTGAGGTAGAAGATCAGCCATGATCGTGTTGAATGGCGGAGGAGGCTCGAGGGGCTGGATGGCCTACTCCTACTCCTATTTCTTATGTTCTTACGAATTTTTTCTATTCAAAAAACAAGAGTGCTTTGCGAGTAGAAATCCTTGCACCATCATCCCTTTTGTCATTTAAACACTCCTGCCCTCCACCCATTCACAGATCTTCCCTTTTATTCTTTCCTCTCCTCCCTTTCCCCCGGCTCTGTACTTGCTTAAAAACTGATAAATCTTTACTTCTTCCACTTCTGACGAAAGGTCATCGACCTGGAACATTAACTCTGTTTCTCTCTCCACAGATGCTGCCTGACATGGTATTTCCAGCATTTTCTGTTTTGATCAACATGTTAGGTCTACAACTTATTTTTCTGCTCCTACGTAACAGTGCCCACTCCTTCAAGGAAAGTACAAAGTAACCAGTCATTGGTTGTTCGTCAACAAACTTACAAAGATAAAATCTCTAGAATTTTTCCCCATTTGAATTGTTTTTCTGGTTGAATTTTTCTGCTCAGCTAAGATCAGGAATGACAGCACTGCCATTTTCTATTTTGGTCACCCAGGTGTCGGCACCTAGGATTCCGCGGGCTTGAAGCAGAGGAAAGCTTCTGTAACCAAGTGGGAACATTTCTGTATTATACTTCATGTAATGTCAGGCAGCTAATTCTGATTTAAAAATGGGTTCTGCCAGCTGTATCGCTGGGGGAATGCTGGTCAGATTACCACCAGGCTGCTTGTTCTGGTGACCAGTCTGGATCATGGGGGTTCTACTGTAGATGCTACTCAAGTCATACATGGCCTAAACATAACAAAACCTGAACGACATGGAAACATCTGCCTATTTCCATTCTATGACTGCCATAGGACAGAATCTATTTGGTTAGAGTTAAGAAACAATAGAGGTGCCATTACACTACTGGGTGTATTCTATAGGCCACCAACAAGTTGGAAGGATATAGAGGAACAAATTTGCAGGGAAATTACAGAGATGTGCAAGAACGATACAGTAGTGGTAATGGGAGACTTCAGCTATCCTAATACAGACCAGGATAGTAATAGTATAAATGGCAAAGAGGGGGATTAATTTCTGAACTGTGTTCAGAAGAACTTTCTTGATCAGTATGTTTCCAGCCCAATGAGGAAGGAGGCATTGGTGGATCGAGTTCCAGGGAATGAAGTGGGTCAAGTGGAGCAAGTGTCAGTGGGGGAACATTTAGGGAACAGTGATCAGAATATCAAAAGGTTTAGATTAATTATGCAAAAGGACAAGGAGCAATCTAGAGTAAAACTATTTACTTGAAGGAGGGCCTATTTCAGTGGGTTGAGAATGGATCTGGCTCGGATAAATTGGAATCAAAGACTGGCAGGCAAAACTACAATGGAACAATGGGTGGCCTTTAAAGAGATGATTTGGGTACAGTCTAGGTACATTCCAATGAGGGGGAAAGGTAGGCCAACCAAAGCCAGAGCTCCCTCGATGACAAAAGAGATAGAGAGTAAGATGAAGCCGATAAAAGGGGCGTATGACAGATGTCAGGTTGATAATACAGGGTGAGAAACAGGCTGAAGATGTAACGTACAGAGGAGAAGTGAAAAAGGAAGTAAGAGGGGCAAAGAGAGAGTATAGAAAGAATAAACTGGTGGCTAACATAAAAGGGAATCCAAAAGTCTTCTGTAGGCATATAAATTTTAAACGGGTGCGCCCGATTAGGGACCAAAAAGGAGATCTACGCAATGAGGCAGAGGGCATGGCTGAGGTACTAAATGAGTACTTTGCAGCTGTCTTTATCAAGGAAGAAGATGCTGCCAAAGTCACAGTAAAAGAGGAAGTAGTTGAGATACTGGATGGGCTAAAAATTGATAAAGAGGAGTTACTAGAATGGCTGACTGTACTTAAAGTAGATAAGTCACCCAGTCCGGATAGGATGCATCCTAGGTTGCTGAGGGAAGTAAGGGTGGAAATTGCAGAGGTGTTGGCCATAATCTTTCAATCCTCCTCAGATACAGGGGTGGTGCCAGAGGACCGGAGAATTGCAAATGTTACACCCATGTTCAAAAAAGGGTGTAAGGATAAACCCGTCAACTGCAGGCCAGTCAGTTTAATCTCGATGGTGTGGAAGCTTTTGGAAACGTTAATTTGGGACAAAATTAATAGTCACATGGAAAAGTGTGGATTAATAAAGGAAAGCCAGCATGAATTTGTTAAAGGCAAATCATGTTTAACTAACTTGATTGAATTTTTTGATGAGGAAACAGCGAGGGTAGATGAGGGTAATGCGATTAATATTGAAAACCAGAGGACACAGACTTAAGGTGACTGGCAAAGGTGACATGAGGAAAATCTTTTTTCAAGCAGCGAGTAGTTATGATCTGGAATGCGCTGCCTGAAAGGGTGGTGGAAGCAGATTCAACCATGTCTTTCAAAAAAGAACTGGATAAATACTCGAAGGGAAAAAATTTGCAGGGCCACGGGGAAAGAGCAGGGGAATGGGACTCATTGGATTGCTCTTACAAAGAGCTGACATGGGCTCAATGGGCCGAATGGCCTCCTTCTGTGCAATAACCATTTTATGATTCTAAGATTGTGTATTGAAGCAGGGATAGTTAAAGAGCTTAAGCTTCAGGAGACTTTTGGGCTATTTAATTAAGGGAGAATTGTCTCATGTCTTTAGTCCAGGTTAGAGATTCCACATACAATAAAGCAAATATACTCTGGGCGGGGGACTTCAATGTCCATCACCAAGAGTGGCTCGGTAGCACCACTACTGACCGAGCTGGCCCAGTCCTGAAGGACATAGCTGCCAGACTGGGCCTGCGGCAGGTGGTGAGCGAAACAACACGAGGGAAAAACTTATTGACCTCGTCCTTTCCAATCTACCTGTCGCAAATGCATCTGTCCATGACAGTATTGGTGGGAGTGACCACCGCACAGTCCTCGTGGAGACGAAGTCCCGTCTTTGCACTGAGGACACCATCGAAAGTGTTGTGTGGCACTATCACCGTGCTAAATGGGATAGATTCAGAACAGATCGAGCAGCTCAAAACTGGGCATCCATGAGGCGCTGTGGGCCATCAGCAGCAGCAGAACAGTAATCCAGCACAATCTGTAACCTCATGGCCCGGCATATTCCTCACTCTACCATTACCAACAAGCCAGGGGGTCAACCCTGGTTCAATGAGGAGTGTAGAAGAGCATGCCAGGAGTACCTAAAAATTAGGTGCCAAACTGGTGAAGCTACAACTCAGGACGACATGCATGCTAAACAGCGGAAGCAACATGCTATAGACAGACCTAAGCGATTCCACAACCAACAGATCAGATCAAAGCTCTGCAGTCCTGCAACATCCAGTCAGGAATGGTGGTGGACAATTAAACAACTAACGAGAGGAGGAGGCTCTGCAAACATCCCCATCCTCAATGATGGTGGAGTCCAGCACGTGAGTGCAAAAGACAAGGCTGAAGCGTTTGCAACCATCTTCAGCCAGAAGTGTCGAGTGGATGATCCATCTCGGCCTCCTCCCGATATCCCCACCATCACAGAAGCCAGTCTTCAGCCAATTTGTTTCACTCCACGTGATATCAAGAAACGGCTGAGTGCACTGGATACAGCAAAGGCTATGGGCCCCGACAACATCCCAGCTGTAGTGCTGAAGACTTGTGCTCCAGAACTAGCAGCACCTCTAGCCAAGCTGTTCCAGTACAGCTACAACAGTGGCATCTACCCAACAATGGGGAAAATTGCCCAGGTATGTCCTGTCCACAAAAAGCAGGACAAATCCAATGCGGCCAATCACCGCCCCATCAGTCTACTCTCAATCATCAGCAAAGTGATGGAAGGTGTCATTGACAGTGCTATCAAGCGGCACTTACTCACCAATAACCTGCTCACCGATGCTCAGTTTGGGTTCCGCCAGGACCACTCGGCCCCAAACCTCATTACAGCCTTGGTCCAAACATGGACAAAAGAGCTGAATTCCAGAGGTGAGGTGAGAGTGACTGCCCTTGACATCAAGGCAGCATTTGACCGAGTGTGGCACCAAGGAGCCCTCGTAAAATTGAAGTCAATGGGAACCAGGGGGAAAACTCTCCAGTGGCTGGAGTCATACCGAGCAAAAAGGAAGATGGTAATGGTTGTTGGAGGCCAATCATCTCAGCCCCAGGGCATTTCTGCAGGAGTTGCTCAGGGCAGTGTCCTAGGCCCAACCATCTTCAGCTGCTTCATCAATGACCTTCCCTCCATCATAAGGTCAGAAATGGGGATGTTCGCTGATGATTGCACAGTGTTCAGTTCCATTCGCAACCCCTCAAATAATGAAGCAGTCCGAGCCCGCATGCAGCAAGACCTGGACAACATCCAGGCTTGGGCTCATAAGTGGCAAGTAAAATTCATGCCAGACAAGTGCCAGGCAATGACCATCTCCAACAAGAGAGAGTCTAACCACCTCCCCTTGATGTTCAGCGGCAATACCATCGCCGAATCCCCCACTATCAACATCCTGGGGGTCACCATTGACCAGAAACCTAACTGGACCAGCCAAATAAATACTGTGGCTACAAGAGGAGGTCAGAGGCTGGGTATTCTGTGGTGAGTGACTCACCTCCTGACTCCCCAAAGCTTTTCCACCATCTGCAAGGCACAAGTCAGGAGTGTGATGGAATACTGTCCACTTGCTTGGATGAGTGCAGCTCCAACAACACTCAAGAAGCTCGACACCATCCAGGACGAAGCAGCCCGCTTGATTGGCACCCCATCCACCACCCTAAACATTCACTCCCTTCACCACCGGCGCACAGTGGCTGCAGTGTGTACCATCCACAGGACGTACTGCAGCAACTCGCCAAGGCTTCTTCGACAGCACCTCCCAAACCCGTGACCTCTACCACCTAGAAGGACAAGAGCAGCAGGCACATAGGAACAACACCACCTGCACGTTCCCATCCAAGTCACACACCATCCCGACTTGGAAATATATCGCCGTTCCTTCATCGTCGCTGGGTCAAAATCCTGGAACTCCCTTCCCAACAGCACTGTGGGAGAACCCTCACCACACAGACTGCAGTGGTTCAAGAAGGCGGCTCACCACCACCTTCTCAAGGGCAATTCGGGATGGGCAATAAATGCCGGCCTCGCCAGCGACGCCCACATACCATGAACGATTTTTTTAAAATCTGCAGAAGACCTTGAGCCAGTCATGAACGCAAGAGCTGAATGCCAGAGGAGAGGAGAGGTGACTGTCTCCGACATCAAGGAAGCATTCAACTCAGTGTGGCACCAGGGTACCCTAGCAAAACTAAGGTCAATGGAAATCAAGGGGGAAACCTTTCGGTGGCTGGAGTCACACCTGACACAAAAGAAGGTGGTTGTCTTATCCCAGTCATTGCCGTCCCAGGACATCATTGCAAGAGTCCATGAGTGGAGCATCTTTGGCACAACCACCCTCAGCTGCTCCATCAGTGACTTTCCCTCCTTTCAGGTCACAGGTGGGGCTGTTCATTGCCACTTTTACCCTGTTTAGTTCCAATCACAGCCCTTGCCAGTCTACAACAGGACCTGGATAACATCCAGGTCTGGGCTGCCAAGTGGCAGATAACATTCATGCCATGTATGTCCCAGATAATAATCATGTTAAAAAAGAGAAAGCTCAACTATTTCTCCATGACATTCAACATTGGTAAGTCCTCCACCAGCAACATCTTGCCGGGGGGCGGGGGCGGGGGTGGGGGTGGGGGTGTTGGATGGGAGCAACTGCAACAATATCCAATAAGCTCAACATGATCCAGGTCAGGGCAGTTTGCTTAATCAGCACCCCTGCCACTGGATTCAATATCCACCCCCTTCAACACTGGCGCGCTAATGGCTGCAGTATGTACAATTTACACGATACACTGCAGCAACTCACTGAGACTGCCTCAACAGCATCTCCCTCCCCTGTGACCTCTACCACTGGAAGGACAAAAGCAGCAATATCGTGAGAACACCATCACCTTCAAGTTCCCCTCCAAATCACATACCTTCACTGACTTGAACATATATCATTGTTCCTCCATTGTCACTGGATCAATATGTGCACAATTGGGTAGAATCGAGAGGATCAATCTGTTCTGAGTAGGTGAGATGTCGCACTGATGTTGCGATCGTGAGGACGGGACAAGGTCTGAAGAGAAGGAACTATTACCGAAAGGAGACAATTGAAAATGTTTGATTGATGCAATGTAATTAAGACACTCCATCTCAAAATTCTGCCAGGTGTTGGCCACTTCAGCACTGGATAGGAGCGGAGAAGCAGCATCTTTTTTATGACTGTTCATTTCACAATTTCTGAGCTTCTGATGGGAAACCTGCTTGTTTTCAGGCTTTCTAGCTGTACAACTGCAAATGAAAGGATGTTGCAAAGCCTACCAGTTGCCACTGTCTGGAACTGCGGGACATTTCACAACGATTGTTTTACACTGTTAATTCCTGGTTTTACACCTGAGAGAAAGTCAAATCAGAATATTTCCTTAATGGTGAGTGACTAGTAGCTGTGGAGGAGCAAAGGGATTTGGATGTCCATGTACACAAATCACAGGCACAAAAAGTAATCAAAAAGGGCTAATGGATTGTTGGCCTTTATCTCAAGGGGCTTTGAATGGAAAAGTGATAAAGTTTTGCTTCAGTTCTACAGAGCCTTGGTCAAACCCCACCTGGAATGCTGCATTCTGTTTTGGGCATCGAACCTTCGGAAAGATACATTGGCCTTGGAGGAGGTACTGCGCAGATTTACCAGAATGATACCAGAGCTTAAAGTGTTAAATTATAAGGGTTGCATAAAATTGCACAATATCCCTCAAGTTTCTCTGAGGGGTGATCTAATTGAGCTATTTAAAACCATAAAGGGATTCAATAAGGTCGGTCAAGAGAAACTATTTCCTCTGGTGGGGGAATGCACCACAAGAGGGCATAATCTTTAAATTAGAGCTGGGCCAGTCAGGAGGGAAATCAGGAAGCACTTTTCCAACACAAAGGGTGGTAAAAAATCTGGAACTTCCCCACCCCCTCCCCCTCACCCCTGAAATGCTGGGCTGAAAGCAAACATGCAGGTGCAGCAAGCAGTTAGGAAGGCAAATGGTATGTTGGCCTTGATTGCAAGAGGATTTGAGTACAGGAGCAAGGATGTCTTACTGCAGTTATACAGGGCCTTGTTGAGACCACACCTGGAGTATTGTGTGCAGTTTTGGTCTCCTTAGCTATGAAAGGATTTACTTGTCATAGAAGGAGTGCAGCGAAGGTTCACCAGACTGATTCCTGGGATGGCAGGACTGTCATATGAGGAGAGATTGGGTCAACTAGGCCTGTATTCACTCGAGTTTAGAAGAATGAGAGGGGATCTCATTGAAATATATAAAATTCTGACAGGGCTAGACAGACTGGATGCAGGGAGGATGTTTCCCCTGGCTAGGGGGGGGGTCTAGAACGAGGGGACACAGTCTCAGGATACAGGGTAGGACATCTAGGACTGAGATACGGAGAAATTTCTTCACTCAGAGGGTGGTGAATATTTGGAATTCTCTACCACAGAAGGCTGTGAAAGCCAAGTCACTGAATATATTTAAGAAGGAGCGAGATAGATTTCTAGACACAAAAGGCATAAAGGGGTATGGGGAGAGAGCGGGATATGGTATTGAGATAGAGGATCAGCCATGATCATATTGAATGGTGGAGCAGGCTCAAAGGGCTGAATGGCCGACTCCTGCTCCTATTTTCTATGTTTCTATGATTGCAATTTTCAAGACTGCGATCAATACATTTTTGTAGCATAAGCGTATCAAGGGTTATGGAGCAAATTTGGGTAAAGAGAGTGGAGGTATAGATCAGCCATGATCTAATTGAATGGCGGCACAGGCTTGAGGTGAAGAATGGCCGACTCCTGTTCCGATGGTCCTTTGTCGCTTTCATTATGACAGATTTAAAATGGGAAACTGCCATTTATAGCACCACCATCAGGAACATTTGGCACTGCAGTTATATGTTAAAAGTTCGTTGGGTTTTCCCATGACAAAGCCTGACACAGGAGTTTCATTGTAATTTGAAATTTAATGTGCAGTGATCATAAAATATATAATCAGGATATTAACTACTTGAGCTTCATTCTCACAGCTCTCGGTGTTATCTGAACTTTTGAATTAAATTACTACCTTGTAATGACTCTTGAAAACCATTTAGTCTGTTTCCTTGTACGCCAATTCTTTCAGGTATGCAATTAAATGTCATACTTCCAGACCTATTCTTCATTTTTTGCTCTGCATTCAATTATTGAATGCCCTTTGATGCCTCTTATCGACATTTCTGATCGAGCCCTTTGCTTGGCAATTTGCCCTGGACCGCTGTATCACTGTACCCCGCTCTCATTTGCAACAAATAGCATGGCTAATTTTCATCTGCTCCACTGGATCGGAGTTGGTCAGTAGTGCAATTGAAATAGCAGTGCCGCATTTAATTGCCCCATTCCTGCAACATCTGGGTCTCTCCCATTTTGGTGGGGGCCTTAAAACGGGCAACCCAGGTGCCTAACAGGCAGAAGCATTGTTGGACGATGCAAATTGGAGTTCCTTTGACATCAATAGGACCCCAATGCAATTTTGAAGTAGTTATGGGCAGAGTCTGTACCGGGCACGCTCCACCCATCGATATTTGGCGCTGAGCGGCCAAACCAGCGGTTCTTAAAGGGACCGCTGCAGGCTGCTCAAGAAAAGGTTTATAAATGATTTTTTGTGGGATTTGGAGGAGCATTACTGTTCCCGGGCCCCACAAAATTGATGCACTCCCCGATGACCCTCCCTCGGCATCACCTCCTCCCCCCTTTTAAACTGACTTTCACGTGCTGGTCTCCGCGGTGCAGACGCAGGACCCTCCAGTCAGCGAGCTGCTCCAAACGCGCGAGCAACTCGCCGATGGAATACTAATGAGGCCCGTCCATAGTCGGGCCTCAGACCGCTTCCACCGAGTGAGTGGCAGCACCTGTCTCCCATCTGATGGAAACGGTCACAGGAAAATCTACCCCAGCATTGTTAATAGTGCAAAAACATGCTGCAGAATACATATATCCTGCTCACAAAAAGTGCAGAAAAATATATATGTCTGAGATCAAGCTTCACTGAATATAGAGAGCTGGTATGTGTTGCACTGATTGACAATTTTAACCATTTTCTCCCTGACTTATGGAGTTACATATCAAATTAATGATTTAATAATCTGTAACAACTTAACTTGGCACTGGAGAACCAATGGATTCGAAGTTCGAAACAACTGGATAATTTCGGAACGTAGGAGCAGAGCAGGCCATTCAGCCTCTCGAGTCAGTTCTGCCATTCAATTAGATCATGCCTGATCTGTATCTTAACTCCATCTACCCGCCTTGGTTCCATATCCCTTAATACCAAGTGGTTACAGGTTAGAAGTGGAGACAGCATTTTTATAACGTAAATGTCACCTGCAAAAGATTTTATTTTAAAGTTCTCCTTGCATTTCTCATCCTTTTCTACACACGAAGATTGCATGCATTTCCCTAAAAGACACACTATAAAATGCTTCAAAGCAATTAGTTGTTACCTTTAATTCTGATTTTATCTAAACTGATTAAAAGCTTATTTACAAGTGTCTGAAACTGATTTAAGATGCATTTATTCTTCTCTTTGAAGAAGGGTCTGCCATATAACATTAACCTTTTCACTTTCGATGGATTTTCTCATTTTACTTCAGCATTGACATTTTTCCTCGTGCCTCTTCATCCCCATTCATGTGGATTGGTTGAAATGGTCATCACATGATATTCCCTAAGTAGATAATGCAGCTTCACAGACCCTCTGTAATTTCAGAACTAATAACGTAGCAGCTTCAACACCACTCCTAGTGCAGTCATTACTGGTTATAAGTATTAAACACACTGAGAGTCATTATCAATTAGAATGCTACTGTGCAGCTACCCTAAGCTACCTATACATTCTGGGGTCATGTTAGGGAATAGCTTGACAAGGTTAATAACTGTTATTGTGCAACCGATGCCTCTCATTGTGTGCTTTGGTGTTGGTGATAAAATATGAAAGTAATAAAGGATATTAAACTAAACTAGGGTTCTGTGGGCCATTTACTGCAAGGACTCTTGTCCCTCATGACAGGAGACTGCAACATATTTGTTCTGTTAAATGTCCAATATGCCCTAACAAAACATAAATGAAACTATTGGATGGTATTCATCTACATCTATAATGCGCATAAATGCAGAGGAGAAAATGAAAGAAAGAAAGAAGCATCTTGCATTTATATAGTGTTTTCCACGACCTTAGGATGTCCCAAAGCGATTTACAGCCAATTAAATACTTTCACTTTAGAAAATATAGCTTCCTTTGTGTTTTCCTTTTACAAGTTCAAGGGGTTGAAACATAGAAACATAGAAAATAGGAGCAAGAGTAGGCCATCTGGCCTTTGGGCCTGTTCCACCATTCAAAATGATCATGGCTGATCGTCTAACTCAGTACCCTGTTCCTGCTTTTTCCCCATATCCCTTCATCCCTTTAGCATTAAGAAATATATCTATCTCCTTCTTGAATACATCTAATGACTTGGCCTCCACTGCCTTCTGTGGTAGAGAATTCCACAGGTTCACCACCCTCTGAGTGAAGAAATTTCTCCTCATCTCGGTTCTAAATGGCATACTCCATATCCTGAGACTGTGACCCCTGGTTCCCAGCCGTCGGGAACATCCTCCCTGCATCTAGTCTGTCTAGTCCTGTTAGAATTTTATATATTTCGATGAGATCACTTCTCATTCTTCTAAACTCTAGTGAATATAGGCCTCGTCGACCCAATCTCTCCTCATAATTTTGGCAGGTTTGTCTGACTCTGCTCTTCTCCAGATGTACAAATTCTTTAGCTATGTTCCACTGTGATGACTTTCTCATTGGAGTTTATTGATAGGTTTCTGCTGATTTGCATGTCAGTTGTAATTCTGGTATTATGTTGGTCAGTTCTGCAAGTCTCCTTCAGTTGTAATCGACATTCCCATTCTGTTCAACAACTTCAAAATACATCACATCTGTTAACATTATTTTGTATTCTTCTTTTTTGGTATAAACTCATAAACCAAAAAAAGAGTATAGCTGCAAAGGGATATCATCCTATTGATATAACCCTTTAAGGTTGCTCATATAACTTTATATAGCTCTGTGGGTCTGCCATCACTTGGACCCACAAATTGCAGAGGCATTGGCCATAATCTTCCAAACATCCGTAGATACGGGGATGGTGCCAGAGGACTGGAGAATTGCGAATGTTACACCCTTGTTTAAAAAAGGGTGTAAGGATAAACCCAGCAACTATAGACCAGTCAGTTTAACCTCAGTGGTGGGGAATCTTTTAGAAATGTTAATTCTGGTCCAGATTATCAGTCACTTGTGGATTGATTAGGGAAAGCCAGCACGGATTTGTTAAAGGCAAATCGTGTTTAACTAACCAGATAGAGTTTTTTGATAATGTAACAGAGAGGATAGATGAGGGCAATGCAGTTGATGTGGTGTATATGGACTTTCAAAAGGCATTTGATAAAGCGCCGCATGGTAGGCTTAGCATCAAGATTGCGGCCCATGGAATAAAGGGGGCAGTACCAACACATATACAGAATTAGCTAAGTAACAGGAAACAGAGAGTGGTGGTGAAAATGAGGTTGTTTTTCGGACTGGAGGGAGGTGTACAGTGGTGTTCCCCAGGGGTCGGTGCTGGGACCACTGCTTTTCTTGATATATATTAATGACTTGGACTTGGGTGTACAGGGCACAATTTCCAAATTTGTAAATGACAGAAAACTTGGAAGGGTAGTAAACAGTGAGGAGGATAGGGACAGACTTCAAAAGGATATAATTAGGCTCGTGGCATGGGCGGACACGTGGCAGATGAAATTTAACGCAGAAAAATGCAAAGTGATACATTTCGGTCGGAAAGATGAGGAGAGGCAATATAAACTCGAGAGCACAACTCTAAAAGGGGTACAGGAACAGAGAGATCTGGGGTATATGTGCACTAATTGTTGAAGGTGGCAGGGCAGGTTGAGAAAGTGGTTAAAAAAGCATATGGGATCCTGGGCTTTATAAATAGAGTACAAAAACAAGGTAGTCATGATGCACCTTTATAAAACACTGGTTCGGGCACAACTGGAGTATTGTGTCCAGTTCTGGGCACCGCATATTAGGAAAGATGTGAAGGCCGTGGAGAGGGTGGAGAAGAGATTTACTGGAATGATTCCAGAGATGAGGGACTTTAGTTACATGGATAGACTGGAGAAGCTGGGTTTGTTCTCTTGAGAACAGAGACAGTTGAGAGGAGATTTGATAGAGGTATTCAAAATCATGAAGGGTCAAGACAGAGTAGATAGAGAGAAACTGTTCCCATTGGCGGACGGGTCAATAACCAGAGGACATAGATTTAAGGTGATTGGCAAAAGAACCAAAGGTGACATGAGGAAAAACTTTTTTTTTTTACACACAGCGAGTGGTTAGGATCTGGAATGCACTGCCCAAGGGGATGGTGGAGGCAGATTCAATCATGGCCTTCAAAAGGGAACTGGATAAGTACTTGAAAGGAAAAAAACTGCAGGGCTACGGGGATAGGGTGGGGGAGTGGGACTAGCTGGATTGCTCATGCATGGAGCCGGTATGGACTCGATGTGCCGAATGGCCTCCTTCCATGCTGTAACCTTTCTATGATTCCAGTTAACTGAATGTAGCCATAGCATCTCCAGCAATGGATTTTTTCCCCTCAACCTTTCACTATCATTTCTGGAATCCCCCAAGTATCTGTTCTTGGCCCCCTACTTTTCCTTATCTACATAATGTCCCTCAGCAACATCATCCGGAGACACGGGTTTAGCGCCACCCAGCACTATCACCTCTCTTGACTGCATCAGTGCTGTCAGACTTCTTGTCCAACATTCATTCTTGAACTTTGGCGATACCAAAGCCATCATCTTCAGTCCCACCATAAACTCCACTCGCTTGCTGCTGAGTCCATCTCCCTCCCCAGCCAATGTCTCAGACTGAACCAGATTGTTTGCAACTTCAGAGTCCTGTTTGACCATGAGCTGAGCTTCAGACCTCATATCCTCTTCCACCTGTGCAACATTCTCTGTCTCTGCCCCGATTTCAGCCTCTCCACTGCTGAAATCTCCATACTTGCCTTCATCATCTTTATGTTTGACTCCTCCATCGCCCATAAACTCCAACTGATCACAAACACTGCACATCTCCTATCCGGGAGCCTCACTTACCCATCATCCCTATCCTAGCTTGCCTACACTACATTGTTCACCCAATGCTTCAAATTTAAATTCTCACCCTTGTCTTTAAATCAACCCATGGTCATGCCCCATTTCCATGATTGCCTTCATTCCTACATCTCTCCCCAAAACATTTTGTTCCGTCTGATTCCAGTCTCTTGTGTATCTTCCTCTCTCTTCACTCCAGCAGAAACAACAGAACCTTCAGCTACTTGGGGTATACGCTCTAGAAGTCACTCGCTAAATCCATCTGTCTCTCCACCTTTAAAAAACCTCCGCAAAACCGATTTCTTTCTTCAAGCTTTTGGTCCTCATTTCTAATCTCTCCTTCACCTGGTTGGGTTCCCATTATCCATATGTATATCTTTTATGCACCCTGGGACTTTCTTGATATTAAGGAATATAAATCCAACTTGCTGTTGTGATGGTTTCTGTCATGACAATGTACGTTCAAGGATGAATTACAGAGTTCTACGTGGATGTGTGTTGGCTGTGGGCCAAAATATGAGCATAAATATTGCAGCCGAGACAACACACACAAACTAATAAGCAATGAGGGACCCCAGTCACAACTGTAACTTATTCTCGAGTTGGTCATTATTTTAAAATGGTGTCTACACAACACCTTCATTCTGGCTTCTGGCATCATATCAAGATCAGATTATTGTACATTTGACGAGGCTAATAAAGAACATTGGCCACGTGAGCTCATCAATGCTAGCAGGTGACGAGGAGATTCTTCTTTTAAGGTGCAGTGAAGTATGGTACAATGTATCTAAGTCCTTTTCTTGTCAATTTTCTCCCATCTCACTCTTCCCCTGTCAGCATCGACTCCAGGCTAGGGTACAATTTTCTTCAGTACCCCACCCAAGTAACCTTCATTCACGTGTCAGTGATGGCACTGAACATCGCCAGGGTATTCCACCGCAGGGACATCACAGCAATGCCAGATTCTATCCTCACTGTTGTACACACATGCACACTTCTATCAGTAATCACATCATATTATCAGGAGTGGGAACCCAGGCCAATTTTGCCCTCCCTAATTCAGGGACACAGAGAGCAATTGTGGCATGTGCCCAGGCTGAGATTAGCTAACACAGCACAGGCTACAGATTGAAGCTTGCACTTTCTTGATCTCCATGTCTTAATTACTCACTGGATAAACTCAGAGTCAACAGGAAAGGTATAGCATTTGCAATATTATGAATAATTTCATATCCTTGTGTAGTCTGTAAAAGACAAAGATAACTAGGCTCAACTGTGCTCAGTAGGAGCATGCAGGGTCAAAAATCCCATTGTTCCAAGTGATGGAACATACTGTTTTGTACGTACAGATCTGCAGAAAAAGAAATAAGAAAGGCGGACTAAAAAGAATGTAAGACTTAGAATCACAGAATGGTTACAGCACAGAAGGAGGCCAGACAGCCCATCGAACCCATGCAGGCTCTTTGTAAGAGCAATCCAATTAGTCCCATTCCCCTGCTTTTTCTCCGTGGCCCTACAATTTTTTTCTCCTTCAAGTATTTAACCAATTCTTTTATGAAAACCACGATTGAATCTGCTTCCACGGCCCTTTCAGGCAGCGCATTCCAGATCATAACTATTCGCTGCATAAAAATGTTTTTTCCTCATGCCTTTGGTTCTTTTGCCAATCACGTTAAATCTGATTTATATCGCGCCTTTCATGACCTCAGGTCATCCCAAAGTGCTTTACAGCCACTGAAGTACTTTTTGAAGTGTAGTCACTGTTATAATGTAGGAGCAGATATCGGGGTACATTTGTTGAGTTAGTATTCCTGGTGTGGAGTGTCGATGAGAAGGCAGGTCAGACAATCAGGAGGCCGTGAATTGGGCATATTGACTTCTGTGACTAATTGTCCAATCTGCCTTCCCCTTGAGTGACGCCCCATACCATAAACCCCATATTGCACAAAATTGCCCCCACTAGTAACCACTGTGTGGCACTGCAGCAAAATGTATTTACTGCATTGATTTCAATACATCACTGATTTTAAAGTCCTGAAATTATACCAGAAAATGAGACAGCAACAACTTAGGACAGAGTGAAGAATACAAGGACACAGAACACAGGATCATTGGTTTCAAAGCCGTTGCAACTCAGTGTCAGGTGTTCATGGCACTCTCAAGGCACTGAATCAAATCAGCTTGTGTGACAGGGAACAAAAGCCACATAGCAGAATATAAGGACAGTTGTCGTACCAGAAATCAGTGGAAAATTGAAATCCATCCTTATACCCATTTACAAAGTTAATTTTGTCACTATAGTCCCAAATCTAATTTATTGCATAAAGGGCTTTGACACATTTTGATGTTTGAAGGCAATGGGCCGGACTTTCCTGTGAAAATTACGACGAGGCTAACACGGCTCACCGTTATTTCTGTGCATCTGTTGAAGCAACTTCCGGCGCCCGTACAAATGCAGTCAAACGAGGAAATCTGGAAATTGCTGTACCAGATGCGATTGTCCTCCATAAACTGTGCGAAAATGACATCTCGCCAGCTGGCTCCCCATTCAAACGACTGGAACGGTGTGAAGTTCCTGCACTGACCTGATGGATACAAACTAATCTCGCCAAAAAAAGCTACGTCAAGTCATTTCAAGTCTAAGCAAACTTTTAACACAGTGGCAAGTCTTAATGACTGCCAAACAACCTATGTGACACTGAAAATTAACATTTACAAGTATGGAGTCTCATTCCTTCACATTTTAATTGTTGTTGGACATTAAAAAAAGTTTAACTTTTTTTTAACTTTATCTTTGTCTCTTTTATCTCTGTCTCTTAATTCAATATTTCTTACCCTCTCTTTATTTTGCTTTCTCTCCCTGATTCTGACTTTGCGCTGCTTACTAACATGCTTCAATATATTGGTAAAGGGGATACACAGTTGCTTGTTCCGTTCATAGGTTCCAGATGCCCGAGAGAAGGCACTGTGCTGGATTGCGGGCCCCATGAGAGGAACTTGCCGTGCAAAAGCCCATCAAAAGTCTAAGGGCAAGTGCAAGTCCATCAAACTGTGGGCGCTGTTCGTTCGACGATCACAGGAAAATCTGGTCCATTATGTAAATGCAAGTACTATTTATTGAATTTGATACCAGAATAGAGCTGGAATCAATACCAATGCTTAATTTTGCTTTACAGAAGTGTAAGCTCTTTAAATTCTGACTTCTGATAATCAGGCACAAGGCAACCATACTTCAGCAATAGGTTCCAAGTTAGGACCAATATTTAGGTGTTGCAAGAGGAATCCAGGGCAGAATCAGAGTTCTCTTAGAATCCTTGGGCTTATTCTCTTAGTGGGTGTTCCTGGCGAGAAGTGGCACTCAGAACACAAGTATGAAAAGCATGGGGCCGCAGCCCCCAATATTCTGTCTGTTTAAATTAACATACAAAAAAAAAATCAGGGGTTGCGAATCCATGAGTTGGCAACCAGCGTTCCCTGTGAGCGTCACTTCTCATCGGGCGTGCTTGTTTGGGGGAAATCGGCCCTCCTTTCACCTTAGCATCCATTGACATTCCACAAAAAGGGAAAAATACAAGGGAAAAATATATAAAGGCAAGACTAGTCACAAAATACACAAGCTGACAAAACCACACAGGCTGATGGCCTAACTTCAGATTATGCAGCTCACACTTTTAGAACCAAGCAACTCTTATCAGTGTGACCAAACCAATTTATTTGTTCTATTTTCAGTCCCGTCAGAGACAAATTTATTGGAAGATCCATAATTTCCCAGTTGTGATGGGTCTGGTGTCTGTAGCAATGTACAGCACAGATGATTGACATGGCACAGGATCATGATGTAAATACATACTCCAGATAGTACCGCCAACTTTAAGGAACTGCGGTGAGAATGTGCAGTTAAGTGGGGACCGTTCCTGTATAATCAGGACTTTACTCAATCAATGCTGAACCTTTAAATGAGCGGCATAGTTAAACAAACATAGTAATCAAGGCCTCTGATTTAGTTTGCATGCAAATATTTACAGAACTAAATAATTTGAGCCCAAAATGTCATTAACACTCCCAGAATAGTCCACAACAACAACTTGCATTTATATAGCGCCTTTAAAGTAGTAAAACATCCCAAGGCGCTTCACAGGAGCGTAATCAGACAAAAGTTGATACTGAGCCAAAGAAGGAGACGTTAGGAGAGGTAGGTTTTAAGCGGCGTCTTAAAGGAGGAAAGAGAGGTGGAGAGGCAAAGAGATTTGGGGAGAGAATTCATAAGAACATAAGAAATAGGAGCAGGAGTAGGCCATACGGCCCCGAGCCTGCTCCGCCATTCAATAAGATCATGGCTGATCTTCTACCTCAACTCCACTTTCCCGCATTATCCCCATATCCCTTGATTCCCATAGTGTTCAAATATCCATCGATTTCAACCTTGAAATATACTTAACGACTGAGCGGCCACAGCCCTCTGGGTTGGAGAATTCCAAAGATTCACAACCCCCTGAGTGAAGACATCTTTTCTCATCTCGATCCTAAATGGCCGACCCCTTATCTTGAGACCATGACCTCTAGTTCTCGACTCTCCAGCCAGGGGAAACAGCCTCTCAGCATCTTCCCTGTCAAGCCCTCTAAGAATTTTATGCGTTTCAATGAGATGACCTCTCAATCTTCTAAACTCCAGAGACTATAGGCCCATTCTACTTGATCTCTCCTCATAGGCAACCCTCTCATCCCAGGAATCAATCTAGTGAACCTTTGTTGCACTCCCTCTAAGGCAAATATATCCTTCCATAGGTAAGGAGACCAAAACAGTCCACACAGTACTCCAGGTGTGGTCTCACCAGAGCCCTATATAATTGCAGCAAGACCTCCTTACTCTTGTACTCCAACCTAACATACCATTTGCCTTCCTAATTGCTTGCTGTACCTGCATGTTAACTTTCTGTGATTCGTGTACAAAGACACCTAAATCCCTCTGACTACCAACATTTCTTAGTGTCTCAACTTTTAAAAAGTATTCTGCGTTTCTATTTTTCCTACCAAAGTGGATAATTTCATTTTTCTCTACATTGTACCCCATCTGCCACCTTCTCGCCCACTCCCTTAACCTGTCAATATCCCTTTGCAGCCTCTTTGCAAACTTGGATGCATTACTCTTGGTCTCCTCATCTCAGTCATTAATATAGATTGTAAACAGCTGAGGCCCAAGCACTGAACCTGCAGCACCCCACTAGTTACAACCTGCCAACCCGAAACTGACCCGTTTATTCCTACTCTCTGTTGTCTGTCCGTTAACCAATCCTCAATCCATGCTAATATATTACCCCCAATTCGATGAGCCCTAATCTTGCACAACAACCTCGTGTGGCACCTTATCGAATGCCTTTTGAAAATCCAAATATACGACATCACTGGTTCCCCTTTATCTACCCTGCTAGTTACATCCTCTAAAAACTCTAATAGATTTGTCAAACACGATTTCCCTTCCATAAAACCATGTTGACTCTGCCGAATCATATGATTTTCTAAGTGCCCTGTTACTATGTCCTTAATAATAGATCCTAGCATTTTCTCTGCTACTGATGTCAGGCTAACTGGCCTATAGTTTTGTGTTTTCTCTCCCTCCTTTCTTGAATAGCGGGGTTACATTTGCTACCTTCCAATCCACAAGGATCATTCTAGAATCTAAGGAATTCTGGAAGATCAAAACCAATGCATCCACTTTCTCTGCAGCCACCTTTGATGTTTCAGCAAAGTGCACTTATAGCAACAGCAGTGTGATAAATTAGGTGCCTGTATTCAGAGAATTCACTATTGTTTAAATCATTTGCTTTGAAAAAATATCACTGGAAAATCATGGTAACTCGCGAGCAACTTAGGTCGAGACTGAGTTATGGTAAATGAAGTGGAGATGCCGGTGATGGACTGGGGTTGACAATTGTAAACAATTTTACAACACCAAGTTATAGTCCAGCAATTTTATTTTAAATTCACAAGCTTTCGGAGGCTTCCTCCGAAAGCTTGTGAATTTAAAATAAAATTGCTGGACTATAACTTGGTGTTGTAAAATTGTTTACAATGGTAAATGAAGTGAGAGGAAGGCAGATCACATCCCATGGATCCTCATTTTCATTCAGTTTACAACACAGAACAGGTAGATGATTCAAATTAAAATGGTAAAATTAAAATTTCCAGCTAACTTTTATGTGGGAACTGGACTGATTTGCAAATTGCAGAGCAGTTCTAGTGTCGTTCTTTTGAAACTTTTATTGTTTTGCATAATGCCATCCATTCTCAATTGTAACATCGTCTCCATTAAACATGAAAAATATTCCATGGACAAGATGTTATCGTATGTGGTAAAAGAGCCCGATTTATAAGAAGATACCAGAGAGTGACTGATGCTCTAGTTTTTATTACTTAAGCTGCTTTCCAATTGTCAGAATTCTATCAAGGGAAAATAGTTGGGATTATTCAGTAAACGGGCGATAGTCATCTAGAATTTGTCAACTGTTGTTCAAAATCTAAGCATTCATTGAAATAGAATGTTCGAGCGAATACCTAGGTCAAGATTCAATCAGTTATCCGTGGAAAAAATTTAGTGCAAGAACTTCAGGAGTATTTATTAGGATGTTACCAACAGATAAAGATTTTCTATCCACACCAGTATTCATGGAATAGAATCATAGAATGGTTACAGCACAGAAGGAGGCCATTCGGCTCATCGAGCCCGTGCCGGCTCTCTGCAAGAGCAATCCAGCTAGTCCCACTCCCCTGCCCTTTCCCTGTAACCCTGCAAATTTTTTCCCTGCAAGTACTTATCCAATTCCCTTTTGAATTCTCGATTGAATCTGCCTCCACCACCCATTCAGGCAGCGCATTGCACATCATAACCATTCGCTGCGTAAAAAAGTTTTTCCTCATGTCGCCTTTAGTTCTTTTGCCAATCACCTTAAATCAGTGTCCGCTGGTTCTTGACCCTTCTGCCAATGGGAACAATTTCTCTCCATCTATTCTGTCCAGAATCCTCATGATTTGAACACCTCTATCAAATCTTCTCTCAATCTTCTCTGCTCTAGGGAGAACATCCCCAGCTTCTCCAGTCTATCCACGTAACTGAAATCCCTCATCCCTGGAATCATTCTAGTAAATCTTTTCTGCACCCTCTTCAAGGCCTTCACATTCTTCCTCAAGTGTGGTGCCCAGAATTGGAATACTCCAGGTGTGGCTGAACCAGTATTTTATAAAGGTTCATCATGACTTCCTTGCTTCTGTACTCTATGCCTCTATTTATAAAGCCCAGGATCCCATATGCTTTTTTAACCGCTTTCTCAATCTGCCCTGCCACCTTCAACGATTTATTCCTGCACCCACTTTAGAATTGTACCCTTCAGTTTATATTACCTCTCCTCGTTCTTTCTACCAAAATGTATCACTTCGCACTACTCTGCGTTAAATATCATCTGCCACTTGTCCGCCCATTCCTCTTGAAGTCTATCACTATCCTCCTCACTGTTCACTGCATTTCCAAGTTTTGTGTCATCTGCAAATTTTGAAATTGTACCCTGTGCACCCAAGTCATTAATATATATCAAGAAAAGCAGTGGTCCTGGTACCAACCCCTGGGAAACACCACTGTATACCTTCCTCCAGTCCGAAAAACAACCATTCGCCACTACTCTCTGTTTCCTATCACTTTGCCAATTTCGAATCCACGCTGCTGCTGCCACTGCCCCTTTTATTCCATGGGCTTCAACTTTGCTAACAAGCCTATTATGTGGCACTTTATCAATCACCATTTGGAAGTCCATATACATCACATCAACCGCACTGCCCTCATCAATCCTCTCTGTTACCTCATCACAAAACTCAATCAAGTTAGTTAAGCACAATTTGCCTTTAACAAATCTGTGGTGGCTTTCCCTAATTAATCCATGCTTTGCCAAGTGAATGTTAAATTTTGTCCCGGATTATCGTTTCTAACAGTTTCCCACCATCGAGATTAAACTGACTGGCCCATAGTTGCTGGGTTTATCATTACACCCTTTTTTGAACAAGGGTGTAACATTTGCAATTCTCCAGTCCTGTGGCACCACCCCCTTATCTAAGGACGTTTGGAAGATTATGGCCAGTACCTCCTCAATTTCTACCCTTACTTCCCTCAGCAACCGAGGATGCATCCAATCCAGACCTGATGACTTATCTACTTTAAGTACAGCCAGTCTTTCTAGTACCACCTCTATCAATTTTTAGCCCATCCAGTATCTCAACTACCTCCTCCTTTACTATGACTTGGGCAGCATCTTCTTCCTTGGTGAAGACAGATGCAAAGTATCATTTAGTGCCTCAGCCATGCTCTCTGCCTCCATGTGTAGGTCTCCTTTTTGGTCCCTAAATGGCCCCACCCCTCCTCTTACTACCCATTTACTATTTATATGCCAATAGAAGTCTTTTCGATTCCCTTTTATGTTAGTTGCCAGTCTATTCTCATACTCTCTCTTTACCTCTCATTTCCTTTTTCACTTCTCCTCTGATCTTTCTATATTCAGCCTGGTCCTCACTTGTATTATCAACCTGACATCTGTGATATGCCCCCTTTTTCTGCTTCATCCTGCTCTCTATCTCTTTCGTCATCCAGGGAGCTCTGGCTTTGGTTGCCCTCCTTTCCCCCTCGTGTGAATGGACCTAGACTGTACCCGAAGCATCTCCTCTTTAAAAGCTGCCCATTGTTCAATTACAGTTTGGCCTGCCAATCTTTGATTCCAATTTCCCCAAGCCAGATCTATTCTCAACCCACTGAAATTGGCTCTCTTCCAATCAAGTATTTTTACTCTAAATTTCTCCTTGTCCTTTTCCATTGCTAATCTAAACCTATGATCACTGTTCCCTAATTGTTCCCCCACTGACTCTTGCTCCACTTGACCCATCTCATTCCCCAGAACCAGATCCAGTAATGCCTCCTTCCTCGTTGGACCGGAAACATACTGATCAAGAAAGTTCTCCTGAACACACTTCAGAAATTTTTCCCCCTCTCTGCCCTTTACACTATTACCATCCTAGTCTATACTAGGATATCTGAAGTCCCCCATTATCACTACGCTATGGATCTTGCACCTCTCTGTAATTTCCCTGCAAATTTGTTCCTCTATATCCTTCCCACTGGTTGGTGGCCTATAGAATATACCCAGTAGTATAATGGCACCTCTATTGTTTCTTAACTCTAAACAAATAGATTCTGTCCTTGACCCTTCCAGGACATCCTCTCTCTCCAGCACTGCAATATTCTCCTTAATCAATATTGCCACCCCCTCCTCCTTTCTTTCCTTCCCTATCTTTCCTGAACACCTTGTATCCAGGAATATTTAGTACCCAATCTTACCCTTTTTTGAGCCAGGTCTCCACAGCGCCACAACATCATATTCCCATGTGGCTAATTGCACCTGCAGCTCACCAACCTTGTGTAACATGCTTCGTGCGTTTACACACATGCACTGTAAACCTATCTTAGACCTTCTTGTATTCTCTCTTAGTCTGATCCCACCTAATACCGTACTATTTCTTGCTCGAGATCTATCTTTCTCTCCCAATTCTTCGTGCACTTTGTTTCTCCTTTCCAATGCTACATCCGGGTGCTCATCCCCCTGCCAAATTAGCTTAAACCCTCCCCCACAGCATGAGTGAACCTCCGCACGAGGACATTGGTCCCAGCTCTGTTGAGGTGCAACCTCCGGCCTGTACAGGTCCCACCTCCCCCAGAACTGGTCCCAATGCCCCAGGAACCTAAAGCCCTCCCTCCTGCACCATCTCTCCAGCCATGCATTCATCTACTCTATCCTCCTATTTCTATACTCATTAGTGCATGGCACCACGAGTAATCCAGAGATTACTACCTTTGAGGTCCTGCTTATTAGTCTCTTGCCTAGCTCCCTAAAATCTGCCTGCAGGACCTCATCCCTCTTTCTACCCATGTCGTTGGTACCGATATGGACCGCGACCTCTGGCTGTTCACCCTCCCCCTTCAGAATGTTCTGCAGCCGCTCAGTGACATCCTTGACCCTGGCACCAGGGAGGCAACATACCATCCTGGAATCATGTCTGTGGCTGCAGAAACACCCGTCTGTTCCCCTAACTATGGAATCCCCGATCACTATTGCTTTACTGACCTTCCTCCTCCACCCCCTCCCCCAATACAGCTGAGCCACCCGTGGAGGTGCCGTGGACTTGGCTCTGGCTGTACTCCCCAGAGGAGCCATCACCCTCACATTAGAGAGTGAGATGCATTCAAGGGACTCTTGCAATACCTGCCTGGTCCTCCTTGTTTGTCTGGTGGTCACCCAATCCCTCTCTGCCAGCAGTCTCTTAAGCTGCACTCTCTTTAGGATAAGGGAAACATCCTGGATTTCCCACATGGCCCAAGGTGTGCATTTGACGGGACTGAGATGCCCTGCCATGCCTCTACTTATTAAATTACCAACTCAAATTAAAAGAAATAAACTAAAGACTGAATAAAAACTCACCAGCTACTCACCTTCCCTTGTGCTGACATCACTTTAGTTTTTTTACCTCACTCCCTGACGCCCTCACTCTTTATCCTCTCTGACGCTCCGACGCTCCTCCCCCTGAACTCCTTCAGATCCATTCTCCTTACCTTCGGGCTCGCCGATTCAGGACATAATTGCAAGACGTTGTGACCCAGACCCAATTCGGCAAATATTATTGCCAGGAATTTCCTTGGAGCTTCTTCCCATCTCCACTGTAACTTTGGCAGAAACCTTGTTTACAAATGTAAATAGATTTCCACCGAACTTCGACTAAAGTTATGGCAGCAGAACGAAAGAAAGTCAGAGGACATTTCTGGCGCACGTGTCTTTAAAAAAAATGGAGATAAGTTCCTTCACTTAAAGTGCAATTGAAGAACTAAAGGAGACAAACAACATTTCTAAGTTCAATTAAGACTAATTGAAAATCATGACGAGAAGTATAAAAATAAGGACTGGAAACAGGCCGTGTAACAAACAGTCTCATCATTATCTAAAGCCAAACAAATGACCACTGTAGTGTGAGCTGCCACTTTAACAAGGTGTCACAGGTAAACAAATACTCCATGGAACATAAGGTTAGAAACTACCGTTGCCTAGATCAGTGAACGAGTGCTTAATACACTTGTATAACATATCCTGCCCATTATTTTAACAAAAGCATTAACCTCTTTATTTTAAAAGACTTCAGTTAAAATGACAGATAGAGGAATGTCAGATGACCATGTTGAACTTTCATCTACTATGACTGGCAACAATAATTTCTAGCTAATAGATTCTATGCAGCTGGGACTGCTGAAACGTAATCTAAGGAATGAAACTGGTCAGTGTTGAATAATGTGGTTTATAATGTTAGAATAATTGTGCTGTGTTAACAAATAGATTAATGTATTGATATGAAATTCCACTGCCCACTAATTTAACAAATGTGCAACCCATTTATATTAAATGGGTTTAACCCCTATATTCAAATAGCAGACAGAGCAATTTCAAATAACTGTACAAACACATTCCCTTTGAGGGGTTTGGAAAGAAATCTTTTGCAGAGATTTATATTCTTGTATGTTTTGCATGTGGTTATTGAACTCCTTCAGGAGTTTAAATAAGTTGGGGAGAGTCCATGATTTCAGGCAAATTGTACAAGTTCTGGACCCATGAAAATCTAAGAAAAATCAGGATGATAAAAGGTTATTTGGTCCATCAAAACTTGTCACTGAAGTACCCTCATCAGAATAGAAATCAGGGACAAGAAAAGGCCATCCGATGGACTGGATGGCCTGATCATTCGATCCCTTCTTATAGGTCCTGATCTTGGCATTTCTTAATATCTATAAATCAGAGTCAGTCTCTTCTTTAACATCAAGTTGCAACGAGTTACATAGAGTCTACAGCACAGAAACGAGCCATTCGGCCCAAATGGTCTATGCCGACATTAATGCTCCACATGAGCCTCTTCCCATCCTTTTTCATCTAACCATATCATCATACCATTCTATTCGTTTCTCCCTCATGTGCTTATCTGGCTTCCCCTTAAATGTATCTATGTTATTTGCCTCAACTACTCCTTGCGGTGGTGCGTTCCACATTCTTACCACTCTTTGGGTAAAGAAGTTTCTCCTGAATTCCCTATTAGACGTATTGGTGACTATCTTATATTTAGCTCCTCTAGTTTTGGACTCCCCAAGTGGAAACATTTTCTCGACGTCTGCCTTATCAAACCCTTCCATGATCTTGAAGACGTCTATTAGGTCATCTCTCAGCCTTCTCTTTTCCAGAGGAAAGAGTCCCAGCCTGTTCAGCCTTTCCTGATAAGTCTATCCTCTCAGTTCTGGTATTGTCCTTGTGAATGTTTCATGCACCCTCTCCAATGCCTCGATATCCTTTTTATAATATGGAGAATAGAACTGTACACAGTACTCCAAGTGTGGTCTAACCAAGGTTCAATACAAGTTTAAAATAACTTCTTTGCTTTTCAATTCTATCCCTCTAGAAACGAACCCCAGTGCTTGGATTGCCTTTTTTATGGTCTACTTGTCGTGATTTGTCTATCTGTACCCCTAGATCACTTTGCTGTTCTATTCCATTTAGACTCGAATTATCCAAACCATACTTAACCTCCTTATTCTACCTACCAAAATGCTTCACCCCACACTTATCTAGATCGAAATTCATTTGAAGAATGGGCAAGTTTATTAATGTCTTCTTGCATTTTGATGCATTCTTCCTTTGTATTAACTACACCTCCCAATTTGGTGTTGTCTGCAAATTTTGAAATTGTGCTTTCGATTCCCGAGCCCAAAACGTTAATATAAATTGTGAACAACAATGGTCCCAGTACTGATCCCTGCAGAACACCACTTCCCACCTTTTGCCAGTCTGAGTAGCTACGGTGCTGCAGAATTGTTAGAGACTTGTTAGAGACGTGGAAGGTCTTGGTATTGATGGAATTGCCTACGGCTTCAGATTTTACTGTTATTTCCATCAAGTTTAAGACTTAATTAGACGCTAGAATTTGACATTTTTGTACATTCTGAATGTCATGAAATTCCAGAATTAGATCCAATTTTGAAAGTTGTGAACAACAACAAATCTGATGGTGGCAAAAAAGTCAGTTTGCACTTGCATTAGTGAATAATTTGTTGACTGAATCTGCTCTATATGACAATGTGCCTATCACTGCAACTGTCATTAAGCAATGTTTGGGAAACATATCCGGTGATGCTTCTATATAGAATAATACAGCACAGAAGGAGGCCATTCCCTTGCTCTTAACCCAAAGCCCTGCAAATTTTTCTTTTCAAGTATTTATCCAATCCCCTTTTGAAAGTTACCATTGAATCTGCTTCCACCACCTTTTCAGGCAGTGCATTCCAGATTAGGAAATCGGACATGAATTTAGATTTGAGGTTAGGATCAGATCAGCCATGATCTTATTGAATGGCGGAGCAGGCTCGATTGGCCTACTCCTGCTCCTATTTCTAAAGTTCTTATGTTCTTATCATAACAACTCGTGATATTAAAAAAATTCTCATCTCCTCCCGGTTTCTTTTGCCATATACTAAACAAAACGACCTCACCAATAAACAATGTTATCATTGGCATAATTTATATTTATGCAACGTACGCCAACATTCGCACCAGACAAGTGCCAGGCAATGACCAACTCCAACAAGAGAGCATCTAACCACCTCCCCTTGACATTCAACAGCATTACCATCGTCAAATCCCTCACCATCACCACTGACCAGAAACTTAACTGGACTAGCCAAATAAATACTGTGGCTACAAGAGCAGGTCAGAGGCTGGGTATTCTGCAGCGGGTGACTCACCTCCTGACTCCCCAAAGCCTTTCCACCATCTACAAGGCACAAGTCAGGAGTGTGATGGAATACTCTCCACTTGCCTGGATGAGTGCAGCTCCAACAACACTCAAGAAGCTCGACACCATCCAGGACAAAGCTGCCTGCTTGATGGGCACCCCACCCACCACCCTAAACATTCACTCCCTTCACCACCGGCACACAATGGCTACAGTGTGTACCATCTGCACTGGTATAGTGTGTACCATTGCACTGCAGCAACTCGCCATGGCTTCTTCAACAGCACCTCCCAAACCCACGACCTCTACCACCTAGAAGGACAAGGGCAGCAGGCACATGGGAACAATACCACCTGCACGTTCCCCTCCAAGTCACACACCATCTTCACTTGGAAATATATCGTTGTTCCTTCATCGTCGCTGGGTCAAAATCCTGGAACTTCCTTTCTAACAGCTCTGTGGGAGAACCTTCACCACACGGACTGCAGCAGTTCAAGAAGGCGGCTCACCATCACCTTCTCAAGGGCAATTAGGAATAGGCAATAAATGCTGGCCTCGCCAGCGACGCCCACATCCCATGAACGAATAATATAAAAAAAATTGTAGTGCAATGGATAAATAAAATACATGTCTATTACAAATTTACTACGCAAAAATTTGCACGAGAGCATATGTTGCACCTGCTGCAGTGCAAATTTTCCCAGTAGTTAGCACACACATAAAAATGTTTCCAGGGGATTTTGTTCCGAGAACTCAGCCTTCCTGCAAACTCTGTTTTGTTCATCAGATCCATTGTGTCCTTGGTTAGGTTCAAGACCAAGTCAAAAGACAAAGTACAGATGCTACAAAGAGTTTTCTCTCATACCTGTTATACCATGACCAAGACTGCATATAAAACCTTCAGAAAACCCAATTCTTTCCAGCTCCACAAGGATGCCTACACTACAATAGGGGACATTTTGTTACTTCCACTTGAAAACGGGAACTACCATCACAATTGGATTTGAAAAAAAGTGAGTCCATAAAAAAATCTTACAACAAAATATAACTGCATGAATCATGTTCATTTACACAAGCTGGGATACAGATCAAACACCTTTGATGTTTGAACAACATATGCACTGCATAATAAGACAGGAACAAATCCGAACAGGAGTACCACCTTGCAATGTAAAACTCTTGAACCAGGTAATGACCATCTCCAAAAGAGAAAAGTCCCACCTCCTTCTCTTGACCTTCAATGGCATCACCATTGCTGAATTACCCCCATAAACATCTTGGGAGTCACCACTGACCAGAAACTTAACTGGACTAACCATATCAACACTGTGGACTACAAGAGCGGGCAGAGACTGGGCACACTGTGACAAGTAGATCACCTCCTGGCTGCTGTCCACCATTTACATGCCGGAAATCCCAAGAAAAACAATACTGAATCGGGGACAGGGACTCAATAAAATTAAGATAAGTAAAACAACAGTAATGAAGAAAATAATAGCACTAAAGAGTGACAAATCCCCAGGACCATCCCAGGGTTTTAAAGGAAGTAGGTGAGTACATTGCAGATGCCCTAACTATAATCTTTCAAAGTTCTCTAGATTCAGGAACTGTCCCTCTCGATTGGAAAATTGCACATGTCACTCTGCTTTTTAAGAAAGGAGAGAGGGAAACCAGGGAATTATAGACCAGTTAGCCTAACATCTGTTGTAGGGAAAATGCTGGAGTCTATAATTAAGGATAGGGTGACTGAACACCTCGAAAATTTCAGTTAATCAGAGAGAGTCAGCATGGATTTGTGAAAGGTAGGTCGTGCCTGACAAACCTGACTGAATTTTTTGAAGAGGTGTCTAAAATAGTGGACAGGGGAATGTCAATGGATGTTATTTATATGGACTTCCAGAAGGCATTTGATAAAGTCCCACATAAGAGACTGTTCGTTAAGACAGAAGCCCATGGAATTGAGGGAAAAGTACGGATTTGGTTAGGAAGTTGGCTGAGTGAAAGGCGACAGAGAGTAGGGATAATGTGTAGGTACTCACATTGGCAGGATGTGACTAGTGGAGTCCCGCAGGGATCTGTCTTGGGCCTCAATTATTCACAATATTTATTAACGACTTAGATGAAGGCATAGAAAGTCTCGTATCTAAGTTTGCCGATGGCACAAAGATTGGTGGCATTGTAAGCAGTGTAGATGAAAACATAAAATTACAAAGCAATATTGACATATTAGGTGAATGGGCAAAACTGTGGCAAATGGAATTCAATGTAGACAAATGTGAGGTCATCCACTTTGGATAAAAAAAGGATAGAACAGAGTACTTTCTAAATGGTAAAAAGTTAAAAACAGTGGATGTCCAAAGGGACTCAGGGGTTCAGGTACATAGATCATTGAAGTGTCATGAACAGGTGAGAAAATAATCAATAAGGCTAATGGAATGCTGGCCTTTATATCTAAAGTACGAGGGGGCAGAAGTTATGCTGCAGCTATACAAAACCCTGGTTAGACCGCACCTGGAGTACTGTGAGCAGTTCTGGGCACCGCACCTTCGGAAGGACATATTGGCCTTGGAGGGAGTGCAGCCTAAGTTTACTAGAATGATGCCCGGACTTCAAGGGTTAAGTTACGAGGAGAAATTACACAAATTGGGGTTGTATTCTCTTGCGTCAGGGGTGATCTGATCGAAGTTTATAAGATATTAAGAGGAACAGATAGGGTAGATAGAGAGAAACTATTTCCGCTGGTTGGGGATTCTAGGAGTAGGGGGCACAGTCTAAAAATTAGAGCCAGACCTTTCAGGAGTGAGATTAGAAAACACTTCTACACACAAAGGGTGGTCGAAGTTTGGAACTCTCCTCCGCAAACGGCAATTCATGCTAGCTCAATTGCTAATTTTAAATCTGAGAAAGATAGCATTTTGGCAACCAAAGGTATTAAGGGATATGGGCCAAAGGCAGGTGTATGGAGTTAGATCACAGATCAGCCATGATCTTGTCAAATGGCGGAGCCGGCTCGAGGGACTGAATGGCCTACTCCTGTTCCTATGTTCCTACAAGGCTCAAGTCAGGAGTGCAATGGAATACTACCCTCTCACCTGGATGGATGCATTTATAGAATGTACTGCAACAACTCACCATGGTTACTTCAACAGCACCTCCCTCTCCTGTAACCTCCATCACTGAGAAGTACAAAAGCAGCAATGTTGTAGGAAAACCATCACCTCTTATTTACCCTATATTGCTGTTCCTTCATTGTCGTTGGGTCAGTATCCTGGAACTCCCCATCAAACACCATTGTGGGAGCACCATCACCACAAGGACTGAAGCAGTTCATCATCTTCTCAGTGCAACTAGGAATGGGCAATAAATGTAGCCTTTCCAACACTGCCCGCTTCCCGAGATGAAATATATTCTAAGAAACAAGCCATTCTGGAAATCTTGAGAGTGGTCATTGTTAAAGAAATGAGTGGGGTCAAGACCTTCCTTGAACTGAGGGCTTGTAGCTTTCTTTTCCTGTTATTCTTTCTCCACTCACTTTTACTCACACTTCAATACAGCACATGACATGCTCTAGCTATGTAAGAACACTTTGAAGGGGTGTCTTGCAGCAAGAATTCTAACATATGTTTGTCTTCTGTTTCTTTAGACAACTCCCAAGAATCAAGCTGATTTGCCCCAGATGACCTGAAACCTAGCACTTCACAGCGCCGTGCAACAAGCACTTCACCTGTAACAAGCACAAGGACAAGTCTATTCACCCTGGGGGATTTAGATGGTCAGTTTGATACACTAGGTGAATCACAGAGCGCAAGCGAGCTAGAGCAAATGACAGTGGCAGATAAGGAGCAGGAATTTGTTGACTCGGTGGCCAACTTGTGGCTTTCCTCAGCTCCACAGCCTTCAGATTCAAACCTCAGGAGGCCTGCACTTAAAAGGATGAATCTGAGCATCCGTGTTTTTCTAGTCATCCACCGTAACTTTGGCGGAATCATCTCAAACTCTGGAAAAACAGCATAGAGTTTATGCCATATTTCCAGCGTTTGCACGGCTCTCCTGCTGAAGTTACAGCGATGAGTGGGAGAATCTCCTGGAAATTTACCCCCAGAGTATGTACCCAAAATTGCCCATGATTCAGCAGTAACTGTGGTGGAATCCACTACCTGCATCTGTGCAGTGATACATGACTGTCTAGTCCAGTCTAGTTTGGTCCACCATGACAACTTCAGATAGAATTAAGCAAACATTAACAGAGGTCCTTTGCATGTATGGAGGCCTGGTGCTCCAAAAGACTATCCTTTTCGGCTGGATCATGGTGGAGGATCAGATGGAGAGAGCCATCTCGCAGGGAGTTCACTGTTCTCATTGCTGCCACACAGATCACTGGACTCACTGAGGCAGTGCCTAGCAGTAGTGCATGGCTAATGCAGGCACAGATGAGACCGCAGTCTCTCGGAGCAACACTTCAGATGAGAGGGCATTTTACAATACAGCCACACCATGGTCTCCAAGATCATTGTTAACTTTGCCACGTTGCACAGTTTTGCTATTCAGAGGCAACAAACCATGGAAGAGGTGGAGGATGGGGCGGGGAGGGGGTCTGATGCCAAGGATCCTGTGATATGGATTACCATCTGATTTCCTGGGTCTGTCTGTTCAATGTATGCTAATGCCACTGGCCACGTGAAATATGTCCTGTAGTGTGTGTTTTTTTTTCCCCACAGAGGTGGGAACTAGAGAGGGTACAGAGGAGATTTACGAGGATGTTGCCAGGGCTGGAGAATTTTAGCTATGAGAAAATATTGGATAGGCTGGGGTTGTTTTCTTTGGAACAAAGGAGGCTGAGGGGAGATTTAATTGAGATGTATAAAATTATGAAGGGCCTAGCTGGAGTGGCTAGGGAGGACCTATTTCCTTTAGCAGAGGGGTCAGTGACCAGGGGGCATAGATTTAATGTAATTGGTAGAAGGATTAGAGGGAAGCTGAGGAGAAATGTTTTCACCCAGAGGGTGGTGGGGGTCTGGAACTCACTGCCTGAAAGGGTGGTAGAGGCAGAAACCCTCAACTCATTTAAAAAGTACTTGGATGTGCACTTGAAGTGCCGTAACCTACAGGGCTACAGACCAAGAGTGCTGGAAAGTGGGATTAAGCTGGATAGGTCTTTTTCAGCTGGCACGGACACGATGGGGCGAATGGCCTCCTTCTATGCCATAACTTTCTATGATTCTTTGAAAGGTAATAGGGTAGATGGGCACACTAATGTTACACCAGCAAAACATGCTGGGAACAGCATATCTGTAGGCAGCTCATGCCCTGTGGCTGTACTATCAACTTAACACCTGCCTATAAAACTTGCACAGAATGTTGGCTTTGGAAAGATAACAATTTTCTGGTTTTGTTTATCGGCCCAAGTTGTCCGAGAAGATTTAGAGCAAAGCTAAAAAGAGCACGAGCACAATCATTAATTTAAGGCAGAACTCCTGCTACACGTGGTAAAGATGTTTTGTTATTTCATTCGATATGAAATTTAAAACGAACGCACAAACATTCTGCCTAGGCAGGATTACCGTCCGCAGCCGATTCTGATAGGTTCCAGCCTCGCCTTTGGCATTGCAAGCCCTTCCCATGTAAACTTAAACAAAAAGAATTAATCTAAGCACTCACGCAGGGGATTATTACTGAAGTAGTAAGATGAAGCTATGTTAGAAATTCTTTTGTCAACAAGGAGGGATGAAATTTCTCCTGTGGTAATATTACCAAAAAAGGTTGGCATCATACAAAGGAAAATTAATTTTTTTGCTAAAATTGTCAACTGGACAAATTTCACCATTTCTTACCCCAGTTTGAATTAAAAAGAGTTAAAGGAGGTGATCATTAAAGTGAAAAGTAGGGGGGAGGGTGATGGGGGGTAGTCAGTTTTATTTGAACTATTTTTCATATTAATGGATGTGCAATTCACCCATGCTGCTCAACAAGCTATTGAACAGTTTCACCCTTGCTGAGCGATATGAGCGAGCTCTGCTTCCATTCATAAGAAACTGGCTTACACTGCAACAGTAGCAGATAATAGCATTCACTTGGGGGACAAAGACTGCTTTATTCCAAAGTGCCCCAGCCCACTTCAATCACTGGCTGCCACATGCTAAAGATTAGTTTTGGTGGCCTTAGATTGAACTAATAAAGCCATGTGAGAACTGAAACAACACAGTATTATTAAATTATAAGTCAGGGGAAGGCTAATTTTGGCCTTGGGATCATGGAGATTGGTCTCTGATAATCATATGAATGAAGTACATTACCTGTTATGCACTGAAGATACATCAATGAGATACCAAATGGACATAGAAGGATATACAAAAAAGACAATTAATTTTTATCATTTTAATATATGCTATGGCATTCTCCTTAATCATTAAATTAAACTTGTCAAATCATGTGATAGACACATGGAGGTGGATACTTCAAAACTACAGCACAGAAACAGGTCATTCAGCCTAACTATGTCGGCGTTTACGCTCCACACGAGCCTCCTCCCACCCTATTTCATCTGACTCTGTCAGCATACCCTTCTATTCCATTCTCCCTCATGTGCTTATCTAACTTCTCCTTAAATGCATCTTTGCTTTTTGTCTCAACTACTCCTTGTGGCAGCAAGTTCCACATTCCTACCACTCTTTGGGTAAAGGAGTTTCTCCTGAATTCCCTATTGGATTCAATAACAACTATTTCATATTTATGACCTCTGGTTTTGGACTCCCTCAAAAGTGGAAACACTTTCTTAACGTCTACCCTATCAAACCCTTTCATTATCTTAAAGACCTCTATGAGGTTCCCTGCCCCCACCCCCACCCCCAGCCCCCACCCCCAGCCTTCTTTTTTCTTGAGAAAAGAGCCCCAGTCTGTTCAGTCTTTCTGGATAAGTATATCCTCTCAGTTCTGGGATCATCCTTGTGAATCTTTTTTGCACCCTCTCCAATGCCTCTATATCCTTTCTATAATATGGAGACCAGAACTGTGCACAGTACTCCAAGTGCGACCTAACCAAGGTTCCATATAAGTTTAACATAGCTTCTCTGTTTTTTAATTCTATCCCTCTTGAAATGAACCCCAGTGCTTGATTTGCCTTTTTTAATGACCTTATTAACCTATGTCTCTACTTTTAGGTGATTCACTACACTTATCTATATTGAAGATCATTTGCCAATTACACACCCATTCTGCAAGTTTATTAACGTCCTCTTGCATTTTGACGCATTCTTCCTGTGTATTAATTTTGGTGTTGCCCGCAAATTTTGA
This sequence comes from Heptranchias perlo, assembly GCF_035084215.1. NCBI lineage: Eukaryota > Metazoa > Chordata > Chondrichthyes > Hexanchiformes > Hexanchidae > Heptranchias > Heptranchias perlo. The sequence continues at coordinate 19,578,343 of NC_090328.1, read as the reverse complement.
AATTGTACTTCCAATTCCTGAATCCAAATCATTAATGTAAGTTGTGAACAACAGTGGTCCCAGCACTGATCACTGTGGAACACCACTTCCCACTTTTTGCCAGACTGAGTAAGTATCCTCACTCTGTTTTCTATTTTGTAGCCAACTTGCTATCCATTCTGCTCCACACGCTCTGACCTTAGTCATAAGTCTACAATGCAGCACCTTATCAAAGGCCTTTTGAAAATCCAAATATATTACATCTATTGCTTTACCCTTGTCCACTCTTCCTGTTACTTCTTCAAATAATTCAATAAGGGTGGTCAAGCATGACTTTCCCTTCTGAAATCTGTGCTGACTATTCTTTATTATATTTTTGTTCTCTAGATATTTTTCTGTTACATCTTTGAGTAAAGATTGCATTATCTTTCCCACCACCGATGTTAAGTTAACTGGTCTGTACTCTTGGCCAAGCTCCCTTTTTAAATATAAGAATCACATTAACTGTCCGCCAGTCCTCTGGCACTATTCCCTTTTCTAATGAATTTTTATATATATGTAATAGTGCCTCTGCTATCTCCTCCCTAACTTCTTTTAATATTCGCGGATGCAAACCATCCGGACCAAGGGTTTTATCCTCTCTCAGTTTGATTAGTTTATCAATTATCTCCCCCCTTTCTATCTTAAATGTCTTTATGTCTTTCTTGATCTCTTCTTCTGATGGCATGGACCTTGTTAGTCTCCCTGGTAAATACCGAGACAAAGTAACTGTTCAATATTTCTGCCATTTCGCTCTCATTACCTGTGAGTTTATCTTGTGCATTCCTTAGTGGGCCTATCACTATTCTGATTTTTCTTTTGTTATTTATATGCCTGCAGAATACTTCACTATTTTTTTTAAATATTACATAAGAACATAAGAAACAGGAGCAGGAGTAGGCCAATCGGCCCCTCGAGCCTGCTCCGCCATTCAATAAGATCATGGCTGATCTGATCATAACCTCAAATCTAAATTCATGTCCAATTTCCTGCCCACTCCCCGTAACCCCTAATTCCCTTTATTTCTAGGAAACTGTCTATTCCTTGATAATTTTAATTTCAATACTGTTTAAGACAGAGTTTTCTCCAGATTTATTGATAAGAGCAAATGAAAAAGTAAGAGATCTTTAAGTTTGCATGTGTTATAAAATAATGCTCCCAAGACAGTTGATATTTAGAATTGAGATGACACTGACAAACTGCTCAAGTTTCACTCCTGCAGTTACTACGGATACAGCATCTGAAATCTATAGGCCCAAGAATTTCCACTCCCCAAATAAAAAGCCTTTTAAGGTAGTCTGTATTTCTGTAACAACTAAGTGCGCTGGATTTTCAATCTTACACAATACGTCCCAGCGATATGATCATGCAGCCTTGTCATAAGGTGCAAAGCAGCTAAGAGTGATTTAACTGAAAGCTGCTGACAGCCCTCTGTTCATGTTTCTGCCTCTACTGCTGAACACTGTTTGACTCGTAAATACATTTTTTTAAAAAGTGCTTTATTTTGCATTTGATTTTCTCCTTTTATCTTCCTGTATAATCATAATAAACTTCACACTCACTGTGCATTGAATCTTTACTTCTTCTAATCACAAGAATCTTTACTCACACATTGTGCCTGGGCTTCTTATAATAACATGAAATGTCATTCGTACTTATAATCACAAAAGAAACTTCACTCATACATTGCAATCCAGCTTCTCATTGAAACGTATAAAATTCTGACAGTGCTAGACAGACTGGATGCAGGGAGGATGTTTCCCCTGGCTGGGAGGTCTAAAACGAGGGGTCACAGTCTCAGGATACAGGGTAGGGCATTTAGGATTGAGATGAGGAGAAATTTCTTCACTCAGAGGATGGTAAAACTGTGGAATTCCCTACCACAGAAGACTGTGGAGGCCAAGTCACTGAATATATTTAAGAAGGAGATAGATAGGCAAAAGGCATCAAGGGGTATGGGGAGAGAGCAGGAATATGGTATTGAGATAGAGGATCAGCCATGATCCTATTGAATGGCAGGGCAGGCTCGAAGAGCCGACCGGCCTACTCCTGCTCTTATTTTCTATGTTTCTGTTAATCACAAGAAACTTCACTCATTCAACGTACCCTGCCTTTAAAGCACTCATGGAAATTGAACCGTACATTCGCAGTGGCCTGCACTACAATCAAGAGTTACTCATTGTGCACAAACTTGAGCTTATTTCATATCTTGAAGAATTTGATCGGTGCAACAGGGATATTGAAATAGTCAACAATACTTCATTTCCATAGTGCAATACTATTCTTCCTGTCAAATAACTATACTGACTGGAAACATGCTCTTACACATTCACAAATCCTAGCCAACCATACTTCTAACTAAAGCTGCATTTAATTTGAAAACTTTCTAATATGACAAGTAAAAGTGACTAAAACACTCTTTATAATGCATGCGAAATCACCAATAGTAGGCTTTCAAAATCTTACACTGACAAACATAATTTTTATACTAATATTGAAATAAGCACCAACTTATTAGCAACACTTTAAAATACGTATGGATTGGTAAAAAGATGCCTGATTTACAGAAATGAGGTGTAAACCTGATTTAATAGTCAAGTTTAAAATGGATGATTAAACATTTGTTATTCTTTTACCTGGGCCTTTTTTGGCTGATAATCCAAATCTAGAATGGAAGGGTACCAACTTGTTTTAAATATTTCTTTTTTAAAAAAAAAGCCAGCCCCATTTTATGGCAGTAGGCTTTTTCATCAATAAATCTGCTTTCACTGAGGTTGGCTGATTTTTTTGTTGTTGTGTGGAAGTACTGTTTGAAAAGAGACACTGTCACTTTAAAGAAACTTCTGTAAAGATTAGAACACCGTAATAAAGGGTTAATTGACATATTGGGAATTACTTACAGGGAGATGGCTGAAAAGAGAAAGAGGGACCGTGCCCCTTTCATTTCAAGAGGGCTAACAGTGGTGAAAAAGTCACATATTTTGTCAGAAAGCTGGCTGGAATAAAACTGTGTGTATTTCTAAAAAAAACTATATTTTTTCTATTCAGTCAGTGGAAGGTTCACAACTGAGGTCAAAACTACCGTGGGACCTCTGATGCCTGTGATCAGATTGCATCGAGAGAGAAAGAGACAACTGAAACAGACAGAAAAAAAAACAGGCGACTTACCCCAACAACAAGCCCTTAGACTCCTGCCTTTGTGATAAAACCTCCACACAATCAAGCTGCATGAATAAATAAACAGCAAGGAATCACCCGCAGTTTGGGCTGAGGACCAGCTGACAGATGTTAACCCTGCCAGCGACACACACGCCGATAGCCCAAGGCAGAAGGCAGCCTAACTGGCCTTGCCACGCCGCCAAACAGTCTATTCAAGTGGCTTGGAGCTGGCAAGAGTTAATAAGGTCTGCCACAAAAAAAAACCCAGATGTTTCTATCAATAGCTGTGCGGGAAATCAAAACATCTCAGCATGCTTCCTACTGCCGTTCCCGAACTTGCTGTGACTCAATCCAAGGGTATTCATTGGTATTTGTGATTCAAAAGAAAAGCCATTTAAAAAAAAGCCTCCTGAGCTCGGTGGAGAAGTAATTGTCTGGTGGAACTCTCTGTATTGTGTCCCGCGAAAGGCAGATGGAAAGAGAGACATGTCAGGGTTCAACATTTAGTCAAGACATTCGCTCACGAAAGAGATGGGGAAAGAGGGGGGGTGGGGGGGAGCATTTTTTTGCTCAATCAATTATCTTTAAATTGTTGTAATGTATTTTTCTGCCCAGAAGAGGACGCGGAAGCCTATCGAGTTAAACAGGGGGTTTTTTTTGCTTCTACTCTCTTGCACTATGCAGCTCATGCGGTGTAAGGAGATGGTAACACTCACCTGCTGCTTGTTTCCGACCAGCTGTCTCCAGGCTCCGTTTACAGACACACTCTCTCTCTTCTATTGTAAGATGGCCTGGGAGTAATGACTGCTACAGTTCTAGGAGTTTAGAGATTCAGGAAACTAACTGTCTTAAACTTTATTCTTCTGTTGGAAAGCGAAGAGGAAGGGAGGGGGGACTGAAAATCAATTAAATAAGCAGTCTCACGTTGCACTGATCCCAAGTTTGATCCACCTTCAGAGAGGACATGTTGCCAGCAGCATTCGGGCTTTGTGTGGGTCATTTTCATTTTCTTCTGTCGAGCTGATAGATGCAGCTGCACAGCTTCCCCTTTTTCTGCTGGCTTCTGCTTTACATTCCGAAATCCTTTCCAAGGCAGGTGTTTAAAGCCACAGGGTAACATTAGGCACTCTGCAAAAATGCACGGAGGATACCTGCCTGTTTATCTGTTGAATACAGAATGTATCCCACAATTGAAGAGGACTAACCAAGTCCCCTGTCGACTCAACATAATTTGTAATGAAGTCAGATTTTTTTTTTTGTTACTGACTGCCAGTGTGAGAGTTGATCAGAACAAACTAAGTTCTTAAAGACTGTATTGTGTAAGCGTCCCTCATGTGCAGGATAAATACCAGAGTTCACCCTTAAATGGCAAGCATTCTATTCTTATCACCATACAGCAAAAGATACTTCACACGCGAGCCTTGACAGTAAATATAGGCAGGCTATTCGAGAGTGGAGACAGCAGAGGCAGATTGAACCTGTTTTCACCTGTTGTGCACTTTCCCAATAGGGGGCCCATTGATAGAAATCAGCAGTGGAAAGCCTGGCTGACATCCCCGCACCCCGCACCCCGCACCCCGCCCCACAAGCCCGAGACCTTGGGGAACACACTCGTGGTGGCAGTGAAAAAAATCCACATCAGTAATATTTGGAAAGGTTCAAAAAGCACCTTAGCCTTGTATTTTTGTTTGTCAAGACTGAAGGAGGCAGGAATTATAAAGTGACAGGCAAAAATGAAAAGAAAGGATACCAAAGGTACAGGCATGAGCCTGCAGTAAAGTGATGGAACACCTCAACAGTTGATCACCTATTTGATGGCAGTTGAACTTGAGGTGGCGGGGCTGCATTAGGTATGTGTGAGGAAGTTTCCCCTCTCGTGCCACTCCACAACAGCATTCCCATAAGTCAATACTGCAGCATGCCTGGAGCAGGCCAGTGTTGTCATTGGCTGTGCCAGCTCTATTGTGTATGTTGGCAGCAGGTGTCCCTACAGCAGATGGCAAGTCTCTGCTGACCTGGACCCTGTGAAGGCAGTCCTTACAGTAGACACAACAATAGCCACAAATATGATCGGTGGGTGTAGCCAATCAGGTTTTGCTGACTGATCATCCTGGCATGCTTTTTTTCCTGCAGTACCACCGCAGGTAAAGCAAACTGTGAACATGGGAATTGCGAGACGATAAAAGACTAAGGTCCCATCAAGTTCGCCTTCTACCAGACTGGAAGCCGCATGATTCAATGATAATGGAGTTGTTGACTAATCATAGCAATCAATCCCTATCAATTAGCCTACAACAGATCCAGACATGACGTGAGGAAAACCTCAGTGGTCGACAGCTTTGGGAACCATAGGTCCAAAGTCACCTGTTTCTCCCCCCCCCCCCCCCCCACCCCCGCCAAGCATCTTGCACTTACCACATTTCATATCTCAAATTAAATTTGTTTGGGGTGCTTCTGAAGAATTATCAAAACACAAGAGTGAGTCAAGCTTCATGTGCACTAATCCTCTGCCATAACGAGGTATGTGCGCGACTGTCCATTGATGTGGGTGGGCACAGAACACCTTTTGGTGCCGCCTGGCCTGCCTGTCATTCCCTCTGTGGTCTGCCCCTTCCTTTTCTAAAAAGCTCACATATACGAGTAATCCCACAGGGGAACTCATTGAGCTGGAAGAAAAAAAGAAACAGCAGAGCAATTATCACAAAGGCTCATGAAAGCCAAAGTGGCAGCAGGAGAAAAAGAAAATAATTCAAGCAATGATTAAAACCTTACAACCGTTCATTTAATCGTCCTAATTGTACTTCCCTCTGCCCGTATCCTAACTCGCACCAAGACCCATTCACCCATCACCATTATGCTCGCTGACCTACACTGGCTGCTGGTCAAGCAATGCCTCGATTTTAAACTTTTCATCCTTGTTTTCAAATCTTTCCATGGCCTCACCCCTCCCTATTTCTGTAGCATCCTCCAGCCCTACAACCCTCCGAGATCCCTGCGCTCCTCCAATTCTGGCCCATTGCGCATCCTCGATTTTCACCGCTCGACCATTAGCGGCAGCGCCTTCAGCCACCTAGACCCTAAGCTCTGGAATTCCCTCCCGAAACCTTTCCGCCTCGCTCTCCTCCTTTAAGACCTCCTTAAAACCTACCTCTTTGACCTAGCTTTAGGTCATCTGTCCTAATATCTCCTCGTGGCTCGGTGTCAAATTTTGTCTTATAACGCTCTGTGAAATGCCTTGGGACATTTTACTACATTAAAGGCGCTATATAAATGCAAGTTGTTGTTGTTGCAGGTGATCTATCAGGCATCATTAGCAGAGGAAATGGTGTTGGACCAACAACATCTGGGCAGGAGCTTATAGGAACATAGGAATATACGAATAGGAGTAGGCCATTCAGTTTCTGGTGCCTGTTCCGAGGCCCGATGGAAATGTGCATCATGCGCAAATGGGTAGAGATCCCACCCCCCACACCCCCCTGTATTACAGGGCTGCACCTCTTTTTATCATTCATTATACTCCTTTAACAGTCACAAAGAACCCCACCCTCTGATTTTTCTCTGCCTCCTCGTGGGAAAGAGTCCAACATTTGGCTCAGTGTTTCCTCTGATTGAGCCATTAAAGGTAACGCAGTTTTAGTTTCCATTTCAGTTTGTTATTCAACAGGTTAGGGAAACGATGGAAACTATTGACACTTAGGAGTAAATGTGTTTCAATCCCTGTAATATCAAAGTGCCAAGAAGTTTGAAACTTCATGTACTGATTCAAACGGCATCAAAACTCAATCCTGTCACTTCACATCCTGTGAATAGAACAAAAATGGTACATGAATCTTCTGACTGTTCCCACTCTCTGAACATAAAGACGTTTGCCATTTTTTCCCCCAATAAGAGAGTACCCCTTTAAATTAATTTTAAATTATTATTCAAATTGATAATTATGTGTGGGCTGGCAGCAGTATACATCAATGCAACAATGCTTTGTATCACAGAACTATAGGCACATGGATTCTAATCCATTGATTGCAACATTTGACTGTAGGCATGGAATTGTCCACAGCCTGGACTGTCGCCCCCATCTGGGTGTAGCAGCACAGTGTGAAGATGAGAACAGTATGTGTATAAATACGCACACGCACACACGACACAAAACCTGCAGCTGTGGCTCAGTTGGTAGCACTCTCGCCTCTCAGTCAGAAGGTTGTGGTTTCAAGTTCCACTCCAGAGACTTGAGCACAAAATCAAAGCTGACACTCCAGTGCAGTACTGAGGGAGTGCTGTGCAGTCTTTCGGATGAGACGTCTGCCCTCACAGGTGGACGTAAAAGATCCCATGGTACTATTTCGAAGAAGAGCAGTGGAGTTATCCCCGGTGTCCTGGCCAATGTTTATCCCTCAACCAACATCCCTAAAACAGATGATCTAGTCATTTATCTCATTACTGTTTGTGGGACCTTGCTGTGCGCAAATCGGCTGCTGCATTTTCTACATTACAACAGTGAAGACACTTCATAAGTACAATGGAACCTGTGGAAATGGATACCTGCAGAAATTGGACACTTATTGACAGTCCCAAATAACTTACATTGTAACAGATGCAAGCTGCGCCTTGAAACCACAGATACTCGCAAATTCCGATCTACAGACAGCCTTCAATGCACCAAGTCCATTTACAATTTAAAAACACGGGACACGCAGGTCAGCATGAGGCGGCAGCGGGTGAAAAAAATGGCTTTTGTGGAATTGAGAGCTCTTTACCCAGCATCGATAAAGGCAGAGAAACCACTCTATTTCTGGGATTGAATGTTGACACAGCTCTATCCTGATAGAACGGTTTCTCTGTCGTTACGGATGCTGGGTAAAGAACTTGTTGGCCAGGGGCTGCAGAAACTACAGAGTTTATTCCGAACTGCTGACACACAGGCAAAGTTGCTTTTGCCTGTGTGTCAGCAGTTCGGAATAAACTCAGTAGTTTCTGCAACCCCTGGCCAACAAACTCTCCATTTGTCAAAAGCCAGGAACTGCACCGGGCAACATCACATCTCATTCCACCAGTATGTCAGGTACCGATAAGCTGCTAACAGCCCCCAACCCACACGCCAGTACATCAAACATTAGCAGCTGCAGCAAACAGAGGGAGGTGGTCCCAGACAGCTGTCTGCAGGATTTTAATCCCCCCAATTTGGCTGGGATCTCCCAGGCACTCGAGCCCTATATCAGTAACTTTGCCCTGTGCAGGCTGCCAACGTAGCAGATCCCAGGATCACGACATCCCTCCCTCAATGGAAAAGGACCCCAGGATGGCATGAACTGGGAAACCCAACAAACAGAAAATGAACTAAAATCACATCCTGCTAGCAGGGCTCCAAAATTAAGCACAATCTCAAGTGAGGGTGAAAAAAAGGAAGAAACACTGCAGGAGATACAACCAATCTCCCAAAATTTTGTTTTTTGAAGTCAAAGTAAATTTTCCTACTTGTTTCTCTGCATGTCAAAGTTTTATTTATTGAGGTTAGAATAGCTTGTGCATGAACTTTTAATCAGCAAAGTAAATCTTAGGCATCAAGCCATGATCTCCCCTGTTGCCGCAGCCCTATCCTGACCAGTGTCTCGTTTTGGATTTAGCAAAAGGTCCAACCTAATCAGACTTGCACAGCGTCACTTTACCACAAGTAATGCAGATGGCTGGGGTTTGTGAATGGATGCAAGTTCTGAGATGATGAAGCCTAGCGGGAAAATTAGTCTGGAAAGAATATGACGCTGTGTAATGTGGTGAACTCGATATACTGTTGCTTACTTATAAGTGACTTTCTGTTGCTTTACCACTTAATGTCAGTTCTAACATTAAATAAAAGATTCAGGCTCTAACCTGCATTACCAGACAACAGGAGACAAATTGAAGTCAGTCCCAAAGGTAGTTGTTATATACAGGTTTCATTATGTATGCTCCCCACTCTCATTATAGAACAGGACTTGAGAGCCAACTATTTTGAATGTTAAAGTGAAGTGCATGTTGTAGTGAATGCCATATAATACAATGTAAAATATAAATTATGAAAAACATAGGGAGCCAGTCACCTTGAGAACATTTTCTAAGTATACTTTATAATGAGGATGGGTTGCAACATATTTCTGATAGCTTCTTAGTATAGCTCAGCTTGTGCCTCTTTATATAGAATTACATAGAATTTGCAGCACAGAAACAGGCCGTTTGGCTCAACTGGGCTATGCCCGTGTTTTTAAGCTCCAGATGAGCCTCCTCCCACCTTACTCCATCAAACCCTCTCAGCATATCCTTCGATTCCTTTCTCCCTCATGTGTTTATCTTGCTTACCCTTAAATGCATCTATGCTATTTGCCTCAACTGCTCCCTGTGGTAGTGAGTTCCACATTCTAACCACTGTCTGGTTAAAGAAGTTTCTCCTGAACTCCCTACTGGATCTATTGGTGATTATCTTATATTTGTGGCCTCTAGTTTTGGATTCTCCACAAACATCCTCTCTACGTCTACCCTATCAAACCGCTTCATAATTTTGAAGACCTCTTTTGGGTCACCACTCAGTCTTCTCCTTTCTAGAGAAAAGTGTCCCTGCCGAGGGGGCTCTTTTCTTAATGACCTTGCATTCTATCATCCCAACACTATTAGAATTGAGTGTACACTATGTCTTACAAGATTGACGCTCACACAAAACCCCTCTTGTCTCAGCAAGTTATTCCAGTCTGCGCCATACTGATATGGAAAGTACCAGGTCTGGATTGAGTTAGGTAATCTCAGCTAGGGTGGGAGTAGGGGTGGTACAATTGGCCTCAGTTCACCTGGGTTAAGGAGGGGGGAAAATCAGTCAAGTTCATGGTCTTGATCGCTTTCCTAATTGGAAGAGCATGTATGGAAACCTTGGATGAGAACACAATTCGGCTCACACTGCAATGTTCCCCCACAGCCAAACAGCCTGCCAACACTCACTGTCAAAGTGCACACATGAATAACGGGAACCAAGGTGAGCTACTGGAGGCGGGCTGGCACTCACGAAACTACACCCCAAAGAACCACCAACTTCTGGAGGCAACAGGATCAGCTTGGTGAGGGAAAGAAATTCAAGCAAGAAGAAAAGCCCTTCAAAAGCTGTTACCTGGGGATAATATTCTTGTAATTTTATTGTTCATTGCAAGAATAATTATCTGAATTTGGTTTGAGTGGGCTTACATAAATGATTTGTGCACCACATTCTAATTTAGTAAGTCTGTAAGGTGTAATAAGTATTTCAATTGTGTTCATTTTTTGACCGCACTTGATTATAGAATTGAAAGTTGGCAGAGATAATGAGAAGCGAACAGCTCTAATAATCCGACTGCTTGCAAGTAATACTTTACTAAATATTAAATCAGAATAATCAGTCCCTTTAGCAACGTTAAGGCATAATTTTCAAAACGTGTTACATAGAAACACAGAAACATAGAAAAAGGAGCAAGAGTAGGCCATTCGGCCCTTCGGGCCTGCTCCGCCATTCAAAATGATCATGACTGATCGTCTAACTCAGTACCCTGTTCCCGCTTTTTTCCCATATCCCTTGATCCCTTTAACATTAAGAAATATATCTATCTCCTTCTTGAATACATCTAATGACTTGGCCTCCACTGCCTTCTGTGGTAGAGAATTCCACAGGCTCAACGTATTGGTCTAGAAACAGTGTTACATTGGAGTGGTCCCATTTGTCAGAAAAATAAACTAGTCTTAAAATCCCTTTCACTAATACATTTAACAGTTGCCCACTCAGAAATATTTAGATTTTCCATTGATATGAATGGAAAGTATACAAATGTTTTGGCATTTGAACATAAAAAATTGAAGGGCAGGAAGAGACCAGTAAGCCTGATGGCCACCTCATGATGTCTGGAGCGTCATGAATAAACACTTCCGTACCACACCTGTGCCCGCAACCCCCCCCCCCACCCCACCCCGAGCAGCCATGTAGTCTCCTGGGAGAGGCAAAATATCAGACAAAAACCATGGGCCAATAAGAGAAAAAGTACTCTGGGAAATTCTTCACCGACCCCCTCAGGCAATCGGAACCAATCCAGGAGCTCAACCAATTAATTCATTTGCAAAGACACAGGACTGTGTAATATTGTTCAATTCTTAACATCGTTAATGTAATCTGGTTTAAAAACAGAAAATGCTGGAAATACAGAGCAGGCCAGTTGGCATCTGAAAATAGAAGAGAAACAGATTAATATTTTGTATATCGGGAAGACCATAGCCATTGTCTTTGGTCCCCACCGCAAACTCCGTTCCCTAGCCACCGACTCCATCCCTCTCCCTGGCCACTATCTGAGGCTGAACCAGACCATTTGCAACCTTGGCGTTCAATTTGACCCTGAGATGAGCTTCTGACCACATATTCACTCCATCACCAAGACCACCTACTTCCACCTCCACCCGCCGCTGCCTCAGCTCCTCTGCTGCTGAAAACCTCATCAATGCCTTTGTTACCTCCAGGATGGACTTTTCCAATGATCTCCTGGCTGGCTTCCCATCTTCCACCCTCCATAAACTTGAGCTTATCCAAAACTCTGCTGCCCATATCCTAACTTGCACCAAGTCCCGTTCTCCCATCACCCCTGTACTCGCTGACCTACATTGGCTCCCGGTCCGGGAACGCCTCAATTTTAAAATTCTCATCCTTGTTTTCAAATCCCTCCATGGCCTCACCCCTCCCTATCACTGTAACCTCCTCCAGCCCTACAACCCTCCGAGATCTCTGCGCTCCTTCAATTCTTGCCTCTTGCGCATTCCCGACTTTAATCGCTCCACCATTGGTGGCCGTGCCTTCAGCTGCCTTGGCCCTAAGGTCTGGAATTCCCTCCCTAAACCTCTCCGCCTCTGTGCCTCTCTCTCCTCCTTTAAGATGCTCCTTAAAACCTACCTCTTTGACAAGCTTTTGGTCACCTGTCATAATACCTCCTTATGAGGCTCAGTGTCAAACTTTGTTTGATAATCGCTCCTGTGAAGCGTCTTGGGACATTTTACTACGTTAAAGGCGCTACATAAATGCAAGTTGTTGTTGGTGTATGCAGGCATTTCATGAGAACTGTTTACTCCACCTGACTCCACCTCCAGGATGACTCCACCTATTTTTTTTTCAGGTACTGACTGACCTTCTGTGCACTTCTTGCACTGTCTGTTTTTATTTCAGATTTTCAGCATTTGCCTTGCCATCTCTAGTATGTGATCCTGTTTATTCTGGAGCTGTGACCTTAACTGACATCATGCCAATTAAATCCTGATTAAATCGTTGTTGATAAAGTGAAGCAGTTCTGCACAATGAAAATAAAATTGTGGCTTTCGCAATTAGCTTTATCAAGAATTTTTAATTATTATTATCTGCAAAAAAAAACATAAATCCCAACTAATGTATTGTTACAAGTCACGTCACCAAAATAATTCTGGTATTCCGCAATCTCCTTTCACACAACCAATGTCACTGACTGATATTAAAAATAAATCAGGAGAAAAGAGGATGATAACAATCATGATAATGATAATGATGATATATTGAGGAGAAAGATAATGAGGATTGAAATTACAGAGGATCAAGATGTCATTAAAGATAAAGAAATAAATTAGGAACACCAGGAGATGATGAATCAAAGTGTGACCCTCTGTGATGGGAACACTGCGTGCAGGTTTGTAGCAAATGTGAATTTGTTCGAACAACTCGGTGGGGGTTATTTTGACTTTCTGCGATAGTGTGAAAAGGGCATTAGCAAATCAACAGCCCGTTTTACATTTCTCCCGATTTTTACTTGCATTGAAGTCAATGGAAATTCTCCTCCCACTACAGATCCAAGTAGAAGGAAAGCAGGGAATGATTCAGTGATTGCGTAACTTGCACAGATCAAACATTAGAACAGTCAGAGCTGAGAAAAGACCACCCAGCCTCTCAAAGCTTGTCCCTAACTCTGCCAGCCCAGCATCCAGCTACTTCTAATCCCTTTGTCTGCAGCAATTTCTTTCCAATATTGGAAGGAGTGGACATAATGGGTTGAACACTATCTTCTTATTCTCTGTTTTCTTGTGTTCTTACGATCTGCATCCATGTTATTCTCATCACGGATGTCAGCCGCGGCCCAGTGAGTTGCACTCGTGCCTCTGAGTCAGAGATTGTGGGCTCAAGTCCCACTCCAGGGACTTGAGCACAATACCTTGGCTGACACTCCAGTGCAGTACTGAGGGAGTGCTGCACTTTTGGAGGTGTCGTCTTTCAGATGAGACATTAAACCGAGGCCCCGTTTGCCCTCTCAGATGGACATAAAAGATTCCACAGCACTATTCAAGGAGAACGGAGGAGTTCTCCCTGGCGTCCTGCCCAACATTTATCTCGCAATCAACATCACTAAAATCAGATTATCTGGTCATTATCTCATTGCTGTTTGCGGGACCTTGCTGTGCACAAATTAGCTGCCGCGTTTCCTACATTACAACAGTGAATACACTTCAAAAGTGCTTCATTGGCTGTAAAGCACTTTGGGACATCCTGAGATCGTGCAAGGCGCTATATAAATCCAAATTCTTTCTTTCTTTATCCTTCAAAAGAATTAGGAGGTCCAATTTCATTACTGGCCCTTCATTAATACAAATAGGGAAGCCTAAGGTAAAAGTTACCATAGGCCTAAAACTGAAGAACTTTTTTGGTGGGGAAAGTGGGAGGAAAATGGGGGTTGAGATTTTCAGGGAACACGAGAGAAAATGCCATCACAAATACCGCAACTCAAGGCGACCAGAACTAGCGCCAAGTCAACAATACCAACATTTATAAGTAAGAACTTGCGTAAGTGTTACAACGTATTTATGATGGCAGAGTACCTGGAATTCAATTGAAGTAGTAAAATACAGTTGCAAGTACACAGATGCCATGTGTCTAGAGAGCTGGATTACCTAAAAAAACTTCATGGTTACAAATAATAAACATTTAAATGGCAACAAACTACAGAAGAAGATTTCTTCTGCACACTATGTGTAGCAAAATCATAAATGTGTTCTTTATAAACAATCTTGTGTTCCGATTGACTCTCAACCACCCTTTCCAATTTACTTGAGGGTACCTTGACACATCTAATGATATCAGGCAAGGTGAGCTGAACATTAGTGCAGCGTATTAAAATTTGCTGATGATGCCAAGCTTTGTGGCCAGGTGACAAATATAAGGGAGATAAACTGTATTCAAAAAGATTTAGAACAATCAAGCAGCTGGGCTAAACAACAACAGAAGGATTTTAATGCAGATATATGTATGGTGATGCATATTGGAAGAATAGAAAATGTGTACATGATGAAAGGGTGTCCTTTAGCAAGGGTGAAGGAAGAAAATGATCAGTGTGCGATTATTGACCAATCAAGTTTCTACTCAATTTGAAACTATCAGTAAAGCTATTCAAATGTTAAGTTACATTTGGGCAATAAAGGCGGGGGAGTCCAGGGACAAGGAGGTCCGGCTGATTTTAACAGCCGGGCTCATTTAAGTAAAAGTTCCTGGACTCCTGCCTGAACCTGGCCAGATTCATTACCTGGCTGGCGGGCAGGAACTGCAATTTAGTGTCAGGAGGCCGCAGCCAGGGTCGGAATGATTCCCGGGAGTCAGTTTGGGGGGGGGGTTGAATTCTGGCCACCATCAGTGGTTTCCTCCAGGCGGGGGGCAGTTAAAATCGGGGCCTGTGTCATTTATCCCTCAAGCAACACTTAAAAACAGATTGTCTGGTCATTATCACATTGCTGTTTGTGGGACTTTGCTGTGTGCAAATTGGCTGCCGTGTTTCCTACATTACAATAATGACTATACTTCAAAAGTACTTCATTGGCTGTAAAACACATTGGGACATCCTGAACTCATGAAAGGCGCTATAGAAATGCAAGTCTTTCTTTCTTTCAAAAGTTATTCTAATCTTTTTCTGCCTATAAACCACCAAGTTTAATTCTATTTTCGTGATCACCCGCTATACTCTTTAATATTCTCTTTTTCAAGCGGCTATTGAATTCTCTTCCGAAAGTATCTATGCACACTCCTTCAACAATGGCTCTTGATAAAGAATTCCACATTTAAACATACTTTGTGTAAAGAAATTGGTCATTGTTGCACCCATTTTCAAAACTGAAAACGTGAGCATGGATGACGTATTTCACCAGGTTATGCTCTGCGTCCCAAAGACGCCTGAAGGGGGTTGGACCTCATCCGTTAAGGTTTGCTGGGCAGGGGTGCAGCCTAGGAACCAGCCGGCATGGAAAAGGTAAGTTACAATTTTTTTGAATAAAATTCCTGTGGAGCCAGGAGGAGCAGCAGTGCTCCTCCGAGCTCCATTGCACTGCTGCCGGCCGCGATCAGCCCTTCTCCTGCTGTCCTCCCACCACCTCCCAGCACTTACCTGCGAACCGCTGCCAGCAAGGCAAATAGCCCAAATTTCTTGTGCTGCAATGGGCATGCTGCCTGTGGAGGCGCAGTATTTATGTGGAGGCCTGAGGCCCAGTGCAAACAATCCATCACTATTTACCTTAACATAATCTTTCATAATCTCAACGACTTCTTTCAGGTCACACCTTAATCTGCTCAACTTGCCTGAAAAAAAGCCCCAACTTCTTGAGTCTCTCTTCATAATTATAACTCCTGATCTACAGTAACGTCCGAGTGAATCTACACCACATTCTTTTTATTGCTTTCATATCCTTGCAGTAATGGGGTTCCCGAACAAACCTAATTTTGCTTTTTCTCTAAAGCAAGCGAACAAAAAACATACAATTGCCAGTGATAAAATAGGTGGCAGAATATCTTCAATTGCCATGAGAGAATTGTGATAATTTTTATGAATGGATGTTTCCAGAGCGGAGCTTCACCCACCAGGGGCACATATGGAGAATTTGCACACCCATGATTTTCTATCGATTATGCTCAAAAATCATGGAGACTGTGCATCCAAATTCCGAATATGCGCTCCCAACAGGCAAAGTTTTGCCGCAGGAGCATGATTTTTTTAAAAATTACCTTTAATAAGTAAGATACATACAATCCCTGCGGTAAAATTGAAAAATAATTTTCTGGTGTTCTGACCACTCAAATCAAAAATGTTCGATAACTAG
This sequence comes from Heptranchias perlo, assembly GCF_035084215.1. NCBI lineage: Eukaryota > Metazoa > Chordata > Chondrichthyes > Hexanchiformes > Hexanchidae > Heptranchias > Heptranchias perlo. The sequence continues at coordinate 19,562,044 of NC_090328.1, read as the reverse complement.
TACCAGGAGGGAGAAAATGACACCTAATTTCTCTGCTACAAATAGATGAGGGGCAATAGGACCTCTCAGTATCAATCTTGGTTACTGCCATTCAGAGATACCTTGAGCCTCATCAGGAATTCACACCACTGTGTTCTCTGAAAAAAAATGATCGCTATGTTTTGAACTGCAATGAAAATATTTAGAAATCATGTTATTGCAATATATGGAGTTTGTTTTATGGCAAATTATTTGTTGAAGATCAAACCAAGTATTTAAAAGGAGAGATAAACTGTGCTGGCTGTGAACATGGATACGTGTAAGCTGGTCAAACAGATATATTGTATCCGCAAGCAAAAATTAATAGGTCGTCAGGATCAATATGTACACAGTACTCAGTGCAGACAGAATGTTTTTTTTCCCAATTTCTCTTCATTAGATAGAAACAGTGTATTCATTTAAGTGGAATGATTTTGTGCTGCATTTGTTCATTGAGAATGGAAAAACAAAGAATGATAAATGAAGATGAATGCATCAATGAAATGATTTGTGTCACAATTAACTCCATTTGCTAACTTGACATACAATGAAGATAAAAGCATCTTGCAGTGAGGAGAATAGTTGCATAAATGATACCTTGGCACCAGATGATGTGGTGATGGATGGAGATCCAAAGGATGAATACCTAAAGGCTGGGTATTCTACAACGAGTGGCTCAACTCCTGACTGACTCCCCAAAGCCTCTCCACCACCTACAAACCACAAGTCAGGAGTGTGATGGAATACTCTGCACTTGCCTGGATGGGTGCAGCTGCAACAACACTCAAGTAACTCAACACCATCCAGGACGAAGCAGTCCACGTGATCGGCAGCCCATCCACCACCTTAAACATCCAATCCTTCCACCACTGGTACACCTCAGCTGCAGTGTGTGCTATCTACAGGATGTCCTGCAGCAACTTGTCAAGTCTTCTTCAACAGCACCTCCCAGACCCGCAACCTTCATCACCTAGAAGGATAAGGGCAGTAGGAACATCATCATCTCCAAGTTCCGCTCCAATTCACACCATCCCAACTTGGCCATTTATCGCTGTTCCTTCATCGGTGCTGGGACAAAATCCTGGAACTCCCTACCCAACAGCACCGTGGGTGTACCTTCACCACATGGACAGCAGCGGTTGAAGAAGAAAGCCCACCACCTTCTCAGCGGCAACTAGGGATGAGCAATAAATGCTGGTCTTGCTAGCGACGCACACATTCCAAGAGTGAATTAAAAAATATCCAAAATTCAGAAACTAAACAATTTTTTTGGTCAGCCAGGTGTCTGATACATGTGGAAACCCATAGAGTGGTTAAATCTCCAAACCAAGTTATTGAGAAACACAGACATGTATTCATTTCTGTTTGCCCAATATAGAGTTTGCAATCCTTCCCAATAGGAACACAATCCATTTACCAAAGTCCAGAGAGGCTAGGCACAAGTTCACACAGCCAAGGCATTTGGACCCCCAAGTATGCACAAGTGTCCTCCTGGAGTTTTGTAAACAATTTTACAACACCAAGTTATAGTCCAGCAATTTTATTTTAAATTCACAAGCTTTCGGAGGCTTCCTCCTTCGTCAGGTGAACGATGTGAACGTAGCTTGTTAAACTCCTGGAGTTTAACAAGCTACTACAACAAAAACTTGCATTTATATAGTGCCCTTAACATAGAAAATTGTCTTAAGTCACTTCATAGAAGCATAATCAGACAAAAAAATTATACTAAGTCAAAGAAGGAGATATTAGAAAGGGAATTAAAAGCTTCATCAAAGAGGTAGATTTTTAAGGAGGAGAGAAAAATGCAGAGGTTTAGTGAGGGAATTTCAGAGCTTAAGGCCTAGTTGGCTAAAAGCACGGCTACCAATGGTGGGGTGAAGGGAGTGGGGGATGCACAATAGGCTAGAATTGGAGGAAAGCAGAGTTCTTGGAGGCTGGTGGAGGTTACAGAGATAAGGAGGAGTGAGGCCATGGAGGAATTTGAACACAAGAATGAGAATTTTAAATTGGCGGTGTTAGTGGACCAGGAGCCAATGTAGGCCAGCAAAGACAAGGTGAGCAGGACTTGGTGTGATTTAGGATACAGGCAGTAGAGTTTTCGATGAGCTGTGTGCAAATTAGCTGCTGTGCAGCAAAAGTGATTATACTTCAATAATAATACATTGGCAGAGAGGAAGAAAGAAACAAACAAACCAACCCAAGTTGACTGCTGCATTTGTTTACAATAACTGCACTTCAAACACATATATTGGCTGTGAGGCACTTTGGGACATCCCGAGGACATGAAAGGTATTATCTAAATGCAACGTCTCTCTTTATCTGCCCCGTTTCCACGCATTACTCCATCTCTCATACTCTTCATACTCTTCAGCCCCTTTCTCTGCCAAATATCTATCCAATTTCATAGCCTCAGTGGGCAGTCTATTCCACACATTCAGCACCGTCTGTGTAAGGTCGTTAAACCTCAACTGTCTGTTCACTTTATTACTCTGGAGGTGAACATAATTAAAGGGCAAACCATCTGAGCCATTCTTATAGCTGGTTGAAGAAATGCATTGGAAGATGCTAGAGTCTGGTTAACTGCTTATCCTGCTGGCCAGGAAATGGTGAGAAGATCAAATGACAGTGATAATAGAAAAACATGTGAAAATTGAAAAACAGATAAGAATTACTATGTAATTCTACCTCCCTTTTGTAAAAGAAACAAAAATTTTAAAAAACAAGTGTCTTAATTCATTAAAAAATTCAGGCCATTTCCTTGTGTATGCTTTTGTAACCATCTGCCACTAACCTTGAAGTTAAAGCACATTAATGCCTGTAAAATTCATTCAACATACTGCTATGAGTGGCATACTAATGTAAAATCATACGCATGACCAATGCAACCTGATAACCCACAAACACACAGGGTTATCACAACAAATTAATGAGCAAAACAAATTCTACAACCCCATAGGCGTGCCAAAAAAAAATAATTAGCACACAACATGTAACAGTATTTTAAGGATAGATAAACAGGGTAAGCAAATAACTACACTGATTGAACTTACATGATTGTATTTGAAACGTTCAGTGCCTAACTATCCAATATGGGATTAAATGGGAGTAGAGGAAATAAGGGCGCTAAATTGGGCGATGTAGCGCCCGTTACTTTGGGGCTACGCTGCCTCTCGAAGTGCCAAGATGGCGTCTTGGCTGCGCACGCACGGTTCCAGCGTGACGTGCGCTAGACGCCATCTTGGTATAGGAGTTAGCGCAGGCGCAGATAACGAACGCCGAAAGCTTGTAAATTAAGGAGAAAATGGATACTATCAGTGTGCAATGCTGATTAAAAGTGATAGACACCATTTTGGGACTTAACGCTCAACTCAACACACAGTCTTAACCCCGACCATCTGAGCGTGTCTTAGAGTGCCTGAAGGGCCCCCAGCAGCTCTATTTAAAGGGACCATGAAGGATTTACAGGTTGGATTATTGCTTCTGGCTGCCGAGACAGTTGTAACTGTTTTTAGAGGTCTCCTCGACTTGAATACTGGGACGCGGGGACATGGCCAAACATTTAGAGCCAGGACGTGCAGGAGTGAAGTTAGGAAATGCTTCTACACGCAAAGGGTGGGAGAAGTTTGGAACGCTCTTTTGCAAACGGCAGTGATGCTAGCTCAATTGTGAATTCTAAATCTGAGATTGATAGATTTCTGTGAAGCAAGGGTATTAAGGGATATGGGGCTAAGGCGGGTATATGGAGTCAGGTCACAGATCAACTATGATCTCATGGAATGGTGGAGCAGGCTCGAGGGGCTAAATGCAACTGCCATTTGCTGCCTCCTGATATACGCCACCTTCTCCTCCAAGAAAGCGGGGCATGTGTCTGGATGATGTGCCTGTCATGGTTGAATAGCTGCCAGTGTGTGTGACATGTCAGTTGTGGTTGGGCGGCTTGCAACAGTGGTGAGAGGAAGCATCTAATTGGAAAAGTTGAGTCATGATTGAAAGAGTTTGTTGGTATGTGGGTGATGAGGGGGTGTAGCACATGGTGCAGTTGGTAGAAGATGCCACTTGACAGTTGACCTCACTCACCTTGACCACTCGTCAAAGCATTGAACTTCATCCTGCACTGTATCCATATTCCATGAAGCTGTGCACCTGGCATTGACTTCGTCCCCCGCTGCCTCCCAGTGCCTTTTGAATATATGTCTGGAGGGCCTCTTGCCCACCCCCCAATCCCCACTCCCCCCAATATGGATATAGGATGTCCCTCCTTCGGTCGACCTCTTGCACCAAGGCCTCTAATGCATCAGCAGAGAACCTTGGTGCATGAACTCTCGCAGGCCTGTTACAAACTCAGATCGGCAGATTGGTGAGGTCTGGCATGCAGATTGGAGGATGTGAGATTTCGTAGTGCGCAACCTTTATTCAATGTTTTACCATAACTCATCAGTGTGTAAACATAGGGACGGGACCTGCATCTGTGTTTTACGTGTGCAATGTCTGATCTCCGTTCAGACTCTGTGCAGGCAGCAGACTGTTATTTTCAGCAAATAACAGGTACCAGCTAGCTTTAAGAGATTTCTAATAGACAGCCTGCCTTTAAGAGGTTGGAGCTCCCCCTGCTGGTGGAAAGTCGAATTGCATGGAATCCTCGTTCAACGCTGATTTCCAACGCAGATTGCAGGTAAGTCCTCAGGCCTCACGAAAGTCTTGTCCAGCCTGCGCAGGGGCCATTGGGCATGGGGTAATAGCGGATTGCGCTATCCCCGCCCAAAAATAGGCCTTATCCAATTTTTCCCCCTAAGTGTGGTAAAATACCTAAAATTAAATACTGTTGCAGTTAACTGTCCTTTTGTATTTGAAACCTTCGGCCGACTTTAGAAAATAAGAAAATTGTGAGAAGTACTTTTACAGGTACTTTCTTTTATCTTTCATATTTTGATTCTATATTCACGCAATCTTCAGATACAAAGGAATTGTGGCGCTTGTTTTTCCCCTGAAATCACATGATTACTTGGGAAAAGAATCACCTAGAATCAAAAGCAATGGGAATCATTTTTCCGAAACATTTAAAGCATTGCTTGGGATAAAAGAAATGCCTGTTACAGGAACAGGGAAAACTTGTAATGCTTTATAAATTATTAAATGGGGATGAATACTTAATTCTATTAACTTTCAAATTGATCACATAATTTTTAACATCATGCCTCAATGTCACTACATATGACAAGATCACTTTTTGTGTTTCTTTTATAATGTAGCCATTTGAGGACTTAGTAGATGGGAAATGTCAAATGCTTTTGCAAAAAGTGATCAGATCCATTCCTGAAATCTTGTGGATTTTGATGAAGTGAGGCAGAATCATTCTTTTTATTCAAAAAGCCGAATTAGTTGGGGAGAAAATGTATAAGATTTCAACATGTTTGTAAAAATGATGACATCCTTGACGATGTCAATTATGTCATTGTGTTATATAAAGGGATGAAGGGTGTGCTTGAGGTTTGACTAAGGAAGATGGAATTCAGGAATTGGGGAGTAATCTGGGTATCAGTACTATTTCAACTTAAACCACAACTGCAGTTGAAGGGGACAGAGGTATTAACTAGTAAAAGGCATGTTTAGAATTGATGCCAAGAAGCAATTCTTCACATAAAGAGTCATCAATACCTGGAATGGTTTTCAGGGTAGAGGAATGGATGCCAGAACTCCAGAATTATTCCGGGAGAATAGTAGGTCTCTTATGGAAGGAGGAACTGAATAGGCCGCATTACCTCCCTCATCTGTACTCATTTCTGGGATCTTTGTGATTGAAATGATTGCAGGCAAGAGTTGGGGTAGATTGCAGAGAAGCAGCATGGACAGAAACCATTGATGGGATTCACAGACTTGGGTGCACCATTGGTTGAAGTAAACAACTTGGTATGGCTAAAGTAGACAGGAAGCAAGGTGGCGTACAAGTACTGTAGCTGGATCCTGAACGGCATTGCAGGTAGCTGTAAAAAAGGATTGATAATTCTTGTTGCATGTTAGATTCCTTTGTGTTAAAATTGCTGTTGCTCTCCCATACAATCTGTGTATTAATACTGGGATGGAAGGTTCCATTCCACTCTGGTATTGAGTTTGAAAAGCTTGCTTATGGTGAACTAACCTACCAAACTGAACCTCATTTTAATAAACTGCTCCCAGTAAAGCACTTCTGTCTCATTAGCTTATATCATCCCAGCATTATCTTGCTAGACTCTAAGGGACCAAACTTCCGTTGTGATATTTGTAACTCATTAGTTGACATTTTCGCGTGACATCCTACTTCCGATTTTAATGAAGTTGTTAGCCCACTTATTTTAAAAGTGAAACAACATTGTTAAAAAGCAAAGGGAGAAGTTTCATGCCAAAGCATTGATGTGTTACAAGTACCATGGAACTGAACTGGAAAAACAATGCAACAAATCTACAAACTAACTCATAAGATGTCATTTTTCTCCAAGCAATTGCCACAGTGATGTTACTTGTATGACATTCATTTTTACAAGTAGTGTGCTAAATGCACAGTCTTTCTTCCAACCACCTCATTTCACAATAGATACTAGTTTCTGAACAATTTGGCTTGTCCACCAAGAAAGTGCAGTGCAATGCATGCACGATTATATGTTACCAAATATCTAATCATTTCTGCAATGCTCATACATTGTTAGCAGGGTCTGCACTGTGTGCCTGAATTAAAAATCGAGCTTGAACTGGATCTCCTCATAACTTTGAACTTCCTTCAGGCTACGATTATGGAAATAGATCTAAAGGTATTGAGTAATATTTCTTCATCAGCTCAGAGAATGATATAGCTGAAGTCTGAGTACTTATGAGTCTTCTTTCCAGGATTGTTAAATATTGCTCTTTTGTCATCTGAAGATTGCAGTTAAATCTCAATTTTTACGGAAGAAATCACAGCCCTGGATTCCAACGATTACCAACAATGTCGGAAATTTCATACTTATCCTTCATTTTAGAGGTTGCATGTAATGTAGGACACTTGTACAAACTATCTGCCTCTGTCCAAATAATAGACAATGGGTGAGGAACTTTGTCATGTTACATTAACAGAGTCAGTTACTGAGATTTAATCACGTCCAAAAGGAGATGCTATTCGAAGAAGGAACCAAATTTTTTCCACATTTTTTTTAGAGTCTTAATTGCTCCCTGGAGAACTAGAACTGCAGCTACCATATGCTAGATGCATTATTCATTGTCTGAAGATTGCTAGATTAAACTACTTGAACACCTGGGAAAACCTAAAGTGCAAGATAAGGTGATTCCTTATGCCACTGGGACCACTTTTAGTGTAGCACTGTCAAACTTGGTGAGCATCTGGCCACTGCCCTTGGGCTATCTGCAAGGCTGCATTTCCTTCTATGACATGTACATCTACTTGGACACATCTAATGTCATTGTACAGGTGGCTTCTTAACTATAGAAGACAAGTAAAATGCCATATGCCTCACTGCCTGTCTTTAGGGTCCTAATAAAAGTAGTGGAAATTTTAAAAGGCAGGGATTAATCAAGGGCAGTCAGCATGGATTTTTTAAGGAATGGTCGTATCTGACGAACTTGATTGAATTTTTTGAGGAGGTAACAAGGAAGGTCGATGAAGATAGTGCGTATGATGTAGTCTCCATGGATTTTAGCAAGGATTTTTACAAGGTCCCACATGGTCAAGAAAGTAAAAGCCCATGGGATCAAAGTGGCAAGTTGGATCCAAAATTGGCTCAGTGGCAGGAAGCAAAGAGTAATGGTCGATGGGTGTTTTTGTGACTGGAAGGCAATTTCGTGGGGTTTCAGAGGGCTCATTACTAGGTGCCTTGCTTTTTGTGGTATATATTAATGATTTAGACTTAAATGTAGGGGGCATGATCAAGAAGTTTGCAGATGATACAAAAATAGCACTAGAGAGAGTAAAGAGTAGATTTACGAGGATGTTGCCAGGACTGGAGAATTTTAGCTATGAGGAAAGATTGGATGGGCTGGGGTTCTTTTCTTTGGAACAGAGGAGGCTGAGGGGAGATTTAATTGAGGTGTACAAAATTATGAGGGGCCTAGATAGAGTGGATAGGAAGGACCTATTTCCCTTAGCAGAGAGGTCAATAATGAGGGAGCATAGATTTAAAGTAATTGGTAGAAGGATTAGAGGGGAGCTTGAAGTGCCATAACCTATAAGGCTATGGACCAAGAGCTGGAAAGTGGGAGTAGGCTGGATAGCTTTTTCTTGGCCGGCATAGACACAATGGGCCAAATGGCCTCCTTTTGTGCCGTAAATTTCTATGATTCTAAATGAGAAATAAATCTTTTAATTCAACAAAGTTGTAAACCCATGGTTTACTTCTTATTATGTTCATTAATCTCTGTGTGACAATTAACTCTCTAAGTTTCTGGGGGCAGTGATGCTGGAAGGTGACACATTCCACTGTTTACACTCATATGTGTTTTGCATATCATTAGGTTCAAAAATTCTTTATCCATTTCCTGTGGTAGTGGGGTTGGCAAATAGATTATATTAATCTTAATGATTGTGTGAACCCAATAATTAATTGTGTCAAATCCACACCAAGAACCCCTTAAAGTAAAGTTTGATTCAAGAAAAGAAAGACTTGTATTTACAGAGCGCCTTTCATGACCTCGGGACAACTCAAAGTGCTTCATAGCCAATTAAGTACTTTTGAAGTGTAGTCACTGTTGTAATGTAGGAAGTAGGCATAATAAATTCAGGATACCATATCAAATTTAAGTGATAACATTCCTGTAAATTTTTTGACTGTTTTGATTTAACCTATCATTTATCAGTATTAATTTGAAGCACTCAAGAAGCTCGACACCATCCAGGACAAAGCAGCCCGCTTGATTGGCACCCCATCCACCACCCTAAACATTCACTTCCTTCACCACCGGCGCACAGTGGCTGCAGTGTGTACCATCCACAGGATGCACTGCAGCAACTCGCCAAGGCTTCTTCGACAGCACCTCCCAAACCCGCGACCTCTACCACCTAGAAGGACAAGGGCAGCAGGCACATAGGAACAACACCACCTGCACGTTCCCCTCCAAGTCACACACCATCCCGACTTGGAAATATATCGCTGTTCCTTCATCGTCGCTGGGTCAAAATCCTGGAACTCCCTTCCTAACAGCACTGCGGGAGAACCGTCACCACACAGACTGCAGTGGTTCAAGAAGGCGGCTCATCACCACCTTCTCAAGGGCAATTAGGGATGGGCAATAAATGCCGGCCTTAACAGCGACGCCACCATCCCATGAACGAATAAAATAAAAACATTACCCTTCTGCATGGATAGCAAAAGACGGTCTCACATCAATCCTTACAATTTCCAATGAATGTTGAAAGCTTCTTAAGTAGACGGCGTCTTTACTTTTCACAAATCCTGATGGAGACCCAATAAGCTAACAGAAAGAAAACACTGAATTCATCCTTCTTGACATCAACAGAAGAGCTGGTGTACAAAACTCTGTGTGATGGAGAAGAGCTTGGGTAGCATAAACACTTATGCCCCAAAATCTCATCTTGCCATACAATGGAAATACCTGATTATTAGGCTTATCATTTCTTTACTGAGAGTGATAAATTTTTGTTGGGCATGGGTATGAAGGGTTACAGAACCAAAGTGGGTAGATGGAGTTAAGATACAGATCAGCCATGATCTAACTGAACGGCGGATCAGGCTTGAGGGGCTGAACGGCCTGGTCCTGTTCTTATGTTCCTTAACATTCTTAAACTTTGGCTCCGGTTACAGTTCAAACAACAGGGATTTACACTATGATTATTCTGCCCTTTTCCAAAACTACTTTAATTATTTAATAATAAAAAAACAGTTGATACACATATTAGTCTCATTATCATCATTCCCAAATCCATTCTTAAAAACTTGAGATGGCGACAAAGTTAGCTGATGATTTTTGGCCAACAATTTAAATGAGATTTTTGAAAGATATCAAAGAAACCAGCTGTTAATTTAGAATGGTTCACAAGAATGAAGAGTTCAAAGTGTCTCAGTGGTGATAACCTCCATCTCCATCAGTTCTTCCCTCTGTGGCCAAAGTCATGAACAAGGTGAGACTGGAGTGTACAGGCTTTCTCATCCACTAAGCAGGTCTTGTTAAGATAACTGAGAAGGGAAGCAGACCTGTTAGGTGAAAATAGAAAAGCTTTAAAGAAGCACTTACAAGTTCTCCAGAGCAATCAAGAGCTGCTGAGAAGATAATTTATGATGTAGCACATCACGAGGCTAAAAGAGTCATTAGAGAAATGGTGTTTTGGTTTTGCACGGCTCAAAAAGGGATCTTAACGGTGTTGATTTGAAGATTCAAGGAAAAGCTGGTGGGTACCAGCTATGATTTCAGCATAATTCTTTTTGATGATGCTAACAACGAGCAACTGTTGAATGGTCTTTTTCATCTCTCCTCAATGACAGCAAAGTCCCAATCCGGGTTACACTTAAGGCACTTGTTGAAACATTCTCCCTAATGTTTCAGAGCTCCTAGCCATGCACTGGCCCATGTCAGAGTTTCAAGTCAAGCTGAGATATGGATCTGAGGCAAAAAGGCGAAACAAGTGAAGGTAAGTTTGATACGTGACATTGGACTGGATATCTAGAATTGTTGCAAACAGTCCTGCATTGGTCCTACAAGGCAAATTGTCAGAAGCCAAAAAGCTTTAGGATGGCAGGACACCTCAGTCCCGTCGAATGCACATCCTGTGCCATGTGGGAACTCCAGGATGCTTCCGGTGTACTGGACAACCACAGGTGCAGGAAGTGTCGTCAGCTGGAGGAGCTCGCGCTCAGGATTTCAGAGTTGAGCAGCGGCTGGCGTCACTATAGTGCATCCGCGAGGATGAGAGCTACGTGGATAGCACGTTTCAGGAGATGGTCACCCCACAACTTAAGAGAGTGCAGGCAGAGAGGGACTGGGTGACTGCTAGCCAGACAAGGAGGACCAGGCAGGTAGTGCAGGAGTCCCCTGAGGGCAGCTCACTTTCGAACAAGTATTCAGTTCCGAATACTGGTGAGGAAGAGGGTTTCTTTGGGGAGTTCAGACAGAGCCAAGACATAGCACCAGGGTGGCTCAGCTGTACAGGGGAGAAGGAGAAAGGTCAGGAGAGCAATAGTGATAGGGGACTCAATAGTTAGGGGAACAGAGAGGCGTTTCTGTGGCCACAGATGTAATTCCAGGATGGTATGTTGCCTCCCTGGTGCCAGGGTCAAGGACGTCACTGAACGGCTGCAGAATATTTTGGAGGGGGAGGGTGAACAGCCAGAGGTCGTGGTCCATATCGGTGCCAACGATATAGGTAGAAAAAGGGATGAGGTCCTGTGGGCAGATTTTAAGGAGTAAGGAAAGAGATTAAGAAGCAGGACCTCAAAGGTAGCAATCTCCGGATTACTCCCGGTGCCATGCGCTAGTGAGTATAGAAATAGGAGGATAGAGCAGATGAATATGTGGCAGGACAGAGGGCTTTAGATTCCTGGGGCATTGGGACCAGTTCTGGGGGAGTTGGGACCTGTACAGGCCGGACGGGTTGCACCTCAACAGAGCTGGGACCAATGTCCTTGCGGGGAGGTTCCCTAGTGCTGTGGGGGAGGGTTTAAATGAATTTGGCAGGGGGGGTGGGCACCAGGATGTAGCATTGGAAAGGAGAAAGAAGGTGTGCAAAGGATTGGGAGAGAAAGATAGCACTAGAGCAAGAAATAGTATGGTAGTAGATGGGACCAGACTAAGAGAGAGTACAAGAAAGTGTAAAATAGATTTGCAGTGCATGTGTGTAAATGTGTGTAAATGTAGAGGGTGCAGAAAAGATTTATTAGAATGATTCCAGGGATGAGGGACTTCAGTTACATGGACGGACTGGAGAAGATGGGATTGTTCTCCTTGGAACAGAGAAGATTGAGAGGAGATTTGATAGAGGTATTCAAAATCATGAAGGATCTAGACAGAGTAGATAGAGAAAAACTGTTCCCATTGGTGGAAGGGTCAAGAACCAGAGGACATAGATTTAAGGTGATTGGCAAAAGAACCAAAGGCGACATGAGGAAAATTTTTTTTGACACAACAAGTGGTTAGGATCTGGAATGCACTGCCCGAGAGGGTAGTGGAGGCAGATTCAATCATGGCCTTCAAAAGGGAACTGGATAAGTACTTGAAAGGAAAAAAATTGCAGGGCTACGGGGATAGGGTGAGGGAGTGGGACTAACTGCATTGCTGTTGTAAAGCCGGCACGGACTCGACGAGCCGAATGGCCTCCTTCCGTGCTGTAACTTTTCTATGATTTCTATGATTCTATGACATCTGTTAGAAGGTGTCAATTTGAGGCTGGATAATTTAAACACACACTTCTATATCTAGGTCTCTGCCTAAGTTGGTTGGGTTGCAGAGAATAAGCATTCACTTTTGAAACTCTGTACTTTGAACTGGGAGATCACCATTTTACAGTGTATGACATGTGTCTATGCTATACTCAGGTAGCAATGTGTTCAGGCATTTTATGGTGAGCTGCGCCACTTATTGTGCTACTCAGGAGAAGTTCTTTCTGTCTGCAGTCCACCTAATGAGGGCTCAAACCTATATCTGCCAATTGTCGAATGGCCAGCTACTGACTATTCTCCAGGGGATGCAGGGAGATAAGCAAGATTTCCTTGAGATCAAATTGTCTTCAAGGTGATGCTCCAGGCTAGATAATCCGAACCCTGAGCGAGACAGGTCTTCAGTACACCAGGGTGTTTGCTGATGATTGACCGGCTAACCAGGATTATTGTGGGGAAACTTGGAGGTCGACCTGTCTTTGGGAGTTGCGGCCCTTTCCTCTCAATGTTAGATAGCTCTGCAATCCAATGAGCTAACAGAAAGGGGGGTGTTAACTGGACAATCAATAAAAAGCTTACCAGTGCTCTGTGATGGTGGCTTGTCAGTGTTAGCTGATTAAACTTGAGCAGTAACCCTATCTCAGGTGGACGTAAAAGATTCTATGGCACTATTTCGAAGAAGAGCAGGGGAGTTGTCCCCTGTGTCTTGGCTAATATTCATCCCTCAACCAATACCACTGAAGAAAACATATTATCCGGTTATTATCACATTGCTGTTTGTGGAACCTTGCTGCAAGCATATTAGCTGCCAGGTTTCCTACATCACAACAGTTACTATGCTTCGAAAAAGTACTTTGGGATATCCTGAGATCATGAAAGGGGCTATAGAAAAGCAACATTTTCTTTCTTTCTTTCTTTATGCTTGCTTCGACGTCCCTAACGCTTGGCTGTTGCCAACCCTTGCCCAAGATCTTAAGTCATTAGCAATCTGTCTCATACTGGGCATGTGTAATTTAGATTATTTATCCTGCAAAATCCTACAGTGGACACAGCACTAACAAATCTATTGATCAAGTAGAAATGTTTTAGCCAAGAAATATAATTTGCATGATGTTAGATATTATGCACCAAATCTGCATAAACATTTACATCTTCAAAACTTTACAATCCTTACATATTTAACAAAACAAGGCAATTTAGCAGTTTTGCCATCCTCCATTAAAATAAAATAATGCATTTTCAGTGTATTAAAGCCAACAGAATCACCACTCATGTTAAATACAGTGAACACAAAGCTCCAAGAGTTACATTCATTAAAAATCCACTTGAAAATTTAGGATAAATGTCAAGATGCTGGTTTGCTGAAGTGGTATTGTAAATGTAGATAATGTGGAATTATTACTGAAAAAAATACAATCAAGTATGAACCGTGAAAGAAAATGTCACTGTACTGCAAAAGCACTGATGGCATAATCATAGCTATTAACCACACAGACAAAAACAACACATAAATACAGCAGCTAAAGACGTGGAAGTCCAAGGCCAAAACCCAGGTGTCACCAATCTTGGTCAGTATGATGGGAGTGAATTACCTAGAAATTATAACACTGAAGCAGGGCATTCAGCCTAACCAGTCCCTGTTACTGTTTATCCTTCACATGAGCAATAGTCCTCATCTCTGTCCCCACATCCCTTTAGCCCCCATCCCTTCAATCACTTATCTAATCCAGTTTTAAAATTTGACATGGTCCCGGCTTCAATCTTTAACTCCAGTAATGCATTCTACAGACTCGCAACCCAAAGTGAAATAAAGTTTCTCCTGCTCTCTGTTCTAAATCTCTTACATTTAATTGTATATCTATGTCCCTTTGTTCTGGACCCCTCAATCACTGGAAACAGTCTGTTTCTATCTACTCTGACCCACCCCTTCATAATTTCCCATGGATCTGGGCTCTGAATTTACTTTCAATGGTGAAATGAAAATTTGAATCTGAGCCAATTTTTCACCTTGCTGTTAATTTGAAAGCGGTAACAGTAATTTTAGCAGAGGGGATTTGGTAGGATTTGGTTTGAATTTAATGTGAAGCTGGTCACTCATCCCAAGTAATTATTACATTAAAGACTTTAATAACTGACTGAAAGCGTGCCTTCTCAAAATATAAACATATAATTTAAATGCAGTACAAGTACATTGTAAACCATTTATGAAGAAAATAAGTGTTCACTTTGTAAACATTTTTTTTGCTTTCTTTGAATGCATCGTGTGGTTGATACTAACCCATACTGACTGGAAGGTTAAATATCCCAGGGAAGATAGTAAGAGTACAAAAATTCTTTGGTATTCCTGAGCTCAGGAGAGGGGGAAAAATAATCAGCCAGGATCCTGCACCTGATCTGTAACAGGAAGTGCGCACGTGTACAGTTTGGGTGAGGATTGGTTCAGCCTGAAAGAGATAGCCCACACGATGAAACAGCCCGCTGACACTAAGGGCTCGATTTTAGCACCCACTATCGGGTGCATTCCTGGCGGGGGGGCTCCGAAAATTGGAGAATCCCAGCACGGTACCGGAGCCCGCCCCGAACCCGCGCACTTCCGGGTTCCCCGCTGACGCGCCAGCGTGCGCGCGCAGCCCCCGCTGGTGGGAATCCCGCAGGCAATTAAAGCCAGCGGGATGCCACTTGACGGTATTTATTCAGGTATTTCAGGTCATTAACTGACCTGATGAAGGGATTATGCGGGATTTTAAAGCAAACTGGGACTGTTTCCCACACTGGGGGAAACACTCCCAGGTCAAATGGACGTGTTGCAGCTGTCAGCCTGTGGCAGCTGCAAAGGTCCATTTGACAGGTGGGGTGGGGGAGACCCTCACCCATTGCAGGAGGCCACTCTGTCACTTGGGACAAAGTTTGGCCTCCACCACCCTCCTCCTGACAGTCAAAGTCACCAACCTGCACACTTACCCCGGGGTCCGGAGACATGTACCTACCTTGCGGACCCCCTCAGATGTACATATTGCGGATGGGGGCCGCCGTAGCTGCAGTCATGACCTCCTCGGAGGGCAAACAGCATCACCAGCCTCACCAGCCTCGCCATCCACGCCGTCCACCTCTGACACGTGGAGCTCCACAACAGAGTGCTGTGACACATCCACCTGTACAGCAGGAGGGAGGGCTACCGCAGAGAGAGATGCGTCGCAGAGGGCACTACCCTCGCCACAGGTTCCACAGACCGAGGCTCAGCTTCCTGGACCTCTCTGAGCAGCAGTGCACACGGATGCTCAGAGTCACTCGACATGTAGTCGTGGACATCTGCAGCCTCTTTCATGCCGAGCTGCTCCTGGCTGGCCCGAGCACCATCTTCTTACCTGCCCCTGTCAAAGTCACCACTGCCCTCAACAACTTCTCCTCCGCATCCTTCCAGGGTGCAACCGGGGACATCGCCGATGTCTCTCAGTCGTCTGCGCAAAAGAGCCCTGCAAATACACCTACACCTACTCTGCAGTGACACAATGGGTGGCATCAGTTGTGGGTCTTCATAGTGATCCTCAGGAGAGGGCATTATTGCACAAACCAGACAGGATTCGCAAAGACATGGCAGTAGTGGTGCCAATATAATATGTAATGTGAGTTGGTCAGAAATTCAATATAAGTAACACCCATGACAAACCCTCAAACACCCTTGTGCATCACCTTCATGCTCACGACACGTTTGCTTTATGCTGCCAACTGCACATATGTGATGCATGCCCTGTGGCTGCAGCACAGGTAGTGGCAGGTTGAGTGAGGCTGGCCGTGAAAGAGATGCACGAGAGGGTGAGTATGAGAGCGAGCCATGAGATTGTATGAGGATTGGGTTGAGCGGTAGTGGCGGGATGAGTACTGGCGAGGTGAGTAGGTGCAGGTAAGATGAGGATGAGGTTTGAGTGGGTATGAGGGGTGATGTGACAGAGTTGTGTTGGCAGTGCTGAAGGAGATGTGGGGTGGGGGCAGTGATGTGGCAGACGGAGTGCAGGGGAACGACTACGTGTTCTCACTTTGGCTGACCTACTGAGGTCGTTGGAGCGCCTCCTGCACTGTATGCAGGTGGGCGATATGTTGGTTGTGCTGGTGACCTCCTCTGCCACCTCGAGCCAGGCCTTCCTGGTGGCAGAGGCGGGCCGCTTCCTCCCGCACGCCGGGAGGAAGATCTCTGTCCTCCCCCTCCTCCTCACCCCATGTATTGATACCTGGAGTGAGGCATCATTAAACTGGGAGCTGCCTTCCCCCTGGGCTGCTCCATGCTGTAATTTTTGCTATTTGTTGCAGCATCTGTCAGTGGAGGACTGCCCCTTTAAATAGAGCTCCTCCAGCTGACAGATCTTACTGCGCATGCGCAGCCCGCCCGACGCACAGATCAGCAGTGGGGAACCCGGAGGAGCAGGTAAGTGGATCCAATTAGTGGATTGGATCCTACAATCGCGCGGGAAACTGACTAATTTCACCGGGCGCGTTACCCACGCGCCCGATAGCCCCCCCGCCGAGAACCCGCAGCCCTGGTAACATCGGGCCCCAATTGTCCAATCTTACACGTGAAAGTTAGTTATTTTGCTTCGGTGCTGAAGGTCTGTACCCCAGAGATGAGAAACTGTCATCCTACATTACAACAGTGACTGCACATCAAAAGTACTTCATTGGCTGTGAAGCACTTTGGGACAACCTGAGGTTGTGAAAGGCGCTGTAGAAATGACTGGCTAGAACCTAAATGGAGAGAGAGAGAGTAGCTTGGAGATACAGCAGGAGAGAGACAGAGTTACAGAGACAAAAGAAGTAAGGACAATCAAAATGAACAAACTGAGGGGCAGACTCGGAGCAGGAGAAATAGAGACACACAGAAATAAAGAGACTGGAATTCTAAACCTTTACACACAAGAGGATCCCAGCCCCAGGTCTATCCCTCACTGCAGAAAGGTATCCCTCCCATCACTACAGGGAATCATAAACCCAAGCTTGGTGTCCCTTACCCATGAACAGAGAAATATAGGAGAACAGAGAGGCGGGAAGAAAGTTGTGACACAGGAACAGGAGGAGGCCATTCAGCTCTTAGGAACATAGAAGCAGGAGTTGGCCCATTCAATGAGATTATGGCTGATCTGTGACCTAACTCCATATACCCACCTTAACCAAAGGTATGAAGGGATTTGGGGCTAACAAAAATCTATCAATCTCAGATTTAAAATTAACAATTGAACTAGCATCAACTGCCGTTTGTGGAAGAGTGTTCCAAACTTCTACCACTCTTTGCATGTAGAAGTGTTTCCTAACTTCACTTATGAAAGTCCTGGCTCTAATTTTTAGGCAAAGTCCCCTCGTCCGAGAATCCCCAACAAGCGCAAATATCTCTATCTACCCTCTATCAGTTCTCCTTAATATCTTGAAAACTTCAATCAAATTACCCCTTAATCTTCTAAATTCCAGGGAATACAACCCTAGTTTGTGTAATCTCTCCTCATTATTTAACCCTTGGAGTCCAGGTATCATCCTAGTAAATCTACGCTGCACTCCCTCCAAGGCCAATATATCCTCCCTAAGGTGTGGTGCCCAGAACTGAACACAGTACTCCAGGTGTGGTCTAACCCAGGGCTTTGTATAGCTGTAGCATAACTTCTACCCTCTTGTATTCTCGTTTCCTAGATAGCCGAGGCATCGAGAAAAAGAGCAGGGAAGTTATGCTAGAACTGTACAAAACACTAGTTAGGCCACAGCTTGAGCACTGCGTATAGTTCTGGTCACCATATTACAGGAAAGATGTGATTGCACTAGAAAGGGTGCAGAGGAGATTTACAAGGGTATTGCCAGGACTGGAGAATTTTAGCTACGAGGAGAGACTGAATTGACTGGAGTTGTTTTCTTTGGAACAGAGGAGGCCGAGGGGTGATTTAATTGAGGTGTATAAAATTATGAGGGGCCTGGATAGGGTGGACAGGAAGGACCTATTTCCCTTCGCAGAGAGGTCAATAAACGAGGACATAGTTATGTGTAATTGATACAAGAATTAGAGGGGAGCTGAGGAGAAATTTTTTCACCCAGAGTGTGGTGGGGGTCTGGAACTCATTGCCTGAAAGGGGGGTAGAGGCAGAAACCCTCATCACGTTTAAAAAGTACTTGGATGTGCACTTGAAGTGTCATATCCTACAAGGCTACGTACCAAGTGCTGGAAATTGGGATTAAGCTGGATAGCTCTTTTTCAGCTGGCACGGACACAATGGGCCAAATGTCCTCCTTCTGTGCCGTAAATTTTCTGTTCCTTTAAAGGCCAGCATTCCATTAGACTTTTTGATTATTTTCTTTACCTGTCCGTGATATTTTAATGATCTATGTACATGGACCCCTAAGTCTCTTTGGACCTCCAATGTTTCGAGCTTTTCACCATTTAGAAAGTACTCTTCGAGACTGTACCACCAATCAGTTAGATCATGGCTGATCTGTATCTCAAGAGGGAGAGATACAGAGAGAGGGAGGCAGAGACGGTAAGGGGAACAGATAGGTAGAGAGAGGAATAAACACTGAGGTAGATTTTGACTTTATGCGGTGGTGTGGATCTGGTGATAGCAAGTGGGCCACCTGTTTTGCATCTCTCCCCATTTTTACATCAATGGGAAAGAAACTTGGGAGAGATGTGGAGCGAGCTCCCGATTTGCTGTCACCCATTTTGCAGTATCGCGCGGGGTTAACATCTACCCCAGTGAGAGGGACTGAGAAACAGAAAACAGAGGGACAGAAGTGAGTGAGATACAGAGAGAATAACAGGGAGGGAGATCGATGGAGGAGAGAAACTGAGACCAGAAGGCAGAGATAATCAGAAACAGAGAGAGAGAGAGAAAGAGGGAGAAGGTGCAAAAAAGATTTACTAGGATGATACAAGAACTGAGAGGTTACACCTATCAGGAAAGATTGAGCAGGCCGAGGCTCTTTTCTCTAGAAAAAAGAAGATTGAGGGGGTGATCTGATAGAGGTCTTTAAGATTATAAAAGAGTCTGATAGAGTACACGTAGTGAAAATGTTTCCACTTGAGGGGGAGACCAGAACTAGGGGTCATAAATATAAGATAATCACTAATAAATCCAATAGGGAATTCAGGAGATACTTCTTTACCCAGAGAGTGGTTAGATTGTAAAATTCGCTACCACAAGGAGTACTTGAGGCGACTAGTATCGATGTATTTAAGGGGAAGCTAGATGAGGGAGAAAGGAATAGAAGGATATGCTGATAGGGTTAGATAAAGTAGGGAGGGAGGAGGCTACAATGGAGCATAAACATCGGCATAGACCAGTTGGACCAAATGGCCTGTTTCAGTGCTGTAGATGCTATGTAATTCGATGTAAATGCAAGTCTTTCTTTCTTTTGCTTTTTGCTGAAGGTGGAAGGGAGTAAAACAAGGCAGGGAACATTAACGGTTACAAGTTACATTTTTAGCATTTTCTTTGCCTGTCTCAAAATAACCGTTGAATTTTGCACTGAGCAAGATGATAAAAAGCTAGAATGAAATGGGTTACTTTTACATGAACCTACTGGTGTTAACATTGTCGGGTTATCCAGGTTGTAGCGGTCATAAAAAGTAAAGGGACAGTCTCCTTCAGACATCGGTGGGATATAAACAGACTGGCATGGTTCTGCATGGAAAGTGAAATGTCTTTCACTTATTAAAACTCACTTGTTCATGACTCAACACATCCAAATCTGATTCAAAGAACCCAGTACACCAACAAGATCCTCCTGAGAATATTTATAAAAACTAGTCATTGGGAGGACAAAAACAGCAAATTCTATTTGTACTCATGCCAAGTTTTTCACTACAATTATGGAAAGGAATGATTTAATCCCACAGGTAGAGCCACAGCTTAGACGCAGAACAAAGCTGCTTTTTACACTGTTCCAATATGTCTTAATTTCAACCTCAAAAGAACAACCACCACTTCACGAGTTTCATTTCCTACCCCAGCCATCCTTGTGGAATTTCCAGTGAGACTACCAATCTAGTACCAATTAGTTCTGAATAATGGATAGTTTTGTGCTGCGGACTTGTGTCTACCAGTAATTAGACTGCCACAAACTCATTTCACTCGGCATCTTTACAGCCATCAGAGAGTCTTTCATTGCATCAATCTGTATTGGATTCCAATCCAAGTCCCAGAGGTGAAATCAGAATTTTCTAACCCACCATGCTGCCCAGCAGTCTCAGTTTTCTAATAGTATTTAGTGTTTAAATTCGTCAGCATGCTATGCCGGGAGACTTCCGATATTAAGCTATTTACTGTCTGTAGGATCATTAATGACCCATCTTTTCAAATTAATGTTGAAATCATTTTTTAAATGCTGTTTGTGGACATGACAAAAGACCAAAGAGACTCAGCAGCAATCTACAACAATCACTTTTATAAGCAATAATGGTTTGGCAATTTCCCAGTAAAAATCAGAGTAAATGTGATTAATAAAAGGTTCCGATTACTTGTGATTAATAACCAGTTTTTAACATTTTGGTTTCAGCAAATATCATGAGCTTGCTTCAGCTGGAAATGATGATGGTTATTCCAACCTTGCTCTGTATGGGGGAAAGTAGGCTTAGTGATAATAATTAAAGAGTAAACCTTGACAGAATACATTTATAATACTCAAGTTATAAACAAAAATAGCTTACACCAGCAGTTCCATGCATCAGTGAAAGCAATTCTGTGCCCATTGTAGTCTTTACTGAAATACTGAGGCAACTTCATGTTAAGGGGGTATTATTATCTCATTAGGTCATTTATAGAACACTGAGGAATTGCCTCTCAGCAAAGCTTTGTTGCTGCACCAACATGTTTGTCATTTGGGAACATTTACACAGTAACAATATATTTTGTTATTTCTATTATATTCTGAAGGTGATGGCACATGCTGAAATATACCCTCGTGTGCCAAAAGTCCTCCAGTATTGTTCCCAATAAGTTGGCATTCTTCGTGTGTGAGCCTGGGCAGTAAATATCAACAGGCAATTTGTTCAGCAAGGTCATCAACCACTGAGCCCCATCTTGTCCTCAATTGACACTCAAACACATGCATTTCCCAGAAACCATACATGGGTTCCTCCCCCTAATCACGATCCAAGTTTTAAGTTCTTTTTTTCTCTCTTGTAATTTGACCCAGATTGAAAAGACTGAGATGAACAGATTTTTTGGGTATGAATGAAGTTAAGCTACAGAGCAGCCATGATCTAACTGAATGGCAGAACAGGCTCGAGGGGCTGAATGGCCTACACCTGCTCCTATGTTCCAATGATCTGAATCATGGCAATCAATCTCTATCAATTAGTCTGCAACAGACCTAGCAGTGGAAAGCTTTGGGAACCATAGGTTTAAAGTCACCTGTTCCTCCCAAGCATGCTATACTTACCATATGTCATGCCTTAAATTACTCATACACTGTAACCCAAAATATTATTTTCTGAACAAAATCTATCTAATTTGCATTAGAATGAATCAAGACTATTTGCTTCCACTGTCTCCCTTGGGAGCCTGTTCCATTAATTGACCACTCCCACACTGAAATAATGTTTCCGCAGACTTGTTTTGAATTTACCCCAGGCCGTGTCCACTGATTCCACTGTTCCTAAAAACACCAATCATATCACCTCTCAACCTTCTCTTTTCCAGTGAGAACATGCCTAATCCCTCATAATAATCCAATCCTTCCATCTCTTCAATCATTCTGGTTGCCCTCTTCTATATCCTTTCAATAACTGCAATATCCTTTTTGTACTGTGACAACCGGAATTGTGCACAGTATTCTAAGTGCGGTCACACCAATGATTTACAAAGTGGCTGGATTACCTCACTGAAGACCTTTTAATACACCCCAACATCCCAGTAAATCTTTTCTGCACTCTTTCTAGTTTAATAATATCCTTTCTATAATAGGGTGACCAGAACTGTACACAGTACTCCAAGTGTGGCCTTACTAATGTCTTGTACAACTTCAACAAGACATCCCAACTCCTGTATTCAATGTTCTGACCAATGAAACCAAGCATGCTGAATGCCTTCTTCACCACCCTATCCACCTGTGACTCCACTTTCAAGGAGCTATGAACCTGTACTCCTAGATCTCTTTGTTCTATAACTCTCCCCAACGCCCTACCATTAACGGAGTAGGTCCTGGCCCGATTCGATCTACCAAAATGCATCACCTCACATTTATCTAAATTAAACTCCATCTGCCATTCATCGGCCCACTGGCCCAATTTATCAAGATCCCGTTGCAATCCTAGATAACCTTCTTCACTGTCCACAATGCCACCAATCTTGGTGTCATCTGCAAACTTACTAACCATGCCTCCTAAATTCTCATCCAAATCATTAATATAAATAACAAATAACAGCGGACCCAGCACCGATCCCTGAGGCACACCGCTGGTCACAGGCCTCCAATTTGAAAAACAACCCTCTCCAACCACCCTCTAATTTATTTATTAAGATATTAAACAAAAGAGGTCCCAAAACAGACCCCACTGGTAACATTCTTCCAGGCTGATGACAATCCCTTTACCACTACCCTCTGGGTTCTATCAGTCAACCGATTACGTATGCATTGCAAAATATTTCCACTGATTCCCGCTTTCTTTATTTTCAGTATTAGCCTTTCCAATGGAACTGTAGTAAAGGCCATACTGAAATCCAAGTAAACCACATTCACTGCCTGCCCCTTTCAATACCCTTTGCCACGTTTTCAAAGAAAAACAATGAATTAGATTGGCAAGATTTCCCCTTTATCAACCCATATTGCATATCTTTTATGATTTTATTTCTATCCAGATGTTCCATGATTTTTATCTTTAATAAATGTTTCCATAACTTTACCCACAATGGACATCAACCTCAATGGTCTGTAGTTTCCTGGATCACTTTTGCTATCTCTTTTAAAAATAGGCATGAGGTCTCCCTTTCTCCAGTCCCTTCTTCACCCATGATTGCAGACCACATCCTGAAGTATGGAAGGTGGAAGACTGAAGCACAACAGAGACAAGGGTCAATTTAATTCCAAACACGAAATAAGTCTATTCTAACAAGATAAGCGAGGAAAGGGTAAAATGGGGAGAAAATTTGAAAATTGAAATGGGGAAGGTTTAAAAGTTGAAAATCCCTCCCAGTCTTATTTGAATAAAATATACAAGTAAAAAGACCTTCGCTCAGCCGCCTTCACGTCACTTGATTTAAGCAGATGTTTCTTACATTAGAATGGTACCATTTCCATAAAATTTGAGGATGAAAGCTGGAAGGGATTAAAGAGGATTAGTTTTATCCCACTCTGAGTGGCTCTGATAATATTATCACATGTTTTGCTTTACGAATGCAGATTTGTTGTGAATAAAATAATAGCTCAAGATATTGTAGACAGCGTAACAATATGTGGAAGTAATACTGTATGCACAAGATTAGCTCAACAAAACCCAAAGATAAAATCCACTCATAAAACTCTGAACACTAATTTTATTCTATTGGCAAAATAATAATTTCATACCGCTATAATAAATACTCCAGCATGTTTTAAAATAGAATAAGGAGAAACAGCTGACTAAAGTATGAGTATGAGAGTGTTTTAATTAGCCCAGGTCCCATATTTTGATGTCCCAGATGTTGGAATATTCATTATAGCCATCAGCAAATAAATTGTATCTTTACTTTAATTTTAGTTGCACTTAAGTTTGGAAACATTTGTTTAATCTGAGGTCCGTGACGCACATTAATAATTATCCTGTTGATCAATCAGGCAGATAGTTTAGTAAATAGATTACTAAATCCAGGTAATCCTGTGACTGGGGAGAGCGTGGCAAAAATTGCATTATCAGAACAAGCAACATGCCTTTGTTCGGAAGCAATCTATCTACCTGTCGTCACAATATACTTTCCAGGGTGTTTTGTGCTTGAATAGGGATGGAGGTGATATGTGCTGTGATAGGGATCTGATTAAAGGAGAACCATCTACATAGAAAAGTAGGGGAAGAGAGAAGGACTTCCCTCGGTGTTTCCCGGTTGCTGGGAACCGTTGGGGACAATCCCCGGCTTCGGCCTTCCACTGCTGGGTTTCCCGCCCGGGAGTTGGTCAACCTTCAACATGGCCGGCTGCCGGGCGGGAAACGGAGTAAGAAAATGATAATGCAGTCCTGCCATTAAATTCGACAGAACCTCCACGTTGCTGGCATTTCCAGGTTTCCCAGCTGCAAAAATACGCCCCCACGCCCTCCTCCCGCCTCCCCGCAAATATCGGAGCCATGATTTTTCTTGAAAAGCATTGTGCTGACTCACTCATTTAACAGCCTAACCATTTTTGGTTTACTCTGAGGGTATAACCTTATGAATCTAGGCTGCACAGGTGGACAATTTAGGTGCATACTGCCCATGGTCAGAAAGTTTAAAATGCCAGTGAGAGAGGCTCCTTCAGACACTATTGCCTCACAAAATGACTCCTTTGATCACAGTATTTTAAGTACAAGCACAAAATTTCACCAATATTCTCTCTGTACCCATTTCCTGAGAAAAGTTGGTTCCTTAGGAACTTTGTAGCTGTCAGACTCATTTCATCGTCATTCTTCTTGATTAAGTCCAAAGACAACCTTGTTACGGGAACAGCCTCATCTTCCTCAAGAGTTTTTCAGACAAACTCAGGACAATAAAAATAAATTGCACTGAATTGCCAGTGTTCAGGTATAAAAGTGATGTACCTGAATCTTTTGTGAATCATTTCTTCACATTTTATTTATTTTGAGTAAAGAAAACGAGGATGCACACATTTGGTGAAACAATGATTGTTTATATCTACAAATGTCTTATAAACCTACTGAAGTGGGACTCTGAGAAAATACCATTCTTATAAATGATGAATCTGACGATTTACATCAAGGATGCAATAGTGCACCAAAAAATTTGCCTGCTAACTCATAATTAGGAATGGATATCACTGCGGCCTGCACCTCTATGAAGGCAACTCTTTACATCTGCCGCTAAATATCTTTCTTGGCACATTTCGTTCCTTCAACAAATGATGTAGTTTTCTCATGATAGTGCTGTATGTTCAGCAAGAACTGAGTGGATGAGGCAATCAGTTGAGGTGTGCAATGCACCTTTTGTACGACTCTTTATGGCAAGTTCCAGAATGTCACTGGCGGAGGCCGAGCCACAGGTTCAATGTTCTCTACACTGTGTAATGGGTAGTGCATGGAATGAGGGGTGGGGGTGCGGGGAATTCAGAAGAAGAAAAGTCAATCATACTCGAAGTGACCACAAAGCAGTGGGCCAGATTTTGCTGTCAGAATAACGGTGAAGCTGATAGCACTCGTCGTTATTTATGCGTAAATAGTACAGCAACTTCAGGCATGGGGCAGATGCGCGGTGAAATGCCAATATCCAAAGTTGCTGTTCGAGTTGCACCGTTAGCTTCGCAAAAATGGCATTTCGTTGTCTGCCTCACTATTAAAATGCATTGAATGCCATGAAGTTGCTGCATTTGTGCAGTAGATACAAACTAAACCCGCCGCAGATATTTAGGGGTAGTAATTAGTGGCGTAAATATCCTTTTAATGATGTGATAATTGTTAATTACTGCCAATCAAACACTCTGTCACTGAAAATGAACTATTACAAGTGTGGAGTCTCATTCCTTCAGGTTTTGAATTTTTTGGGGAGATTTTAAAAACGTCAATTTTTTTTTCTAACCTTTCCGTTCTGTCTCTTTTTTCTCTCTCTCGTAATCCAATCTTTCTTTCCCTCTCTTTATTTCTCTATCTGTATCAGATTTGACATTGAATTCATACCCGTTAATTCATGCTCCTTCTCAGTCCTTCCAATATTTATTTCCCAATCGTTAAATCTCATCGGTTATTGAGATACCCTGGCCCCAATATTTATGGGGAGGTGGGGAGGGAATAATCTGGACATGACAGGAACGTGGAGGTCCTGCCGATTTCCCACCCGGCAGCAGGTCAGATTGACGGGCTGGCCGGCTGATGGGCAGAAAAGCCAGCGGTAGAAGGCCGCAGCCCGGGACAGTTGGGACGAGCCCCAGAAATCGGAAAAGATCGGGGACTGATGGGGGATGGGCTTGGAGCGCAGCAGCGAGGAGGGAGGGAGAGATCGCGGGGAGGGAAGGAGAGATCGCAAGGAGGGAAGGAGGGAGAGCGGGGAGGGGGGAGAGATCATGGGGGGGGGGGTTTGAAGATCGCGGGGGGCGGTCTCAAGATCACGGGGGGTCTGAGGCTCACGGGGTGTACTGAAGCTCGTGGCGGGGGTTCCGAAGGTCGCGGGGGGGGTCCGAAGGTCGCGGGGGGTCCGAAGGTCACGGGAGTTCTGAAGGCCGCAGGGAGGGTCTGAAGATCGCAGAGAACTGTAGATCGCAGGGGGGTCTGAAACTCACGGGGGAGGGTCTGAAGATCGCAGCCATTAAATTCAAATGGGCCCCACAATCCTGAGGAATGGAGCCTCATTTAAAGATTATAATCACGGGCCCGCCTCTCCAGAGTGGGTTACTCGGCCGCCCCCATACCCGCCTCGGTTAAAGCAGAAGTTGGCGCATTCGGAGTGGGTCGGGGTCAGATTTCACATATTTGCCGATTTAATCTCCCCACGCCCTCAACCCTCTCCAGCCTGTAGAGAGGGGGTTAAAACTCTCCCCACTGTTGGTTGCCCTGTTCACTCAGGTCCCAGATGCCCTGTTTCCCTTGCTGCACCGTTATCATTTCGCACGTTCAGTATTTTTGTGGGCAAACATTTTTTGAGCTGATGGGTGTAGGGGCAAATTAAACTAACGGCAGATGCTGTTAGATGCCCTGCCAAAGCAAAATCTGGCCCGATATTCTGGTTGACTGGTGCTGATGTTACAATTCGTCACTGGGATAAGGCCCAGTCAAATTTGTCTGTCACACTTTAATTATAGGGCTTCCTCCACTTGGCAGCATTTTTGCATGAGTGGATCTGATCTGCCTGTCAGTTTGCTTTTCACCAGATTTTGTTCTTTTTCCCCATTTTCAGGTACTATTAACCTGAATTTTGTGTTTCTCATCCAATTTTTGGGGCGCCCAAAAGCATCCTGCTCACTCGAGCCAAAGCAGCCGCCTGATTCTGAGTTCAGGTTTGGGCCGCAGCCAATCTGCCTGGTTTTAATGGTAGTAATGGGTTGGTCTCAAGCCTAACAGGGGGTGTTATGCAAAGCAGTATTAACAGGGACCCGTTTCCAGAGTTGGCTGTGGGCCAATCTCCGATCCCCGCTCTAGGTTTTATATCCTCGTTGGTTTTGGTTGGGCCTTGATTCTACCACCTCAGGCCCCATTCCTTCCTACATGAAGGCCTCCAATCTTGCAACTCCTGAACCAGTGACCTGTGATTCCTCACCCCCCACTTTTCTGCTCCCCTCCTACCTTTACTTCTCCTTCTCTCCTCAGAGCTCTTGAGTGTCTGTCTTTGTGTTGGCAAAACTGCCACTGAACTTTTGACAAATACTTGAAGTACTTATACTGTACAAAGGCTTAGTATTAAATCTTAAAGTGCCTCAATAATTTCAAATTCTATTTTGAGTTGGCCTTGTGTTTTTTCTAAACTTAGCTTTCATGGGGGTAGCACAACAAAATCCACCATAGGGAGACGATACACTTAAAATTACTATACTGCAGAAATATGTAGTATGAACTCTAAGTATCTTAACAAACTAAGAGTCGTTTTTCATCTTGGCAACAGGCTTTATGCTTTTATTAAACTTTTCTTTCCCATTGACGTGGGTGACACAATAAAATCCACAAGCAATACCATGGTAGATCTGGGGGTGGAAATTGCTCTCAGCCCGTTTTCAAGCCTGAAATGGGCGCCACACATGGAGCACGCACCCCAACTGGCCGGCCTTGGGCTTCGTTAACATTATTTAGGCAAGCTGGCTTCGGAGGCGGGTCAGGCACCAGAAGTGCGGCCATTTTGAAAAGATAAACTTTGGATTGCTTGCGTTGCCGGGAGCGGCCTGCAGGTAAGTCTTGAGGGGGAGTGGGGAGCGTGGAGCGTCAATGGAGGGGTGCCATTGGGTTACTGTGGAGTCGTGGGAGCACTCATGCTCCTCCTCACTCCATAAGATCCTTTTCTCATTTAAATGAACATCCTTTTGGTGGCACCTACTGCTTAGGCCGCTAAAGAATCCAGAGCAGAAGAGGCCTGGCTCCACAAAGTCCAATTTCCGAGAGGACACCAAAATCAGGTGTAAATGTGGGACCTAATGCCTGAGTTAGGTGGTCGCCAGGGTAGGTTTGCAACAAAGGAAAACAAGTCTCCCAAATGCTTTCTCATGAAGACTTCATGAAGAGTTCCCCTCCCTGGCCCTAGCCCTTCCACTTCACTGGTCTTGTAAGTGACGGGTGGAGGCTGTGTCATTTACAAGACCCCACAGGAAATCCCAGCACAGGCTGGGACACAATATAATCAGGCCATGACCTATTCTCAGGCCCTTCTGCCACTCTCCCATTGGAAATACCATGGGAGTTAGGCTTTCCGACCCTTCTGGATTGTCCTGGACTCTCCAGAAATTAAAGATTAATCTCTAGGATACTGGGAGAAAAATCATAGGCTATTAAAAAAAATGATGTGTTGTTTTCGTTTTCTTTGAACACTTTTGTTTATTAGTTAAAAATATTGAAATAGGAAAAACGGCTGTTTGACTGACAGTCAAGAATCATCCATCGGGCAACTAAGAGTTACTTTGCTTTCCAATTGTGCGTGGGAAGGCAGAGCGCTGCGAGGATAGACATATTGGGTGACCAATAGGTGGAGCATGGGGGGAGGCAATTGAAGGCATAAGGTCATGTGATGAAACCTCCATGAATATATCCAACCAGTGTTGGTAACCCTTGCGGGAGTGCAACGATATACCTGAGGATTATCGGCCCCCACGTGTAGTCATCTGTCAAGTCAAAAAATTATGCATTAATAGATGAATTCCTCTATTAGTCCCAAATTCTGTTCAGTCTAAAATCATAGATGAAATTCAATCTACATTTCCTGAAGTGTTGTGAGTAAAAATGCAGTCTGTTGAGTTATAAGAATCAGATGCTGTCTACAGACTGTTCATACCCATTACCTGTTGGGAAACTAAATGAGGAAACATAATTGTGCACTCTGAGCTATTAGTCACAGCTAGCCTGAAAGAGAAAGTCTTAGCTTTTATTCACATATTTTCAAAGTGCTAAAATGGAAGAGGACAAGTTGAGGGGCAAAGTTATTTCAATTGAATTTTTGTTAACAATCCAATTACAGTGTAGAGTTTCTTTTATTAAATGACTCTTTTCAAGCCACTGCTCTGCTGTCTTCCAGACTCAATAAATTGACACGTGACACAATTATAATGGAAACCTGATAAAGTCTTTGTACAGCAATTGTTGAGAACATTATTTCATGTTTTTCTGTTAGAAAGATGAAAAGGGAAATCATCGGAATGAAATATTTATCTATTACCTTTTTTAATGAGGTGAGTTTGAGCACCATTTGCTGTAACTAGGTTTTAAATGTAATATGGGAACTGTTTTTTGTGTATCCTGTTATTTGTTTGAAATGATGATTTGAGTTCTATGAAAGGAAATAAGGCAAACCACACTGACCTGTTGCCTCAAACTGGTAAATGTAAACATGAAACATTTGAATTTTGTGCGAAAGGCATGGCTTAATTTTATTTCCATTAAAGCAGGCACTACCTTCATAAAAATGTTTGGGGAAAACTATTTTTTTGGCTTAATTTTTGTGCTCATCAAGTTGATGGAGCACTGGGAACTGGATCATCTTACTATCTCAACATCAAGCTCTCCAGGCCAGCTGGAGCAAAGTTTCCACTGCTGTATCTTAAAAGTGTGCCTTTTCCATTAAACTCACACATGGGGGCCGATAATCCTCAGGCATACCATTAAACTCAGAAAAGCACCTCCTACTGCACCAAGGTGACATTTCCATATCCCACACCAACCATTCTTGTTACCACCATGACTGAGATTGCCAGTTTAATACAAAATACTGGTGGTTTTCTGCTGTGGGTTTATGCATGTTTGGAAATGGCTTGAGACTGTC
Organism: Heptranchias perlo; assembly: GCF_035084215.1. Classification (NCBI taxonomy): domain Eukaryota; kingdom Metazoa; phylum Chordata; class Chondrichthyes; order Hexanchiformes; family Hexanchidae; genus Heptranchias; species Heptranchias perlo. The sequence goes on along the minus strand of NC_090328.1, from coordinate 19,531,584 downwards.
AGACCCTTAGGGATCGTGTTTAACTTTTATCACCAGGCAGAAAACTGGTGGTACAGCCCACCTGATCTTCTTTTCCATTGACGTCAAATACCTATTGTACTCACTTCCTTCGGGGGGATTACATAAATTGGATAAGAGTCCATGATAGGGCAAAATGGGTACCCAGGAAGAGTGGTTTGAGCCTTAAAGTCAGCAGAAAGAGGAAACTTTCATCCCATCAGTCTGAATTGGATTTGAACACAGAGGCACAAATGGGGTGCATGAGCCCTCAATGCTCTCCAGTCCCCCTTTAGTTTTGCTTGTAAGCATATGACACAATGATGTCATGATTATGTCAAGTTCATTACTGCAATGCTGCACATGACATCAACCTGATAAATAATGTAAGAAGATATGGAAGAAGAGACATTTGACCTGTGAAGCCAATTCCTTTCAAAGACCATCTACATTTTCACAAAATAGGTTTAGATTAAGGGAGACCTTCAGCCCATTTGATCTCATCCTTGCAAAATACCTGCCTATTGTCTTCCCATCCAGCTATTTGTTCAACGTGAATCCAGTATCCTGGCCTAAACTACCCTTTCTGGCAACACATTTTGTCCTATCATCAACTCTTACCCAATTCACGGCAATCCTCTAAGGGAAGTGAGTATGACAGGTGAAACTTTTAAGAAGATAAAGTTCTGTGAAATTTCTCGCTGACGTTTCCCAGGTAATCAAGTAAAACTCGAGGCTATCAATCTAACATTAGAACTTACAGCAATCAATTCTGAGCACTTGAATCCCAAAAATGAAGCATCTGCAGTCCCTGTAGCATATGAACCGATGGGTTCTGTGGAGCATTTGATCACCGAAACTATACTTACCCATATATCCGATATCTCATTCTTCACAATAAGTTCATCCAGCTCTTTTTTTGGAGGAATTAAATCAACATCACATAATCTCCACCTGTCTATTTGACATTTTCAGTACACAGGAAAAAAAATCATTTTCAGTCTTGCTTGAAGCTTGTTAAATATCTACTCATGTCCTCCAGTTTTACATTCAGGGTTTAAGTTAAATAACCTGCTTAAATCTGCATAACCATGCATGTCAGAATTTTAAAGACCCAGATGCTGTTTATAGACTAGGAAAATAAAGCAGAGAGCAAGAGACACAACCAGTACAAGTATAAAACATGCAAGAACTGAATCCAAACTCTCTCTATGGCTGTTTCACAATCGAACAAAAGCATAAACTGGCATTACAGCACATTCAATAAACTGGTATCACCATGTTGGGTCATGGCCCTTCTCAATCTTTTTTCCAACAAAAACAAGCTCACTTTTTGAACAGTCTTCATAATTTAGATCTCCATAGTCACTGAATCATTCTTCTTGATTTTCTGTGAACTATGAAGATTTTGCACAATATTGTAATTGTGGCCTTTCCAATTACAGAGTTAACATAACTGTTTTTGACTTATGATTAACTGTTCTTGATACATCTCAGCACTTATCCAGCCTTATTTATTACGGCTCCAAATTGACTGGGTACTTTCAACAACTGATCGATCGCCACACTCAAATCATCTTCCAGTTTGGCTAATAAATACCCATCCACACCTGACCTGACAAATCTGCCAACCACAGGTCCAGGACGCATAAAGATCTTACTTGTATGGTTTTGTTTTATTTACTCTCTGAATTTTTGTTGCTGACACCCCTTTAAGTGGAGATACCAGATGTACCCTGGTGGGGTTGTGCTTTTTCTAATCCCACCGTCTATCTAAAATAGGACCCATCTACATCCATTGTGTCCATGTCTCCTGTTCCAATGTCCATTTCTAATCACATTAAAATGTATGTCATTCCTCAGTCCATTTGCTTAACTTACCCAAATCCTTCCAACTAGCTTCCTGAGTTTGGTAACAGTGTCAAGTTATATAACATGCTAAAAGCATTTTCCTGCGTATCATGTATGAATAATGTAAACAGCAGGGCACCATCAAGAGTATTCCCCTTCAAAGGAGAAATATACAGTACCATAATTAAACTCATTAGATTTGATATCTGTCTAAACAATACATAAATAAAATTCCTTTGTGCACTATTTTTATTCTACCGATTAATAAGTTTGTATCAAGACACTGACTGCCCTTTTTAAAAACAAAGCTATTAACTCGGTTAAATGTTAATAACTTGGAATAAAAATAAACATACTGTGTGGAGGAATCGCGAACCTACAACAGTTTCTTTAGAAAATAGATTTTATTCACCAAATCTCAGTGTAATGTTACTAGAACCATTGGAGAATCACATCCAGATTCCACCATCATGTACTTCATGTTGCACCACATCAACCTAATGCCCATGCCTCAGCTGATATGCTGCTGAAACCCTTATCCATGCATTTGTTGGTCTCGATTTTAGCGTCGGGTTTCCTGCGGGTTTCCAGCGAGGGGGCCCCGAAAATCCCGATATTTGGTCACGTGACCGGATCGCGCCGCGATCCCGACCACTTCCGGGTTCCCCGATGACGTGCGGGGCTGCGTGCGTGGCCCCCGCTGGTGGGAATCCCGCAGGCAATTAAAGCCAGCGGGGTTCCACTTGAGAGTACTTACCTTGCTTGTTGAGGTCATTTAATGAGCTGAATCAGCTGTCAAAAGAGGAAGTGTGGGATTTTACCTTCATCGCAGAGTGTTTCACACACTGGGGGAAACAGTCTCCCTCCAACCAGGCGTGTTGCAGCCAGCAGCCTGTGGCAGGTGACAAGGTGCACTCCACGGGGGAGAGCCCTCACCCACGCAGGAGGCCACCGCGTCACATAGGGCAACCCCTGCCCCCCACCACCCCCCGCCAAGCCAGAGGACAGACCGACACAAAACTGCAGCCCCAGTCCGGGGAACCACCCACCTAACCTGCACAACCCCTCAGACCAACACCTGCCAGATGGGTGGTGCGTGGACACCCTCGGAGGACGAACAGCATGACCAGCCCCAGCAGCCTCGCAGTCCACGCCGTCCGCCGCAGAGATGTGGAGCCCCCCAACACGGTGTTGTTGCACGCCCACCTGCACAGCAGGAGGGAGGGCTACCGCAGAGAGAGACGCATCGCAGAGGGCATTACCCTCGCCACAGGGTCCACAGACCGAGGCGCAGCTCCCCGGAATTCTCCGAACAGCAGTGCACACGGAGGCGCAGATTCGCTCGACATGTAGTCGTGGAGATCTGCAGGCTCTTTCATGCCGAGCTGCTCCTGGCTGGCCCCAGCACCAACTGCCTACCTGTCGCTGTCAAAGTCACCACTGCCCTCCACAACCTCTCCTCCGCATCCTTCCAGGGTGCAGCCGGGTACACCGCCGATGTCTCTCAGTCGTCTGCGCGGAAGAGCCCTGCAAATACACCTGCACCTACTCTGCAGTAACACGATAGGTGGCATCAGTGGTGGGTCCTCATAGTGATACCCAGGAGCGGGCATTATTGGACACAACGGACAGGATTCGCGGAGACATGGCAGTGGTGGTGCCAATATAATGTGTGATGTTTGTTGCTCTGAAATTCAATATAGGTAACACCCATGACAAACCCTCAGACACCCTTGTGCACCCCCTTCATGCTCACGACACGTTTGCCTTACGCTGCCTACTGCACATATGTGATGCATGCCCTGTGGCTGCAGCACAGGTGGTGGCAGGTTGAGTGAGGCTGGCCGTGAGGGCGATGCACGAGAGGGTGAGTATGGGATGGAGCCATGAAATTAGATGAGGATTGGGTTGCGTGTTAGTGGCGGGTGAGTACTGGCGAGGTGAGTAGGTGGAGGTAAGATGAGGACGGGGTGTGAGTGGGTATGAAGGGTGATGTGACAGAGTAGTGTTGGCGGTGCCGAAGGAGATGTGGGGTGGGGGCAGTGTTGTGGCAGACGGAGTGTAGGGGAAAGAATTCGTGTTCTCACTGTGGCTGACCTACTGCGGTCATTGCAGCGCCTCCTGCACTGTATGCAGGTGGGCGATATGTTGGTGGCGCAGGTGACCCCCTCTGCCACCTCGAGCCAGGCCTTCTTGGTGGCAGAGGCAGGCCGCTTCCTCCCGCCCGCCGGGGGGAAGATCTCTGTCTCCCCCTCCTCCTCACCCCATCTGATGATACCTGGGGTGAGGCATCATTAAACTGGGAGCAGCCTTCCCCCTGGGCTGCTCCATGCTGTAATTTGTTCCATTGGTTGCAGCATCTGTCAGTGGAGGACTGCCCCTTTAACTAGAGAGCCTCCAGCTGACAGATCGTACTGCGCATGCGCAGCCCGCCCGACGCGCAGACCAGCGGCGCGGACCCCGGAGGAGCAGGTAATTGATTCCTATTATTGTGTTGCCTGCCACGATCGCACGGGCAACCCACTCATTTCGCCGAGCGTGTTGACCACGCACCCGAAACCCAACCCGCCGGAAACCCGCAGGCCTGGTAAAATCGAGCCCGTTATCTCTACACTTGTCCATTCCAATGCTTTCCCTGGCCGGCCTCCCATTTTCCACCCTCCATAAACTTGAACTCATCCAAAACTCTGCTTCCCATATCCTAACTCGCACCAAGTCCCATTCACCCATGATCCCTGTGCTCGCTGACCCACATTGGCTACCGGTCTGGCAATGCCTCGATTTTAAAATTCTCATCCTTGTTTTCAAATCCTCCCATGGCCTCACCCCTCCCTGTCTCTGTAATGTCCTCCAGCCCTACAAACCTCCGAGATCCTCCAATTCTTGCCTCTTGCGCATCCCCGATTTTAATTGCTCCACCATTGGTGGCCGTGCCTTTAGCTGCCTAGGACCTAAGCTCTGGAATTCCTTCCCACAACCTCTCCACTTCTCTCTCCTCCTTTAAGATGCTCCTTGAAACCTACCTTTTTGTCCAAGCCTGTTCTAATATCTCCTAATGTGGCTCGGTGTCAAATTTTGATAACGCTCCTGTGAAGTGCCTTGGGACGTTTTACTATGTTAATGGTGCTATATAAATGCAAGTTGTTGTTGTTGTTTATAAAATCAATAAAGATTTGTACAGCTGCTGGTAACTGGATGCTTCTGCCAAAAATGCGAAGAATAAGCACCGAGCTTTAACTTCTCTGTTAGCCTTTGGGTGACATGACTGGTCACTAATTAGAAAGTCCGTAGTGTAGCAAATCAAAAACTATTCTAATCGGTGCATTTACACGCCAGTGAAATCCCAATCACTTGTAATGGGTTGCTGCCAGCACTGATATAATCTAAATTGGAAAATCCAATGGCTTAAACATTGGCCTGGCAGTATGTATGAAAATTAGCACAAATTCGGCAACAGCATTTGTGGTCATGCAAAAATTGGCATTGTTTAGGAATATTAGGTACAGGAGTGGACTATTTAGCCCCTCAGGCTTGCTCCGCCATTTAATTAGATCATGACTGATCTGCGCCTCAACTTCATTTTCCCGCCTTTGCTCCACATCACTTGCTATCCTTACCTAACAAAAATCTATCTATCTCAGTCTTGAAAGCTCAAATTGTCCTATCAACAGTCTCTTGGGGGAAAAGAGTTTCAGACTACTGCTACCCTTTGCGTGAAGAAGTGTTTCTGGATTTCGTTCTTGAATGGTCTAGCTCTAATTTTAAGATTATGATTGAGATAATCCTGGAACTCCCTTCCTAACAGCACTGTGGGAGAACCGATACCACACGGACTGCAGCGGTTCAAGAAGGCGGCTCACCACCACCTTCTCAAGGGCAATTAGGGATGGGCAATAAATGCCGGCCTCGCCAGCGATGCCCACATCTCATGAACGAATCAAACAAAAATAAAGGCCAGCATTCCATTATCCTTTTTGATTGCTTTTTGTACCTGTCTACTAGCTTTTAATGATGTGTGTATTTGGACTCCCAGATCTTTGCCATGCACAAGGTTACAGGAAGTAAATATTACAAATACAGAGGAGGAATTGCAGTGGACACACCTCACAGGCAGAATGGAAACAAACCGCAGAAATGGCAATTTAAGATCAAGTGGCATTTCCGCTATTCTGAACTTCTTTTAAATCAGGCTTCCGCTAAAAAAAAAATCAAAAATCTCCTTTACATAAATTGGTCCCTTGACACAGTTAATTTGTTTTTTGGTATGCGGGAAGAAAACATGAACTGCCAGCTGCACGTAGATAAGAGCTGCTTTATCTGTACACTGATCCAAGTCCCATTTTACAACCAGCAGGTAAGCTTTAAACTGCAGTTAATATTAATGTACAATACTGTGCAACTTATTCTCTATTTGGAGTTGACCCTTCTCCATAGTACTTACGGTACATTTCAGCTTAATCTATGTTATAAAAAGACACATGTGTAACATAAATTCTTCACATTAGCAGATAAGTTCCAGATCCAGGTTGTTGGCTCAGGAATACATAACAGAAGTTACAGTCAGTAAACCATGGCCTCGGAATTCGATCGCACCCATTACATGGTCATAAGAAATTGGTGCTGTCAATTTACCATGAGTCGGGCACGCATGCAGTACTACCCATTCTACTTATTGGCTGCACACCTGTTTAGGAGGGTGCAGAAAGCCCTCCAGACAACGCCTCCACCACCAGTGGTAAGGTGTCGCTGAGGTGGTCAGTGCCAAGAGCTTAGCTCCCAGATATGGCTGCAATGCCGAAAGAAGTTTAATGACCTCACAACAGTTGTCAAGGTAAGAATCTTACCTCTCACATCAATTACTCTCCCCTCACACTGAAACCACCGGCAGCCACACTGCTCACAACACTCCCCTTCCCCTGCGTCCCTTCATTCTCCTACATTCACTGCACCACGCTTCACTCCACCTCCTTCTCACACAAACTCTGCATCTCCTACTCTCATCATTATCGCAACCCTCACTTCCCCACACCTCACATCGTCCACACAACATACAAACTATTTGACCATGACAAGCACGTTCTCAAAACGCCTCAAAAGGCTGCCACCAGCACACACCCTTCTTTCTTGTAGGAGAAAAAAAGACTTACATTTATATAGCATGATAATGACCAGATCATCTGTTTTATTGATTTTGGTTGAGGGATAAATATTGGCCAACTCAGCGAGGGTGCGCACAACATGCGGCAGGAGGCCGCGACCGGAGGAGGACAAGCGCGTCTATCCCCTTTGGAGGAACACGTGCTGGCCATCACTGGGAGGGGGAAAATCACGGCCGTGGCTAATGGCAGTGCTGGACGAGACATTGCACAGGGCTTCTTCACACCGTATCCTCGTTTTCCCTACTTACTCCCAACTCACTCTACACCGTATCCTCTTTTTCCCGACTTACTCCCATCTCACTCTACTCACTCTACATGACAAACTGTAGCTGATTTCACCAGCCATTAATCTCCCTCTGCTCTCCCCTCACACTAAAAGCTAACCGTAGTCTCCCTGTTTCATTTCAGGTGCTGAAAATGTCGAGATCAGGAACAAGAATGCAGCGTCACTCAATCTGACCCTTGCAAGCACCATCTCAGAGACTGGCACCATGCATACAGGATAAGATAAGGCAAAAAAGGAAAGCTTATGTCAGACACCAACAGCTCAACACTGCAGAAAGCCTACAGGAGTATAGAAAGTGCAGGGGTGAAATTAAAAAGTAAATTAGGAAAGCAAAGAGAGGGCATGAAAAAATACTGGCAAGTAAAATTAAGGAAAACCCAAAAATGTTTTATAAATACATAAAGAGCAAGAGGATAACTAAGGAAAGAGTAGGGCCTATTACAGACCAAAAAGGTAACATATGTGTGGAGGCGGAAGATGTTGGTATGGTTCTTAATGAATACTTTGCGTCTGTCTTCACAAAAGAGGGGGACGATGCAGATATTGTAGTTAAAGAGGAGGAGTGTGAAATATTGGATGGGATAAACATCGTGAGAGAGGAAATATTAAAGGGTTTACCATCTTAGAAAGTAGATAAATTGCCAGGCCTGGATGAAATGTATCCCAGGCTGTTAAGAGAAGCAAGGGAGAAAATATCGGAGGCTCTGACCATCATTTTCCAATCCTCCCTGGATACAGGCATGGTGCTGAAGGATTGGTGGACTGCTAACGTTGTACCATTGTTTAAAAAGGGAGAAAGAGATAGACCGAGTAATTATAGACTAGTCAGTCTAACCTCGGTGGTGGGCAAATTATTGGAATCGATTCTGAGGATCAGCATAAATCGTCATTTAGAAAGGACAGTCAGCATGGATTTGTTAAGGGAAGGTCATATCTCACTAACTTGATTGAATTTTTTGAGCAGTTTACCAGGAGGGTCGATGAGGGTAACGTGTTTGATGGATTTTAGCAAGGCTTTTGACAAGGTCCCACATGGCAGACTGATCAAAAAAGAAAAGCCTATGGGATCCAAGGGAAAGTGGCTAGTTGGATCCAAAACTGGCTCTGTGGCAGGAAGCAAAGGACAATGGTTGACAGGTGTTTTTGGGACTGGAGGGCTGTTTCCAGTGGGGTCCCGCAACACTCAGTACTAGGTCCCTTGCTTTTTGTGATATATATTAATGATTTGGACTTGAATATGGGGGGCTTGATCAAGAAGTTTGCAGATGATACAAAAATTGGCTGTGTGGTTGAGAGTGAGGAGGAAAGCTGTAGACTGCAGGAAGATATCAATGGACTGATCAGGTGAGCAGAAAAGTGGCAAATGGAATTCAATCCATTGAAGTGTGAGGTAATGCATTTGGGGAGGGCAAACAAGGCAACGGAGTACACAATAAATGGGAGAATACTGAGAGGTGCAGAGAAACAAATGAACCTTGGAGTGCATGTCCACAGATCCCTGAAGGTAGCAGGACTGGTAGATAAGGTGGTTAAAAAGTATACGGGATACTTTCCTTTATTAGCCGAGGCATGGAATATAAGAGCTAGAACTGTATAAAACATTGGTTCGGCCACAGCTTGAGTACTGCGTACAGTTCTGGTCACCACATTACAGGAAAGATATAATTGCACAAGAGAAGGTACAGAGGAGATTTACAAGGATGTTGCCAGGGCTGGAGAATTTTAGCTATGAGGAAAGATTGGATAGGCTGGGGTTGTTTTCTTTGGAACAAAGGAGGCTGAGGGGAGATTTAATTGAGGTATATAAAATTATGACGGGACTAGATAGAGTGGAAAGGGAGGACTTATTTCCCTGAGCAGAGGGGTCAGTGACTAGAGGGCATAGATTTAAAATAATTGGTAGAAGGATTAGAGGGGAGCTGAGGAGAAATTTTTAACCTAGAGGGTGGTGGGGGTCTGGAACTCACTGCCTGAAATGGTGGTAGAGACTGAAATCCTCAACTCATTTAAAAAGTACATGGATGTGCACTTGAAGTGCGGTAACTTACAGGGCTACGAACCAAGTGCTGGAAAGTGGGATTAAGCTGGATAGCTCTTTTTTGGCTGGCATGGACATGATGGGCCGAATGGCCTCCTTCTGTTCCGTAACTTTCTATGATTCTATGAAGTGGGGAACCAGATAAAAGGCTTTGCGAAATTTAGAACAAAACCAGAGCATCCAATGAGACAATAATGAGACTTTAAAAAGACAAATCTGAATTGGATCTACGGCACCTGCATTATATTTTTCAAAATTGCATTTGCAAAATCCCATGGAGGAAAACATGCAAACGTTTGCAGAGCTGCAGAACATAATCAGTAAATGAATTCCATTAATGAGAGCAAAAATACTTCTAAGCTTCTGAGCACAAAATGATTTGCTCGTATGATGGGATCCCAGTGTCCTAGTGGCACAACAACTTACTCTCATGTGATGTCTCTCAGTGCGCTTCACAGGTTATCAGATCAGGATGAGAGAGAGAAGGTACATAGGAACAGGACTAGGCCATTCAGGCCCTCAAGCCTGCTCTGCCATTTAATTAGATCGAGGCTGATCTCTACCTCAACTCCATGTACCCGCCTTTGATCCGTACTCCTTGATACCCTTACCTCATAAAAATCTGTCGATCTCAGTCTTGAAAATTTCAATTGACCCAGCATCCATGGCCTTTTGAGGCGGATAATTCCAATTTTCTACCACACTTTGTGCGAAAAAATGCTTCCTCATTTGACTCCTGAATGGCCCAGCTCTCATTTTAAGATTATGCCCCCTTGTTCTAGATTTCCCCACCAGAGGAAATAACGTCCCTGTATCTGCCCTTTCGAATCCTTTTATCATTTTAAACATTGAACTCCATCTGCCACAGTTTTTCCCATTCATTTAATCTGACTATTTGCCTCAGTAACTTCCTCCTCCAATCTACACAACTTAGTGTGCCTCCTGACTTAGTGTCATCTGCAAACTTGGAAATACAACTCTCTATTCCTTCATCAAAGTCATTGATATATATAGTGAAAAGCTGAAGCCCCAGTAAAGATCCTGGGGGAACACGACTTGTCACATCCCACCAATCAGAGTACATTCCCTTTATCCCTACTATCTGTCTCCTTCCTCCCAACCAATTATAAAAACGTCACACAGTTACAAGAGGTGACCGATGGTGTGGTCGAAAAAGTGAGTTTTGAGAAGGTTTTAGAAGGTGCAGAGTAATGTAGCAAGGCAAAGGGGTTTGAGAAGAGATTTTCAGAGTGCAGGGGTTTGGTGGTTCATGCTTCTGGCACTGATGGTGGAGCGGAGAGAGAAAGGAATACAAAAGAGATCTAAGTTGGAAGAGCAGAGGGTGCCAGTTGGGATGTAGGGTTGGTGAAGTTTGCTGCTGAATGAAAATGAGTGTCTCTTAGTGCAGGGGAAGGGACACAAAATCACCAAATTGCAGCAAGGAAAACATCACCAAGAGTGGCTCGGTAGCACCACTACTGACCGAGCTGGCCGAGTCCTGAAGGACATAGCTGCTCGACTGGGCCTGCAGCTGGTGGTGAGCAAACCAACACGAGGGAAAAACCTACTTGACCTTGTCCTCACCAATCTACCTGTCGCAAATGCATCTGTCCATACAGTCCTCGTGGAGATGAAGCCCCGTCTTTGCACTGAGGACACTACTCAACGTGTTGTGTGGCACTACCACCATGCTAAATGGGATAGATTCAGAACAGATCCAGCAGCTCAAAACTGGGCATCCATGAGGCGCTGTGGGCCATCAGCAGCAGCAGAATTGTATTGCAGCACAATCTGTAACGTCATGGCCCAGCATATTCCTCACTCTACCATTACCAACAAGCCAGGGGATCAACCCTGGTTCAATGAGGAGTGAAGAAGAGCATGCCAGGAGCAGCACCAGGCGTACCTAAAAATGAGGTGCTAACCTGGTGCAGCTGCAACTCAGGACTACATGCATGCTAAACAGCGGAAGCAACATGCTATAGACAGAGCTAAGCGATTCCACAACCAACGGATCAGATCAAAGCTCGGCAGTCCTGCCACATCCAGTCGTGATTGGTGGTGGACAATTAAACAATTTGGCTCTGTAAACATCCCCATCCTCAATGATGGTGGAGTCCAGCACGTGAGTGCAAAAGACAAGGCTGAGGCGTATGCAACCATCTTCAGCCAGAAGTGCCGAGTGGATGATCCATCTCGGCCGCGCCCCGATATCCCCACCATCACAGAAGCCAGTCTTCAGCCAATTCGATTCACTCCACGTGATATCAAGAAACGGCTGAGTGCACTGGATACAGCAAAGGCCATGGGCCCGACAACATCCCACTGTACTGCTGAAGATTTGTGCTCCAGAACTAGCTGCGCCTCCAGCCAAGCTGTTCCAGTACAGCTACAACACTGGCATCAAACCGACAATGTGGAAAATTGCCCAGGTATGTCCTGTCCACAAAAAGCAGGACAAATCCAATCCGGCCAATTACCGCCCCATCAGTCTACTCTCAATCATCAGCAAAGTGATGGAAGGTTTCGTCGACAGTGCTATCAAGCGGCACTTACTCACCAATAACCTGCAAACCGAAAGTCAGTTTGGGTTCCGCCAGGACCACTCGGCTCCAGACCTCATTACAGCCTTGGTCCAAACATGGACAAAAGAGCTGAATTTCAGAGGTGAGGTGAGAGTGAATGCCCTTGACATCAAGGCAGCATTTGACCAAGTGTGGCACCAAGGAGCGCTAGTAAAATTGAAATCAATGGGAATTGGGGGGAAAGCTCTCCAGTGGCTGGAGTCATACCCAGCACAAAGGAAGATGGTAGTGGTTGTTGGAGGCCAAACATCTCAGCCCAGGACATTGCTGCACGAGTTCCTCAAGGCAGTGCCCTAGGCCCAACCATCTTCAGCTGCTTCATCAATGACCTTCCCTCCATCGTTAGGTCAGAAATGGGGATGTTCGCTGATGATTGCACAGTGTTCAGTTCCATTCACAACCCCTCAGATAACGAAGCAGTCCGAGCTCGCATGCAGCAAGACCTGGACAACATCCAGTCTTGGGCTCATAAGTGGCAAGTAACATTGAAGTCCCCCACCCAGAGTACATTCTGTGCCCTTGCTACCCTCAGTGCTTCCTCCAAGTGGTGTTCAACATGCAGCATGACTGATTCATCAGCTGAGGGAGGGCGGTAGGTGGTAATCAGCAGGAGGTTTCCTTTCCCATGTTTGACCTGATGCCATGAGATTTCATGGGGTCCAGAGTCAATGATGAGGACTCCCAGGGCCACTCCCTCCTGACTGTATATCACTGTACCGCCACCTCTGGTAAGTCTGTCCTGCCGGTGGGACAGGACATACCCAGGTTAGGCTGCTCTATAGTCGTCCAGGGCGCCTGCGTAAAACATGAGTTAGGCCTATTGGCTAGGCAAACTGGGAGCCCAAGGCCTGTTTCAGGCTCACTTCCCAAAACTGGTTGGCACCTGAGTGCAGCGGCATGTGCATTCTTCAGTCAGTTGTCTCAGGCAACAGAACAGTCAAACCAGCGGTCGCTAAAGGGACCACTCAAGGCTGCCACCAAAATGGTACTTACCTGAACTGCATCATGTTTCTCCTGGCTCCATATTAAAACTGTGGGCCACTGCCGGCCACCGCTCACTCCTCCACCTCTGTCCCACCCTGATCTCCTCCCTCCACTCGACTCACGGTGCTGGTGTCCCCGCCAGCCAATCTTCATCTTCTTTGCGGCCGGCGCACAGCCTCTAGGGGTCCTCAGTATGCCATTCGTGTCCGGATGACGCAGGAGGACCAATTTCGCGTGGTCCGCTTGCTCATTGGTTTCGGTGCATCGGTTTGCGTTTGTGCTACCTATTTAATCACAAGCCCCCCCCGCCTCTTTAATTTATCGTCATCCATCTACATGTTAGTCATGTACCCTACAACGATTTGTACATATTAGCTTAAGATTTGGATTGCTGCATAGCGCCAAATAATAGAATGCAATTATAACACTCAAGTGCCAAGAATTGCATTGAGACTGTATTAATACAGAGGTAAGAATGAAACGAGAATTTTTCAATGCTCCTCACTGTTACAGAATAAAAAATCCTCCTCATATTTGCAGGCATAGGCAAAATTGGCCAAATGGCTTCCTTCTTTGTTGAATCAGTCTATGATTCCATCATCTCACCATTTTCTCTGAAACCATTTGGCATAATCCACATGTGTCTATACGTATTGGTGATTCTGTCTGGAAAATATCTGCATTTATTTGCTGGAGATTTGTATAATTTTATGTTAAAACACGAATGTTGAATCAAAACAATTTTTCACATCATTACATGTTTTATGAGGGCTATGACAGGATAATGACTGCTTTCCAACAGCTGTTTTGTTTTAACTGTGCCGAATCCCATGAGCCACCATATAAATGCATTTTGATGTACACAATTATAAGTACCTAACCAACACCAGAGAAATTGAACAGATGGTATAGATATCTAAGGAAAGACAAAATAAACATTCAACTAATATTGATACAATTTATTCAGAATTCAATCCCGAGGTTCAATTCGCACTTTTCCTCCTCAAAAAAATCAGTTCCAGATTTCTTTTAATATAATTGTATATGCAATCCTTGATTTGAATGAAACACAAAAAGTTATAAATAGTTACATGACTCTCCCTGCAAGCATGAAAAATAAAGCATGCAGCTAGTTATAAAGCACACCAGATGCTGAATATGAGATCCATAATCTTTTATCAGGATTTATGATCTAGGTTGCGACAAGTTCATTCCATAAGAGATGTGCTTTTTATATTACAAATAGCAATCCTGCTGGACTCGTTGCATCTTGGAAAACATTGGTTGTTTACCTTAGTTACTTTCCCCAACATGATCTGACTGCCCAATGGATTCTTCATTAAACAGAATAAGTTGCCCTGCAAACACGGTCTACTAAATAATTCAACTCTCAAACCAAAGAACTATTTAAGACCACATCTTAATTGTTTCTTTCCTCCTCCTCCTCAAATCATGGTCTCCTTTAGCTTCGTATTCTGTTTCTGAAACATTTCACCCTGAGCTATTCTTGGCCAGTCCATCATACTTAAAGCACCATTAAGAGACCTTTCTGTCGGTAGTAAATTGTATATTACTCTTTGCATGAGCAAAGCACGGTTTTTAAGGGAAAACTTTGCAAGACTTCACTCTCAGGTAACCGTTCTCAACAGGAGTGTGGATCGTAGAGGTGCTGCAAGCACAATGTACAGCACTCCCAATTTTTTGGTGATTAATTTGAATTACTGGAAAATTGGGAGCACCACAAATCAGATGCGCTGACCTCTACGTTCGATTCTCCAATCTGCGCTCAAGTCAGGCAACATTGGCAAAATTGACCCTTTGGTGCGCAACTTGGTCACACAACTGAACTCATGTCAGTCACAACCCTGTGCACCATGACTGCTAATCAGAGATTACGACAAAACCTCTCCACGAAACAGTCTCACCATTCACATCCATAGCAGTATCATCCTGAAACATTGAGCACTGGTGTCAGGTGACCTGACCGTAAGTTACGATTTAAATGATCACAGTTTGTACAAAACAGCATCTGAATGCAAAGACTATGAAGATCAGCCTGCAAACTATGCCGCAGACTGCTTCCGAGATGCAACGGAGGAATCGCTGTCGGGAAATAAATGGCTTCAGAACAACGTGAAAAGGGAATGAGTTCGAGACTTTGATGCTGAGAACTGAACTATTAGGAAACAAGAACACTGAAAATACTGACAAATAGGGCTGGGAATCTTAAGAGGCAATTCCAACAAGCCTCAAGGAAAATAGCAAATGAAGAGCTCAGTAAATGCCTTCAAGCTATTTTCAACACTTGCTGAAGCGGACATCTAAGGGGAAGTATTTGTGGAGGAATCACTGGCCCTTATTGATGATTTCACTGTCACACTGAGTAAACCAAGATCATTCGAGTGTCAGTCAATTTCAGCCGAATAACTTGTGTACAGAGTGGTGCTGGCAAGGGTAATTGTGGAAGGCCCCATACTACTGGCAAGTACACATACGCAACCAAAGCAAATTGGATAATCACAGGCATGCTGCCAGCCAACCCTCACCAGCAGCTCATAGCCTTGCAAAATTTATCCTGTGGTTTATAATGCAATATGTACTCTTGAATGTTTAGAGTTGATATTCGGACAAGTATCACAGTTGTCGGTTAATGCACACCAGAATCATCTTTGTAATTAATTACTTAATCAGGAGTTTTTTTTGTATTGTATACAACATTTTAGGTGTCAGCTTTGGCTCAGTGGTAGCGCTCTCACTTCTGAGTAAGAAGGTCATGGGTTCATGCCCTGCTCCAGAGACTTGAGTATGTAACCTGGACTGACACTTCAGTGCAGTACTGAGGGAGGGCTGCAGTGTCGGAGGTGCCACCTTTCGGATAGGATACTGGGACAGAAACTGCTTGCGAAATAACAGTGAGCTCAACATGCTCACCGCTATTAGTGGCGAAATGGAGGAGCAAGTTTCGTGTTCACGCATGCGCAGTGAATGGCGGAGATCCGAAACTTGCTCCTATCTATCTCCTCACAGGCGATATGACAGCTTTGAATTAAAAGGACATCGCCGGCTGCAATCAGAGAAATCATTGAAAAAAATGCCAACTTGCACATCTGCCTAGCTGGAAAGTAACTAATTACACCACAAAACAGATAGGCTTAAAAATACCAGGTCTGAACTAAGCTATAACCGCGCGGTAGTTCTTAATGACTGCCAAACAACTAAAAATTAACTTTTAAAAACATGGAGTCTCATTACTCCTTATTTTAATAGTTCTTGGTCATTAATTTTTAAAAAAAATTAGAATTTTAAAAAAACTTTGCCCTTCTGTCTCTTTTATTTAATTCAATTATTTCTTACCCTCTCTTTTTTCGTTGTCTATAACTGATTTTACAAAGATTTTAATGTTGTACTTTTCACTTCCTGATTTTCACCTTCGAATCCTGCAGAGAGTTACGCAGCTTGTCAAAAATCCTGTGATCTGATTGATCGAGGGGAGAGTGTGATCCTCTCGCTTCTCCCAGGGTCCGAGCTTCGCTTGAACTGACACTGGGCTCTTCTCCGCTCGAGGAAGTGCCCGAAGAAAAGACTGCGGTAAGTTAGTGGGTTCGTATAAATCTATGGAGTGGTGAGCAGTGTTGGTCCCATCTGTCCTCTCAAGTGGACATAAAAGATCCCTAAGCACTATTCAAAGAAGAGCAGTGGAGTCCTGGCCAATAATTATCCCTCAACCAACATCACCAAAGCAGATTATCTGGTCATTATCTCATTGTTGTTTGTGTTTTCAGAAAACGCAGGGGAATCTTAAACAACTATAGCCTGGAAATTGCAATCAGTAATTTTATCCTACAAATGCTTTCTGAACATGATTTAATGTCAGAGAGCAATTTGATATAAGTGTGTTAAGCTTTCAAATGGTAACATGACCGGTAGGAATTTCTAGTCTTATATTCCATGTTGTAGCATGATAAATACCATAGTGAAATATAACGCAGTAGGTATAAAACAAATAATGGTTATGGATTGGCTATGGATGGTCTTGAGATATATAAGAACGGCCACAAATGTTTTAAATCTAAACTAAAAATTCAATTCAAAAGAAACCTCCGCTGAAACCCTCTGCAGCTCATTAACATAGCTCCGCCCCATCCCCATTCAAAATTGAAGCTCACGCTAATCTCCTGAATTCATGCCAGTTTGGACAGGTTGTAAATTTAAGTCTAAAATCAATCATATTTCCGTAGTTTTGTGGCATTTTTTCTTCAGTAATTTTTTTGTATTTCCCCTCACTCAGACCTAAAATGTATTTTTTGTATCTGTGAATGTATCTCGATAGCTTCAGAATGATTTGCAATAAAAATTGAAAAACTTTCACGATAGTATTTTCTTAAATATCCTGGATTTCCGCCCAGATGCCAGCTGAATCTGGGTGGAATCTAATGAAATAACGCTAAAGATTAGGGAATTTTAAGCATGAGTGTGTTGCGCCCATAACCACTTTACGCTGGAGTATCCACGATCGTTAACCCTGGTTCAAAAGTCCATTCACCTGAAGCAGTCCAAAATTGGCCACGTCTCCAGTTCGGAATGGCGAGTTTCCGATGATTGCGCCCAGATCTTGGGCGCACAAGCACCCCGCGGTCACACGAATCCAGCGTTAATCACCTGACCTGCAGTCACTTCAAATTCAGTTTAATTTACTTTAAATTCAGTCAATTAATTGACCTGCCCTTGATGCATAGAAGACTTGTGGCCAACAGTCAATTGAAGCCACACAGATGTGTCCTGCTCTGCTGCTGTAATTAGTTGACAGAAGACAACAGGGACAAGCAGTCAGTTGGAAGCATCTTACCTTGTGATCTTCAGCCTCACTCTGAAGGGAATTTTTTTCCCCTTGAATTTTATAACTCAGCACCTTGAGGCCCCCATTGACCCTTTTCCAGTCACGAATCGATTCCGTTTGATTACGCTGCTTGATTGCGATGATTCATGGGAGATTTTATGTTCGGGCTTATGCTAACAAGTTTGCACGGAAATTTCAACCTAAATGTACCTCGGCAAAACCGCCGGTGTCCAGCCCATTCTGGGCGCATTTTGCTGATTGCGCCCCTTGCGGAAACTATGTCTAATGTGCATAGCCAATGATTTAATAGCTTTAAACTTGAATTTTCATGCATAATGCAGGACTTGAAGAAGGAATATAGTGCTTTCCTTGGACACAGATCATTTATGCTCTTTTCCACTTGTTTTACACAGGCATTTAAGGTTCCAGCACCTGCCAACACATTCTCAGGAAATTGTGGCGTAACTTGCCAAAGGGAGGATTGGCATAAATTTCAGCTTAACTTGCCAGTTACCCCGTTTTCAGGAAATTGCAGGCCCAAAAGCATCTTCCATCTACTTGTTATTGGACTGGAATCGATAAGGTACTACGTAGTAGACTCATGACTAAGATCAGAGCATGTGGAGTCAGGGACAAGTAGCAGAATGGATAGCAAGCTGGCTACAAAACAGAAAACAGAGAATAGGGGTTAAAGGTAGTTACTCAGACTGGCAAAAGGTGGGAAGTGGTGTTCTACAAGGATCGGTGCTGGGACCACTGTTGTTCACCATTTACATAAACGATTTGGACTTGGGAAGCGGAAGTCCAATTTCAAAATTTGCAGACGTCACCAAATTGGGGTTTATAGTTAATACCAAGAAGGACTGCAACAAAATACAGGAAGACATTAATAAACTTGTAGAATGGGCGAGTTATTGGCAAATTAATTTCAATATAGATTAAGTGTGAGATACTACATTTTGGTAGGAAGAATAAGGGGGGCACATACTGTTTGAGAGTCTAAATGGGGTAGAGGAGAGAAGAGTCTAAATGGGGTAGAGGAGAGAAGGATCCGGGGGTATAAATACACAAATCACTAAAATTAGCAACGCAGGTTAATAAGGCCATAAAAAAAAAGCATTTTTAGAGGGATAGAATTGAAAAGCAGAGAAGTTATGCTAAACTTGTACAGAACCTTGGTTAGCGCACACTTGGAGTACTGTGAAAGGTTCTGGTCTCCACACTATAAAATAGGGCATAGTGGCACTGGAGAAGGTGCAAAAAAGATTTGCTAGGATGTTACCAGAACTGAGAGGTTGTACCTATCAGGAAAGATTGAGCAGGCTGGGGCTCTTTTCTCTTGAAAAGAGAAGACTGAGGAGTTTAAGATTATGAAAGGGTTCGATAGGCTAGATGCAGAGAAGATGTTTCTACTTGAGGGGGAGATCAGAGCTAATGGCCATAAATATAAGATATTCACTAATAAATCCAATCGGGAATTCAGGAGAAACTTCTTTACTCAAAGAGTGGCTAGAATGTGGAACTCGCTACCACAAGGAATAGTTGAGGCAACTAGAATAGATGCATTTAAGGGAAAGCTAGATAAAAACATGAGGGAGAAAGGAATAGAAGGATATGCTGATAGGGTTAGATGAAGTAAGGAGGGAGGAGGTTCGTGTGGAGCATAAACACCTGCATGGACCTGTTGGGCCGAATGGCCTGTTTCTGTGCTGTACATTCTGTGTAATTCTATGTATTTGGTTAAATTATCACTCACCAAGTTTACAGAGCCCGGTACAGAGAAAGAAAACAGATTGCAATTATCTGCACACGTATTACTGGTGGTTGTTTTCATCCACTTAGTGACGGGAGGAGAACTGGCACTTATGCGACTATTAAATGGCACTGCTTCATCCTTTTAAATGTCAGTATCCTCTAGACGACACTCTAAGCTGTGGAAAATTGCTCTGCCATATTTGTGAAATTGTTTTATTATGTGCTTTCCTTCCATTCGCATTCGCATTCTCTTAAAGGCCTACCTCTTTTATAATAATGGATTGTGCAGTATTTAGCTCTGCAGTGCAGACAGTAAAGGTAATATATGCATGCCACAGCATCTAGATTACCAATAATGACTTCCAGCAGACAGCTTACAAGGCACATCCATTGCCGTTCAGTCCTGTCTCCTCCAGTAGTGCTGTCTGGCACCCAGCACAGTATAAGAAGCATTGTCGTCACTGCTGGGCTGATTGCGCCAACAAGCATGAGCATTGGCGGTGAGACCTCTAGCCTTATGGCCGCACTACACAGTGCAAATATGAACGTTCTTGTGAAAATTCAAACCACAGTTCATTAGCTGAGACAAAATAGAAACAAAGGCTTTTTGGTCGAGCATTTCACTTTGTAATCACTTGAAAATTAAATTAATTTTAGAGCTAGTAAAAGAAAAAAAAAGCTGAAGGTTGTATTTTGTTCTGTGACTGGTGATGAAGTGTAGTGTCAGCTAAAGTCTCTTGTTACACTGATTACAAAATGCAGTGAAGCCTAAGCTTTATCGCAACTATCATATGGATAGGAGACTGTAATAGGATTTATCCGGACAAGAAGACTGGATATTACTGGGGGTAAACCTTCAGTTGACAACCAATTTTCTGGTCATGACAAATCTGTACAGTATCTCAGTCACAGAATAACCTTTTTTTTAAGTTTCCTATAAGCTGCTTTATGTGAGCAAATTATTGATCTAAAAGATTTTTTTAAAAACTGAATGGCCCAGAGTTTGCTTTAAAAATAACAGCGTGGTTATCAATGTACAAATCGGCCAGCAACTTGTGGCAAGGAAGAGATAATTTAGCTTCGCGAAAACGGCATATCACCCTTAATCTCCCCGTGATTTTCATTCAATTGCTGCATTTGCACAATAACTGCCCATTAATCTCGCCTCAGAAAGTTAAGTCTAGTAATGAGCAGTAAGTACCCTCTTAATGAGGTGATAATTGTTAATGACTGCCAATTAACCTCTCTTGTCCAGAAAGTGAACAATTAAAAGTGTGGAGTCTCGTTCCTTCAGGTTGGGAATTATTGTTGGAGATTTCAAAAATGTCAAATTTTAAACTTTTAATTTCTG
The DNA here is from genome assembly GCF_035084215.1 of Heptranchias perlo. Lineage (NCBI taxonomy): Eukaryota > Metazoa > Chordata > Chondrichthyes > Hexanchiformes > Hexanchidae > Heptranchias > Heptranchias perlo. Next base: position 19,510,741 of record NC_090328.1, on the reverse strand, counting down.
TCTCTTTTTTTTCTCCCTCTCTTAATCCAATCATTCTTTCCTTCTCTTTATTTCTCTTTCTGTACCTGATTTGACATTGAATTCGCCGACTCTCATTCACCACCTTCTCAGTCCTTCCTCTGTTTATTTCACAATCTTTTAATCTCTTTGGTTAAGGAGATAGACTGTTTGTCCCGTTGTTCACCAAGGTCCCTGATGCCCCTTTGCTCTCGTCATACCGTTATCAGCTCGCACGTCCAGCAACTCACAAGGCAAAACGATTTAAAAATTACACGTGCGTGAACAAGTCTAATTAACGCTCCAGTAAAATCAGCAGATCAGTTGCAAGCTACATTTTTCCCAAAAGACACGGTTCTTTGCCTTATTTGGTGTACCAACAGAAAAATAGCCCAGACATTACTGTTAGCGACAGTTACGAACGAATGCTTGACACATTTGTATAAAATTCCTTTGACTGCCATTTTAGCGGAGATGCTAACTCACTTCAAATAAATGGGTTAAGTCGGTGTCAAAATAAGGGGCAGAGGAATGACAGTGGGTGCTTTCGGCGTTTATGTGCTAATATCGCCAACGGTGATTTTTAGGCTAATGGGTGTCAATTGTTTATGTTGAAACATTTTCAGTTGCCTTATTTGAATGATACATTTTAATCATGGATAATAACATATGGGATGCATGCTGAGAAGTTGCCACTTTACTTCATTTTTTTGGAAGAATTCAGATAAACTCCGAACCAGAAAGAGAATGGGAATGACATCACATCGAATTATTTATTGACTAGTTATCAGCAGTGGGTTCCTGTGGGATGGCAGGAAATTAGCCCAAATTCTGTGGAGCAGATTTTATCATTTGGCACAGAATGGGAGCTCGTTGTTGCTAATAGGAGGCCTGAGTCATTTGCATGGATCTGTTGAACTTCATGGGCTCGATTTTACCAGGCCTGCGGGTTTCCGGCGGGTTGGGTTTCGGGAGCGTGGTCAACACGCTCGGTGAAATTAGTGGGTTGCCCGCGCGATCGTAGCAGGCAAACCACTAATTGGAGCCACTTACCTGCTCTTCCGGGCTCCGCGCTGCTGGTCTGCACGTCGGGCGGGCTGCGCATGCGCAGTACGATCTGTCAGCTGGAGGCTCTCTAGTTAAAGGGGCAGTCCTCCACTGACAGATGCTGCAACCACTAGAACAAATTACAGCATGGAGCAGCCCAGGGGGAAGGCTGCTCCCAGTTTAATGATGCCTCACCCCAGGTATCATCAGATGGGGTGAGGAGGAGGGGGAGGACAGAGCTCTTCCACCCGGCGGGCGGGAGGAAGCGGCCTGCCTCTGCCACCAAGAAGGCCTGGCTCGAGGTGGCAGAGGAGGTCACCTGCACCACCAACATATCGCCCACCTGCATACAGTGCAAGAGGCGCTCCAATGACCGCAGTAGGTCAGCCACAGTGAGAACACGTAGTCTTTCCCCGACACTCCGTCTGCCACAACACTGCCCCCACCCCACATCTCCTTCGGCACCGCCAACACTACTCTGTCACATCACCCCTCATACCCACTCAAACCCCATCCTCATCTTACCTGCACCTACTTACCTCGCCAGTACTCACCCCGCCACTAACACGCAACCCAATCCTCATACAATCTCATGGCCCTATCCCATACTCACCCTCTCGTGCATCTCCCTCACGGCCAGCCTCACTCAACCTGCCACCACCTGTGCTGCAGCCACAGGGCATGCATCACATATGTGCAGTAGGCAGCGTAAGGCAAACGTGTCGTGAGCATGAAGGGGATGCACAAGGGTGTTTGAGGGTTTGTCATGGGTGTTACCTATATTGAATTTCAGAACAACTCACATCACACATTATATTGGCACCACCACTGCCATGTCTCCGCGAATCCTGTCTGTTGTGTCCAATAATGCCCACTCCTGGGTATCACTATGAGGACCCACCACTGATGCCACCCATTGTGTTACTGCAGAATAGGTGCAGGTGTATTTGCAGGGCTCTTCCGCGCAGACAACTGAGAGACATCGGCGGTGTACCCGGCTGCACCCTGGAAGGATGTGGTGGAGAAGTTGTGGAGGGCAGTGGTGACTTTGGCGGCGACAGGTAAGCAGATGGTGCTGGGGCCAGCCAGGAGCAGCTCGGCATGAAAGAGGCTGCAGATGTCCATGACTACATGTCGAGTGAATCTGCGCCTCCGTGTGCACTGCTGCTCAGAGAGGTCCGGGGAGCTGCGCCTCGGTCTGTGGACCCTGTGGTGAAGGTAGTGCCCTCTGCGACGCGTCTCTCTCTGCGGTAGCCCTCCCTCCTGCTGTACAGGTGGATGTGTCACAGCACTCTGTTGTGGAGCTCCACGTGTCAGAGGTGGATGGCGTGGCTTGCGAGGCTGGCGATGTTGTGCGCCCTCCGAGGAGGTCATGACTGCAGCTACGGCGGCCCCCATCCGCAATATGTACATCTGAGGGGGTCCGCAAGGTAGGCACATGTCTCCGGACCCCGGGGTAAGTGTGCAGGTTGGTGACTTTGACCGTCCGGAGGGGGGTGGTGGAGGCCACACTTTGTCCCAAGTGACAGAGCGGCCTCCTGCAATGGGTGAGGGTCTCCCCCCCACCCCCCCACCTGTCAAATGGACCTTTGCAGCTGCCACAGGCTGACGGCTGCAACACGTCCAGTTCAACTAGGACTTTTTCCCCCAGTGTGTGAAACAGTTCCATGTTTCTCCAAAATCACACACAGTCCCTTAATCAGGTCAGTTAATGACCTGAACAAGCAAAATAAATACACTCAAGTGGCACCCCGCTGGCTTTAATTGCCTGCGGGATTCCCACCAGCGGGGGCTACGCACGCACCCCCGCACGTCATCGGGGAACCCGGAAGTGGGCGGGATCGTGGCGCGATCCGGTCACGTGCCTGGATATCGGGATTTTCGGGGCCCCCCCGCTGGAAACGCACAGGAAACCCGCTGGTAAAATCGAGCCCCATGTGTTAAAACAATGCTCTGATATCTGTTGTTGAGGGGGAAAATTGGCTAATGGTCTATGCTAGTGGGTGGGAGGAGATCCTGGGGTCAGGGGCTGGTGGGGGAATCACGTTCCTGTTGCTTCTGGTCCCACAAAAATAAAAGGTAGAAATGGTTATTGGATGTTTTTTCAGTGGCTTCCAGCAGTCCCCTTAAGGAGCTTGATGCCGATTTAAACAGGCAGATTGTGTGCGACGCACCGTCTGCCCATTTGTACCTCCAAATGGTAATCGGGATCCTGTGTACATCATAAAACACCGATCTGCATACTAAAAGTGGCCTCCCACCTGAAACAGGCAGGCACTCTGGCCGCTCATCTATGGGCACCTACCATGATGGTAGTGGGCAGAGTGCCAGCATAAATGGTACGGTAAGGGGACATTGGTCCAAACTAGCCAAAGGAAAATTGAGAACTGATATCAGGAATTTTTTCTTCTTCACAAAAACAGTGGGCAATACATGAAATGGGCCTCCAGTTAGCATAATGGAGGTGAAAACCCTACAATTATTTGACAAACAATTGGATACTGCAACTGGAGGACAGTGTGGTCTTTCCAGATAGATGGACTAAGCTGGGCCAAATAGCCTTCTACCTCTGTATTTAGCTTATGATCTGAATCTCCATTGTCCCTTGCCACCATGTCTTCTGCCAGTTAGATGCAGCTTGGGAGCAGCCATTTTGTTTAGACGTCCTTTTGCTGTGACATCATGAAGTTCCATCGATTCATGGTGATGGTTGGCGAAAGGATAAACAGTTTATTTCACAAATAAGGAAGCCTTTATAACTGCAAGTGGGTTAGCTCATCAGTGGGATAAACACTGTCGGGGTGAAATTGGTCTTTGCAGAAAATACGAAATGGACGAGAGTGAATTAGAAGCCCATTTTACACTGGGCCTGATTTTCTTCCCTTGAAATCGCCCCCTGCACCTCCCTGTTCCCTGTTGGTTATTCTGCCCATGATACATGTAAAATATGTTCTTAAAGTTTAAAATTTATTGGAAAGTAATAAAAATACAACTAGTTGAACAGTTTAATGATATCAAGATGAAGTTTAACAAAAATAATTTCCACCTGCTTGCTGACATAAACCAAAGCCAGTCCATGAGGCAACCTTCTGACTGGTACACTCTGGGCAATACTGCCTCTCAGACATGACTGCCATCTAATTCCTGCTGCACTCGCTTTGTTAATTCCCTCGAGATCATTCATGCTTTCAGCAGCACTTTTAAGTCGATTAGAGTGACTCGGTTCTTTAATAGCTGCAAGTGCGCTATTATGCATTGGGATCATGTGTTTGAAAACGGCAACAAAGAAACTTCATACAACATTGAAAAAAAACACATCTAAAATAAAACTCAGAATGTAAATTTAGCAAAATCTAATCCCAGCCTCCCAATGCCAATATCTACTGTATTATAACATTGGGAGGCATTCTGACCATCTGTTTAAATCCTTTTGCATTAATTGGTTTACAAACACATGCATATCCTGAACTCCCACAACCCATCCTGACAATTTTATTAATGAGCACCCATTGTTGAAAATGCCAGTTTTTAGCTCCACATCTGTGGTCTAAACACACTTAATAACTTCTCAATTAGAGATGCTGATTTTCCAAACGCTTCGGATTAGTTAACTTGGGTTGTGATCATTTTTATCCTTCTTGAATATTCAATGCTCATTACTGTTGCAAGATGAGACTTTCAGAATTTTTACTGAACACTTACACATTGAACATGATCTAATCTTATAATCATATCATTGGAAAGGAGGGACATCATCCAACTATTTCAAAACAAGGAAGGGCAGAGAGGATACAGATAATGAGGCTACTTAAATTAGAACAAGTCACTGTTAAGTCATGCCATATTATGTAGTTTTATCTTACATTCTTTAAAATTCATTCTGAAGTGAAAATGTATTCAGATACCAGATGGACAGCCTTGTTAACTGTGAGAAATATTTACATTCAACTAATTTCTGCTGCTTAAGAATAGTTCAATATGGTCCAAAGCTGTGAATATTTAATCAGATTATTTCGACAGTGGGTTTGTGTGGATATGTGCGTATCAAAGCGGGGGAAATGAATTGGAAATCATATTATGATCTAAGGAAATATGTCAAAAGGCATATTTGTGCTTCCATAGAGGATACATGAAACAAGAAAAAAGCTTGGACGGAGAAAATGCTTTAAGGCCGATCAAGCCCGATCCTTCAAAAGACCATGTACATTTTACCCAACGTGGACTCTAACTCACTTACTTAATCTCCAGAGGGAAAGCTCATCAGAATCTTTGCCTTGCCTTTTGCCTTACCCCACGAACGGAGTCAAGCAAAACTCTTGAATATCCATCTCCACATCTCCAATCTTCAATGCAAGCTTCCACAGATGACATTTCCTTGATCATTGCAGCACAGCGCTACCTTTCTCCACACTTCTCCCTGTAATCTTCAATCCCACTTCCAACCAAAGATTGATCCAAGTTTTTTTTGGGGAGGAGTTGATAGCAAAACATGAACCTGAGCATCCGATGCAGATGTCAGATGTATCTGCCCACCAACCCCCGGTCAATGTTTAAGGCACTGTGACCCAACCAGGGGCGGACTGAGTATACAGCAAATTAGGAAATTTCCTGTGTGCACTGTGAATGGATACCAATTTTACTATACTTAAAAGTGAAAACTGTAAAGTTAAAGAGATCAAATTACAAATCTTGAAGTGCCACCTATGTGAAAATAGAAGAGATTAAATATTCCACATACTAACGCACTGGGAGAAAAACACTAAGGTAAAATTCCAGTCGGGGTGGTGGAACTATGGTGCAATCCTGATATGGGCAGCGCAATCTTGGATAGAATCTCGATATATTGGGGGAGAAATTCAGGAACATCCAATTTTGGCCTCCCTCCCACTGGATATTGGGCCTCGGACCTCATTAGACTGAAGACGGCGCTGCGGGAGGAGGCCGTGGGACTCTGGGGGGAGAGGGAGGAACGATCAGGGCTGGGATTGGGGGGAGGAAGATTGGGCCTTGACGAGAGGAAAATCGGGCCTCGGGGAGGGAGCGATCAGGGGTGGATTGCGATCGGGACTAGAGGGCTGGGGGGTGGGGGGGGGTGGGGGAAGGTCATGGAAGTCAGGGCCAGGGCTTGGAGGGCGGAGGTTGGGGATCTCGGGGCCGGCAGCGGTATCGTTCGGGATGGTGATTGTGGTAATTATTTTTTTTACAGTGGCGATGTTTAGGGTTGGTTTCCCTGAGGCAGCCAGCGCTGGCAGGCAGTCACGGCAAACTAATGTTGGAGTGGGGACCTGAAGTTGGCGTTAGGCCCCTTATTTGCATATGCAAACGACCTAACACCTGCTTCAGACATGGGTGAAGGACACCTCTTGTTTGTCCCTACCCAAATTAGCAGGCGGCGCACATCTTGCCTGCCATTTTGGGGCCTTAGGAGGCTGGATAGCATCTGAAAAAGGGGTGCTGTGCAGTCTCATTTAACCCCCATTAAGTTTTCCTTTCAACTTCCCTGGCAATGCATCTTTCAATATCTCGACTTAAATTGCACAGCTAAACCTGTAAATGACAGGTAATTGTCAGGTCATCTGCTCGTTTTCTACGCCCCACTAATTTTGTCAGCGCAGGTGGAGCAGTGGAACCCAGGGTTCTCAGAAGAAGTACTTATGCAGCAATTTCATTTCACGGTCTGGGGTGGGGGGAGAGGGAGTTGCGATCGGCACCACCGGCCTTATGCTGGAGCGGTTGGCTCCAGTGGTCACGTTTCCCGGGTCACAGTGGACTAGCACTTGCCACTTAGCCCGCTCCCTCCCCGCCCCGCACCATCCCCCATCAGACTGGGCCTCACAAAGGCAGCTGGGTAAGTCTCACCGTAGCAGGAATAGTACAAAATCACACCAAGTAAGAAAAAAGATAAATAGACAGCGGATGAAAGGATTTCCCAAAAGTTGCTTGTTTATGGCTCTCTTTTTAATAAATTCTTTGGTGCAACAGAGAGCAAGTATTATGCTTTCAGCCTCCTTCAAAGAATTGACACGCACCCCCGATTTCAAATATCAATTCCCAAAGCCTTTTGAGGAGCCAGTCCCCCACTGACTCCAGCCCTCCAGCTCTACGGTCACAACTCGAAGTAGGTAGCTGGTTGCATCTAAAACAGCCGAATCATGATCCCTCCTTTTCTTTCTTTTCCCCTTTGCAAACAAGTCCAGTGAGTCACCTTTCTTAACTTAAGAGCCCAGAGTCCTGCAATCATCCTTGTTGCTGTTTTCTGAACTATCAGAATATATCAGTGTTTTTTTTGAAGGGAGGGTGCCCAAAGCAGCACACAATACTCCAAAGGTGGCCTCAACAATGATCTATACAAGGTTTTGACCTGCAAGGTTTCGTTCTCCAGACACATCAGCCTGGTTGCTAACAGCTGACTAGAAACCTTAAGTGAATGTTCAATAACCACACACAAATTCTTATCCTTTTCCACTTTTACGAAAGGAAATCTCGTTTTCATGTGCACATTTCAAGTTTCATGTGCTTTACCTTATAATTATGCACATTAATCTGCCAATCCTTAGCAATTCCACTCAATCAATCAGCAATCCAGATGCCGCTGAATGCTGTTGATATCCTGATTATCCTCCATCATCTGGCCATATAGTTTAGCGCCACCAGCAAATTTTGTAGTATCTCAAGAAGTACTCTCCTCCATATCATTTGCGAATTATGTGATTAGTGGATAAGTGAGTGGAACATCAGCTTATATTAGGAAAACTGTAGAGAACCAAAATTCCAGGGGAAGCCTTTTGACGGCAGATCTCGGGCAGGGCGGAATTTCCATTCCAAATCCCAGGTCGCGGCATTTGAATATTGCACATGAGCCATTTTCAATGCAACTTGGGCGCTCACCTCGATGGGGGAAGGGGATGGATTTCACTGTAGCTTTCTGCCGCAATGTAAGTGAGATCATGATGTTGTGACAATACAATAACAAATTTCTAAAGCTCAATTTCCTTGTCTTGCCAGTTGGGGAAATGCAAATGTCATGATGAATTGCATTCCTAAAATTAGCCTTTTAAAATTTAAAAGTCTCTTTCGCTCAGTGTTAGTGGGGTGCAATGGAGGAAGATATGTCATATGGGGCTCAATTTTGATTGACAGGCTGGCTGCCGTCAGGAGCTGCAATGCTGGGGTGAGGGGGGGGGACAGAGAGAGAGAGAAGCGTTATCTGGTGCTGCACCAGAGAATGGAGAGCGCTAAAGGTCGGCGGGGGGGAGAGGGGAAAATCACAGGGCAAGAGGGGAAGATCGCGGGGGGAGAGTGGAAGATGGGGGGGGAGAGGGGAAGATCGCGGGGGGGGGGGGAAGAGTGGAAGATTGTGGGGGGAGAGTGGAAGATCGGGGGGGACAGTGGAAGATCGGGGGGATAGAGTGGGAGATTGGAGAGGGACATCGGTCGGGGGGGGGGGCGGAGAGGGGGAGATCAGCGAGGGAGAGATCGGGGACTGAGAGGAAAATTGGAGAGGGAGACATTGGATATCGGAGCAAGGTGGAAAGGTAGGTTTATTTTGTTTTTTTAACTTTGTGCAATGGTTTTTTTATTTAATTTATTTAATTTATTTTTGCCTGGTCCAGCCCTTCATGTCTGGTTTCATCAGGCATGAATTGGAAGCTGTGGGAAAGCCACCCAGGTAAGTTTAAAATCATTTTAACGATCTACTATGTCAGAATAATTAAGTACATCTCGGTGGGATCTCACATATTTTTGGACATGTTGGGCCGAAGGGCCTGTTTCCATGTTGTAAACTTCTATGATTCTATGATTCTATGAAATAAAGTACCTGAAGTACCTCAATGAGGTACATTTGGTTCTTTAACTATCATCCAGCCGGCTTTAATTGCAGGTGGGACTTCTGGATTTGTAAAGCGCGCGCGCACAGAGGTGGGTCTGTGGCAACCCCGAAAGTCGACGGGTTGGAGCCGGCTTCTGAACCCGCTCGGGATTTTCGCAATTTTCGCAGCCCCACCCCCCGCCCCCAAAGCACCCGCAATTTGATTTCAAAATCGAGCCCATGATATTTTTCCCTTACGCGCATGGCAATCATTATTCTCCTGCCCACACTACAGTCGGAACCTTCAATGGGTGGAAAAATGGACTCAAGTGAACTGGATCTCAACTCAAACTCCACCCCTGCCCTCCCCACCCAGAAAGTGCTTCATTGCCACCTAAAAGCTGGGGAATTTTGGGCTTATGAACTCATGAGAGATGTAATTATGAGAGTTTTGAAAAGGAATGATTCTGCTGAGTATTTTACTATTCCATTTCAATATCCTTGTCACAAATTTCAGGTCTGCACTAGATATTGGCCCAGAATTTGCTGAAAAACTAACGCACATGAACGATGCTCGCCATTATTAATGTGCAAATCAGCCAGCAACTTGGAACAAGAAAGAGGCACACTATGAATTACGAATTGCCGCAAGTTGCTGGCTGATTTGCACCACTCCGCCACTAGCTTCACGAAAACGGTATCTCGCCCTTAACCACCCCGTAATTTTCATCAACTTGCTTTTCACATTAATTGCTCTTTAAAGTTAAGTCTAGTAATTAATAGCATAAGCACCCTTTTAACAATATGATAATTGTTAATAACTGACAATCAACCTCTGTTGCCCAGAAAGTATTGCTCACGAATAGAAAATAAAACACGAATAATTAAGTACATAAGCAAGTAAATTCGTGCCTTCACCTTAGTTATATATGCAAATAAACCTGTCTCGGTCACCCATCCCACCCCTCATTATACAAATGGACTGGTACAGTTGATTGTCGGAAACATTGATATAGATTAAATCAGATTTACTGCCTAAATTTAAATATATTAAATATCATTGGACAAAATTAAGTAAAATTATACACAATTGTCAAGTGTAAACGTGTGATTTTCTCTGCATATATAATTATTATATAAGTATTGTATAATTCTCTCTCCAATATATATAACCACACAATTTTGCCCCTTGTGTCTCTGAAATATTTTATGTGTACAGGTACCATACATTGTTTGCCAATATCATTGCTCAGACTTATGTTGCACTATTCACTGGCATTGATGCTGGCGCACCGTATGTCCTCATGTGTAGGGTCAAAACCCTAGTTCCCAGCCAGAAGAAAAACACAAATAAGCCTATGACTCACACGTAAGCCAAGACTCAACATGCTAGATATGAGTGGCTGGCCAAGTTTACACACAATTCACACCTTACGTACAGGCTTTGATATTACACTGCAATATTAGCACACAGACACTTAATACATTCATATGGCAGTCCCCGATCTACTATTTCAATGTCCAGGCCGATTTATCTTAAATGAGTCAACAATCCAATTACTTGTCAGTCAGTGATAACACTCTCACCTCTGAATCAGAAGGTTGTGGGTTCAAATCCCACTCCCACAGAGTCATCACAGTTTTATGAAAGGGAAATTTTGTTTGACAAATCTATTAGAGTTTTTTGAGGGTGTAACTAGCAGGGTAGATAAGCAGAACCTTTTTTTAAAAGGTGAGAGACTAAGAAATGTAGGTATTCAGAGGGATTTGGGTGTCCTTGTACATGAATTGCAGAAAGTTAACATGCAGGTACAGCAAGCAATTAGGAAGGCAAATAGTATGTTAGCCTTTTTGCAAGGCGGTTGGAGTAAGGAGGTCTTGCTACAATTATATAGTCATGATGTGGAGATGCCGGTGATGGACTGGGGTTGACAATTGTAAACAATTTTACAACACCAAGTTATAGTCCAGCAATTTTATTTTAAATTCACAAGCTTTCGGAGATTTTCTCCTTCCTCAGGCAAATGTTTCAAGAGCTCCTTGAAGCCTACGCATTTATACATATTGAACAATACATGGTGTTTACAGACTGCCCCTGCAACTGCCCGTTGCCAAGGCAATCACCGTGTTCAGACAGAGAGGTGTCACCTGCAGAACCCCCGAATACACATTCAACAAAAAAACAAACAGGGAAAAAAAACAGAGAAAAAAAAACACAGAGAGAGGCAGAAACATCCGGAAGGCAGAGAGAGCCAGCAAATGACCCATTATATTAAAAACAGATAACATTTGTTCGCTGGTGGGGTAACGTGTAGCGTGACATGAACCCAAGATCCCGGTTGAGGCCGTCCTCATGGGTGCGGAACTTGGCTATCAATTTCTGCTCGACGATTTTGCGTTGTCGTGTGTCTCGAAGGCCGCCTTGGAGTACGCTTACCCGAAGGTCGGTGGATGAATGTCCATGACTGCTGAAGTGTTCCCCGACTGGGAGGGAACCCTCCTGTTTGGCGATTGTTGCGCGGTGTCCGTTCATCCGTTGTCGCAGCGTCTGCATGGTCTCGCCAATGTACCATGCTCTGGGGCATCCTTTCCTGCAACGTATGAGGTAGACAACGTTGGCCGAGTCACAGGAGTATGAACCATGCACCTGGTGGGTGGTGTCATCTCGTGTGATGGTGGTATCTGTGTCGATGATCTGGCATGTCTTGCAGAGGTTACCGTGGCAGGGTTGTGTGGCGTCGTGGACGCTGTTCTCTTGAAAGCTAGGTAGTTTGCTGCGAACGATGGTCTGTTTGAGGTTGGGTGGCTGTTTAAAGGCGAGTAGTGGAGGTGTGGGGATGGCCATAGCGAGGTGTTTGTCCTCATTGATGACATGTTGAAGGCTGCGGAGAACATGGCGTAGTTTCTCCGCTCCGGGGAAGTACTGGACGACAAAGGGTACTCTGTTGGTTGCGTCCCGTGTTAGTCTCCTGAGGAGGTCTATGCGATTTTTTGCTGTGGCCCGTCGGAACTGTCGATCGATGAGTCGAGCGTCATATCCCGTTCTTACTAGGGCGTCTTTCAGCGTCTGTAGGTGTCCATCGCGTTCCTCCTCGTCTGAGCAGACCCTGTGTATTCGCAGGGCCTGTCCATAGGGGATGGCCTCTTTGACGTGGGTAGGGTGGAAGCTGGAAAAGTGGAGCATCGTGAGGTTGTCCGTGGGCTTGCGGTAGAGTGAGGTGCTGAGGTGCCCGTCTTTGATGGAGATTCGTGTGTCCAAGAAAGAAACTGATTCTGAGGAGTAGTCCATGGTGAGCTTGATGGTGGGATGGAACTTGTTGATGTTATCGTGTAGTCTCTTTAGTGATTCCTTGCCGTGGGTCCATAGAAAGAAAATGTCGTCGATGTATCTGGTGTATAGTGTTGGTTGGAGGTCTTGTGCAGTGAAGAAGTCCTGCTCGAACTTGTGCATGAAAATGTTGGCGTATTGGGGTGCGAATTTGGTCCCCATGGCTGTTCCGTGTGTTTGGGTAAAGAACTGGTACCACGGTTGCAACCACAGGGAAGTCTATTGTCAATTTATCCGACCACACCCTTCAACCAGACGAAATCGAAGTTCTCAGCCGAGGGCTCAATTTCTGCCCCACTACCAAAATGGACCCCACTAGTCTCGCGGCGGACACAGAGGAATTCATCAGGAGAATGAGGCTCCGGGAATTCTACCACAAACCCCAAGATTTCAGCAGCGAACCCAATGAGACAATCGACGATCCGGAACAGCAGACAGAGGGATCCGCGGTACAGCAACCGAAGAGGAAAGAGTCAAACTGGACTCCTCCGGAGGGTCGCTGCCCTCAGCTGGACATGTATGCTCAAGCTGTCAGGAAATGCGTCAATGCCAGATTCATCAGCCGCACTCAGAAGACAGTCCAGAATGTCACCCGAGCACAACGCAACGCCATCAACGCTCTCAAGACCAACCGCAACATCGTCATCAAACCAGCGGACAAAGGAGGAGCCATAGTCATACAGAACAGAACAGACTATTGCAAAGAAGCATACCGACAACTGGACAACCAGGAACACTACAGACGGTTACCCGCAGATCCGACCAAAGAACACACCCACCAGCTCAACAAACTGATCAAGACCTTCGATCCAGACCTTCAAAGCATCCTACGCATTCTCATCCCACGTAATCCCCGCGTGGGAGACTTCTACTGCCTCCCAAAGATACACAAAGCCAACACACCCGGACGTCCCATCGTATCAGGCAACGGAACCCTGTGTGAGAACCTCTCTGGATACATCGAGGGCATCCTGAAACCCATCGTACAGGGAACCCCCAGCTTCTGTCGTGACACTACAGACTTCCTACAAAAACTCAGTACCCACGGACCAGTTGAACCAGGAACACTTCTCACCACGATGGACGTCTCGGCACTATACACCAGTATCCCCCACGATGACGGCATCGCTGCGACAGCATCAATACTCAACACCAACAACAGCCAATCTCCGGAAGCCATCCTACAACTCATCCGCTTCATCCTGGATCACAATGTCTTCACCTTCGATAACCAGTTCTTTACCCAAACACACGGAACAGCCATGGGGACCAAATTCGCACCCCAATACGCCAACATTTTCATGCACAAGTTCGAGCAGGACTTCTTCACTGCACAAGACCTCCAACCAACACTATACACCAGATACATCGACGACATTTTCTTTCTATGGACCCACGGCAAGGAATCACTAAAGAGACTACACGATAACATCAACAAGTTCCATCCCACCATCAAGCTCACCATGGACTACTCCTCAGAATCAGTTTCTTTCTTGGACACACGAATCTCCATCAAAGACGGGCACCTCAGCACCTCACTCTACCGCAAGCCCACGGACAACCTCACGATGCTCCACTTTTCCAGCTTCCACCCTACCCACGTCAAAGAGGCCATCCCCTATGGACAGGCCCTGCGAATACACAGGGTCTGCTCAGACGAGGAGGAACGCGATGGACACCTACAGACGCTGAAAGACGCCCTAGTAAGAACGGGATATGACGCTCGACTCATCGATCGACAGTTCCGACGGGCCACAGCAAAAAATCGCATAGACCTCCTCAGGAGACTAACACGGGACGCAACCAACAGAGTACCCTTTGTCGTCCAGTACTTCCCCGGAGCGGAGAAACTACGCCATGTTCTCCGCAGCCTTCAACATGTCATCAATGAGGACAAACACCTCGCTATGGCCATCCCCACACCTCCACTACTCGCCTTTAAACAGCCACCCAACCTCAAACAGACCATCGTTCGCAGCAAACTACCTAGCTTTCAAGAGAACAGCGTCCACGACGCCACACAACCCTGCCACGGTAACCTCTGCAAGACATGCCAGATCATCGACACAGATACCACCATCACACGAGATGACACCACCCACCAGGTGCATGGTTCATACTCCTGTGACTCGGCCAACGTTGTCTACCTCATACGTTGCAGGAAAGGATGCCCCAGAGCATGGTACATTGGCGAGACCATGCAGACGCTGCGACAACGGATGAACGGACACCGCGCAACAATCGCCAAACAGGAGGGTTCCCTCCCAGTCGGGGAACACTTCAGCAGTCATGGACATTCATCCACCGACCTTCGGGTAAGCGTACTCCAAGGCGGCCTTCGAGACACACGACAACGCAAAATCGTCGAGCAGAAATTGATAGCCAAGTTCCGCACCCATGAGGACGGCCTCAACCGGGATCTTGGGTTCATGTCACGCTACACGTTACCCCACCAGCGAACAAATGTTATCTGTTTTTAATATAATAGGTCATTTGCTGGCTCTCTCTGCCTTCCGGATGTTTCTGCCTCTCTCTGTGTTTTTTTTTTCTCTGTTTTTTTTCCCTGTTTGTTTTTTTGTTGAATGTGTATTCGGGGGTTCTGCAGGTGACACCTCTCTGTCTGAACACGGTGATTGCCTTGGCAACGGGCAGTTGCAGGGGCAGTCTGTAAACACCATGTATTGTTCAATATGTATAAATGCGTAGGCTTCAAGGAGCTCTTGAAACATTTGCCTGAGGAAGGAGAAAATCTCCGAAAGCTTGTGAATTTAAAATAAAATTGCTGGACTATAACTTGGTGTTGTAAAATTGTTTACAATTATATAGGGCTCTGGTGAGACCACACCTGGAGTGCTGTGTACAGATTTGGTCTCCTTACCTAAGGAAGTATATACTTGCCTTAGAGGCGGTGCAACGAAAGTTCACTAGATTGATTCCTGGGATGAGATGGTTGCTCAGGAGGAGAGATTGAGTAGAATGGGTTTATATTCTCTGGAGTTGAGCAGAATGAGAGGTGATCTCATTGAAACGTATAAAATTCTTAGAGGGCTTGACAGGGTAAATGCTGAGAGGCTATTTCCCCTGGCTGGAGAATCTAGAACTAGGGGTCATAGTCTCAAGATAAGAGGTCGCCCATTTAGGACCGAGATGGGGAAAAATTTCTTCACCCCAGAGGGCTGTGAATGCTCAATCATTGAGTATATTCAGGATTGAGATCAATAGATATTTGTCAATTAAGGGAATCAAGGGATTATGGGGATAGGGCGGGAAAGTGGAATTGAGGTAAAAGATCAGCCATGATGTTATCGAATGGCAGAGAAGGCTCGAGGGGCCTTATGGGCTACTCCTGCTCCTATTTCTTATGTTCTTATGTTCCAAAGACTTGAGCACATAACGTTGACTAACACTTCAGTGCAGTACTGAGAGAGAGCTGCGCTGTCGGAGGTGCCATCTTTCAGATGAGATGTTAAACCATTCTGCCCTCTCAGGTGGTTGTAAAAGATCCCATGGCACTATTTAGAAGAAGAGCAGGGGAGTTCCCTCGGGGCCCTGGCCAATATTTATCCCTCAACCAACATCACTAAAGATACCAATTAACTCGTCATTTATCGCATTGATGCTTGTGGGACCTTGCTGTGTGCAAATTGGCTGCCGCGTTTCCTACATTACAACGGTGACTACATTTCAAAAGCACTTAAATGGCTGGAAAGCAATTTGGGACGTTCTGAGTTCATGAAAGGCGCTATATAAATGCAAGTTCTTTCTTTAAAATAGTGGACAAACAATTTGTATGCTAATATTTCACTGTGTAGTTTCTCAGATACAATTCCCGTTCTACTGATATTTAATAGTGAGATTTTAAAAAAGCATTTCAATGTAGGAAGCAGCAGCCAGTGACACTGTCGGACAAAACCTGACCTGACCTGATCCCACTCTTGAACAGAACCCAACCACATTGTCCAGTGGATTCCAATGGATCATCTGCTCCAGCACAAGTTGATCTCGCCCGGCAAGAACTTGTTCCAATAGAACTTGCAGCTCTCTGTGCTTTATGGAGTGGGAAAAATATTGAAACTCCACAACAAGAATTTGAACAATATGATTGGTGAATAATAAAAGTATAACAAAGATAGAAAATAACCAGTCTTAAGGGGAAAAACAGACACTCGGAGGAAAAAAACTGATCGACAGCTTGGCAGTCACAATATAGATGACAAATGTGACTGGCTCAACATTGTTGGTACCTCTCATCTAGGTAGATGTAGGATGCAACATGCATGACAGATAAATAATAATGTTATGAAGATATTCCATATCTCTTATTTCGTAGAGCTGATTGTTGATGGAAAATCGGTCACTCCAAAAATGAGGATCGAGGTTTTCTCACAAAAACCATCAACAACACCTATATAGCGCCTTGAATGTAGAAAAACGACACAAGTTGCTTCATAGAGGCACAGAAGACAAATATGGATGCTGAGATAAAGGAGGAGAAATGAGGAGGGGTGACGAAAAGCTTGATCAAAGAGATGGGTTTTAAGAAGGGCCTTAAAAAGAGGAGAGCGAGATGGAATGATGGAGGGGTGTAGAGAGGGAAATCGAGAGGGTAGGACATAGATGGCTGAAGGCACAGCTACCAATAGCAGGGTGAAGTTTGTTGGGGGTGGGGGTGGGGGTGAATGCACAAATGGTCAGAGTCAGAGGAATGGAGGGTTTGAGGGGGGTTTGTAAGCCTGGATTAGATTACAGAGATAAGGAGGGGCAAGGCCATGAGGGATTTAAACACGGGCATAAGAATTTTAAATTGGAGGCGTTGGGGCCTGGGAATCGATCAGCTGAGAACTCATGTCCATGCACAGCAACATAAGAAAGCATGGAATGGAAAAAGGCCATTCAGTCCTTTAAGTCTGCACCTCCACCAAATGGTATACAAGCTACCTAGTAACGAACTCTAAACCTAACATGGCCCCCAACTAGTTAATCGCTTGAAAAAGGGTTCCTCAAATATATTATTGCCCCCTCTGCAAATCCCAGAATTTCTGTCTAACTTTAAACCAATATTTTAGATCACTGATCAGTTCCATTCCTTAGCAAGCCAGCTCTACTGTTCCAGCTTTTTCAGAACCATCATATTCTATGCAACCTTTGATCATTTCCATTGGCACTAATCCTTATAACCCTCAATCTAATTCTTTCCAGCTATTTTGTCCTTTTAATGGTTTTAAGTAACACAACAACATCTGGGAGTTTATTCAACATATCCGCTACTTTGTTGGAGAGGAGGGAATCCTTTTAATCTCCAATCTTGCTCGGGGCTCATTAATATTATATTCATAGCCTGTACTGAATAAATACAAGGTAAGTAACTTGTTTGCATCTCTATCATCCATCCCTCTCAACATAGTAAAAATCTGGATTATATATCCCCTCTCTGAAATGAAAATGCCTCAAATCTTATAATAGGTACTAAATAGCCCGTCAACTCTCATTCGGCTCGGTGATGGAATCCTGGCACACAACTGACTTTGCCCGATATTGCGAGTCAAACTATTAATATATTTTAATCGCACTTCCAGCATCTAAACCATAGTGCACTGGGAGTTTCATGTGGGTCATTGGCCGGAATGTCAGGTGCTAGCAACTAGTGAAGGGCTATTGGCTGCTCGTGAAATGCTGTCTTTTACTTGTACAGAGCACGACATCCCTGTTGAAGAATTGGCCATTGGGAGGCCTTGTCAAAGGTGGGTATCAAAGTAAGGGTGGCCCCATAATAAGGACTGAGCCACTCGAGACTGAAATGAAACATTTTTGAACTGGGCCTTCCTTGAAGCGTTTGTTTAAATGGGACCCTCAGATGCTTAAGCCTCATTACGGGAAGGTCCTTAACTCCCATACCATTTGGGGCCTTAATTAGCCTTGCGCTCAAGTTGATGTGCTGATAACAGGGAAATGTGGGTGGAAAACACTAGGGTGCTAGAGTCTGCACGTCAGCTTTCCACGCCCAATAATACAGAGCCCCAGCCCTTTGGGCCTCATTATTATCCGCAATGAGTAGGGTCACACATAAAAGATGATCTGTCAGGGGAGGTGCTGAAGAGCTACCATCAGATGTGCAACTGGGCCTCAACATGAAACACTGTCTTGAGGAGAGAGATAAAAGTGCATTCCCTTTTGTGAAAATAAATTAGAATTATTTAAAGCAAAACAGAGCTCATTAAGATAATACTTTGGCACTTTTGATGGGAGAATCATAAGTTTCATGATTCTAGCACCAAAGGAACTGTAAATCAAACCATATTTTAAAAAAGGGTAAAATCTCGCTGTGTGATACAAGTAATGAAATTCCTTTGCTTGTTCTTTTAATGAAAGCTCCACTCTACTTATTTTAAATGTCTAATGCATTTGTTCAACTGACAAGCAAAGGAATTTCACTGGAGCACATTAACACCTTAGTTACTAATATAGAACAGTATCATTTCAACCTCGCTGTAATGATTTTGGAAGTGCCGCCATTTTTGCAGGTGGCTGCACTGAGCAGCTGTAACATTGCCCTGTTTCTCAAGCAGTGCACAGTACAGAAACAAACATGATAAGACTCACTCTCGAGCCATCTGTCTTTGCAGCTGACAGAACCAGCTGTATGGGAGAAGCAATTCCCTAATTATTTTTTGTTTTAAAAAATAATTTTTAAAAGATTTTAAAGGCATTGTGCTGTCATGTCGGATGAGACCACGTAAAAGAAAAATAATTGACATAACTCCTTCAAAGGAGTTAATTTTAATGCTGGTTTTGCCAAATGAGTGTCATACCTTTTTATTTTTATTTAACATATTTTCTTCAACTTCTCACAGTACCAAATAAAAAGGTGATTAAAAGCATCCCAATTTTGTTCTAATTGAACAAAAAATTACAGGGATAAATTTCCTCAGGACTTCCTGCGTTCGGCCAGCGTAACCCCCTTTACACACGTAAATGTGGGTTCTGCCAAACTCCCAGCAGAGGACTGGGAGGTGTACCGAGGAATTATCCCCTATGCTTCCCTAAATAGCTAAACAAGAACTGTCCCTGTATAGCAGGTGTGTGTGTGTGTGTGTGTGTGTGTGGGCACATTTGGAACCAAAAGTGTGATTGTCGGCTTATTTGGAACAATAAGTATTTGAGAGTGCATTGTCGTAACACATCTCATGGTTCAGGTGAACTGTAAGAGTGACATTTGAGTGCTTTATCAACATTATCTGAAACCACGTGAATTATTACCTTGAAGGATTAATCTTTACAATACAAAAGGTAAAAGTATATATATTTGAAGAAATTTAGAGTCATTTGCAGTTTCCTTAAAAGTGGAAAAAGGCTTCCTTGTTGCAGTGAAAGAATAATGATATTCCCTTCCTTGCTGGCTCCAGCCCGGGTTATTATTTCTCCTGCATTTTCAATCCCAAATCAAAAATATCCTTGTGATGAAGAGCAACTAGATGTTGGCTTGATGCCCTTGAAGTAGGTTCACATGTCAGTGCACATTGTGTGCATACATGTCTTTTGTAGAAACATATTAATAATGAAACTACACAAAGGCTACAAGTTGTGGAGATGCATTTTTTTCTGCTCTTTCTGCTTACAAGTCAAACTAACACGGGGTTGCACACGCGGAGTCAAGATCAAGTGTAGTCTTCAGGTGAAGCAGGGTTAGATAGTGGGAAAATAAATTGGGTCGGAGCATTGCAGACAGAATTCAGTTCCCATTTTAAGGTCATGCATTCTGTCCATATTTTCACATAATACTCTGATTTTACATTATTGCTTACAGTTAAATCGCAAAACATAAGACAATTTGAGAAGCAGAAAAGTAGAGATGGTTGGACATAGCAGTTTTCTGCAGCACAGGCTAAGCAGCTGGGTGACATAAACCTGAGATGTTACATTGGTGGGAGGGTGTAATTCGAAGTTTACAGAGGTAGTTTCCATTATAAATGTGGACACAGGATTTTATAATGGGAGAAAGATGACACAAAAAACTGTGACAAAAACATGACAACAGGTTTTATGTAGAATCACATCAAAATTACAGTTCAGAAACAGGACATTCGGCCTGACAGGTCTATGCCGGCGTTTATGCTTCACATGAGCCTCCTCCCACCCTACTTCATCTAACCTATCAGCATATCCTTCTATTCCTTTCTCTCTCATGTACTTATCTAGCTTTGCCTTAAATGCACCTTTGCTGATCATCTCAACTACTCAACATGTTAATTTTATAGGCAGGAAGTGCTTGTAGGCGTAAGACTTCTTATGTATTTGTGCAAAGCATGTGAGTAATCAGTCTAATACCTTGACAGAATGCAAGAATCCCACAGCAGTCTTGAAGCAACAGTAACTGTTTGCTGGACATTGCAGCAGGTGCTAGTATACAGGAGAGCACAGATGAATTGTGCTATCCAAATTCAATAAAGGCCCTTTTTCTAATTTCTGTTACTGCTATTTCTGGCTCCGTCTCTGTTTTGAAACAGCTACCTCAGGCCCACTCTGTCGGGTTATCACTGGAGGATTGCCATGGGTTACAATTGCAAAATAATTACTTGACCGAGGGATTTAAGTAACATTACAAGCAATCTGAATGCTAGAGTTAAATCACTGCCTTGAAATTAAACCAGAATATCTGGTATTTTGTAATAATATATAATTGTTCATTTTATAGGATGGTTTTATTATTTTTGCTCTATTTTGTGCAAACGGAGGCTGTCACTACAGATGGCGCCTGCCAATATGTTCCATGCTGCTGATGCGCGACAACTTTCACATTGTCGGATTAATGATGGTCACACTATTGCTGCATATTTAATGAAAAATAAATTACATTTTGATCGCCAGCAAATCCCACGGCCAACGTTTTTATGTGATGTCAACACAAAGCGTGTGTAAAATTGCAAGTAAAACTGACATTTTCATACATGAGTTTATTAAATGTTAGGCAACAAAAAAGTTGGTTACAAATGACAGCAAACATATTACTGATCTATAGTTGAGAAACATAAGTCATTTTGGGAAATGGATAGAAAGTGGAACCTCACAAATTGCTATATATAATAACACATTTCAGGACTGGGCACAGATGATTAGACTACCAGATGCTAAGAGTCAGTAATGATATAACTGTACTAAAATGTATTTTTTTTAAAAAGTTGCTAATCTCCCATGTGTCTACCCAAGTGTTCATCCAACCATCCGTGTATGAATACTAGGCCGTCCCATCCTATTTTGTATGCACCTGCTTATCAAGGTGAACAACGATAATGCTGGGAAATGAACCATTTTATTGACACTTTGCACTCAGCAGAAGCATCAAGGACTCTAGGGTCAGCTACAGAAAGAGCCACGGGCCTTGAAACCTCCTCCTGCATCCGCAAGGTAATTACTAAAACCACAACCTCTCAGATGACCTACACAAGTTTGACAGTTCTACTTTCCATGTGCTCCATCTGCATGACCTCCCTGAGTGAGATTAGGCTGCTCTAAGTTTCATTTTATATTTGGCAGTGCAAAATGTTTTGACTTGCATGGTAGAGGAGGATGCATCTACAAACACAACACATTCTGAAGTTTCTTTTAGGAAATGACAGCATGATTTTGGCTAAGGCCTGTGTTCGTTTGGGCCTACAATAAACAGTCCACTAAATAACCAGCACAGGCACGAATGGGGACAGGGCATGGGAATGAGACTCAGTGGAGAGAGCTCTTTCAGAGAGCAGGCACAGGTACGAAGGGCCAAATGTACTCCTTCTGTGCTGTAAAACTGTATGAACTGTACCCACATAGAAATGGCCACACAACTCTAGATTGGACAGCTTGTCCAAACCAGTACATGGTCCATTGGAAGGACTGGGTTTCAATGTACTGCGTGGTCTTCCCTTGTCCCATATCCCCCACCACACAGATCATTGCCATGCATTGGTGCTGCTTTGGTCCTTGTATCACTACCGCTCAACCTGGCGAGCCAGCTAGTGCATGTGTCGAAGGAGATCCCCACCAGCACAGTCACTCTTCAACCGAACCTTCTTCTCATGTTATGTTTAACAATCTGCCCAATTCCCTCTCTGATGCAGGGATTCGAAGTGATGCTAAAAACATGCTCGTGCTAAATTTTTGTAGGGAATTCTTGTGCAATGCATCCTCACATGGAGATTTGAACTGGTGGAAACAAATTCATTTCATTTAAAACTTAGGGCAGTCAAAGACTTTTGCCTTGTCTGTTTGTGATGGGTTTGATCTCAGGTCCCTGAAGTGAAAGGACATCACTTCTGAAGTTTTTCTGAATTTGTGGTCCAATCCCCATTAGAAATAGCACACAGAGCTGCAGTGAAAATTTGTTCTATGGAAAGGGTCGGAGCAGATATAAAAGGTTACATACAAGCAGATCTGCATTTAAAGAGCTGACTATTGCTGCAAAAGGAATTGGGGACAAAGGAAAAACCTTCACACACTCGCAATTCATGTCGATCAGAGATATATACACATGGCTTCACTGTACATGTTCCACTTGTAGCTTAGAGGGGATAAAAAGGGTCCTTCCCATGGATGATCTACTGTGAAGCAAGTCATTAAATCAATGTCTAATGAGACTTTTCTGCTATTATTTTGAGGTGGGTCAAAATGCAGCAGTTGGATTGGGCTGGGAATTTTTACCCACTGATTCAGGCCATGGAGAAATGCAACTGTTGGGATAGCTCACGATGAACTCTGATCATACTGATTTGAGTTGAATACTGGCTCCAAGTTTAGATGGAGCTCAACGCATTCCCTCCACCTTTGTCTTTGTGTCGACGGTACTGACACAAGTTTCTGCTGCTTGTGCAGCCCGTAATAGGAGTATGGCACATGCATGATATCATTGAAATAAAAGTATTTTGCAGATTAGGAAGCTCCATTTCAATAGGAAATGACATGCAGCCTCCAGATTCATCTGATCTCCAGATGAAGAAATCCCAGATGGGGATGATTTCATCTGGTTGCTATGTATAGCAACATTATAAACAAATGCAGAAGATTTCTTCTGGTCGGTAATTCCCTGTGAAATTGTAAATAGGTTCTTTATAAATGCATTTACAACTTCACCAGAAACAGCAACCAGAGGACATTTTCTGGCATTTCTTTATGATTTTGCTACAAGCAGCAACTCGAACAAATCGTGAGATTTCATCACAGAGTAACGCCTGAGAAAATTGAGAAAAGGCATAAAGTAAAATGATGAAAGGAGAGAAAGAAGAATGAAACAAAAAACACTCAGGAAAAGAATAGACAGAACAAATAAATGGGAATAAATGACATCAACATCTAAAACATTCAACAGACCACCATATTGATATGGAAGTACCATATCCATTCTTCTCTTGTTGTCAGCTCCTACTGGCCACTCTTGCTCAGTACCCACCCTCCCTCTTGCCCTTATCTCTGTGAAGCCTATTGGAATGTTTTGCTAAGTTAAGGACTCTACGTGACTGCAAGCTGCAGAATTGAAACTTTTGAAACCTGACCGATATCGAGCTTTTACAGTAAATATCTAAAAAATATATATCCACATAACAAAAGATGCTGTAAGTCTTTGAATAAATCTTTTCATTAAATTACTGTTGACGTTTTGATAAAAGGTCCCTCGGTTATGTTGGTGGAAAGGTCACTCTACTATGTTTATTAAAGAAATAAATGAAATAACTTGCATTTCCCGAGCGCCAGAGAGCTTCACAGCCAATGAAATACTTTTGAATTGTAGTCACTGTTGTAATGTAGGAAACGCGGCATCCAATTTGCGGAGAGCAAGGTCCCAAAAACAGCAACTAATCAAATGATCAGATCATCTGTTTTAGTCATGTTGGTTGAGCGATAAATATTGGCCACAACACTAAGGAGAACTCCCCTGCTCTTCTTCGAATAGTGTCATAGGATCTTTAACGCACACCTGAGGGGGCCTCTGTTTAATGTCTCATCCAAAAGATGGCACCTCCGACAGTGCAACATTCCCTCAGTCATAATAGCTTCCAGGTATGACTTACACAACAAACAACACCCATTAATTCCAGCCATTTTTTTTGTATAAAGACTTAAACGTGTACTTGGCAGAAACCAAACAGGATCACAAAACAAAGTGGCTGCATAGATGAAATCCAATCACTCGGATTATTATTGAAATCACAGAATATGAACATTAGAAGAAGCCGGAGCTCCTGTCAACAATGTCTTGTGGCATCAATGCATGGTTAAACTGTTCTGTCCCAGCAGTGAGTGTGCCAATTCAGGATTTATTAAAACAGTGCATTTGATAAGAATTGCACTCATCTTGAGGCCTAATTTCAATTTTATTTTGTATAGTTTGCAACATACATGGCAAAAGGCAGAAGGTTCTATTAAGCCCATAACAGTTCTTTCAAATAGTCAACTTGTGCAAGTTATTTGTGGTTATGGAACAAATCTTTTGCAACAATTTCCTGAAATGTTTGGAGGCATTTCAAGGATCTTTTAAAAACATATAAGATGATGTAAATTGTCAGTTTATGGTAGAATGATTTATCTTCCATGCACAAAATTAATTATATTGCCTAGAATTTCCATGGGGGATCTCCCGATCCGTAGAAACTTTGGAGAAAGAGTGTAAATGCCATTTCTGTACGGTTTCTGCCAATCTTCTGCCAAAGTTATGGTGGAAGATCAGAAGAACTTTGTGGAAATTCTACCCCATACATTCAAATGAAACCTGTTTGGTAGGATTTTGTGCCTGGCAATAGGAATCATTTTTATCTGACAGCACAAAATGCAATGCCACCAGGCATTTTTTCCTCTCCCTAATTTTCCGCTTCCTGTCCTCTCTTGAAGATGTTAACACCTTTCTGGAGTACAGTAACTTGCCCTCAGCCCAATGGGGTCCCATTGGCTGAAGGACAATCAGAGGGTTGTGATCTGTAATAATTTTGAAGAGAGTTACCAGGGAGATAGTGTTTCAAGCTGAGTACTGCCCATACATTTGTTAATAATTCTTTGTTCGAAATGACCCAGCATTATCTGTGGGAGTGAAAACATGCCTGACATGTGCAACAACAGTTTCCTTTCATTCTTGGCTATGAGCTACTACTGGCTCAACAGCATACATGACAGGACAACACATACAGTTGACTACGTTTAAAGCACGGGTCAATAAGAGGCTCTGAAAAGTCACCTGTGAAAGTTTATTTTATAGCTGTCCAAAATTGT
Source organism: Heptranchias perlo (assembly GCF_035084215.1). NCBI lineage: Eukaryota > Metazoa > Chordata > Chondrichthyes > Hexanchiformes > Hexanchidae > Heptranchias > Heptranchias perlo. Next base: position 19,485,326 of record NC_090328.1, on the reverse strand, counting down.
AGCAACATATAAGCGTTCAGTTGCTGATTGTGGCATTCTCTAGACCTTTGAAATTTCCATATCCATTTGGTGAGATGATTAGATGCCAGTTGAGACTTGTTGAACATGGGAACAGGAGTAGGACCATTCAGCCCCTCCAGCCTATTCTGCCATTCAACTAGATCATGGCTGATCTGTATCTTAATTCCATTTACCCGACTTGGTTTCATAACCCTTAATATCCTTGCCGATCAACAATCTATCAATCTCAGTTTTGAAATTTTCAATTGACCTTGCCTCAACAGCTTTTTGGGGGAAGAGAGTTCATTACCCCTTTGTGTGATGAAGTGCTTCCTGACATCACCCCTGAATGGCCGAGCTCTAATTTTAAGGTTCTGTCCCCTTGTTCTGGAAACCCCTCCAGAGGAAATAGTTTGTTTCCATCTACTCTATCAAATCCTTTAATTATTTTTAACACCTCAATTATATCATCCCTCAATCTTCTATATTCACAGGACTACAAACCTAATCTATGCAACCTGTCTTCATAGTTCTCCTACTAGCTCAAGTTCACCTGCAGGAAATTTCCCCCATGAGTTACAAATATCCCATAAAAGAATCTTGTTGTCCATGTAAATCCTTTCAAGAATAATCATAACAGAACCATTTCCATGAGGTGCAAGAACGTAGAAGAAACAATGGTGAGTGCTGTTGACATAACTAAAACATAGACCCTACTGAGCTGTTTTCTCTATGGGGTAAATTCACCAATCCCAGACTTGTGTGTTGTCGCCTTATCTCTGACCCCAGTCTCTTCTCGTGCAGCCTCTTACTGGGAGTGCGGGGTTGCTGAATCTACCTTTGTAACTTTATGGTCCCATTTCAACCTGGATGTAGCTGCTACATCAGTTTACGGTTGTGCACTGGTATGCTCCACCTAAAAAACATTACCACCCAAAGAGATGTGAATTGTTAATGGCGACAGCCTTCACTTTATAAAAAAGACCACCTCTTTCACATGATCACTGTGAATGAAGGTCAGAGATTGTGACTTTCCTCAGCAGTAGATCGATCTGCTTTTGTGTTCTGAGACTGGGGATGTTCTAAGTGCTAGCTGTCAGATAGGAGGTGTATTACCAGTGCTGATCTGATGTTTGATAAGCCTGGAGCAACCATTTGCTGTCAGTACCAGTATCAACGTGAGAGGACATGGTTGAATCACACTGCCCACTTGTACTACTGTTGACTCAGGGAAAGTCAAGATCTGTGCATCTGTACTGATATGAGTTAGATGGATATTAAATTAGTGTTGCTAGCAAAGAGCTTCATGCAATGGCAATGCACAAGGCATTTGGGACCAGAGGTCAGTGTGCTCCGTACAATTTTCCATCCATTAAAAGTATTGGACAGAAAATCATGTGGGATGCATTGGCCACTGGGCCTGAATTCCCAATTTATGCTCCTGCTGCATGAAGTGATTGTAAAATCTATCCTATAATCTCTCAAAACTGTGCAACTTCTTACTTTCTTACATGCAAGAATATATAAATGCAAGCCTTTCTTTTCTCTTAACACAACAGGATTGAGAGTCAGGTTTATGTTTACCAACACCATCAAATTTTACAATGGCATCTTTATAGTCACTGAATTTCAGGTGGCAAGCATGTGAAGTAAATGTGGCAGGATAGAAACTAAAGCCTTGATCTTAACTCTGGGCAGAGTGCGGCATGGGGATAGGGCAGGGCGAGTGGCAAGCACGTACGGCGCGAGGCCAGGCCATTTTAACTCTGGGGCCTCATCTGCATCCTGGAGCCGAGTCTCCTGCCCGAACTTGGCAGGAGTCACTACCTGGTTGGCAGGCGGAAGCTAGATTTTGGGCAGCAGGAGGCTGCCACCAGGGACCGGAGTGAACCGCCCCCAGCACTAAGGTAAGTCATCATGGAGGAGGCGGGGGTGGAGGCGGTGGGGGTAGGGCGATGATCGTGGTTGGGGAAGGAGGGAAAACGCCAGGGGCAAGGGAGGTCCAAGGTTTCCTTATAGGGCCCAGAGAAACACTAGCAAAACTTTGAACAAAATTTATGTTCTGTTCCACCTGACGTCAGTTCCCCCAACGCAGCCGGCACTGTGTGTTACTCATGTGGCCCGGGTTTAATATTTCATCGAGGTCTGAATGATGTCATCAGATGTCATTTTGCCTATTCATGAGGCCCTCGCCTGCCTCAGGCGAGCTCCTCAAACGCCTCCTGAAACCTGGGAGTTAAATTGGTGGCATGCAGAAGTGCAGCACGAACGGGAGGGAACTACACGGCCCATATTTTAACCCCCCACGCCCCATTCTCATAGGGCATGAGGGGTTAAAATCGGGGCTTAAATCTCATCTGGAAAATCTGTGCATGCCATGGCAATCAACTCCAATGTTAATTTTCACAGGTTGAAGCTCTCTTCGTATTTACCATCCCCTTGAAGACAGGGAGGGAGCTGCACTCGCCAATGGATAAGTGCCAGCAGCTTGAGATTCTTCTTGACTTACTGCTCCACTGGACTGGAATTATTTTGATCAGAAGCCTGGTCAGTTGTTTGATCACTGTCTTGCTGCATGGCTGTACTTTCCAAAATAACACAGTATGTATAGACTGAAACACCATATTTGATGTAGAGAAAGGAGCTCACCAAGTTTATCTACGGCAGTCACATAGTAGCATAAGTAATGCATGGTGCAGTGGCTATCGACTTGAGAATTGTGATCAATAGAGTCTTGAAGACTTCATTCAAGAGTACTTTCCCCGTCATTGCCTCCAGAACATGCAAGGACAGAAAATGAAGGAGAATTGGTGGTGCACATCTAAACCACAGTTATTAACAGATGCCAAGTATTAGTGCAGGACGGAAATAGAAAATGAACCACAGAAAGCAAGTGTTATTCACCGACGAAGTCTTTTTCTTTTCAAGGGGGCGCTATTTCAAACACTCACTTCCCCTCCCCCCACAGTATGTTGCACAGCACAGTATTTTAACATGGAACCATAGTCATTTACAGCACAGATGGAGGTCCTACTGTGTCTGTGCCAGCTATTTGCTACAGCAATCCAAAGCTAATCCCATTCCCATGCATCCACATTCAATTGCGTCTGCCACCTGTCTATCTATTCTGCTAATCTGTTAATGTCTTCCGAAAGTCATCTGCAGTCCTCCTCATTGTTTTCCAGTGGTCGCGCTCTCTCCTCTAAGTCAGAAGGTCTTAGGTTCAAGCCCTAATCCAGGGGCTTGACCACAAAATCTAGGCCGACATTCCTGTGTAGTACGGCGGGAGCACTGCACTGTTGGAGATGCCGTCTTTCAGATGAGACATTAAACTCAGGCCCCGTCTGCCCTCTCAGGTGGACGTAAAAGATCTCATGGCACTAATTTGAAGAAGAGCGGGGGAGTTCTGCCTGGTGTCTTGGAGAATATTTATCCATCAAACAACATCACTAAAAAACATATTTTCTGGGCATTATGACATTGTTGTTTGTGGGATCTTGCTGTGCACAAATTGGTTGCTGTGTTTCCTACATTACAACAGTGACTACACTTCAAAAGTACTTCATTGGCTGTAAAGCGCTTTGGGACATCCTGAGGTCATAAAAGGCACGCGATAAATGTAAGTCTTTCTTTCTACTTTTGTGTCATCAGCAAATTTCAAGACTCTAGGGTTATTTTGAGGCCTTATGCTTGGTGGAAACGGTGGGGAATGACTTGCTGCCTTGTTCCTGCCGTCGCTGTGGCTGCCGCGATCTTCCCTCGGGCCTACAGCTGACGATTCAGCTGAAGAGCCCACAGGTAAGTTTTACTCTACTCCTCTGCGATCCACAAATCCAGCCTGGGCTACTATGGCTCTGGGTCTCCCTGCCCCCAAGATCGGAGCCCCACCTCCACAGGAAGTATCAGGCAGACCTGTGTCCCCTATACTACTACCACTACTACCACTACTACTACTACTACTACTACCACCACCACAACAACAACAACTCGCGTTTACATAGTGCCTTTAACGTAGTAAAATGACCCAAGGCGCTTCAAAGGAGCATTATCAAACAAAATGTGACACCGAGCTACACGAGGAGATATTAGGACAGGTGACAAGGTAAGTTTTAAGGAGTGTCTTAAAGGAGGAGAGAGAGATGGAGAGGTAGAGAGTTATTGGGAGGGAATTCCAGAGCTTAGGGCCCAGGCAGCTGAAAGCATGGCCGCCAATGGTGGAGTTTTTTTTGTTCATTCATGGGATGTGGGCATCACTGGCAAGGGTGGTATTTATTGCCCATCCCCAATTGCCCCTTGAGAAGGTGGTGGTGAGTTGTCTTCTTGAACTGGTGCAGTCCGTGCGGTGAAGGTTCTCCCACAGTGCTGTTAGGTAGGGAGTTCCAGGATTTTGCCCCAGTGATAAAAATTGGAGATGCGCAAGAGGCCAGAGGAGCGCAGAGATCTCGAAGCGTTGCAGGGCCGGAGGAGGTTACAGAGATAGGGAGGGGCGAGGCCATGGAGGGATTTGAAAACAAGGATGAGAATTTTAAAATCGAGGCGTTGCCGGACTGGGAGCCAATGTAGGTCAGCAAGCACAGGGGTGATGGGTGAACGGGACTTGGTGCAAGTTAGGATTCGGGCCGCAGAGTTTTGGATATACCAAAGTCCAAGTCATCTACATATATAAAGAACAAAAGTGGATCAAGCATTGACTCCTGGGGTCACCACTTCTAACCCTTCTCCAGTGTGATCAAAACAAATTGAACCTAACTTTTTGTTGATTATCCAATAATCAACTTTCTATTCATGCTGGTACATTTCCCCTGACACCATATTCCTGAACTTTTCAAACAAACCTTTTGTGAGACACCTTATCAAACACCTTCTAAAAATCCGCCTATACTACATATAGCATTCCCTTCATCTATCCATTCAGTTACTTCTTCAAAAATCTATTAAATTTATCAAACAGAACCATGCTGAAAATTCTGCTAAATCAGATGAGCAAACTTTGCTTCCTTCACTATAAGCAGACTGATAACAGTTAGTAGCAGAAGAAAGAACTTGAATTAATAAAGCACCATTCATGATCTCCCGAAGTGGTTTACTGCCAATTAAGTATTTTTGAAGTGTAGTCATTCTTGTAATGTGGAGAAATGCAGCAGCCAATTTGCGCACAGCAAGGTCCCACCAACAACAATGAGATACATAGCCAGATCATCTGTTTTATTGATGTTGTTTGAGAGACAATATTGGCCAGGACACTGGGAGATCTGCCCTGCTCTTCTTTGAATTGTCCCATGGGATCATTTACATCCGAGGGGAGATTGGGGCCTCCGTTTAACATCTCATTCGAAAGACGACACCTCCAACAGTGCAGCCTTGACTATGCATCCAAGTCTCTGCAGTGGGACTTGAACCGATGTCCTTATGATTCAAAAGCAAGAGTGCTCCACTGAGTCAAGGGTGACACCGAACAAATCTCAGCTTTACCACTGAACCTGGGCTACCTTGAACATATCCTCATTTAAAGAAATGGGGAAGGACTTCAGCTTTATTTTTATAAAAAATTTTTTTGAAGATAGAAAAGAACAATACTTATAATTCTTCAATAGACAAAGAACAGACACATAAAAACATCCAAAAAGACAGTGACTAAGGTCAAAGCATGTGGAGTCAGAGGACAAGTAGCAGAATGGATAGCAAGCTGGCTACAAAACCGAAAAAGGAGAGTAGGAATTAAAGGTAGTTACTCAAACTGGCAAAAGGTGGGAAGTGGTGTTCCACAAGGATAATGTTGGGAACCACTGTTGTTCACCATTTACATAAACAATTTGGACTCAGGAATTGGAAGTACAATTTCAAAATCTGCGGACGACACCCAATTGGGGGTATAGTTAATACTAAGGAGTGCGACAACAAAATACAGGAAGACATTAATAAACTTGCAGAATGGGCATGTAATTGGCAAATGAATTTCAATATCGATAAGTGTAAGGTGGTACATTTTGGTAGGAATAATGAGGAGGCCACATACTCCTTGGAAAATAAGAGTCTAAATGTGGTACAGCAGCAGAGGGATTTAGGGGTACAGATACACAAATCACTAAAAGTAGCGACAAAGGTTAATAAGACTGGGGTTCATTTCTAGAAGGATAGAATTGAAAAGCAGAGAAGTTATGCTAAACTTGTACAGAACCTTGGTTAGACCACACTTGAAGTACTGCGAACAGTTCTGGTCTCCACACTACAAGAAGAAGAAGGACATAGGAGCACTGGAGAAGGTGCAAAAATGATTCACAAGGATGATACCAGAACTGAGAGATTATATCTATGAAGAAAAATTCAATAGGCTGGGGCTTTTTTCTCTGGAAAAGAGAAGACTGAGGGGTGACCTGATCTAGGTCTTTAAGATTATGGAAGGGTATGATAGGGTAGACATAGAGAAGATGTTTCCACTTGCAGGGTAGACCAGAACTAGGGGCCATAAATATAAGATAGTCACTAATAAATCTACTGGGGAATGCAGGAGAAACGTTTTCACCCAGAGATAGGTAAGAATGTGGAACACGCTATCTCAAGGAATAGTTGAGGCAACTGGCATAGATGCATTTAAGGGGGAGTGAGATAAAAACATGAAGGCGAAGGGAATAGAAGGATATGTTGATAGAGTTAGATAAAGAAGGGTGGGAGGAGGCTCACGTGGACCATAAACACCGGCATGGACCTTTTGGGCTGAATGGTCTGTTTCTGTGCTGTACATTCTTTGTAATTCTTTGTAATTGTAGTCCTAACATTTCTACCATGCATTAAAAAAACAACGACACATACCAAAATAAATTAAACTGCATCTGGTCCAACACATCTACAGCCCAATATGACCTAATTTCCTAGAAAGAGTCACAAGTGCCCAAATCAACAAAGCAAGCTCAACGAATTAGAGAAATAACTCAGACATTTCTTAGAGTAATACATTAAGGCAACTAAATTAACTGATAAAAATCAGAGGCACTTCAAAACATATTCTGTGATCACAGCATTTGATAACAGTTTTAGCATTATCCTCACACACTCTGCAGACAGACAAATACTTCAGGTCTGCCATTTTAATCCACTGAAATCCCTCAAAGTTCACTTAATCTTCCCTCTTCCACACACTGCCTCTAACCGACGAGATTACTGCATTGACCCACAGATAGCCACATCACAATAAGGTCACAGTTCCTTCTCTGGCCATCCGAATTAAATCAGCCCCCTAAATTAGAGCATAAGGTGTGATTTTGTCAGAGGATCATGTCTTTCTCATCCACCACAGCACTAGGAATCTCTCACCCTGCCTATCACGGTCTCTTTAAAACTTATTTTCTCAACTGTGTTTTTTGTCTCTCCTAATTGCTCTACTGCCGTTCAACATCTGCACTGTCCTTGGCAAACAAAGCATCTTGGGATATTTTTTTGCAAAGATGTTACAGAAATACAATGGTTGAAAAATCGTAAACAGCAACACCATAAAAAATACTTACCAACACACAGAGAATGAGTATCATAAACAACAGCTACAATGAGCTAGGCCTGAGATCTCACAGATGAGATAATTGTGAGGTGAGCTCACATGGGTATATAAATGTCATATCCCACTGCCTCCTGCAATATCTCCCCTATTACAACCCATCTAAAATCGTGTTTGTTGTAAAATGGGCATCCGACCAACCCTGCCCATTTCCCTTCCGGCGAGGTAGGTTAACATTACCCCCCATGGAGTAGAGAAAGAAGAAAGACTTGCATTTATATAGCGCCTTTCATGACCGCAGGATGTCCCAAAGCGCCTTACAGCCAATAAAGTACTTTTGAAGTGTAGTCACTATTGTAATGTAGGAAATGTGGCACCCAATTTGTGCACAGCAAGATACCACAAACAACAATGTGATAATGATCAGATAATCTGTTTTAATGATGTTGGTTGAGGGATACGTATCAGCCAGGACACTGGTGAGAACTTCCCTGCTCTTCTTTGAAGGAGAACTGTGGGATCTTTTATGTCCACCTGAGAGGGCAGACAGGGCCTCAGTTTAAAGTCTCATTCGAAAGACGGCACCTCCACCGGTGCAGCACTCCCTCAGTACTACACTGGAGTGTCAGCCTAGATTTTGTGCTCCAATCTCTGGAATGGGACTTGAACTCACGACCTTCTGACTCAGAGGCAGAAGTGCTACCAACTGAGCCAATCAAGTGATTGTCTTGGAATATTTGGTGATGATTTGATGGCCAGAAGAAATATATCACCGTAAGGGTAATGGGCAAACATTATTGGTATGGTCGTGAAGGTAGAGGGGATTTTGACCCAAATGTTAGTATGGGTGCGAGTCTCCTGCATTCCTGCCCAGGAGCAAGCAGCAGAGCAATATCAGGATCATTCCGTCTCCAGTTGTGTCAAAGGTATAATTGTGATATAATTTGCAGAACACACTCAACTGGTTTCCTGCTGTTCCGGAACGGAGCCATCGAGATGCCAGAAGTGCACGGCAGGATGATTAGTGTCTGTTCAAGAGTGATTAACATTTTGAGTAGGGCTCTTCATCAGAGTTGTTACAGGGTTGCACTTGAAGCACCAACCCATCTTTCCCTTACACACGATGAATGACCTGTGGCACATTCCCAGCACTTTCTGTTTTGAATTATTTAAATGTTTACAAAGCATCGTTAAGTGCCAATGCCATTAAAAATGATAAAATAGCGACATTTCATGACAATGAAGTGTAGCAGTTATTTCCACGGGTGCAAAATGTGTATCTAGAAGTCCTGGTGTAGAGCTTGATAAGTATGAATGGCAAATGTCTGTTGGGATATAGCTTTAAAATAGTTGCCTTTAAGTTTGGGTCTGCAAGTGACACTTGTTACAATTACCAAGTCATTTCTATCTCATTTTTCTAAGCAGCTAAAATGCAAAGCACTAAAATTCTGACTAGCAATTTAAAAATGGGCCGTAAAAATGATAGTTCCTTGTCAGAAACTTTAAAACTGAAACACTATAATGAATTTCACAATGCTTCATAAATTTTAAATCAACCCCAGTTCCGACGGTAATTATTGGCTTGCACTTCAAAACAATTTTAAAGTGTAACAGTCATTAAGCTAGATACCTCCTTTTTTAGCATTCCATATATCTTAGGCATATGCCATAAAATAGCAATTTTCTGTAGGTGAGTGGGGAGCAATCATTTATTTTAAAAGTATCATTAACATTTAAATATCCGAAGGTAACATAAATTAACGATAATTTACATAAGTAATTTGACTGCTGTTTTATGTACCATTACCCATAACACTATACACAGTTCCGTGATTCCATCTGCTGGCTCCAAAAAAATAGCTATGGCCCAGTAGCATTAAGCAGCTGAGTGACTGACTCCCAACCTGAAGGACCTTTTGAGTTCAAGTTCCAGGGCTGCCTGTCATTTAATTTGTCTGCCTCAGTCGGGTGATCAGCTGTCAGCTGAGCCACTTGATGAAGGACCGTGGAGAAGCAAAGGCTGTGGGGGGGGGGGGGGGGGGGTGGTGGAGATAGGGGAAGGACTTCTGGCTTTGCCTGGTCAATTTCTGATCCTGACGGCAAATCACAATGAGATCTGCACACATTATTCTGTCCCCTGTGGTAAACGTCAACCTGTAATGTGAGGCACCACAACTTGAAGCAGTGTTTTTTTTTAAAAAGGAAAGGTATCTGTAAATTGTTCATTTTAAATTATATTTGATCAATTTTTGTCCAACCAGGGGAGTGAGGAGACTTTCAGCTTGGCTGAGATTCAAGCGCCTCATCCCAGAAGAGAACAGAAAGCATTCTAAGTGAATGCAATACCCATTCAATAGTTAGGGGAATAGACAGGCATTTCTGCGGCAGCAGACATGATTCCAGGATGGTATGTTGCCTCCCTGGTGCCAGGGTCAAGGATATCACTGAGCGGCTGCAGAACATTCTGGGGGGCGGGGGGAGGGTGAGCAGCCAGAGTCGTTGTCCATATCGGTACCAACGACATAGGTAGAAAGAGGAATGAGGTCCAGCAGGCAGAGTTTAGGAAAGAGATGAACAAGCAGGACCTTAAGGGTAGTAATCTCTGGATTACTCCCAGTGCAACGTGCTAGCAAGCATAGAAATAGGAGGGTACAGCAGATGAATGTGCGGCTGGAGAGATAGTGCAGAAGGGAGAGCTTTAGATTCCTGGGGCATTGGGACCGATTCTGGGGGAGGTGGGACCTGTACAAGCCGGACGGGTTGCACCTCAACAGGGCCGGGACCAATATCATTGCGGGGGGGTTTGCTAGTGCTATTGGGGAGGGTTTAAACTAACTTGGCAAGGGGATGGGAACCTGAGAGGAGATTCAGAAGGGAGAGTAACAAAGCTGGAAGTGGAAGGCTGAAAAGTAGTAAGTGAAATTGGAAGGCAGCGGAAACAAAGGCCAGCAGCAAATAAAGTCAAAATAGGAAAAAATGTTAAAAAGGCAAAAGTAAAGACACTTTTTCTGAATGCACGCAGCATTCGCAACAAGGTAGATGAATTGACAGCACAAATAGAAGTAAACGGGTTGCCATTACAGAGATGTGGCTGCAGGGAGACCAAGGCTGGGAACTCAATATTCAAGGATATTCGACATTTAGGAAGGACAGGCCAAAAGGAAAAGGAGGAGGGGTTGTACTGTTAATAAAGCATGAGATCAGTACAATATTGAGAAAGGATTTTGGCTCAGATGATCAAGATGTAGAATCAGTTTTGGTGGAGCTAAGAAACAGCAAGGGGCAGAAAACATTGGTGGGAGTTGTTTATAGTAGTGGTAATGTAGGGCACGGTAAAAAGCAGAAAATTAGAAGCGCATGTAACAAGGGTGATACAGTAATCATGCGGGACTTTAATCTACATATAGATTGGGCAAACCAAATTAGCACTAATACTGTGGAGGACGAATTCCTGGAATCTATATGAGGTGGTTTTCTAGATCAGTATGTTGAGGAACCAACCAGGGAACAGGCTATTTTAGATCAAGTATTGTGCAGTGAGAAAGGGTTCATTAATATTCTTGTTGCAAAGGAGCCCTTTGGGAAGAGTGACCATAATATGACAGAATTCTTCATTAAGTTTGAAAGTGATGTAGTTCAATCCAAAACTAGGGTCTTAAATCTAAACAAAGGAAACTACAAAGGTATGAGGCGCAAATTGGTTGTGGTTGATTGGGGAACTACATTAAAAGATAAGACGGCGGACAGGCAATGGCTAACATTTAAAGAACTAATACATAATTTGCAACAAATATATATTCCTTTAAGGCACAAAAACCCAACAGGAAAAGTGGTCCAACCATAGCTAACAAGAGAAATTAATGATAGTATTAAATCAAAGGAAGAGGCATATAAAGTTGCCAGAAAAAGCAGTAAGCCTGAGGATTGGGAGCATTTAGAATTCAGCAAAGGAGGATCAAGAAATTGACAAAGAAAGGGAAAATAGAATGAGAGTAAACTGGTGAGAAACATAAAATCGGACTGTAAAAGCTTCTATAGGTATGTAAAAAGGAAAAGACTGGCGAAGGCAAATGTGGGTCCCTTACAGACAGAGATGGGAGAAGTTATAATGGGGAATAAGGAAATGGCAGAGAAATTAAACAAATACTTTGGGGGAAAAATTGGATAGGGCCTGTTTTTGGGCGGGAGTAGCATGATCCCCTATTACCACACGCCCAATGGTCCCTGCGCAGGCAGGACGAGATTTTTGTTAGGCCTGAGGACTTACCTGCAATCTGCGTTGAAAATCAGCGTTGAATGAGGATTCCATGCAATTTGCACTTTCCACCAACAGGGGGAAGCTCCAATCTCTTAAAGGAAGGCTGTCTGTTAGAAATCGCTTAAAGCTGGTATCTGTTATTTGCTGAATATAACAGCTTGCTGTCTGCACGGAGTCTGAACAGAGATCAGACATCGCACACGTAAAGCACAGATGCAGGTCCTATCCCTACTTTTACATACTGATGAGTTATGTTAAAACATTGAATAAAGGTTGTGCACTACTAAATCCCACATCCTCCAATCTGCATGCCAGACCTCACCAATCTGCCGATCTGAGACTCCGAGCACCAAGGTTCTCTGCTAATGCACCAGTGCATCTGATGCCTTGGTGCAAGAGGTGGACAGAAGGAGGGACGTCCTATATCTGCAGGGGGGTGGGGGAGGTGGGGAAGCAAGAGGCCCTCCAGACATACACCCAAAAGGTAGTGGGAGGCAGTAGGGAATGAAGTCAATGCCAGGCATACAGCATCATGAACATGGATGCAGAACAGGAAGATCAATGCTTTGTCATGAGTGGTCAAGATGAGTGAGGTCAACTGTCAAGTGGCGTCTCCTACCAACTACACCACTCGCCGCATCCATTGCTCCATGTACTACACTCCCCATCACCCACATGCCAACAAACTCGTTCCATCAGTACTCAACACTCTCGCCCTTACACATTACCACCATTGCAAGCCGCCTCCCCACAACTCACAGCCACACACACTGGCAGCTATTCAACCATGATAGGCACATCACCCAGACACACATCCCGCTTTCTTGCAGGAGAATCTGGCACATATCAGGAGGCAGCAAGTGGTGGTAGCATTTTGCCCCTCGAGCCTGTTCCACCATTCGATCACATCAGGGTGGACCTGTGACCTAACTCCATATACCCGCCTTAGCCCCATAACCCTGAATACCCTTGGTTCACAGAAATCTATCAATCTCAGATTTAGAATTCTCAATTGAGCAAGCATTAACTGCCGTTTGCAGAAGAGCGTTCCAAACTTCTCCCACCCTTTGCACATAGAAGCATTTCCTAACTTCACTCCTGCATGTCCTGGCTCTAAATGTTAGGCTATGTCCCCGCATCCTAGTATTCAAGTGTAGCAGACCTCCAAAAACAGTTACAAATATCTCGGCAGACAGAAGCAATAAACCAGCCACTAACCTGTAAATCCTGCATAGTCCCTTTAAATAGCGCCGGTGGTGGGGGGTCTTCCAGGCACTCTAAGACACATTCAGATGGTCGGGGTTAAGACTGTGCGTTGAGTTGAGCGTTAAGTCCCAAAATGGTGTCTATCACTTTAACTCAGCGTTGTACACTGATTGAAGCCATTTTCTCCCTACTTTACACGATTCCAACGTTCGTTATCTGCGCCTGTGCTAACACCTATAGCAAAATGGCGTTGGAAACGTGCGTGCGCATCCAAGACACCATCTTCGACGTCGAAGAGGCTGTGTAGCGCCGAAACAACGGATGCTACACGGCCCAATTTAGCGCCCTTTGTGTCTGTCTTCGCGGAAGAAGATACAAAAAACCTCCCAGAAATACTAGAGAACCAAGGGTCTGGCGTGAATGAGGAACTGAAAGAAATTACTATTCGTAAAAAAAGTACTCGAGAAATTAAAGGGACTGAAAGTCGATAAATTCCAAGGACCTGATGATCTACATCCCAGGGTTTTGAAAGAGGTGGCTATAGAGATAATGGAAGCATTGGTTGTCATCTTCCAAAATTCTAGAGATTTTGGAATGGTTCCTGCAGATCGAAGTGTAGCAAATGTAACCCCACTATTTAAGAAAGGAGGGAGAGAGAAAACAGGGAACTGTTAGCCTGACATAAGTAGTAGGGAAAATGCTGGAATCTATTATAAAGGATGTGATAGCAGGACACTTAGAAAATAATAATAGGATTTGGCAGAGTCAACATGGATTTATGAAAGGGAAATCATGTTTGGCAAACCTATTGGAGTTGTTTGAGGATGTAACTAGTAGAATAGATAAGGGGGAACCAGTGGATGTGGTGTATTTGGATTTTCAGAAGGTTGGTGAACATGGAATTGGGGGTAATATACTGGCATGGATTGAGAATTGGTTAACAGGCAGAAAACAGAGCGTAGGAATAAACGAGTCTTTTTCAGGTTGGCAGACTGTGACTAGTGGGGTATCGCAGGGATCTGTGCTTGGACCCCAGATATTCACAATCTATATCAATGATTTGGATGAGGGGACCAAATGTAATATTTCCAAATGTGCTGATGACACAAAACTAGGTGGGAATGTGAGTTGTGAGGAGGATGCAAAAAGGCTTCAAGGGGATATAGACAGGCTAAGTGAGTGGGCAAGAACATGGCAGAGGGAATATAATGTGGAAGAATGTGAAGTTATCCACTTTGGCAGGGAAAACAGAATTGCAGAGTATTTTTTAAATGGTGATAGATGTTCAAAGGGACCTGGGTCTCCTTGCACATGAGTCACTGAAAGCTAACGTGCAGGTGCAGCAAGCAATTAGGAAGGCAAGTGGTATGTTGGCCTTTATTACAAGAGAATTTGAGTACAGGAGTAAAGATGTGTTACTGTAATTATATCAGGCCTTGGTGAGATTGCATTTGGAGTATTTTGAAAATTTTGGTCTCCTTGCCAAGAAAGGATATACTTGCCGTAGAGGGAGTGCAACAAAGGTTCAGCAGACTGATTCCTGGGAGGGCGGGATTGTCGTATGAGGAGAGATTGAGTAGACTAGGCCTGTATTCTCTAGAGTTTAGAAGAATGAGAGGTGATCTCATTGAAACATACAAAATTCTTACAGGGCTCGACAAGGTAGATGCAGGGAGGATGTTTCCCCTGGCTGGGGAATCTAGAACCAGGGGTCACAGTCTCAGAATAAGGGGTAGGCCATTTAGGACTGAGATGAGGAGAAATTTCTTGACTCAGAGGGTGGTGAATCTTTGGAATTCTCTACCCCAGAGGGCTGTGGAGGCTGTCATTGAATACATTCAAAACAGAGATCAATCGATTTTGAGATATTAAAGGCATCAAGGGATATGGGGATGGTGCAGGAAAATGGTGTTGAGGTAGAAGATCAGCCATGATCTTGTTGAATGGCGGAGCAGGCTCGAGGGGCCGGATGGCCTACTCCTGCTCCTATTTCTTATGTTCTTAAAGTTCGATAAAACCAACACAAACCATTGCTGAGGAAATACTTTGAATATTATTTATAGCATCCAAAATTAATATTTAATGAGGATTTCAGAGATGGCTGGCATAATTTGAAGTAACAGGCTACTTTGGAAAGAAGTATACTCTTTAAAATGACAGATTTGAAGTAATTGAATTGGAATGTTTTCAAGAAAGTGACTGATCTGTTTTCAAAAGATAATATTCTGAATGAAGCCTTTGTACCCCACCATCATAACTAAGTAAAGGCTGTTAGACTATGGCACACTTGACAAATAAGTGGTATTCTTTGTTTCCGAGACAAGATAGAGCTGCTAGACCCATGAGCTGACTTTCCATCCAGCCATCTCTTTTATGGGTTAGCAGCTCCTACAGAATCCAGACATAAAATTGAACAGTTCAACCCACCTCAGAGTAAAGGCAGTCCTGTGTGTATGGAAGGGGTGCATCATCAGCAATTGCTTTGCTGGATCAGGTTTGTAAATAACTATTCAGGTCTTCGTTTCATCAGCAAGTGAGAAATTGATTCGAGCTTGAGGTTAGAGGAGGAAGTAAGATTTTTTTTCTTCTATGTGGTGGTATGTAGTTGCATGTGTGCTGTGCCAAAGAGCTAAGCACATCATCTACAATGGCTAGGTGAGCTGTGTGACATTCAAATATTGGCATAACCCATCAACACTGGGCATTCTGTATGAAATCCCTTCAAGAATATATTCTTTGTCCTAAATGTGTTACTTTCGCCACTCAAGAGTTCCATGGAGGCAACTCACATATGTAAGGAAGAAGAAAGAATTTACAATTTTATAGTATGAATGATCATTATGTATTAGTATTTATTATCATTATGTTTTAGTGGCAGTAGGTCCTTTTACTGACATTGCCTTTAGTTTTGATACCACATTCTATCTATACAGGAAAGCTGGGAAAATGTACCTGTTACGATGGAGACTTAAGTTCCACAAAACTTTTGCAGAGAGGATAAATAAATTCATCAAGAAAAGTCCACTCTTAATTTGGTGTCTCCAGCTGAAGGAGATCTTGGTCATCAGTGGACATAGATTTGCAGCATTTTGCAAAGCTATTGAAAAGAAAAATGAGAGGGAGTCAAGGAACCAACAGGGAATTACTCTTATCTTTTCAGCAGAAAGTGGAGGTCAAATTCCTCCCTTATCAAATAATGGGAGTCCACACGTTTTCCTCCATAATTAATGGTCATCGACTAAATTGTATTGATAGAGCTCAAGGCCCCAAATTTCCCATCTGCCATAATTGCGGCAGGTTCTTGTTACTTGCACCCTTGATCCTGGCCCATTTCCCAGGGACAAGGTGCTTATGTATTTTAGGTGAACGGTGGGATCATTTATAGCCTCCGCCTGAGGGCGAGGGGGAAGGAAATTGCTGCCGCATCTTGACATTACACCAGTTTCTTTCATGCAACCAATCTCGCTGTGTTGGACTGTGCCAAGTGAATGGCCAAGTCAAATTGATCTCCTATCCCCAGGCCCTTGGCTAAAGACATTCAGGCGTCCCTTGTGCAAAGGAATCCCACAAAACGGCACAAGCCAGTGCCCATCAGAAAATCCCAGGCTAATGTGCAATTCAGCACAGCAATCAGGCGCAAGGCCTCTCTGCAGCCTTTTCTCCACTCCAACCGTGCTCGCCATTGCCTGCACAGGAGCAACACTTTCAGCTCAATTTTGAAGAGTTTTAAGAGCCTACTTAAGGAATTATGAAGAAAAATGGCAAGGGAAAAAGCAGAACAAAAGTTAAACATTTGCTCATCATTGAGCAATGAAGCAACTGGAAATCAATTTTTGGAGTCGGAATTCCTCCTGGCGATCATTTTGACTAAAAAAAAGTCAGCATTAATATTAATCAGGAGATTTTTTGACTAAAATTATTGATGAAAGACTGATTCCCCCGGGTAACCCCTGGTCAGGCCTCTGTCTCTCTCGTGGGATCAGAAAATTATTACACCTTTATTGCGAACTCTGCTCAGACTCCAAGGGCCCGAATTTAGCAGGCCTGCGGGTTCCCAGCGGGTGGTCCTCCGGGAGCGTGGTCAACACGCTCGGCGAAATTAGTGGGTCGCCCACGCGATCGTAGCAGGCAACCCACTAATAGGAATCAATTACCTGCTCCTCCGGGGTCCACGGCGCTGGCCTGCGCATCGGTCGGGCTGCGCATGCGCAGTACGATCTGTCAGCTGGAGGCTCTCTAGTTAAAGGGGCAGTCCTCCACTGACAGATGCTGCAACCAATGGGACAAATTGCAGCATGGAGGAGCCCAGGGGGAAGGCTGCTCCCACCTGCCTCTGCCACCAAGAAGGCCTGGCTCGAGGTGGCAGAGGGGGTCACCTGCACCACCAACATATCGCCCACCTGCATACAGTGCAGGAGGCGCTGCAATGACCGCAGTAGGTCAGCCAAAGTGAGAACACGAAGTCTTTCCCCTACACTCCGTCTGCCACAACACTGCCCCCACCCCACATCTCCTTTGGCACCGCCAACACTATTCTGTCACATCACCCTTCATACCCACTCACACCCCATCCTCATCTTACCTCCACCTACTCACCTCGCCAGTACTCATCCTGCCACTAACACGCGACCCAATCCTCATACAATCTCATGGCTCTATCCCATACTCACCCTCTCGTGCATCTCCCTCACGGCCAGCCTCACTCAACCTGCCACCACCTGTGCTGCAGCCACAGGGCATGCATCACATATGTGCAGTAGGCAGCGTAAGGCAAACGTCTCGTCAGCATGAAGGGGGTGCACAAGGGTGTCTGAGGGTTTGTCATGGGTGTTACCCATATTGAATTTCAGAGCAACAAACAGCACACATTATATTGGCACCACCACTGCCATGTCTCCGCGAATCCTGTCCGTTGTGTCCAATAATGCCCGTTCCTGGGTATCACTATGAGGACCCACCACTGATGCCACCCATCGTGTTACTGCAGAGTAGGCGCAGGTGTATTTGCAGGGCTCTTCCGCGCAGACGACTGAGAGACATCGGCGGTGTAGCCAGCTGCACCCTGGAAGGATGCGGAGGAGAAGGTGTGGAGGGCAGTGGTGACTTTGCCAGCGACAGGTAAGCAGTTGGTGCTGGGGCCAGCCAGGAGCAGCTCGGCATGAAAGACGCTGCAGATCTCCACGACTACATGTCGAGCGAATCTGCGCCTCCCTGTGCACTGCTGCTTGGAGAGGTCCGGGGAGCTGCGCCTCGGTCTGTGGACCCTGTGGCGAGGGTAGTGCCCTCTGCGACGCGTCTCTCTCTGCGGTAGCCCTCCCTCCTGCTGTGCAGGTGGGCGTGCAACAACACCGTGTTGGGGGGATCCACGTCTCTGCGGCGGACGGCGTGGACTGCGAGGCTGCTGGTGTTGGTCATGCTCTTCGTCCTCCGAGGGTCTCCACACACCACCCAACTGGCAGGTGTTGGTCTGAGGGGTTGTGCAGGGTAGGTGTGTGGTTCCTCGGACTGGGGCTGCGGTTTCGTGTCGGTCTGTCCTCTGGCTTGGCTGGGGGTGGTGGAGGGCAGGGGTTGCCCTATGTGATGCGGTGGCCTCCTGCGTGGGTGAGGGCTGTCCCCCGTGGAGTGCACCTTGGCACCTGCCACAGGCTGCTGGCTGCAACACGCCTGGTTGGAGGGAGACTGTTTCCCCCAGTGTGGGAAACTCACTGCCTTGAACCTAAAATCCCACACTTCCTCTTTTGACAGCTGCTTCAGCTCATTAACTGACCACAACGAGCAAGGTAAGTACTCTCAAGTGGAACCCCGCTGGCTTTAATTGCCTGCGGGATTCCCACCAGCGGGGCATGCGCGCGCAGCCCCGCACGTCAGCGCGGTACCCGGAAGTGGCCGGGATTTCGTCGCGATCCGGTCACGTGACCGGATATCGGGATTTTCGGGGCCCCCCCGCTGGGAACCCGCCGGAAACACGATCCTAAAATCGAGCCCCAAATATCTGTAGCCGTGCTATACTAGCTTTGTTATTCCTAGCCAATAAAGGAAACCTATCTTGACGCCAAGGTATAATCAACAATTTCTTATCTACAAGCCCCGTGTCAGACACTCGGGACAAAGAAAATGTATTCATGTAAAACACTGTACATATTATATGCAGATAAGCGGGGAAAGAAATATTATCTACCTGTGCTTTATTGGAACCCGATAAATCCATCCTTTGTGAATGTTCATTCTACAGCACAATGAAAAGGAAGCACTCCACATTATTTTGCACAAGCAATATGGAGCAGCATTCCACAGACTGAGGCTGCCTCATTGAACATATTTGATTTGTACTACAATTATTAATGATTCATGCAATCTTCTTCATGTCGTCACTTTTCTTGAAAAGGTCAATTTTTAATCACACTTGCCAGCTGACAGAACCAGTCAGCTGTATTTTCATGAATATGAGCCTTGTGACTCTATCTACTTTTGAGCGTAAACTCTCCTCAACCTGCTTCCAATCAAATGACAGACTAATCAGGGAAATATGGTCACAATCTCGTCTCACTTTGTATTGCAGTTATTAGTTTCAGCAAGGGCAATATACTTTTAGTGGTAAATGAAAATACTGGCATTTATATAGTAACTCATTATTTCAAAAATACCTTGAAACACTTTGCACAATGAATTACTTTTGAGGTGCAGTGACTTCTTATTTAGGTGAACACAGCATCCGTTCTAAAACCAGCAACACCTCACACAGTGCAATGAGATGAATAGTCAGTTCATCAGTTTTTTTTGATCGAGGGAGGAATGTTGTGCAGGACGCTGTGAGAACTCTCTTTTCTTTAAATAGTGGCAGGGGACCTTTTAATAGCGACCTGAATCACTCAAACGGCCAGATGAGACAGCACTGCACTGACGCCTCAGCTCAGATTATGAGCTCAGCAGTGCTGTGGGGCTCGAACACATGTCTTTACACTCAGAAGTGAGTATAATGCCAAATGAGCCACGCTGAGACACTGTCATACTGTAGTCATTAAAAGCAGTATTTTGGTTATGCCCTTCTTATCGCTTCTGTATTTTCAATTACTCTCACAGCTGAGTTATTAGTTCCTTACGACATTGAGATATCCTTCTGTCTCTATCGACAGTGTTGATATTGAGGTCAATTTGAGTAACTTACCCAGGTCAACAACCTAAAGACTTTCTTTAAAAGTTCTTTGCTTGCTGAATATATCTTGTCCCTGCACAGAATCCTTTCATGTCTTTGAGAAGGAGCAGAGCATTAAATATCAGATATCATTTCAAACTTCATCAAGTGAACAATAGATGAACTAGCAAATACATAGCAATACAACACGTACACATTTATAATAGATATTGTATTATATCAACTCATGGAAAGGAAAACAATAAGTGTGCACAGCCTCTATTGTAAACTATTATTTAAGAGCTTATCTATCTATATACAGAAATATATATATATGCAGTAATTCTTTACCTATATTTTTACCAACTGCAGGAGCTAACTCTTCTGATCTATCTCTTTGAACGTTCCAAACTGACTCAATGGGGTGGATTTTAACTCTGACCAAAGAACCCACTCTAGCGAGTATATTGGCCATCCGGCAGAGGCAACAGGAGGACATGCCAATTAAATTGATCAGTATGTTTTTGCTTGAATGTGGCTTCCTTCCTCCCAATAGCTACTGGCCTCTCAGGTGAATGATAAGACATCCCACAGCACTATTCGAATCAGTGCAGGGGAGTTCTCCCAGTGTCCTGGCCAACATAAATCCCTCAACCAACACCTAACACAGATCACCATTGCTGTTTGTGGGAGCTTACTATGCACAACTTGGCTGCTGCATTTCCCACATTTCCTCTGGCGAGGCGGGTCATAATGTGTTAATAAGGCTGCGTTCCTCAGATTTTGCAACCATTTGAATTTAACGGCTGCGGGTCGGGTTTCCCAGGGCTTGGGAAACCTGGCAGCTGAAGGGAGGCGAGAACTGCTGGATCCAGCAGGGAAGAACTTTTCCAGCATTGCATGTGGGCCAGGGGGAGCAGGAGAGCTTCCCCTTCGGCCCCTTGAACACATCTTCTGCGGCGATCTCATAAGAACATAAGAAATAGGAGCAGGAGTAGGCCAATCGGCCCCTCGAGCCTGCTCCGCCATTCAATAAGATCATGGCTGATCTGATCCTAAGCTCAAATCTAAATTCATGTCCAATTTCCTGCCCGCTCCCCGTAACCCCTAATTCCCTTTACTTCTAGGAAACTGTCGATTTCTGTTTTAAATTTATTTAATGATGTAGCTTCCACAGCTTCCTGGGGCAGCAAATTCCACAGACCTACCACCCTCTGAGTGAAGAAGTTTCTCCTCATCTCAGTTTTGAAAGAGCAGCCCCTTATTCTAAGATTATGCCCCCTAGTTCTAGTTTCACCCATCCTTGGGAACATCCTTACCGCATCCACCCGATCAAGCCCCTTCACAATCTTATATGTTTCAATAAGATCGCCTCTCATTCTTCTGAACTCCAATGAGTAGAGTCCCAATCTACTCAACCTCTCCTCATTTGTCCACCCCCTCATCCCCGGGATTAGCCGAGTGAACCTTCTTTGTGCTGCCTCGAGAGCAAGTATGTCTTTTCTTAAGTATGGACACCAAAACTGTATGCAGTATTCCAGGTGCGGTCTCACCAATACCTTATATAACTGCAGCAATACCTCCCTGTTTTTATATTCTATCCCCCTAGCAATAAAAGCCAACATTCCGTTGGCCTTCTTGATCACCTGCTGCACCTGCATACTAACTTTTTGATTTTCTTGCACTGGGACCCCCAGATCCCTTTGTGCTGCAGTACTTTCCAGTTTCTCGCCATTAAGATAATAACTTGCTCTCCGATTTTTCCTGCCAAAGTGCATAACCTCACATTTTCCAACATTGTATTGCATCTGCCAAATCTCCGCCCACTCACCCAGCCTGTCAATATCCCCATGTAGGTTTTTTATGTCCTCCTCACTCTCTACTTTCCCTCCCCCCCACGATCTCTATCTCTCCCCCGCGCTGCGATCTCTCCCTCTTCCCCCCCACGATCTTTCCCTCACCCCCCTGCGATTTCTTCCCCCACGATCTCTCCTCCTTGTGATCTCTTCTCCCCCCCCCCACCGCAATCTTTCCCTCCATGCCTTCCTCCTCGCTCTGAGCCCCCCCTCAACAACACCCACCAACCCCTGATCTTCTACAGCAGGCTTTCCTGCCCTGCAATCTGGCCAACTGTTGGGCGGGAAACAAAGTAAAGAAATTCTAATGAGGCCTGCCGTTAAATTCGGCAGGATCTTTGCCATCCCGATAATTCCAGGTTTTCCGGCCACTTGGAGCTACTGAGTGGGTGTTTCGCAAACACTGTGCCGCACTGACGCAAGGCATATGCCCCGAAGTTCAGTGTTTCTGGGGCTAAAATTGGGACAATTTACTTGAATGGACAGCAAATTTGGGCAGAAGCTGGTTTTCAGAGCCTGAAATAAAGCGCCCAAATTTCCAATTGCAAATTTGGACCTTCCCACCGAGCATGCATGCAGCTGATTTAAATATATTTAAATGAGGGCCAGTGGCAGCGCAGCCCTGAATTTCCTGGATTCATGGTCACAATCCAGTCAGTGTAAGTTGGAATGAGAAATATAAGGTGCTACTGTACCCAGGATCATCTGAAGTGAGGAGTTTTTGAGCCTGATGACTGATGAAAGTTCACAAAGTGATTATTGTAGCTGGATCAACTTTTTGAAGCGATTTATTTTTTGCATGAAGCCTCGGACTTCTTTCTAACTGCCTGTGGGTGTGTGAGGGCACCAGGATATTTTGATTCCCCTTCCTCTCACAGTGCAAGCTTCTCAGGAGCAGACATGCCATGTCTTATGTGCAGACCTTTTTATGCCATTATCATGAAGGATGAAGAGGAGCAGGAGAAGATGGAGAAAAGGAGAGTGACCACACGATTTAAGGAGGATGCACCCCACAAGATATTCTCCCCTCCCCCCAAAGAATATACTGGTAACACAAGACTTTTGAAGGTCGTAGTGGAGATGTTTATTAGAAGAGTGCATTTCATCCGACAGATAATGGGGGAGCTGTGCTAGCTACTGCATGAGGACCTGCAGCCACCATTTTGCACACAAGATCCCACAAACAGCAAATGAGATGAATTGCTGGTAATCTGTTTTTTGGTGAGGTTGATTGAGAGAGGAATGTTGGTCAGGATACCTGGAGAACTCCCTGCTCTTGTTTGAATAGTGCCATTGGGTTTTTCAATTACTGCACAAACAATTGGAACCTTAGTTCAACATATGATCCAAAGGATGAAGAATGAATAAAATAGCAAGATTTGTCCTGAAACTACTGAAGATTGAGAACTTTTTTTTGCTATTTAGATTTTTAAAAGGTTAAATTTCATCAGACAGAGGACATAATAGATGTAAATAATAACTGTCTTTGAGTGCCATTACTGTAATTACCAACACTTATATTCCGTTAATCTTTAATCTTTAGCCTGTGAGGTTTTAATAAGTAGTTACGCTTTAACCATTTTAGCCAATAAAGATTTGAAACAGTAATTACAAATGTTACTGATAGTACTAATTATTATTTAGCAGGTTATAATTCCCAAGCAAATCTTTGATTCCATGTACAACTTTTTTTTTGCATAACCCTCTCACACACTTAAGATCACATTCTTAAAACCTAATAAAGATTTAAGAACATACGTGCATCTCGCACCATTTTATTTTTGTAAATTTTAAGCATTTTTAAAGGGAGAACATTTTAATGAAAAAATGCCCACCAAATCTTCTTTCCCCCCATTTGTTTAAATTGACAAATGCATGACATAAGAGAAATCACGTTTAACAACTTCACATGATTGTGCGTAACATGCTTGTGATGGAAATGGCACATCGCACCCCTGGCTCTTTTGCCCTTCAATTAAAAAAACTGTCAAACTGCATTTTTTCCTGGTGAAGACCGTGTCCCTTTAAATCATGTAATGTAACTCTGAGAAAAGTCTGATCAGCCTTACAACACACAGTTGAAGTGCATCCAAGTACTACTAAATAAATTAAACAGAGGATGCGCCATGGAGGGTAGTGAAATAAGATTTTAATTTTCACAAATGACAGAAACCTGGTAACAAAGAAGGTGATTAATTTGCAAGCGAATTCCTGCCTGTCTCAGGAGTGGGAATAAAAATTACAAATCACTGCCCTTCACAGCATATTCTATTTATAACAACTGAATGGTTTTATAATTAAATCAATTTAAGATTAATTTAAGTTTTTGCTTTCTTTTAATGGGCACTGTTACATGCACACATAGCATCTTAATACCAGATATATGATGTTCTGCAAACCTCTCACATCTCAACCAGAGTAACTGGCTGACATTTTTTTTTAATTTAAGGGTTAGTTGCCTCTTTCGTTCCCTATTCCTCCCTGATGTCTCTGTCACACACACTATGAGAAAATGAGTGTGCAATCTGATCTCCAGTCTATGAAAATTGCGCTCTGCAGTCTTCAAGGAGATGCATAAGAAGAGCCTGGGAATGTGCCTTTACAAGATCGTTTCGGATGAAGTAGTCCATTTGGTCCCTATTAGTTCATCCACTCAGAAAGATCCTGAGGTCTCACCATTTCAGCATCCAGTTATTCCAGAGTTTTCGCTTCTACTGATCTTCCTGGAAGTCTATTCCACATATTGCTTCCTGTTTGTTGGAAAAGGAATTTCTTGACATGTCAGAAATGTACTTTTTACTAGTTTGAAGCGATGGCTCTACTCTTACTTCTTCAATTTCAAGTAATAGTCTGGGTTAACCATTTTCATTCCCTGAACTATCTTCTGTACCTCTAAAAGATCACCTCTCAGATGCCTCTTTTCCAGGCTGAAAAGCTCATGTTTCTCTGGTCTTTCCTCATAACTCAGACCTGTAAAACAAGCCTTCTAATGTTTTCCAATCCGTTAGGACTGCATTCGTCATCTCCTGAAAGCAATACAATTGAGCTCGAGAACTCTGTGCAGGATCTATGCCCCAAATGCATTATTCACAAACTGGCTGCCATGTTGGAACTCCCTTAAATGTGAGATTAAGGGGGAAAAAATTTCGATAAGGGCCATTTTCAGGTACGGGTAGCATGATGTGCTAGTACCCCGCGCCCGATGACCCCTACGCAGGCAGCACGTGAATTTCGAGCTGCCTGCTACTTACCATGATATCTCCGTGCAGCCAGCGCTACCCGCGTTGCTGAGAGGCTACACGGAGAATGAGGAATTCGGAAATGGGGCGTGCTCAGCGCACGTCATCAGCAGCCTGCACCTCTTAAAGGTGCAGGTGCACATTTCAAATGGGACATGCACAGTTCACTAGGAGGAGGGAAAGATGGCCGCAAGGATGGCAGGACTGGCGCGAGCAAGAGCCTCTTGCTTCTCTGATGATGCCCTGGTGGAAGGAGTGTATGAAAGGAGGGCCAACATGTACCCACAGGGTGGCAGGAGACCCTTCAGATGGCAGCTCCGTAAGCATTGACAGGCTGTGCTGCAGGAAGTGAATGCCAGGAGCTTGGCACCAGGCATATGGGTGCAGTGCTGAAAGATGTTCAATGATTTGACACGAGCGGTCAAGGTGAGTGAACACAAGTTTCAAGTACCAACTGCACCACTGCTACACGCATCACACCCCCCGTCACCCACCCACCAATAAACATTGTCCATCCGCAATGCTGCACTTGGCATGCTGCATCTCACCTGCACGTTGGACCACACTTGCAGGCCTCACAATCACCACTCACAGGTCACACAAACTGGCAGCGATTCGACCACGACAGGCTCATCGCCCACACACCTTGCAAGATACTCACTGACACACTGTCCTCTGTCTTGCAGGAGAAGGTGGCAGCAGGAGAGACCTGAGGGAGGACGGGAATGCTTACACGTCTTTACCCCCCTAGAGGAGACAGTGCTTCGGATCATTGGGCAGGCTGTCGTTGCAGCTGTGACAACATGCCGCGCTGGAGGTCCCGATGAGGGGGGGTCTCTGCATATCTAATGCTCCTTTTCCTTTCCCACACCTCCCTCCTCCCATAATCTTTTCTTACTCACATGCTGCAGATGCTGTCGGCACACACGTCTTACTTGCTCCTCTCCCCACTCCACAACTCAACCTGTTTCCCTTTGTCATTGCAGATACCCAAGAACACGTGGTGGCACCGTCTGAGGAGGAGGAGGAGGAGGACACCGAAGCCACACCGTCACTTGATCTGACACTTCCTTCCATCAGCTCAGAGACTGACACTGCGCGTCCTTTCGAGGCTAGTTTAGAGGAGGGATCTGCACGTGGTGAGACACCGGGCACAAGTGCGCAGGAGTCGGGGCGGGGGGAACAGATACTGCAGGTGCTAGCTCGCCAGAGGGCGAGGTCACTCACTAGCTCTGCTGCAGAGGAGTCAGATGAGGACTTCGATGGGTCAGCCTCAGAAGACGGCTGATGGGCGTACACCACCAAATGCTTGGGGCACTAGAAAGCCTGCGCACAATGAGAAGGGGCATGGAGGAGTCCAGCTCCAAATTGGCACAGGGCTTTGTGCAGAGATTGGAGCCCACCCTTTCCAACATGGAACGGGTGGTCACCTCCATCAACACACCTGTGGAGCCCGCCATGATGCAGCGTCTGATGACTGATGTCACATCTTCCATTGCAGCACAGACCGATGTCATCAAATGTCTGCAAGCTACGGTTGCTGCTCAGACTGCTGCAATGGAAGCTCCGACTGCTGCTATCGTGGCTCTGGGGACCACTGTGGAATGGGGCTTCCAGGGCGTCACAGCACTCCAGCTGATCACCAGGATTGCTGAGGCGCAGCCCCGGGAGAGTGGCAGTGGCGCCATGGCAGACGGACCTGCTGTCCTCTCTCAGGACGACAGCGTTCCTGCTCCCACCCCGCTAATGCTCCTGTTGTTGCCTATCGGCCAGCCAGGTCAGACTGCTGCAGCCCATGCTGAGATGGTGCAGTCTGAAGCCAGGCCCTCCCGGCCCAGAGCTGCTCGAGGTCGTCCTCCAAGGCCATCTGTACACTCCTTCATTGAAGGCCAGCAGCCTCCCACCACCCATGCTCCAGCCACTGGGGAAGCACCTCGTAGGAGCACGAGGATAGGTAAAGGCACAAGAATAACAGGCACTAAGGCAATGCACAAGGGTGAATAGTTCTGTTCTGTTTCCATAATTTCATTTATTCATTGATAAATGTGACTTTGAATTTGCATTTGGTGGTGGTTTTTATTTGTGCGATAAGCTGAGGGGGAAACCAATGTGCAATCGAATGGAGGGCGATTTAATTGTCTTGTGGGAGTAGAAAGGTGGGGAGGGTAGGACTGTTGGTGAGTTGGGGGATGTAGTTGACATTATTGATAGCGGGCACGGATCAGGCGAGCACGCAGAGCCCTTGCAGACAAGGCGTGGGGTCCCTGTTGCACCCTTGTGACTTCCTCCACTTCCTCTTCCAGCTCCTCCCTCTCCTCCTCCTCAGTCTCTTCCTCCTCAGCCTCCTCCTCTGGCTTATTGATGGCAAAGGCTGGTCCCTCATGATGGCAAGGTTGTGCAGCATGCAGCAGACCACCATGAATCTGCCCACCTGCTCAGGGGAGTACTGCAGGGCTCCTCCAGACCGGTCCAGGAAACGGTCCCATTGTTTGAGGAGGCCTATGGTGTGCTCCACGATATTGCGTGTGGCAGCATGGCTCTCATTGTAGGCCTGTTGTGCACATTTGTGTGGGTTCCTGACCTGAGTCATGAGCCATGGCATGAGGGGATAGCCCTTGTCGCCCAGCCTTTGACTTGCCGAGGTGGGTAAAAGATAGCTGGCACGCTGGACTGCCGCATAACGAAGGCGTTGTGACTGCTCCCAGGATAGCAGGCATCGAACTCCATGATGCGATGCATGTGGTCGCACACCAGCTGCACGTTGAGGGAGTGGAAGCCCTTTCGGTTGCCGAAGATGGCCGAGTTGATGTGCGGGGCACGCAGGGCAATGTGCGTGCAGTCAATGGCACCCTGCACCAGGGGAAGACAGCAATACGAGTGAACCCCTATGCTCGCTAGTTCTGCTTGTCTCTGTCAGGGGGGGAAGGTGATGAACCTGTTCCTCATCTGGTACAGTGTGTCTGTGACCTCCCTTATGCAGCAGTGCACTGCATACTGCGAGATGTTGCACATGTCGCCAGCAGAGGCCTGAAATGATCCTAAGCCGTAGAAATTCAGCGCCACGATGACCTTCACAGCCACAGGCAACGCTGTCCTTGCCCTGCTCTGAAGCTGCAGTTTTGGCTGCACCAGTTGACAGATCTCGGTCACGGCTTCCTTGGTGAACATCAGGCATCAGATGCAATCCTCCTCGGTCATGCTGAGGTAAGAGAATTGGTCCCGGAAGGACCTCATTGATACGGTGTCCTGCTCAGTGCCCTGCGCCTCCTCATCCTCCCTCTCCTCGCAGCTTGACCTGCTGTGCGTGGCCTCTCTGCACGCTCCCAGTCTTGCTCAATGCCCAGCGGGAACCCTAGCAGACCACCCATGGTTGCCAGGAATGTTGTCCAACCACAGTTGTAACTTTCCGAACCGTAAGGCAGTACCTGCCAAACCACTCTCAAATGTACTCTAGAAACCCTCAGTGAATCTGGGGAGCTTCAAAAAACACTTCCTATTCCACCAGCAGCCAGAAGCAATAATCCAGCAACTAACCTGCAACACCTGCATGGTCCCTTTCAATAGCGCTGGTGGGAGGGTCCCCCAAGCATTCTAAGACATGTTCAGGTGGTTGGGGTTCAGATTGTGCATTGAGTTGAGCGTTAAGTGCCAAAATGATGCCTATCACTTTAAATCAGCGTTGCCCACTGATTGCACGCATTTTCTCCCTACTTTGCATACTTCCGACGATTGGTATTTGCGCATGCGCTAACTCCTATACCACGATGGTGTCTGGCGCACGTCATGCTGGAAACATGCATGGGCAGCCAAGACGCCACCTTGGATGTTGGAGAAGCCGCATAGTGCTAAAACAACGGGCGCTACATGGCCCAATTTAGCGCCCTTAGTGTCCAATTTGTAGGACTCTGTTCACCCCAACTTGTTCCACAAACAAGAGACAAAATAAATATGAACTGCTTTTCCTCCCTTCGATTCTCTCCCTTTCTATCTAGAATGTGCTGACTCATGCAGATGTGCGGGTCTACTGGCACGGATCATCCTCTACCTTCTCCAAGTGACCACTGTTTACAGGCAAGTCTACACAGTGAGTGTCAACTGGCTATTAAACTGTAGAGGCCATTACAACTAAGCCAGATCCTGCCTTCAGCAACAACCATGCATGTGGACTTTTCAGCAAGAGTCACTCAATGACGATCACAAGCAGGAACCCTGCTGACTTTCTCTCATCACTAACCCAGATGTCAATTCTAAATTTCCCTTCTGCAGCACCCAGGCTGAGATTAGCTTATTGGCTAGGAATCGAACTTGGAGGCTTCCTGCTTTGTATGGCTCAGTCACTAGATATAAATACAATTTGTTGGCCAGTGTACAGACAGAAAAGATGTTCTTTACCTTACAATAGACTACACTGACCAATTATCTTAACTTAATGGATACATTATTCACATTTCCACCTCTCTCTCATCTTTTAAAAACCTTTTCAAAACCCACCTCTTCCACCAAAATTCCACAAAATGAATATGAACTGCTTTTCCTCCCTTCTATTCTCTCTCCTCCTATCTAGAAGGTGGTGACTCATGCAG
Source organism: Heptranchias perlo (assembly GCF_035084215.1). Taxonomy (NCBI): domain Eukaryota; kingdom Metazoa; phylum Chordata; class Chondrichthyes; order Hexanchiformes; family Hexanchidae; genus Heptranchias; species Heptranchias perlo. The sequence goes on along the minus strand of NC_090328.1, from coordinate 19,455,563 downwards.
ATGGCACGGACCTTCCTGTACCTTCTCCAAGTGACCACTGTTTACATGCAGGTCTAGACACACCACCTAATTTCTCCCTTCCTGGGTCAGCTCCCATCTTCCTTCTGCCTCTCTGTGAAACATCTTGAGCCATTCCATATGTTAAAGGTACAATATAAGTGAATGTTGCTCTTCATCTTGTGTGCACAAATAAGAACAACTTGCACTTACATGGTAAATCTTTGACATGTTGCAATGTAGGTCATCGAGCACAGGGGTGATGGGTGAATAAGACTTGGTGTGAGTTAGGATACGGGCAGCAGAATTTTACATGAGCTGAAGTTTAGGTTGGGTAGAAGGTGGGAGGTCAGCATTGCAATAGTCCAGTTTGGAAGTGACAGAAGCATGGATAGGATTTCAGCAGCAGGTGGGCTGAGATGGGGCGGAGATGAGCGATATTACGGAGGTGGAAGTAGGTGGTCTTGTTGATGGAGAGGATATGGGGTCGGAAGCTCAGCTCAGGATCAAATAGGATGCCAAGGTTGTGTACAGTCTGGTTCAACCTCAGATCATGGCCAGGGAGGGGGATGAAGTTAGTGGCTAGGGAATGGAGTTTGTGGTGGGGACCGAAGAGAATGGCTTGTCAGCTGCAGCAAAGTTGAAGCCCACGGAATAAAAGGGGCAGTGGCAGCATGGATACGAAATTGGCTAAGTGACATTAAACAGAAAGTATTGGTGAACGGTTGTTTTTCAGACTGGAGGGAAGTATTCAGTACTCGGACCATTGCTTTTCTTGATATATAATAATGACATTGACTTGGGTGTGCAGGGCACAATTTCAAAATTTGCAGATGACACAAAACTTGGAAGTGTTGTGAAGAAACTTCAAGAGGACATAGACAGGCTGGTGGAATGGGCAGTCACGTGGCAGATGAAATTTAACACAGAAAAGTGTGATGTGATACATTTTGGTAGGAAGAATGAGGAGAGGCAATATAAACTGAAGGGTACAATTCTAAAGGGGGTGAAGGAACAGGGAAACCTGGGGGTACATGTGCACAGGTCATTGAAGGTGACAGGGCAGATTGAGAAAGTGGTTAAAAAAGCATATGGGATCCTGGGCTTTATAAATAGAGGCATAGAGTACAAAAGCAAGGAGGTTATGATGAACCCTTACAAAACATTGGTTTGGCCACAACTGGAGTATTGTGTCCAATTCTGGGCACTACACTTTAGGAAGGATGTGAAGGCCTCAGAGAGAGTGCAGAAAAGATTTACTAGAATGGTTCTAGGGATGAGGGACTTCAGTTATGGGGCTAGACTGGAGAAACTGGGTTTGTTCTCCTTAGAGCAAAGAAGGTTGAGAAGAGATTTGATAGAGGTGTACAAAATCATGAGGGGTCTGGACAGAATAGATATAGAGAAACTCTTCCCATTGGTGGAAAGGTCAAGAACCAGAGGACTCAGATTTTAAGGTGATTGGCAAAAGAATCAAAGGCGACCATGAGGAAAACATTTTTTACGCAGCAATTAGTTATGATCTGGAATGCACTGTCTGAAAGGGTGGTGGAAGCAAATTCAATCATGGCTTTCAAAAGGGAATTGGATAAATACTTGAAGGGAAAAAAATTGCAGGGCTACGGGGAAAGGGCGGGAGAGTGGGACTAGCTGGATTGCTCTTGCAGAGAGCCGGCACGGGCTCGACAGGCCGAATGGCCTCCTTCTGTGCTCTAACCATTCTATTTTTCTACTCTATGATTCCCAATATTCAACAGGAGGAAATTTCTGCTCATCCAAACCTGGATGTCGGAAAAGCAGCGTGACAAATCAAAGGCAATATAAGGGTCGCGAGAGGTGGTGGTGAGGTGGAGCTGAGTCGCACCAGGGGCAGCACGTAGATGAGAAATAGGAGCAGCCAAGGGTAGATCCTGGGGGGGACTCCAGAGGTAACCATGTAGGAACGAGAAGAGAAGCCATTGCAGGAGATTCTCTGGCTACAATTGAATAGTTAAGAATGGAAACAGGCGAGAGCAGTCCCACCCAGTTTTACAATGAAGGAGAGACATTGGACTACATGAAGGCAAAGGAAAGGGCTCCGCAGTTTGATGAGGCGGGCACTAAAGTGCTACGAAGAGGTAGAAGGCAGTGCTGTACCCAGCTTTGGGCAAAAATATACGTAAAGCGGCTGGATGCGAAGTGGATGCCGGGAGGAACTGAACTTCTTCTTTATTGGCCAATTCACTGGGATACAGTGCCGAAAGAAGTTGACTGACCTCGTCAAGGTCGGGCACTAGATGGCTATGCTGCTCATCAAGGAAAAAGTGATAGGTGTGTGCACTGCATTACATTCTGTCCATCACAATCTTTATTATTTTGCACTGGTCCTGAAAACCTCCTGTCTTCACTCTTCTAAATCTTTTTTCAGCACTACTCATTCTTGAGCACAAGCATACATACTGCTAAAAGATCCCAAGCTTGAATACTTCCTCATCCACATAGAATCATAGAATCTAACTGCACAGTAGGAGGCCATTCAGCCCATTGTGCCTGTGCTGGCTCTTTGAAAGAGTCATCCAATTAGTTGCACTCCATTGCTATTTCCCTATAGCTCTGAAATGTTTTCCCCTTTCAAGTATTTTTCCAATTTCCTTTTTGAACATTATTATTGAATCTGCTTCCATCCCCCTTTCGGGCAGTGCATTCCAGATCATAACAACTCACTGCATAAAAAAAATTCTCCTCATCTCCCCTCTGGTTCTTGAAACCAGAGGGGTTTCAATCACATGAAACATTATTCTGTCTTACCTTCTGACATGGGCTTCTTAAATGTTACTTCTAAGCATGTTACAATTTTCATCCCTCTTTCATTTCTCACAGGAGAGTGCAACTCACAATAGATGGCACGCTCGGCAACAGGAGAAGGAGAAACCTCGAGAAGGAACCTCACATCCTGCTTCTCCATCTCTTGCAACCTCTAGGATTTGGTTTCTTTGAATGGGCTATCTTCATTGCAAGGAATCCAAATCCTGGAGGTTGCAGGAAATGGAGATGCAGGAGGGCAAGTCTCAGCAAGGGGTTTGTAATCCCTAGGGTTCTTCCTGAACACAGCAATATAACATCCTATCAGAAGGACTCTAGGACTCTAACACTATCTTTCCAGGAGTAGTGGAATTATGTTAAATGATAGCCTATGTCATGTTAATATTGTCATTCTAAGTTCCTTTTTGTCACACTGCCCTTTTTGTATCTTTGCAGGAAGCCAAACCCAGGAAGTCACCCCTTACATTTCTTGGACTTTCTTGTACATCCTAACATTTTATTTGCCTTTACAAATACAATAGAATACCATGGCAATATATTTATGGTCTGATTAGCTATTTTACATAGATCTTTTATCTCACTCACTTTATTTAACAATATAACCTTAATTTTGTAACCATGTTTACTTTTTTTTGCCTTTTCTCACCAACCTTCTCTCCCTCTCTGGAAAGTGGTCCTCCATTTATTATTCATCTGTGAGCTTCAACACTGTTGAAAGGCTGTTTGACCATGGATGGACATCAAAGCCAAGTCTGATTCTTTTTTCATCACATGCCTGCACTTTCAGCTAGGGTCTCCTCCCCAACCCATAGGTGCTAAGTCACATTGTAGAGCCTCCACCACCACCACCTTCCACTGCCATCCCAGTTGAGATCAAATAAGTCAGCACAGAGCAGGGATCGAACCTGGGGCATTCCTAGTCTGTATGATAACTACTCACTGGCTAAACTTACTGAACTATAAGAGTGTCTACGTTTACTGCCAACATACATAAAATTTCTCATGAATTCATTTTTGCTACTCAGTTGTTAAGTCTCTCAATTCTATCCTCTGACTATCCTGCTTTCCCACACCAGATTCTCTAAATCCAGATATTCCACTTTTAACAACTGCATCAAAAAAATTCTGTAATTCTTGTTAACAATAGAATTCCCAGCACTGACCCCTGGGGTGCTGGATTGGCCCGAGCTGTCCAATTAAAAATCTTGTAGGAACATTGATAAATACCTTTTGTTTTTATGATGTAATCAATTTCTCATCGGATTTATAACTTGTGTCTTTATCCCAAGAGCTTTCACTTGTGGCAAAACAAATTTCTTTGCAAAAACTCCTTGTTGAATATCTTCTGAAATCAAGAACCATCACATTACAGTCAATTCTAGTACACTTGCTAGGAATCCCAACACATTTGTTAGGCATGGCTTGTTTTTCAGGAACATGTTTATTGCCTTTAGCATTGTTAATCATTAATAAGCTGTGAAAGCTACTTCTACACTTGCTTCTTTAGTATTCTTGGAAGTTTCTAAAGAATATTCAAGCACTGCAGTATTTAATTGCTTTGGGAATCATCCCATACGGGCTGAAGTTACTTCAATATAATAGATAAGAAAGCATGGCGAAAAACCATCCATGAATGCACCTCCTAATATGAGGCCTTTCGCATTGCTGGTGCTGAATGTAAACGACAGCTGAGGAAGTCTCACTTGAAAAATCAAGATTCCCAACCTGGTGTATCTGGGATCCCCTGTTCAATCTGTGGATGCTTGTTCTGAGCAAAAATCGGTCTCATCAGTCATCAAAGTACTCACTGCTAACAGGGAGATGATACTATGGTTGTCATCTTCGATATAGAGGGATGAATAGAGATGATAATTTGTACTCTTATCCGTCCCAATCATTGTCCTGAGGTAGGTAAACAGCAACAATGAAACTTTGTGAAATGTCTCCCTGCAACTTTCAAAGTCCAGTTCTACAGCATCAATCCAAACTTCAAACGCACTGTTCAATGATGACTAGTTGTATTCCGCAGATGACGCACCTATTGCCTGAGCAGTCCAATAAACTTTACAGCCGATTTTCCCAAGCTTCCTCCACCCAGGACCTAAACAGTAGCAAGACAACTGAAATGCGCCGCAACAGTCCAGTCTTAGGAAGCACTTAGATTTTCACTCCCAGCATTGGCTTCTTCCATGACAGCTGCCTCTCTGGCCTCAGAGATTGGGACCTTCCTACTGCTGATGGAGATCAGCAGCCAGAAGTTTCCAATTGAAATGAAATGGAAACTTGTTTTGGAGTTGGGGAGGAAGAAAAACAAGATAAAATAACGGTCTACCTGCATATCTTCAGTCTGCTCCTAGCACCCCTGAGGACCCACTGGCCAATGTGAGTACAGTTTTTTCTTGGTGTGCCTGTACTTGAATGCCTAGCAAGCGTAGTATCCTCCAAAAATAAACAGGAGACTGGGAGTGCCCCCCTTCTGCTTCATCAGTATGGTTCCATCCGGTTTGCACCTTCTGCAGGCATTGGCCAATCTCTGCCACAGGAAAGTCCCAGGATTCCTGAAGCGGCATTAAAGAGACACATATCTGGCAATCCGCATCTCTGTCCCTTTTTCCTAGCACATGTGCCTAATGAACACTCAGTTCCTGGGTGTCAGGGACAGGAAAATGAGTCTTATTGTGTTCCAGAGAGCAATTAAGTTATTACTTCAAACCATAGCCACATTACCTTCCATTCTTAATGAGATATCTATCCAGCTCTTCTCTGGAAGAGTTCATTAACATGCCATCAATTGGATTTACTGGGGGTCTATTGCACCTTTTTCAGTACTCGGTGGATAGAATGTTTCTCACCACCAGTCTTGCATGAGCACGAGGATTCCAATTTTGCACTAATTTTTTACTTGAGTTCTACCATCACAATCTGCTAAACAACCTGTTTAAATCCTCAACAACCAAGTCTTCATTCTGTTAAAGATCTTTTCTTTAATGTAAAATAAACTGAGTCTTTCTTCCAAACTTGAAGCTCTCAGTCCCAGAACTGTCACTGTCACTTTTCTCTGAAGCGTCTCCAGTGAAGGTTTGGGGGGGCTAAAATTACACACATCGTAAAAATGTGTCTTTGCCAATGAGTTATGCAGCGTTAAAATAATCTGTTTTGACTTGTAATCAGACGCCCTCTGGATATTTCATGCAATGTTCAGAGCATCGTCTCAAGTGAATGAAGTGTTTATTTTGGCAGCAGCTGCCTTAGAGTAGCAGAGTAAAACAGCAGAAGGAGGAGGAGGCTGTGCCTTTGCTGCAAAACAGTACCAGAGAAAAAGAGCTATTTGGTATTGACAGAACAGCTGTGTCGGTGTTGTTTATGCTTCAGCTGAGATGCCGGCACCGACATCTGCCATCAGTTGCATATAGACCTGAAATCACGCTGTTAGACTGCCACTGTATTACCTGTAGCTGTGAAGGTCACTACAGCTCTGAATATCTATGCCACTGGTTCCTTCCAGAATAAATACATGAGAGTTAATATACAGGCACATCACAGCCTATGATGCCCAACTGCCTCCGGGAGTTCACAGATGCACCACTAATGAAGGTTTACAAATACATCCATTTCTCAAGAAGTTGAGGAGCTCCATGCAGCTACTCAATGACAGTTCTTTTCCATTGCTGATTCCCAAATGATCTGGCTGTAGTTCACTGCACATGTAGAGCTAACATGCACATGTGGAATCAATATGCACCTAAAGAAAATGACATGAACAGAAAAGGGATCCATTCTCTAAGATGGTTTTTATGTGGCAAATGTCATAAGTACTCAGTGTCAACATATGATTATTCATCATGCCCTAAAAGAATACTGGAGAGAGGTGACAGACTACACTGGATAGAATCTGAATTTAACAGGGAGCATTGGGGACTCATTCTTCAACAAACATTCCTTAGGTTTTTATCATGTTTCTCAGTTCCTTTCCCTGGGTCGATGAAAAATTCATAAAATATAATTCAACAAAGCCATATTTGCTTAAGAACAGTGAATGCACAAATCAGAAACTCTTTCAGGGAATATGAGTCTCATAAAGTTACGATAATAGCGATGGAAAATACATTTGAAATGGTTAAATTACACTAACGTTGCCTGCAGTATGGGCCATAAAATGTATCCAAGGTGTATTTGTGATATGCTGTCTCCTGCATTGAGTCCATTGAGTCCATAGCAGTGGCTTGGGACACTTGAACAGTGTCCCAGTTCTGAAGAAAAAGCAGCTTTGTAGACTTTTCCCAATAAGGAATGTTGCAATGAAGCAGAATAAGAGAAATGGGAAGCATGATTAAAAAAACTTGGGAAATTTAAATCTAAACGTAAGTTAAAGAGTAAGTATTTAACATGATACAGAACCATTTTATACCCATAAGGGGCAAGAGCTCTACTTGCCAAAAAATACAGCCATGGACAACAAAAGAGGTAAGGAACAACATAAAACTAAAAGAAAAAGCAAGAATTTTTTTTTAAAATAGCGCAGATCTGGCGACTGGGAGAGATACAAAGAACAGCAAAGGGTGACAAAACAGACAGTAAGAGCCACAAAAAGGGAGCACGAAAAGAAACTTGCAAGGGATATCAAAAGCAACACCATTTTTTTTTTTACAATTATATTAGGGAAAAGAGGGTGGTCAAGAGCAATGTGGGCCCCTTAAAAACTGATAATGGAGATTATGTAAATGAAAATAAGGAAATGGCGGACATGTTAAATAAATACTTTGCGTCAGTATTTACAGTAGAGGAAGATGATTGCATGCTGGACACCCCAAGGAAACTAATTTTGAATCAGGGATGGGGACTCACCATAATTAACGTAAGCAAATTAACAGTAATGAAGAAAATAATGGCACTAAAGAGTGACATGCCCCCATGAGCAGGAAGTTTCCATCCAGGGTTTTGAGGGAACATTGAAGATGCCCTAACTATAATCTTCCAAAGTTCTCTCAATTCAGAAACTGTTCCTTTAGATTGGAAAATTGCACCTGTCACTCCGCTATTTAAGAAAGGTGAAAGGGGGAAACCAGGGAATTACAGACCAGTTACCTAACATCTATTGTCAGGAAATTACTAGAGTCTATAATTAAGGATAGAGTGACTGAACACCTTGAAAATTTTCAGCTGATCAGAGTCTTTTTTGAAGGGGTGATTAAAGTAGTGGATAGGGGAATGTCTATGGATGTTGTTTATATTGACTTCCAGAAGGCATTCGATAAAGTCCCTCATAAGAGACTGTTGGCTAAAGTTGAAACTCATGGAATTGAGGGCATATTATTGACCTGGTTAGGAAATTGGCTGAGCGGCAGGAGACGGAAAGTAGGGATAATGGCAGGTACTCAAATTGGCAGGATGTGACTCGTGTTGACCCACAGGAATCTGTGTTGGGTCTCAACTATTCACTGTATTTATTAATGACTTAGATGATGGGATAAAGAGCCACATGTTCAAGTTTGCCAATGACACAAAGATAGGCAGCATTGTAAGCAGTGTAGCTGGAAAGCAGGAAATTGCAGAGACATATTAATAGATTAAGTGAATGGGCAAAACAGCGGCAAATGGATTTCAATGTAGGTAAGTGTGAGGTCATCCACTTTGGACCTAAAAATGACAGATCAGAGCACTTTCTAAATGGTGAAAGGCTTGAAACAGTGGAGGTCCAAAGAGACTTTAGGGTCCATGTACATAGATCATTAAAATGTCATGGACAGGTGCAGAAAATAATCAAAAAGGCTAATGGAATGCTGGCCTTCATATCTAGCAGACTAGAATACAAGGGGATAGAAGTTATGCTACAACTATACAAAGCCATGTTTAGATCACACTTGGAGTACTATGTTCAGTTCTGGGCACTGCACCTTAGGAAGGATATATTGGCCTTTGAGGGAGTGCAGCGTAGATTTACTAGAATGACACCTGGATGCCAAGGGTTAAATTACGAGGAGAGATTACACAACGAGGAGCGTATTCCCTGGAATTTAGAAAATTAAGGGGTAGTTTGATCGAAATTGTCAAAATATTAAGGGGAACTGATTGGGTAGATGGAGAGAAACTATTTCTGCTGGTTGGGGATTCTATGATTAGGGGACATGGCCTAAAAATTAGAATCAGGTCTTTCAGGAGTGAAGTTAGGAAACACTTGTACATGCAAAGGGTGGTAGAAACTTGGAACTCTCTTCTGCAAACGGCAGTTGATGCCAGTTCAATTGTTAATTTTAGATCTGAGATTGATAGATCTTTGTTAACCAAAGTTATTAAGGGATATAGGGCTAAGGCGGGTATATGAAGTTAGGTCACAGATCGACCATGATCTCACGGAATGGCGGAATAGGCTTGAGGGGCTCAATGGCCTAATCCTGTTTCTATCTTTCTATGTTCCCTTGTAATTCAAGAATATATCTATTTCTCCTTTGATGGCTTCAGTTAACTCCACATTCAATGCGGTTTTCCACCAGTTAACAGCAGTTTGACTGAAATATTTAAAGATAAGGGTGGATAGTTAATTCAGTGGGGGTACTGAGATACAGTGCATGGTGCCAAGATAGGAAGCTAAAATGCTCCTGATATTTGTTTGCCTTGATTATCTTTCTTACTTACAGCAATCTTTCAACATTTCAAGCGTTTATTTCTTCACTATTTTGTTTCCCATCTCTTCAAAATAATATTTATTACCATCACTCCGTAGTGTGGTCAAAAGCGCTTGGAGTGGTTATACCTATGCTGAAGTTTGCATGGGTAACATATACAACATTTGGACTGCACTGTCATTCCAGCCTTAATGCTCAGCAACTAATGGATATGCTGACACATAAATTAGATGAACCAAATTCAGGTGGAAAAGGGCGTCAAAGGGTCCAATATAGTGTGCGGCATGTGCCCACTCATTCCACGCCAGTTATGCGCTGTATGCCATATTGGTTAGGTAGCCCTATAGTTGTTCAGGTTGCCCTACTAAAACAGGCATTAAATCCATTGCCCATGTAGATTGAGGCCCTAATGCCTATTTCAGGTCCATTCCTAAATTTGGTTCGCACATTTGGTTTGACACATCTATTAAGAGTTTTTTGAGGATGTAACTAATAGGGTACATAAAGGGGAACCAGTAGATGTAGTCTATTTGGATTTTCAAAAGGCATTGGATAAGGTGCCACACAAAAGGCTGTTACACTAGATATGGGCTCATGGGGTTGAGGGTAATGTATTAGCATGGTGGAGGATTGGTTAATGGACAGAAAACAGAGTGTAGGAATAAACAGGTCACTTTCAGGTTGGCAGGCTGTAACTAGTAGGGTGCCGCAAGGATCAGTACTTGGGCCTCAGCTATTTACAATCTATATTAGTAACTTAGATGAAGGGACCGAGTGTAATGTACCAAGTTTGTTGATACAAAGCTAGGTGGGAAAGTAAGCTGTGAGGAGGATACCAAGAGTCTGCAAATGGATATACACAGGTTAAGTGAGTGGGCAAGAAGGTGGCAAATGGAGCATTATGTGGGGAAATGTGAGGTTATTCACTTTGGAGGGAACAATAGAAAAATAGAATATTTTTTAAATGGTGAAAAACTAATAAATGTGGGTGTTCAGAGACATTTGGGTGTTCTTGTACATGAAACACAGAAAGTTAACATGCAGGTACAGCAAGCAATTTGGAAGGCAAATGGTATGTTAGTCTTTATTGCAAGGGGGTTGGAGTACAAGAGTAAGGAAGTCTTGCTGCAATTGTACAGGGCTTTGGTAAGACGTCACCTGGAGTACTGTGTACAGTTTTGGTCTCCTTACCTAAGGAAGGATATACTTGCCTGAGAGGGGGTGCAATGAAGGTTCACTAGATTGATTCCTGGAGTGAGAGGACTTGGCAGGGTAGATGCTGAGAGGCTGTTTCCCCTGGCTGGAGAGTCTGGAACTAGGGGGCATTGTCTCATTATAAAGGGTCAGCCATTTAGGACTGAGATAAGGAGAAATTTCTTCACTCAGAGGGTTGTCAATCTTTGGAATTCTCTACCCCAGAGGGCTGTGGATGTTCAGTCGTAAAGTATATTCAAGATTGAGAGCGATAGATTTTTGGACTCTAGGGGAATCAAGGGATATGGGGATCGGGCAGGAAAGTGGAGTTGAGGCCGAACATCAGCCATGATCTGATTGAATGTGGAGCAGGCTCGAGGGGCGGTATGGCCTACTCCTGCTCCTATTTCTTATGTTCTTACCTGCTGCAGTCCGTTTACTCAGAGCTAGAGCAGTCAAACCAGTGGTCTTTAAAGGGACCGCTGGAGGCTGCCTACAAAAAAATGTTAACATACTTGTTAGTGGAGCCCGGACTATTTACGGGTTTTCAGTGACCTAAACTACTCAAAAAAAGGCCCCAAAACATTCAGAAATATTCAATCTTATAGAGTCGGGAGGCCCTGCCCCTGTCACCCACCTGGTCGTCGTCCCCCCCCACCCCTCGGGTGTGCCTATCGGCCTTGGCACCGGTCGAAACTGGTTAGGCCCCGAGAGGCATGTTGCGTCGGAGCACCTATCTGATACCGCAAATCACTTCTATTAAGGCGATGAAGCCCCAGGATGAATTTAGGATGTGCCTCAAGCCTTTCCATTCTGGCGTGCCCTCGCTGCATGCTACCAGGATTGTTCCCAGTTCTCGGTGCGAATGGATTTATACCCTTCTGTTTTTTTTTTAAGTAGCATATTTGTTATTTCCTTTTTGAAAGAGCATGCAACCCAAGAACTGGAGTCGGGCTGAATTACACATGGGAAAGCACCCAGGCAATAACTTCACCTCAGATGGTTTCATCAGCTTGACGTTCCACTCTTTGCTGCAAAACTCAGCTTGCTGCCTGTTACAGATCAGAGGCAATCATTTTTAATTGGATTTAATCATAGCATTGGCAACTTAATCTTTTGCATATGTTACCAGCTACTATGAAATGGTATGGGGAATCTTCCCTGGGGGGAAGGTTAATAACATGGCAGGCAGCACAACACTTGATCGGGATGGCAGACAGCAGGTCGTAGAACATCCGCAGTCATGTAGTTTGTATTTATGTAGCCCACACGTATAATTTATTTTGACAGCAATGCTAAACTGTTTTGATTCTCTGCAACTCATCCCTGTGTGCCTTGTCCTTATTGTCATAAAATCTGACAGTGCTGGGGTATGTGTTTCTCGATACCATATATGGTCCTGCTGTGCACTTAGTCCTCTTGGCTGTGCCTGACTTCAGAAGCTGGAATTTGTTATCAAGGCAGTTTGTTGCTTAGCTGGTGCTAAGTTGACCAGTCATTTTTGTTGTATTATGTTTTTATTATATGTTCGGCATGAACACAATAAATACTGCCGTTGGTTGACCCACTCTGGGCTATTTTACAGGTCTTGCATGTGAATGACTGCACAGAATTTGGACACTCAGCACTCAGTGAGTGGTTGGGTGTGAGAGGAAGGGGGGAGGGGTTCGAGAGGGCATTGTGATCAGGGAAGAGGGCCTCTTCTGGCCATGTTCCTCTTGCCACCAGGTTGGCCTGGCGGGGAAGCCATAGTGCACAGGCCCCAGGTTAAATTGCAGTCAGTCCTTCAGATCCCAATCTGCCTATTTAAAGGAGGACCCAGTGCCTTCCAGCAGGTGTCCCTCTCGCCTACTCAAAAGAGCAGGTTAAGATAGTAACCCGTGGGAAAGCAGCAGGTTCGGTGGGGTTAAGATGCAGCGTTAAAATCAGCCTTTAAGTGTTTCATTCTTGTTTCACAGTATAGCCTCTCACATGTGACCCAGGGGTATTCTAGATTTTAAAAATGTTGCATTGTTTCCAAACCTTGAGCTGTGGAATAATGTAATATGTTATGCTCACTTCCAGCAATTTTGGATGATGACAATACTCTGATTTATCATTGTGTAGTTTATGTTAATCCTTAGTTAGTATTACTAAAAAGAAATGAATGCAAAATACTAAATGAGAACTAAGTATTTCATTGAATAAAACTGATTAACATGCCCTTAAATAGGACTGAATATGCTGTTTCTGAACGGTTGTTTTGACTGTCTAATTGGATTAAATATGGCATGAGACAGAACAAGTCATAAGCAGCCATTCTTCATTAAGATTAGAAACACGACATACTGAAAAGAGAAAACATTTAACTGTGGGTAAATATGTGTCCATTGGTTCTTATTTCATCTTAGTGCCACTCCTTTAATCTTGAAGGGCTGTGATTAAATTTCCATTGTTCAAATGTGCGTCATTAACATTTACAGATAAGAGTAATTTCCCCTGAGTCTCTGTGTGTTTCAAACTGAGACCTCTCTGAAGTAGATGTCCATGTAATTACAATAATTATTCAGGAGCCAGAAATTTGAGTGCTGGCAAAGCCAAGATGTGTGGCTGTTACTTAGTTTATTACAAAGCCAACAACATTTACTATGTGTGTGTGTGTATGTATAGATATCTGCACACACAAACACACACACGCGTGGTTATTGTGTGCATGCATTGGTGTGTGTGCATGCATCTCTGTGTGCATGTATGTTACTTCATCCCTGTCTGCATGTCAAATTATGCAGGTTGTTATCTTTATGCTTAATTTGAATACAACTTGTATTGCAAGACGCGTATGATCATGAAAAACAGATCTTAAACACAATCTCCATCTTAAGATAGTTTTTCACCATTTATCCGAAGGTATTGTTTCGAAAAATTGAAAAATGAATGGGAAGTTTGACAAAAAGTCCAGAATTCTCCTCCCTCTCTTTGAACACTGTATAATAACTGTACCACATTTACAACCTGCTTTATGTAACTGGAATAGTGAGAGAGACCTTTCTTTCTGTATTGTGCCCAGTGACAACATTGAAAAAATGTTTGACTGTTTTGAGGTTTAGTTAGAGTTACAGGCCAGGATTTTAGCCCAGAGCAGAGAAAGTGCTGGGGGGGGGGGGTCGAATTGAAGACTGAAAACCCAGAAGTATGGGTTTCCCGGACATCCTTACGATTTTGACGTAAGGATGTCTTTTATATTTTTTTGTCAGTTTGTCGTTCGACAGGCAGGCCTGATTGACAGGCTGGTCTCATCAGATGAGAGCACAGGAAGGAAGAGGATGTCTTCAGGTAAATGTTCAGGTAAGACTTAGATTGTATGGATGGGGGAGGAGGGGTGGGGTGGCATGGGTGGGCATGGGGGCATCAGGAAGCATGGGGGTCACCAGGGGGATTCAGTAATCGGGGGTCAGTGGGGTAAGTCATCAGAGGTCAATCATCGGGGAGGGGGAAGGGGTCTTGGGGGTCAGTAACCGGGGGGGGGGGGGGGGCGATCGGGTGTCAGTCACCGCGGTGGGTCAGGATCAGGGGTCAGCACGGGGGGGGGGGGGGGTCGCGATTGTTGGGAGGGGGGGAGATCGTGATCGTTGGCGGCAGGGGGAGACGTCGGGGATTGCAAGGGTGGTTGCTGCAGATAGGCTTGTTGGGCCTGGGGGAAGCACTCTTGCTCCTCCAAGCCCACATGCTGTGCTATAAAGGCACTTACCTGCAGTTTTGGGGTTTCTCGCCTCCTCTCGTGCGGCGTGAAGGAGAAGTACCGGGAATCCCGGCCCCCAGAGGTTGAAATCGCAAAACCTTTCAAAATGGAGGCCCGCAGCCTCCTTAAAAAGTTTTAGTGACTGACCCGCCTCCTGAGAGCGGATTGGTTGCCCGCCCCTCGTCCTGCCCCGGTGAAAACCGGAAATGGGTGGGTTGGGGGTGGGTCTGAAATTGTTGCAATCTTCAATGCCCCACCGCCCCCAATTGGCCAATTTTTACCATTTAAAATCATGCCCACAGTGTCAGATCTTCCTATCCTCTCCGTGATTCCCCAATAAAATTGGTAGAATGTGGGACTAAGGTGACCCGACGGATTCTCAGATCACTCCAAGGCAGCGTGTAAAAAATGTAAACTTTTAGGGAGTGAGGTTTTTGGGCAAATGTCCTTCTTACCAATTAATCAACAATTTCTGTGGGGGTTCTTTTGATGTCCCACCAAAGTTATGGCAGGAGAACGATGGAACTCCCATGGAAATTATATCCCCACATTCCAATACATGGCCCAAAAACAAAGAGAAAGAATTTTCCACTCCAGTTTACTCATTAACGTGAAGCACGTACACTCAATGGAGAGTAATATACTAGCAAAGATGAAGAAGAACAGGACTTGGGTATGACTATTGACTATGCACTGAAATTACCCAATCAATGTGAAGTTGTTATCAATAAGATTCACCATATACTGAATTCCCTTCAAGTCACACATCATCCCGACTTGGAAATATATTGCCGATCCTTCATCGTCGCTGGGTCAAAATCCTGGAACTCCCGACCTAACAGCACTGTGGGAGAACCTTTACCACATGGACTGCAGCAGTTGAAGAAGGCGGCTCACCACCACCTTCTCAAGGGCAATTAGGAATGGGCAACAAATACTGGCCTTGCCAGCGACGCCCACATCCCATGAACGAATTTTTAAAAATTCTCTCTCAAGGGCAGAGGCATAGCTTACAACAGCTTCCACACGCCATTCCATGAGGTGAAAGTCTATTGGTTTGCACCAACCAAGGTGAGCCTTTCACCTCTTGGAATGAGAGAGGAGAAATTATAATGGGGAATAAGGAAATGGCAGAAACGTTAACAAATATTTTATATCTGTTTTCACAGTGGAAGACTCAAAAAACATACCAGAAATAGTGGGGAACCAAGGGTCTAATGAGAGTGAGGAACTTAAAGTAGTTAATATTAGTAAAGAAAAACTACTGGAGAAATTAGTGGGACTAAAAGCCGACAAATCCTCTGGTCCAGATGGCCTACCTCCTAGGGTTCTAAGAGATAGTGGCTGCATTGGTTGTAATCTTCCAAAATTCCCTAGATTCTAGAAAGGTCCCAGTGGATTGGAAGGTAGCATTTTATTTGATAATTACTCTTGTGCAGCGCCTTGGGACATTTTACTATGTTAAAGGCGCTAAATAAATGAAAGTTGTTCTTGTTGTTGACACAACCAGGTGCTTCTGCAGGAAAGCAGCGGATCTTGGAGTGACACCCTGCTGCTCTAAACGGTTAGCCCAGAGCCTAGATTGGGTCCAAACAAATCTTTAATTATCTTTCCTGGGCTAATGGTTGGCCCCCATAACCCCTGGGGTCAATTGTCATTTCCATTTGCAGCTTCAGGCCCCATTTTAGGCCCTGGGCAGGATCTATGCCTGCCCTCAGCAGACGTAGGTCCCACTGGGCCTATCATGGGGTGCTTTAGGCAGAATTCCCAGGAATGCTGCAGACGCCACCTCCCCACCCCCCCAAGATGTTTTCCAATGTAATTGGGTGGGAACAAGAATCACATGCCTACCCCAGAGGGCAATTTATTGCAAATCGGTGTTCTACCCCAAAACGATGGTAGCCTTCCCTCCCGCTGGAATTACAGCTCCATTGTGTCCCACCAGATTGGACAATTTCTTTGCTATATTCTGAAAACCAGTGAGCATTAGACCTAACTCTTTGTATTTTTAAACACGTCAACAGATAATCAATGATCAAAGATCACAACAAATCGTGGCTGAAAGCAACATTAACAACGGCTGAACTGTCAAATTTATGGGAATGAAAAGTATCTAAAACGTCGAATAATAATTATATTTGTATTTATACCGTGCCTTATCACATCTAAGTATCTCAAAGGGCTTCACACAATCAATTACTTTTGAAGTCTCGGAACTGTTTCTATGTCGGCAATGTCCCAGGAGCAATGGATTGACTTCTGGAGATAACTCTTCAAGATGCATGAAAAAAATATATAAAGTTTGCAGAGTTTGAAAAGAATTGGACAGATGGATTAAGAAGGTATGTCTTCACGAAATTAATTTTGAGAAGTTGGGAGGGTTAATGAATTCAGTGACTATGAACAATATTTTCTCATTAGTGATAATTGTAATTGCATTGCAACCATGAAATATTAATTAAGCCGGAGCTTAAATAAATGAACCAAAATACATGTACGATTTATGGGGAAACGCAGAAGGAGAGAAAAAAATACAAGGAAAGGATATCCCAACATATAAAATTGACGGGCAGGAAATGACCAGCTGGTCCATCAAGCCTGCCCCACACACCATGATGGCTGGAACATCATGACTGGACACATTCTCTCCCCCCTGCATTCATGTAATCTACTGGGAGAGGCAACAAAAGAGAGAACAAACTCAGGGCCAATAAGGGAAAAAATAATCTGGAAAATTCCTCTGCATGATACCAAACTCTGTGGGAAGGTAATGAATCAGTGAAGTCACTGAATGGAAGCAGAAGCCGCGATCCTGAAATCAAAGCTTCTATTTTGCTCCTTTCTCGGTGTGTTATGGAAACCATTTTTCCTCATCTCATCTTGTATCTATAATTATAATTAAGTTACCTTTTCATGTGAAGAATGAGGATACTGCAGGTTATATCAGAGTTCTTATATTTTTTGAATGTACACAATAATTTTATGTTTCAATTATTATGTGGGTAAGTATATTTGCCCTCAACTTTGTTACTGCACTTTCAGAAAACATCGAAAAATTAAATTCCCTTCTGGTACAGGAAATTCTTCAGTGAACTTTTTGCGTGAGCTTGGCTCAGTTGGCAGCATCATCACCTCTAAATCAGAAGACTGTGGGTTTAAACCCATTCCAGGATTTAAGTTTATAATCTAGGCTGAAATGACAGGAAAGTTCTGAGGAAGTGCTGCATTGTCAGAGGTGCTGTCTTTCAGATGCAATGTCGACCTAAGCCATTATCTACCTGTTTTGTTAGTTCAGATAGAGGTAAATTGCACTATTCCAAGATGGGCAGAGAGTTATTCCATTGTCCTGGCCAAAATTCCTCCCACAAATGACACCACTATAATTGATTCGCTGGTCGTTCAACTGCCATTGTGGGAACTTGCTGCGCATAAAATGGCCATTGCACTTCAAGGAATTCACTGTGACTGAAGCACTTGGAGATGTTTCTGAAAGTAGATAATTGTTGCACAAAAGCTTTTCTTTTCTTAACCTATCGATTACAAACCTACAGGTCTCAAGTATTATTTATAACCCTTGTGATCGCCAGAATTTTTATCCATTGTAGTCAACTGAATAATTTTATATTTGGACCATGATGTACTTTTGGTATTCTAAGTTTGCACTGAACTATTTTGTATCAAACAATTGCAAGATGTGGAACCATAAACACACTGTCTTGAGTCTAACACCCACAGCACGAGTAGCAACAACTTCAGATAAAAGAATCCAACATAAATTTTCATACATTTGTCGTACAACATCTTCTTTGTATGGGTCGTCTTTTTTTTCCACAGCAGTAGGGAAAGTTGGCCTGTTGAAACAAGATTGACCACGTAGAGGTTGCATTTATTCCTTCCAGGAAAGCAACCTCCTGCTAAGATCCTTTAAACATGACTGGGGTTCATGAATCATGACATCCATAGTAAATGGGGAAAGAGGAAGGGAGTGGGACTAATTGGATAGCTCTTTCAAAGAGCAGGCACAGGCATGATGGGCTGAATGGCCTCCTTCTGTGCTGTATGATTCTATAATTCCAAATCTTACTTGGTGGAAAAACATTCATCTGTGATGCATCCAGCAGCAGTTGACAAACCATTTGGCCTTCAAGCGTTATCAGAAGATACAAGTGAACTCATTTCAGCTCAGTCTATTGCTCAAGTCGATGCACAGGACCCAAAAATACCTTTCTCTAGTGGCTCCTGGTGCCATGTGCCTGTTCTTTCATCCACTGTTAAATCAAAAATCTATTTCTTGTTTCAGTGCTTTAATTGAATCACTGCCAATGTATTATATGGCATCATAAGATTGTCAGCCTTGGCTCAGTTGATAGCATTCTCACTTCTGAATCAGAACGATGTGGGTTCAAGGCCCACTCCAGAGACTTGAGCACCTAATCCAGGCTGACACTCCCGTGCAGTACTGAGGGATCATTGCAATGTCGGAGATGCCGTCTTTCGGATGAGACGTTCAACCAAGGCCCAATCTGCCCTCTCAGGTGGATGTATAAGATCACATGGCACCATTTTGAAGAGGAGCAGGGGAGTTCTCCCAATGCCCTGGCCAACATTTATCCCTCAACCAAAACCACCGAAAACAGATGATCTGGTCATTTATCTCAATGTTGTTTATGGGACCTTGCTGAGCACAAATTGGCTGCCGTGTTTCCTACATTTCAAAGCCACTTCAAAAAAATCTCTTCATTTGCGACGTCCCGAGGTCATAAAAGGTGCTATATAAATGCAAATCTTTCTTCCTTTACCCTAGATGACAAAAAGCAAAAATGAAGTCTTATTGCGTAATGCACTGGACACTCAAGATGCTCAATGCTCAACTGGAACAGGTGCTTCAGGAGTTGGGGGGTGGGGTGTGGGGCGGCATTGATAAAAATTCTTTTGTTGTCCTGGATGGTCCTTTCCTTCCAACAAAGCTACTATTAGTTTCTGGCCCTTTCTTCTTCAGCCTCCAAAGACCAATGCATTGAAGGAGCAGTAAGAAGTAAAAAAATAAATGGTGATGTTTTAAGGGCAGCCAGCAGCCCTTCAATAGTTGTTGGTACTTGACACTCTGCCCCCCGACACCTGTGGCACTTCTAGTGAACCACGCACAAAGCTTCAGAAAGACCCCTGAAATCATTAAATGAGCAGACCTAGAATTAACTTGCCATAATAAGCTCGACAGGGCGCAAGGATACGCAGCATCTGGAGAGCAGTGATCCAGGCAGATTTGCTTTTCTTGTTTCATGAAGACTCACCATTTCACATCTCTTTTTCTCTCTGTGACACTGATTATGCCACCGATGGAGAGGAACCACTTTCATCCTGGGAGAGCTCTATCAATTTTAATGTGCAGAGACTTAAATCAAGATTAGAAGCTGATCCAGAGCTGCTGAATCGTAGGGGGCTGTGAGGATGGCATCGGTGAAGTATGGAGTGCCTGCTTCACGACAAAATTAACAAGCCAGTGCGGAAGAACATAATAATAAAAAAAAATCCAGAGTGAAAAAGGTCATTCAACCCATCAAGACTGCTCCATCCAAAATCCAAGTCTAATTATTATATCATGGCCTTCACTCCCACTCTACTTGTTGACCTCCCTTCTTTCGGGAGTATTCATTTCATTCCTCAACCTCCCCTGGAAAAAGGTCAAGAGGCATCATTAAATATCTCTATAGTTCTCAATTCCCTTTCTCAAGAAATACAGATCCAGCTCCTTTTCAAAGGTGCCAATTGGCCCCGAATCAACAACTTTCGGTGAGACTTTGTTCCACATGTCGACTATCCTGTGAGGAACTAAATAATTTTCTTCTCGGACTTTCCTCTGGTTGTTCTGATTAGCTAAGAGAATTGCTTTGTTTACTTCTACCTCACCGATACCTTTCATAATTTTTAAAACTTAACACGTCCCCTGAATCTTCTCTTGTTCAGCTAAAACTGAGCTTAGTCAACAACAATAACAACTTGCATTTATAGAGCGCCTTTAACATAGTAAAACATACCAAAGTGCTTCACAGGAGCGTTATCAAACAAAATTTGACACCGTGCCACGAGATATTTGGAAAGAGGTAGATTTTAAGGAACACCTTAAAGGAAGAGAGAGAGGTAGAGAGGCGGAGAGATTTAGGGAGGGAATTCCAGAGCTTAGGGCCAAGGTAGCTGAAGGCACGGCCGTCAATGGTGGAATGATTATAATCGGGGATGCGCAAGAGGCCAGAATTGGAGGAGCGCAGAGATCTCGGAGGGTTATAGGGCTGGAGAAGGTTACTGAGAAAGGGAGGGGCGAGACAACTTGATCCTTTCTTTATATTGTCATCCCCATAGTCCGAAGATCATCCTGGACACTCTTCTCTGAACCCTTTCTCGAGCATTCAAATCTATTTTGAGGTAGGGTGATGAAATGTGAAAACTATACACCAGAAATGGCCTCACCATTGATCTGTACAACCTGTTGTAACTTGCAGATCAATATACTCCAGGTGCTCACCAGTATCTAATTTGCCTCATTAATAACTGCCTCGCACTGACCAAACCCTTTTATTTTTCAACCTTGTCTGATACCGGTCCGCTTACGATATACGTGTTTGCAGTTACCTGTTCCGATCTGCATTACCTTGTATTTATTTGTATGAAAATCCATCTGCCATAAATCAGCCCACCTACATAATCGGTCTAAGTTTCTTTTAGAGAATCAATCACCTTTCTACTTCATCACCCTCCCACAGAGTTTGGTGTCATCAGAAAACGTAATAATATTACAACATACATCATATTGTCATATCATTCACAGATATTCTAGGAACAGGATTAGGAGTCTATTTCAAGAGGCTTTGATATCGTCCTGATCTAAGACATGCACTTACTATCAACAATTCATTTGGCAGAAATCCTGAACACTGATTCATAAAATGATGCTCACAGTATGGGAGCTGAACCATACTCCTACAGAACATTTGCTACATTTCAAAAATAATTTCTTGTCTGTGAAGCACCTTTAGATGTTTGAGAGAACTGATGAGGCACTACATAAATGCAATCTTTTTTCTTTATGAGGGCATTATAATCCAATATATATCTTGTACACTTTATGATTTCATTGATGGTTATCACAGATTGTGAAAAAAAGTGTTGTAAATAATATCAGGATATTTGAAATATGTTCCATTTATTCAGGTCTTTCTCCTCATTCCAGATCTATTTATTTTGGATCATGATTCTTCAGGCCAGCAAAATTATTACCTGGGTTCTTCTTTACCTATGCAAAAGATTGTCCTCAGACCCTGATGAGTAAATTGGTAGATGTGCTAACTGGGTTATCCAAACTCTTCAGGTCTTTGGTTAATTAGAACCTTAGAAAGGTAGCTAAGTCAGTGAGTGATGGATTTCTCTCCAATTAAGCCACAAAAGTTCTTTCGGATTTCATACTGCTTTCTGAAGTATTGAAATCAGAGAGTTCTGCAGCTTGACGTCCAACAAGATGCCAAGGATTTGATGCCAAGGATTCGATGCCAATAATGCTGGTATTAAGGGATAAGCCAGGCACTGAGGAAAGTTATAATGGAGTATTCAGTTGGATTGGCATGGATTGTAATGGTGGGTAGCAGGATTGTATATGACTTTTGTTTATTTGTAACAAAACAAGTGAACAAGTAGTTTTAAAAAAATTGTGCTTGGCCCATCCATGTTACTAGAGTTGAATGCCCTTTCATTAACTTTTCAAATTTGTTCGTATTCTTTTACATGTTGCTCCAGTTCCACTATTGCTAAAAAAGTTTTGTCATCATCATTGCTTTTTCTTCATCGGGAAATATCGCAGAATGGTAATAAGAGGGATAATAACATCCCCATCCTCAATGATGGCGGAGTCCAGCAAGTGAGTGCAAAAGACAAGGCTGAAGCGTTTGCAACCATCTTCAGCCAGAAGTGCCGAGTGGATGATCCATCTCGGCCTCCTCCCGAAATCTCCACCATCACAGAAGCCAGTCTTCAGCCAATTCGATTCACTCCACGTGATATCAAGAAACAGCTGAATGCACTGGATACAGCAAAGGCTATGGGCCCCGACAACATCCCAGCTGGAGTGCTGAAGACTTGTGCTCCAGAACTGGCTGCACCTCCAGCCAAGCTGTTCCAGTACAGCTACAACACTGGTATCTACCCGACAATGGGGAAAATTGCCCAGGTATGTCCTGTCCACAAAAAACAGAACAAATTCAATCCGGCCAATTACCGCCCCATCAGTCTACTCTCAATCATCAGCAAAGTGATGGAAGGAGTCGTCAAGCGACACTTACTCGCCAATAACCTGCTCACCGATGCTCAGTTTGGGTTTCGCCAGAACCTCTCGGCTCCAAACCTCATTACAGCCTTGATCCAAACATGGACAAAAGAGCTGAATTCCAGAGGTGAGGTGAGAGTGACTGCCCTTGACATTAAGGCAGCATTTGACCGAGTGTGGCACCAAGGAGCCCTAGCCAAATTGAAGTCAATGGGAATCAGGGGGAAAACTCTCCAGTGGCTGGAGTCATACTTAGCACAAAGATGGTAGTGATTGTTGGAGGCCAATCATCTCAGCCCCAGGACATTGCTGCAGGAGTTCCTCAGGGCAGTGTCCTAGGTCCAACCATCTTCTGCTGCTTCATCAATGACTTTCCCTCCATCATTAGGGCAGAAATGGGGATGTTCGCTGATGATTGCACAGTGTTCAGTTACATTCACAACCCCTCAAATAATGAAGCAGTCCAAGCCCGCATGCAGCAAGACCTGGACAACATCCAGGCTTGGACTCATAAGTGGCAAGTCACATTTGTGCCAGACAAGTGCCAGGCAATGACCATCTCCAACAAGAGAGAGTCTAACCACCTCCCCTTGACATTCAATGGCATTACCATCTCCGAATCCCCCACCATCAACATCCTGGGGGTCACCATTGACCAGAAACTTAACTGGACCAGCCATATACATACTGTGGCTACAAGAGCAGGTCAGAGGCTAGGTATTCTGCGGCGAGTGACTCACCTCCTGACTCCCCAAAGCCTTTCCACCATCTACAAGGCACAAGTCAGGAGTGTGATGGAATACTCTCCACTTTCCTGGATGAGTGCAGCTCCAACAACACTCAAGAAGCTCGACACCATCCAGGACAAAGCAACCCGCTTGATTTGCACCCCATCCAGCACCCTAAACATTCACTCCCTTCACCACCGGCACACTGTGGCTGCAGTGTGTACCATCCACAGGATGCACTGCATCAACTCGCCAAGGCTTCTTTGACAGCACCTCCCAAACCCACGACCTCTACTATCTAGAAGGACAAGAGCAGTAGGCACATGGGAACAACACCACCTGCACGTTCCCCTCCAAGTCACACACCATCCCGACTTGGAAATATATCGCCGTTCCTTCATCGTCGCTGGGTCAAAATTCTGTTACTCCCTACCTAACAGCACTGTGGGAGAACTGTCACCACACGGGCTGCAGCGGTTCAAGAAGGCGGCTCACCACCACCTTCTCAAGGGCAATTAGGGATGGCCAATAAATGCTGGCCTCGCCAGTGACGCCCACATCCCATGAACGAATAAAAAAAAATTGAGTCATATAAATCTAGCCCAGGAATATATGATATCACTATCACCTATGTATTTGAGGTGCCTGAAATACAATCTCCTGGTAAAAAACAAAACTGCTGAGTCAGGATTGATAGAAATATTGCATGTTATGCAGAGGATTGTTAGCCCCAATAGAAACAGTGGTGAAGCAAAATCCAAAGCAGCTTTTAAAAGGGAAGTGAATTAATAAAACAACAATTTAAAAGGATATAGGGAAAGGGCGGGGAGATGGGACTAAGTAGATTGCTCTTTCAAAGAGCCAGCACAGAAATCATGAGTTGGATAGCCTCCTGTACTGTAAAAATCTATGGAACTGATTTTAACATGTCCCTACTGGCATAAATGGGGCGATAAGACAGTTAAAATGGCGGTAAAATATTTATTGCTCTGTTTATGCCTCTGTTGGGAGCATGGTTAACTGTGAACAGGACTGAAAGTGACATCAGGACATAGGTTAATGCATTGGGCAGGTAGATGTCAAATGTAATTTAATGTAAAGAAAAGCGAGGTGATGCATTTTGTTGGAAAACACAAAATGGTAAAATCTTAAACGGGGTAGAGGAGCAGGAAGATTTAGGGGTCCAGATACACAATTCTTTCAAAGTAGGAGGTCAATTGAAAAAAAGCATTTTGGGATCCTCGGTTTTATAAATAGGAGCTTAGAAAACAAATGCAGAAGATATTCATTAAGATATCAGGCATAAGAGGCTTTAGTTATGAGAGACTGAGGCTCTTTATGTTAGAACAAAGAAGGTAAGAGAAAATCTAATGGATGTGTTCAAAGTTATGAGAGGATTGATGAAGTAAATCAGGAAAAACTATTTCCAGTATGTTGATAATAAGGGGACATAAATTTAGGATCATCAAAAAAAGGAACAAAGGGAGAGATGTTTTACACAGAGGAATGTGAGACCCAGCAAAAACAGTGGTGGAAGCAAAATCCATAACAGCTTTTAAAAGGGAAGTGAACTAAAATATGAACAACAATTTAAAAGGATATGGGGAAAGGGCAGGGAAATGGGACTCAGTGGATCGCTCTTTCAGAGAACCAGCATAGATGTGATGGGCCGATTGGCCTCCTTCTGCACTGTAATAATCTGTGAAGCTGATTTTATCTTGGCCAGGCTGGAGTAAACAGGGCGATAAGGCAGTTAAAATGACGGTGCAATATTTACCCCTCTGCATTCTTTTGAATCTGCCCCCTTGCATACCACTCTCCCTTTGCCCCACCATTGGCAGCTGTGCCTTCAGCCACCTCGGCCCCACAATCTGGAATTCCCTCCCTAAACCCCCCCGCTCTAAAAATCCACCTCCTTTAAGAGCCTTCATAAAAGCCAAGTCTTTGACCAAGCTTTTGGTCACCCTTCCTAATATCTCCTTTGTTCATTTTTCTTGATTGCACCTCAGTGTAGTGCTTTGTGGCATTTTTCGACATTAGAGGTGCTGGATCCCTGATTGACTTGGTAACCGGAATAGGTTGCATGTCCTATTTTCTTTGTTATAATCTTCAGTTATTGTCAAAACTATTAAAAAAGTAAGCTCCTTCTGTCTTTTACTGTGCAAAGGCGGGCATTTGCGGTAAATTCATCAATGCAGATCCATCATAAATTTTATAGTCATGATATTTTTAGTGTATTTAAACACAATAAATTTGTGAATCTTCTATTGGAAGGTTGGACTTCTAAAACAAATTGCTGCATTTTTGCCTGGGCTCAACACAAAGGCAACCTGTGCCAGTGAAATTAAATGAAGTGGCTCTCTGAAGAGCTACCCACTTAGTCCCATTTTCCTGCCCTTTTCCCATGTCCTTTTACATTGTTGTTCTTACATTAATTCACTTCCCCTTTAAAAGCTGGAATGGATTTTGCGTCCACCGCTATTTCTTTTTATTTGATGCCAACTGCACCCTTGTTATGCAGCATTTTCCTTTTTTGAATTCGCTGTGGAGGCCTCTCAGTGCAGAAGAGTGTTCCACACCCTCCTTACCACATTTAACTGGCACAATTTTCCAACACAATCGACACCACTTTGCACATGGTATTGGCTCAGCATAAGTAACATTAAAGGGAACGGGCAACACTAAAGCTAATTTGGCCACTGCAAAGAAATTGAGAGCTTCACAAAGAGGTTGCTGGAACCACAAAGGACCACAACTACTGTTCGATCTGTCCAACAGGCAATGTGACGTTTTTTTTTATTTATTCGTTCATGGGATGTGGGCGTCGCTGGCGAGGCCGGCATTTATTGCCCATCCCTAATTGCCCTCGAGAAGGTGGTGGTGAGCCGCCTTCTTGAACCGCTGCAGTCCGTGTGGTGATGGTTCTCCCACAGTGCTGTTAGGAAGGGAGTTCCAGGATTTTGACCCAGCGCCGATGAAGGAACGGCGATATATTTCCAAGTCGGGATGGTGTGTGACTTGGAGGGGAACGTGCAGGTGGTGTTGTTCCCATGTGCCTGCTGCTCTTGTCCTTCTCGATGGTAGAGGTCGCGGGTTTGGGAGGTGCTGTCGAAGAAGCCTTGGCGAGTTGCTGCAGTGCATCCTGTGGATGGTGCACACTGCAGCCACAGTGCGCCGGTGGTGAAGGGAGTGAATGCTTAGGGTGGTGGATGGGGTGCCAATCAAGCGGGCTGCTTTATCTTGGATGGTGTCGAGCTTCTTGAGTGTTGTGGGAGCTGCACTCATCCAGGCAAGTGGAGAGTATTCCATCACACTCCTGACTTGTGCCTTGTAGATGGTGGAAAGGCTTTGGGGAGTCAGGAGGTGAGTCACTCGCCGTTGCTCAATAAACAGATTTATGTGATGAATTACATGCTGATTTACTGTTAGTGCAGTTTTGCCAGTGTTAACGTATTTATCAGGTGCACTTAACTTCCACGCTGCTGGTTATTTTCAGGTCCCAGCTGGTGAAGTGTCAAGTATTAGCAAATTCATTTTATGAAATCGTATTTGTCAGTTTAATTATGGATTGGTCAGTCAAGCAGCTACTCTGTGAAACAGAAGAAGCAAGTAAAGCAATGAGAAGCACAGCATTTTTGTCCAATGTTGACAATTAAAGGATCCTTGTTGCAATTAATTACCCATATATAGAACCACACGTACCTCCATTCAATCAAATCACTTATTACAACAGGGAAGGGCGTAAATCAGTAGGCATGTATTTTCTGGTACCAAAAAGACTTTAGTACACATTCAAAGAAAGAACGTTCATTTATAAAGCACCTTTCATGACTTCAGGATTTCCCAAAGTGCTTTTGAAGTGTAGTCACTATTGTAATGTGTACAAATGCGGCAGCCAATTTGCCCACAGCAAGGTCCCACAAACAGCAATGAGATAATGACTAAATAATCTGTTTGTAGTGATATAGCTTGAGGCTTAAATATTAGCCAGAACATCAGGAGAACGCCCCTGCTCTTCTTCGAATAGTACCATGGGATCTTTTACGTCCACCTGATAGGGCAGATGAGACCTTGGTTTAACGTTTCATCCGAAGGACAGCACCTCCATCAATGCAACACTATTTCAGTACTGCACTGAACTATGTACTCAAGTTTCTGGACTGGGACTTATACCCACAACCTTCTGTGTTGAGAGTGCTACCACTGAGACAAGGCGGACACCATTTACTCCTTAACTGGGATTCCCCCCACAAAGCTCTTTTCATCACAATCAAATCTTCACAGGGGTTTGAAACAAACTTAAGCTTTGGGGCCGGCTGAGGTGTTGACAGCGGTGACCAGATTAATCCCTGGGTGATTATTCCTTTTCAAATCTATAAACACATAGAAAAGAAAAATATAATGAGCCATATTATGCTTAGGAGGTAATTTTCCTCTTGGGCAAGCATCTCACCCACCGCCAGTGCATATTAGAAAATATTAGGCCATAGTCTACAATTAAAATAATAAAAGGAACTTTAATAATGTGAACAATGCATTCTGATGCACGGACTTAGTGGGATAAGCTCTGATGGGGCAAGTGGCCTTATCACATCCCTAACCTTTCTTGCTTTTGTGACCAAACTTGCTGTGTAGTATAGCAGTCTCTCAGAAGTAGATTTTTATGATGTGCCACAAAACATAGAATTATAAAACATGTTCCTGAGGAGATATTAAATATTTAAGGACAGATCACACGTGTCTGTTATGGATGCAAATGCTTTGGATAGGATCTAGAAAGGAGTTTCTTTTACGTAGCACCTTTAACATAGTCAGGATATCATAGAGTCATAGAGTCATAGAGTCATAGAGTTATACAGCACGGATAGAGGCCCTTCGGCCCATCGTGTCCGCGCCGGCCATCAGCCCTGTCTACTCTAATCCCATATTCCAGCATTTGGTCCGTAGCCTTGTATGCTATGGCATTTCAAGTGCTCATCCAAATGCTTCTTGAATGTTGTGAGGGTTCCTGCCTCCACAACCCTTTCAGGCAGTGAGTTCCAGACTCCAACTATCTCAAAGCACTCCACAACCAATTAATTACTTTTCAAGTACAGTCACTGTTGTTTTTTTATCCAATTTGTGCATAGCAAGGTTTCACAAACAGCAATGAAATGGATGACCATTCAACCTGTTCTTTGATGGCACTGGTCGAGGGATAAATGTTGGCCAGGACAATGGGAGAACTGCCCTGCTCATCTTCGAAGAGTGCCATAGGATCTTTTATCCACAAAAATCAGGACAAATCCAATCTGGCCAATTACCGCCCCATCAATCTACTCTCAATCATCAACAAGGTGGTGGAAGGTGTTGTCGACAGTGCTATCAAGTGGCACTTACCAATAACCTGCTCACCGACGCTCAGTTTGGGTTCCACCAGGACCACTCGGCTCCAGACCTCATTACCGCCTTGGTCCAAAGACAAATGGACAAAAGAGCTGAATTCCAGAGGTGAGGAGAGAGTGACTGCCCTTGACATCAAGTCAGCATTTGACCGAATGTGGCACCAAGGAGCCCGAGTAAAATTGAAGTCAATGGAAATCAGGGGGAAAACTCTCCAGTGGCTGGAGTCACACCTAGCACAAAGGAAGATGATAGTGATTGTTGGAGGCCAATCATTTCAGCCCCAGGACATTGCTGCAGGAGTTCCTCAGGGCAGTGTCCTAGGCCCAACCATCTTCAGCTGCTTCATCAATGACCTTCCCTCCATCATAAGGTCAGAAATGGGGATGTTCGCTGATGATTGCACAGTGTCCAGTTCCATTCGCAACCCCTCATATAATGAAGCAGTCCGTGCCTGCAAGCAGCAAGACCTGGATAACGTCCAGGCTTGGGCTCATAAGTGGCAAGTAACATTCGCGCCAGGTAAGTGCCAGGCAATGACCATCTCCAACAAAAGAGAGTTTACCCACCTCCCCTTGATAATCAATGGCATTACCATCGCTGAATCCCCCACTGTCAACATCCTGGGGGTCACCATGGACCAGAAACTTAACTGGACCAGCCACATAAATACTGTGGCTACAAGAGCAGGTCAGAGGCTGGGTATTCTGTGGAGAGAGACTCACCTCCTGACTCCCCAAAGCCTTTCCACCATCTGCAAGGCACAAATCAGGAGTATGATGGAATACTCTCCACTTTCCTGGATGAGTGCAGCTCCAACATCATTCAAGAAGCTCGATACCATCCAGGACAAAGCAGCCCACTTGATTTGCATCCCATCCACCACCCGAAACGTTCACTCCCATCACCACCGGCGCACTGTGGCTGCAGTGTGTACCATCCACAGGATGCACTGCAGCAACTCGCCAAGGCTTCTTCGACAGCACCTCCCAAACCCACAACCTCTACCACCTAGAAGGACAAGGGCAACAGGCACTTGGGAAAAACACCGCCTGCACGTCCCCCTCTAAGTCACACACCATTCCAAATTGGAAATATCGCCGTTCCTTCATCGTCGTAGGGTCAAAATTCTGGAACTCCCTACCCAACACCACCGTGGGAGAACCTTCACCACACGGATTGCAGTGGTTCAAGAAGGCGGCTCACCACCACCTTCTCAAGGGCAATTAGGGATGGGCCATGCTTTTCAAGGAGCTCCTCTCCCACTGAGTCCATTCATCATAGTACAAACATTTGCAAATAACAAATTGTTATTTTATCGACTGAGAAGCCAACAAAGAATCCTTATGCTTTAGAAAAATTGTATTTATCTGAGGAAAACAAACTTCTCTTTACACCCAGAGAATTATTTTTTCTATGCTTTGTGCCTTTCACATTTTCAAGCCTATTGTATTTTTTTTAACCATGTTGATGCAACCGACCTTGATCAAGCTGATAGGTGTTCGCTAAATCTGCATAACACAACCTTTTATCAAGAGTGCTACCTTGCTGACACGTACTTTACTTGGCTTACTGTACTTTATGAGTACAGTAAGCCAGAAAAAGCTCTTATTGTTGCTTTACATTATTATTGAGCTCCCCTCTATGATCTCTTGCATTCAAACCCAACTCAGACTGATGGAACAATGTCTCCTTTGTCATTTACAAGAATGAGTCCAAGCAGACAACTCAATTCACGAACAAAACACCAAACTGCCATCAATGCATTATTCGGCCACAATGATGGCTGGCACAGCTCATAGAAAATTGACGCAGGTGCAAGAAGGTGCTGAGGCCGGAATGACTTCCTTGTTATTCTACAACTGGCCTTTGTTATCCCTGAGCTCAATGGCTCAATGCTGTGATGGAAAATTTCAACGATTCTTTGGCTTTTAGTTAATGTGTTTTCCAGAGGGAATTTTATCGTTTTATCAAAAGGAAGTGGAGAGTTTGGTACGTTGGATAATGAATGTGAGTCACGAGATAGTAGCCTAATTAAAGGGTTCAGCCAAAGTCACGAGCAATGATCAAGTATCTTTTTTGTATTCATTCTCGGGATGTGGGAGTCGCCGACAAGGCTGGCATGTATTGCCCTGAGAAGGTGGTGATACAACTGAATGGCTTGCTAGGCCACTTCAGAGGGCAGTTAAGAGTCAACCACAATGATGTGGGACTGGAGTCACATATAGGCCAGACCGGATAAGGACAGCAGGTTTTCTTCCCAAAAGGACATTAGTGAACCAGTTGGGATTTTACAACAATCCTTCAGCTTCACAGTCACTCTTTTTTTGTTACTGATACCAGCTTTTGATTTCCTGATTTTTTAAAACAGAATTGAGATTCACAAACTGTCATGGGGGATTTAAACTCATATATTTTGGATTATTAGTCTGGGTTTATAGATTACTAGTCTATTGACATAACCACTATGCTACCATACATGGCTTGGTCAAGCCCCAGTTATATTCCTGCCATAAACTCAATCAAGACCTATCATTTTAGATGTAAACTTCTCCAATAATATGTGATCAATAACTGGGCAGGTGAAGTCTTTCAAATAGGGCAGTGGAGACAGAAGTTCTAGAGTTATTTAAGAGGCAGATAGATGCTATGATCAAGTAATTGTAGTTTCTGTGGAAGGATGAACTCAATGGACTAAACTATCTCCCTTATCTGTTATTTATCTTTGTTATTTTGCTGCTTTGCCATCGAGAATTGCAATTGAATCAACCAATTTCAATTTCTTGCCCCTATGTGCCTCAATTTAGTTTGGAGAGTAATCTGGCAGAACTACTATGAGTCATGTTCATTCAACAGTATTCGATAAATTCTATTGAATCTTCGATGTTGACCGGAAAGAAATTAGGTCATTCATGTGATTCTACTTTTTATGATAGTGTTTACATCCTCTTTGTTAGAAGTTGGATAACCAGGTGGTGAAGGATAGAATACTAGAGCCTGGTCTTCAGTTGCTTCCAAGCCTTTATTCACAAAGATCAACACAACCCACACCCGAGATAAGCTCTCTTCTAAATGGATACAGGAGTCCCCAATTGATATGTACACTTGAATACAATTAACACTAATTGATATAAATCACATAGATACAATTAACAGTCTTGGTCTTCCTGCAGAGTCCAACCCACAAACAAACCTTGGGGTGAACATCAGGTCGAACCTCAAAGAGCTGCTGTCTCTTTACCCATTTCTTCTTTTCCTTCGGATGATGCCTACTCCTTCGCCAGAGTAGATCTTTCACTTACAATCACTGGATCTGAGCTATGTTAATTTGCATGATGACCTTTTGAACAGGGTAAGTTGGCGGGGCACAGAAGTGTGGTAATTTACCCTCAGTTTCACATTTGAGTAGGGAAGACTGCAAAACAAGATATAGCCAGGAACCATAAGGGAAAATTAACCTTCAAGACTTCAATTATTTTTCCTAACTAGAATGCGTTATCTTTCTGACCAAAACATTTATTTGATTCTGTGGAAACTTTATTTGTTTGATGAGGGCAGGGGATTAATCATTGCTCAACTTAAAGCTTATGATATCCTTGTAAGCACTGCTGTTATGCTCTCTTGCTGTGGTAATTAAAGATAAAGCTTGTTCATTCTGTCACTA
The DNA here is from genome assembly GCF_035084215.1 of Heptranchias perlo. Lineage (NCBI taxonomy): Eukaryota > Metazoa > Chordata > Chondrichthyes > Hexanchiformes > Hexanchidae > Heptranchias > Heptranchias perlo. The sequence continues at coordinate 19,423,144 of NC_090328.1, read as the reverse complement.
TTTTAAACTGTATAGAAAGACTCCGACCGTGTTTGTAATTGTAAGATAAATTAAAAATTGTTACGTTTCCTTTTTGAGCTCAAGAAGCAAAGCAGTATATCCGGGCTAATGAGCCTGTCTATCATCAGTCTACCGACACTACCGTCTGTCTCCTGAGGTAGCAACACTTGAGATAGGCTTGCCCATTTGCAAGTGGCAATTGGTTGAACTCTGCCAAATATGTTTAATAGCTTTTCTCTGACTGACCATTTTCTGTCAGGTTGGTTTTTTTTTTGCAATTTGCTGCACATGAAGTTTACTTTTCCCAAGATTTTCTCTGATCTGCTACCTGCCACAGCGGGAAGCCTCTCTTGCAGAGGCTACTTGCATGAAAGTGATATCACAATGTTTGATCCGTACATATCCGTGTCAGAGGAGATTGACAAATCTGGAGAATCTTTGCGATTTGGCTTTTAGTGAAAACGTGTTTTGGAAATAGCATCAAACACCCCACAGTTTTGCTTCGACATTTCAGCCCAAATGCTAACTGGAGAACAGCAGACTCTCTGATTATTTCTAGCTCCTTTCATTTTATTAAATCCAGATTATTACGGGGACAGTTTAATGCTGTGAACATATGTCTACGATGTCAACTACATATCTTTCACTATTTGAAGGGGCTGCTCGTCAACATTTGGCTCCACTTCAGTCACACGCTTCTGATCTTTGACCACCCGGTGCATCAAGTCGGAGGACCTCCTCGTGTGTCTGCTCCTGGGCCTGGTCAAGGTGACCATTCACAGGTCCAGGATGGACACGCCCGTGATTGGGGGGGTGGGGGGGGTCGCTCGCTCTGGCTGCCTGCCTGTCTTCCGCGGCCTTGTTCACACCCGGATGGCTCTGGAGAAGGAGCACGCGGTGTCCGCCTGTACGCTTGAGGCCTTCCGCGACTGGTGAACACCGCAGGGACTGGAGTGGATAGTGGATAGTGCAAATAACATTATTATTCAATTTGATAAGTTTCCTTTATTTTTTTTTCTGATTCAATTCTCTATTAGTTGTGCCCCTCTATAAAGGGGGCAGCGTTGTTAGGTTTTTTGTTTGATGACACTGGGGCAACCCAGTGTCGTCTTACCGTTAATTAAAGAAAAGACATATGTCTACTTGGCTTCAGACTGTCAGTGCTTGTGCACTAATGAGTCTGAAATCATCAGTGAGAGGCGAGTGTTTGGAACAGGGTTTTGAACTCGGAATGTCCAGAGCTGTCCAAGAGATTTACATGCTATTTAGTCCACTTGATTTGTATTTATTTTTTGTAACCTTATAGTTAGGGCCATCAAAAATTGCATCCATTAGCACTTTTATCTAAAAAGTCACTGAGAGGAAGACAGTTCCAGTTTATTTATAACCTACCATTTCCTGCTTGATTTTCAAACGTCTGTTAGCAAACTGGTAGCACAACAATAGGTTGGGAGAGCAGTTTCTTCCATACATTCTCTTATTGAGCAAAAAACTCAAGCTGCAGTCATATGGCCACATTTATGCGAAGTAGTTTCAGGTGTGCATCGATGAAAAAGTGGCAGCATAACTCAGGAGCTGGGTCAAAACCCTGGAACTCCTGATCTCACAGCATTATAGGAAACCCTTCACCACATGGACTGCAGCAGGCCCGCCACCACCTTCTCAAGGGCAACCAGGGATGGGCAATAAATGCCTGCCTTGCCAGTGATGCCCACATCTCGAGAATGAATAAAAATAAAATCCAACTCCCAAGGGCTCTAAAGCAAGATGTTATCAGAGCATAACAAATGGGTCCTCTCACACTGCCTGGACTTCACACAAAGCCAGTCCTCAAAATGGACCGAGCCTCTTGCAGGGAGTATCAGGCCTCCGGATTGCATGCCTGAAGTCGCACTGGCCACAATCTACACTATATTCCCTGTACCAAAGTCATCGACATATAAAAAGACGAATGTGGATGCAGCACTGACCTCCGCGGTCACCATTTCCAATCCTTCTCCTGTCTGAGCAACACAAATGTAAACTCACGTTATGATTCCTGTCCATCAACCAACTTTTTCTTCCTGCTGGTACATTTCCTCTTGCAACATATTCCTGAACTTTTCAAGCAAACCTTTTGTGAGACTCCTTATCAAACACCTTTCAAAAAGCCATACACACTATATATAGCATTCTCTTTATCCATTCAGACACTTCTTCAAAAATCTATTAAATTTGTCAAATACATTAATGCTGAAAATTCTGCTTAACCAGATGTGGAAAATTAGCTTCCTTCACTATGAGCAGGGTGATATCAGTTGGAAGCAGAAGAAAGAACTTGAATTAATTTTGCACCATTCATGATCTCCCAAAGTGGTTCACAGCCAATAAAGTATTTCTGAAGTGTGGTCATTATTGTAACGTAGGGAAATGCAGCAGCCAATTTGCGCACAGCAAGATCCCACCAACAGCAGTGAGGTAAATGACCAAATAATCTGTTTTTGGTGGTGTTACTTGAGGGTTAAAGGAATTACACAGGAATGACACACCTTAATCAATATTTAGGTGACATATGTAAATATCATAAATTAGTGAATAAAACACATTAGTCAAATAGAGACATATCAAGTGACTTGCTTGGTGACATTCATGTTTAATATTCACATTTCTTATGAAAAAGATCTGTTGAAAGAGATAGAGCTCACCTCTCCTGCACGTGACTAATCGACCTGGTTATCTCTTCATAGCGTCTCAAGGGCTTACTTTTGGACGATTGGATTTAAAGACGGCTTGACGAGCTTGCACCAGAGTTAACCGCAGAGTTCATTGGGGCTAATTTTCAGTTCCATCAATTTAAATTTACTGATGCCAGTAAATTAAGTCATCCAATCATTGGAAACCAATAATAAGCACTTAAACTTTATTAAAAGGGGGTTGGAATACAAGAGTCAGGAAGTCTTACCACAATTGTACAGGGCTTTGGTGAGACCTCACCTGGAGTACGGCGTACAGTTTTGGTCTCCTTACCTAAGGAAGGATATGTTTGCCTTAGAGGTGGTGCAACAAAGGTTCACTAGATTAATTCCTGGGATGAGAGGGTTGTCATGTGAGGAGAGGTTGAGTAAAATGGGCCTATACTCTCTGGAGTTTGGAAGAATGAGAGGTGATCTCATTGAAACATATAAGATTCTGAGGCGGCTTGACAGGGTCGAGGCTGAGAGGTTGTTTCCCCCGACTGGAGCGTCTAGAACCAGAGGGCATAGTTGCGGGATAAGGGGTCGGCCATTTAAGACTGAAATGAAGAAGCATTTGTTCACTCAAACGGTCGTGAATCTTTGGAATTCTCGACCCCAGAGGGCTGTGGATGTTCAGTCATTGAGCATATTCAAGGCTGAGATGGATAGATTTTTGGACTCCAGGGGAATCAAGGGATATGGGGATAGGGCAGGAAAGTGGAGTTGAAGTTGAAGATCAGCCATCATCTGATTGAATGGCGGAGCAGGCTCGAGGGGACGTATGGCCTACTCCCGCTCCTATTTCTTATGTTCTTATGTTCTGACATGAGTATTTAACCAATGTAGGCAAATGAAAACAAAGCTTACCTGAATTTGACCTACTTTACCAAAAAAATGAGGAAGTCCAGATTCGCAGAACTGAAGGAAGACCGAGTGATGGATGCAACCATCGCCAGGAGTCTCAACAGTTGGCACAAAGGTCAAATCCCCAAATCATGTAACAGAATGAACCCTGAGAGGACATTCTTTGACCGTTAAAGGCAATCTCATGAAATTAAAGAACCTTGAACAAGGTTCATAAATATTGTAAGGATGTCAAGTCACTCAAGTGAGGAAAGCACGTGGAACAGGTGTCCAATGCCGGACCCATGCAAACTCATCAATACAGACCTACAGCCAAAGAGTAACATCCAGTCAACATTCTCGAGTGAAGTGAAAGTGACCGCTGAACTCAACTAAATGCCACTGGGTGCTTCTGGATACCAACAAGGGACAATACTTGAATCGGCCAGTATGTGGTGCATCACTGAGATAACAAATGTCCTCATCCAACAGCAGCATGCAGCATCAGCTGAAGAGGTAAACCCAGTGATGAGGACATTTATTACCTCAGTGATGCAATGCACACTGGCCGATTCAAGGGTTGCTCCTGTTGCTATCCAGGAGTACGCAATGGCATTTAATTGAGTGCAATGGTCACTTTCATCTTGTGGCATTTCCAAATAAAAGGCACCACTCATTGCACTTGCATCAAATTGCATGTGCCGACAGACTGTTGGCTCCTTTTTAATCAATAGAAGGGTCACTGCTGCTTCACTATTGTTTGTAATCCTTTGACTACATTGAGGGCGCTATATAAATGCAAGTTGTTGTTGTTGTTGTTGTTTCTGTTTCTAATAGGGATAGAAAGGGTTACAGCTACATGGGAGATGGCTGCTCATTTTAAATGTATTTTTTTCTCTCTGTGTTCGGGTTAGAATCCACATGCCATACGGGTGGCTGAAAATTACCTCTTTGGAGGAACCATTCACAAAGACATTACATTTTGCATACATAAATACATTTGATTGCAAAGGAAGTTGAACCCACTTATCACAGACTGCTTGCTTTAAATGGAGAACAATCATTTAAGATAAAAGATTTGGTAATGACAATAATTAGATTTCTGCCTTGCACCTATTATGTGGCTCAGGCTGGGTGTCATTTTGTTTGCAGGATGTGGACTGACAGTCCAGATGCCTGTGGCAACTGACATGGAGTAGCAGAGTTTCTCACAGCAGGGAGTGGTCCACAAAGAGTCTTTGTGTGAGGGATTGGTGGATAGCTCCAGACTGAGGCTAAAGGATATATTTTAGTAACCTTCTGCAACACTTTAATTCTTCAGAATCCAACAAGATAGAGGTGGGAGGCTCCAAAGTGGTTACGTGAGAGCTCATGTGTAAGTTTTATGTTATGAGCACTGGTCCAAATTTAGCATTAACAAGATAGTTAGCAAAACTATCTTGTCTGTTTATTATTTTTGTATATAAGCAAGGAAGTGTAAGTTAAATGTAATTGAAATCTGTTGCATCGATATTCTGCTACGATCTTTATTTTTATTGTGATAAACCATAGTTGTAGTTTGCAGCCTAAGTTGCATGGTCTGATAATGTGTTTATTCCTCTGCTATCCAAAGACTAGAAGCACATAAGGGATGGTGCCATCTCAGTGAGCTAATTCTAGTAACATGGATTCCCGCTCCAAAGGTGGATGGTGACATCTCTGCAAAGGACACAAGGAAGGGCCTGTAGCAATGCATTTTTATGATGCAAAAATATCATAGAGTAGATGACCTCCAAAAAATATTTGGACACTCCAGTGGTCTTGTGTAGTGTCAGCCAGAAAGAGTTGGCATAGGTAAGTGTGGGAATGAATGCGATGGCCGGGCTTGATGGCCGGCGCGGACACGATGGGCCGAAGGGCCTCTATCCGTGCTGTATAACTCTATGACTCTAACTCTAATAATTGTAACATGTTGCATGCTGCACAATTTTATTTATTGAAAAAAGCATATTCATTCTTGCTGACAAAACTGAGGCAAAGGTCAGCTCCAGGGGGAGACTGAGATGGAATATCAACTCACTGCAGTACACCAGCCAGTGCCCATAGCTGTAATGGGAAGTAACTGACAGAATATTATCAATGCTAGCAGATTAGTTATGTTACTGGATTGGTAATCCAGAAGCTTGGACTAATAATTCAGAGATCACGGGCTCAATTTTGAAAGCCAAGTCCGGGTATGCTGGGGGGCCAGGAAAATTGGTGAAATCCGGAGCTGGAACAAATCCCGGCTCCAACCTGCTGACTTCCGCACTGGACCTAGATGCATCTGGGTGTGGGAAGTCCCGTTGGGTTCAGTCCATAACTGAACATGCAATAGGGCTGTTGAAGATGCGATTTCAGTGCCTGGATCGGTCTGGGGGAGCACTTCAATACGCACCAGTGAGAATGGGTCGCATTATAGTAGTGTGTTGTGTCCTGCACATCATGGTGCAACAGTGAGGGGTACTGGTTGAGGAGGCCCCATCCCCTCATCCACCATCCACCTCTGCCATCTACATTGAGTAGGAGGAGGAAGAGGAGGAGGAGGAGGAGGAGGAGGACAAACCCATGGGCAGAGCAGCGGCTCACCTGGCTGCTCACGAGGCCATGGAGTCACTCATGTGAACGGTTCTCGTAAGATCAGAAAGTGAGAAGAATCCAGTCCTTACACCACCTGGAAAGACCAGCACCAACACCAGCATCCCCCCTCCCTGCACAAAACAGTCCTGTAATTACACATACACCCACTGTAAAGTGACCCACTGAGTGGCATCAAGTATCGCCGTTCATGGTGAAGCACATGAAAGGGCGCTAAAACAAAAGCCAGTCAAGAATGGGCAAAACGGTAGTGGTGAGAATGATAACATTTAAAGTGACTTCAACAAAAACCAAATATAAATGAAAAACACGACAGTCTGTCAGACACCCTTGTGCATACCCTTCATAATCACAAAACCTTAGCCTTTCTCTTCCTACCGCTTCTAAGTGGTGCATCCCCAATGGCTGCAGCAGAGGTAGTGGCAGGTTGCTCATTTCCACGGCCGAATTGCTTCGGTGCTTTCGGCCTACGCCCACTGGGTTTTGGAGCCTGTGAGGGCCCTTCCAAAGACTGGTCCAACTGCACTTGTGCAGAGGCAGACTCGGCCACCTGGACAGGAGGTAGCATTGCGGGTACTGGTTGAGATGGGGGGCAATGGGTGAGACGTGGGAGCGTTTTGAGTGGCGTCCCCACTTCCATGTCCCCTTTTGCCATCATCCCTCTCCTGGGCCAGGGTCACATCACTCCGACCACCCTGCTGGACAACAGTTTGGAGGAAACGTGTGATGCCTTGGAAGGCCACTTCTAAAGTATCCGTCAGCCTGTTTGAGGCAGTCAAATGTTGTTCACCCTGAGTCCGAATGGCCATTGTCAGGGCTTGCATTGACTCATTTGTGAGCCATGCATGAAGCTCAACGGAGGCTAGCCTTCTCTCCATCGCATTCATTCCCACACTTACCTGCGACACTATCTCAGACATTCCCACACTTACCTGCGACAGTATATCAGACATTTCAGCAATTACGTGCGACACTATCTCAGACAGTTCCTCGCGTCCCTGTGACACCATCTCAGAGATTCCCTCACATCCCTGTGGCACTATCTCAGAGATTCCCTCATGTACCTGTGCCACCATTCCACTCATGCAGGAGTTAGACTCCTCCATCCTCTGCGCTATTGTGGAGAGTGTGCGTGGCACCTGTTCCAGCATCTCGCAAATGTGCTTCTGTTATTAGCCGAGGCATAGAATATAAGAGCAAGGAGGTTATGATGGAGCTGTATAAAACACTGGTTAGGCCACAGCTGGAGTACTGTGTGCAGTTCTGGTCGCCACACTACAGGAAGGATGTGATCGCTTTGGAGAGGGTGCAGAGGAGATTCACCAGGATGTTACCAGGCTTGAGCGCTTCAGCTATGAAGAGAGACTGGGAAGATTGGGTTTGTTTTCCTTGGAGCAGAGGAGGCTGAGGGGGGACATGATTGAGGTGTACAAAATTATGAGGGGCACAGATAGGATGGATACTAAGGAGCTTTTTCCCTTCGTTGAGGGTTCTATAACAAGGGGACATAGATTCAAGGTAAAAGGCGGGAGGTTTAGAGGGGATTTGAGAAATAACTTTTTCACCCAGAGGGTGGTTGGAGTCTGGAACTCACTGCCTGAGAGGGTTGTGGAGGCAGGAACCCTCACAACATTCAAGAAGCATTTGGATGAGCACTTGAAATGCCATAGCATACAAGGCTACGGACCAAATGCTGGAATATGGGATTAGAGTAGACAGGGCTTGATGGCCGGCGCGGACACGATGGGCCGAAGGGCCTCTATCCGTATAACTCTATGACTCCCTCGATCATTCTCCTTTTAAAGGATGGCCCCCGGGGTTCAGCATCTGTGTCCAGCTGAGCAGAGCTTGGAGAGGAGTGCTCCCACCGACGGGGACTCTCCACAGCTGCCCCGCCACCAGTGTCTGCTCGTGCTCACTTGTGTGTGGTGACTCACCAGGTATCAACCCAACTGACTGACATCTGGGACCCACTGAGGTGTGAGTATCTGTGCTGGTGGATGGCTCGCTAAGATATGATGGTGCGCCCTCAGAGGCTTGGAGCTCCTCTGAGGAATCACCCTCTGCCATCACTGTGGTCGCTGAAGGGCCTGTAAGAGAACAGAAGGCAATAATAAGCATCATCACAGATGTGTCATGTTGTGATGAGCATACTGAGGTGTTCAAAATGCCAAGCATTATTATCATCAATTCATGTTGTATGTGATGGATGTTAAAGTTGTGTCACCAGATGTTTATGGGGTGCCAGTCTCGGCGTCCCCTGATTTCCAGGGCCTCCTCCTCCGCGTCTGTGAGGACCACTATTTGTTGTGGCCCCCCCTCCAGTCCTTGCCCTCTCGTGTGCATTTTGCGCTCTCTTCTCCTCGAAGGGGAGAAAGTACAGACGTGTGAACGAGTGATGGTGAAGTGGTCAGCCGGTGAATGCATTGCTTTGGGTGAGGCTGACCATGAAAGGGGTGCATCAGAGGGTGAGTATGAGACATAGAGGTCACATTGGATCAGGATTGAAGTGAGTGGTAGCAGTGGGGTCACAATTGAGGAGGTGAGGAAGTGCTCAGGAAGTGAAGGTAATTTGAGGATGAGCCTTAAGTGGGTGTGAAGAGTGATGTGATGGAGCAGTCTTGGCAGTGCAGAATGAGTTGCAGGGGATGGGTGTTGATGTGCAACACAGATTGCAGGAGAATCAGTAAGTGTACTCATTTTTGATGACCAAGTTAGGTCATTGAAGCGCTTCCTGCACTGGACCCAGGTGCGGGATATGTTGCTCCTGCTGGTGACCTCTTCTGCCACCTTGAGCCAGGCCTTCTTGGTGGCAGAGGCAGGGCACTCCTTCCTGTCGGCCAGGTAAAACAGTTCCCTACTCCTCCTCACCCTGGCCAATAGCACCTGAAGTGAGGCATCATTAAATCTTGGAGCAGCCTTGCCCCTGTGCTGCTCCATTGTGTTTTTTTGGGTTTGCTCCAGCAAACGCCATTGGAGCAAAGGCCCTTTAAATCTAGATGCTCCAGCTGACAGTTTGTCATGCGGATACGCAGTCCGCCCACTGTGCAGCTTTCAGACAGCAAACCCGGAAGCCACGTTAAGGACCACCAATTAAGTCCCAATCGCGTGAGGAAAGGTAAGTTTTTATTATCTGGGTTTGCCGCGTGCCCATTGCCCCCACCTGCTGCCATCCCGCCGCCCTTTAAAATTGAGCCCCACGATTTCAAATCCCACCATGGCAGTTTGAGAATTTGAATTCAGTTGAAAAAAATCTGGAAATTAAAAGTTGGAATCAGTAAAAGTGACCATGAACCAACCATGTTGGATTATCATAAAAAAAGCACTGGTTCACGAAGGAAACCTGCTGTCTTTACCCAGTCTGTTCTATCTGTGTGACTCCAGTCCCACACCAACGTGTGACTCTTAACTGCCCACTGAAGATTTTTCTAGCATGTCGTAATAGTTCAGAAATATCCTCATTAAATCTCTTTTGTGCTTCATTTCGAGCACGGCAGTGACTACATTTAGGATAACAACAATCTTGCAAGTAACTATTCATGTAAACATGACTGGCTCCTGTGAACTCTTTGGATGGGCATTTATATTGATGCAAGATAATTGGCATGCATACCCATATCTAGCAATGTGAAATGATTCACAGTCATACCCATATGTAGCAATGTAAAATAATTGGCAGTCCTTCCTATATATAGCAAGGTGACACAATTGACAGTGATCCTTGTTGCTTCCTTTGACACTTTTGTTCAAATCCAACATCTTTTACTACACATTCTTCCAAGTGCAATGGGGTTGATGAGAGCACATAGACTTTCTGCGTGATTGCCTTCCGTGCCTGCTGAACCCTTTGTTTCATGGCGGGCTGCCCATTAAACGCCCGCAGAGAGCATTTCTCACAACAACCACAATAATGTGAAGGGTCTCATCACACCATACTCCCACATCAGTGCTCCAATTTGCACTCTCTTGTACTTTATTGACACTCTTGAACTTATGTGCCTTTTAAACAGAGGGGGAGGAGAGGGCTTAATAGAGGATTTAACACCATTATTACAAATGTTTTATCTGACTTGCTTGCCAATTGTACATTACTTATGATGCACCCTAACTCCAAGAGTGCATCTTGGGTGAACCTGTCTCTACAATTTTGTTACAAAAGTAGGTGAAAAAATAATTCTCACTGAACGCATTTGGGGTCATTTTTGACGACGGTATAAAATGGGCAACATCGAATTAGCCAACCATTATACTCCAAGCCCGATATTCCTTTCTAAATTGATTCCTGGGATGAGAGGATTGTCCTATGAGGAGAGATTGAGTAGAATGGGCCTATATTCTCTCGAGTTTAGAAGAATGAGGGGTGATCTAATTGAAACATATAAGATTCTGAGGGGACTTAACAGGATAGATGGCTTTGAGGTTGTTTCCCCTGGCTGGAGAGACTAGCACTAGGGTGCACAGTCTCAGGATAAGGGGTCGGCCATTTAAGACTGAGATGAGGAGGTATTTCTTCACTCAGAGGGTTGTGAATCTTTGGAATTCTCTACCCCAGAGGACTGTGGTTGCTCAGTCGTTGAGTATGTTCAAGACTGAGATCGATAGATTTTTGGACTATAGGGGCCGGAAAGTAGAGTTGATGTCGAAGATCAGCCATGATCTTATTGAATGGCAGAGCAGGCTCGAGGCTCGAGGGGCCACATGGCTTACTCTTACTCCTATTTCTTATGTTCTTATGTTTCCACTGAAGTCACTGGAAGGGCAATTCTGGCGGGGTGTGTAACGGGCGACGAATTCGATATCGTCCGTTTTATGACATCGCCCAAAGTCGAACGTTACCCCGATAGTGCCCAAGAACAAATTAAACACCCACTTTTGGACATTTCTGCATCTAAAAGTTAAATGAAAAAATTCAAACTGCAATAAAGTCGAACTTTGAAACATTTTCCACAGTTATACTACAGTCGCTCTCGGGAATATGACATAAACTCTGTGGTTTCTGATAAAGATTAGATGCATTGCTTAAAGGCCCACAGAAAAAACATTAATGATTTCTAATGGCATTCCCGAGAAACAGGTAATAACCAGTTTATGTTATATTTGTACACAAGTATTGTAACTGGGATTAAGTTATAGCCTCCAAGCAGCCACTATACAAACTATGTGGTTCAGATTGCGAATCCTGAAAAAATTATAGAATTTAATATCTTATGTTAGATGAGATTTATGGCTCTCATTTAATGACAAACTTTTCAACTAAATGTAATCATAATCCATTTATAAGATTTAGGGCTTTGTGCAGCCAGGAAAGGTTCAACATGACTGAGAGGCAGAAGATACTTAACATTATATGTGCAAGCCTTGTGAATGGTAATGGGCTAAATTTTGCTGTCGCAGGGCATCTAACATCACTTGCCGTTTGTTAGACTTACCCTTGCACATTTAGGTTTTAAAATTTTTTTGCGTGGCAATTTGCTGAAAATGCGAGCTGATAACGTCTCAGTGAGGGAAACAGGGCATCTGGGACCTGAGTGGACAGGGCAAGCAAATGGGTATCTCCTTAAACAATCAGATTGAAGGATTGAGAAGTAAACAGCGCAAGGACTGAGAAGGAGGGTGAATTAAAGGAGGTGAATTCAATGTCAAATCAGGTACAGAAAGAGAAATTAAGAGAGAGAAAATAGTGACAGAAAGGAAAAGTAAGAAAAAAAACATTTAAATTTAAAATTTGACATTTTTAATATCTCCCCAAAAAATTCAAAACCTGAAGGAATGAGACTCCACACTTGTAATAGTTAATTTTCAGTTGTAAGGAGTCGTACAACACCAGGTTATAGTCCAACAGCTTTATTTGAAATCACAAGCTTTCGGAGCTTTGCTCCTTCGTCAGGTGACAATCAAACTCTCTGGCACTGAAAATTAAGATGTGGAGATGCCGGTGATGGACTGGGGTGGACAAATGTAAGGAGTCGTACAACACCAGGTTATAGTCCTGATGTGGAGGTTTTAAAAATTTTTTGCGTGGCAATTTGCTGAAAATGCGAGCTGATAACGTCTCAGTGAGGGAAACAGGGCATCTGGGACCTGAGTGAACAGGGCGAGCAAATGGGTATCTCCTTAAACAATCAGATTGAAGGATTGAGAAGTAAACAGCGCAAGGACTGAGAAGGAGGGTGAATTAAAGGAGGTGAATTCAATGTCAAATCAGGTACAAATCACGCAAAAATCACGTCGTTAAATGGGTACTTACACTTGTAATCACGACCCTAAATATTTGCGGCGGGTTTAGTTCTTATCTACCGCACAAATACTGCATCTTCATGGCATCCAATGCATGTCAATGGTGAGGCAGACAGCGAAATGCTATTTTTGCAAAGCTAACAATGGAGTGGTGCAACTCGGACAGCAACTTATGGATATTCGCATTTAACCTCACATCCGCTCCTCGCCTGAAGTTGCTGTGACATTTACTCATAAATAACGGCAAGCGCCATTAGCCTCACCATTATCTTGACAGCAAAATCTGGCACAATATGTGTAGGCCTTGTCAATTGTCAAGTAATGGTATTTTTCAAAAGTGAACTTTTTTTTAACCAAAACTTTTGAGGGGAAACCTTGGCATGAGAATAAGTACTTACAACAACAACAACTTGCATTTATATAGTGTCTTTAATGTAGTAATACGTCCCATGGCGATTCACAGGAATGTAATCAGACAAAAAATATTGACCGAGTCAAAGAAGGAGACATTAGGACAGCTGACCAAAAGCTTGGTGAAAGGGTTAGGTTTTAAGGAGGGTCTTAAAGAAGGAGAGAGAGGTGGAAAGGCAGAGAGGTTTAGGGAGGGAACTGCAGAGCTTAGGGTTTAGGCAGCTACAAGAGAGGTGATTCCACACTTTCCATTGGAAGCCTCGCTGCAGGAACTTGGGTCAGACAAACGGGGTTAAAACGTCCACTCACAACAATAGTTCTAAAACTTATTTCGACAGTACCTGCCAGCCCCATGATCACGAACACCAAGAAGGACAAGAGCAGCAATACCATGGGAACACCAAGTTACATACCATCCTGACTTGGACTGATCAGTGGTTCTTCATTGTCGCTGGGTCAATATCCTGGGATTCCCTACCTATCATGGGAGCACCATCACCATTAGGAATGCAACAGTTCAAAGGGCATTTCTCCATCACCTTCTCAGGGCAGCTTTGAATGCGCAATAAAAGCAGCCTTGCCAACGTTACCCACATCCAGAGAACAATTTTTTAAAAATTGGATGTTTCTTTGGATTAACATTTTTTCGCATTAAATTCTTCCATACAAAAGGTTGAAATAACACACAAAGGAATTTTATGTCGAGTCACATAGCAACATTTTGGGGTTCAGACCTCATTTGAAGGTAGGTGACGAGCTGCTGGTAACAAATGGGCACTGCCTTGCAGCTCGCTGCCTGTGGGAGGGTGAGAAATCGGCCGGCATCCACATTGAACTGGCCGACAGGTCAGGACCCACAAAAACTTTCAACCCAAAACATTCTGGGCCTTTTGTGGGGTGCGCACCAGTGGTCCAGTGCACGCTCTGTCCATTTGTATCTGTGAATTGCAAAACAGGGTCCTACAAATGGCATAGGATCCCAATTTGCATACGTCAGCACCTCCTCACCCAGAACAGGTGGGCAGCAGTGCTCCTCACCCATTTACATACTGGCCTGAAAATTGTATCAGCCGGGCTTTGGGCGACCGGGGGTTTTTGCGGTGCCCCCAATTTTCAACAGCTGGCTGTTAGTTTTTCAGGTGGACAGCAGCTGAAGATCAACCCCACTAGAACTATTTCAACTGGAAGGAATCTTACAACACCAGGTTATAGTCCAACTGTTTTATTTGAAAATCACAAGCTTTCGGAGGCTTTCTCCTTCGTCAGGTGAGCACTCGCTCACCTGACGAAGGAGAAAGCCTCCGAAAGCTTGTGGTTTTCAAATAAAACAGTTGGACTATAACCTGGTGTTGTAAGATTCCTTACATTTGTCAACCCCAGTCCATCACCGGCATCTCCACATCATATTTCAACTGGAGCAGAGGAGGCTAAAAGGAGAAATTAGCTGGAGGTTTTAAAAATATATCTAAAGGGTTTTCTTGGTGTGAATAAAGTAAGACTACTTCCTCTGGTTGGGGAATCAGTGACAAGGGGGTCATCAATTTAAAATATGAGGAGAGGGGTTGGGGAAAGTTTCTTTATGCAGAGGGTTGTTGGAGCAAGGAATGCTTTGTCACAGGGAATAATTGAAGCAGAGACCATTGCACCTTTTAAATGAAGTGGATAAATATCTGAAGCAGAAGATGATGCAGAGAGAGAGCAGGGCAATTATATTAGTTTTAAATTGCTCTAACAAAGAGTCAGCACAGACAGGATGAGCCAAATGGTCTCCTTTGCTGCTGTAAACATCAGTGGTTCTAATTTATCAACTCTGTTTCAACGATGGTTTGTGACAGATAATTCCACATTCTAACCACTAAAACAAGTGAGCTGATTATTATCACATTGCTGTTTGTGGGAGCTTCCTATGCTGCCACATTTCCTTCTTTACAACAAAGGGCCCAGAATTTACAAAATAACAATGAGGCGAACGGTGCTCACAATTAATTATGCGCAAATCGCACAGCAACTTCAGACGAGGGCAGATGCGAGGTTAAACGCGGAAATCTGGAAGTTGCTGTCCGAAAATGTGCCGCTCTGCCCTAAGTTTGCTGAATACGGCGTCTCACTGTCTGACTCTCCATTCAAATGCATTGAGCAGTGTGAAGTTCCTGTACTTGCATAGTAGGCACGAACTAAACTAGGAGGCAGTTAGGAAGGCAAATGGTATGTTAGCATTTATTGCAAGGAGGTTGGAGTATAAGAGTAAGGAGCTCTTGCTGCAATTATATAGGGCTCTGGTGAAACCACACCTGGTGTACTGTGTACAGTTTTGGTCTCCTTACCTAAGAAAGGATACACTTGCCTTATAGGGGGTACAATGAAGGTTCCTTAGATTGATTCCTTTGATGAGAGGGTTTTCCAATGAGGAGAGAGTGAGTAGAATAGGCTTATATTCTCTGGAGTTTTGGAGAATGAGAGGTGATCTTATTGAAACGTATAAAATTCTTAGATGGATTTACAGGGTAGATGCTGAGAGGCTGTTTCCCCTGGCTGAAGAGTCAAGAGTTAGAGGTCATAGTCTCAAGATAAAGGTTCGGCCATTTAGGATGGAGATGCGGAAAAATTTCTTTGGAATTCTCTAACCCGGTGGACTGTGGATACTCAGTCTTTGAGTATCTTCAAGACTGAGATCGATGGATATTTGGACACTAAGGGCATCAAGGGATATGGGGAGAGGGCGGGAAAGTGGAGTTGAGGTCGAAGATCAGCCATGATCTGACTGAATGGCGGAGCAGGCTCGAGGGGCCATATAGCCTACTCCTGCTCCTATTTCTTGTGTTCTTATGTTCTTAACCTCGCCACAGGGCTTGTCCATTTCAGTTTAAGTACCCTTTTTAATGACATGATCAGTCTTAATTACTGCCAAACAACCTCTCTGGCAACGAAAATTAACTTTTACAAGTGTGGAGTCTCATTCTTTCAGCTTTTAGTTGTTGTTGGAGATTTTTTTAAAAATTAGATTTTTTTTTAACTTTTTCTTTCTGCCTCTTTTATCCCTCTCTCTTAATCAAATTTTTCATTCCCTCTCTTCGTTTTGCTTTCTTTACCTAATTTGACATTGAATTCACTATTCTAACTTGCACTTCCTGGTTCAGACTCTGCGCTGGGCTATCCTCAATCCTTCAATCCGATTGGTTAACGAGATATACACTTGTTCACACAGGTCCCAGATGCCCTGTAGAGGGCACCACATCGTTTCCATCTCCGACTGACAGCTCCTTGCCATGAAAAGTCTCATGGAAATTAAACGGGCAAGGATAAGTTAAACAAACAGCGGGTGTCATTCGTTTGCCGGCTACTGTAAATTCTGGCCTATGGACTACACTTCAAAAGTACTTCATTGGCTGTAAAGTGCTTTGGGATATCCTACGGTCATGAAAGGTGCAATAAAACTCAACTTTGTCCTTTCTAATAACTGTTACACCTCAACCCTGGCAATTTGCTACTGAATCGACTCTACTTTTTCCATTGCTTTGATACCTTTCCTATAATGGGTACTCAAAACTGCACACAATACTTCGACTGTGAACTCACTACTTTTTGTACATGTTTAGCATTACCTCCTTGCTTTTCTACTGCTGGAAACAAGGACTCTGCCTTTTCAATGGCCCAATCTACTACAACATATTCAGCCTACCTAAATGTTCCCCATAAAGTCGTTGTTCCAGCTTTGATACGACAATTAAATTCATTTTCCACATATATCTTTGTAAACTAAATGAAGAGGATTTGAACAATAAAAGGTTTTTTAAAAAAATATCCGACGTTATGCTGGTCCTAGAATTTGCTGGCAATTAACTACACATTATTTCCTCATAAATCTGCAGTAGTAATGTTACCATCATCAATCCCCTTGTTTGAATATCTTGATACATTAAGGATATATGTATATGTATGTCATGACAATCAATATTGACACAGACTGCTGCTGCTGGCTCCAAAACTGATTGAAAAGAGAATTAAACTTCCACATAAAATTGAAACCATAAATATTACTAATAACAAAACAAGACTGCAATATAATCTTCAGGTTCAGTGGAGGGTTTTTAAGCCCACTTGAGCTTTGATCTCACAGTTTATGTTATAATCTAAACTCCCTGGATTAGATTTCTGTCTTATAATGGCTCCCAGGTATCCATTCGTCTCAGCATATTGTTCTGATTTGAATATTGATGAACCAGTTTTTTGATTTAAAGCAAAATCATACTAGGTAGTTAAAAGCAAAGGGTTTGCTTTACCGTGACATTCTGGAGACCAAAATACCAAAGGACACAAAGGATAAATTTGGGAAGTTAGGAATAAGGAAGGCAGGTAGCCGAATCTTTTACACCCAAAAAGACAACAGACTGGTGGAATGTTACCAGAGCAGCAGACAGTATAAATAGAAGCGTGAGGCAATTAGATACTTCTTTGGAGAGGGAAGGGATTGATGAGCCTGGTAAAAAGACAGCTAGATAGGATTAATCAATCACAAGATGATAGTTCTAATGCATTTATCTATTCCTAATATTCTCGTGTTATTTAGTTAATACTTATGTGTTTTTGAAAAAAAAACAAGATAACTAAAACTACAAAATCTTTGGACACAGAATTTTACGATGTAAGAAGAGGCCATTCAGCCCATCATGCCTGTACTGGTTCTCTAAAGAGCTATCCATGACTCCCATTCCCCTGCACTTTCCGCATACTTTGTCAATTTTTCTTTTCCAAATATTTATCCACTTCCCTTTTAAAAGGTTTTATGGATTCTGCTTCCATCATTGCCTTTGATGGGGCCTTCCATGTTTCAAGAACCTTCCATATAAAAACAAATTCTCCTAACCTCTCCCTTCATTCTTTTGGTTATCATCTTAAATTTCTGCCCTCTGACGACTGACACACTGGTTAGTGGAAATAGTTTTTCCACCGTTTTCACTCATTAAAGCCCTCGCATCATTTTGAACATGTATTTTAGTTTCCTCTTAACCATCTTCGTTCTAATGAAAAGAGCCTCAGTTTCTCTAGTCTCCTCATAACTAAAACATCTCATCCCTGGTATCCTCGTAGTGAATCACTTCTTCACCCTCTCCATGACCTTGATATCTTTCCTGATATCGGCAGCCAAAACTTGACAATATTCTGGCTGCAGCCTAACCAATGATTTATATAGGTTAGCATTTGTATTTTATGCCCATATTTATAAAACCTAGGATCCCATCTGTTTTTCCATCTGTTTATTTTTTACAACTTTATCAACTTGTCCACCCACTTTTAAACACTCCTGTAGCTGAGCCACAAAGTCTCTCTGTTCTTCTCCTTCATTTAAAGTTTTACAATTCAGTGAAACGGTCCTTTCATTCGTATTTCTCCTGAAATTTTTGACCTCACCTTTCCCCCACATTATATTTGATCTATCTGCCCAGTCTACTAACCTATACCCTCCTGAAGTCACATAAATGTCCTCTTCACAGTTAACTGTGCTACCTGCTTTAATGTCTCCAATGCTTTCCTGGCTGGTCTCTCATCCTTTACCCTCCATCTTCCAGAAACTTCAGTCAATCGATAACTCTGCTGCCCGCATCCTATCCTGCAACAGGTGCTGCTAATCGTCCCTGTCCATGCTTATCTACATTGGCTCCTAATCATCCAACGTATCAAATTTTAAAATTCTCATCCTCATGTTTAATTCCCTTTATGGCCTTGCCCTTTGATATCTCTGTAACCTCCAGCCCTAGAACACCCTAAAACTCTCTGTTTCGCTGAATCCGATCTCTTACACATTCCACCTTCTCTGCATCCCACCACAGGCAGCCATGCTTTTAGCTGCCAAGGGTCCCTTGCTTTGGAATTCCCTCCCTAAACACCTCTGCCTCTCCACCTCCCTCTCATCCTTTGCGACATTCCTTTAAATTCTCTTCTTTGACCAAGCCTTTGGTTACCCCTTCCTAATCTCTCTTCCTTTGGCTCAGCCTCTGTGTTTTTTTTTTCCCTCACACCTCTGTGTAGCAATTTGGGATATTATTCTATGTTAAAATCACTGTATAAATGCAAGCTGTTGTGTCATCTACAAATTTAGATACTATGCCCATTATAACAGATTCCATTAACCACTACTCTCTTTTCTGTCCTGCCGTCAACTTCGTAACCATGGAGGTGATTTTTTTTTTCTGCTAGCCACCCAGTTGGAGCAGAGAAATAGGGTGGTCGGCAGACATTTTTTGTTTTTTAAAAGCCCGAGTGCTTACTGGATGGCTCAGGCCCGCCCGGCTCAATTTTCGAACAGGTCTCGAAATGGCGTGCCATCACACCCGCCCAATAAAGGCAGGAGCCTTATTGAAATATTTCAATCGAGGTGCTGCGCCGTCTGTAGGACCCAGATGCAACTTTTAAGTACCAAAAGGTGTAGCGTATGCAGCACGCACTCCAACCAGTGATGCTGGACATTGGGTGGCCTAACCAGTGGATCTTAAAGCTGCAGACTGCTCCAAGAACGGCTACAAAGAAGCAGTGCCACTGATTTCTGTGGTGCCAGGAAGACCGTAAAGCTCAAACATGAAAACGGTTCGGGCCTTCTGCTGGTGCCATCAGGCAGGCATGCGATCGTTCTGTCCAATGCCCGTTGAACCCGAAAACCGGCCCCCGTGTTGCCACATTCCCATTAATGCCTTATTTTTTTTAGCAAAAGCCCCTGAGTGGCTCCTTATCAAAAGCCTCTTAAAATTTATACATGCAACATTCAGGGCATTTCCTTTATCAATACACTCTGTTTCTTCCTCAAAGAATTCTACTAAATCTGTCAGATATGCCTTACCTTTCACAAATCCATGCTATGCCTTTTGAAGTGAGATTTAATTTTGTCCCATAATATGGCCTCTAGAAGCCCATCCACTACTAATGTTAGGCTGGTTGGTCTATAATTATCTGGCTTATCCCTTTCTCCTTTCTTTAACAGAGGTGTTACATTGGTACAACTTCCATATCTAAGGATCTCAGTGATGAACAGATTAAATAAAGAATTTAGAAGGTATTTCTTTACACAGAGTGGTGAGAATGTGGAACTCACTGCCACATGGAGTGGTTGAAGCAAATAGCCCTTACACATTTAAGGAGAGGTTTGATGGATATATGAGACCCAAGGGGATAGATGAATACGGGGACAGAGTGGGAAGAGGTAATTAGAGTGAGAGGAAGCTCGCGGGGAGTATAAACACAGGGATTAGACCAATTGGGCCGAAGGGCCTGTTTCTGTGCTGTAGATTCTATGCAATTCTTTGTGGTGCCGATACTATTTCCTCCCTGATTTCCCTCAGCATTCTAGGACGCATGCCTGGCACCTTTCCACTTTGAGCCCGAGTAACTTTTCCAGGAGGTGCTAGGACATACTTCTTTTCACAGAGTCAACCTCTGGAATAAGCTGCAAGCATGTGCAGTAGGTGTGGATTCATTGCAAGCAGTTGAAAAAGAGCTGGGTGAGTTCGTGTGAGTGAAAAACATCTCTACACATAGAAGATAGGTGGGTCATTGGGACCTGATGCCATCAGTCACCCTGATCTCCTGGAGTTTGCTTCATTACCTTCAGAGGCTGGAGAGGAATTTCCCAGTTATTTTCCTGAATTGGCCTATGGCTTTGTCTCTGTTTTTTTTTGGCCTCTTCCAGGAGCAAGCCCAAAGGGCCGAATCGCCTACTCTTGCTCCTATTTTCTATGATTTTATGAGATTGCATGGCTGCTGGGCAGAGCGGGAGTGGAGTTGGGTTTGGGGGTTGAGTGATGGGGATGATGACGTTTGTGAATTTTGAAATGACACCATGCTGGGATGACAGGCTCGATGGACCAGCTGGTCTTTTCCTGTCCTTTTTTGCGGATGCTCGTATGTGAATGCCAAGACATGGAAATTCCCCGGAAGATGAAGGCCCGAGACCTGCTGGAAATTGGGCCTCGGGGTGCATCTGCATAATACCGGCGAGCTGCAAACGTCAATCGGGCATCCCAATGCAGCCCGCCCATCTGGGCGCTGGAGAATACAGCCAGCTCCAATGCAGGGGAGTCCTGGGAGGGGGGACGAGCGCAAGCCTGCTGTATTTTGCTGTGGAGCCAGGCGGAGCACTCCTGCCCTTTCTGGCTCCACATTAAGGCAAGGAAAATTACGAAAGCTGACCTGTTCTCCTGTGCTCGCTTTAAGGACTCTGTGCAGCCCGTTGTAGACCCAGAAAATCTGAGCAGAGCGTCCAAGGCACGTGTTCAGCCCATTTTTTGTTGAATTTGCAATAAGTGTCTTAAACAGGCATTGGGTCCCTGATTAACATGTTCTTGGTGGGCACCCTGGGCAATGAGAAGCCTGCTGGCAGGGGGGATCGGGTACCAGAGCTTGCATCTAGACACTGGTCCACCTGACTCCTATTTTTCACCCAGAAACGGAGTGCGATAGGGACCTATTCCTCCCCCTATGATTCTATGTTTTCAGTAAGATCGCTGTTTGTGTGCTTTAAAGGGAGAATAAAAGCAAAGTACACAGCAGGTGTACTAACCCGCTGTGTATAAATAAATCATAATCAGAAGGCTCTTTTTATCCTCTGTAAGTTACTCAATAACTGTACAAAGATTTCTGAACTGAACAATTGAATGTAATGGAGAATAATCACAGCATCGAGATTTCTTTTTTTTCACCTCACTATATAGCATTCCCTTGCCCACTCTCTAGGGCTCTACATCCCTATATGCTGATAGGGTTAGATGAAGTCGGGTGGGAGGAGGCTTGTATGGAGCATAAATACCAGCACAGACCAGTTGGGCCGAATGGCCTGTTTCTGTGATGTAAATTCTAAGTAATTCTCTGTAAGTGAGGGAGATTAGATCTGATAGAAGCAAGAAGTTAATTTTCAGTAACATTTTTATTTGATAAAGAGGGATTATCAGACAGAGAAGATGTCCTTGTCAAAGCTGCAGCCCGAGTATGTTGATCAAACCTGGCAGCAAATCCTGAAAAGCTTTGTTTTATTTTGCTCAGAATTGTGCTCCTGATAAGTTTAAAGCTACAATGCCCCACTACAGTAGGAGCCAACAAAGCCAAATAGTTCAAAATATGTCTTTTTTTGTGCCATCCATTATGAAGCTATTGAAACATGCAGCCAAGGCACTTGGACATAGTGACGTCAAGTGAGCGACCTTGCCAACAGACAGGAGGTCGCTTGATCTGCCTGCTTTTCTCCATAATTAATTACCCACTAATGAAATTCCAAGATACCTTCAAGATCCTAAAGGGTGTTCACAAGATACAAGTCAAAATGTTTAACATGGTCATAGCTTCTACAATAGAGGGCACAGCCCCAAACTTGGAAGAGAGAGGATGAAAAGACTGTTTAGATATAACTACTTTCCTTTATAGTGCATTAACAACAGGGAAGCAATTTCTTGGTGGACAGCAGAAGACATGTAAAGTGACTCTGAAACAGAGCAAAATATATATCCATAAGTGGGAACAACTTGCTCAAGATAAGAAAGCATGGCTAAAAACCACCCACAAAAACACCGCCTATTGTGAGGCCCGTCGTGTTGCTGATGTGGAATGTAAACGCCAGCTGAGGAAGTCTCACTTGAATCATCAAGATTCCCAAACTGGTATATTCGGGATTGATTGTTCATTCTGCGAACGCTCATTCCAAGCAAAAATCGGCCTCATCAGTCAACAAAGAACTTTCTGCAAAAAATGAGATCATATTCTAGCTGCCTGTGCTCGCTGACCAGCATTGGCTTCCAGTCCGTCAATGCCTCGATTTTAAAACTTGTGTCCTTGTTTTCAAATCCCTTCATGGCCTTGCCACTCCCTATCTCCGAGCATTCTCCAGCCCTACAACCCTCCAAGATCTCTGCGCTCCTCCAATCGTGGCCTCTTGTGCATCCCCGATTTTCATCGCTCCACCATTGGCAGCTGTGCCTTCGGCTGGCGAGGCCCCAAACTCTGGAATTCCCTCCCTAAAGCTCTTTGCCTCTCTACCTCACTCTCCTCCTTTAAGGCGTACCGTAAAACCTACGTCTTTGACTAAGCTTTCACAGAGAGGGATGTGAATATATGGAATAGACTGTTTCGGGAGGCAATGGGGGTAAATTGCATAAACAAATCCAAAAAGGGACTGGATAAGTACCCGGAGAAAAATTTGATTGAGGGTGATGAGAGGTATCATGGAATCTAATATTTTCTAGACATTGAAGTCCCACTTTTAACTTGTTGCAGGAGTGCAGCCTGCAGGTGCTGGGGGAGGCGGGAAGCACGCATGACATCACCGACGTGGGACCCAGGCCATTTGAGTTCCCGGGCCTTACTTAAAATATGCAAGGCTGACTCCCGCCCAAATCCGGCGGCAATGACGAGGAGGCCGGCAGGAGGGATGTTGGGCAGCAGAAGGCCGCTTGCCGGGCACCAAAGGGAACGGTCCCCGGCATGAGGTAAGTTGTCAGGAGTGGGATCCAGATGTGATCGTGATCGGGCGGGGAAGGCCAGCTCCTCTGAGAACTCCTGCTCCTCCCGGCCCACAAGGAAACCTAAAGAAAACATTTTAATTCCTTACAGATACATAAACCACAGGTCAATAGGGCCATAAAAAAGCAAATAAAGCACAGGGGTTCATTTTTAGAGGGATAGAATTGAAAAGCAGAGAAGTTATGTCAAACTTATACACAGACCACACAGAGTACTATGCACAGTTCTGGTCTCCACATTATAAAAAGGATTTAGAGGCACTGGACTATGTACAGAAAATAGTACTCGTGTTTATTTACTAGATTGTGCTAAGATGTCTCATATGGACTGGCAAATGATCCTAACTGATATCCAGTTCTCGGAAATGGAGACTCTGTTGATCAAATGTTTGCTGCCTTACAAAGATCCCTAGGCTAACAGCCATTCCCTTCAACCTTCATGGAACAAATGAGGCCTTCTGCTGTGACACAAAGAATAGAAGATTCAATGGTTATCAGGTTTCGAAATTTTCCAGATACTAAATGCAAGCGTCAGACCAGGTTTCAAAATTTTCAAGAGACCGGACGCAGGCGCTGCATTAGTGTCAATATGACGGAAGGATTAAAGACAGCCAGATTGGTGATGAAAGCCGGTACAGCAAAGCCAGTTATATTAACTGAAGACAAAATTGGGACAGTAATAATGGGCAAATGAATTCCAGGAATGCCCAAAGAAAAAAATCAGTGGATGCTTTAGATGTGACTCTAAGTATCATTATGAGGTGAATTGCCCAGAACGAATACACAGGGTCTTTGAAATGACGCATGAAGAAAGTAGTTATGAGGAAGAGGATAAAGATAATGATGACTATGAACAGATTATACTGGTCACAAGGAGTTTTAATCCTGTGATGACTGTATTAGTCACGGATTCCTTTAATTGTGTGGTGTTAAATAATGCATGTACTTCAACTGTATGTGGGGTAGATTGGTTAAAATGTTATCTTGATTCACTAAGTAGTGAGGATCGATGCAAGGTTAAGGAATATAAAAGTTCTACATGTTTTACGTTTGGAGATGACAACACCTTGAGGTTACTCAAGAGAGTGGTAATTCCATGTAAGGTAGCTGGAGTAAGCCATTTTATAAGTACAGATGTAGTCTCGAGTGAGATATCTATGCTTTTGGATAAACCTTCCATGAAAAAGGCAAAAATGAAACTTGATATGGAACACGAAGAGGCAATCATTTTTGGGGAATCAGCTGATTTACAGTTTACCCAGTCAGGGCATTATTGTATCCCCTTAATAAAACCTGATGTTTCTCATCAGCAAGTTAGGCAAGTATTAATGGCATCAGGCGATAAGGGGAAGAGACTTGGAACACCAGCAAAGTTTTGGACCGATAATGGAGGTGAATTCGGTAACGCGGAGTTCAGAGATATGTGTGAGAATATTAATATAATTGTCATGAATACAGCAGCTGAGAGCCCTTTTAGCAATGGTCTTTGTGAAAGGAATCATGCTGTGATTGATAGCACGGTGCATAAAATTTTGGCTGATCAAACAGAGTGTAAATTGTTAACTGCTCCAGCATGGGCAGATCATGCAAAGAATTCTCTTCAGATGGTTGGAGGATATAGTCCTTACCAACTAGTCTATGGGCGCAATCCCAAATTACCTTCTGTTCTTTGTGATAATCCTCCTGCTCTACAAGGTACTACAGTTAGTGACATTTTTTCTGAGCATTTAAATGTTATGCATGCAAAGAGACAGGCTTTAATCAAGGCTGAGGTATCAAAGAAAATTTGTAGAGCACTGAGGCATTGTATCAGACTATCGGAGACAGAGTTCAATTCAGGAGATTTGGTATACTACGAAAGAGAGGGCCATAGAGAATGGTAAGTTGATAGTTCGTAATGGTAAGATGATATTTGTCCAACATAGCAATCAAACTGTTAAGGTTCATTCCTCTTGATTAATTGGAATTAATTATACAATCTTGGACTCTGAGCAGTTGATAGAAGTAAACGAGGCACCTTGTGCTTCAGATGTTCATGATTTTTTTGATGAGGTTCCTGAGGTACAGACTGGGGCAGATCAAGGGCTGGACAGTGGTAATGTTAGTGATCAAGAAACACTTTGTCGCATCGATGGGTTTGTACTGAAAAAGTCTTTGCAGATGAGACTTATAAGGCTAAAGTGAGGTGGGTAGCTAGTGGTTTTGAAGAGAAACTGGGTGATACAGATGTTCGAGTGGATTCTCCCACTGCTGGAAAGGTAATCTTAAAAATCTTTTTGGGTCTTTTGGCAACATATTCATGGGAGTGTGGGTCAATTGACGTAAAAGCCGCATTTCTGCAGGGCGATACTTTTCAGAGAGAAGTGTTTCTGAAACCACCTAAAGAGGCAGCAGATGCGGAAGGAAAACTATGGAAACTAAACAAATGCATCTATGGCCTGAATGATGCTTCCGGGGTATGGTATTTTTTGGCGAGATCTGAAAATATGTTGTGTTCAACTAAAATCAAATCCCGCAATGTTTTATTGGTACCATAATGGAAAACTTTCAGGCATCCTCATGATGCACGTTGATGATTTCTTATGGGGTGGAACTGCGGAATTTTAGAAATTCGACATTGATAAGATTAGAGTGGAATTTAACATTGGGAGTCAGGCCTGTAGGGCTTTTAAATCTATTAGTTTAGATATTAAGCAGAGTGGGTATGGTATAGCTTGAAATCAACAGTCCGATTTAGAGAGTGTTCCTTCCATCCCAGTGATCATCATTGAAAGGTGATGTTATATCTAAAGAAGAGACAAAGCAATTACAAAGCTTGATTGGTGAGTTGAACTGGTTGTGCAATCAGACTAGACCAGATGCCAGTTTTGATGTGTTGGAGTTAAGAACTTCAATGAAACACCCCGTAGTAGAGAATGTTTTAAGGGCAAATAAAAGATTACAAAAATTAAATATAGATAAATGTCTACTTAAATTCCCATCCCAAAGAAAATGAAGCTAGTTATCTTTAGCGATGACTTCACATGCTAATCTTTCTGCTGGGTATTCTAGTGCAGCTGGTTTCATAGTGTTTCTTATGGGTGAGAATGGGGAACGTTGTCCTTTAGTTTGGGAAGCTAAGAAAATAAAAAGGGTTGTTAAAAGTATTCTGGCTGCTGAAACACTGGCTCTTGTCGAGGCAGTGGATATGGGATTCTATTTGGCAAATATTTTGAGTGACGACCTGTCGAATGGGAGTACTGAAGATAGTACACCCATTGAATGTTATGTAGACAATCGTTCATTGTGGGATAATGTACACTCTACGAAAAATGTGAATGAGAAAAGATTACGGATTGAGATTGCTGGCATGAAACAAATGCTGGAGAGAAAGGAAATCTCCAAAATTAAACGGGTGGATTCAAGCCATCAATTGTTGGACTGTTTTACTAATAGGGTACATGTACGAAGAAATCATTGGGGGTCCTGGAGCAGGGTTGCCTCCACAATGTAATGATTTGAATAGTATAAGTTGTTCAGAGTATAGAAGTTTTTGATTTTTGAAATTTTTGTTTGTATTGTATATGTAAGGTTTATTTTTTTTATTTAAAGGGAGAGAAGGAACTCTGTGAATTGTATCTAAATGAGTCATATTAATTAGTGTTAATTGTATTCAGGTGGTGTGTATCAATTGGGGACTCTCTTGTATCCATTTATATGGGAGCTTATCTAGGGTGTGGTGTGTGTGTAATATAGATCTCTGTGGATAAAGGCTTGGAAGCAACTGAAGACCAGGCGCTAGTATTCTATCATTCACCACCTGGCCATCCAATTTATTGGATTTATTTTTCCAATTTATCCACTCTGTTCCAATGAATTCCTACGTTTCAAAGCTGAGCATTCCTACCATTTCACTAGCAATCTCCTGATTGATGAAGAAAAGGGCATTCTCCAGCCTTTTGTTGAAAGAAGGATTTCAGACCATCAGTTGGGGCCAAAATTTGAGGGTTGAATTTCTCTAGGGTTTCTCCCGATCTTCTGCCGTAACTTTATCTCTCAGGGGTTTCCGTGGATCTCCCACCGAAGTTTTAACGGACGATTAGGAGAATCTTTGTGGAAATTCAACACCGTAGTGTTTGTGCGATGTCAAGGTGGCTTGCCTGAGCCAATGGCATTTCAGTCAAACACTAGGAAATATGCAGAAGAGATGGGGGAGGGAATAATCATCAAGCCCACCTCTCTGTGGGACAAGTGCTTCCTTATAATAGCATTGGCTCGGATTGGCAATCTGTCACTTGGGAAATCACGGACCCAGTGGTCCATGGTGCAGCATGTTACAGTTACAACATCCCATCACCCTGCACTCTTTTATCCCTTTTTAACAGATAGAAAACGCAAAAAGTCAATCCAGTGTTGCTGGTTATGTTAGTCACAGAGCAACTAAAAATAGCTCAATAGTGACAGCAAATCAATGGAGCAAATAAGTGAAAAAGTGGAATGATGACATAAACACAATTTGAGATGAAAAGTGCGATGCTGCTGATTACTCACCTGCTTTTATGGCCTTTACTATACTTGAGGCATAAATTTGAAAAGCAAAGCATCAGACTTTTGGCAAGGCTTTGTGTCCTCCAGTTATATTATTGGCGTGATACTGTAGAGCAGTACCTTAATAAAGAAGGGAGTCCATTTCTCAGTTACAAATAAATAATCCCTTTATGTTCGGTGTACTTACAGGGACCAAGCGGAGACTGCTTTTTTTGGCAAAACTATTTAAGCAGAGCTCACAAAACTCATGGAGCAATGAAGGGCCCTGTTCTGAATCACAATTACTTTCAGTTTTCTATTGTTCAAATGCACATGTTCTCCTTAGAGCAGAGAAGGTTAAGGGGAGATTTAAGAGAGCTGTTCAAAATTATGAAGGGTTTTGATAGAGTAAATCAGGAGAAATGGTTTCCGCTGGCAGGAGGATCGATAACCAGAGGACATCGATTTAAGATAATTGGCAAAAGAGCCAGGGGGGAGTTGAGGAGAAAATTATTTGAGGAGCGAGTTGTTAAGATCTGGAATGCACTGCTTGAAATGATGGTGGAAACAGATTCAATAATAACTTTCAAAAGGGAATTGGATAGATACTTGAAAAGGGAAAATTTGCAAGGCAATGGGGAAAGAGCAGGGTAGTGGGACTAAGAGGATATCTCTTTTAAAGAGCCTGCACAGGCACGATGGGCCAAATGGCCTCCTTCTGTGCTGTAACACACTGACATAGCTCATCCAAGATTGGAAAACAAGTGGATGGCAGAAAATCAAACACTATCTTTTTTTTCTTCACTCTGCATTGAACAGAAGGAAGCACGTACCGGCTCTGAATTTCCTCGGGGACTTGGCACACTGCGAGAGTAACGGGGTCGGGAAATGCCTGGCCAGAGCAGAAAGTCGGGCAGCACCCAGAAACACCTAAGGCGCAACAAAGAGAATTCCTGCTGGGGTCGAGGATGGGTGGAAAGTTCTTTCTGCCCTAGAGAAGCTCAGGAGGAGGCTGGGCTCCTGGGATGGCCTCCTCCAAACTCCAGAAAGATACCAGCATAGGTCTATGCAAGGACTCAAGTGGCACCAACCGGTGCGTCCAGGCCTGGGTATTGGCCAGAAGACAGCTCGCAATATCAGGTAAATTGGCCCTCTTATACAGAGGCTGATCGCCACCATTTTGAAATACTGTTGAGCAAATCACACCGATTTTCCCCCTGAGCACCTCACTAACCTCCCTCTCTCCTTTCTGACAAGAGCCCAAGCTGCAGCCATATTGCTGTGGGTGTCGACCAGAAATATTTCAAACAGCTGACCCCATCATGACTGCAGATACATTGCTGGTGTCAGCTATGACTCAATTGGTAACACTCTTGCCTCTGAGTCAGAAGGTTACATAGAATAACGTAGAATGTACAGCACAGAAACAGGCCATTTGGCCCAACAGGTCCATGCTGATATTTATGTTCCACATGAGCCTCCTCCCACCCTTCTTCATCAAACCACATCAACATATCCTTCTATTCCTTTCTCCCTCATGTGTTTATCTAGCTTCCCCTTAAATGCATCTATTCTAGTCGCCTCAATTAATCCTTGTGGTAGCAAATTCCACATTCTAACCACTCTCTGGGTAAAGAAGTGTCTCCTGAATTCCCTACTGGATTTATTAATGACTATCTTATAAGTATGGCCCTTAGTTCTGGTCATTCCTGCAAGTGGAATCGTCTTCGCTACATCTATCCTATCAAACCCTTTCACAATCTAAAAGACCTCTATCAGGTCACTCCTCAGTCTTCTCTTTTCTAAAGGAAAGAGTCCCAGCCTGTTCAATCTTTCCTGATAGGCATAACCTCTCAGTTCTGGTATCATCCTTGTAAATCTTTTCTGCACCTGCTCCAGTGCCTCCATATACTTTTTATAATATGGAGACCAGAACCGTTCACAGTGCTCCAAGTGTGGTCTAACTAAGGTTCTATGTAAGTTTAACATAACTTTCCTGCTTTTCAATTATAGCCCTTTAGAAATGCACCCCAGTGCTTGGTTTGCTTTTTTTATGGTATTGTTAACCTGCGTCGCTACTTTTAGTGATTTGTGTATCTGTACCCCCAGATTCCTCTGCTCCTCTACCCCATTTAGACTCATATTTTCCAAGCAGTATTTGGCCTCCTTATTCTTTCTACCAAAATATAACACCTCACCCTTATCTACATTGAAATTAATTTGCCAATTACATACCCATTCTGCAAGTTTATTAATGTCTTCCTGCATTTTGTCGCAGTCCTCCTCTGTATTAACTTTACCCCCCAATTTGATGTAGTCCGCAAATTTTGAAATTGTACTTCCGATTCCAGAGTCCAAATCGTTTGTGTAAATGGTGAACAACAGTGGTCCCAGCTCCGATCCTTGTGGAACACCAAACACCACTTCCCACCTTTTGCCAGTCTGAGTAACTACCTTTAACCCTCTGTCTTCTGTTTTGCAGCCAGCTTGCTATCCGTTCTGCTACTTGCCTCCTGACTCCACCTGCTCTAACCTTAGTCATGAATTTACTATGCAGTACTTTATCGAGGCCTTTTGAAAATCCAAAATATATTACAAAAAATACATTACCCTTTTCTATCCTTTTTGTTATTCTTCAAAGAATTCAATAAGGTTGGTTAAGCATCAGCTTCCCTTTTGAAATCCATGCTGACTATTCTTTATTATATTTTCAGTTTCTAGATGTTTTTCTATTACACCTTTGAGTAAGGATTCCATTATCTTTCCTACCACCGATGTTAAGCTAATTGGTCTCTAGTTCCCTGGATTTGTTCTATCTCCCTTTTTAAATATAGGAATCACATTAGCTGTCCGCCAGTCCTCTGTCACTAGTCCCTTTCCTAAAGTATTTTCATATCTGTGTAATAGTGCCTCTGCTATCTCTTCCCGTTCTTCTTTTAATATGCGCGGTTGCGGACCAGGGGTTTTATCCTCTCTAAGTTTGATTAGTTTATCAATTATCTTCCCCCGGTTGTGGGTTCAAATCCTACTCCAGGGACTTGAGCACATAATCTAGGCTGACACTCCAGTGCTGCACTGTCGCAGGTGCCTTCTTTCAGACGAGACATTAAACCGAGGCCCCAATGGGTGAGCGGGATAGGCTACGGGCAGCGGAGTTTTGGATGAGCTGAAGTTTATGGAGGGTAGAGAATGGGAGGCCGGCCAGGAGAACATTGGAATAGTCGAGTCTGGAGGAGACAAAAGCACGGATGAGGGTTTCAGCAGCAGATAGGTTGAGGTAGGGGCGGAGGTGGATGATGTTACAGAGGTGGAATTAGACCTTTTTTGTGATGGAGAGGCGATGGGATTAGAAGCTCAGCTCAGGGTCAAATAGGACGCCGAGGTTGCGAACAGTCTGGTTCAACCTGAGGTGATGGTTAGTTTGCCTCAGGATAACAATTGCTTTTGATTTTTTCTTAAGTCTGCTGAAGGACTCTCTGATTCCAGTTCTTTGAATTTCTCTTACTTTGTATCCCATTTTAATTATATTACAGGATAGAACTTCAATTTGCCACCCAGGTATAAAACTGTCGTTGTGGTTTCGAGAACAGGCAGCCGATCCGCAATGCGGCATGTTGAAAACCCACCCGCGGGTCTTTCTATTTCGCAGTATTTCTCTCCCAGAATTGTGATTTTTATATTACTTCTCCCCAGCTTTCCACCAACACATTCTTCATATATATAAAGCCCTTTGTCTTTTTGTAACATGTCTTCACATTTATTCACTTACATTTTTTTTCCAGATTTCTGTGCTTTTTAGTTATTGACCTTATTTTTCATGTCCTTATGTTCCTTCATTTCCCTTTTCTTTCCTAGCTCTATTTCTACATCACTTCCTTTTTTTTTAGCATAATTATACCTCCTTTTGCCCTTCCCTCGACTGCCTTTTATCTAAAACCCTCCAACCTATGTCTCTTACTTAAGGCTGCAGTTCTACTGCACAAGTGCGAGTAGTTTACTCTTCAATTTACACCACTAATGGAGAGTTGACTTAAACTGACACTCCCACCGTGTGCCCTAATGCAAAATTCCTACTGTGTCAATCTGCCTTGTAGCAAATCGTTGAGTTACGCTGGGACTTCTTGGATGTACTGAGCTTGTTGAATTCATGTCTGTGCTTATAGTCTGCTATAACATTGTAGACTGAGAAAAATTCTTCTTATGTGAAGAGATACCAATGGAAACAGAAATTTTCACTGGTGAGATAAAACAGCCATTAAGTCACAAAAAAAGCAGTTCCATCCCCTTGTTCCTGGCCTACAAAATAATAGATATATACTTATTGAATTTAATTTTGTGATCTTTGCTTTCATCTCCGTCCCCTTCTCTTCTGAAGGTACTGACATTTGCTGAGGTTTCGTCCCACGGCCATCGATTGAACCTGGGACCTTTCTGGTGTGTAGAACTCAGCAGTGCACTATCCACTAAACCATCAAGGGAGCTTCACCTGTGATCTTCAGGTTGGCCTCTTTACATTGATATTTATCATATGGCTCCGGTGGCCACAACTTATCTTCTAACTTCCATTTGGGGTGTGCTGATTTATTTGTGATTTGTAGCACATATGTCTAAATAGCCCAGTACCACAGCAGTGAAGTCCTTGCCCAAATTCTCTTAGGTAGTAACAAGACCAATATTTTGCTGTTTGGATGAGGTTGCTTTTCATCAGTGGGCCAAACATAACTTTAAACACAGGATATATTTTGTAACATAACTCATCAGATTCTTAAATCTCAATTTCTTTCAATCCCTGCAAGAAGCCACATTGAAGTGCATTTATGTCTTTAATAAACCCTGCTCATACACACAATACTTGATTAGAAAGCCCTGGGGATTGGACAGCAGAGCTGCAGAATGCATCCTACAGAAATGATGATGCTGCATTTTTTTCAACATCATGTAAGAATGATTTTTATGGATACTTTTCTTCACCCAGAGAGTGGTTAGAATGTGGAATATGCTACCACAAGGAGTAGCTGAGGCAATTAACAGAGATGCATTTAAGGGGAAGCTAGATAAACACATGAGGGAGAAAAGAATAGAAGGATATGTTGATGGGGTTCGATGAAATAGGGAGGGAGGAGGCTCCTGTGGAGCATACACACTGGCATAGACCAGTTGGGCCGAATGGCCTGTTTCTGTGTTGTAAATTCTTTGTAATTGTATGTAAATAATACACCATTTCCCCCATTGTAGCAAACAGTGGAAATTGAGGTAGATTTTGATCTGGGCCTGTCTTTGGACCCAGACTTGACGCTGTGCGACCAGTACGCACCCGAACCAAGAGGCCCAAGGACTGATGGAAATTGGTCCTCAGGTCTCATCAGCATACTCGGCGCAGGTTGCGCCTCCACAGGCAGCTCGCCCGAACAAAGACATCAATGTTGGGAGGGTCTGCCTCGCTGGCAGCGGCCCTTAAGTAGGTCCCTGGGAGAGGGGGTGAATTGCAACTCCTGTGGAGTCGGGGAAACACTCCTGCTCTTTTCCAGTGCCACGGAAACGCTTATCCACCTACCTGTGGTTGGCAGCCCTGGAGTTGGCAGCCTAAGCGGGGCAGACCCTGATGCCTGGCCCATTCATCGGCAACAAATTTCAAAAAGAGATCCTCAGCAGACATTAGGGCCCTAATTTCCATATCCATATTACATATTCAAGGGCCCCAACACCTGTTTGAGACATCCTAAAACAATGGGTCCCACTGTTGGGCACAGGCCATCCCATTGCTAAATTTGTACGCTTTGCACCCATTTTACGCCCTCAAATCCCATTCTCTCCAGAGGATACTGCAGCTTTAACTGCCTTAGGTACTTTGGATCCCGGATTAAAAACAAGAGGAATAGACAGTCAGTCAATTACAGTTCCTCTTTTGTTGGCATAAATGAAATATTTACAACATCCATGTGCAAATCCAATATTTTTCAAATCATAACTGAAGGGGTCATTCTTCTCTTTAACCAAGCCATTCATATATTTAAATGAGGACATTTGGGAGGAAGTGGCAGTTCACAAGAAGCACCAAAAAGTGTGAGGGAAGTAATTTAGTAGTGGAAAACCATGGAAATGGCTTCTGCCTGATTTTCCTGCCAAAAATTTAATTTGCCCCAATTATACACCCAAAATAAGCTGAAAACAGCAAGGAAATTCAGCCCTGTAATCATTATGGGAAACTGATGCTACCTTATTGCACTACACCAGATTGTATTGTAGCATTTTTAACTGTTAAAAATGTTGCGATGGTCACACTTTCTCCATATCTTTTTGGTGGGGATGATGTGATGTCTGATGTTCTCGTGCTTCAAACGAAACATTAAACCAAAGCCTCGTCTGCCTGTTCAGATGGAAGTTAAAGATTTGAAGATACGATTTACAAAAAAGCAGTTCTCCCAATATCAGGCCAACATTCCTCCATCAGATAACACTATTGACCAATAGGTTGACAGTTCGTTCATCTGATTGCTCTTTGTAAAGTGTTGCTGGCACAGAATGACAGCTCCATTTCCCAAGAGATCAGGTCATTGCACTCCCAAAGTAGTTCCGTTTTTTTGCTAAAGTGACCTGAGATGTTTTAACAGGCTCGGTGTTTACAAGGGCCTGGTGGTCCTGGACTAGCAACCCAGAGGTCATGAGCTCAAATCTCACTAATGGCAAGTTGGGAAACTGGCTTCAATAAATCTAGGAATTTGTGGGCAAGAAAAATAACCATAAAAGCTTTTGTACTGTTGCAGAAACCTGACTGGTGCACTACTATCCTATACAGAAGGGAACCTGTCATCCCTACCTGATCTGGCCTGCAATATGTGGTTGACTCTTAATACCCTCGATGCCTTGCCAGCATCACCCACACTCTATGAAAAAAACACTTTAACTTCACCTAAATTTTGGCCATGTACAGACGGAAGATTGCCTGCTGGAAAATGATGTTGCTTGTTTTTTTAATGAGGAACCTAAGCCAATGTCATAAAATATTTACCTTTTGCAACAATGATTGATGTTAATAATACCTGGTTGGTGCACTCAGAGCTGCATTCAACGCTCTTGGATTCTGACTCTGTTATTCACAGTGGTTAATAGCGGAGGTCCATACAGAAGCATGCATTACTCTCATTTGTCTGCAAAAACATCAACTAACTTCCTAACCACTGGCAGTCATCTTTATCTCCTACTGATACAGTCAAACAAATTGTCCAACTTAAGAAAGGACAGCTGTTTTTGTTTTCTTCAGCCTGGGTATATTCTGTAATTAGGGATAGAAACTGCATTCTGGAAGTACTTCATGCTCAAAAACATTCCCACAGCATTCATTTGATTCGCAGTACATTTCAACAAACTCCATTTCAGTAAATACCTGGTCTATTAGGTGAATGCTAATTGAAAAAAAACTGCAAGTTCAACTATATATGTGAAAGAGTCTTGTATTTTGTAGGAAAAATATGCACTATACAAGGACAATAGTGGTAGATTTTCCAAATTAGAAGGTATTTGTACTCTAAACTGTTTTCTTTCATATTCCAAAATAGCTGCCTCACGTTTCCATCAGTTAAAATGGTAAAATACAGATGGTACACTCGACCGATTCAGTATTTGAAACACAAAGTAACAGTCTGCAAATTACTGAGAAAACTGTTATCATATGGTTTGTGCATACATTCTTTTTCTATTTTAATGAAGGCACTAACCCATTTTAAAGAAACAAGTTAATGCCACTGTTAAAATAGTGGGAAGAGAAATCTATGAGCAGCTGAAGAATTTGTATGGTAAGATCATTTACAAACATTTCCACGATTCAATATGGTTAATTTTTTTTTTAAAAATCAGAGCAACTTCATCATTTTGAACCTTTCTTGGTGCATTTTCATGCGTGTGTATAAAATGATGAACAAGTGAAGGAACAATCAAGGGTTTTGAAGAAGACATAGTGTGAAGCTTTGTGCATGCACAGGAAAGGACTTATTAGACAAAGATGTGTCGTAAAATTGTAACACGCACTCTTCATACACATTTACAACTCCACAACAAATAACGAACAGAAAAAAATCTTCCTCTATTCTGATCTGGAAGCCCCTTTAATGTATAATTGTTCTATTTATGTTTGTTGCTGAAATATTTATATCAAGCAATTATTTTCTTTGTTGTACATGTCAGATTTCTAAGTCATGTGAGATCCCACAAAGCTTAAGCCATGCAAGGCCCTTGCACTTAGAATTCAATGGATTTCGAACAAGGAATTTTTCAAAATCCCAAGAATTATCTTTGCTCTGCTGTGTAGAACTTTCTTTTTAAAATACTTAAGCATAAAAATAACATGATCATACACCACTGGTATAATGTCACAATGACAAAGTGATATCACAAGCAGATTCAACTGATTTCCTTCAACCACACAAAAGAATACATTTTTTAGTTGAAAACATGGCCATTGCCTTAACGTATAAGATATTTGCAATGGGTTAACATCTCTGCTAAAATAGCAGCAAAGAAGTGTCAAATGGACACATTAAGTGTTCAACTGCTGATATTACCAACAGCAATTTCTAGACTATTATACATGTGATAAGTAGAATCTGTCATGTCTAGCCAAGTGATACCTCAAATAGCTTACAAGGTGTTGCATAGCCAGTCAGCTCAAAAATAGAGATATTTATCATCACCATCTCTGGGATAGTATATCAAAGATTCCAAAATCTTCTTGTAAAAAAAGGTTCTTTATTTTCTATGGTTAAACAAGTGAAGTTCTGCCTTTGTTTGAACTTCAGGTAGAATCCACTGCAGTAGGTTTAATTCTCAGCCTGTGCTGTGTTAGCTGATCTAGGAGGGGAACTAGGGGTAAGGAGGGGGAAGAAAAAAATAGTCACTGGTCTAGATTGCTATTCAGTGCCTCATACTGGGAAAATGTTTGTGTGTATATTTTTGAGTGAAGGCAATATGGCCTTGGCTGTGCTGTCCTCAGAGGGCAAATAAC
The DNA here is from genome assembly GCF_035084215.1 of Heptranchias perlo. Lineage (NCBI taxonomy): Eukaryota > Metazoa > Chordata > Chondrichthyes > Hexanchiformes > Hexanchidae > Heptranchias > Heptranchias perlo. The sequence continues at coordinate 19,386,323 of NC_090328.1, read as the reverse complement.
CTGCTGACACTCTCTGTTTGGGTTTATACTAGAAGAGGGTCCATTCATGTGAGGTCCTGGAAGGTGGCTAGTGCCCATGAACCTGTACACCTTGAGAGGTCAGCTCTTTCATGTGAGGAGGGGAGCAAAAGGAATCTACTGCCATGCAAGGCTGGCATCTATTGCAGTGTGAAGCTTGCTTCGACAATCCAATCTTAACCTGCCTTCAGAGCTTTTAGGGCCCTACGGTTCTTACCATCGAGTGGGACTCCATGATTATCCCAGTTCTACCACTGAGGACAGTTACATTTTCAGCAGCTGCTCTTGACTGCTTAAATTGCTGGGAAAACTCTTACAATGAGCATAGGTTCAACACATCTGTAGGCAATAGGAATGCTTTGGGGCAATGACAGTTATATTCAATTCTTGAAAACAAAACAACTGCCATTAAATTTTGGCAAATAATACAGTGACATGGGATTTGTTTTGGATATTCCAGTATAGACAGAGCGGAATAAATAGTCTTCAGCTAAGAAAAAAGACTGCCAAAATGAGAGTGAAAAAGATTCTGTAGATTTTTCTTGTCATTAGGCATAGATTATTTTATCTTTTCAGCTCACTTCTCCCATCATAATTTTTCTAAAATAACCTTTTTCTTCATCAGAACAGTTTGAGCAGAGAGCATCTTCTCACTCACCGCTCCCCGTTCCCAATTATCTCGTCAGAAAGCAATGATTCACGCTGAAACATGGTTCCATAATCACCCACAGCCCTCCCAAACCTTGCCCAAGTAACCAGTCTTCATGTAGATGTATAGGTGTGGAATGCAGGCAGGTTCTTTGGTTGTAGGGTATCACAGTCAAGGCATAATCCCATCTTTTACGCATTAAATACACTCTCATACTTTCCAGCAGAGGACACTTGATTGCTAACAGAGCTGGAGAACCATGATTTGGGAACATTGATGCCAATCGTAATGCCCTCACCATCATTCCAGCTTAGATCGAATAACTGAGGATTTCGGAACTTGTGCATTCCTGATTGGCAGGCTTTGGTACTACAGCACACAGTGCATTGGCAGAACAAAGTAAACCCTTTCTAATGTTTTGTTATTAAATATATCTTTAATCAGCAATCCAAAAATGTTTCTCATTGCAGTGTAAATACATTTTTTGTACTGCCTCATGAGGGCATTAGACTGGATTACAAAATTAGCAATTTAATTATAATGAATATTAATAAAGCTTCCAACTGAATGAACACTTGTTTATCTGTAAATACAATGAAAATGGTAATGGAGAACAACACACTAAAACCCCGCACTTAATTTACTTTGCAAATGAGAATAAAAGAATAGACTCACGATTGTTGTCTGGCACCAACCCAAGGTCCGCAGAGCTGCAAATGATTTGAGTGCCTGTTGGAAAAAGAAGTCAAAACATTGAAGCAGTCGGCAGTAAAAAAAAATCTTACAAAAATTCTTTCCAACCTATACAAAATTATTTCATCTGTGACAGGGTTATCCATTATATTTTAAGCTTCGCCCACTCCCCACCACTTCCCCCCTCCCATCCTCCTTCACCAACTCGTTTCTTCGTAGGACGTCTCATGGCGATAGGCTACAGTGAAGTGAGGGCTCTGTGCAGCAAGGCAATGCAAGCGCTGAGAGAAAAAGAACACCAGATGAGCATCAAGGCTGAAATATAAGCAGCTAAAATCTGCAACACACAATTTATATTAACAGTGTGTTTCGAACATGTCACCGGTTTGAATGGGAGGCATAGAAAAACCAAAACAAAAGTTTATAACTGGTTTTCACAGGCCATGGAATTGTTTTCATTTCCTTTCTGCTCATTCTGATGGGCACACAATTAATATGCAGTTCATTCAATGGTGACATACTCACAGTACCACTATTAATTGTGAGGAAATGGATTGATGATGTGCTTTATCTTCATCACCTTTCTTATAATTGTATATAGTGGCATTTACTTACCATAAAACACTAGTGAGGGGAGGGGAATGAAGACCTTGTAGACAGACAGGACTGAAAAGACGTAGGCCGGGTGGGGGGGGGGGCCTTGTCGGGGGGGGGTGCAAGGATAGGTCATCTTGCATTCTGAGGTAAAGGGAATTCTCATACACTATTTTTTTTAAGTCTCTCCTCCAAATTTTTCTCCTTAATCCTCTCCTGAAGGTAACCACCTGCCAGGGCATGGTTCCATGGAAGCTCACAGCCCTCTGATGTCTTGTTCAAGTGGCCATTCTTCTTATCCAAACCTGGACTTCAAGTATTAGTGACCTAGTGAACTCAGCGACCTTTCAAAACCGAGCGTAGCCCTGTCCACGTGCACATTGCACCTTGTGCAATTGTCACCGGGTCGTGATCAGGAATGGGAAGTCTGGCAAATGTTTTGCTCTCACATGCCGAGGAACGTTGAGTCCAACTGTAGAACTTCATGCTGAGTTCTTGGTTAATTCATTACAAGCAAGAAGTTGGTTGAGACTGGCTAATTTCCCAGAGAGAAAGGCGGTCATTTTAACTTAACTCGCCAGGCGGGAAGCCTACAGGATCGGGTGGAACACTGGTTTTACACTCGGCCCAATATTACTCTCCATTGACTTCAATGGAGAATAATATCGAGTGGGGCGTAAAACCAGCATTGAACCCAATCTCGGCAGTTTTCCGATGGGCGGGATAGGTTACAATTTCTCCCAAATGGTGGAATCTAGAACTTCCCTCATCTGTATGGTTCAGTTCTACGCAGCATGTTGCACCATTAGTTTTTAAAGAAGAAAACATTCATGCACTTAAAAGCCTCAGGGCGTGATCCAAGTGGATAGGTCGGGATCATATACCCCAGTACACCATATCACTGACCCTGCCAGAGTTTGCGGGATCAGTGGAAGGGAAACTAAACTGCACGGGGCGGGCGGCGCCAGCGCTACTGCAGATGCATCTCTGGCACCACCTGGTGCCATGTAACTGGAAAAATCTGGCACCTGACTGCCAATGATGCAAAAAAGGTTTACTAGGAGAATACCAGAACTGAGAGGTTATATGCATCAGGAAAGATTGAACAGGCTGGAGCTCTTTTCTCCAGAAAAGAGAAGACTGAGGGGTGACCTGATAGAGGTCTTTTAGATTATAAAAGGGTTTGATAGGGTAGATGTAGAGAAGATGTTTCCACTTGTGGGGGAGACCAGAACGAGGGACCATAAATATAAGATAGTCACTCGTAAATTCATTAGGGAATTCAGGAGAAACTTCTTTACACAGAGAGTGGTAAGAATGTGGAACTCGCTGCCACAAGGAGAAGTTGAGGCGACTAGCACAGATGCATCTAAGGGGAAGCTAGATAAAGACATGAGGGAGAAAGGAATAGAAGGATATGCTGACAGGCTTAGATGAAGTAGGGACGGAGGATTATATGGAGCATAAACACCGGCATAGACCTGTTATAAGAACATAAGAAATAGGAGCAGGAGTAGGCCAATCGGCCCCTCGAGCCTGCTCCGCCATTCAATAAGATCATGGCTGATCTGATCCTAACCTCAAATCTAAATTCATGTCCAATTTCCTGCCCGCTCCCCGTAACCCCTAATTCCCTTTACTTCTAGGAAACTGTCGATTTCTGTTTTAAATTTATTTAATGATGTAGCTTCCACAGCTTCCTGGGGCAGCAAATTCCACAGACCTACTACCCTCTGAGTGAAGAAGTTTCTCCTCATCTCAGTTTTGAAAGAGCAGCCCCTTATTCTAAGATTATGCCCCCTCGTTCTAGTTTCACCCATCCTTGGGAACATCCTCACCGCATCCACCCGATCAAGCCCCTTCACAATCTTATATGTTTCAATAAGATCGCCTCTCATTCTTCTGAACTCCAATGAGTAGAGTCCCAATCTACTCAACCTCTCCTCATATGTCCGCCTCCTCATCCCCGGGATTAACCGAGTGAACCTTCTTTGTACTGCCTCGAGAGCAAGTATGTCTTTTCTTATGTATGGACACCAAAACTGGATGCAGTATTCCAGGTGCGGTCTCACCAATACCTTATATAACTGCAGCAATACCTCCCTGTTTTTATATTCTATCCCCCTAGCAATAAAAGCCAACATTCCATTGGCCTTCTTGATCACCTGCTGCACCTGCATACTAACTTTTTGATTTTCTTGCACAAGGACCCCCAGATCCCTTTGTACTGCAGTACTTTCCAGTTTCCCGCCATTAAGATAACAACTTGCTCTCTGATTTATCCTGCCAAAGTGCATAACCTCACATTCTCCAATATTGTATTGCATCTGCCAAATCTCCGCCCACTCACCCAGCCTGTCTATAGCCCCATGTAGGTTTTTTATGTCCTCCTCACTCTCTACTTTCCCTCCCATCTTTGTATCATCTGCAAACTTTGATATGTTAGACTCGATCCCCTCCTCCAAATTGTTAATATAGATTGTAAAGAGTTGGGGACCCAGCACCGACCCCTGCGGAACACCACTGGCTACTGGTTGCCAGTCCGAGAATGAACCGTTTATCCCAACTCTCTGCTTCCTGTTAGATGACCAATCCTCCACCCATGCCAGAATATTACCCCCAATCCAGTGATTCTTTATCTTGAGCAATAATCTTTTATGTGGCACCTTGTCGAATGCCTTCTGGAAGTCTGAATACACTACGTCCACTGGTTCCCCTTTATCCACCCTGTACGTTATGTCCTCAAAGAACTCAAGCAAATTTGTCAGACATGACTTCCCCTTCATAAAGCCATGCTGACTTTGTCCTATTAAATTATGTTTATCCAAATGTTCCGCTACTGTCTTCTTAATAATAGACTCCAAAATTTTACCCACCAGAGATGTTAGGCTAACTGGTCTATAATTTCCAGCCTTCTGCCTACTACTCTTTTTAAATAAGGTTGTTACATTAGCAGTTTTCCGATCTGCCGGGACATTTGCCGAGTCCAGAGAATTTTGGAAAATTATTACCAAAGCATCCACAATCCCTACTGCCACTTCCCTCAAGACCCAAGGATGTAAGCCATCAGGTCCAGGGGATTTATCTGCCTTGAGTCCCATTATTTTACTGAGTACCATCTCCTTAGTGATTTTAATCGTATTAAGCTCCTCCCCCCCTAGAGCCCCCTGTTTGTCCAGTGTTGGGATATTCTTAGTGTCCTCTACCGTAAAGTCTGAAACAAAATATTTGTTCAGCATTTTTGCCATCTCCATGTTTCCCACCATTAATTTCCCGGTCTCATCCTCTAAGGGACCTATGTTTGCCTTAGCCACCCTTTTTCTTTTTATATAACTATAGAAACTCTTGCTATCTGTTTTTATATTTTTTGCTAATTTCTTTTCATAATCTAACTTCCCTTTCTTAATCAATCCTTTAGTTACTTTTTGCTGTCTTTTGAAGACTTCCCAATCTTCTATCCTCCCACTAAGTTTGGCTACCTTATATGTCCTTGTTTTTAGTCGGATATTATCCTCAATTTCTTTACTTAGACACAGATGGCTGTCATTTCTTTTACACCCTTTTTTCCTCAGTGGAATATATTCTTTTTGAAAGTTATAAAATAACTCCTTAAATGAACACTACTGCTCATGTACTGTCTTACCCTTTAATCTATTTTCCCAGTCCACTTTAATCAATTCCGCTCTCATACCATCATAGTCTCCTTTATTCAAGCTCAGTACGCTTGTTTGAGAACCAACCTTCTCACCCTCTAATTGAATATGGAATGTAACCATGTTATGGTCACTCATTCCAAGGGGATCCTTAACTAGGACATTATTAATTAATCCTGGCTCATCACACAGGACCAGGTTCAAGGTTGCTTGCCCCCTTGTAGGATCAGTTACATACTGCTCAAGAAATCCATCCTTCCTGACACGCTTTCCTCTGTCTCCCTGCTCAGGTTCCCAACCCCCTGCCACAGCTTTGATGCTGGGTTAATCATCTTAGGCCTTCTCGTTTTTATTTTATCTGTCGTGCCTAAAGTACACTTTCTTTCCGCTGCTCTACGCTTTTCCCTTTCACTTGTTCTTGAACAACTGTTTGTACTATTTGTATTGTAGATTTCCCCTGGGTCTTCCCCTCTCTTGCTGCTCTCAACTTTATTCCCTTCTGCCTCCCCGCTCAGGTTCCCATCCACCCTGCCACTCTAGTTTAAACCTTCCCCAACAGCACTAGCCCGCGAGGACATTGGTCCCGGTCCTGCTCGGGTGTAACCCGTCACGCTTGTACAGGTCCCACCTTCCCCAGAACCGGTCCCAATGTCCCAGGAATCTAAATCCCTCCCTCCTACACCATCCCTGCAGCCACGCATTCATCCTGTCTATTCTCCTGTTCCTATACTCACTAGCATGTGGCACCGGTAGTAATCCTGAGATCACTACCTTTGAAGTCCTGCCATTACCTGTTGAGGCAAATGGCTTGTTTCTGTGCCATACATTCTATATAATTCTACGTAACGGGGCGGCTCTGGCTCCCTCTTAGACACCAGGCATGTCCCCTTTGATTACCTGTGTAAGGGGGCCAATCAAGATTTTTTTTCATATATTACAAATTTCTTCAGGGGCCAGGTTATTTGGCAGCCCTTGAAACCCCACCTCTTCACCCCCATCTGCTCACCCCCATCCCCTCGCCCTCATCCCCTCACCCCACCGTCCCACCCCCATCCTCTCACCCCATATCCTCAATTCACCTCCTCACACCATCCTCTCACTCCACCTCCTCACCCCATCCCCTCATCGGGGCACACTTCCACCCATCGGGGTATCAGCCTCCAGGACTGCACTGGTTCCTGAATGAGCGAGAGAAGTGGGAACACCTAACGTAGGGAGTCCCCGCACCCTGATAATTGCCCTGTGTGGCCTACTAGAAAATCCTGGTAGTGGTGGAGACCCGGTACAAGCGAGTCTCTGCCATCTTCCAGTGGAGTTCCGCCAGGAGACCGACAGTACCCCCGCATATTCTCTGAGCTCTAACACATTGAATTGTGCGTCATTTAAATTTCCTCTTCATTTATTGTACCTCACAGACCAGTAAAGTTCATTATCTTACTGGGAATGTCTGTTCATAAGGTAGATATGGATGACGAAGACTATCATAGCTCATTTAACCAGAACGAAACTTAAGCTCTAATCGAACGTTGTTATTTCTTAGTTCCCTTGAATTTCTGTCATTATTTGGCTTTAATTTGAAGCAATGTTTAAGATTTACTTTTTCCATACCACTTACTATCTAATGACTTCATTCTTAGTTGCTTATTTACACGGCTTTAAATTACATGCTTCTCCAAGGTTGTAATCAGTCTTGTGGCTCTTCTCTCTACTGAATATCTTTCAGATTGCAGTGACCAGAACTGAACCCAGCACTCAAGATATGGTCTGTCTGGAGCATGATACAGTTTAAGCATGACTTCCTCAAACAGGTATGCCAGTTTTTCGGCTATGTAATTCGGTATTGTACTTGTCTTGTTGATTACTGATCTACAGTGATTGGACATGTTGAGCATTGAATCCACTAATAATCTTGCATCTCATTCACGTTCACATTTAGCTACACTGCAATCATGGATTATGGAAAGCATTTCATATTTTTCCTGGAATATTACCAGGTCAAGACTTTAAGTTTTGGGCTACGGGGAAAAGGCGGGAAAGTGGAGTTGAGGTAAAAATCAGATCAGCCATGATCTCATTAAATGGCAGAGCAGGCTCGATGGGCCAAATGGCCTACTCCTGTTCTTATTTCTTATGGTCTTTTCCATTATTTCAGAGTCCATTTTTGGTCGCTGACTTTCACACTACAGCCTGCATTTAAAAATGACTTTGCCTCCAGCAATTCTCCCAGCACCTTCAGGGATGTCTGCAACAATGAAGATCGCACTTCCTCAGCAAATCTATCCAGACTGGAATAGCAGACACTGAATCAGCTTGCAAAAGTCAGCAAGACAGGCCCATGGATAAATGCTTAGTCAGAGCCAAGCCTTCAGTATCATTCTACAGCCATTTGTAATTGTCAAACCAGCAAAAGAAACACCAGGCGGATTCTGCACTGGACTCAGTCATGAGATTTACTTTTCGAAGAACAAATCTTCCTCCAAACACCAGTGTAGAAATACAATCAGCCAGTGAGATATATCATCATCAAAGAAAGCTCTGGCTCAGCTCAACACTGGCACCTGGGGTTGAAATGGATGAGGATACCACAGTTACCCAAATGTACAAATTATTTAAAACTGCAGTGCTTTCCCCCCTGCCCTGCTACCACCCCCCCCCCCCCCACCCCACAGCTGACGTCTTGATACAACATAGTATCATAGTATCATAGCAGGCATAGAACAGGAGGTCTTTCGGCCCATTGAGCCTGTGCCAGCTCTTTGAAACAGCTGTCAAATTAATCCCATTCCCCGCTCTTTCCCCAAAGCCATGCAAATTTATCCCTTCAAGTATTTATCGAACTCCCTTTTGAAAGTTACTATTGAATCTGCTTCCACCGCCCTTTCAGGCAGTGCATTCCAGATCATTACAACTCGCTGCGTAAAAAAATGTTGCCTCATGTCGCCTCTGGTTCGATCACCTTAAATCTGTGTCCTCTGGTTACCGACCCTTCTGCCACTGGAAACAGTTTCTCCTTATTTAATCTATCAAAACCATTCAAGATTTTGAACACCTCTATCAAATCTCCTCTTAACCCTCTCTGTTCTCAGGAGAACAACCCCAGCTTCTCCACATAACTGAAGTCCCTCATTCCTGGTACCATTCTAGTAAATCTTTTTTGCACCCTCTCTAAAGCCTTGAAATCCTTCCTAAAGTGTGGTGCCCAGAATTGAACACAATACTCCAGCTGAGGCTTTTGTACTCTATGTCTTTATTATTAAAGCCCAGTATTCCATATGCTTTTTTAAACAGCCATCTCAATGTGTCCTGCCACCTTCAAAGAATTGTGTATGTGCACCCCCGAGTCTCTCTGTTCCTACACTCCTTTAAAATTGTACCATTTAGTTTATATCACCTCTCCTCATTCTTCCTACCAAAATGTAGCACTTTACACTTCTCTGTGGTTAACTTTCATCTTCCATGTGTCTGCCCATTTCACCAGCCTATCTATGTCCTCCAGAAGTCTGTTACTATCCTCCTCACTATTTCTTATATTGCCAAGTTTTGTATCATCTGCAAACTTAGAAATTGTACTCCCTACACCTAAGTCCAAGTCATTTATATATAACAAGAAAAACAATGGTCATAATACCAACCTCTGGGGGACCTCACAGCAAAATTTCTCTCTCGTCAGAAAAACAACTGTTCACCACTACTCTCTGCTTTCTGTCCCCTAGCCAATTTTGTACCTGGCTAAGGGGCAGGAGGCAGAGAATAGTGGTGAATGGTTGTTTTTCTGACTAGAGAGAAGTTTGCTGTGGGGTCCCCCAGGGGTCAGCATTAGGGCCATTGCTTTTTTTGTTATATATAAATGACATGGACTTAGGTATAGGGAGTACAATTTCGAAGTTTGCGGCTGATACAAAACTTGACAATGAAGCAAATAGTGAGGAGGATAGTAGCAGACCTCAGAAAGATGTAGGCAGACTGGTGAAATGGGTAGACATATGGCAGATGCAATTTAATGTGGATAAGTGTGAAGTGATGCACTTTGGGAGGAAGAACATCAATAGGCAGTATAATCTAACTGGTACTATTTTGAGCAGGGTGCAAGGGCAGAGGGACCCGAGGGTGCATATTCACAAATCTTTGAAGGTGGCAGGGCAAGTTGATAAGGCGATTAAGAAAGTGTGTGGGAAAATTGGCTTTGTAAATAGGAGCAATGAATACAAAAACAAGGAAGTCATGCTAAACCTTTACGAATCATTGGTTAGGCCTCAGCTGAAATACTGCGTACAACTCTGGGCACCACTCATTAGGAAGGATGTCAAGGCCTTGGCGAGGTTACAGAGGAAGTTTACCAGGGATGAGGGACTTCAGTAACGTGGAGAGATTGGAGAAGTTGGGACTGTTCTCCTTAGAGCAGAGATGGTTGAGGAGAGACCTGATAGATGTATTCAAAATAATGAGGGGTTTTGATCGAGCAAATGGGGAGAAACTGTTTCCTCTGGCAAGTGGGTCAGTAACCAGAGATCATAGATTTAAACTAATTGGCAGAAGAACTGGAGGGGAATTGAGGAGAATTTTTTTCATACAGAAGGTAGTTAAGATCTGGAACGCACTACCTGAAGGGATGGTGGAAGCAGATTCCATAGGAACATTCAAAAGGCAATTGGACACGTACTAGAAGGGGACTAATTTGCAGGGTTATGGGAAAAAAGCTGGGGTTTGGGACTAAATTGGATAGCTCTTTCAAACAGGGCCGAATGGCCTCCTATTGTGCTGTAAGATTCTATGATTCTATGAAATGCCTGTAATACACCTTCCTTCCACACTGTTGATAAGACTTTTCAATATTTCTCTGAGCTTTACATACAGGATAAGCGACCTGCTTTACTTTGCTTTGCTTGGGTCCAAGAGATCATGGGGCTTCCTACCAGGATCAACCTATGGCAAGTATTTGTTTATGTCTTGAAAGCCTGAGTAGCATCTGTTCGCATATGAGAGATAGCAGCGAAGAATGTAACCGGGTGGAATAAAGCTTATCAAGATCCTGCTATCTCTTTTGTACAAACTAATCCAAGTGAGTCATAACCTCAACAATACTAGGTCCAAAGAAGAAAGACAGATTATAGTATTACTAAAGGCTACTATTGTTCTTCTTTTTAAGAACTCTTGGTGAAATTGATGATGCTCTACTAGGTCAAGAAATCATAACAATACGGCAACCATACCCCCAGAATCTACATAGACAATTTTTATGGAATACAGACTTCACCTCAAAGGTACAGTGCATGAGTGAATCACAACATATTAAATATACTGAGTGACTTTGTTTTCCAATGCATCGGTTAGATTTGCAGTATCCCACATTCAAGGTACAATCCATGCAAGGACATGGACAGTTTCAGTGATCAAAATTTCTTCAGACATCTCGAGTTGGTATCATATTCGTCTTTCAATAGCAAACTCTTCAGTACTCCAGTTCTGATGAAAGGTCATTAACCGGAAACATTAACTCCGTTTCTCTCTCCACACATGCTGCCTGACCTACTGAGTGTTTCCCTCATTTTCTGTTTTTATTCAGTGCCAAGCCTGGTTGCAAATGAGGGCAAACCCCAGAAGGTCAGCATTGGAACCAGAAAATAGGCCATGATGTGAATAGCTGCCAGTGAAGATGCTTAAGGCTATCTAGCATAATTTCTCATTCTCTAAACAATGGGACTTTTTTGTTACTAAAGAATTATTCTCATAACATGTCTATCCAGGATTCCCCATAGAACTTGAATGGAGGTTCAGCCCTTCCAGAATTTTCCTTCTTTAAGTCAATCCTTTCTCTGTGGTTCTCATTTTCGTGTTCCTTCTCTGATCCATGTGAATGAAAGAGGTTCAACAATCCCCAACCATCCAGAACATATTACAAAGGAAATAAACAATGCAACATTTAAAATACAAAGTTTCACCTGTCACACAAGCAGCAACCTTGTTGGGGGCACAGCAACCAATGATGCTTTGCAGGAACAGCACTGATGGGATGCTGGACTATGTGTAAGAAAGGACGTAATGTAAGTACGAGGCTGATGTATATACAATTGGGTTCCATTCTGTCTCTCGAACTCTCTTTAAGGTTCTGGTGAGCAAACAGGTTTCCCCAACTCCCCTGCCTTGTGTGGGAAAACTGAGTTATATATTAGATAAACTTCCATTTTGTTGTTCTTTTATATACCTATTGCTCCTAATTGTCACAGCAATGTAACAATTAGGGAAGCCCCGTCTTTGCCTGTTATAGTAATGCGGTTTCAGCACTGATTTTACCCGATCTTTTCATACTTTAACCAGGAGCCAGTAATTTGTATTGCCAAAAACAATAGCTAAATAATAATGTGTTGAACAGCTGAAATGACAACTGGTATTCTTGGAATAACCTGACATTACAATAATCCTGTTATATTTTTGATTTAGCTTTTGAAATCCTGTCAGTGCTGAAAGGATTACTCTAATCCACACGACCCCAGTTCCAATCATTAATAATACATGCCTTTTGTGGCAATCTAAAATCCTGCAGGTGACCTCATTCGGGTCATTTAGACACTGAGTACTGCACTGCCAATGAAATGCGCACCTCTAAGCCACTGATGTGTTCTGAAAGATTGTGGCACTCCAAAATGCATTCAACATTTAATACTGCAGCACAGCGACTATCACATCGACCACAATATAGTGTTATGCTTTGTTGCATATGCATGAGCTTAGCCTCTGCTTCACTTGAATGTTCCAGATAAACTGATTTTGAATTATCCCGTAAGTTGTCATTGTGCAGTAAGCCCCTGTTTCTTGAGGGGGGCAATGCCTTTTTCTTCCTTGCTTCTCAAGTTCCTTCAAAATGTCACATGTAGGGCTGAGTTTATGGCTTCTCACCAACCACAAGCAGGCACATTGGGCTGAATGGCCTCCTTCTGGGCTGTAAAATTCCATGACATCAGGCACATGCTGTTTTTAAAAGTCACCCTTCAGCCCCCACAACTCTGATCCATCTCTCGCTGAGTAGTAATTTTCCTTGCAAATTTTGAATTTCCAAAGGACTGGTGGGAAATTTAGGATATCTGTCGCCTTATGACTAACCATTTGCAGGTGCACTGAAATGTCTCAAATCAGCCATATTGGTAGAGAGTGAGACTGATTGATAGTTTGGTCTGCTGGATGTCTTGACACATGTCGAAAGCAACCCCCATTCTCAGGGGTGTCCAAGTCATGCCAGTGAGAAACCCACATTGGCAGCATTTCTGTTTAACAGATGTGGAGTACACACTCTCCCGCCAAATGGACACACTTTCTTTAACCAAGTCATGAGAGCTTCAGCAGAGGTTGGCAACAGCCAAGGCTAAGTGCCCTCAAATGTGCGCAGGGATACTGCTGGAGTTCAGCAAGCTAAACGAGGCACAGAGCATTTGTAATGTTCCCAATATTTATCCTGCTTGGACCACCCTACCCATTAATGTATTGTCTTCAAGAGTTATCTGGGAAAAATTTCACTCCACTCCCCCTGCCCCCATTCCCCCCCCCCCTCCCCTCACCACCCAGATGGCTGGTTTGATAACGAGTCAGGCTGGCCGTTTAATCATCAACAGTGCCCTGGAATACTGTGGACCTGTCTGGGTTAGATGTCAGATTACCTCAGAGTGCAGACTCCATTCTATGTTCCATCACAAGACATCCCCTCACCCTCCAGAAAGACTTGACCAGTGTAAGAATTTTTTAATGTGATGAATAAAGGCTAATTATTTTTAAGGAAAATTTGAACATGTTGATGGGGAGGACAAACATACTGTGAACTACAATGGATATCTCACATAGAAAAATACATTCACTGTAGAGAAATGGGAATGCACAACATTTATGATGAATTACATATATTGTACTGTAGAAGTCGGTGCACAATACACTATGAAATTGTACACTATGAGTGAAAGTTATTCTGTTATCAAAATGCTGAAAATGGTAATATTTGAATAAAAAGACGACAACGTGAAGAGGGATAGTCCAGTTTTATGTTCGGCCTTAAAAAAAACTTGTAAACCTCATCAACCCATAATAATTTTATTCAACAACAAAATAAAGATTTATTTTATGCTGAGACATGAAATTTTAAACCAGTTACCAGGAAATGTATAATCCCATTGCACATAGTACTGAGAGGTAGAGATAAGTTTTGCAATAAATCCACATTGGGTTTGGATTGAGTTTTGAAAGAGCTGAAAGAGCTCATTTGAAGCTGGTTTGAATTTGTAGACTGAGGTATATAGGTAAGGAAGTTAAAGACTGACACACTAAGTACTGATGCAGAAAGCATCAATACGGCTGCCATTTTATTAAATTGTTAAGTCTTGTTCTTTACTTTTATAGTTTTCCTTGTGTTTCAAGGATTTTGATCTTTGCCTATATAATTATTAGCAAATAATAATCTAATTAAATCTTCCCGGGATAAAAATTCAGATAAATTTTACGTGAAATCTGGATTCATAACAACATTATAAAGTAAAGCATGAACACTTCAAGTACTTCATTGGCTGTAAAGCGCTTTGCTATGTCCTGAGGTCGTGAAAGGCACGATGGAAATGCAAGTCTTTCTTTCTTCTTTAAGGCCATTTAGCTCAATTAAAAAAAACCTTGTGCTGCAAGTATTCTCGTATTCTCACTTGCCCACCCCAACGTGTGCCCGCATGTCTGCATCTCTTATACTGCCTGCCAATTTTTACCAGACATTTATCACCTTTTGCATGAAGAAGTTATACGTGATATCTAATCCAAATTTACTTCTTATTTATTTCTACTTAAGACCTCTGGTCTTACTAGCCTAAAGTAATATTCTGGATTTACCTTATCTAACCATTTTATATACTTCAGCAAGGTCCCCTTCATCATCTTCGCTCTAGTCTGTAAAGATTCAGCTTTTTTAAAAAAATCCTTCTTCATAGCTCACCCTCCTTACACTTGTGACTCTTTTTTTCTATAGTGTCCAAAGCTTGCACTTCACTTTTGCAGTGTGGCAAGCATACTTGTGCGCAGTACTCAAAGTGTGGTCTGACTGGTGCTTTGGACAGCCTCATTCTAACCTTGTACATTGTTCTGGTTCAGTATATCCCTGCATTGACTTTTCTACTTGCTCCATCACACTGTCTTGAGATTGACAGCAACTAGTCCACGATTGCTCCCAGGTCCAACATTTTGCTTCTAAAATCTGATTTTCAGATTTTCTAAAATTAATTTCTCCAAATTGGATTTGAAGATGGAATAATAAAGCCAGTGAACCGGCAGGGACAACCTCACCACACTGACAGGATCCTCGCATATGGCCCGAGATTCAGACGTCCCACCCTCTCCCCAACCTGTCCAATCCACCAGACTATCAGGATCATTTGATAACAGAGTTTCCGTTATCTACTCATCACAAGAATCACATATAAATCCACCATTAGACCACCACAAATTTTGTTTTGTTTATTTTTGTACCTATGTTCTTGCTTTATCTCCACTGATCAAATGTCATCTTCAGCTAAGAGGACTGAAGAAATGAATGTAGCCCCCCACTACTATTAGCTCACCATTTAAGCATGCTTAACACTCTCATACTACATTCCTGTTTGTGCTACTTTTACATAACATGAACCCACTTTTTTTAAGGGGTTAATGCATGCATAAAAATAGTGCACACAGGCACTGAACGAGTGTAACGATGACCCCCATTTTAAAGTTGAGCTGTACTCCACTGTTAGCTTGTGGAGGGCATCCATCTTATCTGATCATTCTTATCCACCTCATTTTTCCCTCTGCTGGATTTAAGGGTGAACTTCAGGAAGCTGTGGGCACCAGAAATCTCCATCTGGATAAATTGCTGAATTTAAAAAAATACCAAACAAGCCAAGTTGTAGTCCGAAAACAGGGAACCAATTTTCATTTAGCCACATTTACAACACAAATATTTTTTCACAGCACTCAGAAATTCAGCTGCAATCCTATTTAGGACAAACCATTTTAGATAGTAACTAACAGCATACTGAAACTGCCACTGCAATCCGAAATTCTTACCCTTACGAATATTGGCATCAGTTTAACAACTATCACCCAACATACAGGTCGCTAAATCTTAAAGCAAGTCTTAATATTTCAAAGTACTATTAATTCTGATATGGTAAGTTTTATTGCTAATGTACTATTCAATCAATTCTATGATACAAACAAGAACATTCATACATTTTCCATTTAAAAGTAAATTGAAGCCTGTCGAACCATCTTAGGATTGATTTTAAAAAGAGAACACTATTAAGAACATTTAGAGACATCACAATGGCATATTTTATTTGTCTTATTAGCAATGCTGTAGGATTTCCACAATGCTGCAGTGTGCCATGAAGATGACTCAATCTCCATTAAAATGGTACTGCAAGTAGCAACAGAAGTACTTTTGACGACTGGCCCAGTCTCATCATAGCAGCGGTGAAACCAAAATACACCAAAAGAAGATTAATGGGATAAGATTTACTGTAATGAAATATTGTCATTTGCTATTTTAACAAAGGTGCTGATCTGTTTGTTTTAAAGGAGCCAACATATTCATTAAATTAGCAGTCAAAGCAATTTCATACGAATGCTGTAATAAGCTTTTTACTCACACTGCAGTGAGTGATTTCACCTCATGAGAGAGACTGCATCAGCATCACTACCTCGTAGGTAAATTCAGCATTTAAATTTCATTATTGACTCTGACATCCTTGTCTTTGTTTCAATATTTCAACATTTTTGTTTTCACACATTGGCAAGGTCGGCATTTATTGCTTATCCATAATTGCCCTGAGAAGGTGGTGGTGGGCCTTCCACTTGAACCGCTGCAGTCCATGTAGTGAAAGTGATTCATCTTATTCTATGTAGCGGTTTTGATACAACTGAGTAGCTGGCGAGGTCACTTCAGAGGGAACTTAAGAGTCAACAACGTTGGTGTGGGCCTGGAGTCACATATAGGCCAGGCCGGGTAAGGACGGCAGGTTTCCTTCCGTAGAGGACATTATTGAACCAGTTGGGTTTTTACAACAATCTCACAACTTCATGGTCACTTTTAGAGGTACCAGCTGCTTTTTTTAAACTGAATTCAAATCTTCAAACTGCCAAGGTGGGATTTGAACTCACGCTCTCAGGATTACTAGTCTAGTAGATGATATCATCAGGGAAACTTGTTGGGAGGAGACATTGAGCCCAACAATGTGAGGTAGTCAGCATCAGTAGACAGCCATTAACGCAGGGTGGTTCAATGACCTTGCGTCCCAACAGTGTGTATGACTTCATCCAGAGCACAGCCTGCAAACCAGTCCCACAACTAGATCATCACAATTCTGTATTTTTTATGATGTGGAGATGCCGGTGATGGACTGGGGTAGACAAATGTAAGGAATCTTACAACACCAGGTTATAGTCCAAAAAATTTATTTTAAAATCACAAGCTTTCGGAGATTATCCCCTTCGTCAGATGAATGAGTGAAAAGATTCTCAAATCGCATATCTTATACTAGGCTGGGACAGCATCACACCAATCAAAAGGTGTCGTTGTTATTCAAACAGGCCAGTCACGGAGAACAGCACGTCCCAGTACACTGGATATACATTGTGTCAATTACACAGACAGGCAGAAAGAAACCCAAAATGGCAGAGAGAGAGAGAATATTAAAAAACATAATTTTTTTCCCCCTTTTTGATGGTGGGGTTACGTGTAGCGTGACATGAACCCAAGATCCCGGTTGAGGCCGTCCTCATGGGTGCGGAACTTGGCTATCAACTTCTGCTCGACGATTTTGCGTTGTCGTGTGTCTCAAAGGCCGCCTTGGAGAACGCTTACCCGAAGATCGGTGGCTGAATGTCCTTGACTGCTAAAGTGTTCCCCGACTGGGAGGGAACCCTCCTGTCTGGCGATTGTTGCGCGGTGTCCGTTCATCCGTTGTCGCAGTGTCTGCAAGGTCTCGCCAATGTACCATGCTCCGGGGCATCCTTTCCTGCAACGTATGAGGTAGACAACGTTGGCCGAGTCACAGGAGTATGAACCATGTACCTGGTGGGTGGTGTCCTCTCGTGTGATGGTGGTATCCGTGTCGATGATCTGGCATGTCTTGCAGAGGTTGCCGTGGCAGGGTTGTGTGGTGTCGTGGACGCTGTTCTCCTGAAAACTGGGTAACTTGCTGCGAACGATGGTCTGTTTGAGGTTGGGTGGCTGTTTAAAGGCGAGTAGTGGAGGCGTGGGGATGGCCTTAGCGAGGTGTTCGTCGTCATCGATGACATGTTGAAGGCTGCAGAGAACATGGTGTAGTTTCTCCGCTCCAGGGAAGTACTGGACGACGAAGGGTACTCTGTTGGTTGCGTCCCGTGTTTGTCTTCTGAGGAGGTCTATGCGATTCTTCGCTGTGGCCCGTCGGAACTGTCGATCGACAAGTCGAGCGTCATATCCCGTTCTTACGAGGGCGTCTTTCAGCGTCTGTAGGTGTCCATCGCGTTCCTCCTCGTCTGAGCAGATCCTGTGTATTCGTAGGGCCTGTCCATAGGGGATGGCCTCTTTGACGTGGTTGGGGTGGAAGCTGGAAAAGTGGAGCATCGTGAGGTTGTCCGTGGGCTTGCGGTAGAGTGAGGTGCTGAGGTGCCCGTCTTTGATGGAGATTTGTGTGTCCAAGAAAGAAACCGATTCTGAGGAGTAGTCCATGGTGAGTTTGATGGTGGGATGGAACTTGTTGATGTTATCGTGTAGTCTCTTCAGTGATTCTTCGCCGTGGGTCCATAGGAAGAAAATGTCGTCGATGTATCTGGTGTATAGCGTTGGTTGGAGGTCCTGTGCAGTGAAGAAGTTGTGCTCGAACTTGTGCATGAAAATGTTGGTGTATTGGGGTGCGAATTTGGTCCCCATGGCTGTTCCGTGTGTTTGGGTAAAGAACTGGTTATCGAAGGTGAAGACATTGTGATCCAGGATGAAGCGGATGAGTTGTAGGATGGCGTCTGGAGATTGGCTGTTGTTGGTGTTGAGTACTGAGGCTGTTGCAACGATGCCGTCATCGTGGGGGATACTGGTGTAGAGTGCCGAGACGTCCATCGTGGTGAGAAGTGTTCCTGGTTCAACTGGTCCGTGGGTGCTGAGTTTTTGTAGGAAGTCTGTAGTGTTGCGACAGAAGCTGGGGATTCCCTGTACGATGGGTTTCAGGATGCCCTCGACGTATCCAGAGAGGTTCTCACACAGGGTTCCGTTGCCTGATACGATAGGACGTCCGGGTGTGTTGGCTTTGTATCTTTGGGAGGCAGTAGAAGTCTCCCACGCGGGGAGTACGTGGGATGAGAGTGCGTAGGATGCTTTGAAGGTCTGGATCGAAGGTCTTGATCAGTTTGTTGAGCTGGTGGGTGTGTTCTTTGGTCGGATCTGCGGGTAACTGTCTGTAGTGTTCCTGGTTGTCCAGTTGTCGGTATGCTTCTTTGCAATAGTCCGTTCTGTTCTGTATGACAATGGCTCCTCCTTTGTCCGCTGGTTTGATGACGATGTTTCGGTTGGTCTTGAGAGCGTTGATGGCGTTGCGTTGTGCTCGGGTGATATTCTGGACTGTCTTCTGAGTGCGGCTGATGAATCTGGCAGTGACGCATTTCCTGACAGCTTGGGCATACATGTCAAGCTGAGGGTAGCGACCCTCCGGAGGAGTCCAGTTTGACTCTTTCCTCTTCGGTTGCTGTACCGTGGATCCCTCTGTCTGCTGTTCTGGATCATTGATTGTCTCATTGGGTTCGCTGTTGAAATCTTGGGGTTTGTGGTAGAATTCCCGGAGCCTCATTCTCCTGATGAATTCCTCTGTGTCCGCCGCGAGACCGATGCGGTCCATTTTGGTGGTGGGGCAGAAATTGAGCCCTCGGCTGAGAACCTCGATTTCGTCTGGTTGAAGGGTGTGGTCGGACAAATTGATGATAGACTTCCCTGTGGTTGTAACCGTGGTACCGGGGGAGGCTTGGTTGATGCTGGTGGTGATGCCGAGTTTCTCAAGCTTCCTGCTCTTGGTTTTCATGAAGGCAGTGTAGTTCCGTTGCCTCGTCTGTTTGGCGGTGTCTCGTAGCTGGTCTGCTGTGTCCTGAGTACAGGTTGAAGGTATGGACTCTATCTTGGACCCCAATACGTCAACATTTTCATGCACAAGTTCGAGCACGAGTTCTTCAATGCACAGGACCTCCAACCAACGCTATACACCAGATACATCGACGACATTTTCTTCCTATGGACCCACGGCGAAGAATCACTGAAGAGACTACACGATAACATCAACAAGTTCCATCCCACCATCAAACTCACCATGGACTACTCCTCAGAATCGGTTTCTTTCTTGGACACACAAATCTCCATCAAAGACGGGCACCTCAGCACTTCACTCTACTGCAAGCCCACGGACAACCTCACGATGCTCCACTTTTCCAGCTTCCACCCCAACCACGTCAAAGAGGCCATCCCCTATGGACAGGCCCTACGAATACACAGGATCTGCTCAGACGAGGAGGAACGCGATGGACACCTACAGACGCTGAAAGACGCCCTCGTAAGAACGGGATATGACGCTCGACTTGTCGATCGACAGTTCCGACGGGCCACAGCGAAGAATCGCATAGACCTCCTCAGAAGACAAACACGGGACGCAACCAACAGAGTACCCTTCGTCGTCCAGTACTTCCCTGGAGCGGAGAAACTACACCATGTTCTCTGCAGCCTTCAACATGTCATCGATGACGACGAACACCTCGCTAAGGCCATCCCCACGCCTCCACTACTCGCCTTTAAACAGCCACCCAACCTCAAACAGACCATCGTTCGCAGCAAGTTACCCAGTTTTCAGGAGAACAGCGTCCACGACACCACACAACCCTGCCACGGCAACCTCTGCAAGACATGCCAGATCATCGACACGGATACCACCATCACACGAGAGGACACCACCCACCAGGTACATGGTTCATACTCCTGTGACTCGGCCAACGTTGTCTACCTCATACGCTGCAGGAAAGGATGCCCCGGAGCATGGTACATTGGCGAGACCATGCAGACACTGCGACAACGGATGAACGGACACCGCGCAACAATCGCCAGACAGGAGGGTTCCCTCCCAGTCGGGGAACACTTTAGCAGTCAAGGACATTCAGCCACCGATCTTCGGGTAAGCGTTCTCCAAGGCGGCCTTCGAGACACACGACAACGCAAAATCGTCGAGCAGAAGTTGATAGCCAAGTTCCGCACCCATGAGGACGGCCTCAACCGGGATCTTGGGTTCATGTCACGCTACACGTAACCCCACCAGCAAAAAGGGGGAAAAAAATTATGTTTTTTAATATTCTCTCTCTCTCTCTGCCATTTTGGGTTTCTTTCTGCCTGTCTGTGTAATTGACACAATGTATATCCAGTGTACTGGTACGTGCTGTTCTCCGTGACTGGCCTGTTTGAATAACGACGACACCTTTTGATTGGTGTGATGCTGTCCCAGCCTAGTATAAGATATGCGATTTGAGAACCTTTTCACTCATTCATCTGACGAAGGGGATAATCTCCGAAAGCTTGTGATTTTAAAATAAATTTGTTCGACTATAACCTGGTGTTGTAAGATTCCTTACATCTGTATTTTTTAAGCTAACAGAAAAACTGACATTAATGTAAATAATTGCATTCATAATCCTTCAAATATGTATTCATAACCATATGTACAATTGTGTTATAGGCCATTTCACATCACTTAATTAAACAGGTTTATACCCCCATTGTGTTAAAATTGGATAGCCATGTGGTGATGGACAGAATACTTGAACCTGGTCTTTAGTTGTTTCCAAGCCTTTATTCACACAGAGATCCCCCCTTACACACACCGCACCCTGGCTAAACTCTCCTATTAAACAAGAGTGTCCCCAATTGATACCCACCACCTGAATACAATTAACACTCATTGATATAAATCATACAATTAACATATTGCACTGTAACTTAGTGATGGAGGGAGCCTTTGGAAGGGTTCGGACTGTACTCCAGACAGTCCCAGCAAGCGCAGACCAGAGCTCCGGCTCTGAATTCTGGGTTGACTCCAGCAGGAAACTCCGGTCTGGTGGGTGTGGGTGGCCCCCCCATCATCGTATGGGTTGTGGAGGCCCATAAAATGCTCCCGCCGTATAAGGCTGGTATAAAAGATGGATATGACCGTGGAAGAAGCATTCATGTTGCGAGTTGTCAGACTGTTAATCAGTCTACGAATCATTGAATACTTCACTATTTTCCCAGGGAAGTATGTGAAGACACAAAAACAACTGTAAATTGGTCTCTGTAGCACAGTGCAGGGCATAAATAAAATCTGGCCCATGTTTTTCCAAAACAAATGAAAACCTGAATTAGATTGGGACTAAATTTAGATGGTCACGATGGTCAATTGGTCTCCAAGCAGAGATGAACAATCAGTTAGGATACCACCTTAGTATAATCATTAAATGGTTTGAATTGATGAAGTTTTGAATATTGAACATTCTTCCTTGCTAAGATAACGTCCTCGTGATTTAATGAATTAACCACAGCATCTTTCTGCAATCACATTTTCAAGACCACTGTTAAGAACAGTCAGCAATTTGACGATTGGCCATCTGTGCATGTGTGCGTGTGGAAGGGGAGAAGAGGATAATATGAGGCGCCACGGATTTAAACTTAAAGACTGACATTTTCTGCTTCTGTGATCATCAACCTGTGATTTTCTTTCCACTAAAATGAATTGCTGGAAAATTATGGGCTGATAAGCACAGAAGAGGAAAATCCTGCTCCAAATGTCGATCTCTGACTGTTACATCAAGTTACACCAAGTCTCCAGCACAGAAAGAGGCCATTCAGCCTAACTGGTCTAGGCTGGCGTTTATGCCCCACGTGAGACTCCTCCCACCCCTCTTCACCAAACCCCATCAGCATACCCTTCTATTCCTTTCTCCCTCATGTACTTATCTAGCTTCCCCTTAAATGCATCTATGCTATTTGCCTCAACTGCTCCTTGTGGTAGTGCATTCCACATTCATACAACTCTTTAGGCAAAGAAATTTCTTCTGAATATCCGACTGAATTTATTAGTGACTATGTTATATTTATGACCTCTAGATTTGGACTTCCTCACAAATCCTTTCATTATCTTAAAGACCACAATCAGGAAGAAATATGCAAGCAAATATGTAACCAAATTGTTCCAGTACAGCTACAACACTGGCATCTACCCAACAATGTGGAAAATTGCCCAGGTATGTCCTGTCCACAAAAAGCAGGACAAATCCAATCCGGCCAATTACCGCTCCATCAGTCTACTCTCAGTCATCAGCAAAGTGATGGAAGGTGTCGTCGACAGTGCTATCAAGCGGCACTGACTCACCAATAACCTGCTCACCAATGCTCAGTTTGGGTTCTGCCAGCACCACTCGGCTCCAGACCTCATTACAGCCTTGAGCCAAACGTGGACAAAAGAGCTGAATTCCAGAGGTGAGGTGAGAGTGACTGCCCTTGACATCAAGGCAGCATTTGATCGAGTGTGGCACCAAGGAGCCCTCATAAAATTGAAGTCAATGGGAATCAGGGGGAAAGTTCTCCAGTGGCTGGAGCCATGCCTAGCACAAAGGAAGATGGTGGTGGTTGTTGGAGGCCAATCATCTCAGCCCCAGGACATTGCTGCAGGAGTTCCTCAGGGCAGTGTCCTGGGCCCAACCATCTTCAGCTGCTTCATCAATGACCTTCCCTCCATCATAAGGTCAGAAATGGGGATGTTCGCTGATGACTGCACAGTGTTCAGTTCCATTCGCAACCCCTCAGATAATGAAGCAGTCCATGCCCGCATGCAGCAAGACCTGGATAACATCCAGGCTTGGGCTCATAAGTGGCAAGTAACATTCACGCCAGACAAGTGCCAGGCAATGACCATCTCTAACAAGAGAGAGTCTAACCACCTCCCCTTGACAATCAACGGCATTACCATTCCCGGATCCCCCACCATCAATATCCTGGGGGTCACCATTGACCAGAAACTTAACTGGACCAGCTATATAAATACTGTAGCTACAAGAGCAGGTCAGAGGCTGGGTATTCTGCAGAGAGTAACTCACCTCCTGACTCCCAAAGCCTTTCCACCATCTACAAGGCACAAGTCAGGAGTGTGATGGAATACTCTCCACTTGCCTGGATGAGTGCAGCTCCAACAACACTCAAGAAGCTCGACACCATCCAGAACAAAGCAGCCCGCTTGATTGGCACCCCATCCACCACCCTAAACATTCACTCCCTTCACCACCAGAGCACTGTGGCTGCATTGTGTACCATCCACAGGGTGCACTGCAGCAACTCACCAAGGCTTCTTCGACAGCACCTCCCAAACCTGCGACCTCTATCACCTAGAAGGACAAGGGCAGCAGGCACATGGGAACAACACCACTTGCACGTTCCCCTCCAAGTCACACACTTGGAAATATATCGCTGTTCCTTCATCGTCGCTGGGTCAAAATCCTGGAACTCCCTTCCTAACAGCACTGTGGGAGAACCTTCACCACAAGGACTGCAGCGGTTCAAGAAGGCGGCTCACCACCACCTTCTCAAGGGCAATTATGGATGGGCAATAAATGCTGGCCTCACCAGCGATGCCCACATCCCATGAACGAATAAAAAAAATATGTAAAATGATTAAAGGACGTAGACTATTAATCATGTGAGATTTAATCTATCCCAAATAAACTGGCAAGAGGTGGATGAAGAGTTACAGGGAATGGAGTATTTGCAATGTGTGCAGGACTCCTTTCTTAACCAGTATGTAAAAAACCCATCAAGAGAGGAAACACTGCTGGATCTTGAAATGGAAAATGAACCAGTACCGTTAAGAGAAGTAAGCATAAGGGACCAACTAGGCAATCGCGATTATAACATAATAAGAACATAAGAAATGGGAGCAGGAGGAGGCCAAACGGCCCCTTGATCCTGCTCCACCATTCAATAAGATCATTGCTAATCTTCGACCTCAACTCCACTTTCCCGCCCAATCCCCATATTCCTTGATTCTCCTAGAGTCCAATAATAAGGTTTAAGATAAAGATTGAGAAGGACATAAGTAAGACAAAGAACAAAGTAATAAATTGGAAAAATTTACTGATAAACAAAGAAATAGAACAGCAATGGGAAACATTTAAAACGGTGATCAATAGAGTCCAGGAGAGATATATCCCACTAAAAAGCAAGAACAAACTAGCCAGTAATGATACACCACGGATGAATAAAGAAATAAGGGCAAGATTGAAACTGAAGAGAAAGGCATACACTAAGTATTTAGATAACAAAGGAGAGGATGACAAAAGGGAATACAAAAAGGGTAGGAAAGAAGTTTTAAAAAAACAATTGGGAAGGCAAAGAGAAAATACAAAGTTAAATTATCAAGGAACATAAAAAGAAAGCGAAAAGTATTCTACAGATGCATAAACAACAAAAGAAAAATCAGGACAGGGATAGGGCCACTAAGGGAAACACACGATCAATTCACAGGTAATGACAGTGAAATTGCAGAAATATTAAATAATTACTTTGCCTCCGTATTTACCAGGTGGTGAGTGCGACATTAGAAGGAGAGATTAAAAAAAGATCTTTAAGATAGAAATGGGGAAGATAATTTATAAAGTCATCAAACTGAGAGAGGATAAAACCTCTGATCCAGATGAATTGCATCCGCTCATATTAAAAGAAGTTAAAGAGAAAGCAGAGGCACTATGACATATATATAAGAATTCATTCGAAAAGGGAATAGTGCCAGCTAATGTGATTCCTACATTTAAAAGTGGAGACAGAACCAGTCCAGGGACCAATTAGCTTAACATTGGTGGTAGGAAAGATAATGGAATCCTTACTCAAAGATGTAATAGAGAAACACCTAGGAACTGAAAATATAATAAAGAATAATCAGCACAGATCTCAAAAGGGAAGGTCCTGCTTGACCAACCTTATTGAATTCTTTGAAGAAGTATCAGAAAGGGTAGACAAGGATAATGCAGTGGATGTAATATATTTGGATTTTCTTCGATAAGGTGCCACATAGTAGACTCATGACTAAGGTCAGAGTATGTGGAGTCAAGGGACGAGTAGCAGAATGGATAGCAAGCTGGCTACAAAATAGAAAACAGAGAATAGGGGTTAAAGGTAGTTACTCAGACTGACAAAAGGTGGGAAGTGGTTTTCCACAAGGATCGGTGCTGGGACCACTGTTGTTCACCACTTACAGAAACAATTTGGACTCGGGAATCAGAAGTACAATTTCAAAATTTGCGGACGACACCAAATTGGGGGGCATAGTTAATACAGAGGAGGACTTAACAAAGTATAGGAAGATATTAATAAACTTGCAGAATGGGCGTGTAATTAACGAATGAAGTTCAATGGGCATAATTTTAACCAGGGACGGGGTGGAATTCCTGATGGGAAGTACAGTTTTCCCAGACATCCTTACGATTTTGATGGTTTCCTGCCCGACAGGCCAGCCTGATTGACAGCCTGGCTCTCAGTCAGACAGGAGAAGAGTCGGGAAGAAGACACGATTAGGTAAGTGTTAGAATGGGAGGGGGGGGGGGTGGTCATCAGTGGAGGGGGTGGCGGGGGGTTCACGGGGGTGTCAGTCATTGGGGGGCCAGTCATCGGGGGGTTGTCAATCATCGAGGTGGGGGTAGTCAGCTATCGGCACGGTCAGGGTCATGGGGGGGGTCAGTCGTCGAGGGGGGTTCAGGGCTCA
This sequence comes from Heptranchias perlo, assembly GCF_035084215.1. NCBI lineage: Eukaryota > Metazoa > Chordata > Chondrichthyes > Hexanchiformes > Hexanchidae > Heptranchias > Heptranchias perlo. The sequence goes on along the minus strand of NC_090328.1, from coordinate 19,359,933 downwards.
CCGGCGGGTGGGGGGGGGGGGTCAGTCATCGGAAGGGGGGGGGTGGTTCAGTCTTTGGGGGATGTCAGTCATGTGGGAGCTGTCGGTCATCGGCGGGGGGGGGGGGTGGGCGGGGTCATTGCAGATCGGAGGTCGTAGAGGGGTCAGAGGTTGTAGGCGGGGTCAGAGATCGTGGGGGGTCGGAGATGTTGGAGGCCGTCGAAGATCGTGGGGGGGCCATCGTCGATCGTGGGGGGGAAGTCGGAGATCGGGGGGGGAAGTCGGAGATCGGGGGGGAAGTCGGAGATCGGGGGGGAAGTCGGAGATCGGGGGGGGCGTCGGAGATCGGGGGGGGGCGTCGGAGATCGGGGAGCGGCGGCGGAGATCGGGGGGGTGCCGTCGGAGATCGTGGAGGGGCGCCGTCGGAGATCGTGGGTGGGGGCGTCGGAGATCGTGGGGGGGCCTTCGGAGATCGTGGGGGGGGCCGTCGGAGATCGTGGGGTGGGCCGTCGGAGATCGTGGGGGGGGCCGTCGGAGATCGTGGGGGGGGCCGTCGGAGATCGTGGGGGGGGCCGTCGGAGATCGTGGGGGGGGCCGTCAGAGATCGTAGGGTGGGGGCGTCGGAGATCGTGGGGTGGGGGCGTCGGAGATCGTGGGGTGGGGGCGTCGGAAATCGTGGGGTGGGGGCGTCGGAGATCGTTGGGTGGGGGCTTCGGAGATCGTGGGGGGGTCGTCGTTGATCGTGTGGGGGCCGTCGGAGATCGTGGGGGGGCCGATGGAGATTGTTGGGGGGGCAGATGGAGATCGTTGGGGGGGCCGATGGAGATCGTTGGGGGGGCCGATGGAGATCGTTGGGGGGGCCGATGGAGATCGTTGGGGGGGCCGATGGAGATCGTTGTGGGGGTGAGGTCGCTGCAGGTATTCTTGTTCGCCCTGTGGGAACGAATCCTGCTGCTCCGGGCCCACAAGCTGTGCTATAAAGGCATTTACCTACAGTTTCAGGCCTTCTCACCTCCTCTAACGTGATATGAAGGAGAAGGCCGGGGAATCCTGGCCCCCCAGGGCTAAAATCAAAAAAGCTTTGAAAATGGAGCCCTGCAGCCTCCTTAAAAGCTTTCAATGCCCAACCTACTTCCTGAGAGCAGGATGATCACCTGCCGCTCGTCCCACTCCCAAGAAAACCGGAAATGATTGGGTTGGAGGCAGGTTTTAGATTTTTGCAATAGTTACTGCCCCCCCCGCCCCCGGCCCAACCCACCCATTTTTCCAAGCTAAAATCGTGCCCAATATAAATAAGGATGAGGTATTGCATTTTGGCAGGAAGATTAAGGAGGTTACATACTGCTTGGATAATACGCGTCTAAATGGGGGTAGAGGAGCAGATGGATGTTGGGGTACAAATACACAAATCACTAAACGTAGCCACACAGGTTAATAAGGCAGAAAAAAGGCAATCCAAGCACTGGGGTTCATTTCGAGAGGGATAGAATTGAAAAGCAGAGAAGTTATGTTAAACTTATATAGAACTTTGGTTAGACCACAATTGGAGTATTGTGAACAGTTCTGGTCTCCATATTATAAGAAGGATATAGAGGCACTGGAGAAGGTGCAAAAAAGATTTACTAGGATGATACCAGAATTGAGAGGTTATACCTATCAGGAAAGATTGAGCAGGCTGGGGCTCTTTTCTCTGAAAAAAAAGAAGACTGAGGGATGACCTGATAGAGGTCTTTAAGATTATGAATGGGTTTGATAAGGTAGATGCAGAGAAGATGTTTCCACTTGAGGGGTAGACTAGAACTAGGGGCCATAAATATAAGATAGTCACTAATAATCGAATAGGTAATTCAGGAGAAACTTCTTTATCCATAGAGTGGTTAGAATATAGAACTTGCTACCACAAGGAGTAGTTGAGACGAATAGCAAAGATGCATTTAAGGGGAAGCTAGATAAACACATGAGGGGGAAAAGAATAGAAGGATTTGCTGATAGGGTTAGATGAAGTAGGGAGGGAGAAGGCTCGTGTGGAGCATAAACACTGGCATGGACCTGTTGGGCCGAATGGCCTGTTTCTGTGTTGTACATTCAATGTAATTCTTTGTAAATTATAATCACCTGAAGCTAGATTTTACAAATGTCCAAGTACTGGTGGATCTCCTGGAAATGTTATAACTTTGAATGAAATGTTTTCAATGTTAATGCAAAACAAGTGCTGCTGTTTTCTGACATTAAAAGTGACCTACTGGAGAAGTGAAGCTCTGTGTGTGCATCAAAGCACGCTGTTGTATAACTTCTGTCTAAGACTGTGAAATCATTCGAGTATATTACAATATTCCTGTGTATATTAATGTAACAGCAGTAGGCCATTTAGCCCCTCCAGCCTGCTCCCCCATTCAATTAGATCTCACCTGATCTGTATCTTAATTCCATCTACCCGCCTTGGGGTCCGTAACCCTTAATACTCTTGCCGAACAAAATTCTATCAATCACAGTTTTGAAATTTCAATTGACCTAGTATCAACAGCTTTTTGGGGGAGAGAGTTCCAGATTTCCACTACCCTTTGTAAAGAAGTGCTTCCTGACTTCACTCCTGAATGTGGAGATGCCGGTGATGGACTGGGGTTGACAATTGTAAACAATTTTACAACACCAAGTTATAGTCCAACAAATTTATTTTAAATTCCACAAGCTTTCGGAGGCTTCCTTTAGACAGAGCTTCACTTCTCCAATAGGTCACTTTTAATGTCAGAAAACAGCAGCACTCGTCTTACGAAAACATTCCATACAAAGTTATAAAATTTCCAGGAGATCCACCAGCACTTGGGCATTTGTAAAATCCAGCATCATGTCAGACTGGAGTTATAACATAGTGGTTATGACTGACATAGAATTACATCGAATGTGCAGCACAGAAACAGGCCATTTGGTCCAAAAGGTCTGGGCTTTAAGGAGAAGATGGTTCAGGTACAGTCTAGGTATATTCCCATGCGGGAGAAAGGTAGGGCAACTAAAGCCAGAGCTCCCTGGATGACAAAAGAGATAGAGAGTAAGTTGAAGCATAAAAAAAGGGGCGTATGACAGATGTCAGGTTGATAACCAGTGAGAACCCAGGTTGAATATAGAAAGTTCAGAGGGGAAATGAAAAAGGAAATAAGAGGGGCAAAGAGAGAGTATGAAAATGGACTGGTGGCAAACATAAAAGGGAATTCAAAAGTCTTCTATAGGCATGAAAACAGTAAATGGGCAGTAAAAGGAGGGGTAGGGCTGATCAGGGACCAAAAAGGAGTTCTACTAATGGAGGGAGAGGGGATGGCCGAGGTACTAAATGAGTACTTTGCATCTGTCTTGATCAAGAAAGAAGATGTTGCCAGAGTCTCAGTAAAGGAAGATGTAGTTAAGATACTGGATGGGCTAAAAATTGATAAAGGAGGTACTAGAAAGGCTAGCTGTACTTAAAGTAGATAAGTCACCTGGTCCGGATGGGATGCATCCTAGGTTGCTGAGGGCAGTAAGGGTGGAAATTGCGGAGGTACTGGCCATAATCTTCCAAACATCCTTAGATACGGGGGGTGGTGCCAGAGGACTGGAGAATTGCAAATGTTACACCCTTGTTCAAAAAAGGATGTAAGGATAAACCCAGCAACTATAGGCTAGTCAGTTTAACATTGGTGTTGGAGAAACTTTTAGAAACGATAATCCGGGACAGAATTAACAGTCGCTTGGGCAATTGTGGATTGATTAGGGAAAGCCAGCACGGATTTGGTAAAGACAAATCGTGTTTAACTAACTTGATAGCGTTTTTTGATAAGGGAACAGAGAGGGTAGATGAGGGCAATGCAGTTGATGTGGTGTATATGCACTTTCGAAAGGCGTTTGATAAAATGCCGCATAATAGGCTTGTCGTCAAGATTGAAGCCCATGGAATAACGGGGGCAGTAGCAGCATGGGTACAAAATTGGCTAAGTAACAGGAAGCAGAGAGTAGTGGTGAACAGTTGTTTTTCGGACTGGAGGGAGGTGTACAGTGGTGTCCCCCAGGGGTCAGCACGAGGACCACTGCTTTTTTTGATATATATCAATGACTTGGACTTGGGTGTACAGGGCACAATTTCCAAATTTGCAGATGACACAAAACTTGGAAGTGTAGTGAACAGTGAGGAGGACAATGATAGACTTCAAGAGGATCTCGACAGGCTGGTGAAATGGGCGGACACATGGCAGATGAAATTTCACGCAGAGAAATGCGAAGTGATACATTTCGGCAGGAAGAACGAGGAGAAGCAATATAAACTGGAGGCACAATTCTAAAAGGGGTACTGGAACAGAGAGATCTGGGGGTATATGTGCACAAATCGTTGAAGGTGCCAGGGCAGGTTGAGGAAGCGGTTAAAAAAGCATATGGGGTCCTGGGCTTTATAATAGAGGCATAGAGTACAAAAACAAGGAAGAGATGATGAACCTTTATAAAACACTGATTCGACCACAACTGGAGTATTGTGTCTAGTTCTGGGCACCGCACTTTAGGAAAGATGTGAAGGCCTTAGAGAGGGTGCAGATAAGATTGACAAGAATGATTTCAGGCATGAGGGACTTTAGATACATGGATGGACTGGAAAAGCTGGGGTTGTTCCCCTTGGAAAAGAGAAGGTTGAGAGGAGATTTGATAGAGGTATTCAAAATCATGAAGGGTCAAGAAAGAGTAGATAGAGAGAAACTATTCTCATTGGCAGAAGGGTCAAGAACCAGAGGACACAGATTTAAGGTGATTGACAAAAGAACCAAAGGCAACATGAGGAAAAACTTTCTCAGGCAGCGAGTGGATATGATCTGGAATGCACTGCCTGAGGGAGTGGTGGAGGCAGATTCAATCGTGGCTTTCAAAAGGGAATTGGATAAGTACTTGAAAGGAAATAATTTGCAGGGCTATGGGGACAAGGCGGGGCAGTGAGACTAGCTGGTTTGCTCATGCACAGAGCCAGCACGGACTCGATGGGTTGAATGGCCTCCTTCTGTGCTGTAACCTTTCTATGATTCTAAGTACCTCCTTACATCTGGGAGACTAGTGCAGGGAGCATGTAATAGCGAAATAATGCATTTATCTGGCCATTGAACCAGTCACACTCTCACCATTACTTGATCATTTAGGAATTTGCTGGGCTGTATCTGGTGAAGCACTGTGAAATTGAAGCCCCATAAGTAAGTAGCAACAGATACAGATGTGAAAACTGACCAGGCCAATCATTCCATAGAGTTCAACTGTCACCGTCTTGCTAGCGATAGCCACTGAACCATTTTACTCCTGGTCAGCTAGAGCAAGACCACTGCCACATGGAAGTAATAAACCATCGAGATTTATGATCTGAGAAAGAACTTCCATTAAAGGGCATTTATTTCACCACCTCAGGATGTCCCAAAGCACTTCACAGTTTCCTTAGTGTAAGGAAGCACAGCAGACAATTTGCACACAGCAAGGTCACCAGAACAGCAATAGGATCAATGACAAGTTCATCTGTTTTAGTGATGTTGGTCGGAGGATAAATGTTGGTCAGGACACCGGCAAGAACTCATCTGTTCTTCTTTGAATAGTACCGTGGGATCTTTTACGTCCATCCTGAGAGACCAGATGGAGCCTCGGTTTAATGTCTCATCCAAAAGATGGCACTTCCAACAATATAGCACTCCGTCAGTACTACACTGCGGTGTCAACCTTGAATATGTACTCGAGTCTGTGGAATTGGGTTTGCACTCACAACAATCTGATTCAGGGATGAGAGTGCTGTCATTGCCCCAAGACTGACACAACTGAGCCAAGGCTGACATTTCCAACATTTAATGGAACTCACACCCGAGTCAGCTTGTTCTCTGGACGAAAGTACGAGGTCTGGCTCTATCATCTCAAAACTAGTTCAGGGGATTAATCCTAAAGAATAAGTCCTTGGGTACACTGACACATAGGAATAGGAGTGGGCTATATTGTTAGCAATGGCAGTACTTCATCATTATTGTCCAAATTCCCTTCTTCCATGCCCCTTAAACCATAACTTCCGAAGTAAATGTCTATCTCCCTCTTAAACACCTCAGTTGATTCTATGGGTAAATATGAACCAGACTTCAGCTTCAGGTTGTACTTCAGAAGATCCCAAATTTGAAGCAGAATTTTATGACTGCACTTGAGAAAAGATAAAGGCCTAGAAATTTGGCTGCCCAGCACCCGTTTTTCAGGCGCTACATGGCCTACTAAGCCCCCAATATAGCAGGCAGGAAGCGTGTGTTCATTTCTGGCAGGAAGTGCACTGCCCGCCATATTGGGAAAGGAAAATGAATAAGCGTCCTTTGCATTCCTGAAGCAGGCATTAGACACTTTGCATATGCAAATAAGGGCCTGATGCATGTTTGAGGCTCCCACTTGAAGATTGGTTTGCCCTGTGCCTCAGGGAAACTAAACCTTGATATCCCCTGCGACCTACAAGGTAAATTTTTTACATTTATTTACTTGGCAGAGCAGGAGTGCTCCTCCGACACTGCATTTAACAAAAACTGGTAACCGTTCCCGACATCCCCCCCCACCCCCATCGCAGCCATTCCCGATCCCTGGTCCTCGCCACAACCCCCCCCCACCCCGCCCCCCGCCGCCCAACCCCCAGCCTTCTCTCCCAAATCCTTACCTCCAATCCCAATCGGCTCCTGCAATTCTTGGTCCTGTACCTCCAGTCCCGAACCCCGGCTCCGATTCCTGGACCCAATTACCTGAGGACTGCTGCGACGCTAGCAGTGGCCTGATCTTGAAGTCCTCTTCGTTGGATCCATTATAATGAAACCCGAGGCCCAATATCGAGTGTGCCTCGGGCCTCAGATCGTGCGCCCTCTGCGTGCCCAAAAATGTGCAAGCCTGAATTTCTAGGCCAAGCACCCTTTCTCAATCTATCAAGGATGTGGACAGGTAATCAGAAATGAAGTCCAAATCCAAGACCCATAAGTAATTAGAATGATCCTTGTCAACTTTTTTTTAAGTGTAAATGAAATGGCTTTTTTAGCAGAGATAAGAATATATCTCGGAACATTGGAACAGGAGTAGGCCATTCGGCCCTTCATGCCTCTCCGCCATTTGATAAGATCATGGCTGATCTGTGATATAGCTCCATATACTTGACTTTGGCCTATACCTTTGGTTGCCAAAAAGCTATCTATCTCAGATTTAAATTTAGCAATTGAGCTAGCATCAATTGCCGTTTGTGGAAGAGAGTTCCAAACTTCTACCACCCTTTGTGTATAGAAATATTTTCTAATCTCACTCCTGAAAGGTCTGGCTCTAATTTTTAGACTGTACCCCCTACTCCTAGAATCCTCAACCAGCGGAAATAGTTTCTCTCTATCCACCCTATCTGTTCCCCTTAATATCTTATAAGCTTCGATCAGATCACCTCTTAACCTTCTGAGCTCTGGAGAATACAACCCCAATTTGTGTAATCTCTCCTCGTAACTTAACCCTTGAAGTCCTACACTATTTGGATTTGCAGACTATGCACTCCTTAGGACAGTTGAATCTGCTAACCAACTTGGGTGACAAGTTCCCCTCAGTCTTGATCCTACCCAATAGGTAACTATAGCTTGGCTGGACAGTTACCATAAGGCAGCATACCCAATCTCACGCCCAGGACATAGCCAGATTCCTTTCATTAAGCTCTGCAGTTCTTTCACACCAAAAATGGAATGGATGCATCCCCAAGACAAAGTTGGTTGGATTTGCAGGCCGTGAAATTCCTCTGGAGGGCTTTTGGAGACAGGTCTGGAACAGGGTGGTTCTGGTACTGAACTAAACACCATGGCAATTGATGCAGTGGACACAACACTGAACGGTGAGAGTAATTTCTCTTAACATCAAGACACAATTCAACCGAGTATGGCACCAAGGAGCCCCATGAAAACTGAGGTCAATAGGGGTCAAAGGGAAAACTCTCCATTGGCTGGAATCATATCTTGCACAAAGGAAGATGGTTATGTTCAGGTTCATTCATAACTCCCCTGATAATGAAGCACCTCATGCCAGCCTACAGCAGGATTTGGACACCATCCAGGGTTGGGCTGACAATTTGCAGGTAATGCCCACACCACATAAATGCCAGGTTACAAACATCTCCCACAAGACAACGTTAGCCCGACCATCAATAGCACCACCATCACCGAGTCTCCCACCGTCCACATTTTGGTGGTCAGAATTTACCAGTAGCTTAATTGGACCAGCCCTATCAACACCATAGCTTTAAGGACAGGACAGAGGCTGAGTACCCGCCGATGAGTGGCTAACTTCCTGGCTCCTCAAAATCTAACCACTATCGATGACATTTAAATCGGGAGTATGACGGAATACTCACCACTCATCTGGATGGGTGCAGCCACAATAACACTCTAAAAGCTTGACAGAGCAGTTCGCTTGATTGGTGCCCCTGCCATTGAATTGAACATCCACCCCTCCATCACTGGTGCATTGCGGCTGCAACAGGCACCATCTATAAGATGCACTACAGCAACTCAACAAGAATTCTTTGGCACGGTTACCTCCTTCCATTGCAACCTTTAACAGTGAGAAAGACAAGATTGGATGTGTGATGGGAACATCATCAACTCCAAGTTCCCCTGCAGGGCACACAACATGCTGACTTGGCTAAATATCGCTGCTTCTTCATCATCACTAGCTCAATACCCTGCAATTCCCTACCTAACACCATAGTGGGATCATCATCACTACAAGGACTGCAGGGGTTGAAGGAGAAGGGCCACCAGCATCGTGTCAGGGCATCTCGGGATGGGTAATAAATGTAGCTTTGCCGGTGCTACCTAAACCCTAAAGAAATAATTTTTTAAAATGGAAGGGTGAATCTCCATCTGTCCCATGGATGTGCCTCTGAACCCAGCCAAAGTCCTGGGGTCAGGAACATTAGCATATTTTCACTGGGCATCCATTTCATTTTTAGTGTTTCTGGGATGCCTGCCTCTATGAGGAGGGAGGGATATTGCTGTAGCACTTTGCTATAGTGTATATGGACTGGCTGTGTTCGCCAAAGTTTCTCATTTTTTCAAAAAAAAGCTTAGTAATTTTGAATTTGCTTTTTTTTCATGGCAATTGATTACTCAATCATCCATTGCTGTAGGGAAATCTGCCTTTGTGCACTTCGCTGGTCCCACGTCTTCCAGGAAGAGATCCTGACTGCCTTATGAAGGTGGAACAAGATAGGATCTCGCCAATCCTACCTGTTTCAGTGGCTTCGCTCAGAGAGGGGTGGATGCAAGAAACATCTGCTCCCATTCCGGCAGAATTTTAAAACCCACAAAAGGCAGAGACTTGGCACAACCAGGCTCCATCCCAAATTCTTTCCCTGCCCACCTAGATCACATGACTTCTTTGCTTCCAAAAAGGAGGAATTTCAGGGCTGCAGTCTTTAAAATTTCTTCAGAATAAAAGACATCATAAGGAGAAGAGGAGACTTTTGAAAATAGCCCATCATTTTGTTGTTTTCATTTCAATTGCTTGTCAGGCACTGTCAACAGTATATTTTCCAAATTACCTGCTTCAATTCCCATGAGGGTTTGCAAGGGATCAAAATACAAATCACTATGGTCTTGTTATGCTCTTCACTGTTACAAATGGCCTCAAATAGTTGGCTCACTTTCCTATAAGAGGTTTTGCCCAAATTGGTCGAATATTACAACACATCCCAACAAAATACAGGTGCCATGTCTGGCCACCACTCAATACACTGAATGTAAGAAAAAATTGTTCAAAATAGCAGAAGGTCTCTGCACACATGCAAAATAATTTTTGGTTACTTCAAAAGATGTTTTGCATGCACTAATACAGTTGAGAGTGATGACTATAGCAAAGAAATGACTATTGGTGACATCACCAAGTGCCTGGTATGATATTCCACTGTCTGCTATTTTAGTGGAGGTATTATATATTATATTTATAACCCAAGGCTTCTTCGACAGCACCTCCCAAACCCGCAACCTCTACCACCTAGAAGGACAAGGGCAGCAGGCACATGGGAACAACACCACCTGCACATTCCCCTCCAAGTCACACACCATCTCGACTTGGAAATATATCGCCGTTCCTTCATCGGCGCTGGGTCAAAATCCTGGAACTCCCAACCTAACAGCACTGAGGGAGAACCTTCACCACACGGACTGCAGCGGTTCAAGATCGCGGCTCACCACCACCTTCTCAAGGGCAATTAGGGATGAGCAATAAATGCTGGCCTTGCCAACGACACCCACATCCCATGAACAAATAAAAAAAATAACAAATGGATTAATGTCTCTGTTAAAATAATGACAGATAAATGTTATACTAACAAATTAAGCGTTTGTCCACCAATAACATTAACAATAATTTCTACATTAATAACTGTTTTATTTCTATCGTGGACATGCACCTTTCTCTGCTGCCCGATTGGTTGTTATTCTGTATTTTTCTACTTTCTAATTGGTTATTTGCTACTTTTTTTATTCACCAATCATATTGCACAAGACCTATCGTCTGCAGAGTTTTTTTTTTCGTTCATGGGATGTAGGCGTCGCTGGCGAGGCCAGCATTTATTGCCCATCCCTAATTGCTCTTGAGAAGGTGATGGTGAGCCGCCTTCTTGAACCACTGCAGTCCGTGTGGTGAAGGTTCTCCCACAGTGCTGTTAGGAAGGGAGTTTCAGGATTTTGACCCAGTGATGATGAAGGAATGGCGATATATTTCCAAGTCGGGATGGTATGTGACTTGGAGGAGAACGTGCAGGTGGTGTTGTTCCCATGTGCCTGCTGCCCTTGTCCTTTTAGGTGGTAGAGGTCACGGGTATTGGGAGGTGCTGTCGAAGAAGCCTTGGCGAGTTGCTGCAGTGCATCCTGTGGATGGTACACACTGCAGCCACTGTGCGCCGGTGGTGAAGGGAGTGAATGTTTAGGGTGATGGATGGGGTGCCAATCAAGCAGGCTGCTTTGTTCTGGATGGTGTTGAGCTTCTTGAGTGTTGTTGGAGCTGCACTCATCCAGGCAAGTGGAGAGTATTCCATCACACTCCTGACTTGTGCCTTGTCGATGGTGGAAAGGCTTTGGGGAGTCAGGAGGTGAGTCACTCGCCACAGAATACCTAGCCTCTGACCTGCTCTTGTAGCCACAGTATTTATGTGGCTGGTTCAGTTCAATTTTTGGTCAATGGTGACCCCCAGGATGTTGATGGTGGGGGATTCGGTGATGGTAATGCCGTTGAATGTAAAGGGGAGGTGTTTAGACTCTCTCTTGTTGGAGATGGCCATTGCCTGGCACTTGTCTGGTGTGAATGTTACTTGCCACTTATGAGCCCAAGCCTGGATGTTGTTCAGGTCTTGCTGCATGCGGGCACGGATTGCTTCATTATCTGAGGGGTTGCAAGTGGAACAAAACCCTGTGTAATCATTAGTGAACATCCCCATTTCTGACCTTATGATGGAGGGAAGGTCATTGATGAAGCAGCTGAAGATGGTTGGGCCGAGGACACTGCCCTGAGGAACTCCTGCAGCAATGTCCTGGGACTGAGATGATTGGCCTCCAACAACCACTACCATCTTCCTTTGTACTAGGTATGACTCCAGCCACTGGAGAGTTTTCCCCCTGATTCCCATTGACTTCAATTTTACTAGGGCTCCTTGGTGCCATACTCGGTCAAATGCTGCCTTGATGTCAAGGGCAGTCACTCTCACCTCACCTCTGGAATTCAGCTCTTTTGTCCATATTTGGACCAAGGCTGTTATGAGGTCTGGAGCCGAGTGGTCCTGACGGAACCCAAACTGAGCATCGGTGAGCAGGTTATTGGTGAGTAAGTGCCGCTTGATAGCACTGTCGACAGCACCTTCCATCAATTTGCTGATGATTGAGAATAGGCTGATGGGGCTGTAATTGGCTGGATTGGATTTGTCCTGCTTTTTGTGTACAGGACATACCTGGTCATTTTCCACATTGTCGGGTAGATGCCAGTGTTGTAGCTGTACTGGAACAGTTTGGCTAGAGGCGCGGCTAGTTCTGGAGCACAAGTCTTCAGCACTACAGCCGGGATGCTGTCGGGGCCCGTAGCGCTTTGCTTCCAAGCCGGCCTGCGTTTCTTCTTTACCTCCACTCTCTTCCTTGTCCACGTTGACTGCTCCAACTCTTTGACAGGCCCACCTTGAGTACTTCAATAAGGCTCTCTTTCCTTCTCATTCAACCTGGTGCTCCAGTTCTTTCCCACTTTAGCTTTGGGCTACAATACTACTTTACTCCAGCTCTAGATTCCCTTGGTTGATGCACCTGACTTATTAAATGATAAAGTGGTTCCCTAAGATGCACAGCCTGCCGCCAATGCTATGGAAAATCCAACAATTTTTAAAAGAAATTTAGAACATCAATGCCGGCAGTCAATTTAAAACACCAATAAAGGATAATTCCCTGAAGTCACCCAAGAATCCTTCTTAATCACACATAATACCAGTCTAATCAAATATCTGCCTTTCGAACTTCCATCATAACTATTACATCAACTTGATATTCACATACTCAATTTGAAAAGTAGAATATATTCCATTGAATATCTTTGCTGATGCTAATAGCTTTAATTTATTGTCTTATACTATATCTAAACCTTTCAGCTCCTTATATCTTTTCTGTACTTATTTACTCTCTCACTATTATCCATGTACTAGTTATGTTGACTTGCACAGCAGTGATAACTGAAGTCTAGAACATTTTGAATGTTTGCACTATATCATGTGGAAATACAAACTGTGTCACGTCCAATACAGAATACATTTAAACATTGTTATCCATGCTGCTTGACTAAAACAAACAATATTATAATCAACACTGTGTAATGGAACAGGCAGAAAAGTGCTGGTAAATTTGAAAGAAAACTTTACTCGATAAATGTGTTAGTGGCTTTATAAGAAATATTTATTTCATTTTTTTGCAGGGATTAACACGCTCAGTTGCTTGCCTTTTTGCTTTGTGTTTTTGATGAGCTTGGATTGGTTGGGATCCTACCACTCTGAACACTCGAACTCCACCAGATTTGTAAATCACTGTCACCACAGTTTCAGTATGTTCAAAATCATTTACTTTAAATCATAATTAGAGGGCCTGGCTAGCCTTCATGATGGGTTCCCTTGGACGGATATTCCCAACCTCCTGGAAGAACTGATTCAACATCTAAATTTCAATGAGGTTTCTTCTTAATGGAGCAGAACAGAACTTTTAATGGGAAAGGCTGAATCAACATAATTCAGATTTACTTCCTTTTTTTGGCCTATTTATCCTAATGACCCATTGGCTGCAATGACATCATTATATCACCATATGCAGCAAACAGATGGACCCACCTGCAAGGAGGCCAGTTATTGTGATAACTGGTTTCACTAATATGAGCTCTGACACAAGTATTTTCACCGCATTAAGCCTATTTGGATTTGAGTCAGTAAGGGAGTCAGGTGTAACTGGGATGACAATTTGGTGCGACCAAAGCTATTTTTATTTAAGGGAGTGGGATCACAATGGCAGAATGAAAGTTGGAAGCAGTTTTTATGAAGTTCACACTTCGAAAACCTTTCCAAAAGCAGTTATCATAACAAGTGTAATGGACTTGCACATCCATCATTATCAAATTCGCTTACAAAGTACTGACCATAACAGAATCTTGAAAGCATGCGACTTTCATTAAAATCTACATTGCATCTATTATTAATAATGTATTTAAATACATTCAGAAAGGAATTTGAGGAAAAAAAGGACATCATAGACAATTTTACTTTTTTTTTAATGAAAGTGTCTCTCTTTGCAAACAACTTCAAAAATCCATCTTAAACCATTATAAATGATCACCCAAGACTGCCACTGGCAAATTGTCAAGATGTGATAAGTGGGTTGGCAAAAACAGAGAAGATTGCATCTCATGGAGAAAGATAGCTGCTGTATATTCTGGTAGGAGATAAATAAGATACTGTACTTTGATAGGTCAGCATATTTTCTACCAAATTTCTGAATATAGTCCAATAATTCATCTATTAAACTAAAATTTTAAGCTAAAAATTCACGTCCACATATTCCAAATGCACGAATCAGTAAATCTTTTCCTTCTGAAGATAATAATGTTCTTTTTTCTAACTTATTGCTTGCACCAAAATCAAACAATATGTATTAAAAAAAAATGTTTTTATAGTTTTTAATGTTCCAGCTGGTGAGCATGTGAAGAAGTTCTGAAAACAATGAGAACGATTACCGTCAGATAAAGTATGTGAGCTATGTACTTCAAGCACAATACTCATGGTATTCTTCTGGAATTGTGTTTCTTGTTTACTGACAAAGCAAAGGGAATGGTAAATGTTTATCAGGCATTTTAGTTCACAGGTGAGCATAGTAAGATAACTTTTACCATATCAAATGGTGATTTATACTGTAGGAGGTTTAAGTCAAACTGAATTCAGAATCTGTGTGAAGGTTCAGCGGTTGTATTGCTGCAGAATTTTAGATGGGACCAAGTCTAAACTTCAATATGGGTTATGCTCTCTGTCTAAATTTAAAGCGAAGCTAGGTTTGTGCCCAGAGATCTTAAGATAGTCAACAGGTGTTGGTTTGCCTGGACTGCTGCAGGTTCACTTCATTCTTGACCTTCAAACTAGTTTAATGTACTAAGCGGGCCAAGAAGACTATATTTCAGGAGTGTGAACGATTCTCACTCTGGAACAGACGTCGTCAAAGAGACTTTTAAGCAAAGGAAACACTGTAAGACGTATCTGCATTTTTAAGTACGCACTGAATTCATTGGGCCAGAACTTGCGCCAACCGGCGTGGCAAGGCTCTCCGCAAATCCTGCGGATAAAAAGTATGAAAATACTTCATGGCCCACGCCGTCCACTTGCTCCATTTTGAATTCATTTCAACTTGTGCGCTCTGACCTCAGGGTAGGTTCTCATTCACATCAGACAGACTGTGGGAATGGAAGCCACGCCCACAGAATCTGTCAGGAAGAGAAGTCACTGTGCACAGTTTTGGTCTCCTTATCTCAGGAAAGATATACTTGCCTTGGGGCAAAGATTCACTCGATTGATTCCTGGGATGAGAGGGTTGTCCTATGAGGAGAGATTGAGTAGAATGTCCTATACTCTGGAGAGGTGATCTCATCACAACGTACAAGAGTCTGAGGGGACTTGACATGGTAGATGCTGAGAGGCTGTTTCCCCTGGCTGGAGAGTCTAGAACTAGGGGGCATACTCGCAGGATAAGGGGTCAGCCATTTAGGAGTGTGATGAGGAGGAATTTCTTCACTCAGAGGGTTGTGAATTTTTGGAATTCTCTACCCCAGAGGGCTGTGGATGCTGAGTCATTGAATATATTCGAGATAGACAGATTTTTAGACTCCAGGGGAATCAAGGGATATGGGGATCAGACGGGAAAGTAGAGTTGAGGTCAAAGATCAGCCATGATTTTATTGAATGGCAGAGCAGGCTCGAGGGGCCATATGTCCTACTCCTGCTCCTATTTCTTATGTTCTTATGTCACGCCCATAAACAGGCAAGTCGAAATCATTCATTTAAGGTAAACTTCTGTATGTCAGTGTAAATAAAAATTTAACATATCTTCTTAAAAAAAGCCAAGCAAATAATCCAATTTAATGAAACAGACAGAAGTTAAAAGAAAAAAAAATGTTTTAAAATTTTTTTAAAAACATTTTCATGATCAAAAAATATTAAAACAAGAGTAATATGACATTTCACATTTTTTAAATTTAATTTTTAGTTTTATTACAGTCATTAGGAGTTATCATGCTTTTAAAAAGTAGTGTAGAGCTGTATTTTTCAGCGTACCTTTGGTGGCGTAGGTATTTTCATTCCAGCTGGGCAGATGGGTACGTTTACGAATGTTCATTGATT
Source organism: Heptranchias perlo (assembly GCF_035084215.1). NCBI lineage: Eukaryota > Metazoa > Chordata > Chondrichthyes > Hexanchiformes > Hexanchidae > Heptranchias > Heptranchias perlo. The sequence continues at coordinate 19,344,035 of NC_090328.1, read as the reverse complement.
TGATTGATTGCAGCGGAGCATGTCCCTTCAATTCGCAGCTATGAAACCGCCAGCGAAGCAATGGGAGCGAGTTCACCATTTCCGGGTTTTAGTGCACATGTGCGCATTCGTGAACTTACTCCATCGATCCGCCGGCTGAGAGAGAGGACCCCATTATGGAACGGCGCCCCGTGTGAGTAATTTCTGGCCTATTGTGGTCTTTGGGCAAATCGAAGAGAAAATATAATACACAAGCCTGGGACTTCAGACCGCTGGGAGAGCGAAAAAATAAAGTGAGGGGGACACAACGTGGTGCATCTCTGGGGAACTGTTTTGGGTAGAAATGAATGTATTGATGCCAATGCAAATTGAAATCATGTAGCAATGTAAATTTAGCATATTTTCAAATGTAATGTTGTGGATAGACCTGTACATTTTAGTGCCAACAGTCACGGTGTACCTCAGTGAAAATGTAGCATCCTTCGAAGTGCCATATTTGAATACAAATAAATGTATTAATGCCAGCACTACCTGGAATGATGTACTTCAAAATACTTTTAAACTGTGATTGTGACCTTATAATACATAGAATATCTCCAATACTATATTTGTATATATTTTGCTTTGTTTATGAAAAATAGTTTCTCGGAAAGTGTATTGAAGTTTGCATTAGATTGAGACACAGACTTGTGGTGCAATTTAATTTAAGGTAATTGGCAAAAGAGCCAAAGATGAGATGAAGAGAATTTTTTTTACGCAGCGTGTTGTTATGATCTGGAATGTACTTTGCCTGAAAGGGTAGTAGAAGCAGATTCAATAGTAACTTTGAAAAAGGGAATGGGATAAATACTTGAAGGGGAAAAAATTACAGGGCTATGGGGAAAGAGCAGGGGAATGGGACTCATTGGATAGTTCTTTCAAAGAGCTGGCACGGGCATGAATAGCTGAATGGCCTCCTTCTGTGCTGTAAGATGCTATGATTCTACAACAGACTACACACTCTGCAGATATTCCAAGTAGCCAATCACTGGGTCTTGCTATAGAGTAAATGGTGCACTCCAGATTGTAGGAATGCAAGTGGCCAGTGAGAGAACTAACCAGCGACAGTCAACCCAAGCGAATGTCTCGTATAAAAACAAAACAAAAAAAAAGCAAAGTTATATTCTACATGCATGATGAGAGAGAGAATATACTGCAGGAAGCAGTCATCGTTGCCAACGCATTCTGCCTCAGTTCTCATTATTCTTATGTTTTATGTTTATTGTCAGCCTTGGGACAGTGGGAGCAGTCTTGCCTATGAGTCAGAAGGTTGTGCATTCAAGGCCCATACCAGAGATGAGCACACGATAAAGCCTGACACTTCAATGCAGTACTGAAAGAGTGCTGCACTGTGGGAGTTGCTGTCTTTCCAATGAAACGTTTAACCAAGGCCTCATCTGCCCTCTCAAGTGGCCGTTAAAGATCCCATGGTAATATTTCGAAGTAGAGCAGAAGAGTTCTCCCCAGTGTCCTGGCCATTATTTATTCCTCAACTAACATCACTTAAGCAGATTAATCGGTCATTATCTCATTGCTACTTGTGCGATCTGGTGCCAGATTTCTCAACATTAGCGACTACGCTTCAAAAGTACTTAAATTGGATGTAAAGTGTTTTGGGATGTTCTGAGGTCATGAAAGGCACTATATAAATGCAAGTTCGTTCTTTCTTTGCAAATGTAAAGTTAGTACACAATAGGAGACCTCAAAGAGCATAAGAAATAGGAGCAGGAGGAGGCCATACGGACCCTTGAGCCTGCTTTGCCATTCAATAAGATCATGGTTGACCTGCGACCTCAACTCCACTTTCCTGCCCGATCCCCATATCCCTTGATTCCCCAAGAGTCCAAAAATCTATCGATCTCAGCCTTGAATATACTCAACGACTGAGCATCCACAGCCCTGTGGGGAAGAGAATGCCAAGGATTCACAACCCTCTGAGCGAAGAAATTCCTCCTCATGGTCGACCCCTTAGCCTGCGACTATGCCCCCTAGTTCTAGACTCTCCAGCCAGGGAAAGCAACCTCTCAGCATCTATCCTGTCAAGCCCCCTCAGAATCTAAGTGCGATGGCTGGTGAATCCTAGGCCAGGCTTTCTGAGAAGGTGGGAAATCTTATTGGAAAAAAACATTTTGGACAAACGTGGGATCTTTAAAGATTGAAGGGAAAAAAAAAAAAATTGAAGGAAAGTTCAGAACTCACAATATGTACTATATTATTTAGACAGTCTATGAATTACACGATATGACATACGTAATAACAATTCATTATGCACGTGGATAAATGAGTTTATTTATTATATAATGTACCATGTGCTCTCTTCACTGGGCAAGGAGAACAGTTACCCTCCACCAGAAACTGAACACGGCCAAGAGCATCAATCCTCACCGCACATAATAGCACAACGTTGCATGAACACTTTCCAAGACCCAGATGGTGATATGACTGTAAAAGCACTGGAAGGTAAGAAATGAAGTTCTGCTCATGAGGAAGTAGTACTAGTGATGGCTAATGAAGAGGCAGCTAATCACGTTCATGAGCTGCGTATGGATATCAAAGGCCTTTGAAAATGGCAATATTGTGCAGCATAATTTCTCTGAAGTTCTCTTTAGTGTAATATCACTCGCCCTTCTCCCATCCCCACCTCCCCCCGCCCCATTTGACTGATTATCTGAAGTTTTGCTTTGACAATCTAAATAGCTGGTTGATGAGAACCCTGGTTCACACATATGCACATCAGAGCTGTTCTCCTCTGGAGTACGAGGGATGCACAGAGGTGCCATCAACTATGGTTGCACTGTGAATCCCACGTCTCCAGAAAAGCAGCCATCCATCCATTTTCCTCCTTCAAACAGCTCTGTCACATTTGATTGCCTCGTAATTAAAGCATCACGTGCCCACTCCCCCTCCAGCTTGCAGGCATGCATTATCTTCTGAAGGCACTGCATTCTATGTGCATTTTAATGGAATAAGGGCCACTCCCATCTATAGTACTGTCTGAATTTCCCATTAAAAGGAGGTTGCATGTAAATTTCTTGAATGAAAGAGTAATCTGCCATTTTACAGAAAAACAGCAAATGTTAATGGAAAGACGAGATGTGGCCTACCACAATCAACTAAACTGAGTTTGAGTGGGTTTGATGTGATGCTGTGCTTCCTTCCACTCATCACGTGATACCCTTTAGGTTTACTTTTAACTATCTGATATGTTCGCAAAACAATTGTTCAGATACTATTATGCTGTTCAGGTGTCAGCCTTGGTTCAGTGGTAGCACACATGCCTCTGAGTCAGAAGGGCGTGGGTTCAAGCCCACTTGAGGAGATAATCCAGGCTGACACTTCATTGCAGTATTGAGGGAGTACTGCACTGTCCAAGGAGCTGTCTTTCAGATGAGACGTTAAACCAGGTCTGCCCTCTCTGGTTGATGTAAAAGATCCCATGGCACTATTCAAAGAAAAGCAGGGGAATTTTCCCAATGTCCTAATCAACATTCATCCATCAAACAACATAACTAAAACAGGTTATCTGGTCATTTATCCTTTTTGCAGTTTGTGGGGCCTTACTATGTGCAACTTTGCTACCACGTTTACCAACATTAGAACAGTGATGGCATTTCAAAAAATATTTAATAGGCTGTGAAGCACTTTGGGACATCCAGAAAATGTAAAAGGCATTACACAAATACATGTTACATAGTATTACATAGTTTCACATGGTATTTACAGTACAGAAAGAGGCCATTCGGTCGAACATATCCATACTGATGTTTATGCTTTGCATGAGCCTCCACTCACCTTACTTCATCTCACATGGACTTCATCAACATGTCCTTCTATTCCTTTCTCTCTCATGTACTTATCTTGCTTCCCCTTAAATGCATTTACGCTATTCACCTCAACGACTCCATGTGGCAGCAAGTTCCACAATCTAACCACTCTGAGTAAAGAAGTTTCTCCTGAATTCCTTATCGGATTTATTAGTGATTATCTTATATTTATGGCCTCTAGTTTTGGACTCCTCCACAAGTGGAAACATCGTCTCTATATCTACCATATCAAACCCCTTCAGAATTTTAAAGACCTCTACCAGGTCACCTCTCAGCCTTCTCTTTTCTAAAGAAAGGAGTCCCAGCCTGTTCTACCTTTCCTGACAATTATAAGCATTCAGTTCTGGCATCATGCTTGTAAATCTTTTTTGCACCTTCTCCAGTGCATCTTTTTCCTTTTTGCAGTATGGATACCGGAACTGAGCACAGTACTCTAAGTGTGGTCTAACCAAGGGTTTATATAATTTTAACATAACTTCTCTGGTTTTCAATTCTACGAAATTTTACAGTTCATTTGAGGGCAGAGGAAACCTCTCAGTTTGACATAACAAAGCCCAATTTGCCCCAGTATACCACTGTTTGTGCCTGGGATAAGATAAATGTGACCCCTGTGCTCCTGATGGAATGGTTGCTTTTAGCCCTCTCCCTCAACCATCCCTATCGGGATATTGTGGAGTCAGAAGAATACCCCTGCTCCTTTTGGCTCCACTGCATAATTTTATTTATTTATTTTTAAAACTTACCTTCTGGTGGTGATCACCAACAACCGCTCAAGAATCCCATTCATAGATTTGCAATTTAGCAGAGGAGGCTTGAAACAGGTTTTAGTCCCCTCATTTACATATGTAAGGGACCTAATGCCTGTTTTTGGTGGCTGCCAGGGCATCTTTCAACTTGGGATGTTGGTCCCCGAAATTGGCCAGAGGTGTGCCCGTTTTACACCTGCAGAATGGGCGCAACAAGGTACAATTTCTAGCCCATTGTTCCCTGCTTTTAAACTCAAATCTACTCTTCTGATTAAACGACTGGAGGAAAATCATGCTCCCACATGGCCCTCATTGTAATAATATTGGGCTGGATGTCGTTTACTTTTACATTCTTACTTAGAATCATAAAAATCATAGAAAGGTTACAGCATGGAAGGAGGTCATTTGGCCCATTGAGTCCATGCCAGCTCTATGCAAGGGCAATCCAGCTAGTCCCACTCCCCCACCCTATCCCCATAGCCCTTCAATTTTTTTCCTTTCAAGTACTTATTCAGTTCCCTTTTGAAAGCCACGATTGAATCTGCCTCCACCACCCCTCCTGGCAGTGCATTCCAGATCATAACCATTCGCTGCATAAAAAAGTTTTTCCTCATGTCACATTTGGTTCTTTTGCCAATCACCTTGAGGGTGATTTAAACCCCAAGAAAGGGTGGGAGTTGAAAATAGTTGTTTTTTTGGGTCGCAACCGCAAAATTTTCTGACCTTGCATTCCAAGTGGGAGGCTTGTACTTTTACGCAGTGACATTAAACCCGGCATTAAAGCCGGAATGCAATCACGACCCAAAAAACAACTATTTTCAACTCCCACCCACCCCCAACCCACCGTTCTTGGGGTTTTAAAATCATCCCCCTTAAATCTATGTCCTCTGGTTCTTGACCCTTCTTCCAATAGGAAAAGTTTCATGATTTTAAATACCTCCATCAAATCCCCTCTCTGCTCCAGCTTCTCCAGTCTATCCACGTAACAGAAATCCTTCATCCCTGGAACCATTCTAGTAAATCTCTTCTGCACCCTCTCTAAGGCCTTCACATCTTTCCTAAAGTGTGGTGCCCAGAACTGGACACAATACTTTAGTCATGGCCGACCCAGTGTTTTATAGAGGTTCATCATGATTTCCATACTTTTGTATTCTATGCCTCTATTTATAAAGCCCAGGATTCCATATGCTTTTTTAACTGCTTTCTCAACCTGCCCTGCTGCTTTCAACGATTTGTGCACAAATACCCCCAGATCTCTCTGTTCCTGTACCCTCTAGTTTATATTAGTTATCAGGAAAGCTCGAACATATTATAATTTGGAGGTAGCTTTCATGACGATTAGCTGCCACTAGAGAGGTGGAACAGAGCAATCAAATGTGGCTGGTGCAATGACTGATCTGTCTCCCTGCAGTCCATCTTTTACATCGTGGGGTGTCACTGGTCACGTGCTCATAAATCACTTGGAAAAAGTCACAGCAAAATCATATTTACCCCCCGCCTCCCCACTTAAATGCTCGATCAGAGTTTCCGCTTTCAGAAGCTGTGTTTCTGGAATGAACACGCCCAGTTATTTATATGATGTAGTTTACTTATTAACTGTAGCAGTGGAAATACTACGGGTTACCCCATTTTCCTCCCACCCTCCCCCTCCCCACCCAGCGCTAAATCCAAGCCATTAATCGCCAGCACTGAGCCAGGTGGCAATGGGCATTACCACAAAAAAAGAAAATTGGGCCCAAAATTCAATGGATTTAGAATTTTTACTTTTTTGTACATCTTAATGCCAGGCCATTAATAAATTTGTAAGTTAATCACCAAAAATGGCAGTTACTGAGAAGTTTCATCTTCCACTGTTTTCATCCTTCATTCATTCAGACATTTTCTTCTCCATATATTTCCTGTCTGGTATGGCAAGTAGGCAGCCTATTCCCAGGTGCTGCCAATGATGCTCTTAAGCAAGCTGCCAGGAGCTGTGTGAGAATAGTCCAATTGACTCAATATCATCAAATGTTCCTACATTTTCACATTACTGACTGAAGTGACCTTTATATAGTTTGCAGCATTCTGAACCACTTTCCTGCTTCATATAAAATCTATTACACCCATTAGCTGCCTCCTTGCAGAAGTAGCTGGGTGTGTTAACTCTCAACCTCCACCTGCTACTCCTGCCTCCTCTTTTTCTTTTCTTCAGTCCTATAATAGATGCCTTTAAGGGGAAGTTAGATATGTCCATGAGTGAGAAAGGGAGAGAAAGGAATAGAAGGATATGCTGATAGGGTTAGATGGGGTAAGGTGGGAGGAGGCTTGTGTGGAGCACAAACACCGGCATGGACCAGTTGGGCTGAATATCCTGTTTCTGTGCTGCAAATTCGAAGTAATTCTATGTTATGTATAAAGATGCTATCCTGCTGATCGTAACAATTTGTGTACCCGAAGTGTTGGCCTGTCCTCTTTGAGCTGCTCACTGCACATTTCCAGCATTTTCTGTTTGTTTACTTCTGATAACTTTTCCCCTCCTCTCCTAATGGTGTTGATGGGGTGCTGTTCTATGGGCCCCATTAATGCCTTACAGAACCTGGAACACTTCCATTATTCGTACGTGAGCCTTGACAGTGAGTGCCACCACGCTATTTGGTCCTGGGGGCACATTAAGTCTCCTCCTGTGCTCCTCCAACACCTACACATGTTGTTCCAGCAAAGTGTGGGGGGGGGGGGGCGGTGGAGAGGGGGTGAAGCATAGGAATCCTGGCCACTTTTTTATCCAAGGGACACTCGGGTAACTGCATCACCAACTGACTGATGTTAAATAATTCAACAAAGGCCATGTTGAAATTATGGGGGGGTGGGGTTGCGGAGGGAGCGGTGGTAGGAGACCAAAACTAGAGCCAATACATCCAATAGTGCATTCAGGAGAAACTTCTTTACCCAAAGAGTGGTTAGAATGCGGAATTCGCTACCACAAGGAGCAGTTGAGGTTAATAGCATAGATGCATTTAAGGGAAGTTGGATAAGTACATGAGGGAGAAAGGAATAGAAGGTTATGCTGATAGGGTTAGATAAAGAGTGGCGGGATGAGGACGAGGCTCATGTGGAGCATAAACACCTGCATGGACCAGTTGGGCCGAATGGCCTGTTTCTGGACTGCACATTCTGTGTAATTTTTTGTAAAATCTTTTACCTTTCTAGCCTGTTTGATTTCAGCAGGGCCAGAGGCAGCAAATTCAGAATTGCCCCAGCTCCTTCCAAATCCCCATCACCGCCCCTTCTCCCGTGGCTACTGGTGCACGTGTTTCAAGGGAAGTCGAGCTTCATTCTTTCCCAGCACTTTTTTTTAAACTTCACAATTTTTTTAGATTTTTAAAGCTAAAAAAAATTGGTAAAAGAAACATTTGAGTTGATCCATATTCAAGAGAACAGCCAAGCTCACCACTTCCCTAAAACCAGTTATCCTGCATCACAGCGCTTCCCTGTTCCTGTCACAGAGGCATTACCCCCTCTAACACACCAGTTCATAATGCCTCTTCTCTTCTCTCCTCTCTGTGTCAGCCATGGCTCAGTTTGTAGAAATCTCGCCCGAGTCAGAAGGTTGTGGGTTCAAGCCCCACTTCAGAGACTTGAGCACATAATCGAGGTTGACACTCCAGGAGAGTGCTGCACTGTCGGAGAAGCCGTCTTTCGGATGAGACATTATACCGGGTGGAAGTAAACGTTCCACGGCACTGTTTCGAAGAGGAGCAGCGCAGTTCTCCCTGACATCCTGGCCAATATTTATCCCTCGACTAACATCACTTAAACAGATTATCTGGTCATTGTCTCATTGCTGTTTGTGGGATCTTGCTGTGTGCAAATTGGCTCCCTCATTTCCTACATTACAACAGTGACTACACTTCAAAAGTACTTCATTGGCTGTGAAGCGCTTTGGGACGTTCTGAAGTCATGAAAGGTGCTATATAAATGCAAGTTTTTTTTCTTTCTAACACCCTCAGTACATAGGAGCACTTTAACCTCTGTACCACTTGAATGTGGAGAGGCACACTACCTCTCCAACCTCCCCCCCCGACCACCCCGCCCCATAGTTAATATAAGAACTCCACTTACTTCAATCTGTCGCCAGGCCATAGAGGCATTCTCCCCCAAAACCCTCCCAAGTCCACCCTCCAATTCTTCTCAGTTCACACTCATCTCCTTGATGATCTTCTCACTGTGGGTCCCGCTTGCAGCCCACCTGCTTTGCTTTGAGAGGAGATTTTTGTGCTGCAAGTGGAAACTCTTGACCTATAACGAGAACAAGAATTCCGAGGGGTGTTCAAAATCACAAAGGGTTTTGTTAGAATAAGTAAGGAGAAACTGTTTCCAGTGGCAGAAGGGTCAGCAACCAGAGGACATAGATTTAAGGTAATCAGCAAAAGAACCAGAGGTGAGATGAGGAGAATTTTTTTTATGCAGCGAGTTGTTATGATCTGGAATGCACTGCTCGAAAGAAGATTCAATAACTTTCAAAAGGGAATTGGATAAATACTTGAAGGAGAAAAAATTGCAGAGCTATGGGAAAAGGGCTGGGGATTGGGACGAATTGGATAACTCTCTCATTGAGCTGGCACAGGCACGATGGGCAAAATGGCTTCCTTCTGTGCTGTATCATTCTATGATTCTATTTACAACAGTCAGCACATAGAGACCACTCCAACACAGAAGCAGCAGCGTCAGCTATGAGCTTCAGCCGGGACCAGCAATAAGAAGATCAAGCAGAGCGACAAGTGAATTCCTCGATGGATCCCTTGGGGCAACAAATCAGTTTATGCATCATAAACTCAACGAGTTGCTGCCCCAAGGGATAAAAAGAGGACTGATTTGCATAGAGTGCTTACAAATAGCTGTACCCCTGCAGCTCAGCGACTCATTTAGAAAAGCTTCTGAGACATTGAGAAGGAAGAGGCTCGCATTGTTTGTTTTTATATCTCAATATTGCAATACACATTTTTTACGAAATCAAATTTTCTCTCATTTCAGCAAGAAGAGCCTTGAGTCCAGTGGCAACCATCTGGTTGAAAGGGAGAATGCAAAACATGGCACATTGCACTGTGTATCCATGTTTTGGACACAAGTGAACTCTCTGTCAGCAGTATTGGCAGCTGATCCATTGTTGCAAGCGACAAAAACATCTCTTGTTATATAAGAAATTAACCTTCACTCTTCCCATACTGAGACAGAAAGTTATGGATTCAAGCCCAACTTCAAGATTTGTACACATAATCGAAGCTAACACTAGAATCCAGTACAGAAGGAAGTACTGCATTGCCAGAGGTGCCATTGTACGGATGAAATGTTAAACTGATGTTCCCTGTCAGCCTGTTGAGACAAATATAAAGGAATAAATTAAACTATTCAAAAGAAGAACAAAGAGTTCACCCAGTGTCCTGCCCAACATTCTTCCCTCAATCACCACAAAAACAAATTAACAGGTTATTCATCTCATGAACTGTTTGCTGGACCCTTTTCTGTACAAATTGACTGCTGTGTTTGCCTACATAACATCAATGCCTGTACTTCCAAAGTAATTCATGGACGTGAGATGCTTTGGGACATCCTGAAGATGTGATAAGGTACTACATAAATGTAAGTTTCTTTACAATAGGAGATTTTAATCAGTGAAGAAAATGGCAACTATGAATCACTGGCATAGAAAGAGTTCACCACTTCTGAAATTTCAAGACCTCCACAATAAGGGTATTGAAAACATTTTTGGAATATCTGCAAATTCAAATAGGTCATATGCAGCTTTCACCAGGAACCGTGGCGATACCAGGCAATCTGGGTTCACTTCTTTATGACCTACAGACACAATCACTTTGGAAAAATGCCATTGATCCCCCCCCGCAATCAAAGGAGCAATAATCTACTCGGCTAGAGTGGCAGAAGACAACAATACCCCACCCTTGAAGCTGTCAGTAGGGGACGATATAACTTGTGTGTTCAAACCCATTCACCTGACCTCCACATACAGCCGCAGTTAACAATTCATTTCTGACATCACCTTGCACAATTGCGTCCAAGCACATGCAGCATGCCTAATGTATTTAGCGCCCTTTTTAGATATAAATGCATGGTACACCATATTGGACTCGAATATTCCAATGCTCTCCTGGCCAGCCTCCCACCTTGGACTATAAACTTTAGCTCATCCAAAACTCTATGTCTCGTATCCTAAATTGCGCCAATCCCATTCACCCGTCACCCTTGTGCTCACTGACCAACATTGGCTCCCAGTCTGGCAATGCCTTCATTTTAAAATTCTCATCCTTGTTATCAAATCCCTCCATGGCCTCGCCCCTTCTATCTCTGTCACCTCCTCCAGCCTTACAACCCTCCGAGATCTCTACACTCCTCCAATTCTGGTCTCTTGCGCATCCCTGATTTTTATCACTCCACCATTGGTGGCCGTGCCTTCAGCTGCCTAGGCCCTAAGCTCTGGAATTCCCTTCTTAAACATCTCTGCCTCTCCTTCTTTAAGACGCTCCTTAAAGCCTACCTCTTTGCCCAAGCTTTTGATCACCTGTCCTACTATCTCTTTATGTGGCTCAGTGTCAAATTTTGTTTGATAATCGCCCCTGCAAAGCACCTTGGGACATTTTACTACGTTAAAGGCAGAATATCAACTCAATATCAACACTATTGTTGTTGTAAACTGACTGAACCTGATATGTAACTGCCTGTTAAGCTTTAAAAATACAAATATATTGTAAAGCCCGTCATGCCATGGGTTAAAAATAAATTGCAACCTGGTACATTGCGCATAGCTTTCAGCATGACTATCTTGAATGCACTGGTCTTGTTTCCAGGAGGAGTAGACTACAGATTAACCGGCCTAAAAAGTGGCTGGAAGTTTAGTTTAACAGCATTTGGTTATGCTTCATGTCAATTTGTGTCAGTTGAGAGCACTCCTCTTCTCTGAGTCAGAAGATTATGCATTTAAGCTGCTCTTCAGGTTCAGCTCATAAGTTAGGTTGACAATCCAGTGCAGCACCAAGTGAGTGTCCCAGTGTCGAAGATAATGTCCTTTGGAGGAACAGTTACACTGAGGACCCATCTTCTTGGCAGAGGGATATTTAAGGTCCCATAGCAGCACATGTGCCAGCGTAGAAAGAACAAGGAGTTTAATATTCCAACCTTGTCAAAAAATTCAGCTTAATAGTTCATATGTATCATTACCGCTTTTGGGCTGCTGCTGGTGCAGAACAGCTGCAGTGTTTGCCTCCAAAAAATAGATCAATGTGTGAAGTGAGTTCAGGCATTTTGCCTTCAACGCAAGTGTTTTTTTCACTGTCATTTGTGCGGGAAAAATATTGACATTCATACAATCAAAATGAAAGCTGAAGTTTTTCAACTGTCATCCTTTTAAAAAATTTAAATCAACTTGCATTTTTATAGCCCCTTTAACATAGAAAATATCCCAAGGTGCTTAACAGAGATAGAGAAAAATAGAAAGAGAAAAATAGATGCTGAACCATGGTGGGAAAGTTTAGCGAGGTTAACAACAGCTTGGTCAAAAAGATGAGTTTTAGGAAAGTTTTTAAAAAGGTGGAGAGAAAAGTGGAGAGGCTACGGTAGGGAGTTGCAGAGAGTAGCGCCAAGAAGGTTGAAGAATCTGTCATCAATAGTCTGGCAAAGGTAGCGATGCACAAAAGGCCAGTGACAGAGGACATAACAGTAACAGCGCTGGGGAGATAGAAGGCTGGAGGCGGTTACAGCGATAGAACGGGATGAGGCTCGGAGAGATTTGAAACATAGAAACATAGAAAATAGGAGCAAGAGTAGGCCATTCGGCCCTTCGGGCCTGCTCCACCGTTCAAAATGATCATGGCTGATCGTCTAACTCGGCACCCTGTTCCCGCTTTTTCCCCCATATCCCTTGATCCCTTTAGCATTAAGAAATATATCTATCTCCTTCTTGAATACATCTAATGACTTGGCCTCCACTGCCTTCTGTGGTAGAGAATTCCACAGGTTCACCACCCTCCTGAGTGAAGAAATTTCTCCTCATCTCGGTTCTAAATGGCATACCCCGTATCCTGAGACTGTGACCACTGGTTATGGATTCCTCATCCATCGGGAACATCCACCCTGCATCTAGCCCTGTTAGAATTTTATATGTTTCGATGAGATCATCTCTCATTCTTCTAAACTCTAGTGAATGTAGGCCTAGTCGACCCAATCTCTCCTCATACGTCAGTCCTGCCATCCCAGGAATCAGTCTGGTAAACCTTCGTTGCACTCCCTCCATGGCAAGGACATCCTTCCTCAGATAAGGAGACCAAAACTGCACACAAAACTGCACCAAGGCCCTGTATAACTGCAGTAAGACATCCCTGCTCCTGTACTCAAATCCTTTTGCAATGAAGGCCAACATTATATTCGCCTTCCTAACTGCTTGCTGCACCTGAATGCTCGCTTTCAGCGACTGGTGTACAAGGACACCCAGGTCTCGTTGCACCTCCCCTTTTCCCAATCTATCACCATTCAGATAATAATCTGCCTTTCTGTTTTTACAACCAAAGTGGATAACCTCACATTTATCCACGTTATACTGCATCTGCCATGATCTTGCCCACTCACCCAAATTGTCTAAATCACATTGGAGCCTCTTTGCATCCTCCTCACAGCTCACATTCCATCCCAGCTTTGTGTCATCTGCAAACTTGGAAATGTTACATTTACTTCCCTCATCCAAATCATTGATATATATTGTGAATAGCTGGGGCCCTAGCACTGATCCCTGCGGTACCCCACAAGTCACTGCCTGCCACCCAGAAAAAGATCCATTTATTCCTAATCTCTGTTTCCTGTTTGTCAACCAATTCTCAATCCATGCCATTATATTCCCCCAATCCCATGTGCTTTAATTTTGCACACTAACCTCTTGTGTGGGACCTTACCAAAACCCTTCTGAAAATCCAAGTACAACACATCCACTGGTTCTCCCCTATCTATTCTGTTAGTTACATCCTCAAAAAACTCCAGTAGATTTGTTAAGCATGACTTCCCTTTCATAAACCCATGCTGATTTTGTCCAATCCCGTTAATGCCCTCCAAGTGTTCTGTTATCACATCCTTTATAATAGACTCGAGCATTTTCCCCAATACTGATGTTAGGCTAACTTGTCTGTAATTCCCTGTTTTTTCTCTCCCTCCTTTTTTAAATAGTGGGGTTACATTTGCCACCCTCCAATCTGTAGGAACTGTTCCAGAGTCAATAGAATTTTGGAAGACGATCACCAATGCATCCACTATTTCCAGGGCCACTTCCTTTAGTACTCTGGGATGTAGATTTTCAGGCCCTGGGGATTTGTCAGCCTTTAGCCCCATTAATTTCCCGAGCACTATTTTTTTTACTAATACTGGTTTCCTTTAGTTCCTCCCTCTCACTAGACCCTTGGTTCCCGAACATTTCCGGGAGGTTACTTGTGTCCTCCTTTGTGAAGATAGAACCAAAGTATGTTTTTAATTGTTCTGTCATTTCTTTGTTCCCCATTATAATTTCCCCCATTTCTGACTGTAAGGGACCTACATTTGTCTTCACTAATCTTTTTCTCTTGACATATTTATAGAAGCTTTTACAGTCAGTTTTTATATTCCCTGCTAGTTTGCTCTCATATTCTATTTTTCCCCTCTTAATCAATCTCTTTGTCCTCCTTTGCTGAATTCTGAACTGCTCCCAATGCTCAGGCTTGCCACTTTTCCTGGCAATTTTATATGTCCCTTCTTTGGATCTAATACTATCCCTAATTCCTTTTGTTAGCCACGGTTGAGCCACCTTTCCTGTTTTATTTTTGCGCCAGACAGGAATGAATAATTGTTGTAATTCCTGCACACGTTCTTTAAATATTAGCCATTGCCTATCCACCATCATCCCTTTTAGTAAAGTTCCCCAATCTATCATAGCCAACTCGCACCTCAAACTTTCGTAATTTCCTTTATTTAGATTCAGGACCCTAGTTTCGGATTCGACTACTTCACTCTCCATCTTAATGAGGAATTCTATCATGTTACGGTCGCTCTTCTCTAAGGGATCCCGCACAACTAGATTGTTAATTAATACTTTCTCATTGCACAATATCCAGTCTACGATCGCCTGTTCTCTAGTTGGTTCCTCAACGTATTGGTCTCGAAAACCATCACGTCCACACTCCAGGAATTCCTCCCGCACAGTATTATTGCTAATTTGGTTTGACCAATCTATATTTTTATTAAAGTCACTCATGATTATAGTTGTACCCTTCTTGCATGTGTCTTTAATTTCCTGTTTAATGCCCTCCCCTACATCTCCACTACTGTTTGGGGGGGCCTATAGACAACCCCCACCAATGTTTTCTGCCCCTTGGTGTTTCTTAGCTCCACCCATACAGATTCCACATCATGATTTGCCAAGCCAATATCCTTCCTCACTATTGCATTGATTTCCTCCTTTACTAACAATGCTACTCCACCTGCTTTCCCTTTTTGCCTGTCCTTCCTAAATATTGAATACCCCTGGATGTTCAGTTCCCATCCTTGGTCACCCTGCAGCCATATCTCCGTAATCACAACTATATCATAACCGTTAATATCTATCTGCGCTGTTAATTCATCTACCTTATTGCGAATGCTCCACGCATTTAGATACAATGCCTTTCGACTTGTCTTTTTAAGATTGCTAGTCTTAGTTTAATTTTGCACTATGGCCCTATTTGTTTCTCTGCCTTCCAATATTGCTTCTTCCCTTTCTGTTTTTTGTTTCTATCCTTGCTTCCCCCTCCTCTGTCTCCCTGCTCAGGTTCCCATCCCCCTGCCATTCTGGTTTAAACCTTCCCCAACAGCACCAGCAAACACCCCCGCGAGGATATCTGTCCCAGTCCTGCTCAGGTGTAACCCGTCCCGCTTGTACAGGTCCCACCTTCCCCAGAACTGGTCGCAATGTCCCAGGAATCTAAATCCCTCCCTCCTACACCATCCCTGCAGCCACGCATTCATCTGGTCTATTCTCCTGTTCCTATACTCACTGGCACGTGGCACTGGTCGTAATCCTGAGATCACTAACTTTGAGGTCCTGCTTTTTAATTTATCCCCTAACTCCTTAAATTCACCTTGCAGGACCTCATCCCTTTTTTACCTATGTCGTTGGTACCGATATGGACCACGACGACTGGCTGTTCACCCTCCCCCTCCAGAATGCCCTACAGCCGTTCCGTGACTCCCTTGACCCTAGCACCAGGGAGGCCACATACCATCCTGGAGTCACGTTTGCGGCCACAGAAACGCCTATCTGTTCCCCTTATAATTGAATCCCCTATCAATATAGCCCTGCCACTCTTCTTCCTCCCCTCCGGTGCAGCAGAGCCACCCGTGGTGCCATGAACTTGGCTCTTGCTGCTTTCTCCTGATAAGCCATCTCCCCCAACAGTATCCAAAGCAGAATATCTGTTTGAGAGGGAGATGACCCCAGGGGACTCCTGCTCTACCTGCCTAGTCCTTTTACTCTGCCTGGCGGTCACCCATTTCCTTTCTGCCTGCGTAATCTTTACCTGCGGCGTGACCACCTCACTCAACGTGCTATCCACGATAATCTCAGCATTGCGGATGCTCCACAGTGAATCCACCCGCAGCTCCAGCTCCGAAATGCGGTTAGCCAGTAGCTGCAGCTGGATACACTTCCTGCACACATGGTCGTCAGGGACACCTGTAGTGTCCATGACTTCCCACATAGTGCAGTAGGAGCATATCACAGGTGCGAGCTCTGCTGCCATGACTTGCCTTAGATTTACACTGCGCTCACCTCTCGGACTCTGCTCCTGCTCTTGGACTCACCTTTTATACTGCGCTCAACTCTCGGACTCTCCTTTTACATTGCGCTCAACTCTCGGACTCGGACTCTCCTTTTACACTGCGTTCACCTCTTGGACTCGAAGATAACAAGGATTTGAAATTCAATGTGTTCATAGAATCATGGAATGATACAATACAGAAGGAGGCCATTCGACCCATCGTGCCTGTGCCGACTCTTTGAAAGAGCTTTCCAATTAGTCCCACTCCCCTGTTCTTTCCCCATAGCCCTGCAATTTTTTCCCCTTCAAGTATTCATCCAATTCTCTTTTGAAAGTTATTATTGAACCTGCTTCCATCACCCTTTCAGGCTGTGCATTCTGGATCATAACAACTCGCTGCGTAAAAAAATTTCTCCTCGTCTCGCCTCTGGTTCTCGACCAGAGTACAGGAGTACTCTGTTGGAGTACAGGAAGCCAATATAGCTAAGCGAGGGTCAAGTTGTATCAGACATGGCATAATGGCAGCTCAGTCTCGAGCGCCTAAGAGAAAATATCTTGCATGCCTGCTCTGATGATATTTTACCCCTCCAGAACAAGTAGATAGAGAGTGAAAGCTACAGGTGCTGATGTAAGCTCTGTGCAAATATCCACGATACAAGGATCGACACTCATAGTGCTGATACGTATCAAGTGCCAGAGTCTTGCTGGCCAAGGTATTCCAGAATATTGCAGTATGCCGCACTTCTTACAGATTCACCCTGCAAGAGGCTCTTGCCGTGGACCATGGGGATTAAGTGTGCCTTGGCAAACACCACAAATGGGAAAGGGCTTTAAGAGCTATGAGAAGTTATTGCTTTAAGAGGCTATACATAGTTTCAGTACTGAAAGGGCAAAATAAATTGTCAAAGAGCAGACAAATAACTGGATCAATACACAGCTGCTTGTTACAACTATCGAACAGACTCCCCTTTAAGAAGAGGTCTTCAGGGCTTAACCTCCAGCTCCTGTTTGAAATGGACATTGTGGGACTGCAGTACTGTTCAGACACCGATGATATATTGTAGGGCCTTCAGTTATTAATTTTTTCGAGCTGTGCACCACAGGATTTTCAGGACTGCATTATACAGTGATGTATTTCGGAAGGAAAAATGAGGAGAGGAAGTATAAACTAAATGTTAACATTTTAATGGGGGTGCAGGAACACAGAGACCTGGGGATGCACATACACAAATCTTTGAAGGTGGCAGGACAAATTATTAAAACTGTTAAAAAAGTAAATGGGATCCTTGATTTTATAAATAGAGGCAGAAAGTATAAAAGTGTGGAAGTTATGGTAAACCTTTATAAATCACTGGTTGGACCTCATCGAGAGTATTGTGTCCAATTCTAGTCACCACACTTTAGAAAGGATGTCAAGGCCTTGGAGGGGGTGCAGAGGAGATTTACCAGAATGGTACCAGGGATGAGGGAATTCAGTTATGTGGAGAGACTGAAGAAGCTGGGATTGTTCTCCTTAGAGCAAAGAAAGTTAAAGGGAGATTGAATAGAGGGGTTCAAAATTATGAGGTGTTTTGATAGAGTAGATAGGGAGAAACTCTTTCCACAGGCAGCAGGGTTGGTAACCAGAGGACACAGATTTAAGATAAAAGCCAAGAGGGAGATGAGGAGAATTTATTTTACTCCAAGAGTTATGATCTAGAATGCATTGCCTGAAAGGGTGGTGGAAGCAGATTCAATAGTAACTTTCAAAAGGGAATTGGATATATACTTGAAAATTTGTAGGGCTATGAGGAAAGAGCAGGGGTGTAGGACAAATTGGATAGCTCTTTCAGAGAGCCGACACAGCCACGATGGGCTGAATGGCCTCCTTCTGTGCTGTATGTTTCTTTGATTCTATGATTGTACAATGCACACAGGGACTGAACACACCTCTCTGCATGATAATATGGGCATCAGAGCCTGAAATGCGTCAGTGCTTTGAGTGCCGACTATCACGTTAACGGCCCTCATCTGACTCACTAGCTCCGTTGTACACAGTAGAAACCTTCCTGAAAGAATCCTCCAGTTTAATCCAACTAACTTATTCTCCCCAAGAATAAAATTACTTTGCAGTGATGTGTTTTTTATACGAAAGTCAGCAGTGCGACAAATACAGCACCGAGGCAGCTGAATTCTTTGTTCGTGATTTTTGACGTGCAACCCATAGGATCAACAAAGGAATGAATCTTAACGAGCGATCTTCATGCTGGTCGTGCCTACGATGTAGAGAACACTAAACACAGCTGCACGCCATCTGTAATGAGTAAAATTGTTTAAATAGCATAAAAAATAAATAAATGGGAAGCGAGTGGGGAAAGATACAATGTACCACCCAGTGAGGTATTATGCATTGGTTGCAATAGAGCTTTGTGATGGATGACCTGAGTTGCACTGTTGCAGTACTCTGCTTGTGCTGAGTCCTCCCTTATAGCCAGCCTTATTCACAAGTTTCCCCATGGTGTTGGAATCTATAATACAACAAAGCTCACTTAGACCCATCTTATTTCACATCCTAAAATGAAACTCATAGAATTCTGAATCCTATTCCAGTTCTTATAATTTGCTCCATTTACTGTAATAATAAGACCTCGCTGTGCCATACATGTCTTGCCATCTGGAAGCATCTCAGCTAGTCATGATTAGTTAAGTTGAATGTGCAAGAACGATCCAAGGTTAGATTTTCCTTTTCTGACCAAAAAAACAGGAGCAATGATGCTTCTTTTTCAACGTAATTAAGAACTGGCCAATAAATTTACAGGACATGTGACTTTTAAACAGACCACTTCTGAGAATGTGATTTTGTTCGATGTGAAGAAGAAATCATCAGTCACTCATGACACACATACAACCATGACCCTTTAACCCTTCCGAAGCAGCTAAGTCTCTTGGTTGGTACAGATGGCAAACAGTTTGTTAATGCAGCTGTAGGAGTTGCAATTAGGGAGGAAAATGACTGACCAGCAAGTTTAAAACAGCAGAATCGCTGACCAGGATCTGCATATGCAGGTGGCATCGATTATGGAGAGATGCAAGCAGTTGTTTGGTGGTCGGAAGATGCCTCTAAAGAACACAGAGGGGATGTATCAAACATGATAATTCCAGCAGGAGACCAGCAGAACCCCCCCTCCCCCGCAAGGTGCACTGCCATCCTTTGGTAAGGGTGCTATGAAGTGCCAAAAATGGCAAATTTCCTTGCACTCATTGCATGTAGTACACCCACTTTACCAGCACTGCGGTGCTGTTCCATCACTCACGCACAGACTCAGTTTTGTGCCTGCACTTTTGGCTCCCTTTCATTTTTGCTTGGTGCTTCTTACCCCTCCCCCTCTCCCAGCCATGGCAAAGGCTGACAGATATTTAAAAAAGAGTTTGAAGCTTTATAAAGCCTGAGGTGTATTATGCCCCCATATGCAGCCACTTACCTCGTTAAATCTGAACTGCTGCCCAGATTTTGCACATCCCTATTAAGCTCGCTGGCCACATAAGGCCAAAGCTATGGGGAGTTTATGCCAATTATTCAAATGAACTGATTTCGAAAATGGATTACAGTTGCCTCAATGTGCTGTGGGCCAGCTAGGCCAAGGTAGCCAATCATTCTGGCACAAATTTTGCTCGGATCAAAAATCAAGGTTATTTTGTTCCATCTACACTGAGCAAGGAGAAGCCAGTGCTCAGTGGGTGCATCTCAAGAACACTGCTGATCTGATCACTAAATGTCACTCCCTAAATTTGAACAGGCCTCAGCACAGATACACATACTGCAGGAGATGATGATGAGGATAATGATGCTGAGGGTGAGACACAATAGAAGCAAGACGTGCATCTCTGATGAATGGGCTCCAAACTCCAAGATGGCTAACTCCAACTCACCATGAAGAACAATTATCGCCAACCATGAGGTAGGAATTCCGAGACCTCGAAGGTGTCCACTACCTCTGCTCACATAAATGAATAGGCATTGTGCGGATATGCCTCCAGCAGTGCCATGCGTAGTGTAGTACAAGGCCAGCTGATGAGCACTCATGTTAGTGGCAGTACTGTGCCATCACTTAGCCTGTACAAGTGACAGCAAGCGCCACCGCTGGAAGCAATGAACCCACAGCAATGACAGCAAAGGAGTCCCCTGATAGCAGTACGTTAGGGTTAGCTACAGATATAGATTGCAGGCCTTGCGCATCTCCTGCAGCTTGCCAGTACTACTCTTTCACATAGGGGATGCAGTATGGCACATAGACAAACCAAATAGAGAAGTTAACAACACAAAAAAGGCAGATGTGGTAGCAAAACACATTAAACACGCACTGCAAAGAGTAATAAAATGTACGTTTAATATTTCTTGTAGTCGTTTATTCTTTTCTTGTTCAGAATTATTTCCAAAAGCCAAAGTAGCTGTCTCTTGTGATATCACCTATGGGTGGCTGGAAGGTGCATTTGACATAATAATTCAGGGCTGATTGATGACCTTCATTGCACGCCTGATGTATAACAGATGGCTCACTTCCCTCGAGGTCATTGTGACGGTTATGTTTCTGGGTCTTAAGCTATATATTCCACTGGGCTTCAGCATCACTGCCTAGTCTCATTAACAGATTGGTTCAGCGCCACCAACCACTCTAGTAAGTGGACCTCAAGTCCTTTATGATCTGGACTGTGTTTTTTTTCTGACCAATATCTAGGTAAATGATGGTGAGACCCAGGGGTCTAACTGAGAATCCTTGCCACCGTGTTCTGGCTTACTGGAATGCACCACATACCTGCCACGTGACTCGTCTCATCTTCACAAGATAGATTGAATATACAAGGCTCAAGCTATAGACAAATACAGTTTATTTAACAAAAGCAGGAAAATGAACAGTGCTCATTGAAAAATGGTAAGCTACACTAATTATAAACATTACTATTCTCCATGATAAGTGCAAACAATGAAGATGTTTCCCTTGAGCGAGCTCTCAATGTACGTTGGACTTGGAAAATGAATGTTCATTTCCTCCACTGCCATGAGGTCAGATGTGGAGATGCCGGTGATGGACTGGGGTTGACAATTGTAAACAATTTTACAACACCAAGTTATAGTCCAGCAATTTTATTTTAAATTCACAAGCTTTCGGAGGCTTCCTCCTTCTTCCTCCTTCGTCCTGAGGTCAGATAGCACAGCCCCTCTGCGGGTGACAGACTGCAGACTGACGAGCTGCGCTCAGCCAACTGAAGATAAACCTAAAATTTTCTCAAGGGTCAAGTACTTTGAATACCTGCAATTACTGCCAATTAACACGTTGTCCAGCCAGCCATCAAAGACACTATTTAACAGAGTAACATCAATGAGACAGCATTCAATCAATACAAGCATATTAAATTCACCTTTTGTTTCAACATCAATACCTATTCAGGCAACTTAAGTTCCACACTGAATCTATATCAAACAGGCTAGCCATTTTCTGTATGAAACTAGATTATTAACCCTTCAGGTGCCATCACTAGTAAAAAAGAATCCAAATCTATAATCCAATACAAACAACAATACATCGTTATCACAGTGGCCGAGGTGGCACACCTTAGTCACAGCCTCCCTGGTGATCCCGAGATTCGATGTGCGCTGCTTCTCTGCCGTCACCACTAAAAAACAGATTAACTGGTCATTAACACATTGGTGTTTGTGGGACCTTGCTGTGCGCAAATTGGCTGCCACAACAGTGGCTACACTTCAAAAAAAAGTACTTTATTGTCTGTGAAGCGTTTTGGGATGACCTGAGATTGTGAAAGGCACTATATAAATGCAAGTTCTTCCTTTCATGACCTGATAGCTGTTTTTTTGTCAGTAGTCCCAATTTTTTTGCATTGTGCTGTTTCTGGTGTTTTTTTGCATTCTCGGATCATCAACTTCTCTTCCCCTTGCTCCAATATGCTCTCCCCGTCAATGGCTAACACATCCTTGCTCTATACTATTCACTAAAACAAAAGCAAAATATTGCGGATGTTGGATATCTGAAATAAAAACAGAAAATGCTGCAAACACTCAGCAAGCCAGGCAGCATCTGCGGAGAGAGAAACAGAGTTAAGGGGCCCGATATTAGGAGGGGGGCGGGTTGGCAGCGGGGGGTCGACTGGGCATCTGGGTAACACACCCAGTGAAATCAGTGGGTTTGGCACGCGATCGTAAGTAAATTGAAGCCACTTACCTTGGCTTCCGGGTTTCGCGCTGGAAAGCTGCGCAGCAGGCGGACTGCGCACCCGCATCATCGGCTGTCAGCTGGAGGAGCCCTATTTAAAGGGGCAGTCCTCCACTGACTGATGCTGCAGAAAATAGGCAAAATCACAGCATGGAGCAGCCCAGAGGGAAGGCTGCTCCCAGGTTTAATGATGCCTCACTCTAGGTCTTAATGGTTGGGGTGAGGAGGAGGAGAAGGAGGAGGAGGGAAATCTTCCACCTGGCGGACGAGAGGAAGTGGGCCTGCCTCTGCCACCACGAAGGCCTGGCTCGAGGTGGCAGAGGAGATCACCAGCACCACCAACATATCACGCACCTGCATATAGTGCAGGAGGCGCTTGAATGGCCTAAGTACGTCAGTCGAAGTGAGTACACTTACTCATTCCCCTACACTCCGTCTGCCACATCACCGCCCCCACCACATCTCCTTCTCCACTACCGACAATATTGTATCACATCACTCCTCACACCCACTCAAAGCTCATCCTCATCTTACCTGCACTTACTCACCTCACCAGTACTCATCCCACCACTACCACTCAACCCAATCCTCATACAATCTCATGGCTCTATCTCATACTCACCCTTTAATGCATCTCTTTCACGGTCAGCCTCACCCAACCTGCCACTACCTGTGCTGCAGCTACAGGGCATGCATCACATATGTGTAGTAGGAAGCGTAAGGCAAATGCGTCATGAGCATGAAGGGGATGCACAAGGGTGTTTGAGGGTTTGTCATGGTTTTTACTTATATTTGATTTCTGATCAATTCACATTACATATTATGTTGTCACCACTACTGCCACGTCTTGGCCATTCTTGACTGGCTTGTGCAATAATGCCCTTTCATGAGGTTCTCCATGAACACCCTTGATGCCACCCATTGGGTCACCCTACAGTGGGTGTATGTGTAGTTGCTCGACTACTTTGTGCAGGTGCCTGTTGCGCAGCACTGTGTTGTGCAGCTCCACGCGGCTGAGGTGGACGGCGTACCTGGCAAGGCTGGTGATGTTGCTCGTCCTCCAATGGAGTGATGAATGCAGCAATGGAACCCTCACCCCTCATCCTGACGGTGTGAGTGTGAGGGGGTCCATAAATTCGGTAAATGTGTTTGGACAGCAGAGTTTAGGGTATGATTTAATAATTTGGAGTGTGGAGAATACGGTGTGGTGGGCAAAACTTTGTCTGAGGTGACAGAGTGCAATGATTGAGGGTTTACCCCACACCTGTTAAATGGACCTTCGCAGCTGCCACTGGCTGCTGGCTGCAACACGTCTGTTTAAACAGGGAGTGTTTCCCCCAGCATGGGAAACACGCTCTGCGTCATCCAAAATCCGAATCCTCCTAAAATCTCCAACTAATGAGGTCTGTAAACGACCTCAAGGACCCAGATAATGATCTTAAGTGGGATCCCGCCGGCTTTGATCGCCGGTGGGAGTCCCGCATGTGGGGGCTGCACGCGCACCGATTCGCGTCATTGGGGTACCCGGAAGTGGGCGGGTTGGAGCCGGGCTCTGGACCCGCTCCGGGAATCCCCAATTTTAGGAGCACCCCCTCCCACCCCCGCCATGAATGCACCCGCTCGGCCATCCGAAAATTGACCCCAATGTTTCAGGTCGATGACCTTTCATCAGAACTGGAATAAGTTAGAGATTTAACAGTTTGTAAGCAAGTACAGAGCCTGGGAAAAGTGGGGAGAGGGGCAAGGGGAGAGAGAGGAAATAAAAAGGTAAAGTCTGTGATAGGATGGAGGGCAGGAGTGATTAAATGAAAGAAGGGATGATGGTGCAAGGCAAAAGGGGGTTACCATTTACACCTGCTCTAGACCGATCTTTTGTTTCTATACCTGTCCCATTACCACACCCTTTTGCCTTTGCACCATCATCCCTTTTGTCATTTAATCACTCCTGCCCTCCACCCCATCGCAGATCTTCCACTTTGTTATTTCCTCCCCTCCGCCTTTCCCCTGGCTCTGTACTTGCGCATAAACTGTTAAATCTCTAACTTCTTCCAGTCCTGATGAAAGGTCATCGACCTGAAACTTTAACTCTGTTTCTCTCACCACAGATGCTGCCTGACCCACTGAGTGTTTCCAGCATTTTATATACTATTCACGACTCTTGTAACACTATAAAAATCTATCCTGTCATCGCACTCACCATCTGCAAGTCTGACTTGCAGCAAAGTACTCCCTTTCGATTTGACTCCGCAGGTGTGGAATGCTGGTCATGCACTGGCCTCAGCAAGCAGATAAAAATTGTTTTTCACCCCTTAATTTATTTCATTCTTTTTTTATATAAGAATAGGACTCCTCTGAGCAGCACTGAACACAAATGAGTCGTACATTGGGGTTTTTCCCCCACGGTACACCACTTTTGATGCACGTCTACTTTTTTTACTCAAATTAGATAATTCACACCCCTCAACTTTTTTTTTATTTATACCTAATCTGGTATGGAATGGACTTGTACTATTAAAGCTGGGCTATTACGTTAATTCTTTTGTCCAGGGTTGCACTGTGTTGGACCTGGCTCTAAATCCTGATCTCCAAAAGATCGGAATGTTATCAGATTCACATAATCTTTTGAGAATTTACCATTGTTTGCTGATTTGTACTTTCTCTTTACACAGTCCTCATATGCCACGAAGAATCATACAGCACAAAAGGAGGCCATTCGGCCCAGCATGCCTGTGCTTGCTCTCTGAAAGAGCTATCTAATTAGTCCCACTCCCCTGCCCTTTCCCCATAGCCCTGCAAATCTTTCTTTTTTAAGTAGAGATCCAATTCCCTTTTGAAAGTTACTATTGAATCTGCTTCCACCACCCTTTCACGCAGTGCATTCCAGATTGTAACAACTCGCTGCGTAAAAAATAATTCTCCTCATTTCCCCACTGGCTTTTTCACCAATTATTTTAAATTTGTGTGCTTTGGTTACCGACTCTCCTGCCAGTGGAAACAGTTTGTCCCTATCTACTCTTTCAAAACCCTTCATAATTTTCTTCCTCAATAGCCTCTATCATCTGGACTAAGCTTTGCTTTGGGTTAAAGGAACTTGGTGATAGACACTTGCTGAACGTTGTTGTAATGCACATTTGTCAAATACTTTTGACGGACATATGATCCCGATGAAATGTAATTACTCATCCCAGTTCTAAATCCCTTCTTAATTTTTTTTTTTAAAAGATAGCTACAATCATTTTCATTCCGCTTTTGCTGTTTTACTAATCCGTTTGTCTTCAAATTTTTCTTCAATTTCCTCTTTTATTTCATTTTAGTTCTGTTCTTTTTTTAAACTTTGTTTTAATGAGCTAATTTATCATACCCTTAGCTGGAGAAAAAAATTGTGCTGGACATAATAGGAGGGATTTTCTATGTTATTCTACACAGTTAAAACTATTGCTTACCCTGTACACTTGCTGCCTGTTGCTAGGATCTATTGTAAAAATTTGCAATTATACGATCACTCCTGTGTAAATCACTCACCGATACTCACATGGTTTTAGTAAAACAATTATATTTTCTATTGCTTTCCCCTACATTCAGGTAATAGAAACAGATTCATAGGTTTACTTTTTGCACCAAATTTTACACGAAAGGAACTCAAAAACTTGTAACAACACCTGAACTGAAACAGCGCCCGAACACAGCAAAGCACTTCACCAACATGCATCTTTACTATGGTTGCTATCCAATAAAAAGATTTTCTTTTTCTGATGAAAGGTCATCGACCTGAATCGTTAACTCTTTTCTCTCTCCACAGATGCTGCCTGACCTGCTGAGCGTATCCAGCATTTTCTGTTTTTATTAAGGTTTTTTTTTGCCCATTCTAGTCTTCATGTTTTTCACTATGACGGTACTGAACCCCTCCCGCCAGTTAGAAGACAATGTTCATGATTTGATACAAATTGATGCCAGCAGCATATGGAATTCAGTTATTGACAAATAAAGAAATGAACAATACAACAGTATTTTCTTACCTTCAACAAGACTGCCCTTTGCCTGGAAATCTCATGGCATTTTGAAAAAAAAAAATTACACCTTGGACGATAATTTCATTTAACTCAAATTAATGTTTAATACTGACCACTGCCTCAGTGGGGATCACTTAGGAATGCAGCACTGAAGAGCAACAAGTTCTAAAGAAATTTTAAAAATGAACCCAAGGCTACAATAGCAACCTCTAGTGAGCAGTAATACCATTACCCTTTGTCCTACCTATTTGTGATGCTTACAGCAATACCGTAACACTATAAAGCGTAATTTCCTAATGGGAATAGACTTTCTCTCAGCTCAGGATACGGTGCTGTACATATTCATAATTCAGTTTTCAGATAAAGAGAACATTTTATGTAAGAATGAGCTTATTTCATGCTTATATTCCATTTATAGGCAACAGGATATCTAAGAATCAAATTCAGAATTAATATCCTAGCAATGACTATTGATGGGATGTATCTAGTCTGCAGATATGCATAGAGCAATGACTAAAGGCCAAATCATTCTGTCTCCGAAACCTAACTACACACATTGTGGTAGAGTATATGGTGCAAAGAGCAATACCTGCAGAGTTGTGGCACAGCTTCAGAAGTCTGTCTGCTGGGCTGAAGGATGTTCAGATGTCCAGATAGACATGATGTTCAAGGCAGCAGCAAAAGCAGAAAAGCTTTTTGATGGTGAAGGTTATACAGAAGTCCATGTGCAAAGAGGGAAACTCTGAGAAAATCACTCCATGCCAGCACAGTCTGTATGAATCTCCCCAGTGCGAGACTTGCTTTGCTGTTTGTCACTTCAAATGTTTTTAAGACAGTGAAACTTTTACGACTAATATTGGCTGTGACGTTGGAGGAAAGAATTCAGTCTGACAGCTCTTCACTCCCCACAACAGTGAGAATCCGGCAAACCAGTCGCTGGTATCCAGGCTCCTGAATGTTCCTCTAGAGGAAAACTGCAGCACTGATAGTGTCTGGATGGATGAGAAAGAAATAACAGCCTACTGAATCGGTGTCATATAAACACATTCTGTCACCAGTGATTTAGAGCTAGTGAGTATGTTAATGGTCTTCTACTGGTTTCCATCTTCACTCATCTGATGCTAATATGTCAAGGGAATAACCTTTTATGCTGGTTCAGACTCCAGCACGTATTACACTAATGGCTGATGCTAGCACATGCTGCGTGAGCTCAATGGTAACTGGCTTCATCTATTCCAGGGTTAAATGACACAGCGGCAATGAACAGCCAGCCTGCCCAGCAATAATCATTTACCCTTCATAGCGATCTATGTAGCCTGTCATTAAGAGGAGAACAGCAGACAGATTATAACACAGCAATATTAATTACAGCCTTTTTGAAGCTAAAGCGAGAGAAGCAGCAGACAGCTTGTGTGAAGATGAAGTAGGTTATTTTGCAGGTAAAATATTTTGTATTGGAAACTATGTGTGTGCAGAATTCTTTGTGCCATCACTATTCTTGGCCCTTGGGCGACTATCATGAGCATTTACGTTGTGGAATGCTAGATTTTGATTGATTGATTATATAGTGTCTGATATTGGGAAAAAACTTTATTAAAATAATAGAAGCGACTACAATAATAGCACCTTTTATGCGGTCTAAAATGGTAACAGATTCTTGGCAACACATCTGTTCTCCCGATACTGCAAGAACTCCCAGGGGAAAAGGGATTTGATCTTTCAGACAAATAACTTCACCCAATTTAATTCAGAGACATCAACATAAAGAAATGCAATCAATAAGCTCTGATAATCACCATAAAATAATGCCTATTCCCAAACGCAAACAAATGCCCTTCTCACATGGCTTACAAATTACTATCTATAAAGGCAATAATCACAGACTCCAGAACGTATTACTTTATAAATCTTAGTTATTTCTTGTTTTCCTTCTTTGAAAGCCATGGAACATTCTGGCCTTGAACAAACAAAATAAAAGCGCATTAAATTTTGAATGGATCAGGTGCCATTCTGTTTTGTTTTCAGAAAACTTAAAAAGGAGGCTAAAATTAGTTAATGCCAATACAGTGTCAACAAGTGTATTCCTCAATATGCCATAATAATTTTGGACTTTTGATATTTTGCAATGTTTTCTGTGAATGTTGCAGTTTTCTTTTCCCCTCAAACAAAATTCTGATGAGATGAAATAACCCAGCCAGCAATAAAACATTAGACAGATTGGGTCTACAAAGAGACAAAAGTAGAAACAAACATTCTCCTACTCTGAATCCTGCTTAAGGACTGAACATTTGCATACCACAACCAAAGATAATGCATTCGATGTAGAATAATAAATGGTCGGGATGAGCTGACATCGCATCTCATCGAACTTAAATCCAAATCTGAAATATAGGTTATTGAGGTAAAAGAAGTCGGACAGGGTTGAAATGAACCGAGATGCAAAATCTCAATTCTGGTAACATCCTCGTAAATTTTTCTGCACTTTCAATATCCTTTTTGTAGTATGGAGACCAGAACTGCGCACGGTATTCCAAGTGTCGTCTAACCAAGATCCTACATAAATTTAACATTACCTCCCTGTATTTGTATTCCATTCCTCTAGAAATGAACCCCAATTCTTTGTTTGCACTTATCAACTTGTGTTGCTACTTTTAACAATCTATGTATCTGTATTCCCAAATCTCTTTGCTCCTCTACCCCATTTAATTTCTTATCTTCCAAGTAACCTCAAGATTACTCCTGTGCTGAACCAGAGAGGAACAGATTGGATGGTATAAAAGGAAGGCCATCAGATTTCAAGCACTTTGGGACAAGTTTTGAGCAGGCACAAGTTATTCAGACAGTCATCATCTAAACTAAATTAGCACTTGCAAAGATGGTAATTAGGCCAGGGAGGTGGTTTAAACTAATAAAGTGGGTTAGGCAAAATATTTGAACAAGAAAGGAAATTAATGACATTAATAACAGTACATATACATTTTGATTAAAAGAAATACTTACATTAATATAATGCCTTTCACAACCTCATGATGTCCCTAAGTACTTTACAGCCAAGTACTTTTGAAGTGTGATCATTGTTATAATGTCGGAAACACAGCAGCCAAGTCACGCAGAGCACAGCCCCACAAATAACAAGGTCCCACAAATAGCAATGTGATAATGACCAGATAATCTGCTTTTTTAGTGATATTGCTTGAGGGTTATTTCATCTCATCAGAATTTTGTTTGAGGGGAAAAGAAAACTGCAACATTCACAGAAAACATTGCAAAATATCAAAAGTCCAAAATTATTATGGCATATTGAGGAATACACTTGTTGACACTGTATTGGCATTAACTATTGGCCAAGACACCGAGGAGAACCACCCAGCTCTCCTTCGAATAGTGCCCAGGAATCTTTTATGTCCACGAGAGGGCAGACAGGGCCTTGGTTTAACGTCTCATCCAAAAGGTAGCACCTCCGATAGTGCAGCACTCCCTCAGTACTGCACTAGTGCATTCACACACAAGTGAAGTCAAAGATGTGTGCAAACAGGATCAATGTCAGGTTAATGTGATCTTCAGACCAAATGTCTGCTCCTAGCAATTGATGTTTGCACATCTCACACTGCAGTGTAAATGTGGTCTTCTGCAGCTCAGTTCCCAAAGGGCAAGAAGAAAGATGAAGAAAAAAACATTTTAAAATGTCCAAATTATTATCCAATTATTGTCCTTCTTGGGGACATAGTTGAGAATAGTGGTAGACAAAATTTACTAAACTACTTTGGTTGCAGACATCATTGGCACCAAAGGAATTTCTATTCGCTCTGTATAGGTTTTGGATCTGCCTGTGTAAATAGAGACTCCTCAAACCCAAAGTGAACTTTGGGGTAATTTGCCACAAAGTCTATTGATGGAGTGTGAGTGCAGCGTAAGAAATGCTAGTTGACTAAACCTGAGCGATGGTGCTAATTGGAAACCATGAACTTATAAAAATGCCATGGTTTATCCCTAATGATGGAGATACATGTAGTATGCAAGAGTTTAGATTGGTCAGGTAGGACATACTAGGAAATAAAGTAGATAGCTCTATCTGTCAGGGATATTTGAGCAGGCAAGTAGCACATTGGTTCATTATAAACTTCCTAACGAACTAGTCTGGCTGGGAATAGGTAATGTAAATGGAACAAAGATAACTATAAGGATTTGCTACCGGTCACATAGCCAAAACAAAAAGGAGGATCGATAGCATTATGAAAAGAGAAGAAAGTTTGGTGCTAATAAAAAGATCAGAAAGAAGGCAAGTGCAGCAATCACATCACACCATCAGCAAATAAATGAATGATTGAATAATCTGATTTTGGTGGTTTTGTTTGAGGGAGTAATGTTAGGCCAGAACACTAGGAAAACTCCCAGTTCTTCCGTGAATAGTGTCATGAGATTTCTTTAAAATTCACCTGAGCAAGCACATGGGGTATTAGCTTAATGCCTCATCTGAAAGATGACACCTCCGACAATGCAGCACCACCTCAGTACTACAATGATGTGTCAACCTAGATTATTGCTCAAGTCCCACTATAGTCTGAGATAGAAGGAAAGGTTAGGAAAAATTTGAATTCTACAGCCTTGAAATGATGCAAATAAAAGGGGCAAATTAAATTAAATAATTAAATGAGAAAAGGTCAATTCAAAGCATTATTCATAGAATCATAGAAAGGTTACAGCATGGAAGGAGGCCATTTGGCCCATCAAGTCCGCGCAGGCTCGACGCAAGAGCAATCCAGCTAGTCCCACGCCCCTGCCCTATCCCCATAGCCCTGCAAATGTTTTCCTTTCAAGTACTTGTCCAGTTCCCTTTTGAAGGCCATGATTGAATCTGCCTCCACCACCCTCTCGGGCAGTGCATTCCAGATCGAACCACTCGCTGTGTAAAAACGTTTTTCCTCATCTCACCTTTGTTCCTTTGCCAATCACCTTAAATCTATGTCCTCTGGTTCTTGACCCTTCCACCAATGGGAACAGTTTCTCTCTATCTGTCCAGACCCTTCATGATTTTGAATACCTCCATCAAATCTCCTCGCAACCGTTTCTGTTCCAAGGAGAACAATCCCAGCTTCTCCAGTCTTTCCACGTAACTAAAGTCCAGCATTCCTGGAATCATTCTAGTAAATCTATTCTGCACCCTCTCTAAGGCCTTCACATCCTCCCTAAAATGTGGTGCCCAGAACTGGACACAACACTCAAGTTGTGGCCGAACCAATGTTTTATAACGGTTCATCATGACTTCCATACTTTTGTACTCAATGCCTCCATTTACAAAGCTCAGGATCCCGTATTCTTTTTTAGCCACTTTCTCAACCTGACTTGCCATCTTCAATGATTTGTGCACATATATCCCCAGATCTCTCTGTTCCTGTACCCATTTTAGAATTGTGCCCTCTAGTTTATATTGCCTCTCCTCGTTCTTCCTACCGAAATGTATCACTTCGCATTTTTCTGCATTAAATGTCATCTGCCACGTGTCCGCCCATGCCACCAGCCTGTCTATATCCTCTTAAAGTTTATCGCTATCCTCCTCACTGTTTACTACCCTTCCAAGTTTTGTGTCATCTGCAAATTTTGAAATTGTACCCTGTACAGCCATTTCAGGGCAAATCATGACTGCAAGATAAAGTGAATCAAGTACAAACTAGAAAAAGATAAGTTTGTGACCAATGTCATGACAAACTTAATCACACAAAGCTGAAGAGGAACCAGAGTTGTAAGCTCTTCATTTCTCTGGAGCCGGCAGAAGTAGGAGTGCTCCTCTAGGCTCCAAATAACCAGCCTGGGCTGCTGGCACTCCGAACCCCGCCCCCCATCCCCTCCAGAGATTGGAGCCCGCCCCCAGCTTAGTGTGTCAGCCATGGCTCAGTAGGTAGCAATCTTGCCTCTGAGTCAGAAGTGGTGGGTTCAACTCACTCCAGATACATGTTTGACATCACTGGTGTGCACATGCACCTTTAACCAGTGCAGTACTGAGGGACTGCTGCACTTTCGGAGGTGCCATCTTTCGGATGAGACATTAAACCAAGGCTCCGTCTGCCCCCTCAGGCAGCTGCAAACGATCCCATGGCACTATTTTGAAGAAGAGCAGGGGAATTATCCTTGGTGTCCTGGCCAATATTTATCCCTCAATCAACATCACTTAAACACATTACCTGGTCATTAACACATTGCTATTTGTGGGACCTTGCTCTGTGCAAATTGGCTGCCGCGTTTCCTACATTACAACAGTGACTACACTTCAGGAGCACTTAATTGGCTGTAAAGTGCTTTGGAACGGTCCTGAAGTTGTGAACGGCATGATATAAATGCAAGTTCTTCCTTTCTTCCTTCACCCTCTTGTGGTCGGAAGCCAGCTGATGACTGCCTGGGATATTTGATCTCCAGCCGCAGCCCAATGGCCCAATGCTAATGAGGCTCGATCCTCAAAATGGACTGGGTGTCACTGAGAAGCCACCCGAAGTCTGCTTGGGGGAAAATAAAACCATTCATTTTGGTTTAGTCCCATTTTAAGTCCAGAGGTTAGACTTTGACATTGTCAGGATACATTGTTAATCTCGTCTTGAATTATGAATCTATGTCTAATTCCTATTTCACTGTTAATCACACATTAAACTGTACATTGCACTAGTCAGACCACACCTTACACACCTGCGGCCAATTCTGCATACCAAGACGCAAAAAGAGAATTGAGGACTGATGTCAGGAAATTTGTCTGTATACACATTGATTAATGCCTGGAATGGACCTCCAGGTAGGAAATGGAGACTAAAAACCCTGGAATAATTTAAGATGGATGTTCCGCTGGGAAACATCTCTCTGGGAGTTTTATTTCTCTGAAAAATTAGAATGAGCCAAGTGGTCTTCCTCATCACGTCTATTTTCTGAGCTTGGGATATAACTCCAGTGCATCATAATGTTCCATAAATTAGTTTTGTTAAATTCGGCGTAGTGTGCTGATGTATCTAACACAAGACAACTCATCCAATTGACTCTTGCCACAGTTGCAGTGTACTTTTTAGAAGAAATGGCGATGAATTCTCTTCTCATTGGAATCAGTCATTTCTATGTCATAGTGCAAGTATAATTTTCCATGAAAGAATTAACTCAAAATGTAAAGGGCAATCTACTTCTCCTACCTACCAGTGGATTGACTTGACGACCAGAACAAGTCTACACTAGGCCCATTCATATGGTTCAGATGTGCATATTCATTTAAAAAAGCAAGATGGTTGCACGTTTGTTGGTGTTTCTTGGAGGTTTCCATGCCATACTGCACTTGTACATCTAAAAGACAACTATTTAATTAGGACATCATGCAGAATAGAATTGCGTTACAGCATTAACCATACCAAATAAATTTCCATGACTTACATGGTGTGGACAATCTGCACTGATACTCTCCCATGGTACACTGTGAGACTGACCAGTGGTTATGGTTTGGCCTGTGATCTAATTGAGGTGAGATGATACAATTGGGGTTTTTTAGATGAGTAATGGAGTTGATAGTGTTGATAGAAAGAAACTATTTCCTCTGGTGGGGGAAGTCCAGAACATGGGGGCATAACCTTAAAATTAGAGCTAGACCGTTCAGGGGTGATGTCAGGAACCACTTCTTCACATAAAGGGTAGTGGGAATCTGGAACTCTCTCCCCCAAAAAGCTGTTGAGGCTGGAGGTCAGTTGAAAATTTTGAAACTGAGATTGATATATCTTTGGTAGGCAATGGTGTTCAGGGTTATGGAACAAAGGCGGGTAGATGGAGTTAAGATACAGATCAGCTGTGATCTAATTGAGTGGTGGAACAGGCTCGAGGGGCTGAACGGTCTACTCCTGTTCCTATGTTCCTCCCTATGTTCCTGTGTATATTCAGTGTGCAGATACGACTTTCACTATAAGTGTTCTCGCTCCAATGGGTATTTCTTTGAAGTTAGATGAAAATTGTATTTAATCACAATTTTTGTTGGGGAGGGTTGGGTTAAATTTGAAGCAGTAATTAACACAAATTTCTGTTTAGACATCACTTCCTGGTCCAAACTATTGAATCTCTGACCAACCACATAACCCTGCTCAATTCAACTATTTGTTCCATGATTCCCAAAAGCTCCTTTGTCGGAAGCAATGTTTTTTTATATAAAAAGGACTGCTCACCCCGCCATCTCCATAATCTTTATCTGTGGGTAGCAATGGGGGATCAAACATATACCGAGTCACATGCAGTAAGGGAGAATGGGCCAGGATCAGGCTGAAGGCATTGAGGATTTAGCCACTTCTGCATTATATAGCCAAAACAGTGGAGTACAAGTCAGAGGAAACCATATTCAAAGTATATGGTACTCTGGTCAGATCACACCTTGGGGTCTGTGTTCTGTTCTGATCACCAAGACACAAGGGAGTTATTGAAACCCTGCAGATGGCTCAGAGAAGAGTTACAAGACAGAGGGCTAAGTGATGGAGCAATTTGGCACTCTCAGCCTTGAAAGTAGGTGACCAAGAGCTGACCTTAAAGAGATATAAAAAATATTAAGTGATATAGAAAATGGTAGATTTGAAACACCACTTCAAACTAAATGATGACAACAGAACAAGGGGACACAGGTTTGAACTAATAAAAGGTACATTTCTGACTGCACATACAGGAAGACATCTTTAAGTGCTTTGCATTAAGGAGGAAAAAAAACATTGGGTGCAAGCAGCAGGGAAAAGAAAATAGAAGAGAGTTGGTGTGATAAGCTGAAGATAGTGAAAGAGAAGGGTTTTGAGGAAGATTTTGGAAGCAGAGAAGTACTTAGCAAAGCAGAGGGAACTGGGCAGGGAGCTCCAGATGATAGGAATGTAGTGGCTGAATGAGCAGCCACAAATGATGGGGCAGGGGATAAGTAGCAACTTGGTGTTAAAGGAGCGGAGGATGTGTATGAGGAGATCACTAATGTAAGATATAGTGAAGAGTGGTTTTAAAGTGAAGACAAGAAATTTGAAGTCAATTCACTGGGGAAGACAAAGCCAGTGGAGCTTGGGAGAGGATGGGGTTGATAGAAGAACTGTGGGTTGTTGCTGGATACAATTCAGTGCTGGTGAAGAATAATCTTAATTGGTAAAGATTTTCCGTATTTTGCCATGCACCTTCCCTACTGCAACAGCCCAAGCCTGCCAGCAACAGAATTTATCAGGGAGCGAAACAATTCCCTGTGCCCTGTGCTAAATGCAAATCACCCATCTGTAGCTGTGACAGGGACAAGATCTGTGATATGCCCAAGGGAAAATAAAACCAGACCCACATCATTTTTGTTTGCATACTACATAATCCAGTTTTTAATACCAAAGCCACATTGCTATAATCTAATACATATTGAATCTACTTTTGCATTACATACACTGATACTTGTAGGTCAATATATTGATAAACCGTGGGATTGTTCGTTATTTTTCAACCAAACATCAACAACCCAGGAAAATTTTTCACCATGATGAAAACTTCAAATACCAGGTGACGCAAGTTCAAATTTACAAAGTATACGGGCAGGTCAGGTGGATCTATTTTAACATAATCAGTAATAGTCTTTCAGAAGAGTTTACTCGGGAAGGATATCTGTTGCCCATATCCTAACTCACACCAAGTCCCGTTCACACTTCACCCTGTGCTCGCTGACCTGCATTGACTCCTGGTCCAGCAACGCCTTAAATTTAAAATTCTTATCTTTGTGTTCAAATGCTTCCATGGCCTTGTCCCTCCCTATCTCTGTAACCTCCTTGAGCCCAGAACCCTCTGAGAACTCTGCGTCCCTCCAATTCTGGCCTCTTGTGCATCCGCAATTCCTTTCGCTCCACCATTGGCGGCTGTGCCTTCAGTTGTCTAAGCCCCAAGATCTTTGACCAAGCGTCCAGAGAACCATAGAACCATAGAAAAGATACAGCACAGAAGGGGGCCATTCGGCCCATCATGTCCGCGCCGGCTCGAAGAACAACCAGGTGCCCATTCTAATCCCACCTTCCAGCACCCGGTCCGTAGCCCTGCAGCTTACAGCACTTTAGGTGCAGGTCCAGGTACTTTTTAAAAGAGTTGAGGGTCCCTGCCTCTACCACCAATTCGGGCAGCGAATTCCATACACCCACCATCCTCCGGGTAAAAAAGATTTTCCTCATGTCCCCTCTAATCCTTCCACCAATCAGCTTAAATCTATGTCCTCTAGTTCTTGAACTCTCCGCTAGGGGAAACAGGTACTTCCAGTATACTCTATCTGGGCCCCTCATAATTTTGTTCACTTCAATCAAGTCTCCCCTCAGCCTCCTCTGCTCCAAGGAAAACAACCCCAGCCAATTCAATCTCTCCTCGTAGCTGCAATTTTCAAGCCCTGGCAACATTCTTGTAAATCTTCTCTGCACTCTCTCCAGTGCAATTACGTCCTTCTTATAATGTGGTGACCAGAACTGCGCACAATACTCCAGCTGTGGCCTTACCAGCGTTTTATACAGTTCCATCATTACATCCCTGCTTTTGTATTCTATACCTCGGCTAATAACGGAAAGCATTCTGTATGCCTTCTTCACAACCTTATCCACCTGTACTGCCACCTTCAGGGACCTGTCCACATGCATGCCAAGGTCTCTCACTTCCTCTACCCCTCTCAATATATTCCCGTTTACTGCGTATTCCCTTTTACTGTTTGCCCTTCCTAAGTGCGTTACCTCACACTTCTTCGGGTTGAACTCCATTTGCCACATTTCCGCCCAGTCCACCAACCCATTGATATCTTCTTGGAGTCTACAGCTATCCTCTTCACTATCAACAACACGGCCAATTTTTGTGTCGTCTGCAAATTTGCCAATCATGCCCCCGACATTCAAGTCCAAATCATTAATATATGTCACAAACAGCAAGGGACCCAACACTGACCCCTGTGGCACACCACTGGAAACGGATTTCCATTCGCAAAGACATCGAGTCATCTGTCGTAATATCTCATGTGACTCTGTGTCAAATTTTGACAGACAACGGTCCAGTGAAGCGCCTTGGGACGTTTTACTATGTTAAAGACGCTATATAAATGCAAATTGTTGTTAAGTGAACAGTATATATGAACATAAGAGGCAATTAGGCTTTCCTGGACAGAGAAGGTGAAAAA
The DNA here is from genome assembly GCF_035084215.1 of Heptranchias perlo. NCBI lineage: Eukaryota > Metazoa > Chordata > Chondrichthyes > Hexanchiformes > Hexanchidae > Heptranchias > Heptranchias perlo. The sequence goes on along the minus strand of NC_090328.1, from coordinate 19,306,287 downwards.
ACAGGAAGGTGGGGTTGAGATTAATAAAATGGGCTGGGCCTGTTACACCTAATGACTTTTTCCTGGACCTAAAATTTCTAATCTTACATTCCTTTAGAGCCTGAAAAGCAAAAAAAATTATACACAGCAAATATAGAAACAAAAGTATTACAGTAATGCCTGGTTTAATTGATTTGTTTTTTTTTAGGACTATTCAGGATAAAGGTTTGTTGAAAAATTACATTATCAAAGTGCCCCTATCAATCACTGCATATTATTATGTCTGTAACCGAGGCAAGTAACACTGGTAATAGGTCACTAAAATGGATTACATTTGGAAGCACATTAAATTGTCAGAGAAACTGTAGCTATCCGAGTACATAAGTACAATAAACCACAAAATAAATATAAGTGCTGGAGTCATATGAGCAACAGAATTGGTGGATAATGGTGATGTGGATGAAGTTTTATATTTTGACTTTTAAAAGGCATTTGATAAGGTACCTCATAAGAGACAGATGGTGAAAGTAAAAGCTTTTGAGACAAAGGAAGTTGTAAATTAAGATAATGGGCCGGATCCTGCTGCGAAAATAATGGCGAGCCTAACAGCGCTCACCGTTATTCCAGTGCAAATGGTAGAGCAACTTCCGGCGATAACACATGCGCAGTTATACGTGGAAATCCAGAAGTTGCTGTATCAGATGCCCTGCTCCTGCCTAAGCTTTGCGGGAAGGACATCTCGTCGGCTGACTCTCTGTTCAGATGAATGGAACGACGTGAAGTTCCTGCACTGACCTGATGGAAATGAAGTAATCGCGCCAAAAAAAGGTCCGTCAAGTTATTTAAATCTAAGAACACTTTGAACAGTGTGGTACGTCTTAATGACTGCCAATCAACCTCTCCGGCGCTGAAAATTAACTTTTAAAAATGTGGACTCTCATTCCTTCTGATTTTAATTGTTGTTGGATATTTTAAAAAAGTTTTAATTTTTATTTTTTTTACTTTATCTTTCTGTCTCTTTTATTTCTGTCTCTCAATTCAATATTTCTTGCCCTCTTTTTATTTTGCTTTCTGTACCTGATTTAACATTGAATTCACTATTCGAACTTACACTTCCTGGTTGTCACTCTGCCTGGCCGATTAACATGCTTCAATCTGATTGGTTAAGGGGATGGACAGCTGCTCGCCCTGTTCACACGGGTCCCAGATTCCCGGGAGAGGGCGCCGTGCTGGATTGAGAGCCTCAGGAGAGGAATTTACCATCCAAAAGCTCGTGAAAAGTCGAAGGGCAAGTGCAAGTCCACCGAACGGTGGGTGCCATTCGTTCGCTGTTCAGAGGAAAATCCAGCCCAATAAATTAGCAAAATGATAAAAGCACAGTGATCAATGGTGTCAGTTCCTATTGGGCAGCTGTGAACAGAAGAGTAACCTGGGAATCGACAATAGGAATTCGCTGATCACAATATCTATACACAGATTTTAAAAATGTAGAATATCTAACTGTGCAGCTGACTTCAAGTTGGGAAAGAATGACCTGAAGTGACCTGCAATGATGTGGTAACTGGGCAGAGAGATCGCAACCAGAATTGCATACCAAGAAATTGATGTTAAAATAAAAGATTTCCTCCTTACTAAATACATGTATAATTCAATGCACTCAATGCACAAAGCAAATCTACCCCATGGTTACAACATATAAAGGATTTGTCTTAATGCTATTAGCAGTTGAGGCTTCCTACTGGAAGTACCATGTCATTAAATAAGCCGAAGTGTATTGCAATGGCCTCGTAAATAATGAAGTTATTTTTTAAATAATGCCATCAAAACACTAATCATAGCATAGAAGATGCAATCACCATAACAACCTATGGATACTTAAGTGCATTTACAATAGAGAACTGGGTGTGCATTGTTGTGAGTTTCCACATTGTCTTTTCACGGATTTGAAGCCGACCCAGATTGATAGGGTGAAAGTTTCCTCTCCACACTGGCTGGAAGAGTTCTTTGTGAAACAAACTGGGCAATCTCAATCCAATTCCTAGTAGATGTAAGCTCACAGCACAAACCAACCAAAATTCACTTGCAGTGTAAACGTATAAAATAATATGCGGCCTTGATTTTCTGATCAAAATAAATGGGTTACTGTTGGTGTTATGATTGGAAAATGTAGACTGGTATACTAAGCCCATGCAAATGTCGTGCTTTGTTACAGATAGAATTAATCTTTTTTAAAAAAGTCACTTAAAGCTGAGTGCTTCTGACCAGCAGCGTGAAGCTGGCAATTGTTTTCCAATCTGCAAAATTACCTGACCAAACAGCAATTAAACTCTGATGGACCTGAGCCTGTGTTAACTTAATAACTAGAGTTTTTGGCCTTAAAGGAACTCAGATCCACTTTCGCAGACTAATATTTTGCGCATCATATGGTAGAATATTCCTGTCCATATAAAACAGCATATCACCTCTGAGAATTGAAATGGCAGAAAATTGCTCAGAGAATAGCTGGTATGGGAAATGTAAAGATTTCCATTTTCAGAGATTACGGTTATGATATATTATACAGGTGATATTACTCTGTATCTAGCCATGCCACAACCAAACTCAAACACCAAGAGTGCACAAAATGGAATAATATTTCATGCCCCAACACTGAGGTCACTCACCAAATTGAGCACATAAATTCACCACGAAACACAACAGACTCTCCTCAATGAGTCAGTTGGCAAATGCACTGACAAGTTTAGAATTGAACCATTCAGACTCTATGGCCACATTTCAATCTTAATCTATGCTGAGTTAGTTGCTCTCAGAAGGGATGGCAGTCGGCATTCTACAATGGACTGAATTTCTTCTCGACCAAGGATGGGGAAATAAGACAGCATCCCTGCTCCTGGCCATGATCCAATAGTCTCTTCTGGAAAGATGGAAGGAATCTTACAACACCAGGTTATAGTCCAACAGTTTTATTTGAAAATCACAAGCTTTCGGAGGCTTTCTCCTTCGTCAGGTGAGTGTGTGATTCCTTGAAGGTTACTGCATATATAGTCAGAGAACAATGCCTGGTGATTACAAATAATCTTTCCAACTGCCCGTTGTCAAGGCAATCAGACAGAGAGACAGTACCTACAGGACTACTGAATATACAAACGGTCTGAACCCAAAGACAGAGAGAGAGAGAGAGAGAGAGAGAGAGAGAAACATCCGAAAGGAAGAGAAAGAGAGAGAATGACCAGTTGTATTAAAAACAGATAACTCTTTTTTCGCTGGTGGGGTTACGTGTAGCGTGACATGAACCCAAGATCCCGGTTGAGGCCGTCCTCATGGATGCGGAACTTGGCTATCAATTTCTGCTTGACGATTTTGCGTTGTCGTGTGTCTCGAAGGCCGCCTTGGAGAACGCTTACCCGAAGATCGGTGGCTGAATGTCCTTGACTGCTGAAGTGTTCCCCGACTGGTAGGGAACCCTCCTGTCTGGCGATTGTTGCGCGGTGTCCGTTCATCAGTTGTCGCAGTGACTGCATGGTCTCGCCAATGTACCATGCTCCGGGGCATCCTTTCCTGCAACGTATGAGGTAGACAACATTGGCCGAGTCACATGAGTATGAACCATGTACCTGGTGGGTGGTGTCCTCTCGTGTGATGGTGGTAGCTGTGTCGATGATCTGGCATGTCTTGCAGAGGTTACCGTGGCAGGGTTATGTGGTGTCGTGGACGCTGTTCTCCTGAAAGCTGGGTAATTTGCTCCTTACTAAATACATGTATAATTCAATGCACTCAATGCACAAAGCAAATCTACCCCATGGTTACAACATATGAAGGGTCATCAACCAAGCCTCCCCCGGTACCACGGTTGCAACCACAGGGAGGTCTATCGTCAATTTGTCCGACCACACCCTTCAACCAGACGAAATCGAAGTTCTCAGCCGAGGGCTCAATTTCTGCCCCACCACCAAAATGGACCCCATTGGTCTTGCGGCGGACACAGAGGAATTCATCAGGAGAATGAGGCTCCGGGAATTCTTCCACAAATCCCAAGATTTCAGCAGCGAACCCAATGAGACAATCAACGATCCGGAACAGCAGACAGAGGGATCAACAGCACAGCAACCGAAGAAGAAAGAGTCAAACTGGACTCCTCCGGAGGGTCGCTGCCCTAAGCTTGACATGTATGCTCAAGCTGTCAGGAGATGCGTCAATGCCAGATTCATCAGCCGCACTCACAAGACAGTCCAGAATGTCACCCGAGCACAACGTAACGCCATCGACGCTCTCAAGACCAACCGCAACATCGTCATCAAACCAGCGGACAAAGGAGGAGCCATCGTCATACAGAACAGAACGGACTATTGCAAAGAAGCATACCGACAACTGGACAACCAGGAACACTACAGATGGTTACCCGCAGATCCGACCAAAGAACACACCCAACAGCTCAACAAACTGATCAAGACCTTCGATCCAGACCTTCAAAGCATCCTACGAACTCTCATCCCACGTACTCCCCGCGTGGGAGACTTCTACTGCCTCCCAAAGATACACAAAGCCAACACACCCGGACGCCCTATCGTATCAGGCAACGGAACCCTGTGTGAGAACCTCTCTGGATACGTCGAGGGCATCCTGAAACCCATCGTACAGGGAACCCCCAGCTTCTGTCGCGACACTACAGACTTCCTACAAAAACTCAGCACCCACGGACCAGTTGTACCAGGAACACTTCTCACCACGATGGACGTCTCGGCACTCTACACCAGTATCCCCAACGATGACGGCATCGCAACAACAGCATCTGTACTCAACACCAACAACAGCCATTCTCCAAACACCATCCTACAACTCATCCGCTTCATCCTGGATCACAATGTCTTCACCTTCGACAACCAGTTCTTTACCCAAACATACGGAACAGCCATGGGGACCAAATTCGCACCCCAATACGCCAACATTTTCATGAACAAGTTCGAGCACGATTTCTTCACTGCACAGGACCTCCAACCAACGCGATACACCAGATACATCGACGACATTTTCTTCCTTTGGACCTACGGCAAAGAATCACTGAAGAGACTACACGATAACATCAACAAGTTCCATCCCACCATCAAACTCACCATGGACTGCTCCTCAGAATCGGTTTTTCTTGGACACACGGATCTCCATCAAAGACGGGCACCTCAGCACCTCACTCTAACGCAAGCCCACGGACAACCTCACGATGCTCCACTTTTCCAGCTTCCACCCTAACCACGTCAAAGAGGCCATACCCTATGGACAGGCCCTGCAAATACACAGGATCTGCTCAGACGAGGAGGAACGCGATGGACACCTACAGACGCTGAAAGACGCCCTCGTAAGAATGGGATATGACGCTCGACTCGTCGATCGACAGTTCCGACGGGCCACAGCGAAAAATCGTATAGACCTCTTCAGAAGACTAACATGGGACGCAACCAACAGAGTACCCTTCGTCGTCCAGTACTTCCCCGGAGCGGAGAAACTATGCCATGTTATCCGCAGCCTTCAACATGTCATCGATGACGACAAACACCTCGCTAAGGCCATCCCCACGCCTCCACTACTCGCCTTCAAACAGCCACCCAACCTCAAACAGACCATCGTTCGCAGCAAATTACCCAGCTTTCAGGAGAACAGCGTCCACGACACCACACAACCCTGCCACGGTAACCTCTGCAAGACATGCCAAATCATCGACACAGATACCACCATCACACGAGAGGACACCACCCACCAGGTACATGGTTCATATTCCTGTGACTCGGCCAACGTTGTCTACCTCATACGTTGCAGGAAAGGATGCCCCGGAGCATGGTACATTGGCGAGACCATGCAGACACTGCGACAACGGATGAACGGACACTGCGCAACAATCGTCAGACAGGAGGGTTCCCTACCAGTTGGGGAACACTTCAGCAGTCAGGGACATTCAGCCACCGATCTTCGGGTAAGCGTTCTCCAAGGCGGCCTTCGAGACACACGACAACGCAAAATCATCAAGCAGAAATTGATAGCCAAGTTCCGCACCCATGAGGACGGCCTCAACCGGGATCTTGGGTTCATGTCACGCGACATGTAACCACACCAGCGAAAAAAAGAGTTATCTGTTTTTAATACAACTGGTCATTCTCTCTCTTTCTCTTCCTTTCGGATGTTTCTCTCTCTCTCTCTGTCTTTGGGTTCGGACCGTTTGTATATTCAGTAGTCCTGTATGTACTGTCTCTCTGTCTGATTGCCTTGACAACGGGCAGTTGGAAAAATTATCTGTAATCACCAGGCATTGGTCTCTGACTATATATGCGGTAACCTTCAAGGAATCACACACTCACCTGACGAAGGAGAAAGCCTCCGAAAGCTTGTGATTTTCAAATAAAACTGTTGGACCATAACCTGGTGTTGTAAGATTCCTTACATTTGTCCACCCCAGTCCATCACCGGCATCTCCACATCTTCTGGAAAGAGCATGTGTGTGATGTAAGCAAGGACTGGGTATGGCTTGGCTGTGGTATCCTGAGATCAAATAGCATGCCGACACTCAATGTCCAGGTTTGCACATGGGGAAGGGTGACGGGTGAGGTATCAGAGGACAACCATTACATCTGGAACTAAATTTCATCACGAGTTGGCATTTTACAGAAGAGTAAAATTGAAAGGTACATAAAAGCATAAAACCTCCCCTCTGAAAGGCCTTACTACAGCCAGATGCTAATCCACTTGCTTTTTAACATCACCATAAAAAAACAATTTACCACTTTAACATGAAGAAGCCAGGCAACAATAGACTGTGCTTTAGTTTGAATATCACCAATGTCTCGTGCGGCTGATGCATGCTGAGTCTCTTGATTATCCTTTTTCGATTACATAGAACCACACTGCTTCTGTACACAAGAGAAATCTCCCACCTTAAAGCAGTAACATTACAGTTCATAATTTGCCTTTTATTTTTATTTTCTGCAGGCAGTCTTGCTCATCTCACACCAGCAAAGGATATTGTTTGGTGATGTAAGATACCATGAAATATCCCTGTTGCATTTTATTCTGAAGGCAAATAGATGATAATGGGGTGGTGAACTTCCCTTCACCTGCTGTCTGCTGAGGCCTGACTAAAACAGCAAACCGTAACCAAACATCCAAGGACACCAACGGTTATTAGCAGCAGCAGCATTTCTTCAAAGGTAAGTTAAGCGGTTGCATAAACATATTGACAGTTAATTAGTGATAACTAAAATAAAATAAAATTCAAAATAAAAAAAACAGGAGACACACAGCATGTTGGCCAGCGTCTGAAAGAGAAGGAAAGGTTAACTTTTTGGGCATGATCCATATTCATTCCGATGAAAAGGCACAGTCAAAACATTATTAAAATTATATAATAAATGCTTCTTCATTGCTACTCAGGATGAGTGTACCAATGACAGAAAAAGTCAAACCCATCTAAATGGCTTTTATGGTCAGAGCTTCCAAAAGTTATGGTTTCTGTGGATCAAGAAATTAAAAATTATAACTGAAAAAAAATGGATCCCACCACGGTATAACATACTTCAAGATGGTTCAGCTTGCCACATAAATATTGTACGGCACTGGCCTGATAGACCGCGACAGCCTGTTCCGGCCCCTGTACGTTGTTTTTTTATTATTATTCGTTCATGGGATGTGGGCATCGCTGGCGAGGCCGGCATTTATTGCCCATCCCTAATTGCCCAAATTGTTGTGTTCCTGACCAATTTTGCATGCATCACATTGGCTTGCTTGACATTTTCGGTATTTTAAGTTCCGACTTGACATTTAGTGAGCTCGTGCCATCTCAGATTAAGTTAAAATTTAAATGGCAGTACCACTTTGTTCATCCCCAATTGCTTCTGAATCAGGGTTAAATTAGGAGGCTATTTAGAATGCATACTTGAGAAAGCATAGGTGTTTACATGGCTGCAGACCAGGTTATTTTCTTCCAGGAGACTAATCAGCAATGTAATATCGAATTAAAGTCGAATTAATGTCGTACTTCACTTATTTGGTGTTAAATGCCTATACAGTGTCATCTGCGGTTCAGTGGTAGCACTCTCGCCTCTGACTCAGTGGGCTGTGGGTTCAAGTCCCACTCCAGAGACTTGAGCACATAACCTCAGCTAATACTCCAGTGCAGAACTGAGGGAGTGTCGGATGTGTCATCTTTCAGATGAGATGTTAAACTGAGGTCGGTGTGAAACTGGTTTCGATTCACAGTTATAGGGTGTGATTTTATCATGGCGGCGGGATCTCAACAGGGGGGTCAATGTGTGTGTGGAGAACCCATAAAAAAATTTCCTACCTTTTTCCACGCGATCACGACTTAATTAAAGGCCCTCAATGTGACTTCCAGATTTGGCGTCCCCCTGCTGTGCAGCACCCGAACGATATGCTGGGAGGTGGATTATTTAAAGGTCCATTGCAAGCAAGGCTTTTGAGGGTGAAAGACGGAATTTAAAGAGTTGGAGCAGCACAGGACTAAGCCAGCACCTCGGTTCAGTGACTCGTCACTTGAGTTGCTACTGGCCGGGGTGAGAAGGAGGAGGGACATGCTGTACAGGGGATAGGAGGAAGCGCCCTGCCTCGGCCACCAAGAAGGCCTGGCTCGAGGTGGCAGTGGAGGTGATCAACGGCAGCAACGTATCCTGGACTTGGGTGCAGTGCAGGAAGCGCTTCAATGACCTAACCAGGTCAGGAAAAGTGAGTACAGTTGCTGATTCACCTGCATTCTGTGGTGCACATCACCCCCCCTCACACTCTACCCTGTGAAGCCTACTCCAACACATCACTTCTCACACACACTTAAGGCTCATTATCAACTTAACTTCACTTTCTGTGCACTTCCTCACCTCCCCATTTGTGCACCCACCACTCCCACTCACCCCAATCCTGATGCAATGTGATCGGTGTGTCTGGTAGTCACCCTCTGATGCATCTCTTTCATTTCATCCATTGGATGACCCTCACTCACTCACACATCTGTACATTCTCCCTTGTAGGAGATGAGAGCGCAAAATGCAAGGGAAAGGAGTTGGACTGGAGGGAGGACACCACAAATAGTGGCCCTCACAGAGGTGTCGGAGGTGGCCTTGGAAATCAGCCGAATGGTGGAGTGCCTGGCCATTGGGGATGATGAGACTGGCACCCAGCAAACATCTGGTTATCAATGAATGACCAGTTGCACACCTCAGTGCGCTCATCACAACATTACTTCTGTGATGATTCTTAACATTGCTCTATGTTCTCTTCCAAGGCCTTCAAGGAGTCCATTCAGGCCCTGGCAACAGCCGTGCAGACTCAGGGTGAACAACATTCTGCCGCCTTAAACAAGCTGACAGATACATTCGAATTGGCCTTACGAGGCATCACACATGTCCTCCAAGCTGTTGTCCAACAGGGTGGTAGGAGTGATGTGATCATGGCCCAGGGGAGGAATGATGGCGAAAGGGGACATGGAAGTGGGGACTCCACTCCACGTCTCACCCGTTGCCCCCCTTTCAACCAGCGCCCGCAATGCTGCCTCCTCTCCAGATAGCCGAGTCTGCCCCCTGCACAGGTGCAGGTGGAGCAGACTTTGGTGGGGCCTTCACGGGCTCCACAACCCAGAGGGCGTCGGCCGAAAGCATCTAAGCAGTCAGGGCATGAATCAGAGCAACCTGCCACTACCTCTGCTGAAGCCACAGGGGACGCACCACATAGAAGCGGTAGGAAGAGGAAGGCTAAGGATTTGTAATCACCAAGGGTATGCACAGGGGTGTCTGACAGAATGTCATGTTTTTCATTTACATTTGTTTTTTGTTAAATGCACATTGAATGTTATAATTCTCACCACCAGTGTCACGTCTTGTCCAATCTTGAGTCCCTTTTCTGAAAGCGCCCTTTCACGTGCTTCAACATGAATGGTCGGCCTTGATGCCACCTTTTGGGTGTGTTTAGAATGGGTGTATGCATGGTTGTAGGAATGTTTTGTGCAAGGGGGGGCAGGGGCTGGTGTTGGTGGTGCTCATTCCAGGTGGTCTGAGTACTTGGCTATCTTCACTTTGCAGCTCTCCTTTTGAGAATCTATCAAAAATGAGTGACTCCCTGGCATCATGAGTAGCCAGGTGAGCCGCTGTTCTGCCGATGGGTTGTTCATCGTCCTCCTTCTCCTCAATGTTGATGGCAGTTGCTAATGTTTCATGAGCGCATGGGACCTCGTCCACCTGTAACCCTCTCTGTTGAGCGCTGTTGTGCAGGACGCAACACATGGCTATTACTCTACACACTCTTGCTGGTGAGTACTGAAGGTCTCCCTCAGATCGATCCAGGCACTTGAAACGCATCTTGAGCAGTCCTATGGCTTATTCAATGAGAGACCTGGAGGTGATGTGACTGTTGTTGCACCGGTGCGGTGCTGTGCCTCTCTAGTGGGCTTTCTCAGAGGTGTCATGAGCCACGTCTGCAGGGGGTATCTCTTGTCTCCAAGTAGCCAATCCTTAAGTCTGTTTTGTGTGTGGAAGAGGGCCAGGATGTTGAATTCTCGCAGAATGTACGAATCATGGCAGCTGCCAGGGAATTTGGCACACACCTGCAGAAACCTCTTCCGGTGGTCGCAAACCAGCTGCGCTTTGACGGAGTGATATCCCTTTCGGTTGATGAACACTCCTGGCTCATGTGGAGGTGTTTGGATTGCTACGTTTGTGCAATCAATTGCACCCTATCCCTGTGGGAAGCCAGCCAGAGAGTGCAAACCCACTGCCCTCTCAGTTTGGCTGATGTTGTCAGTGGGGAAGTTGACATCGTCGGATGTCCTGGCAAACAAGCCACCTTTGACCTGTCATATACACTTATGTGCAAACAACAGAAATCCTGGCGATGTCACTTGTGGTGCTCTGGAAGGATCCGGAGGCTAAGAAATTGAGGGCAGTGATGACTAACTGCGACGGGCAATGCGTTGCCACCAGGCCCAGCCAGGAGCAGCTGTATGATGGAGCCTGCAGATGTCTGCGACCACATGGTGACTCAATCTGAGCCTTCGTACACACTGCTCTTCAGAGAGGTTCAGGAAGCTGAGCCTCTGTCTGTACACCCTCTCACGCGGGTAGTGCCTCCTGCAACCTCAGCTCCTCCGTTGTTCCTCTCTGCTCTTCTGCAGGTCCTTGTGGCGCACCTCTGTCTTGTGGAGCTGCGAGTCCCAAAACTGCATGCCATGCCTTCTGTGGATGGTGATGTGCCTCCTCCTCCTCAGATGTACTGCTGAATAAATCCATTGCGTGCCCCCCACCACCCCCCCCCACCAATCCTGATGGTGTCAGTTTGAGGGGGTCCAAAATGTAGGTAAATATGTGTGAACATAAGAATTCTGAATGTGAACAAAGAAATCTCAGTCTAAACACAAAGAGCTCCGAGCCAAAGGGTTATCTGAGAGAACTGATTGCCCTTCTTCACTTGTTTCAATCACTGGTTTAAAGGTCCAAATGGCTGCTGGCTGAAACTCGCCTTCATTCCATGACATCTTTCAGAGACCACGGGAGGCACTTTGAGGCAGAGTTAAGATTGTTTCCCTGCCTCACTACACTAAAAATTAATCCTCTTAACAAGTTTAAGTCTCGGCCCGTTGGCTTTAATTGTTGGCGGGACTTTTGGCTTCCTGAAGCGTGCACACCCAGATGTGTCTGGATCAAACACAAAAATCAGCAGCTTGGAGCCAGGATTCGTTCCTGCTCCTAAAATCATCTATTTCCACTGCCTCCCGTCCCCAACCCACCCGAACATGGGGGCTGATGTCATGCCCATAATTTAAGTACAGCCTGAGTTGTAGTTTTGATCAGTAGTGAATCCCTCACATAACTCAATGGTGACTGATTCATCCGCCCAAAAAATACATTCTGCTTCATATTCTAGCACATCCTGTTTCATTTATTCAGCCAGCTAACTTGTACATGTTCAATTTTTTTAGGGGTGTGTGGGGGGTGAATTATTTAGTGTGATGATTAGTTTGCCTAGTGACTCGCATAAATGATTGCTCCTGCTGTGGGAAATGCAGCTTTGCAAGCAGAAGTAATCTTTTCCCCTGTCCTTTCACACACTCATTGTTTGCCAGTGGGAGCCTGAAAAAGATGCCTTGTGGAAACCTGTTTATTGTCCTGACCAATATTTATCCCTCAACGAACATCACTAAAAGAACTGATTATTTGATAATCTGTCTTACTGCTGTTTGTGGGACCTTGCTGTGCGTAAATTGGCTGCCCCATTTCCTACATTACAACAGCGACTACACTTCAAAAGCACTTCATTGACTATAAAGTGTTTTGTGATGTCTTGAGGTCATGAAAGATGCTATACAAATGCAAGTCTTTCTTCTTTCTATGTGGCTCTGCGCAGAAATTCAACAATTGTTTCCCAAACAGCTTTCACTTGTAAATGTTGGTTATTGATCAACCATGCTAATCTGGCTGCAGACTGTTGCTGTATACCACTATTAAACATTTAAGACACCACCCTACAAATTAGTACTCTTGTGTTCTTCATTAATCTTCAATGATTCATCTAATGCCGGGAATTAATTTGTAACAACTTCAGACTGTTAATTGCCCACAAATTGTATGCTGTCACATTGCATTGTTGTTGATGATTACCATTCAGATGACATAGCTCCTTTTACCATGCCTTTGATAGTAAATTGAAGAATGGTCAAATCTACCCATGTTTATGCCCTCAGCTACTGTTCTACATCTGAGTCATTAGAAGGCACACCTGTGATGAATTTAAAAGTTATTTTGAGTTCATCACTGCCAGAAGTCATAAGCAGTCAATCTAAATAAAGGTTAAATTACTTTCTACACAGCAGCAGGTAACATGGCTAGCAGGGATGAGCATTCAGGTCATTTTTGGTCCCTCTGTTCTGATCTGGCATTCAAAATTGAACCTCTCTGAAGGAAAAGTTCAAATATTATGGCAGTAATGCACAAGAAAAGACATGATATGCTTTTACCCATACTCAAAAAAAGCACCATTTTGAATTTCACACCATGTTTTCCTCAATGCAAACCCAAACAATAATATTGCGTAGTTTCACCAATCCGAAGACATTGAAAGGCATAGATTTCCACAACGAGATCAGATTTTCTGACGAGCGCTCATGGCGGCCAAGGACTTAGGAGATTGACACTCAAATGTCTTTCTTTCCAAGCGTCTTCCAGGAACCGCTGGACATATCACTCTCGTAAGACGGCATGCAACTTCTTCCCACTGCATCACATAGGCAAAATGGAAACCCTTCATCACTGTCATCCTGGATCAACCGACATGCAACACATTTAAAGAATCAAAAGGATAAGCGGGATTGTGATGCACGAAATGTAGAGTCACTTTCATTCTCATCAGAAGAACGCCCTATTTTTATATAAAAGGGAGGAGACCTCAAAAAGCTAAAGTGACCAAAGCAGATCAAACTCAGGAGTTCATTAAATTTAAGTTTGGAATTTTGTTCAATACTCAGCTATGATATGATTGACCAAGTATTCATGTTATGAGGGGGATCTCAGATGACTGATGGTTTTATCAGGGAAACAGTTCTTGGTAGATCTATCATTTCATCAATATGACAGCAATACATCAAACATGACCTGCATTAGCAGCAGGAATACTAATTGCACATATGGCTCTAAAGTTGCCTGTCCATAATGAGGCCAACTTTTCAAGGTGCCCTTCTGTCAATATTTAGATAGTCTGTGATGAGAATTCACCTCAACTCTATTTCATGCAAAAAGTTCAGTCAATCTGGAGTCTTTGCCTCGCTTGTGCAAACCACTCATAAATGGGTAGTTTTTTTTTATTCATTCACGGGATGTGGGCGTTGCTGGCAAGGCCAGCATTTATTGCCCATCCCTAAGAGGGCAATTAAGAATCAACCACATTGCTGTGGGTCTGGAGTCACATATCGGCCAGACCGGGTAAGGACAGCAGGTTTCCTTCCCTAAAGGACATTAGTGAACCAGATGGGTTTTTACGACAATCTGGTAGTTTCATGGCTATCATTACTGATACTAGTATTTTAATTCCAGATTTTTATTTAATTAATTGAATTTAAATTCACCAGCCGCCGTAGCGGGATTTGAACTCGTGACTCTGGATTTTAGTCCAGGCCTCTGGATTACTAGCCCAGTAACATAACCACTACGCTACCGTACCCTTTTGTCCTCTCCTAAAAGTCCAGGATGATGTGATTTGTAAAGACATTCCACTTTATCCTTAACATGCTGTTTCTAGTTATGCCACATTTGTTGTGTTGTCCACAGTGACTCTATGTTCTGTGAAGATCACTATTTTGCAGTTGTTTCTAGAAAAAAACAAAGGCAGGGAAATCCAAATAACTTGTCCTTGTAGAGGTCAATCTCAAACGCAAAGGCATCCAGTTTCTGAATAAAACATTTGGGATTCCTTTTTTTCAACCCCCAGCCAATGAAGATTTTATTTTTTTAAATGGCAATAATGTCTTTAAATCCATTCAGAACCATCACTGCATGTATTGTCCTCTTAAGAATTACATATTCAGCATTGTTCGGATTTGTAACCTTTTTTGGCAGAAGCTGAGTGAACGGCAATTCGGATATTCAAGAAACTTCATGCAATACAAAGCACATTTTTAAAAAAATGTTGAAAATCAGGGAATGTTGGTCGGTATCGTCTGTACGGAATTATTTTATATAATATGTTATAGGATCTCCCATGGCATTGTTGTCATATTTGTCCATAAGCAAAGTAAGTAAGTAAATTAATAAATCAGTGGTGTTTTTACCCTTCATACTTAAACATATAAATCTGTGCCATTCATACACACCAGTGAAATAAATAATCTATCATAAATGCTATGATGAGGTAGAATTAAGTTATAAATGCAGTTGGCCAGCCTGGTGAAAGATAATGTTGTTTATGGAAGGTCCTCCAGACCCCATAAGAAAACCTTGGGACACCCTTTGCCATGGGCGTCCTCCCATCCTCCCACCTGCGATGCCCTACTTACCTTATGCTGGGGATTATTCTGTCAGGCATCTGTAATCCAACTCCCACCAGCTGGCCACCGGGTTCGGACGGGAGTCTGACATCCGATGTGCTGATGTGGCCATGATAAATATGGAATAGCAAGCTTGTATGACGCTGGTGCTGACATATAAGCTTGCTATTCACCTCACCACCCCACCACCAAGCCCCACTCGCGCCCCGAGTTAAAATCGGGCTTTAGATGTTTAATCATTTCAATTTTCAAGAGTAAGAAAATATAATGCTGAATATCATAACTTTGAGTGATGCTGCAATCCTAAATGAATGATCATCTCCAAAGGCACAAATGTAACCATGTGCCGAGAATGGGAGAAACCATCAATTAGTGTGTAACTGGATTCCTACTCAGTAAAGCCTCAGAATGATAGAGTGATTGCAAGACAAAGCCCATCACATTCCAGGGGTGAGAACGCTGGCTGGATAAGGTTTGCACGGAGCAGAGCGGATGAGGCTTGTATTATGCGACCTGCAACCAAATTTTAAACAACTGGTTTTTGTTCAAAGGAAAATTGTGCTAGAGGAGACATGGACAAGCCAGAAAATTATAGGATAATTAGCCATACTTCAGTTATTGGGAAACTATTACAGTCGACGATAAAGGCTATAAAGATAAGCACCGGAAAAAATGAGTTAGTCAAGGTCAGTCCGCACAGATTCCGAAAACGCAGGTCGTGCTTGACAAACCTGACAGAGTTCTTTGAAGAAATGACTGAAAGGATGAATAAGACAAATGCAGTAAATGTGGTTTGTACGGATTTTCAAAAAAGCATTTGATTAGCACATAAATGACTTATGGCAAAAATAATGGCACATGGAATTAAGGGGAATGTGGTCACATGGATAGGGACACTTCTACATTCATCAGTACCTCCACTTAGTCAGCCATTAAATGGGGGACATAAATTTTGCAGTGCTCCCATCACTGGCTCGCAGACTCCTTTCCTTGCCATCCATTGTAATTGTGCCAGTCACTGAGTACATTTTTTTTGCCCTCAACGGCCTTCAGAAAGGTTCAAATATGCCTCAAAAATACTTATAGCAATTTTAAAGGCTAATATCATTTTTCATCCTAGGTATAAGTAGCTGCATTACTTTAAACGTTTCCATCATCCTTTGTCAACAGTGATTTTCTTTTATCACCTTCTCGCTTTCTTGCCAAGCTCCCAACATTAGGCCCAATATGGATTAGGAGCTCTCTTAGATAATTATAATTAGGTTGCCTGAGAAGTTTCAGTGGAGTCAGCATCCCAATGGGCAAACACCCGAAAAATCAAGAGACGTGCTTGTACTTCAATGCACCAATATAGGCTTGCTAAACATTTAAGAAACAATGATTTGTATGCATATATAGCCACAGGTGCTGACATAAAATGTTGTAAATGCCTACAGCTTTTTATCATCTTGTACACCCATACAATATATATTATAGGAAAATAAACTTTTTTTTTACAACTTGTGCTTAGTATGGCAGGTATCCTGAGAGACACCTCTTAAAATTTATCAGAAAACATAAGAACATAAGCAATAGGAACAGGAGTCGACCATACGTCATTGACTAAGAACACGGCTGATCTTCCACCTCAACTCCACTTCCCCCCGACCCCCCCCCCCCCGATCCCCATATCCCCACTGGCTTTTAACAAGGACCCACACTGCTATCAAAGATTACTGAATACAAACCAAAGTAATGGTTACTGGTCTTTCACAATTATGGTGTGAATGTACTCTATTTGTGACTGGTTGCGTAGACTAGTACATAAATCAAAATAGGATGGTCAATCTGCCTAAATTCAGAAGAGAATATTACTTTGAAGAAATCATCCCAAATGGGCACTTGTCTAACACTGACTATCTTTGAAGCAATATCCCAGCACATAAACTAACGCTGCTTTACCGTAACAATTTTCCAAAGAAAAAAATCAATACTATTTAATCTTCCATTCTCTCTGTTTTCCCTGAATATCAAGGTATTATTACCATGGCAAACGGGTTATGAAATCTCTTGAAGATAATAGACTTGAAAATGAATTACCTTCTTGTATTTTTTTTAAACTAGTCTATAAATCATATTTCCCCCTGGATGTTATGCCCTGGATATCTTGCGATATTATATTTGATATATGACATGGTATTTTAAAGCAAATAACTTCTGGGTGTTTCTTTAAATATCACCTTGACCTTCTTTCCTTCAATTCCAAATATTTTGTCTGGCCCTGGAGATGTTGCCTTCAGGTCTTTTCTAAATTCTTTCCACACGTGATGCTAACATTTGAAAAACTGCCTCAACTTATTAAATACTTTCTCAGTAATTCCCCAATAAAGAATGAAGGCCCATTATTTTTTTTCAGTAGCTGCAATGCCCTAATGTCAGCAAGATGGAGATCAGAAAGGCCTCAAGGGAACCAGAGAAGGCTCGTCTACGATGGCATACAGGGGAGGTAAGTGGTTAACCCAAGATAATTTCCAAATAGTGGTTTAATAAAATCCACTTATTGTTTTATATGAATCCATTTATCGGACTCTTCCGTGTATTTATCTAATTGATGAGAGTGGACATGTTAAGGTGGCCCAGACCATATGGATCCTTTTTTTGAAGAACTTTGTCCATTTTTTTGTACATTCTTACTAAAGGAATTAGATTGATTGTTTAGAAACCATTTAATCACAGTGGGGACTAAGAAAAAAACCTTTACAGACTGTTAACACACCAATCTTGTTGACAACAATGTCACTCAGCACATCTGCTTTGCGGAAATGGATGAAGGCAGTACCTGTGAGTGGCATTATTTAAATCCTGTGGCCTTTTTTCCCCATACGAGTAGGTCTGTTTTGTGGGAACATAGAACAGGAAATAGGGATTGAATGCATCAAGAGGATCTCGGAGTATGAGAGGTGGGGACCGGGAGGTTGGACCTCGAAGTACTGAGGAGGGAGCTGGGAACACTGTGGGTGGGGAAGATAGAACCTAAAAGCACAATGGGGCCTGGTGGGACAAATGAGGTGGGACCACAGGGGGGAAAGATCATGGAAGATTGAAGGTGTCGGTCTGGAGGCAATCCGGGATGTGTAGCCAGCCCATTAGGGTAGAATCAGATTCCAAGTATTGGGCCAGGTCCAGAAGTGGCCAGATCCAAGAATGGAGTTCAGGTACCACCCATTACACGTGCCATACCGGAGCACATGTAGTTGATGGCAAGAAGTAGAAGCATCGGGCTGTGAGCAAGAGGCACTGCAGAGGAGGCACAGTTGAAGAGGTTGTGATGATTTTTTTTAGATAGGGTGCTGGATGGGAATGAGCATGAACAAAATCTTGGGAGGGGTCAAGAATGAGCACACCTAAATAATTACATCTCGATGCAATACCAAAGATTGCTCAGTGGACGATATTAAAAGGTACGCATTTTCTGATATGTTACCTGTCCACTATCTCTTCCCATGTCTTTGTTTCCCTGACCCCTCCCCCAGATCAAAGGAATGTCTGGATGTCTTCCTGTCAGCTTTCTCAACAAAACACAAAGCTCTCTAAATCACATTAATCATGCATGTGACCTCTACCATACATCTTTTAAACACGACTAGATGGTCTGCAGATCCTCACATATCCTGTACTCGTTACTTTGCTGTTATTATTAATAATTACAAATCAGAATTAGCAACACACAAACTGAATTGCAAATAGGTCAACTTAACTACTGGTTTGGTTTTGACTGGCTTGTTGTCTCTTTCACTGCTCGAGACTTATTGTACCTCAAAACTCTCTTTCGACAGGCCTTTTCTACCATCACCAATTAACATGCATCACCATAGTTACAGGGAATACTGAAACTCCTGAACCCAGAACTTGGCCTCTTGATGGCAGGAAGCTTGAGAATATGTGACAATGCGAAGCATCTGTTCAAAAGCACTTATCTCATCTATGTGATATTTCGTTCTTTATTCCTGTTATCTCTAGTTTGAGACACGAACTCTGCCACTTTCCCATTAAAAGGGCATTAGCTGCACCCAAATATGTTTGGCCCAACCTTTTTGTAATTTAAGGGGGGGTGGCGGAGAGATGAAGAGGAAAGGAGGGAGAAAGGCCTGAAGAGTTATACGTATAGCTCATCATGATGATGTCAACTGAAGGTGAGACAATGGTACTTTTCGACATGATCTACACCATTCCATTCTGAGGCTGTCTTGGCAAACATTTCCTTGGCTGTTCTTTTACAAAAGCTTTTTCATGGAAATAATGGCCCAGAATTTGCTGGGAAAATAATGGCGAGTTTAATGCACGTATAAGTTGTCCAACAATTTGTGGCGAGGAAGAGATACCCTGTGAGTTGTGAATCGCCACTAATTGCTGGATGATTTGCGAGGCTCCGCCGTTAGCCTCACGAAAACAGGATTTCGCCCTCAACTTCCCCGTGAGTTTCAAGAAATTACTGCATTTGTGCAGCAAATATGAATTAAACTCACCGCAGAGTTTTAGGCTGGTAATTAACAGCATAAGGACCCTTTTAACTATGAGATTTGTGTTCCTGCAATGCCATTCTACACCTTCGGCCCAGAAAGGGAACGGTTGAAACTGTGCAGTCTCATTCCTGCAGGTAGTAAATTGTTCTTAGAGGTTTTTAGAATTTTAAACTTTAATTTTTTTTCTTACTTTTCCTTTCTGTCTCCTTTTTTCTCTCTCTTAATCCAATCTTTCTTTCCCTCTCTTTATTTCTCTTTCTGTACCTAATTTGACCCTAATTTACCCTATTTCCTTCTCTGTCCATCCTCTGTTTCTTTCTTTATCCTTAAATCTCATTTGTTAAAGAGATAAGCTTGGTCTCATCGTTCACCAAGGTCCCAGATGCCCCGTTATCAGCTTGCACTTACAGCAATTTGCGGCACCAAAAATTTTTTTGAGCCGAAAGATGAGGAAAAGAATTTGAACAGGGCACGTCATGAGATGCCCCACTCCAATAAAATCTGGGCCAACGTTTCCAACATCTTATGCATCGTCCCTCCCCTTAACCTTTTAATTTCCACTAACAAAAGAAGCCAAAATATTTGAATTTCTATTGACAGGAATCAAAAGCAAGAAGGTAACTATGTATGAGTAGGTAGTAATTCTACTTTACGCTATTGCTTTCAATACTCTCCCCGATTTCAGCCTGCATGCACTGAACACCATTATCAACTGAAGGGACATACCAAGATGACCCTGCAAGTACTCAGTGGAGACTGAGAAAAACATTACAGAGCATCTGCAATCTCTGCTGATCATTCTACCCGCATTTCATTTCTTCGGTGCGCTATGTGGAATCACAGAATTTTATAACACGAAGGAGGCCATTTGGCCCAACGCACCTGGATTGGCTCTTTGAAAAAGCTGTTCACCTGGTTGCATTTCTTGCTTTTTCCTCACATGATAACATTTTAAACCTATTCTTCATAAATGGGTTTACTGTTTTGTTACAGATATCACACAGAGAAAACCTTCCATCATTGCTGATAGAGACTGACTGGTCTATGATGGAGATTTTCTTGGTTGACATTCCTTTCTCGATGTTGCACCAAATGGAAGGGATGCAAGAACCCTGCTAGCAGTATTATTTTGATGGCTTTCTTTCCAAAGTAAGACTTTAAGAAAGATGGTAGAAATTATCCACACCAAGGCCATCTTTAAATATTCCTCCTGGCATTAAATGCCATGGGGATTTCCAATCTTCCCTCTTTCTTTTCCCTCCACCTCCTTTCTCCTTACCCAATGTACGTGGGATGACCACACAAGGAAGACAGGTAGGCTGCCACTGAGCTGGAGCGCTATTTTGTAATCAAGTTCAGGTTTGAATGTTGTGCTCAGATTAATTCAAACTCAACCGAGCCATTCTTTCTGAGTTGTGTAACTGGATGCAAAGAACCAGAATGTTCGACTCTCCAACACCACTGTCACTCATTAGTTGCAAAAGCAAACCTGCAGCTACTTACAAATGTGTTCCAATACTCTTGGTCCTCAGTGACACCTGAAATTACTGAAGTGAACATGGACCAGTTAATTGCACACTTTGAGACAACATAAATGAGGCAATGCTGGTGCCGGGTCCAATATCTAAGTAAACAGGGGAAATAAAAGTAGGCTCGTACTGATTTATTCTTTAAAGCCCGGAGGACATCGAATTTGATAATTACAAAATTATCCCCAGTTTCTGACTAACATCTACTATTGTAAAAATTGCTTTTCAAGCTACTTGGCAGTGGGCTCAGAATTTTGCTGCAATAGCCCATAGTGGAAATTTGGCCGAGAAATTAAGTTGTGCAACATTATCGTATGAGTGCTTAGCATGTTATTCACTTTGGTTTGCTATTTTAATGGAGACATTAACCCATTTAGAACCATAGAAGTTTACAGCACAATATGTCATTCAACTGATCGTGTTGATGCTGGCTCTTTTCTAGAGAAATCTGAAATAATCTCACTGCCCTGCTCTATTCTCATAGCATTGCACCTCCACTAATTCAAATATTTATCCAATTTCCCCTTAAAAGAAGCATTGATCTCAGCCTCAATAGTTTCCTATGGCAAAACATTCCATGCTGCAATAGCCCTCTGTGTAAAGAAATGTTCCTAACCTCTCCTTGCATTCTCAGTGATAATTTTAAATTGATGACCCCTTGCCATTGATTCCCCAGTCAGATGAAATTGATTTTCTCTATTCACTCTATCAAAACTCCTCATAATTTTTAAAAACCTCTATTAAATCGCCTCTTAGCTTTCTCTGCTTCAGTACAATTTTTTTTTATTCGTTCATAGGATGTGGACGTCACTGGCAAGGCTGGCATTTATTGCCCATTCTTAATTGCCCTTGAGAAGGCGGTGGTGAGCCGCCTTCTTGAACCGCTGCAGTCCGTGTGGTGAAGGTTCTCCCACAGTGCTGTTAGGAAGGGAGTTCCAGGATTTTGACCCAGCGACGATGAAGGAACGGCGATATGTTTCCAAGTCGGTGTGTGACTTGGAGGGGAATGTGCAGGTGGTGTTGTTCCCATGTGCCTGCTGCCCTTGTCCTTCTAGGTGGTGGAGGTCATGGGTTTGGGAGGTGCTGTCAAAGAAGCCTTGGCGAGTTGCTGCAGTGCATCCTGTGGATGGTGCACACTGCAGCCACTGTGTGCCGGTGATGGAGGGAGTGAATGTTTAGGGTGGTGGATGGGGTGCCAATCAAGCGGGCTGCTTTGTCCTGGATGGTGTCGAGCTTCTTGAGTGTTGTTGGAGCTGCACTCATTCAGGCAAGTGGAGAGTATTCCATCACACTCCTGACTTGTGCCTTGTAGATGGTGGAAAGGCTTTGGGGAGTCAGGAGGTGAGTCACTCGCCGCAGAATACCCAGCCTCTGACCTGCTCTTGTAGCCACAGTATTTATGTGGCTGGTCCAGTTTAGTTTTTGGTCAATGGTGACCCCCAGGATGTTGATAGTGGGGGATTCGGCGATGGCAATGCCGTTGAATGTCAAGAGGAGATGGTTAGATTCTCTCTTGTTGGAGATGGTCATTGTCTGGCACGAATGTTACTTCTGGTGTGAATGGTCCCAATATCTCAAGTCTCACCCTGTAAGTATAGATTTCCATCCCTAATATCTTCCTTGTGAATCTATGCTGAATGTGCTCTATGGTTTTAATATTTTTTTTATAATGCGGCACTCAAAACTGTGGCCTAACCATTGCTTTGGATAAATTAATAATTACTCCTTTACTCTTGTATTCCATGCTCTTATTTCTAAAATTCCAAATTCTACTTGCTTTTTATGGCTTTATCCAGCTAAACTCATACTTACATGGAATTATGTATTTGAACCCCTAAGTGAAAAGAACATAGGAACTAGAGTAGGCCATTCAGCCCCTGTTCCACCATTCAGTTAGATCATGTCGAATCTGTCACTTCTCTTTTTTGTAGGTCTTGAACCCTTACATTCTAGCACTGTAATAGAATCCTTCATTAAAACTGCCATCACACCCTTTCTTTTACCCTCCCTATTTCTCCTAAAAATGTTATAATCCTGCTATACTTATTCATGCTTCCAACTCTTTGTTTTGGATGTTTTTGCATTCATATGCAAATCACTCAATCCTCAATCCAATTATTTTGGATTTATTCTTTTCCTGGTTTTATCATTTCATGTTTTGATATCCCTTGCCTCTTACACAACAGTGTTTTTATCTCTCAATATCTCTTGGTCTGTTTCTTTCACTTTCTCCTCTGACAGCACTTTCTCAATACTTATTTCAGATAAGCTTCCATTCCAACAGCTTTGTTAATCCTGCCCTCCCTCTCTGTTCTCAAAGCTAGACTTTCCCCACCACTCTGCCATATTAGTTTAAATCCTCCCCCCACTACTCTACTTACTTGCAAGGACATTGATGTGGTTTCAGTTCAGGTGAAGCCTTCCCTTGTTCCAAAAATCACTCCAATATCCCAAGAATGTAAACCCTTCCCTCCTGTGGCAGCCCTGCAGCCACAGGTTGACCATCCGAATCTTCCCCTCTCTACCCCGTCCAGCATGTGGCACAGACGGCAATCTGGAGATTCCCACCTTTGAGGTCTAGCTTCTAACCCTTTAAATTCTCTCCGATCTTAAAATGTACTTCTGGCTTTGTCATTGGTTACGCCATGGACTAAAACTTTTGGCTGCCCTCCCTCTCTTTCCCAAAGCTTTTCCACCTGTTCCATAATGACCTTCAGCCTGGCAGCAGAGAAACAACATACTATTCATAACTCCTCTTCATTCTATAGAACTCCCCCCGCTGCTACCACTTCCCTATTCTTATGATCTGCCTGCCTCTCACACCCTCCTGGATGTTCCCATGAACACGGTGTCATACTTTTACTCATGATTATCCTTCAGTGATCTGTTGTTACATTCCACCTCATACTTGCCTATCACTAAGTATCTATTCTAGTGACTCAGGCATTCTCTGCACCTGCAAGTCCCATCTTCCTCTATTGCACCTGCAGATATTTTTTTAAATATTCGTTCATGGGATGTGGACGTCGCTGGCAAGGCCAGCATTTATTGCCCATCCCTCATTGCCCTTGAGAAGGTGGTGGTGAGCCGCCTTCTTGAACCGCTGCAGTCCGTGTGGTGAAGGTTCACCCACAGTGCTGTTAGGAAGGGATGGTCACCTACTTCTCTCTTTCTACATTATCTCTGTGCCCTGACCTGTCTCGCACTGCCTTTTGGGTGACCGCATTCTGGGCAGTACAGTTCAGAAAGCTTTCATCCGCTCTGTTACTGCAGATTGCAGCGATTTGCTACTCAGGCACGAGAGATCCTCTGCTCCAGAGAGCTTCAATGTTACGACACTTCGTGCAAATGTGCTGCTCCTGAATATACCGAGGATCCATAATAGCCCAATATCCCATTCCACTCATGTCATGAGGGTTCCCAGCATTGATAGCCCCTTTGTGTCAAACTTGAAAATTGTAGAAATAATAACAGAAAATGCTGGAACCACTCTGCCGGTCAGGCAGCATCTGCGGAGAGAGAAACGTTAACCCTCCATTTCTCTCTCAACAGAAGGCTGCCTGACCTGCTGCGTGTTCCCAGTAGTTTCTGTTTTTATTTCAGATTTACAGCATCTGCAGTATTTTGCTTTTTGTTTTATTGAAAAATGTAGATCCTGTTAGCCTGAACTCCCACTTGCACCACATTGACAGGCACACAAGCATCAATGGTAGAAAAAAGAGAATTGGATCAGTACTCTATTAAAATGGCAAAGTAATTTCCTAAGAATGGTTTAGGTGTTTGCATGCAAAGATCGCATAAATTTTAGACTTATATAGTTACTCCTTGTAAGGCTGTCACAAGGAGGAGGCAGACCTGAACAAATGGATCATTTGATGATTTCTCCAAAAACAGTATTTTGTGATTAGACCCCACAACAGATATGAAAATAAGTAACTTACATAACCTCTGGACATCAGGTACAGACAAAATTCCATTTCTGGCCTGTGCTGAGTTAGATGATCAGGGCGGCAATTGGGTTGCCATGGTTCCTGTTTCAGATTATTATCCAATGTGTAAGCTGTATGGGTGCAATGCCGCGTACAATCAAATAGCCTGGCTGAAACTCGGGGCTTGTATTTCCCGCGGAGGTTCTCTGAACACCTGCCGGAACTTCAGTGCAAGATCTGCGGAAACCCAGTGAAACAGGGTACTGCTTGTGCCTTGCCTCTGGGGTTTCCCTAGAAGTTATCGTGGTTAATCGGGAGAACTCATGCACACATTCACCCCCTCAATGTCTATCTTCACAGATAAAGAACGACCACATTGTTGAGGAATCGGAGGGAAGCTGGTCCCTGAGGAAACAGAACCCAGCAGGAAAGGAAGGAAGAAAATTGCAGAGATAAAAGAAAAGACAAAATTTCACTTCACCTTAATCTTTGTAAATAAGAGGAATTTAACCTCTAAAATAGTGACATAAACAGGAATGATGTCACGTTTACAGGTAAAACTATTGATAGAATTAATTAGCCAAAGACTTGCTCAAATGACTTGCTCATAATTTTTACCTATATTAACAGAGCGACATCTAGATTATCTATAAAAAATGTACAGTTTAAAATTACTGTACTGACATTGTACTTTGACCTTCATAATGAAAAAAAAAGATTGTGAAGAAATGCTAAATAATATTCCAAGCATACAGTATTGCAAAGAGACTCATTATTGATTATTGCTGTGTGCGCCCATCTGGAAATAAGACCCAAGTTTTCTAAGGCTGCATTTATACTATCACTTCTGCTTTGATGCAAAATGACTTTGTGTGGGCATCAAACCAAAAGTGGCAGGATAACTCAGCAGAATTCTGAGTGCAGAAAAGGGTTGAGGGATGAGGTCCCTCCAGGAAGCCATCTCACTCCTGTTTGAGATACCAAAGTCTACAATTCACGTTACAACTCCAGCCTAGAAAGAGTCAGATGAAGGTTAGAATCTCTAAAGCCCCAAAGAACTTGCCTAGCTGCTGGATCCAAATCAAATACCTGTCCTTTGCCACTGCACAATGTTTGATAAATGATCGACACAACTCGATGGTTTCCCAAATTTTGATTCATTTCGCAGATCTGAACCAACATACCAGACAATGGGAAAGTCTTAATGTGTTCTGCATCAGGTTGAAGGCTGACAAAACTCTGGTGCAAAATATTGAATTTTCCTCTTCCAGGTGTCAAGACTGTTTCAAAATCATTTAATTAATGTGCTAAAAAAAAGATTTTTGTACCATTAAGACTAATTGAATTATATTCTTAAATGGATGAAGTTATGGTGCCTGCCTCATTAAAATGATAATGAAGCATATAATTATCAAATTGCTCAGTAATTGCTGTTAGTTCAATGAAGACATAACTAATTATAAATAAAATAAACAGAACTTTCTCCTGGTCATCTTTCATTAGTTTTGATCCCAGCAGGCAAAGGGTGTTGAATTGAACCATTTATTATAATTCCTTTGTCTGTGATGGAAACGTAGGCCACGATATTTATGGGGAGGCGGGAAGGGAGTGGGGGAGCACGGTTGCGGGGAGGGGACATGCAAATGCTGGGGACGTGGAGGTCCTGCCAAATTTAACGGCAGGGCCTTATGAGCATTTTTTAAATTCCATTTTCTGCCCGGCAACTAACCAGATTGACAGACTGGCCGGCTGCCAGGCGGGAAAGCCAGCGATACAAGGCTCAATCTATGGGAAGGTGGTTATGGCACAATAAAATAGGCTTTATTAGCAAAAATAACACCCTTCTACAATAGAAATCCCCAACGCTGGGCCTAGAATCTAGGACCTAGATCTAACTGTGCCCGAGATATTCACGGATGTTAATTATGACCTTGCTCTCTGCGCATTGAAACCGTCCCAGTCGAGAGTGGGCCCCACCACCAGCTGCTGTAGTGAGAGCTGGATGGTTGGTGACTACGGCCCCAGCTGTTGCTGCTGTTATCCCCTCCAGCAGCAGCAGGAGGATGTCTAGCCACTTGGACCCTGCCCGCTTTGGCTTGAGCTCTAACTTGTCCCTGCCGACCTCTGCCATTTGACTACCTCAGAAAGAGCTGAAAATGTATTTTTAATTCAACTTCTTACGATCAATAATACGTTTTGTATTGTTCACTTATGTTTCTAATATGTGGCCCTCAAAGTTATTTAAATTATTGTCACTTGATTTTGGTGTGGGGATTAGCTGGTTGCCATTAAATCAAAGATAAACACACACTGTTATCGGGGCTTGGTGGGAGTGGGGGGAGTCGGAGTGCAGCGGTGAGGCGAGGTCGCAATTGGCAGAAGGTTTGCTTGAGGGGCCAGGAGGGGGGTGCACTCCTGCTCCTCCTGACTTACAAGCAGTGTTATAAAAAAACACTTACCCGCTTGATCCGGCTGCTCCCGCCTCTATTTAGCTGCCTGGTTTCCCGAGCCCTGGGAAACCCAGCCGGCCAGCGTTAAATTTAAATCAGGCTCCCAACTGCAATGTGGGATCCTGGTTTAAATATTATAATGTACTGTCCCGCCACTCGACAGCGCGTACGCAATTTTTAATTTTTAACCAACCCACAACCCCTCTCCCGCCAGAGGTGGGGGTGGGGGTTAACATCGACCCCATAAAGTTTCTTCTATTTTCCTGTGTGTGAGTGAGGCAGAATAATCGCACGCAAGACTGCTCACTGACCATTTGAGGGCTGAATTTGTGTTGTAGACTGAGATTATACTATTTCTGTTCAGAAAATTTGAGGATTGCGATTGCGTGAAAGGACTGGGCAACACATTGGCTAAGAATTTGTTGGGAAAATAACGGCAAGTTTAATGTGAACGCCGTTACTGGTGTGTAGATAACCCAGCAATTTATGTCGAGGAAAAGATACGCCGTGAGTTGCGAATCGCCACAAATTGCTCTCGCGGTAGCCTCGAGACAACAGGAGCTCGCCGTCAACCTCCCCGTGAGGTTCAAGTGAATGCTGCATTTGCAAGGTGAAGAAGAATTAAACTCACCGCAGAAAGTTATGGCCATTACTTAGTGACATAAGGACCCATTTAATGACGAGATTTATGTTCCTGCACTGTTCCTTAACCTCTCCGGCCCAGAAAGGGAACAATTGAAACTGTGGAGTTTCATTCCTGCAGGTAGTAAATTGTTCGTGGAGATATTTAAAATTTAAAATGTTTTAAATTTTTTCTTTCTGTTTCTTTTTTCTCTCTCTCTTAATCCAAGCTTTCTTTCCCTCTCTTTATTTCTCTTTCAGTACCTAATTTGACTCGAATTCACCCTATTTCCTTCTCCGTCGTTCCGCTGTTTCTTTCCCTATCCTTAAATCTCATTGGTCAAGGAGATAGTCTGTTGGTCCCGTTGTTCACCAAGGTCCCTGATGCCCCGTTATCAGCTCGCACTTCAAACAATTTGCGGCACCAAAAAATTTGGAGCTGAAGGGTGAGGACAAAAATCTAACAAATGTGGCCCTGCTCCAGCAAATTCTGGGCCATTAGGTTAGAATTGGTGTGGACTACCTCATTGGGATTATCTTCTCGAAATTACTCTTGCCAAGATCAGCAGATAAACACTTAACGCACTTATGACATTCCTCCGCCTGGTATTTTAGCGAAGATGTGTTAATGGGTTGATGCCTGCATCGAAACAGTGGACAAAAGCATATCATACGAGTGGGTTAACCAATCGCCTGCTAATATATCTCCAATGGTAAAGAAAGAAAAGATAGAATTTGCACTTGTATAGTGTCTTTGTCATCCTCGGGACATCTCAACATGTTTCACCGCTAAGTGTAGTCATTGTTATGTATGCCAATTATGTTGGAATTTCCAAAGTTAAATGTCTCGGGTCCAGGATCTTATCTCTTTCGCTGTTTCAGGCTACAACTCAACTTGACTCAGCTTGACCTTTACTGTTTGGAAACAGCTTCTACTTTTCAAGCCCCGCTTCTCAAAATAAAGTGGCTGAGTTTGTGACGAGCTCAAGATGAAAAGACCAAAACGTTTAAAGAGAGGGTTAAACTGCTTTTCTGCAGTTTGAATACTCTTTGTCTTTGAGCTATTGGCTCTAATTCAGCACAGGCTGATGCGACAATAATTAATCTCACTCCTTTTCCCTCTGATCTTATGCAACCTCAATCTAATTCCCACCAGGCACTAATTAACAACACAATATGTCCCTTAACTTTGGCATTTATTGGCATAAACTTGGCATTCTCACTTGGAGAGGCCATGAGGACAGATGGTGTGGGGAAATGCAATGTTGGTATAGTGGAAGGGTGATATCACTGTTGCACTGCAGGGGAGCTCTATAGTGCACACGACCTGTGCTACCCCTGACCTCAGGATATTTGATTCTGTCACTGGTTTAAAAAAAATATTTCATTCCCCAGCACTGGTAATGGTTCACCTCGATTCATCTTCAGTACAGTACTGAGGGAGTGCTACACTTTCGGATGTGCCGTCTTTCAGGTGAGACCTTAAACTGAAACCCCATCTGTTCTTTCAAGTAGACATAAAAGATCCCATAATGCGATGTCCTGGCCAACATTTATCTCTCAACCACATCACTAAAGCAGATTATCTGATCATTTATTTCATTCCTGTTTGTCGGACCTTACTGCGTGCAAATTGGCTTCTATGTTTCCCTATATTAAAACAGCGACTACACTTCAAAAGTAGTTGATTGGCTATGAAGCAGCATGGGACATGAAAGACGCCATATCAATGCAAGATTGTCTTTCTTTGATGGGAGCAAATATTGAGGATTCTACAAAATGTGAGGCGATTTACTTTGTTTGTTAGAATTTGATTTTAGGTATCCCATGCCCTCTAAGCATTATAATGTGGAATGGTCATGAAAATAAATTCTTAGCAGTGCCATTTGTACTGTTTAAGGAAGAGAGACTTGCTTTTCTTGTTTGATTCTTCTTGTATTTCATGATAATTTGACCTGAAATTCAAGATATGGGAAGGAAAATACATGAAATCGATTGGATTCCAGTGAGATTTCCTGTCCCTCTCTTGTCTGATCTTTCTTTATTTTCCACTCCAGCCTATCTGTCCACATCCCATACAAGCTGCCTCCGATTTTGATTCCCCATGGAACCAGTCTGGGTGACTGCCGTTCCATCTCCCCCACCTTCCCCACTTCAGAGATTGGGGCCCCCCTCATGTACCTACCTTCTTCCAGGCCGGACATCAGCTGGGTTGCCCGACAGTGCAATGACCCGGAGCCGTCGAGATGCCCCCCGGGGGTGGAGGGGGTGCTCATTCACTGGCCGCAGTTTGCCGTCCTGATGCTAATGAGGCTCAGCCTTCAAAATGGACAAGGCCTCCTGCCGAATCTGTCGGGCAGCCGGCCGGCACATTCTGCTGGCTCTCCACTCAAAGTCCACTCAGGGTGCGGGGGAGAATCTACCCCAATCCACCCACATCGACTGAAAACAGAGGAGACCGTTTATGTTGATAGCTGAAGGCATTTCATTATTGAAATAACCATTTGCATTCAGGAGAGACGTTAGGAAACACTGCTTCACACAAAGGAAAAGCGTGGAACTCTCTCCGACAAATAGCAGTAGATGCTTGCTCAATTTATAATTTTAAATCTGAGATTGATGGATTTTTGCGAGCCAAGGGTATTAAGGGATATGGAGCCAAGGTGGGTAAATGAAGTTAAGATATAGAACAGCCATGATCTCATTGAATGGTGGAACATGTTTGAGGGGCTGAATGGTCTACTCCTGTTCTTATTAGTGAACCCTTGTGCTACTTCCTCTTGTTTAGAAGCCACTGTGACACGCAAAAGTAAACAGCCTGATGACTGGCCTGTCTGGTATTTCACCCAGGAACCATTCTATCACCAGGCACAAACACGAAGTGTTCTGGAGTTCCCACATGCCACACGATGTGCATGCGACTGGCCCCAGCTGTCCTGCCATTTTAGCTAACAGTTAATTAAACTATTTGTTTAGTTTTAAGGCAATTTACTGTTTAGCTAATACTAAAACACACTAGCCACCCACTAAAGACACTAACCACTAAGAACAATAACCATTAAAAACACTAATCAATAAACAAAATACTTGGTGACTTACTTCATCGTCACTTTTTGAATTTTTCTTGATTTTTTTGATTCTGCTCTCACGCTGCTCCCTCAGTTTCTCAGCTGTCTTTATACTCACCAGGTCTCCCACTCCCGTATCCCTTTAACTAAAATTCAAGCCCATCGCTTGGATCTAACCTGGTTCAGAGACACTGATAACATCTAATTCCTCCATAGCTGAATACTGCAATTCCAACATTTTATTTCGAATGCTTCTAATATTTACATAGAAGCCTTTTAACATCTTTTTTATTGACATCTGATGAACTCCCTTATGTACATCATCCTGACCTCTATGAAGTAATCTAAGTGAGACTTTTAACAAATAGTCAGTCTTTACAAAAGAGAAATGCGAGAAGAACTCTGGCTGATTTCCACTGCTTAACAAGGGCACTGAGGCTCGTTGTGACACCCATACCCGAATTAGATCAGTTCATTTATGCACACAGCAGGAATCAAACCGACCATCCATCCTGCTCCAAATGGCTCAGCTACTCAGATAAACACACTGAACCATCAGGGAGCCTCTGAGACTTAGAAGGACATTTTGAACTTCACCATCTGTGCGCTAACCTGGATTAGACGACTTGCACGTTGTTGAACCCGCCCGATTGTAGTTCCATTTGATTTAAAGGAATGAAAATCGGCCGGGTTCTACAACCGGCAGGCGATCCACTCCACCAGGTTAGCGCCCAGATGGTGAAGTTGAAAATTACCCCCTTAAACTCTGACTTTTCACATTAGATAATGAGGCAAGGTGGCAATGGGATGTGCATCAGATTGTTGTTGTTATGAAACAATCTACAAAGATACAGGTAGTTATTGTGTATACTGAAGGTACAGTAAAAACTGTATTCCTACTTCGAGTACTTACTTGCTCCTTGTCATGACATACATCAAATGACACAGCATCTGTAATATGATTTCAACATTTATTCTGATATTAGAAATTGACTAAACGTGGTTACGTGAAGTAAATTACGTATGTGCAACCTACCAAAAGAATAATTTCCTTGATGATATACCTGCTCTAGTAAGGTTTAAATCCTGTCTCAGTACTTCAGTTGCAATGTAGACTGCTATTACTTCTTTGAAAGGTTCTTGATTAGTCTTTGTGCTTGTATTATCTCCACAAAGATAAAAAGATAAAAAGATCGAGCTAGCAACTGTAAGCCTCAATCTTCTCACAGAAAACACATAATTACATAGAAATGCTACCAACGTTTGGGTAAGAGGTGCTGATAGGGTAATTGGAAACCATTAGCCATTAGTCCAAACAAGGGAAGAGCTTTGAAAATGAATTTCTACGTTAGTACCATAAGGACAATGCTGTGGGAACTGGTACATATGTAAAAACCTGCCATTTAATCCCCACCAAACAACCTGTGCAAAACCCAGAATACTGAAAAGAATGATGTAGGCATCAATGAATATGTGTGAGCAAACATTCCTTGGTCTCCATTTTGTGATTTGGAATACTGAAATCATTATATGCCCTACATAGGAATACAGTTCCAAAGATGAGTTGTTTCTGATCAGCAAAACAGGGGATAGCACAGATCCTATTATATAGAGAACTGAGAACACTTCTGAACATATTCAGAGGCCAAATGCAAAACCAGAGGCAGGATGTACACACCCAACCTAACTCCAGCCTCCGTGGCCATTGTGTCTGCATCTGTATGGGAGGGAGAATAGAGAATTGCGTGCAAACCCAATTTTTGCTTGAGATAGGCTCGTACACTCTGGACTACATATCCTTTTTTTGACAAATTTGGGAGAAATGCACTGTTTCAGGTTAATTAGGTTGATCCTGTAACAAAATCACAAGAATAACCCTGTTTCGAGAGAATGCGATCACATGAGCAGAAAGGACAAATTAGTAGCCAATCATGGTTTAGCTGCAATAATGAACCTTCATCACTTCTCAAGCAGCTAACAACCAATCTAATTGGTTTAAATGTCCAAACGTTAATGAAACCCAGCTGTGCAACACACAAATGTTGTGAATAATCGCAACACCTCAGATAATGAAGCAGTCCATGCCTGCATGCAGCAAGATCTGGACAACATCCAGGCTTGGGCTGATAAGTGGCAAGTAACATTCGCGCCAGACAAGTGCCAGGCAATGACCATATCCAGCAAGAGAGAATCTAACCACCTCCACTTGACATTCAACGGCATTACCATCGCCGAATCCCCCACCATCAACATCCTGGGGGTCATCATTGACCAGAAACGTAACTGGACCAGCCACATAAATACTGTGGCTACAAGAGCAGGTCAGAGGCTGGGTATTCTGCGGCGAGTAACTCACCTCCCGACTCCCCAAAGTCTTTCCACCATCTACAAGGCACAAGTCAAGAGGGTGATGGAATACTCTCCACTTGCCTGGATGAGTGCAGCTCCAACAACACTCAAGAAGCTCGACACCATCCAGGACAAAGCAGCCCACTTGATTGGCACCCCATCCACCACCCTAAACATTCACTCTCTTCACCACTGGCGTACTGTGGCTGCAGTGTGTACCATCCACAGGATGCATTGCAGCAACTCGCCAAGGCTTCTTCAACAGCACCTCCCAAACCCGCGAACCCGACCACCTAGAAGGACAAGGGCAGCAGGCACGTAGGAACAACACCACCTGGACGTTCCCCTCCAAATCACACACCATCCCGACTTGGAAATATATTGCCTTTCCTTCATCGTTGCTGGGTCAAAATCCTGGAACTCCCTTCCTAACAGCACTGTGTGAGAACCTTCACCGCACGGACTGCAGCGGTTCAAGAAGGCGGCTCACCACCACCTTCTCAAGGGAAATTCGGGATGGGCAATAAATTCTGGCCTTGCCAGAGACGCCCACATCCCATGAATGAATAAAAAAAAACTACAAAATTTGAGGAAAGCTCATTCAATCGAGTAGGCCCTCCAAACCCTGCTTTCTTCCATTTTGGAAATAATGCCCCGATATGCAATGGAGGTCACTGAGTGTGGTGTCAGCTACTTGGATGACCATTCTCATCTTCCACTGCCATGGTGATACTGGAAATCTTTCAACTCACCAACTCTGATCAGAACTGGAGTGAAATAAGATACGGGTACTGTAGCGATAATGGGAGAACTTGCATTTCTATTGCGCCTTTCACGACCTCCCAAAGCACTTCACTGCCAATCAAGTACTTCTGAAGTTTAGTCACTGTTGTAATGTCGGGAAATGTGGCAGCCAATTTGCGCACAGCAAGGACCCACAAACAGCAATGAGGTAAGGACCAGATGATCTGCTTTAGTGATGTTGGTTGAGGGATAAATATTGGTCATGACATCGGGTAGACCTCCCCTGCTCTTCTTCAAATACCGCGATGGGATCTTTTACGTCCACCTGAGAGGGCAGACGGGGCCTCGGTATAAAAGCTTATCTGAAAGATGGCACCTCTGACAGTGCACCACTGCATCAGTATTGCACTGAAATGTTCTCAATTTCTAGAGTGGGACCTAAGCCAACAAACTTCTGACACAGAGGCAAGAGTGTTACAACAGCCAAGTCTCACACCTTAATGTTACTGGACAAGTAATCCAGAGGCCTGGCAGTTTGAGAATTTGAATTCAATTTTTAAAAATCTGAAAATTAAAAACTGGCATCCGTAAAAATGACAATGAAGCTGTTGGAATTTTGTAAAAACTCAATTGGTTCACCAATGCCATTTGGGGAAGGAAACCTGCCATCCTTATCTGGTCTGACTCCAGTCCCACACCAACGTAGTTGACTCTTAACTGCCTTCCGAAGTGGCCTCGCAAGATAATGAGTTGTATCAAACTACAACAAAGAATTAATAGCATTGTAAGTTGCATCTTCACCAAATGGACTGTAGCAGTTCATCAATAATGCAGCCCAACACTACCTTCTCAGGGCAGTCAGGGATGGGCAATAAATGCCGGCCTTGCCAGCGATGCTCACATCCCGAGAATGAATTTTTGAAAACCTACTTTTCAATTTGACTTTGTAGCGACAGAATCCTACTCAAGTTTATAATAAATGACCCCAACAAGTAAAAATCAATTTTTTGAATTACGTTTCGCTAATGTTTCAAGAGAGGTATGAATCCCTCAGAATAGCACTTGCCTGGATGAGTGCAGCTCCAACAACACTCAAGAAGCTCGACACCATCCAAGATAAAGCAGCCCGCTTGACTGGCACCCCATCCACCACCCTAAACATTCCCATAGTCATACAGAACAGAACAGACTATTGCAAAGAAGCATACCGACAACTGGACAACCAGGAACACTACAGACGGTTACCCGCAGATCCGACCAAAGAACACACCCACCAGCTCAACAAACTGATCAAGACCTCCGATCCAGACCTTCAAAGCATCCTACGCATTCTCATCCCACGTAATCCCCGCGTGGGAGACTTCTACTGCCTCCCAAAGATACACAAAGCCAACACACCCGGACGTCCCATCGTATCAGGCAACGGAACCCTGTGTGAGAACCTCTCTGGATACATCGAGGGCATCCTGAAACCCATCGTACAGGGAACCCCCAGCTTCTGTCGTGACACTACAGACTTCCTACAAAAACTCAGTACCCACGGACCAGTTGAACCAGGAACACTTCTCACCACGATGGACGTCTCGGCACTATACACCAGTATCCCCCACGATGACGGCATCGCTGCGACAGCATCAATACTCAACACCAACAACAGCCAATCTCCGGAAGCCATCCTACAACTCATCCGCTTCATCCTGGATCACAATGTCTTCACCTTCGATAACCAGTTCTTTACCCAAACACACGGAACAGCCATGGGGACCAAATTCGCACCCCAATACGCCAACATTTTCATGCACAAGTTCGAGCAGGACTTCTTCACTGCACAAGACCTCCAACCAACACTATACACCAGATACATCGACGACATTTTCTTTCTATGGACCCAGGGCAAGGAATCACTAAAGAGACTACACGATAACATCAACAAGTTCCATCCCACCATCAAGCTCACCATGGACTACTCCTCAGAATCAGTTTCTTTCTTGGACACACGAATCTCCATCAAAGACGGGCACCTCAGCACCTCACTCTACCGCAAGCCCACGGACAACCTCACGATGCTCCACTTTTCCAGCTTCCACCCTAACCACGTCAAAGAGGCCATCCCCTATGGACAGGCCCTGCGAATACACAGGGTCTGCTCAGACGAGGAGGAACGCGATGGACACCTACAGACGCTGAAAGACGCCCTAGTAAGAACGGGATATGACGCTCGACTCATCGATCGACAGTTCCGACGGGCCACAGCAAAAAATCGCATAGACCTCCTCAGAAGACAAACACGGGACGCAACCAACAGAGTACCCTTTGTCGTCCAGTACTTCCCCGGAGCGGAGAAACTACGCCATGTTCTCCGCAGCCTTCAACATGTCATCAATGAGGACAAACACCTCGCTATGGCCATCCCCACACCTCCACTACTCGCCTTTAAACAGCCACCCAACCTCAAACAGACCATCGTTCGCAGCAAACTACCTAGCTTTCAAGAGAACAGCGTCCACGACGCCACACAACCCTGCCACGGTAACCTCTGCAAGACATGCCAGATCATCGACACAGATACCACCATCACACGAGAGGACACCACCCACCAGGTGCATGGTTCATACTCCTGTGACTCGGCCAACGTTGTCTACCTCATACGTTGCAGGAAAGGATGCCCCAGAGCATGGTACATTGGCGAGACCATGCAGACGCTGCGACAACGGATGAACGGACACCGCGCAACAATCGCCAAACAGGAGGGTTCCCTCCCAGTCGGGGAACACTTCAGCAGTCATGGACATTCATCCACCGACCTTCGGGTAAGCGTACTCCAAGGCGGCCTTCGAGACACACGACAACGCAAAATCGTCGAGCAGAAATTGATAGCCAAGTTCCGCACCCATGAGGACGGCCTCAACCGGGATCTTGGGTTCATGTCACGCTACACGTTACCCCACCAGCGAACAAATGTTATCTGTTTTTAATATAATGGGTCATTTGCTGGCTCTCTCTGCCTTCCGGATGTTTCTGCCTCTCTCTGTGTTTTTTTTTCTCTGTGTTTTTTCCCTGTTTGTTTTTTTGTTGAATGTGTATTCGGGGGTTCTGCAGGTGACACCTCTCTGTCTGAACACGGTGATTGCCTTGGCAACGGGCAGTTGCAGGGGCAGTCTGTAAACACCATGTATTGTTCTATATGTATAAATGCGTAGGCTTCAAGGAGCTCTTGAAACATTTGCCTGAGGAAGGAGAAAATCTCCAAAAGCTTGTGAATTTAAAATAAAATTGCTGGACTATAACTTGGTGTTGTAAAATTGTTTACAATTGTCAACCCCAGTCCATCACCGGCATCTCCACATCTTCACTCCCTTCACCACCAGCGCACTGTGGCTGCAGTGTTTACCATTCACAGGATGCACTGCAGCAACTCGCCAAGGATTCTTCGACAGCACCTCCCAAACCCGCGACCTCTACCACCTAGAAGGACAAGGGCAGCAGGTGCGTGGGAACAACACCACCTGCACGTTCCCCTCCAAGTCACACACCATCCCAACTTGGAATTATATCGCTGTTCCTTCATTGTTGCTGGGTCAAAATCCTGGAACTCCCTTCCTAACAGCACTGTGGGAGAACCGTCACCACACAGACTGCAGCGGTTCAAGAAGGCGGCTCACCACCACCTTCTCGAGGGCAATTAGGGATGGGCAATAAATGCTGGCCTCGCCAGCGACGCCCACATCCCGTG
Source organism: Heptranchias perlo (assembly GCF_035084215.1). NCBI lineage: Eukaryota > Metazoa > Chordata > Chondrichthyes > Hexanchiformes > Hexanchidae > Heptranchias > Heptranchias perlo. The sequence continues at coordinate 19,268,367 of NC_090328.1, read as the reverse complement.
AACGAATAAAAAAAACATGGACAAATAGTCTGTGAACACTTCCCACCAATAATACATCATTTTTTGCACAGACGGAGGCCATTTGATCCATTTGATCCAACACACATGTGCCACTCGGAAAGGGCTAGCCACTTAGGCCCATTTCCCTGCCCTTTCTCCATACCCTCTTAAGTTTACTTTTCGATATTTTTATTTCAGTCAGGAATGCACAAGTACACAAGAGGAAAAGTCACCTCTTTGAATCACATTGGGTGAAAGATTTATTCAATTGGTATGAACTTTCCAATGAATCAAATGTTTCATTAAATTTCAACTGGTTTCCTGGGCTCAATCCACCGGCATAATTGTGACTTTATAGGAAACAATATTTTGGCAGGAGGTGAAGTCCAGATTATCTGAAATATTGTTTTGCTTACTATCGGAACCGATTCAATTCCAGAGTATTTTCTGAAGAAACTTTCACCACAAAAAAAGGAGTTGAGATACTCATTGATGGGCCTGCAATAAATTCAAACTCACCTCCTCTCTCTCTCATGCAACCATCTTCAGCCAGAAGTGCCAAGTGGATGATCCATCTCGGCCTCCTCCCGATATCCCCACCATCACATAAGCCAGTCTTCAGCCAATTTGATTCACTCCACGTGATATCAAGAAACGGCTGAGTGCACTGGATACAGCAAAGGCTATGGGCCCTGACAACATCCCGGCTGTAGTGCTGAAGACTTGTGCTCCAGAACTAGCTGCGCCTCTAGCCAAGCTGTTTCATTACAGCTACAACACTGGCATCTACCCGACAATGTGGAAAATTGCCCAGGTATGTCCTGTCCACAAATAGCAGGACAAATCCAATCCGGCCAATTACCGCCCCATCAGTCTATTCTCAATCATCAGCAAAGTGATGGAAGGTGTCGTCGACAGTGCTATCAAGTGGCACTTACTCACCAATAACCTGCTCACCGATGCTCAGTTTGGATTCCGCCAGGACCACTCGGCTCCAGACCTCATTACAGCCTTGGTCCAAACATGGACAAAAGAGCTGAATTCCAGAGGTGAGGTAAGAGTGACTGCCCTTGACATCAAGGCAGCATTTGACCGAGTGTGGCACTAAGGAGCCCTAGTAAAATTGAAGTCAATGGGAATCAGGGGGAAAACTCTCCAGTGGCCGGAGTCATACCTAGCACAAAGGAAGATGGTCGTGGTTGTTGCAGGTCAATCATCTCAGCCCCAGGGCATTGCTGCAGGAGTTCCTCAAGGCAGTGTCCTCGGCCCAACCATCTTCAGCTGCTTCATCAATGACCTTCCCTCCATCACAAGGTCAGAAATGGGGATGTTCGCTGATGATTGCATAGTGTTCAGTTCCATTCGCAACGCCTCAGATAATGAAGCAGTCCGAGCCCGCATGCAGCAAGTCCTGGACAATATCCAGGCTTGGGCTGATAAGTGGCAAGTAAAATTCGCACCAGACAAGTGCCAGGCAATGACCATCTCCAACAAGAGAGAGTATAACCACCTCCCCTTGACATTCAACGGCATTACCATCACCGAATCCCCCACCATCTACATCCAGGGGTATCACCATTGACCAGAAACTTAACTGGACCAGCCATATAAATACTCTGGCTACAAGAGCAGGTCAGAGGCTGGGTATTCTGTGGCGAGTGACTCACCTCCTGACTCCCCAAAGCCTTTCCACCATCTACAAGGCACAAGTGTGATGGAATACTCTCCACTTGCCTGGATAAGTGCAGCTCCAACAACACTCAAGAAGCTCGACACCATCCAGGGCAAAGCAATCCACTTGATTGGCACCCCATCCACCACCCTAAACATTCACTCCCTTCACCACCGGCGCACAGTGGCTGCAGTGTGTACCATCCACAGGATGCACTGCAGCAACTCGCCAAGGCTTCTTTGACAGCACCTCCCAAACCCGCGACCTCTACCGCCTAGAAGGACAAGAGCAGCAGGTACATGGGAACAACACCACCTGCACGTTCCCCTCCAAGTCACACACCATCCTGACTTGGAAATACATCGCCGTTCCTTCATCGTCGCTGGGTCAAAATCCTGGAACTCCCTTCCTAACAGCACTGTGGGAGAACCTTCACCACACGGACTGCAGTGGTTCAAGAAGGCGGCTCACCACCACCTTCTCAAGGGCAGTTAGGGATGGGCAATAAATGCCGGCCTCGCCAGCGACGCCCACATCCCATGAACGAAAAAAAAAATATATACATGGACACAGATTTGCATTGGGTTATATATTTTTCTGGAACCCATAATTCATTTTCAAGAGCAACTTCAACTTCCTTTTTATTGCAGTCTCATTCATCCACTCAGAACTGTCTTGCTTTCCATTTGTCCTGTCGTTGGAGCTATGTTGTTCAAACAGTGGGGCATGTTGTACCATAAACAACTCACTGTGAATCTCTGTATGCAACATTCTTGCTGTGAACTTGCTCGCCAACCATCTTATTAGATCCCTAAGAGCTGATTGAAGAGCTCTTTGACTTTCTCTGTTACAAGGAAGGCTCATGAGATTAGATGCAATGATTTTGAAAATAGAACATAATCTCATCTTTCTTGGTGAATAAAAAAAGAATTACACGATGGTTGGCATGAAATCCATTAGCTTTCTGAAGCATTTTTGTAGGAATCATGTCTGTTCCACTTTCCTGGCTAAATTTGTTGAAGTTGATAGAATTGAGCACTTCTTTCCACCACCCACCCCCCCCATCCCACCCCTTCCCTGAAGGCGCCAGTGGCAACATGAGGAAACATTTATTTACGCAGTGAGCTGTTATGATCTGGAATGCACTGCCTGAAAGGATGGTGGAAGCAGATTCAATAATAACTTTCAAAAGGGAATTGGATAAATACTTGAAGTGTAAAAAACTGCAATGGCGAAAGAGCAGGGAGTGGGACTAATTGGATAGCTCTTTCAAAGAGCCAGCACAGGGACGATGGGCCAAATGGCCTCCTTCTGTGCTGTATCATTCTATGATTCTATGATTCTGAAGTGTGGTTCTGCAGGAACCTATCACCCCCCTCCCCCTTCCCTCTTTCGCCCAGTACCTTGCATATGTGGTCATTCTTCTTGTGTGAGCCTAAATAGCAAGTATTTGCAAGGGCCTTAGTGGGGGAGAGCTCAAGCCAGTCCTGCCTCATCCCACATCTCCACTCCTAGCAAGAGCCGCTGGATCAAGGACACTGAGGCCAAATGTTGGATCCTGAGGCCAAATGTTGGACTCCTACTGCTGCCCTGGTTGCGATCAGCAAACTCAGCACAGACAGGGGGTCGAACGCTGAACCGTTTTGGTCAGGATACTGGAGCGTGTACTTACCAAATGAGCCATTAAAGGGAGCTCAGCTTCGAACATATCGAATAAAGAAAGGCAAAATGAGCACAAGAAAGAAAAACAGCAAGAATGTTGAGGGCTGTGAGCAATCCAACATTAAAATCTGGCACAATCCAAACCATGCTCTTTATCATTTTCTTTAAAAGGTATCCAGTTGTCAGTTAACATTGTCTGCTCAGTTTTGTTCTGCCTCGATATGTATTTGTTCCTCACAGACCAAAAATAAATAATGGCATTTAAAATGTATACCTGATTCCTGTAAATGACGAGTTATTGTGCATAGATATTGTGCAACGTAGACTTTGTACTGTTATAGTCAGAAAACCCAATAATGTAATCATTTTGGTTTCTAGAGCCATTGTAAAATGAATATAGAGACAGTAAATTAACTGAGATGTTCAGTAATGGCCCACTGCACATAAAACCCAATGCACATCAAGGAGTAACTTTAAGGGACAATTTCATCGATTGCTTTTATAAAAATATTTAAGAGCTGATTTTAAGCCACTCCACACGGTGGACTTACCGCCCCCCCCCCCCCACACACACTGATCTTGCTGCCTTTCTGCTGCTTGCAATCTTAACCTGATCTTTTGAGCAGGCAAGAGGGACACCCGACAAACCGCTTCTTTAAATATGCAGATCGGGCTCCGATGACATCATTGAGGTCCGACTGCAATTTTCACCCGAGGCTGGTGTGGGGGAGAGGAGCTGGGGCCAGATGAGGTCCAAAAACATGAGTGAATTTTATTTATTTTTTCCTTGTGGGCCAGGAGGGGCAGGAGTGCTCCAGGCTTCTCCCTCTCTCTTGAAAGCAATGCCCTCCAGAGCCCCCCAACTACTTACCTGAGTGCCGGAGACCGTCACTTTAGATCCCAGCCGGTGACCTCCCTCCGCACGAAATCCTGCTCCCAGCCACCTTCAAGCTGAGGCTTCCTACCGGGCTCGGCCGAGAGACTGATCAGGCCCATCTAGATGAAGCCCAAGAGTTAAAATCTCCCGGGCCTCAAGCTGCGGAGGGCCGCCCGCTGGGAGCTAAAATTGGACATTTAGCATCTGGGTCCACGTGGTTTCTCTCACCTACCCTCACAAAGCCTTTGTAGCTATGCTGAATTTTTCTTCCTCTCTCTCTCCTCCCACCCTCATCACCAACACCACTGCCAGAACAATTGCACCTTTGCTTTGGGAAAGTCATCTTACAGCATTGAACCAACAACCTCACTCAATCGGTGCAGCACAGCCACTCTCTCCGTGAACTCTGAACTTCTGCTGAAGTAAATCCCACCCGTCCAACATATAACTACTTCACGCTGTTATCAAATTAATCCACAGCTAAACTCCTGCTCCTTTCAAGTTAAAATGAATCCCTTTCGAAGAAGTTCAACACAGCGATGTGCCCATAACTATGAAAAATACAGAAAACACAACCAGCTTATGCAATATTTTTATGACTCTTGGACTTGATAACCTAACATTAACATATCAGAGGTGAGATGAGGAAACGTTTTTTTTTATGCAGCGAGTTGTAATGATCTGGAATGCACTGCCTGAAAGGGTGGTGGAAGCAGATTCAATAATAACATGGATAAATACTGGAAGGGAAAAAATTTACAGGGCCATGGGGAAAGAGCAGGGGAATGGGACTAATTAGACAGCTCTTTCAAAGAGCTAGCTCCGGCACAATGGGCCGAATGGCCTCCTTCTGTGCTGTAATGCATGATCAGTAACAAAGAAGGAGATCATTCAGGGTCACTTGTTTGTTGTGCAAATAAAGGCCAGAATGTAATCCTATCAAAATATGGTTTCCTGTTAGCTTGACTGCAGTTCTGTGACTGTTTCCATATTCACCTCACTCACACACATAGTAAAACCGTTCCATTGATAATAACTTGCTGCAAAAACTCATAAGAGCTGTTCACAAGTAACGATTGATGGCAGGAATAAACACTGTTTGTTATCATTGCTGTGACACCCTGTTCTTTCTTGTATAATAAGCAATTCTCTGAGTAATACTCTTATCCGCACAATTGATACAGGGTGTGCATCCAACCATGCCGATATCCATCTTGTAATGACCACAGCATTAACCCAACAGACAGATGTGTACACACTCATAGAATAACAAGCAGCAGTGAATCGAAAAAGCACAACCATGGCTTGCCGCAGACTGTGGCCTAGAAAATTGGTTGGCGCCTTCTGGGTAGGCCTGAGGAACACCCGATATTGGGCCTCGAGTTTCATTTGCAAGAGACCAGCGAGCTGAAGAATCTTGCTGGGCATCCCCAGGCAGCTTTCTGGCAAAGCAGATTTCAATTTCGGGTAGTTCATGGGAAAGGGCAAGTGACTGGGAGGGAGGGAAGGAGCCGAGTTGGGGCCAGCAACAATCTACAGCACTGCAGTGGAGTCGGGAGGGTCACCCTTGCTCCTCCTATCTTCACATTCAGGTAAGTATTTTTAAAAAATTTACCTTTTTGGTGGTGACCTCCAGCAGTCCCTTTAAGGACTGCTGATCAGGCCACACATAGACCGCGTTTGCCGGAACGCAACTGACCCAGCACCAGCTCTGTTCAGGGTAGCCCAATTTGCATTGAGGGCCTCAAAGAGGCATTGGGCCCCCAATTTGCATGTGCACAACTTCTTCGAAGAGGATTCATTTTAACTTGAAAGGAGCAGAAATTTAATTTGATAACAGTGTGATGTGTTGGACGAGGGGAATTCACTTCTGTTGAAGTTCAGAGTTCACAGAGAGTTGGATCGCACTATTACCCTCCTGGAGGTTGTTCTCCAGCAATGAGTGAAGTTATTGGGTCAATGTCGTTAGATGATTTTTCAAAGTCAGGCCCTAGATGCCTCTTTTTGCTGCCTTCACAAACATGGCGGGTGGCGCACTTTCGGTGTGCAATGAACGTGCACACCCCCCCCGCCATATTGGATGCTTGGGCCATCGAAATTCTAGGCCTGCATCTCTTCATAAAGCCAATAAGGTTCCTCTTTCTAGATACACAATACCAACGTGTTTCAAGAAAAGGATAAGATCGAGATAAACCTGACAATGTTAACACTTGGCAGCACAGAGTTCCCATAAATCAAATGGTTCTATCAGCATGTATGTGTATCAAAGTCCAGATAACGCTATAGTATTATATTGATGCTTTTATTTTCGCTCAATGACTACTTTGATTTCTCAAGTCACATACTGTGAAGCTGCTGAAATCACCAGAATTAAGTATATGCAACAATTAACATTTATTTCACACTTTAAAAAAAAAATTGTCTTAACTAATTATCTTGATTACCGACATAGGGCTTATGGAACTTTTGACTGAAATGATTATATGATAAGCAGGAAAACTCTGATCAACTAATTTCACAAAGATATCTCCAGCAAGATTTATATTGGCCATAATACTTCAATGCCTCAGTTAAGCTCCATTTGCTTTACACGTCCATTAAAAATATAATGTTAATCCAAAGAAAGTTCTTGTTCAGCAGTTCACTGGTGGTCACGGTATCCTCATAATTTATTTATTTATAGGTTGCAAAATGTCTTCTACAAGTAGAATTGGTGCAAAAATGATTCAATTACTTTTTTTTAATCCTTTCCTAAATATTCACAGTCCAATATCTATGGTGTCAATTTGGCTCAGTGGGAGCACTCTGGCCTCTAAAACAGAAGGTTGTGAGTTCAAGTTCCACACCAGGACTTCAATACACAATCCAGGCTGACACTTTAGTGCAGTACTGGAGGGAGTTGCTGCCTTGTTAGAGGTTTGCTGCCTTTTTCGAGGATTTCATTTTCACATCGTTCACCTGACGAAGGGGGAAGCCTCCGAAAGCTTGTGAATTTAAAATAAAATTGCTGGACTATAACTTGGTGTTGTAAAATTGTTTACAATTGTTAGAGGTGCCATCTTTTGGATGAGACATTAAATTGAGGCCCAGTCTGCCTGTTCAGGTGGATATCCAAGACCGATGGCACAATTTGGTGAAGAGCAGAGGAGTTCTCCCAGTGTCCTGGCCAACATTTATCCCTCAACCAAAGCCATCAAAAACAAATAAGCCGGTCATTTATCTTATTGCTATGCGCAAAATGGATAAGGTGCCACATAAAAGGTTGTTATGCAAGATAAGGGCTCATGGGGTTGAGGGTAACGTATCAGCATGGATAGAGGATTGGCTAACGGACAGAAAACAGAGAGTAGGGGTAAACAGGTCATTTTCAGGATGGCAGGCTGTAACGAGTGGGGTGCCGCAAGGATTGGTGCTTGGGCCTCAGCTATTTTCAATCGATATTAATGAATTAGATGAAGGAACCGAGTGTAATGTATCCAAGTTTGCTGACGATACAAAGCTGGGTAGGAAAGTAAGCTGCGAGGACACAAAGAATCTGCAAAGGAATATAGACAGGTTAAGTGAGTGGGCAGGAAGGTGGCAGATGGAATATAATGTAGGGAATGTGAGGTTATTCGCTTTAGAAGGAAGAATAGAAAAACAGAATATTTTTTAAATGGTGAGGAAGTATTAAATGTTGCTGTTCAGAAAGATTTGGCTGTCCTCGTACAAGAAACACAAAAAGTTAGCATGCGGGTACAGCAAGCAATTAGGAAAACAAATGGTATGTTGGCCTTTATTGCGAGGGGGTTGGAGTACAAAAGTAAGGAAGTCTTACTACATTCGTGCAGGGCTTTGGTGAGACCTGACCTGGAGTATGGCGTACAGTTTTGGTCTCCTTAACGAAGGAAGGATATACTTGCTATGAGGCGGTGCAACAAAGGTTCACTGGATTAATTCCTGGGATGAGAGGGTTGTCCTATGAGGAGAGATTGAGTAGAATGGGCCTATACTCTCTGGAGTTTAGAAGAATGAGAGGTGATCTCATTGAAACGTAGAAGATTCTGAGGGGGCTTGACAGGGTAGATGCTGAGGGGTTGTTTCTCCTGACTGGAGAGTCTAGAACTAGGGGACATAGGGCATAATTTTAGCACCCGCTATCGGGTGAGTTCCTGGCGGGGGGGCTCCGAAAATCGGAGAATCCCGGCGCGGTACCGGAGCCCGCCCCGAACCCGCGCACTTCCGGGTTCCCCACTGACGCACCGGCGTGCGCGCGCAGCCCCCACTGGTGGGAATCCCGCAGGCAATTAAAGCCAGCGGGGTTCCACTTGAAGGTATTTATTTCGGTATTTCAGGTCATTAACTGACCTGATTAAGGGATTATGTGGGATTTTAGAGCAAACTGGGACTGTTTCCCATACTGGGGGAAACACTCCCAGGTCAAATGGACGTGTTGCAGCTGTCAGCCTGTGGCAGCTGCAAAGGTCCATTTTACAGGTGGGGTGGGTGGGGAGACCCTCACCCATTGCAGGAGGCCACTCTGTCACTTGGGACAAAGTTTGGCCTCCACCACCCTCCTCCTGACAGTCAAAGTCACCAACCTACACACTCACCCCGGGGTCCAGAGACATGTACCGACCTTGCGGACCCCCTCAGATGTACATCTTGCGGATGGGGGCCGCCGTAGCTGCAGTCATGACCTCCTCGGAGGGCGAACAGCATCACCAGCCTCACCAGCTTCGCCATCCACGCCGTCCACCTCTGACACGTGAAGCTCCACAACAGAGTGCTGTGACACATCCACCTGCACAGCAGGAGGGAGGGCTACCGCAGAGAGAGAGATGCGTCGCAGAGGGCACTACCCTCGCCACAGGGTCCACAGACCGAGGCTCAGCCTCCTGGACCTCTCTGAGCAGCAGTGCACATGGAGGCTCAGAGTCACTCGACATGTCGCCGTGGACATCTGCAGCCTCTTTCATGCCGAGCTGCTCCTGGCTGGCCCGAGCACCATCTTCTTACCTGTCCCTGTCAAAGTCACCACTGCCCTCAACAACTTCTCCTCCGCATCCTTCCAGGGTGCAACCGGGGACATCGCCGATGTCTCTCAGTCGTCTGCGCAAAAGAGCCCTGCAAATACACCTACACCCACTCTGCAATGACACAATGGGTGGCATCAGTTGTGGGTCCTCATAGTGATCCTCAGGAGAGGGCATTATTGCACAAACCAGACAGGATTCGCGAAGACATGGCAGTAGTGGTGCCAATATAATATGTAATGTGAGTTGGTCAGAAATTCAATATAAGTAACACCCATGACAAACCCTCAAACACCCTTGTGCATCCCCTTCATGCTCACGACACGTTTGCCTTACGCTGCCTACTGCACATATGTGATGCATGCCCTGTGGCAGCAGCACAGGTAGTGGCAGGTTGAGTGAGGCTGGCTGTGAAAGAGATGCACGAGAGGGTGAGTATGGGATAGAGCCATGAGATTGTATGAGGATTGGGTTGAGCGGTAGTGGCGGGATGAGTACTGGCGAGGTAAGTAAGTGCAGGTAAGATGAGGATAAGGTTTGAGTGGGTATGAGGGGTGATGTGACAGAGTTGTGTTGGCAGTGCTGAAGGAGATGTGGGGTGGGGGCAGTGATGTGGCAGACGGAGTGTAGGGGAAAGACTACGTGTACTCACTTTGGCTGACCTACTGAGGTCATTGGAGCGCCTCCTGCACTGTATGCAGGTGGGGCGATATGTTGGTTGCGTTGGTGACCTCCTCTGCCACCTCGAGCCAGGCCTTCCTGGTGGCAGAGGCGGGCCGCTTCCTCCCGCACGCCGGGAGGAAGATCTCTGTCCTCTCCCTCCTCCTCACCCCATGTATTGATACCTGGAGTGAGGCATCATTAAACTGGGAGCTGCCTTCCCCCTGGGCTGCTCCATGCTCTAATTTTTGCTATTTGTTGCAGCATCTGTCAGTGGAGGACTGCCCCTTTAAATAGAGCGCCTCCAGCTGACAGATCTTACTGCGCATGCGCAGCCCGCCCGACGCGCAGATCAGCAGTGGGGAACCCGGAGGAGCAGGTAAGTGGATCCAATTAGTGGATTGGATGCTACAATTGCGCGGGAAGCTGACTAATTTCACCGGGCGTGTTACCCACGCGCCCGATAGCCCCCCCGCCGAGAACCCGCAGCCCTGGTAACATCGGGCCCATAGTCTCAGGATAATGGGTTGGCCATTTAAGATTGAGATGAGGAGGAATTTCTTCACTTAGAGGGTTGTGAATCTATGGAATTCTCCACCCCAGAGGGATGTGGATGTTGAGTTGGTGAGTATATTCAAGGCTGAGACTGATAGATTTTTGGACTCTAAGGGAATCAAGGGTTCTGGGGATCAGGCAGGAAAGTGGAGGTCAAAGATCAGTCATGATCTTATTGAATGGCAGAGAGGCTCAAAGGGCCGGATGGCCCACTCCTGCTCCTATTTCTTTTGGCTGCTGTGTTTGCCTTCATAACAGTGGCAACACTTCAATAGTAATTCATTGGCTGTGAATATAGTGCTTTTTACATCCTGAGGATGTAAAAGGCACTATATAACTGCAAGTTCTTTCTTTCTTATCGAAACACATTTAAAATAGGGTAAAACATCTTTTGATTAACAATATTCAACTATTGGGACTAGAAATTCAATGGCGCACGCCTGTTTAACAGGCATAGAATAGGAGTCTAAGCATCCAATATGGCCTGTTTGAGACCCCTTTTCAAAAATATCATTTGCGACTGACCGTGGTGCACGCCATGCATGCTGCGGCCTGTATTTTCAGGCTTTCGGCAGTCAAACCTGCGGCCCTCAAAGGAACCGCTGGAGGCTGCCTTCTGAAAGATAAGGTTTTTTTTTAAACGTACCCTATTGTGGAGTCAGGAGGAGGACAGCTGCACCTTAAATTTGTGGCTGCTGCCAACCGCCACTCGCCTCCTCCTGATTACCTTCCCCCCAACCCCCCAACCACCCCCTATTCCCAGGCTCTACTTACGACCTCAGCTGCGTCCAAGCCAGGCAATCTTGGTGCTTCCCAGGACCAGAGTACTGCCTCTGGGGCCGCGTCTGGTGCCTAACAACTCGCTGGTTAAAAATAAATGAGGCCGGTGGACTAATTTCCCTCAATCGCGCCACGCCGATTTAGGCGCAATCTAATTTCTAGGCGTTGATCTTTTCACCAAACATACATCAGAATTTTGCAGTAAGTCATTAGTTGCTGTACTCCAAGTACAAAGGGCTCAATCTTGAAATGGTGGCGGGATGGCAGGGGCGGGGGTCAAAGTGCGTGCAGCAAACCCGAATTTTAAAAAAAAACTTACCTTTCCCCACGCGATCGCAGCTTAATTGATGGTTATTGATCTCGGTTCCGATTTTCACGCCCGGTAGCCAGCCTGATTGATAGGCTGGCTGCCGACAGGAGCTGCAACGCCGAGGGTGGGAGAGAGAGAGAGAGAGAGAGAGAGACATCATCTGGCACTGATATAGAGAGTGGGGGGGGGGGGCGGGGGGAAAGATTGGTGGGGGGGGGACACTAGACATTGTGGGGGGGGGGCAAGACGTTGGGAGACATCGGGGGGTGAGAGTTTGGAGAAAAGAGATGGGAGCAGGGGTTGCAGGTGACATCGTTGGGAAGGTGGGTGCATTTAATTTTTGATGTTCCGAAATGAAACTTTATTTAATTTATTTCATTTATTGTTTTTTTACTGATCCGGCCCTTCACCAGGTGTGAATTGGAAGTCGTGGGAAAGCCACCCAGGTAAGCTTAAAATCGTTTCAACTACCTAATACGTCAGAAATAAAGTATCTTAAGTGCCTCAATGAGGTACATTTGCTTCTTTAAATATCGTCCCGCCGGCTTTAATTGCCGGGGGGGACTTCCGTGTTCGGGAACGCCGCACGCACTCAGATGACTCTGGGTCATGCGCGTTCCTCAGCGGGTTGGAGCCAGGAATCCTGCCCGTTCCAGAAAATCCCGATTTTCGCTGCCCGCCCCCCCCCCGCCCGTCTCCAACGCACCCGCACTTGATTGTAGAATGTTGATTTCATCAGAATGTTTCTATCCACTCAGATCCTCATTGATTGCAAACGTTCAAATTTCTAGGTTCAGGAGCAACTTCTGGCTACACTATAGGTACAAAATAGATGGTCCACAGTACCTAGCAATTTGGGTAGTGAGTCAGCTATTAAAAATCTACGATGGACATATGTATCCTGAAGAACTCAATCATCCAGATAAACTGGATTCTAGAGAGAGGCTTTAAGATAATGGCACATGGATTGAAGCTCAGACAAAAATAGATGGCAGCTCAGTTAATTTCTTCACACATTCATGAATGTGCAGAATAGGCAACCCAGAGAGGCAGTGGAAGTGGAGCAGGGCCTGATTTAATCTGCATCCCAGAGTACTAAAAGAGGTAGCCATGGAAATAATGGATACATTGGTTGTCATTTCCAAAATTCTACAGATTATGGAACAGTTCCTACAGATTGGAGGGTGACAAATGTAACCCCACTATTTAAAAAAGGAGGGAGAGAAAAAACAAGGAACTACAGACCACTTAGCCTAACATCAGCAGAAGGGAAAATGCTAGAGTCGATTATAAAGGATGTGATATCAGGACACTTAGAAAATATTAACGGTATTAGACAAAGTCAACATGGATTTATGAAAGGCAAATCGTGTTTGACAAACCTACTGGAGTTTTTTGAGGATGTAACTGGTAGAATAGATAAGGGAGAACCAGTGGATGTGGTGTATTTGGATTTTCAGAAGGCCTTTGATAAAGTCCCACATAAGGGGTTAGTGTGCAAAATTAAAGCACATGTGATTGGTGGTAATATACAGGGATGGATTGAAAATTGGTTAACAGACAGGAAACAGAGAGTAGGAATAAATGGGTCTTTTTCGGGGTGGCAGGCAGTGACTAGTGGGTACCGCAGGGATCAGTGCTTGGGCCCCAGCTAGTCACAGTATATATCAATGATTTGGATGAGGGAACCAAATGTAATATTTCCAAGTTTGCTGACAACACAAAACTAGGTGGGATTGTGAGTTGTGAGGAGGATGCAAAGAGGTTTCAAGGTGATTTAGACAAGTTGAGTGGTGGGCAAATACATGGCAGATGCAGTATAATGTGGATAAATGTGAAGTTATCCACTTTGGAAGGAAAAGCAGAAAGGCAGAGTATTATTTAAATGGTGATAGATTGGGAAATGTTGATGTACAAAGGGACCTGGGTGTCCTTGTACACCAGTCACTGAAAGAAGACATGCAGGTGCAGCAAGCAGTTAGGAAGGCAAATGGTATGTTTGCCTTCATTGCAAGAGGATTTGAGTGCAGGAGCAAACATGTCTTACTGCAGTTATACAGGGCCTTGGTGGGACCGCACCTGGAGTGTGCAGTTTTGGTCTCCTTACCTAAGAAAGGATATATTTGCCATAGAGGGAGTGCAGTGAAGGTTCACCAGACTGATTCCTGGGATAGCAGGACTGTCATAAGAGGAGAGATTGGGTCGACTCGGCCTGTATTCACTCAAGTTTAGAAGAATGAGAGGGGATCTCATTGAAACATATAAAATTCTGACAGGGCTGGACAGACTGGATACAGGGAGAATGTTTCCCCTGGCTGGGGGGTCCAGAACGAGGGGTCACAGTCTCAGGATACGTGGTAGGACATTTAGGACTGAGATGAGGAGAAATTTCTTCACTGAAGAGTGGTGAACCTGTGGAATTCTCTTCCACAGAAGGCTGTGGAGGTCAAGTCACTGAATATATTTAAGATTTCTAGACACAAAAGGCATCAAGGGGTATGGGGAGAGAGCGGAAATATGGTATTGGGATAGAGGATCAGAAATGAGCATATTGAATGGCGGAGCAGGCTCGAAGGGCCTACTCCTGCTCCTATTTTCTATGTTTCTATGTTATAAATTTCAAGGGGGTGGTGAATAAATCATAAGCAGACAGGGACATTGAAGAGCATGTGAGATAAATAGGGTTTGAAATCTGGGATTTCGAACTTGCCCAATGGATGGAAATGGTCTTTTCTAGTTTACAGTTTGAGGTGATAGATTGGGGTGGGGTGGTCAATGAGAGTTTTCATGAAATCAGTCCAATGATGTATTATGGATAACGATGCTCGCCTGGGGCTTGATTCCTTTGGGGAATCTGGAAGAATTTCCTGGATTTTTTTCTTGAAGTTATCCCAGTTTTTTGGCCTCCCCAGGAGTTAGCATTATTAGCAATTGGGGTGAATGGTTCATGTAGCTGTCCGTCTAATAGATAGGGTGAGTGTCGATGAGCCTTTTCTCATTCTACATTTCATATGACGAATGCAAATAAAATGAGGAGAAAAAAAATACAGGAAGAAAGTGGTTTATGTTATCGAGACATCCATAACAATACCAGAGTCAGAACGGCAGGTCTCCTTTGAAACTGGAAATTTGACTTTTTAAAAAAAATACACAAAGGGATATTTTACCTAAAACTATACAGCACAAGGCACTTTCTTCTTCTCCTCATTTTGTCTCGACACATTGGCTAAAATATTAATGGGGAGGCAGGATGGCAGCGACGGAGGGGGGGGAGGGGGGGGGGCGATTGGGCGCGTGGCAAACCCACATGAACCAAACTTTCCGTTTCTGACGTGATCGCACGTTAATTGATAGCGGTTAACGTCATCTCCGGGTTTCGTGCCTGGGAGCTAGCCTGGTTGACAGCCTGGCTGCCATCAGGAGCTGCAACGTGAGGGGGGGGATGAGAAAAAGAGAGCAAGACGTCATCCAGCGCTGGAACGGAAGACTGGGGGCAGGGGGTGGTGTCGGGGAGAATGGAAGATCCAGCGCTGGACTGGAAGACTGGGGGCGGGGGGGGGGGGGTGTCGGGGAGAATGGAAGATCCAGCGCTGGACTGGAAGACCGGGGGGTGAGGGGAGGGGAAGATTGGGGGGGAGAGAAGGAGAAGAGGAGGACATTGGGGGAAGATCGGGTGAGTGAGGTTGGGGGGACACTGGAGCAGGAGACATCAGACACCAAAGGTAGGTGCATTTAGTGTTTTCGCTTCATTGCATGGCTTTTTATTTAATTTATTTAGTTTCTTTTTCCCTGATCCGGCCCTTCACGCGTTGTTTCCAGGTAAGTTAAAAATCTTTCTGATCCCTTCACCTGTCATAGGTCAAGTGTCTTAAGTACCTCAATGAGGTACATTTGGCTCTTTAACTGTCATCCCGCCGGCTTTAATTGCCGATGGGACTTCTGTTTTCGGGTCGCCCGTGCGCACACAGGTGGGTCCCTGGGAAACTTGGAAGCCAATGGGTTGGAGCCGACTTCCAAACCCAAACGGGATTTGCACAATTTTCAGAGCCCCCCTGCCCCCAACACACCCGCATTTGCCTCTTAAAATCGCTTCCATTATGTATGCACGCATAAAATCTGTATGGTATGCCACGTACAGGGACTTCACATAAACATCAAAAATGAAATGTTTAAACCAATTTTTTGTTCTCCGTGGTTATTATTGTTAGATCCTTTGCCATTCCATATGGCCTGCACCATTCTCCCTGCCCAAAGTAAGCGAAGGTAAGCTGCTCTCAATGCTATTCTGTAACTGGATACTAGCGTGTGAGGGAGAGTCATTCAAGTTGAAAAACATATCTAGACTTGGATTCTCCCACTTAGATTACACAAACCAATAATCTGTCATCGCGTAGTGGCATCATGTAGCAAGGTGCTGTGCTAATGAACTGGCAGAATCAATATTTTAAGGCCATGGCCATCATGGCTATGGACTTTGCAGGAAGCTTCACACACCATTCAGCAAATAAAGAGGAATACGCCAGGGAATTCTTCAAGGTCTCTGGCTGAGCCCACTCGACTAATACTAGACCATTAGGCCACATGAATGAGTGGGTGGCAACACACTCGCCAATTTTTCATCTCTTCAAGTTGGAAATATATCGGCCATGAAATTACTTAGAGCTGCTCCCACTCTGCTTCATCGGAAACAATAGCCCACAAATTGCTTGGAGCTGTGAACCAATGATGCCCGCCGCTCCATAGATTTCTACTAACCCACTAACTTTACTGCGGTCTTTACTGGGTGCACTTCCTCTGATAGGAAGCGGAGAAGAGCCCAGCGTTAGCTCCAGCAAAGCTCGGACCCATGGGAGAAGCGAGAGGATCGATCTCTCCCCTCGACCAATCGGGTTGCAGGAGTTTTGACACGCTGCGAGCAGTTACTGCAAGGTAGAATGTAAAATCCAGGAAGTGAAAGGTACATTAAAATCATTTGTAAAAACAGTTATATACAACAAAAAAAGAGGGCAAGAAATAACTGAATTAAGTAAAAGACAGAAGGAAAAAAATATTTTCATTTTTTTTAATTTTTAAGAAAACATTTTTTTAATGACCAAAAACTATTTAAAATGAGTAATGGGGCTCCAAATTTTTAGAATGTAATTTTTAGTTGTTTGGCAGTTATTAAGGCTCACCACACTGCTGAAATTGCAACAATTATACATTCCTTTCTGGCGCAAAAACACACAAGGGAAAGTGGCCCAACCATGGCCAACAAAAGAAATTAAGGATAGTATTAGATCCAAAGAGGAGTCATATAAAGTTGCCAGAAAAAGTAGCAAGCCTGAGGATTGGGAGCAGTTAAGAATTCAGCAAAAAAGGACCAAGAGATTGATTAAGAGGGGAAAAATAGAGTATGAGAGCAAACTTGCAAGGAACATAAAAGTGGACTGTAAAAGCTTCGACAGGTATGTAAAAAGAAAAAGATTAGTGAAGACAAATGTTGGTCCCTTACAGTCAGAAACGGGAGAATTTATAATGGGGAACAAGGAAATGGCAGAGCAATTAAACAAATACTTTGGTTCTGTCTTCACGGAAGAGGACACAAATAACTTCCCAGAAATGCTTGGGACCAAGGGATTTGTGAGAAGGAGGAATTAAAGGAAATTAGTATTCGTAAAAAAAGTAGTGTTGATGATATTAATGGGTCTGAAAGCCGATAAATCCCCAGGGCCTGATAATCTGCATCCCAGAGTACTAAAAGAGGTAGCCATGGAAATAGTGAACACATTAGTTGTCATCTTCCAAAATTCTATAGATTATGGAACAGTTCCTGCAGATTGGAGGGTGGCAAATGTAACCCCACCATTTAAAAAAGGAGGGAGAGAAAACAGGTAACTACTGACCGGTTAGCCTGACATCAGTAATAGGGAAAATGCTAGAGTCTATTATAAAGGATGTGATATCAGGACACTTAGAAAATATCAACGGGATTAGACAAAGTCAACATGGATTTATGAAAGGCAAATCGTGTTTGACAAACCTACTGGAGTTTTTTGAGGATGTAACTGGTAGAATAGATAAGGGAGAACCAGTGGATGTGGTGTATTTGGACTTTCAGAAGGCCTTTGATAAAGTCCCACAGAAGAGGTTAGTGTGCAAAATTAAAGCACATGGGATTGGTCGTAATATACAGGGACGGAATGAAAATTGGTTAACAGAAAGGAAACAGAGAGTAGGAATAAATGGGTCTTTTTCGGGGTGGCAGGCAGTGACTTGTGGGGTACCGCAGGGATCAGTGCTTGGACCCCAGCTAGTCACAATATATATCAATGATTTGGATGTGGGCAAATACATGGCAGATGCCGTACAATGTGATAAATGTGAAGTTATCCAGAGTATTATTTAAATTGTGATAGATTGGGAAATGTTGATGTACAAAGGGACCTGGGTGTCCTTGTACACTAATCACTGAAAGCAAACATGAAGGTGCAGCAAGCAGTTAGGAAGGCAAATGGTATGTTGGCCTTCATTACAAGAGGATTAGAGCACAGGAGTAAGGATTTCTTACTCCAGTTATACAGGGTCTTCATGAGACCACACCTGGAGTATTGTGTGCAGTTTTGGTCTCCTTACCTAAGAAAGGATATACTTGCCATAGAGGGAGCGCAGCGAAGATTCACCAGACTAATTCATGGGATGGCAACACTGTTGTATGAGGAGAGATTGGGTCGACTAGGCCTGTGTTCACTCGAGTTTGGAAGAATGAGAGGGAATCTAATTGAAACATCACTTTTTCATTTGGCCACTAACAACAGTGAGCACTGTTGAGCTCAATGTTCTTTTTGAAACAATTTCTGGCCCCATGTTAACATGCGTAATGTTCCACTGCTCTTCCGGCAAAGTATTGCTAGCGAAGCGGAAGCAGCTCTGAGGAATTTCTCAGCCAATATTTCCATTTCATATATCCTTGGATACCATTTCTTAGCGCAATGAGCCATTAATTAGCTTTACTTTCTTGTGTGTTTGTAAACTGTTTTTATTTTAAATCTATAATATCAGACATGATCAGCAATGCAATGACACCAATTCTGTAACAACATGCTCCTCCTATTCCTGATGAGTGACACTTGGCAGGTCTGCAAACCTAACAAAACATATGTTAAGATGTTTTTTCCCACAGGAAATAAAGCCCACATTAAAAAGAATTGAGATGCTTCAGGGGGAAGGTAGCTTCTCTCTATCCATGACATAACCCAAGAGAATGGGAGTCAAAATGGCAGGTCTCCGTTGGAAGTGGAAATTCAACATGTTCTTGCAATACTGCAAAGAATATTTTCATGAGTATACCAGAGTGTACATTTTAACATCGACATTGGGGAAATACTTTGAACAAAATATCGCTTTCCCTTCCCCCCGCACTGAATTTCCTTCCCCTTTTACTGGCAATTGGGACTTTTTTCTACGTTAAAGACACTACATTAATGCAAGTTATTGTTGTTGTCATAATACACTCGGCGATTGTTGTCAGATTGTTGGTATATTGGCATTTTCAGAACCTTGTGGAAGTAAGTGACAAAGAACTATACCATTATTGAGGACTGGATACCCCGATACAGGATATTTACTTGGGAAATAGCAAAATATATCAATGTTAAAAGGTGAGTGTTAGTGCTAGCAAAGCTGCATTCCCTAATCGTGGATCAGACTTCTCCTGCATTTTCTACCTGGCTTACCAGGTCTATACAGGCACAATTACATATGAACCAAGCAAAAGCATGAAAACAATGGGGGGCAATTTTAATCTAACTCACCTGGCGGGAAACCCACAGGATCAGGTGGAATGCTGGATTAACAACTCACCCAATATTACTCTCCATGGACTTCAACGGAGAGTAAAATGGGACAAGGTGTAAAACCAGTGTTGCACCCTATCCCATCAGTTTCCAGACTGGCGAGTTAGCTAAATTGCCCCCATTGCATCAGTCAAGTTTCCAACCTTTTGTGAGTAGGTTCTTAATTAGGTGGATACAGGAATGGAAACATAGGAACAGGAGTCGGCCACTCAGCCCCACAAGCCTGTACCATGAAATGATTGAGGATTATACTATCACACCAAATACTATATATAGGATTATACTATTATACTATATCATATCCAGAATACAATTTCTTCTGATTTCAGTCTCTGCGACTTCCTAGCTTCATCTTTGCGTATTACTTTCTGCTTTCCTTTGGTTTCCCATTCTCCCCTTCCCATTGCTTCCTTTTATTTTCTCTCACCAACGTCGCTAATTAAACCACTGGAAGGTGTCAGACCCGTGACCAGGTGCTCCAACATATCTGAATGCGACTCAACAGGGACAAAATACAAAGCATCTAACACCTAACATCGATCAAAGTCATTCAGAGACAATATGTGGAGAAACACACTTGAACACATCAACGTTATACACTGCTGAAGAGAGACAACAAAGGCAGTAAATAACTGCAGTGCAAATACAACAAGAGTGAAAATTCTACATTCTGTTAGAATGATAAAGAGCAATATTCAACATCTCCCACTGAGCTAAAATAAAAGCACCAAATGTTCCTGGCCAATATATTTTCAGGTTGCATTCTAATACAATCGACTGCAGTGACACATTACCACCGTCACAAGATTCTGAAAAATCGCCTGTGCCAGATTCCCCAAGTCAATTGTCAACAATAAGCTCTAAGGGGATTGTGAAAAAAAGGGCCAGTTCCAGAATGTGGCATGAATACACCAGTGAGCAGTTCTGGGTTTACAACAAGTCTGACAACTGCAGTTTCTACATGGTGTAACAAATAAATTTCCCCAAAAGATCCAATAAAACATTTAAGCTTTACACAAACTGCAGTCGAAGGACTAAAAACATCAACTACAGGCATCAGCAGGTTTAACTGCTCTGTTCTCGTGTTACACTGTCTCTTTACTGAATGTGTAAACTACCAATTAGCTAACTAATAAAATATATACATTATAACTATATATATTATGTATTTATATAGATTACACACACATATAAAAACACACCCACATTTCTAACCAAAGACAGCCAAATAAAAACTGACAGATAAAGTATTGTAAAGAGACAATAGTATAATTTAAATTTAAAAAAAACAAAGTTGTAAAAATCTAAAATACCTTCATCGATATGTGCTGACATTTGAATTTCAAAGAGACACATTAAGAACTTGATTCGTAAAAAAGAAAAGGAGGTAAAAAGAAAAAAAGCTCTGAATGCTGGAAATCTGAAATGGGTTCTGACACCCAAAATGCTAACCCACCTTTTTCTCTTTTCAGATGCTGTTGTATCTGTTGTATCTGCTGTGCATCCCCAGCATTTTCTGCTTTTCATTTAAAAAAGAATCTGTCTACTCCTACAGTTAGTTGTGTGCACACACACACACACACACACACACAAACACACATACAGAGGTTGCTTTCCAATTCAGCAGTACTGCAGACCACGCTGGAGACTTTCAACTGCATGAGCCATTATCATTTCCATTATGTCCCCTGCGCACTGCCTGTCATTTATCTTTCCTCCAGTTATTTACTCACTAATGCCTACAACTAATACAAGCCTCTCCTATTAAAGAACTAGAAATACATAGAATTATGTGGAATGTACAGCACAGAAACAGGCCATTCAGCCCAACTGGTCTGTGTTGGTGTTTATGCTCTACACGAACCTCCTCCCACCCCCCTTCATCTAACTCTATTAGCATAACCTTCTATTCCTTTCTCCCTCATGTGTTTATCTAGCTTTCCCTTAAATGCAGCTCGTGAGCAAATTTTTGAAAATTAGGATTAAGATGTTTCTGAAGGATGGCTGCAGATTTACAAACCCACAGAATGAAGGACAATTATATATATATATATATATAAAATATACATACACATACACACATGGACAAATCAGCTGTGTAACTCTGCGACTATCAGCGACTCATATGCAAATTAAGAAAAAATAAATCACTCGGAAAAACTGGGTGCAGTGCGCATCTGACGAGCCTGAGCTTTCAGACCTTCCTCCAATTATCTAGATTATAGACAGATGAACAGAAGGCTCAGGTGAAGCAAGGCATAAGTTCAGAGTCTTCAATTAAAGCACAGGAGGTGGCCAACTTGATTATATCAAGTTCAACACCTCTTGCAGTCCCGCTACCAAATGCTGCTATCTGTCACAGCCAAGAATCTACCACCGATAGCAGAGTTCAAAAAGAAAACCCACAAGATGGCTAATCACTATTGTACTTGTTCAGTATAAAGGATATTGTGAATGGCACTGCACGGATAAAAGATTACACAGATCAGTGTCATTTATTGAGCAAAAAGCTCATGAATATTATTAGCCCATTGCATTGACTCTGTGAGGAGTTCAATGGCATCAAAATGATAAAAAGATGATTTCATGTCAGAACATTTGTTAACTCTTGCTTGCCTTAAGCAGCTACATAATGTCATGGGCTAGAAGGAATGATTCCACAATCAATGCTCCCAGCAGGGAGCCAAACTGAGAGGGATACAGTTTGTTTCGTAACATTTTGTGGATTTACATCTGTCACAGTATTCCATGATTACTATTATGATTTTTTTTTCCACAATTTGCTCCCTTCTTGAAGGTGATGTCTCACGCTGGGTTTTATGAGTGATGACAGCACTCCAGTACCTCACCCAGGTGAGGATTCTTTATGTGTGATCCTCAGTGAATGCTGACAGGCTAATCTTTCAGATGAACCTGTCCTATCTTTATCACATAGAATTTACAGCACAGAACAGGTCTGTGCCAACACTTATGCTCCACATGAGTCTCCTCCCACCCCACTTCATCTGACCTCATCAGCACAACCTTCCATCATCTTGCGATCCACACACATATACCTTCCAGTAGAGGTCACTGTATTGCAATCGGAAATGGAAACCGCTGCCTGGTCCAATTTGGCCGATTGTGGGGCCTCCACAGCTGATCTGACTTAACTCAGCTAATTCAGCTCTGATTAGGAAGCCAGCCTTCCTGGTTAGGTTAATGTCCTACTAGGCGGTCATTTAACAACTAAACATGGCGGGGGGGGGGGAGGTCAGCAAGTGTTATAAGTAGCAAGTGTCCAACTTTCCAATTAAATTTTCCATGACCAAATTGTGGATTTCTTCTGACATGTGTACTTCAGTGCATACTGTGATGGGGAGGTGGATGAGATGATTGACTTTCCTCATCTGGACTTGACATTATTTTTTGTATAAAAGCACTTTGTCACAGTGACCCTGCACTGTTCTAAATATATTAAAAGATTGTTATGTACCAAACCCTGTTGGAACCTTTTATAATTCCAAAGCAAAATTATTGCCATTTCAGAGTTGTACTTTTGTGCAACTGTGCACAAGAGCTTATATTTTAAATTGATTTTTTTTTTCAATTTTAGGTTTCTGACATGCACAGAAACCCATTGCCATATTTAGGAGCTTCCAAACTGAGCTACTAAGATTCCACATCGGTAGAACTTGCGTTTGTCCAAAATGGAATGCATACTCTTTTCCCCAGAGGAACACACCCCAGTTACTTGAACCAGGAAAGCTTAGGTGTAGGTTGGCCGAAACAAGGCTTGGGGATCTCACCGAGTGCTGACAGAGAAACGGCTGGAATTTAACCAGTTAAAAACGTGCAGGCGACTGCCATAAACTAATATGGGAGGTGGGTGAGCACCAGGATGAAACATTAGAGAAGAGAAACAAGGTGCACAGAGGACTGGGAGGGACAAGTAGCACTAGGGAAAAGAATAGTTCAGAAATAGGAGGGATCAGACAGGGGGCAAATGCGAGGCAGTCTAACATGAGATTGGAGTGCAAGTGCATAAATGCACGGAGCGTGGTAAATAAGGTTGGTGAGCTGCAGGCTCAAGTCACCACATGGGACTCTGATATAGTGGCAATAACAGAGACCTGGCTCAAAGAAGGGGAGGATTGGTTACTTAATATTCATGGCTACAAAGTATTCAGGAAAGATAGGGAAGGAAGGAAAGGAGGGAGGGATGGAGGGAGAAACTATTATCGCACTGGAAAGGGATGATGGAGTTGAGGGTTCAAATTAGAATTAAGAAGCAATAGAGGAGCTATTACGCTACTGGGTATATACGATGGATAGAGGAGAACATTTGCAGGCAAATTACAGAAAGATGCAAGAACTATGGAGTGGTGATAATAGGGGACTTCAATTATCCCAATATAGACTTGGACAGTAACAATGTAAAGGGCAAAAAAGGGGAGGAATTCCTGAAATTTGTTCATGAGAGCTTTCTGGAACAGTATGTTTCCTGTCCAATCTGGAAGGATACAGTGCTGGATCTTGTTCAGGGGAATAAAGTGGGGCAGGTGGAACATTTGGGGAACAGTGATCACAATATCGTTAGGTTTAGAATGGTTATGGAAAAGGACAAGGAACAATCAAATGTGAAAATGCTTAACTGGGGGAGGGCAAATTTCAATGAGTTAAAAAGGAATCGTGCCCATGTGGATTGAAATCATAAATTGGTAGGCAAGACAGTAATTGAACAATAGGAGGCCTTCAAGGAGGAGTTGGTCCGGGTACATTGTAGATACGAGGGAGAAAGGAAGGGCATCCAGAGATAGAGCTCCCTGGGTCCCAGTACATTGTAGATACGAGGGAGAAAGGAAGGGCATCCAGAGATAGAGCTCCCTGGGTCCCGGTACATTGTAGATACGAGGGAGAAAGGAAGGGCATCCAGAGATAGAGCTCCCTGGGTCCCGGTACATTGTAGATACGAGGGAGAAAGGAAGGGCATCCAGAGATAGAGCTCCCTGGGTCCCAGTACATTGTAGATACGAGGGAGAAAGGAAGGGCATCCAGAGATAGAGCTCCCTGGGTCCCGGTACATTGTAGATACGAGGGAGAAAGGAAGGGCATCCAGAGATAGAGCTCCCTGGGTCCCGGTACATTGTAGATACGAGGGAGAAAGGAAGGGCATCCAGAGATAGAGCTCCCTGGGTCCCGGTACATTGTAGATACGAGGGAGAAAGGAAGGGCATCCAGAGATAGAGCTCCCTGGGTCCCGGTACATTGTAGATACGAGGGAGAAAGGAAGGGCATCCAGAGATAGAGCTCCCTGGATGACTAAAGATAAAGAGATTAAAATGAAACAGAAAAAGGAGGTTTATGAAAAATGTAAGGTTCATAATACAGTCGGGAATCAGGCTGAATACAGAAAGCATAGAGGAGATCTAAAAAAGTGTATAAGAGGGGCAAAGGGAAAGTGTGAGAATAGATTAGTGGCTAACATAAGGGGGAACCCAAAAGGTATTTATAAACATATAAACAATAAAAAGGGAGTTAAAGGAAGCTTGGGACTGATTAGGAACAGAAAAGGAGATTTTCTTATCAAGGCAGAGGACGTGGCTGAGGTACTAAATGAATACTTCGCATCCGTCTTCACGAGAGAAAAACAAGAAAGTTATGCTGAACCTTTACAAAACACTGGTCAGGTCTCAGCTGGAGTTTTGTGTTCAATTCTGGGCAACGAAGGATGTCGAGGCCTTAGAGAGGTTGCAGAAGAGATTTACGAGAATGGTGCAAGGGATGAGGGACTTCAATTATGTGGAGAGACTGGAGAAGCTGGGATTGTTCTCCTTAGAGCAGAGAAGGTTAAGGGGAGATTTGATAGAGTTGTTCAAAGTCATGAATGTTTTGACAGAGTAAATAAGGAGAAATTGTTTCCAGTGACAGAAGGGTCAGTAACCCGATCTGGTGACTGACAAATTCAAGGTGATCGGCAAAAGACCCAGAGGCGACGTGAGGAAACATTTTTTAACAAAGCGAGTTGTAATGATCTGAAATGCACTGCCTGAAAGGGTGATGGAAGCAGATGCAATCGTAACTTTCAAAAGGGAATTGGATAAACACTTGAAGGGGAAAAGATTTATAGGGCTATGGGGAAAGAGCAGGGGAATGGAACTAATTGGATAGCTCTTTCAAAGAGCTGGCACAAGCTTGATGGGCCGAAAGGCCTCCTCCTGTGCTGTACCTTTTATGATACCATGATAAGGCGTAGGCAGCTAAAGGCACGGCCACCAAAGGGATAAGCTTTCTACTGCTTATCCCTTTGGCGGCCGTGCCTTCAGCTGCCTACGCCTTAAGCTCTGGAATTCTGTCCCTAAATCTCTCTGCCTCTCTACCTCTCCCTTCTCCTTTATGGAAATTCCTTAAAACCTACCTCTTTGACCAAGCTTTTGGTCACCTGTCCTGATCTCCTTAAGTAGCTCGTTGTCAATTTTGTTTGATAACGTTCCTGTGAAGTGCCTTAGGACATTTTACTACGTTAAAGGTGCTAAATAAATGCAAGTTGTCATTGTTTTTATCCAGCAAGGGCGATCTTACTCATTAAGGCATTGGCTCGCAGATGGGAAAAACCCCAGCCCCCAGTAACAGATGGACTCTCCAGGTTCCATTAGTAAACCATGCTGGCTTGCCAAGCATCAGCAGTGCCACAGCTCCAAACTTCCATCACCAGGCACGTCAATTTATTTGGATGTATATCTTATACGCCACAAGCTGAACCTGCACTGGAACTTGTCCCTGCTCACTGCATGCCCCAGAGGGCTGAGTCCAGGTTGAAGTTGGCATTTACCAGATAATGATATAAATCAACAATTGTGACAGATGACCCTTCTATCTTTCCATCAATACCTTTGAGATTCCCCCTTTTGAGCCATGCAAAGCCAAACACCATACATTAGAGCACCATCTATCATACTCCATTTGTTCAATATGTGAGTACAATGCATTAGATCCCCAGGTGAGTCTGTCAGCAACACAATCTGCATAAAGGAGTGGCACAATTCTTTCAGAAGTGCCCAGGTCGTCACTTATGGGGCCATCTACAATACTGATGAAGACTTTGAAAATGATGTATCAGTGGACAACAATGAGCAGTCCTCTTTTGCCTTTTAGGAACATAAGAACAGAGTAGGCCATTCAGCCCCTTGAGCTATTTCTGCCATTCAATTAGATGATGACTGTTCTGTCCCTCAACTCCATTCACCCACCTTTGCTCCATATCTCTTGATACTCTGACCTAACAAAAATCCAGCGATCTCAGTCTTTTATCTGTGTCCAGTTGTTCTATCAATTGTAGCAGAGATACGGTAGCATAGTGGTTATGTTACTGGACAAGTAATCCAGAGGCCTGGACTAAAATCCAGAGTCATGAGTTCAAATCCTGCCACGGCAGCTGGCGAATTTAAATTCAATTAATTAATTAAATTCAATTAAATAATTAAAAATCTGGAATTAAAATACTAGTATCAGTAATGATAACCATGAAACTACCGGATTGTTGTAAAATCCCATCTGGTTCACTAATGTCCTTTAGGGAAGGAAACCTGCCGTCCTTACCCGGTCTGGCCTATATGTGACTCCAGACCCACAGCAATGTGGTTGATTCTTAATTGCCCTCTGAAATGGCCGAGCAAGCCACTCAGTTGTAAAATCTCGCTACGAAAAGTCAGAATAAGAATAAAACCGGACGGACCACCTGGCATCGGACCACGAGGCACCGGACACGACAACGGCAAAACACCAAGCCCAGTCGACCCTGCAAGGTCCTCCTTACCAACATCTGGGGACTTGTGCCAAAATTGTCCCACAGACGAGTCAAGCAACAGCCTGACTCACAGAATCATATCTTTCAGCCAACGTCCCAGACTCTTCCATCACCATCCCTGGGTATGTCCTGTCCCACCGGCAGGACAGACCCAACAGAGGTGGCGGTACAGTGATATACAGTCAGGAGGGAGCAGCCCTGGGAGTCCTCAACATTGACTCTGGACCCCATGAAATCTCATGGCATCAGGTCAAACATGGGCAAGGAAACCTCCTGCTGATTACCACCTACCGCCCTCCCTCAGCTGATGAATCAGTCCTCCTCCATGTTGAGCACCACTTGGAGGAAGCACTGCGGGTAGCAAGGGCACAAAATGTACTCTGGGTGGGGGACTTCAATGTCCATCACCAATCTACCTGTCGCAAATGCATCTGTCCATGACCACCGCACAGTCCTCGTGGAGATGAAGTCCCGTCTTCGCACTGAGGACACCATCCAACGTGTTGTGTGGCACTACCACTGTGTTAAATGGGATAGATTCAGAACAGATCGAGCAGCTCAAAACTGGGCATCCATGAGGCGCTGTGGGCCATCAGCAGCAGCAGAATTGTATTCCAGCACAATCTGTAACCTCATGGCCCGGCATATTCCTCACTCAACCATTACCAACAAGCCAGGGGATCAACCCTGGTTCAATGAGGAGTGCAGAAGAGCATGCCAGGAGTACCGAAAAATGAGGTGCCAACCTGGTGAAGCTACAACTCAGGACTACATGCATGCTAAACAGCGGAAGCAACATGCTATAGACAGAGCTAAGCGATTCCACAACCAACGCATCAGATCAAAGTTCTGCAGTCCTGCCACATCCAGTCGTGAATGGTGGTGGACAATTAAACAAATAACGGGAGGAGGAGGCTCTGCAAACATCCCCATCCCAATGATGGCGGAGTCCAGCAAACATCTTCAGCCAGAAGTGCCGAATGGATGAGCCATCTCAGCCTCCTCCCGATATCCCCACCACCACGGAAGCCAGTCTTCGGCCAATTCGATTCACTCCACGTGATATCAAGAAACGGCTGAGTGCACTGGATACAGCAAAGGCTATGGGCCCCGACAACATCCCAGCTGTAGTGCTGACGACTTGTGCTCCAGAACTAGCTGCGCCTCTAGCCAAGCTGTTCCAGTACAGCTACAACACTGGCATCTACCCGACAATGTGGAAAATTGCCCAGATATGTCCTGTCCACTAAAAGCAGGACAAATCCAATCCGGCCATTTACCGCCCCATCAGTCTACTCTCAATCATCAGCAAAGTGATGGAAGGTGTCGTCGACAGTGCTATCAAGCGGCACTTACTCACCAATAACCTGCTCACCGATGCTCAGTTTGGGTTCTGCCAGGATCACTCGGCTCCAGACCTCATTACAGCCTTGGTCCAAACATGGACAAAAGAGCTGAATTCCAGAGGTGAGGTGAGAGTGACTGCCCTTGACATCAAGGCAGCGTTTGACCTAGTGTGGCACCAAGGAGCCCTAGTAAAATTGAAGTCAATGGGAATCAAGGGGAAAACTCTCCAGTGGCTGGAGTCATACCTAGCACAAAGGAAGATGGTAGTGGTTGTTGGAGGCCAATCATCTCAGCCCCAGGACATTGCTGCAGGAGTTGCTCAGGGCAGTGTCCTAGGCTCAACCATCTTCAGCTGCTTCATCAATGACCTTCCCTCCATCATAAGGTCAGAAATGGGGATGTTCGCTGATGACTGCACAGTGTTCAGTTCCATTCGCAACCCCTTAAATAATGAAGCAGTCCGAGCCCGCATGCAGCAAGACCTGGACAACCAGGCTTGGGCTCATAAGTGGCAAGTAACATTCGCGCCAGATAAGTGCCAGGCAATGACCATCTCCAACAAGAGAGAGTCTAACCACCTCCCCTTGACATTCAACGGCATTATCATCGCCGAATCCCCCACCATCAACATCCTGGGGGTCACCATTGACCAGAAACTTAACTGGATCAGCCATATAAATACTGTGGCTACGAGAGCAGGTCAGAGGCTGGGTATTCTGTGGCGAGTGACTCACCTCCTGACTCCCCAAAGCCTTTCCACCATCTACAAGGCACAAGTCAGGAGTGTGATGGAATACTCTCCACTTGCTTTGATGAGTGCAGCTCCAACAACACTCAAGAAGCTCGACACCATCCAAGATAAAGCAGCCCACTTGATTGGCATCCCATCCACCACCCTAAACATTCACTCCCTTCACCACCGGCGCACTGTGGCTGCAGTGTGTACTATCCACAGGATGCACTGCAGCAACTCGCCAAGGCTTCTTTGACAGCGCCTCCCAAACCCGCGACCTCTACCACATAGAAGGACAAGAGCAGCAGGCACATGGGAACAACACCACCTGCACGTTCCCCTCCAAGTCACACACCATCCCGACTTGGAAATATATCGCCGTTCCTTCATCGGCGCTGGGTCAAAATCCTGGAACTCCCTTCCTAACAGCACTGTGGGAGAACCGTCACCACACGGACTGCAGCGGTTCAAGAAGGCGGCTCACCACCACCTTCTCAAGGGCAATTAGGGATGGGCAATAAATGCTGGCCTCGCCAGCGACGCCCACATCCTGTGAACGAATAAAAAAAAATATGTGCAGTCAATAGGGAAACCAGCAATGTGAGCGAACCCCCGTGCTTGCTTGTTCTGCTTGTCTCTGGAGAGGCAAGGTGATAAACCTGTTCCTCATTTGGTACAGTGTGTCTGTGACCTCCCTTTTGCAGCAGTGCTCTGCATATTGCGAGATGTTGCACATGTTGCCAACAGAGGCCTGAAATGCTCCTGAACCGTAGAAATGCAGCGCCACGATAACCTTCACAGGCACAGGCAATGCTGTCCTTGCCCTGCTCTGAGGTTGCTGTTGTGACCGCACCAGTCGACAGATCTCGGTCACGGCTTCCTTGGTGAACCTCAGGCATCGGATGCAATCCTCCTCGGTCATGTTGAGGTAAGAGAATTGGTCCCGGAAGGTCCTCATTGGCTAGGGCCTCCTGCTCAGTCCCCTGCGCCTCCTCGCAGCTTGACCAGCTATACGTGACCTTTCTGCTCAATGCCCAGCGGTAGCCCTAGCAGACTGCCCATGATTGCCAGGCATGGTGTTCAACGACAGTTGTAACTTTCCGAACCGTAAAGCAGTACCTGCCAAACCACTCTCAAATATCGTCTGGGAACTCTCATTAAGAATAGAGAGCTTCAAAAAACACTTCCTACTCCACTAGCAGCCAGAAGCAATAACCCAGCAACTAGCCTGCAATACCTGCATGGACCCTTTAAATAGCGCTGGTGGGGGGTCCTTCAGGCACTCTAAGACACGTTCAGATAGTCGGGGTTAAAACTGTGCGTTCAGTTGAGCGTTAAGGTCCAAAATGGTGTCTATCACTTTAAATCAGCGTTGCGCACTGATTGCATGCATTTTCTCCCTACTTCACATGCTTCGGTATTTGCATATGTGCTAACTCCTATATGGCGTCCGGCGCACGTCACGCTGGAAACATGTGTGCACATCCAAAACGCCATCTTGTTGAATGGCGGAGCAGGCTCGAGGGGTCGATTGGCCTGCTCCTGCTCCTATTTCTTATGTTCTTATGTTCTAATATTTGGCCAATCTAGCTCATTCTCACATCGACACCTACGATCCCCTTTCAGAACCATTGAACATAAGCTACAATTTAATAATTCATTATTCAACTGTACAATGTAGCTTAAATGGTGGATCAGATGCCGTGAACAGGTTTTAAAATAGTGCTTCTACACACACAACTTTGTTTAATGTCACCTGATCATTTTCTATTACAAAAACATGGATGTGCTGCTTTGACAGCAGAACAAAAAGTGATGTTAAAAATGCTGCAGTGAATTCGAAAGAACACCACTTTTCGGCCTTACCTGCTGGGGTGGGAAAATGAAATGTTGTCTCGAGGACAGCAGGCCAGAGTTCAATAGCTGAGATATGAATTTAGATGAATATTCTGGAGTTTAAGTTTGATGATGCTTCGAGATTGTGAAGTATATCAACAGAACAGTCCCTCAGGATATAATCATTGACTGAATAGATTGGACATTTTCTGTGGAAGGAGTGGGCTCCATGACTTCAATGGCCTTATTTGTGCCTTGCATTATATCTGGATACACTGAATCCCTTGGGTGTACACAATACATCACCTCATTTCTTCCTGATCTAAGCGTAACACTTAAATACCCATTCAAGTATAAAATGTTCCCTAATTATTCATTCTGGCATGAACAGCACAATAAATACAATGTATCCACTGTCAGATTTTACCAAGCACAACTTAGTAATGTAATTGTAAACAATTTTACAACACCAAGTTATAGTGATTGGCTCATTAGCATCATGTGGAAGGCAAACCATTGAAAAATGTGTCAAAAAGCTGCACATCACAAGTGATTAACAAAATTACTTAATTTATCTCCAATTTTCTTCTTTTACCGTCCCTCCTGTCCTGAAGTCATAACAGGACACGATGATGTGGGTGTCAGTAACTGCTGCAATTCTAAAAGTGGCCTCTCTTCATATGTGATCCGAGAGCAAGTGTCCTGATTTAAACACCCACACATGTACTTTCTGGCAGGGGTAACAACGGACCCTAAAATACCTCGTAGCAAGAGGAATTTCCGTAGCTACTTTTTAGTCCAAGCACAATTATGTTATACCTCTGCTATGCTGGCTGAGATCACATAATTCAGCACTTGGAACCTTCCTGGTCTTTATGACTCAGTATCACACCAGATGGCGCATTTAACCATTAAACCATGATGGGAGCCGAAACTATTTTTTTACATTATGTACATCTGTTGTGCAACCAATACACATGCTAGGGATTTGCTACTTTACGAAATGTCATCACTGACATGACTCACTTGCACTGTTGCATGGCAGACATCACTCAAGTGACTTACTGGTGGTTAATTTTTGCACACCACCAGTCTCTGCTGCAGCATACAGTGTAGTTGAAGATCCATTATTGTAGATTAAATCTGCATTGGCCATTCAGCCCCTCGAGCCTGTTCCATAATTCAATTAGACCATGGCCAATCTCGACCTTAACTTCATTTATTCGCTTTGGATCCATTGACACATTCACTAACAAAAATCTGTTGATCTCAGTTTTAAATTTCAATTGACCCAGCATCCACAGCCTTTTGGGGGAGAGAATTCAACATTTTCAGTACACTTTGTGTGAAAAAGTGTTTGTGATTTCACTCCTGAATGGCCTAGCTTTAATTTTCATGATGGTGCTCCCTTGTTCTGGATTTCCCCACCAGAGAAAATAGTTTCTCTGCATCTACCTTTCAAATCTCTATCATTTTAAACACCTCAATTATATAACTCCTCAACCTTCTAAACTCAAGGGAATACAATTCAAGTTTATGCAACCTGTCCTCATAATTTAACCTATTTAAGCCACGGTTTCATTTTGGTAAATCTGCGCTGTACCCGCTCCAAGGCCAATATATCCTTCCTGAGGTGCACTGCCCAGAACTGAACAGAATATTCCAGACAGGGTCTGAGCAAGGCAATGTGCAACTGAAGATTGGCATTGATTGAGGTATTTAAAATAATAAAGGGATTTGAAAGGTAGATACAGAGAAACTATTTCCTCTGGTGGGGGAATCCAGAACAAGGGGGCACCATCATGAAAATTAAAGCTAGGCAATTCAAGAGTGAAATCACAAACACTCACTCCCTTCACCACCAGTGCACAGTGGCTGCGGTTTGTACCATCCACAGGATGCACTGCAGCAACTCACCAAGGCTTCTTAGACAGCACCTCCCAAACCCGCGACCTCTACCACCTAGAAGGACAAGAGCAGCAGACACATGGGAACAACACCACCTGCACGTTCCCCTCCAAGTCACACACCATCCTGACTTGGATATATATCGCCGTTCCTTCATCGTTGCTGAGTCAAAATCCTAGAACTCCCTACCTAAGAGCACTGCGGGAGAACCTTCACCACACGGACTGCAGCGGTTCAAGAAGGCGGCTCACCACCACCTTCTCAAGGGCAATTAGGGATGGGCAATAAATGCTGGCCTTGCCAGCGACGCCCACATCCCATGAACAAATGAAAAAAAGCATAACTTCCTCCCCTTTTTATTCCAACCCTCTTGAGATAAGGCCCAACATTCCATCAGCCATTTTGAGTTGTATTTCTGACAGAATTTGGACACTTGATCATTTGACTGAAAATAGGAACAGACTCGGCTCCAGGAGATAGTCATAGAGTCATAGAGTTATACAGCACAGATAGAGGCCCTTCGGCCCATCGTGTCCGCGCCGGCCATCAAGCCCTGTCTAATCTAATCCCATATTCCAGCATTTGGTCCGTAGCCTTGTATGCTATGGCATTTCAAGTGCTCATCCAATTGCTTCTTGAATGTTGTGAGGGTTCCTGCCTCCACAACCCTTTCAGGCAGTGAGTTCCAGACTCCAACCACCCTCTGGGTGAAAAAGTTCTTTCTCAAATCCCCTCTAAACCTCCCGCCTTTTACCTTGAATCTATGTCCCCTTGTTATAGAACCCTCAACGAAGGGAAAAAGCTCCTTAGTATCCATCCTATCTGTGCCCCTCATAATTTTGTACACCTCAATCATGTCCCCCCTCAGCCTCCTCTGCTCCAAGGAAAACAAACCCAATCTTCCCAGTCTCTCATCATAGCTGAAGCGCTCCAGCCCTGGTAACATCCTGGTGAATCTCCTCTGCACCCTCTCCAAAGCGATCACATCCTTCCTGTAGTGTGGCGACCAGAACTGCACACAGTACTCCAGCTGTGGCCTAACCAGTGTTTTATACAGCTCCATCATAACCTCCTTGCTCTTATATTCTATGCCTCGGCTAATAAAGGCAAGTATCCCATATGCCTTCTTTACCACCTTATCTACCTGTTCCGCCGCCTTCAGGGATCTGTGAACTTGCACACCAAGATCCCTCTGACCCTCTGTCTTGCCTAGGGTCCTCCCATTCATTGTGTATTCCCTTGCCTTGTTAGTCCCTCCAAAGTGCATCACCTCGCACTTTTCCGGGTTAAATTCCATTTGCCACTGTTCCGCCCATCTGACCAACCCATCTATATCGTCCTGCAGACTGAGGCTATCCTCCTCGCTATTTACCACCCTACCAATTTTTGTATCATCAGCGAACTTACTGATCATACCTTTTACATTCATATCCAAGTCGTTAATGTAGACCACAAACAGCAAGGGACCCAGCACCGATCCCTGTGGTACCCCACTGGCCACAGGCTTCCAGTCACAAAAACAACCTTCGACCATCACCCTCTGCCTTCTGCCACTAAGCCAGTTTTGTATCCAAAGTGCCAAGGCACCCTGGATTCCATGGGCTCGTACCTTCTTGACCAGTCTCCTGTGGGGGACTTTATCGAAGGCCTTACTGAAATCCATGTATCCCACATCCACTGCGTTACCCTCATCCACACGCCGAGTCACCCCCTCAAAAAATTCAATCAAATTAGTCTGACTGTAACTTTTTCCCTCCATTCTTGCTGGTCCATAACTGTTAAAGAATATTCATATTGATTTTTCTTTTCTTGTCTTACCTGAGTTCCTTTTATATTGTATATGTTTTGTTTTAGAAATATGAAGAACAAGAAAAAGCCTTTAAGCCCAACAAACCTGTCTGGTTCTGATGGATTACTTTGGAATGAGATCTCAATTTTTTTTGCTGTAAGCAATTCCAGGTTAAGAATGAAAGAAAGAACCCGCATTCATATAGCACCATTCTCATCCCCAGGATATCCACACGCGATTTACAGTCAACAAATTACTTTTTGAAGTTTAGTCATTGTTTTTTTGTAGGCAAACACGGCAGACATTTTGCACACAGCAATGTTCCATAACCAGCATTGACATACTTGATCAGTTAATCTGTGTTGATGGTGCTGGTTGATGGATAACTGTTGGCTCGGACACTGGGAGAACGCCCTGTTCTTCAAAACATGCTATGGAATCTTTTACTTCCACTTAAATAGCCAGACAGGGCTTTGTTCAGCGTCTCAACAATGCAGCACATTCTCGGTACTGTAGATTATGTGCTCAAGTCCTGCAATAGGGCCTGAACTTGCGATCTTCTGATTCAGAGGCAAGAGTGTGATCACTGAGCCAAGGTGGTGTTAAGCATGCATTTTAAGGTCAACTGTTGCTCCAATTAGCATCTCATGAGCTCTATATGGGATTCTTGTGTTGCTGGGATGTTGCTCTTTGCACACACAGGGATTCAATCATTGGATGGTTTTTGAACAGTGGACCAGCCTGGAGCAGAAAGAAGCAGCACTATGGCAGTCACAGGCGTGGGCTTTCAGTTTGCCGTCGGCCTCTATGGCAGGGTAGTGACGAATGTTGCCTGGAGTGGAAGTGCCATTTGGTTGGTGGAATACAGAAATGAGGAGGGAGGAATAAGTGAGAGGAAGGTGGAATGAGAGAGTGTGAGGTGGAAAAAGTGGAGTGAGAGTTCAGTCTATATCTCAGGAAGGTAGTTAACAATGAAGCCAGTCAGAGATCACATTGATGGGCTGAATTTTGGTATTGCATGCTTTGCTTGTGCTGGTCATTACAATTCAGTGGGCAAGTTACTGTGCGAAATTCAAAACTTGCAGCTCTTTGTTTCATTTCCTGGCTCTAGAATTCTGACGAGTTAGCTAATCTTGCTGGAATATTGCTTTTAAATATCAGATAACAGTGAAATGAACTTAAACTGTAAAATTCACATATCATGCTTCAACAGTGTCTGTGAAGAGATGGCCTGCTGTGCCAATCCTACTCTGAACCTGCTGCTAGATGCTGCAGAAGACTCAGTACGGTCCACTCTCCTCCCGACTTGGTGTTGCAGCACTTCCATCTCGAAGTGACAGAGTTAATATGCCAAGTGAGGTGCAAATCCACTTCCTCCAATTCCATGACATAGTTTTTATGATACTTATTACACCTACAATGTGATAGAATCATGCACTCGAAAGCTGGCAAACCCTGAGTGCAGTTTCAGCACATATCACTAACCACATGGTCTGCACACTTTAACTATGAGGGGTCTGATAGAGTAGATAGGGAGAAACTGTTTCCAATGGCAGGAGGATCGGCAACCAGAGGACACAGATTTAAGATAATTGGCAAAAATATCCAGGGGGGAAATGAGGAGAATTTTTTTTAAAAAACGTAGTGATTTATGATGATCTGGAATGCGCTACCTGAAAAGATGGTGGCAGCAGATTCATTCATAACTCTCAAAAGGGAATTGGATATATATTTGAAAAGGAGAAATTTGCAGGGCTGTGGGGAAAGAGCAGGGGAGTGGGACTAATTGGATCCCCCTTTCAAAGAGCCGGCAGAGGCACGATGGGCCAAATGACCTCCTCTTCTGCTGTAGCATAGCAAGAACTATGTCATGGAATTAGAGGAAGTGGATTTGCACCCCACTTGGCATATTAACACTGTATCATGTTATTCTCTGATAATTCCACCCAGAGAACAACAAAATGGCACGTTTTTCTTTTCTTCGACCATGTTCATATTGGAGTCATAGCAACTTACTTGGAATTTAACCTGATGATATCTCATCTTTGCCAGTATTAACCTTGGCTTTTATGAGTCTCAATCACACACACCCTATTGTGCCACGTCCTAAAAGAACAAGATTTGCAGCCTTCCTCTTCAGAGCTTTGCTTGCTGGATAGTGCCTCTCCATCTGTCACGGTCCTTGGATCTCCTCATGGCAGAGAGGATCCCTACATTTAGCTATACAAAACCCTGGTTCGACCGCACCTGGAGTACTGTGAACCGTTCTGGGCACCGCACCTTCGGAAGGACATATTGGCCTTGGAGGGAGTGCAGCGTAGGTTTACTAGAATGATACCCGGACTTCGAGAATTAAGTTACGAGGAGAGATTACACAAATTGGGGTTGTATTCTCTGGAGTTTAGAAGGTTAAGGGGTGATCTGATCAAAGTTTATGATATTAAGGGGGAACGGATAGGGTGGATAGAGAGAAACTATTTCGACTGGTTGGGGATTCTAGAAGTAGGGGGCACAGTCTAAAAATTAGAGCTAGACCTTTCAGGAGTGAGATTAGAAAACATTTCTACACACAAAGGGTTGTAGAAGTTTGGAACTCTCTTCCGCAAACGGCAATTGATACTAGCTCAATTGCTAAATTTAAATGTGAGATGGATAGCTTTTTGGCAACCAAAGGTATTAAGGGATATGGGCCAAAGGCAGGTATATGGAACTAGATCACAGATCAGCCATGATCTTATCAAATGGCGGAGCAGGCACGAGGGGCTGAATGGCCTACTCCTGTTCCTATGTTCCTATATTCTGTGGATTTGAGGTCAACTCTAACGGTCGAGACCTTTTTGCTGGGATACAGTGACATAGAGGAGAGTCTCATGGACAATGGATGGAGGGGAGGCCTTTTATTGGGGAAACCCAGAAGGGTTGCACCGAATAATATGGATTAAGCTGCACCGAAGCAACAGTATCTAGGAAAAGGAAAACTCTGATTCCAAACTGGAGCACAGAGGTCTCGCTGCGCCTCTCAGGCGCATCTGTCCAGGTGAAGGTAAACTGTGATTAGAAACCTGGGCTGAACAGTCCCATTAACCTAGGGTGTCCATGCCTGATAAGAACATAAGAACAGCTACAGGTGAGGTGCCTGAAGATTGGAGGGTAGCAAATATTGTGCCTTTGTTTAAGAAGGGCAGCAGGGAAAAGCCTGGGAACTACAGACCGGTGAGCCTGACATCTGTAGTGGGTAAGTTGTTAGAGGGTATTCTGAGGGACAGGATTTACAGGCATTTGGAGAGGCAGGGACTGATTAGGAACAGTCAGCATGGTTTTGTGAGAGGAAAATCATGTCTCACGAATTTGATTGAGTTTTTTGAAGGGGTAACCAAGAAGATAGATGAGGGCTGTGCAGTAGACGTGGTCTACATGGACTTTAGCAAAGCCTTTGACAAGGTACTGCATGGTAGGTTGTTACGTAAGGTTAAATATCACGGGATCCAAGGTGAGGTAGCCAATTGGATACAAAATTGGCTTGACGACAGAAGACAGAGGGTGGTTGTAGAGGGTTGTTTTTCAAACTGGAGGCCTGTGACCAGCGGTGTGCCTCAGGGATCGGTGCTGGGTCCGCTGTTATTTGTCATTCATATTCATGATTTGGATGAGAATTTAGGAGGAATGGTTAGTAAGTTTGCAGATGACACCAAGATTGGTGGCATTGTGGACAGTGAAGGAGGTTATCTAGGATTGCAACGGGATCTTGATAAATTGGGCCAGTGGGCCGATGAATGGCAGATGGAGTTTAATTTAGATAAATGTGAGGTGATGCATTTTGGTAGATCGAATCAGACCAGGACCTACTCCGTTAATGGTAGGGCATTGGAGAGATTTATAGAACAAAGAGATCTAGGAGTACAGGTTCATAGCTCCTTGAAAGTGGAGTCACAGGTGGATAGAGTGGTGAAGAAGGCATTCGGCATGCTTGGTTTCATTGGTCAGAACATTGAATACAGGAGTTGGGATGTCTTGTTGAAGTTGTACAAGACATTAGTAAGGCCACACTTGGAATACTGTGTACAGTTCTGGTCACCCTACTATAGAAAGGATATTATTAAACTAGAAAGAGTGCAGAAAAGATTTACTAGGGTGCTACCGGGACTTGATGGTTTGACTTATAGGGAGAGGTTAAATAGACTGGGATTTTTTTCCCTGGAGAGTAGGAGGCTAAGGGGTGATCTTATAGAAGTCTATAAAATAATGAGGGGCATAGATAAGGTAGACAGTCAAAATCTTTTCCCAAAGGTAGCGGAGTCTATAACGAGGAGACATAGATTTAAGGTGAGAGGGGAGAGATACAAAAGGGTCCAGAGGGGCAATTTTTTCACTCAAAGGGTGGTGAGTGTCTGGAACGAGCTGCCAGAGGCAGTAGTAGAGGCGGGTACAATTTTGTCTTTTAAAAAGCATTTGGACAGTTACATGGGTAAGATGGGTATCGAGGGATATGGGCCAAGTGCAGGCAATTGGGACTGGCTTATGGTATAAACTGGGCGACATGGACATGTTGGGCCGAAGGGCCTGTTTCCGTGTTGTAAACTTCTATGATTCTATGATTCTATAAGAACATAAGAAATAGGAGCCTCTCGAGCATTGATCATCACGGATGTACCGTGTCCACCTGGTAAGTTGGCTGGCAAATCGTTTACCTAATTAATTAATTGGATCAGTCGTCTACTGTCCTAAAAGACTTCACTTAAAAATGAATCATTTACAAATGAATTACTTTGGCTGTGCAAGCCCACTTGGATTTTCTGTGGAGTTAATTGTTTATTTTTTTTGCAACATTTCATATTTTAACGCGCTGGAATCTCTGCAAAACAGCAAACAAATGCATCTATAAAGGGCCTGTAGAAATGGATGGTGCATTGGAATAGCACTGTGCATAATCTCTGTACCCCAATTTTCTCTCAGCTAATTTGCATGTCTTGGGCATTACATGGATGGGTTCTAAGTCCTGAGTTTACAGCAAATTGCAGCACTGCTGTTGAAGGAAATGGAGCATCTTGTGGCCTTGGAAGAGCCTGTAGAGGGAACAGGAAATGGACATAATCGTGGAGTGATTCTGAGAAGTGATTTTCACCAGAAGATAATTTCTTTAAAGTCACAGTGCAAAACAAAAAGCAAGATTCTGTGGCAACAGTGAAGAAATAAAACAGTTTGTAATCCATCCGCCTTGCTGAAGAGCTGCTGCAGGAAGTAGAGCAGAGGAGGCACACTCTATTTCCTCACCATGGAAGGAACGTCATAAAGGCCATGTTACAAAGGCCATGGCAAGAATTGGCTGAGGTCATCAACAGCAGCAGCACTGTGCCAAGAACATGGGTGAAATGCTGAAAGAAGTTTAACGATTTCATGCGGGGTGGGGCGGGGGGGGAGGGGAGTCAGTGTGATACTTTACACAGATTTAAAAATGTTTGAGAGCCATGTGGCAACTATCTGGTATTTTCTGACACTCAATTAATGAGCTAGTTAAAATAACATGCAAGAATGGTACCATCTCCTGTACAATAAGGATTGACTCTCAGGTTACAAGTCACAATCACCACTCAAGTATTTATGAGGCTCAAAAGCATCAAAGATCAGTAAAGCAGCAACATGTTCACGGTAATTGCAACTATCACTGAAAGCAAAGGGACAGGAAATGCTAATGTTGTAGGGGGTCATGAAGCTGCGGTAAATCATGAAGTCTTCTATGTCTCTGCAGGAGAAGCTGGCATTTAATAGAAGGCAGGCCCCAGCTTCTGGAGGAGGACCTGCTGCAGCTCAGGAAATCAATGAGAAAAGGGCAATTAACCTTCAGCAATACAACTTGAGAAGTGGCAGGAGGTGAAGATGTGGGTGGGCATGTCGCCACTGAGGGTTTGTCATTTTCCTTCCTTTCGTCCCAGTCCTGTCAACGTGTCTGAAAATGCAAACTTCCAGGACCTTCCCATGTGGGTGAGTGATGGAGTTCATGATTGCACTTTAACCTAATTATAAATATCCTTTTATATTTATCCCTCTTTGTCTTTGTAGGGACAACAGGGCAATCGGAGATTAGACGCTCCATTTGAAGCTGCACGATGCACTTCATCAAGCACCCTGCCAAGATTTGGCATGCAGCAGCCAGCTATATCCACACAAGGTCTAGATAACAAGTATGAGGGGAACACCGAGTTGGATTGACTGAACACTGGAGAGCAGTATTGGGAAGAACAGAAGGAGAAAGCCCCAGTCTTCTCCAGCAGATGCAGAGCCAGTGGATCCAGATATCTGTAGCCCTGCATTCAAAAGAAGAATGCTTTCAGGACATGATAAACTGTTAATGGGTGATGTGTCTACAGCTTCAGCATCATGGCGCGAAGTGTGCAGGAATCCACACCTGCATGTATGAGGTGCTGATGCACAGCACTGGAAGTATGCAGATATCCTTCGTGCAAGTGGCAGCTCCAGGCCATCTACCGAGCAGCCTCTGACAGCTTGTCGTTAGTCTTAGTTCTCTCATGAATGAATCTTCACAGACAGGCTCACAGAGGCACTGTCAAACAAGGAGGGATTTAGTGTTCGCCATGCACCCTGCCAATCACATTATTGGGTCTGAGATTTACAGCAGAGGCTGGGAGAAGGGGTAGATTTTGAATAGACCATGGATGTTGGTGCTTTCTCTCCAGAAGGCTTCACATCCACCGCAGTCAGTCTGCCCTTCTCTCTCCCAACTGCACAGGAATCTGAAAGAAAGAAAGAAAGACTTGCATTTATATAGTGCCTTTCACGACCTCAGGACATCCCAAAGCGTGTTACAGCCAATGAAGTACTTTCTTTGAAGTGTAGTCCCTGTTGTAACGTAGGAGACGTGGCAGCCAATTTGTCCACTACAAGGTTCCACAAATAGCAATGAGGTAATGACCAGATAATCTGTTTTTTGGTTGAGGGATAAATATTGGCCAGTACACTGGGGAGAACTCCCCTGCTCTTCTTCGAATAGTGCCATGGGATCTTTTACATCCACCTGAAAGGGAGGATGGACCCTTGGTTTAACGTCTCATCTGAAAAAGGGCAGGAAGATCATGGGTAGTCAAAGGAACAGTGATACAGCTTTATGGATTTCCATCCATATTTCCAGTTGACTGCATCTCCCATTCAAGCATTTCTGGAATGCCATACCCATGAAAATCATCTCTCGATACTCCAGTAGAAATGAATACCACAAGATTTTCAAGACAGAAATCATGCATTGATAGTGACTCAAGAGAATTGCAAACAAAAAGATGTTTCAGTCAGTCAGCCTTCAAAATAAGTTAACATATTGAGCCGGATTTTCCTGTGAAAATAACGGCGAGACTAACATGGCTCACTGTTATTTCTGTGCAAATGGTGCAGCAAATTCTGGTGACCGCACATGCGCAATTAAACATGGAAATCCAGAAGTTGCTATCCCAGATGTCCTGCTCCTCCGGGAAAGAGATCTCACCGGCTAGCTCCCCATTCAAATGAACGAAACAGCGTGATGTTCCTGCATCTGATGGATTTGAACTAATCTCACCAAAAAAAAGTACGACAAGTCATTTCAAGTCTAAGCACATTTTTAAAGGTGTGGTAAGTCTTATTTACTCCCAAACAACCTCTCTGGCACTGAAAATTAACTTTTAAAAGTCTGGAGTCTCATTCCTTCAGATTTTAATTGTTGTTGGATACTTAAAAAAAAGAAATTTAATTTTTTTTGAAAACTTTTTCTTTCTGTCTCTTTTATCTCTCTCTTAATCCAATCTTTCTTTCCCTCTCTTTATTTCGCCTTCTGTTCCTGATTTGACATTGAATTCACTATTCTAATTTACACTTCCTGATTCTGACTCTGCGTTGCTCATTAACGATGCTTCAATCTGATTGCTTAAGGGGATACACAGTTGCTTGCCCCGTTCACAGAGGTCCCGGATGCCCGGGAGAGGGCACCACATTGGATTGAGTACCTGATGAGAGGAGCCTGCCATGAAAAAGCCCATGAAAAGTCTATGGGCAAGTGCAAGTCTAACCTGGGATGAGAGGGTTGTCCTATGAGGAGAGATTGAGTAGAATGGGCCTATACTCTCCGGAGTTTCGAAAAATGAGAGGTGATCTCATTGTAATGTCGAAAATCCTTAGAGGGCTTGACAGGGTAGATGCTGAGAGACAGTTTCCCCTGGCTGGAGAGTCTAGAACTAGGGGTCATAGTCTTAGGATAAGGGTTGGCTATTTAGGACTGAGATGAGGAAAAATTTCTTCACTCAGAGGGTTGTGAATTTTTGGAACTCTCTACCCCAGAGGGCTGTGGATGCTCAGTCATTGAGTATATTCAAAATTGAGATCAATAGATTTTTGGAAACTAAAGGAATCGAGGGATTTGAGCGGGAAAGTGGAGTTGAGTTAGAAGATCAGCCATGGTCTTATTGAAAGGCGGAGTAGGCTCGAGGGGCCATGTGGCCTCCTCCTGCTCCTATTTCTTACGTTCTTATGTTGTTAGTGAATAAAATAAAATTCACATACCTTTACGCAGCCTATTTCTTGCAGGTTCCATGTAGAACATTTACAGATAGCAGAGAACAGTATACTTATCATGTTTACTACAATCTTACTGTCATTACCATAATTTACTTTCAGTTTTACTACAGTAAGTAGATATTATTGATCTCTGTAAATAAAAATGTTATGGTATGATCACCAGGACCTGCATGCAAGAGTATTCTATAAAGATATGGCCAGGCTTACTGTAAAGAAACTGTGGCAAATCTCTTTTTTCCTGACAGGTTGATGTTCCATTACATTCAATAGAAGAGTACAAGCTGATTAATTCCCTCACAGGCAGAACTACTTTTTACATAGAATGTATGGCACAGAAACAGGCCATTCGACCAAACAGGTCCATGCCAGTGTTTATGCTCCATACGAGCCTCCTCCCTCCCTACTTCATCTAACCCAATCAGCATATCCTCCTATTCCTTTCTCCCTCATGTGTTTATCTAGCTTCCCCTTAAATGCATCCATGCGAGTCGCCTCAACTACTCCTTGTGGTAGAGAGTTCCACATTCTAACCACTCTGGGTAAATAACTCTCTCCTGAATTCCCGATTGGATTTATTGACTATATCTTCTATTTATGGGCCCCAGTTCAGGTCTCCCCCGCAATTGGAAACATCTTCTCTCCGTCTACCCTTTCAAACCCTTTCATAATCTTAAAGACCTTTATCAGGTCACCCCTCAGTCTCCTCTTTTCTAAGAGCCCCACCCTGCTCAATCTTTCCCTGATAGGTATAACCTCTCAGTTCTGGTATCATCCTAGTAAATCTTTTTTGCACCATCTCCAGCCTCTATATCCTTTTTATAATATGGAGATCAGAACTGTTCACAGTACTCCAAGTGTAGGCTAACCAAGGTTCCATAGAAGTTTAACATAACTTCTCTGCTGGTTCCCATGAGTTTGTATCTGCATGATCCCCATTCTGCTGAAAGAGACTACACTGAGGCTTTAACACCC
Organism: Heptranchias perlo; assembly: GCF_035084215.1. Taxonomy (NCBI): domain Eukaryota; kingdom Metazoa; phylum Chordata; class Chondrichthyes; order Hexanchiformes; family Hexanchidae; genus Heptranchias; species Heptranchias perlo. Next base: position 19,224,074 of record NC_090328.1, on the reverse strand, counting down.
TAACCCCATCAAAATTGCTTTCTCTGATTCAAAATGTAGCTTGAAGAAAACAAATAGCCTCCCTTTCCGAACTGCTTTCATCACTCCCCTCATCAAAAACCCATCTTCAACCTTTCTGTCCTTACAAACTATCGCCCCATCTCCAAACTGCTTTTCCTCTCCAAAGTCCTTGAACATCTTGTCGCCTTCCAAATCTGCACCCATTTTTCCCACCACTCTATGTTTGAATCTCTCTAATGAGCCCCTGCCACGGCACTGAAACGACCCAACTAGTCACAAACATCATCCTCTGTGACTGGGACATTGGTGCATTTTGCCTCCCCATCCCCCTTGGCCTCTGTCGACTTTGACACGAACGACCACACCATCCTTCTCCAACACCTCTCCTCTATGCCCAGCTCAGTGGCACTGCCCTCACTTAGTTAAGCTCTTATCTATCCAATTATACTCAGAGCATCACAAGCAATGGCATCTCTTCCCGTCCCACACTGTTACCTCTGGAGTCTCCCAAGGATTGATGCTCCTCTTCCTCAACTCCATGCTACTGCTTGGCGACATCATCTAAAGTCATGGGGTCAGCTTCCACATGTATGCTGACGATACCCAGCTCTGCCTTTCCACCACCTCCCTCGACCCCTACACTGCCTGTGTTTTCAGCCTGCTTGTCTGACATCCAGTCTTGGTTGAGCTGCAATTTTGTCCAGATAAATATAGGGAGGACTGAAGCCATTGTCTTCGGACCCCACCACTAATTCCATATACTTGCCGCCAATTTCATCTCTCTCGCCGGCCACTGTTACAAGATGAAACCAAATAAGTATAATGTTCTCAGCTAGACTGCCCATAACCTTGGCATTCTATTCAACCCAGAGTTGTGCTTCTGACTCCATATGCCCTCTATCGCTGAAGAGTTTCTACTTCCACCTCGGAAACATTGCCTACCTCTGCTGCTAAAATTCCCATCCATCCCCTTGTCACTTCCAGACTTGACTATCCCAATGGCCTCCTGCCCGGCCTCCCATCCTCCATGCTCTAAAAGCTTCAGCTCATCCTAAACTCTGCTGCCTGTAACCTATCCTACGCTGTCCCACTCACCCATCATCCTTGTCCTTGCTGACTTGCATTGGCTCCCGGTATCCAAAGCCTGCAATTTAAAATTCTCATCCTGTTTAAATCCCGATGTGGCCCTGCCCCTCCCTCCTTAGAACCTCCTCCAGCCCTACAACCCTCCCCGCTGAACTTTCTGTTCCTCCAAGTCTAGCCTCCCTTCTTCCCAGCATTGGCAGTGGTGCCGTCAGCTGTCTGGGCCCCACACTCTGGAATTCCCCCACTAAACCCATCTCACTGACCAAGCTTTTGGTCAACCCTCCTAAGGCTCGGCATTCACTTTTGTCTGATTATATCTCTGTGAAGCACCTTGGACGTTTATCTGTGTTAAAGGGACTATAAATAGAAGATGTTGTTGGTTATCAAATTAATTACAGTCAAATACACATTTAAGCAAAGTTGATATAAATCAGATCAAAGTCTTAATATATGTAGAATAATGTATACTGTGGTGGAAGTTTTGAGACTGTAGTTCAAAATGAGATATACGACAAGCAAAACCCCTTAACCAAATCACCAATAATAACTCCCTCCACAGCATATGGGGGCACAAAATTGGATAAGGGTCCATTTCGGGCGGGGGTAGCGCGATGTACTAGTACCCCGTGCCTGATGGACCTTTCACAGGCAGGACGCAAATTTGGACCCACCCGAGGACTTCCCTGCAATCAGCCTTCCTTTCCAGGACTTGCACGTGGAATCAATGCAATTTGCACTTTCCACCACCAGAGGGAGCTCAATGTCTTAAAGGGAGGTTGTTTCTTGGAAATCTCTTAAAGGTAGCTGGTACCTGTTATTTGCTGAAAATAACAGTCTACAGTCTGCACGGAGTCCGAACGGAGATCAGACATCGCACACGTAAAGCACAGATGTAGGTCCCATCCCTATGTTTACACACTGATGAGTTATGTTAAAACATTAAATAAAGGTTGCGCACTACTAAATCCCACATCCTCCAATCTGCATGCCAGACCTCACCGATCTGCCGATCTGAGTTGGTACCAAGCTTGCGAGAGTGCATGCACCAAGGTTCTCTGCTGATGCATTAGAGACCTTGGGTGCAAGAGGTGGACAGAAGGAGGGACATCCTATATCCGCAGTGGGGGCAACATGCCCTCCAAGTTTATACCCAAAAGGCAGCGGGGAATGAAGTCAATGCTAGGCACACAGCATCATGAACGTGGATACAGTGCAGGAAGAAGTTCAATGCTTTGACGAGTGGTCAAGGTGAGTGAAGTGGCGTCTCCTACCAACTGCACCACGTGCTATACACCGCCATCCCCCACATACCAATAAACTCTTTCCATCAGTACTCAACTCTTCCAATCAGATACTTCCTCTCATCCTTACACATTACCACTGTTTCAAGCCGCCCAGCCACAACTCACAGGCCACACACACTGGCAGCTGTTCAACCATGACAGGCACATCACCCAGACACACGTCCCGCTTTCTTGCAGGAGAAGGTGGCACAAATCGAGCGGCAGCAAGTGGCAGTGGCATTTAGCCCCTTGAGCCTGTTCCGCCATTCAATGAGATAATGGTGGATCTGTGACCTATCTCCATATACCCGTCTGAGCCCCATATCCCTTAATACCCTTGGTTCACAGAAATCTATCAATCTCAGATTTAACATGCACAATTGAGCAAGCATCAACTGCCATTTGCAGAAGAGCATTCCAAACGTCTCCCACCCTTTGCGTGTAGAAGCATTTCTTAACTTCACACCTGCACGTCCTGGCTCTAAATGTTAGGCTATGTCCCCGCGTTCTAGTGTTGAAGTCGATGCGGCCTCCAAAAACAGTTACAAATGTCTCGGCAGCCAGAAGCAATAGTCCAGCCACTAACCTGTAAATTCTGCATGGTACCGTTAAATAACGCTTGTGGGTGGTCCTCGAGGCACTCTAAGACATGTTCAGATGGTCGGAGTTTAGACTGTGCGTTTCGTCCCAAAATGGTGTCTATCACTTTAAATCAGCGTTGCACACTGATTGAAGCCATGTTCCCTCTTCTGTACATGATTCCAGCGTTCGTTATCTGCGTCTGCGCTAACTCCGATACCAAGATGGCGTCTGGCGCACTCACGCAGGAAACATGCATCCGCATCCAAGACGCCATCTTGGATGTCGGAGAGACCATGGAGTGCTGAAACAACGGGTGCTGCATGGCCCAATTTAGTGCCCATGATATTTTAACTATCTGGCAGATCTCCCCTGGAACTGCTCACACTAAATCAGAGGACACTTTGAAGGTGAAGTGTGCCTTGGACAGTAGTGTGAAACGGCTGAAATTCGATGGTGCTTCGCTCATTTTTCAGGCGCAAAATGGGCACCTAAGCATCCAATATGACGGGCGAGGCACACACACTCATTACATGTGGGAAGCGCATCACCCGCCATATTAGTAAAGGTGGTAAAAGAAGTGTCCAGGGCCTACTAGCCCCATTCCATATGTAAATAGGGGTTCAAAGCCCTGTTTGAGGCCCCCTTTGCAAAATTGGGATGCCCTAAACGCAGTTGGCATTGGGTCGGCTGAATTCAGGAAAACATGGTCGACATACACCCTAACAAGCGGTCCTTAACCGTTTCAAAAAAAAAGTATACTTACCTGAATGTAAAGCCGGGAGGTATAGAAGTGATCCTCCCAGCTCTAGTGCAGTGCCGAAGACCATTACCGGCCTCCTCCTGATTGCCTTCCCCCCTGCTTCCCGACAGCACCCCTCCTCCTGATCACCCCTTTCCCTGTCGATCAGCCCTCTCCCTCTCCCAATCGCCCCCCCACCTCCCTGTTCACCCTTCCCTCCCGATTGCTTGCACCCCCCCCCCCCGGCAACCATTCTCCCCCGCCTCTCCCAAGGGTCACGACACAAAATTGAAATCCTCATCGCCGACGAGCTGCCTGGGACACCTGCAAGACATCTGCAGCTCGCATGTAACTGAGGCCCCAGTCTCAATATCGGGTGGCCCTCAGGCCTACCCATTCTGGCGCAGGGATTGTTCCCTGCGCCCAGTTTTCCCGGCCTGTCTATTTTAGAAGCTTACAATTCAAGGCTGAACAATGAGGCTTCTGCAAACTCCACAGTGGTTTTTTAAAAAGTCTCCAATTCAGTACTTGGCTCCTGGATTTGCTTCATACGACAAAATGAATGCTCAATTTGTGGATCATTCAAAGACTAGCTCAAAGCATATTTGTCTACAGTCTCTATAATTCACCTAGAGCAACATCATTATTTTTGCAAATATGGAAACATAATCTCATTATACAATGATGCATTATTTCTCTTGCATTTTGTGGTGCCATGAAACAATATAACTGAAAGCTGAAATGGTTGATATTTGCTGAATGACTATTTGTCCTGGAGTAATTAAGATAAATCTGTTTTCGAGACAAAAGATTAGAAAAGGTTTGACATAAATCTACACTAATCTGATTAACATAAAGGACTTGATTTAATAGATGCAGGGCCAGAGGTAAGAATTAAAATTTAGCAGCTCATGTTCTCAGCATTTGCTGCAAAATTTAACTGTAGGTTCTACATCTTGCAAATATCCATTTTTTTTAAGCTGTTTATTTTTTAAAATCATTCTCAGCCCACTTCCAAAATTCACAGAGCGAACTTACTAATTAAGCTCCTGCTACAAGTCTTATTCTACTCATTTAACACTTTTTGTGTTTTTTTATTCTTTCTTGTTTGAATATGATTTTGCTTATGTAAAATATATTTGCCTTGTAAATTAGCAAATTCATTTCAAATGCTCTGCATTATTGACTGGCACATTAACAAGTACCAAGCAGTCTAACACCACTGAAAAACTGTAGATTACTTTTATATTTTGTGGTGCTATGACAGAAAATAGATAGATTTTTTAAAAAGCACTTGGCATTGTTTTGTAAAAATGAAAAGTTTACTTACGACGGTAAAGGCAACTGTTTTAACATAATGGCCAGGAATTTGCTTTAATAATAAGAGAGCCGGACAGGGCTCACTGTTGTTCAAGGGCAAATGGAAGAGCAGCTTCTGGCGAGCGCACGTGCGCAGTCAAACGTGGAAATCTAGAAGTTGCTCTACCAGATGGTCTGCTCCTCCGAAAGCTGCGCGGGAAGGACAGATCGCCGCCTGGATCCCCATCGGAATGAATGGACCAGCGCAAAGTTGCTCTCCTGCCCAGCTGGAAACGAATTCATCTACACAGAAAAAGGTATGCTCAGTTTCATTTTAGTCTAACCAAAATTTTAACAGCATGGTAAGTCTTAATGGCTGCCAAGCAACCTCTCTGGCGCTGAAAATTTACTTTTACAAGCGCAGAGTCTCATTCTTTCACATTTTAATTTTTGTTGCACATTTTTAAAAAAAAGTTTAAATTTTTATTTTTTTACTTTTTCTTTGTCTCTTTCATCTCTGTCTTTTAATTAAATATTTCTTACCCTCTCTATTTCGCTTTCTGTAACTGATTTTACATTGAATTTACTGTGCTAACTAACTTGGTTCTGTGTCTGCGCGGCTTGTTCATGATGCTTCAGTCTGATTGCTTAAGGGGATACACAGTTCCTTGCCCCGTTCACACAGCTCACGGATGCCCGGGACAGGACGCTGCACTTTATTCAGTTCCCCATTGCTGCAAGCTGGCGCCAAAAAGCCCGTGGATAGTTTGGGGGTAAGTTTAAATCTAACGAGGGGCAGGCGCCACTCATTCGACACTCAGCGCAAAATCCGAGCCATTGGTTTTAGCTCATCAGTATAATTTTGGCAGTGGAGAAAATTCAGGGACCCTGATGTGCTAAAGCGTAAAACACATGCATACCTTTGAATTAATAATTGAAGTTACTCTTTTTTAAAGTTACCACATACAGCTAACTGTGAGGGCAGGAGACCTGGGGATCGATTTTCAACTTGAAATAAAAATGAAAAATGGTACGGTTTCTACAGCAGGCAGCCGATTCGCAATGCCAGTCTTACACCCGGGTGGCAAGTTGAAAATTTACCCCCCTGGTTCCAGGGCTCAACATACGCATCACTAAGAGTTGTCCATTATCCATGGGAAATGTAGAAGGGGGCAGAATCTCCGCTTCTATCTCTGTAAGGGTAAGCAGTTGGCCTTTACTTGCACATCCTCATGACAGCATGGCCAAGATTGGGAACTCAAATGAGGGACTTATGGGCACAAGCCTGTGTTCCATTGCTCTATACTATCCAGAGTGGGATCTCCGGGGGAGCAAATCAATGCCTAACCCTATGTTCCATTACTCTCCAGTGCTCCGACTGGAAACTCTGCTGAAGGAATTTTGGGTGTAAGCCCTTGTCCCATTACTCTACAGCATCCAGATTGGGAACACAGGTGAAGGGATTGCATGTCTCATTGCTCTACAGTGCTGACAATTGAAATTACTGTTGAAAATGTATTCTCCTTTGGCTGAAATTCTCTCATTTTCACAGCCACAGCTCTAAAGGTCACAAGACTGAGAAAAACAACACATTTCGGTGTTGGTTTTAGCAATCGCAGGAAATTCAGGGCCATTCTTGATCTTAATTCTTTTCCTCCACAAAAGAAGATCACTTGTGAGTGAAATTTCACTGTGAAGATAGAAGCTTAATAAGAGTTTAAGCATTATATTTCAGGTATAGCATCTTCTGTCACATTGTCAGTTAGGACATCTCACTACATGAGAATTATCAAGTGCAACAAAAGGATTTCTTCCACACTGAGGTTGTTTTGAAATAAATAAAAGCAAGAGCTATTTTAGTCCTTTTGTTGTCTGCATAATCTGCAATCCAGTTTAAAATGACACTTGACAATCTGACAGTGTTATTGAATTATTGAACACAAGAATGTTACCAGAACTGAGAGGATATACTTATCAGGAAAGGCTGAACTTGTACAGAACCTTGGTTAGATGACACTTGGATTTCTGTGAACAGTTCTCGTCTCCATATTATAAAAAGGATAGAGGCACTGGAGAAGGTGCAAAAAAGATTTACTAGTGTGATACCAGACTGAGAGGTTATACCTATCAGGAAAGGCTGAACAGGCTGGGGCTCTTTTCTCTAGAAAAGAGAAGGGTGACCTGACAGAAGGCTTTAAGATTATGAAAGGGTTTGATAGGGTAGACGTAGAGAAAATGTTTCCACTTGTGGGGGAGACTAAAACTAGGGGCCATAAATATAAGATAATCACTAATAAATACAATAGGGAATTCAGGAGAAACTTCTTTACCCAAAGAATGGTAAGAATGTGGAACTCGCCACCACAAGGAGGCGAATAGCATAGATGCATTTAAGGAGAAGCTAGATAAACACATGAGAGAGAAAGCAATGGAAGGGTTAGATGAAGCGGGGTGGGAGAAGCCTTGCATGGAGCATAAACATCGGCAGAAACCAGTTGGGCTGAATTGCCTGTTTCTGTGCTGTCGACTCTATGGGCGCTAACTTAGGCCATGCCGTGCCCGTTGTTTTGGTGCTACATGGCCTCTCCGACATCCAAGATGGCGTCTTGGATGCGCACGCACATTTCCAGCATGACGTGTGCTGGGCGCCATCTTGGTACAGGAGTTAGTACAGGCGCAGATAACAAATGCTGGAATCATGTAAAGTAGGCAGAAAATGGCTTCAATCAGTGTGCAACGCTGATTTAAAGTGATCAACACCATTTTGGGACTTAACGCTCAACTCAACGCACAGTCTTAACCCCGAACATCTGAACTGTCTTCGAGTGCCTGGAGGATCCCCAACAATGCTATTTAAAGGGACCATGCAGAATTTACAGGTTAGTGGCTGGGTTATTGCTTCTGGCTGCCGAGACATTTGTAACTGTTTTTGGAGGTTTCCTGTACTTGAATACTAGGACGCGGGGACACAGCCTAACATTTAGAGCCAGGACGTGCAGGAGTGAACTATCATTCTATCGCAGTTAACTTCTGTATGTTAGTTTAAATAAAAATTTAACATATCTTATTATAAAAAGCCAAGCAAATGATTTAATGTAATTAAACTTACAAAAGTTAAAAGTATTTTTTAATTTTTAAAAAAAATTAATAATCAAAAAATATTAAGAGTAATATGACAGTCCACATTTTTAAAATTTAATTTTGATGTTTTGCAATCATTACCAGTCATCGCGCTTTTAAAAAGTAGTGCAGGGCTGGTATTTTCCAGCGTAACTTTTGCTGGCGTAGGTATCTTCGTTCCAGCTGGGCAGATGGGTAAGTTTACAAATGTTTAATGATTTTATTGATTGTAGTGGAGGTGACTCTTTAATTCGGGCCTGTCAAACCACTGACGAACTAATGGGAGCAAGTTCATGATTTCCTGGTTTTGATGCGCGTGTGCACACTCATGGCAGTCTGAGAGTACGCCACTGATGAACGGCTTCCTCGGGTGAGCAATTTATGCCCCATTACGATCTGTTTCCCAAATACTCCCCCGCTGAAACATGATCCACCTGCCCCACTTCATTCCCCAGAATTGATCCAGCACTGTTTCCTTCCTGGTTGGGCTGGAAATACACTGTTCCAGAAAGTTCTCGAACACATTTCAGGAATTCCTCCCCCTCTTCACCCTTTACACTGTTACTGTCCCAGTCTATATTGGGATAATTGAAGTCCCCCATTATCACTATTCTATAGTTCTTGCTCCTTTCTGTAAATTGCCCGCAAATTTGCTCCTCTATCTCCTTCCCACTATTTGGTGGCCTATAGTATACACCCAGCAGCGTAATAGCTCCTCTATTGTTCCTTAATTCTAACCAAATAGATTCTGTCTTTGACCCCCTCAACTACATCAACCCTTTCCAGTACGATAATAGCTTCTTTGATCAATACTGTCACCCACCCTCCCTTCTTTTCTTCCCTGTCTTTCCTGAATACTTTGTAGCCAGGAATATCAAGTACCCAATCCTCCCCTTCTATGAGCCAGGTCTCTGTTATTGCCGCTATATCATAATCCCATGTGGCGACTTGAGCCTGCAGCTCACCAACCTTATTTACCACGCCAAGTGCATTTACGCACACGCACTCCAATCTCATCTTATACTTGATCCCTCCTAATTCTGAACTATTCTTTACTCTAATGCTGCTTGTCCCTCCCAGTCCTCTGTGAACCTTATTTCTCCGAGCTAATGTTTCATCCCAGTGCCCATTCCCCTGCCAAATTAGTTTAAACCCTCCCCCACAGCACGAGTTAAAATTGTTTTGGAGTGCTATCACATTGTCAGCCCATGGCTCAGTTTGTGGCATTCGTGCCTCTGAGTCAGAAGGTCATGGGTTCAAGTCCCACTCCAGAGTCTTGACCACAAAATCTAGGCTAGCACTCCCAGTGCAGTACTGTAGGAGTGCGGCACTGGTGGAGGTGCCATTTTTCAAATGAGATGTTAAACCGAGGCCCTGTCCATCCTCTCGGGGTGAACTCAAAAATCTCATGTCACTCTTTGAAGAAGAGCAGGGGAGTTCTCCCCAGTGTTCTGGCCAATATTTAGCCCTCAACCAACACCGAAAAACAGATTATCTGGATATTATCACACTGCTGTTTGTGGGACCTTGCTGTGTGCAAATTGGCTGCTGCATTTCCTACATAATAACAGTGACTACACTTCAAAAGTACTTAATTGGTTGTCAAGGGGTTTAGGACCTCCTGAGGTTGTGAAAGGCGCTATATAAATGCAAGTCCTTTCTTTTTTACAGTGAAGAGCTAGCAGAGGCATGACAGGTCAAATGGCCTCTTATGCTTTCCACATCTGTGGTTTTCCAGGTTTATTCCATGAACCATGATCAGCTGATTTAGCCAGGACACAGTAGGAGTATTGCAATTACTCTCAGTCCATATGGCAAATGAGTGGAAAGCCAAAAAAACACAACAGCATCTCATCCCTTAATCATTATTCAGCGAACCCTGCAAAAAAATTCATGCATATGTATATTAGGATGAGGTTTGAGTGTGACGCTTCCCAAAGTCTGATAGCCTGCAGAGTTCTCAGGGTGTAGGCTTCATACCTGAAAAATGGCAAGTTCACTGGGGTACCAGAAAACTCAAACTGCGTCCCATGGGTCTACACCTTCTGGAAAGATAGATAGAAAATTGAAAGAAAATACTTACAAGCATAACTGAATTCTTCCATAACCTGGATAGCAAGCCTCTAAAACCCAGAATGAAATTCCTGTACCAATGCAAAACTGGTCACGTCCCTTATATAATAGGTTACATGACAAAAAATGAGCTCACGTCAAATGCGAACATTTGCATTCTACTCGCTAAAATCAACAGCAAAGTTTATCTGTGGCAGTAAATCCTCAAGCTCAGATACCCATTGGAGGATAATGGAAATTGCTCTTTAGGTCCCTGAGTTACATTCTGATCGGCACACAGAGCACCACAACGAATTTTACATGGACATGGTCATATTAGGGTTTCCATTTGAATACTGTTCGCTTTGTGACAACTCCAAAAGACTGTGAACAGCAGCAATATGTGCAATCTGGGAGAGTGAATTACTGAAGCCAAACCACTCACAGCAATACCAATGCTTCCGAAATTGTCTGCAGAAACTATGGTGGTGTCTGAGAATTCCTGTGACTGAAATATGTGGCACTCAAAGAATTCCCTTATTCCCCATAAATACATATTAAGTAAACATAACCAATCACTTCCAGCCAGCTTTGGACAGATAAATGTGATGAAGCCTCTAGTAGAAGTCAAGGTCAGGAGGCAATGCTACATTGTGTTATTTTCTTTTTTTCAAAACGTGTATTTGGTCAATTGATGGACAGGTCTGATATATAGTAAAATATAGATTTTCAAATCATGTTTTTTTTTTAAATTATTGATGGAGAAGCCTGAAGTTCTGATACAAACAAACAGTCACAGAGGTTTGAGCTCACAAACCAACAGGTAGACTGAAATGCATTGCTATTGCACAAACATACATGGGGACATTTGTAAAGCCATACAAGTTATCTTATTTCTTTGATAATAAACTCGTATTAACTTTTTCAAATGTGACATATGAAACCCACTTTGGTTTTACCGGTCTTTATTTTTCAATTTTAAATGTCAACAAAGAGCAAACTTGGCAAAATGCCTCATGGATACAATTATGTATGTATGGCTCCAAGCAGAAGAAGAAAAATAAACTTGCATTATCATCTTGTCCACAATTCTCCCATCACTTCCAAATTGAATTACTTTCAGAGTGCAAGGACTGCACTGGAACGCACTGCCTGAAATGGTGGTGGAAGCAGATTCAGCAGTAACTTTCCAAAGGGAATTGGATAAATACTTAAAAAGGAAAAATTTGCAGGGTTTGAGGAAAGACCATGGGAGTAGGACTAATTGGATAGCTCTTTCAAAGAGCCAGCACAGGCACGATGGGCCAAATGGCCTCCTTCCGTGAAGAAATGCAACAGTCACTATGTGCCAACAAGGTTCCACGAACAATGGGATGAACATGGATGTGCAATCACATTTTTCTGGCACTATAATTTTTAGCTACCACAAGGTAGCTAAGACTACCACAAGATAGTTGAGGCGAATAGCTTAGTCGCATTTAAAGAGAAGCTAGATAAACACATGAGGGAGAAAGGAATAGAAGGATATGCTGATAGGGTTAGGTGAAGAGGGTTGGGAGTTGGGTCATGTGGAGCATAAGCGCCGGCATAGACCTATTGGGTCAAATGGCCTGTTCCTGTGCCGTACCTTCTATGTAATTCTATGAAACATGTTTGTGAGTGGCCAGTTTGGTATAAGTTCAACCAAATAGAGAGCGGTTGAAGCAAGCAAAACAAAACCGTCGGTGAAATGCTTGCCTCAAACACCTGGACTTCCATTCCACTCGTGCCGACATTTTGCTGGCTGTTACTGAATCTGGCAAGTTAGTCAAATTTCAATGTGCGTCACATGTGGAGAGAGTAAATTTTCGCTGAATGTAAGCAGCAACTGTAAGAAAGTAAATGGGCCTTTATAAATGTGATGTTTATAAAGTAAAGGGTGGCCCTCGGGAACACAGCTCTGCAGTACAGCCTCGCTCTTTTGTAGGCCAAATACAATTTTGATGGGTCTGATATCAGTTTATATGAAGGGTGGATTTCCTGTGGCTCTATCCATCCCATGAGTGTTATTATTAGAATTGTCTTGACGAAGCCTCCACGAAGATGGTGAATGACATCTTCATTTCAGTACGACAGAATCCTGCTGATCCTTCTCACTGAGGTTCAGAAATTTGGTAGACCCCTTGTGCCAGTTGCCAGAAATCTTACTATTTTTTGACAAATATAATAATAATCCAATTTTTGTCGAATTGAGATTACTTTGGACAGGGGTGTAAAAACTGACACTGGTCAAGGAGATGTCCCACAATCCATCTTTATATCATTGATGCATTTAAGGGGTAGCTCGATGCATTTAAGGGGAAGCTAGTTAAGTACATGGAGGGAGACATGAATAGAAGGATATGTTGATAGGGTGAGATGAAGTAAGGTAGGAGGAGGCTTGTGTGGAGCATAAACACCGGCAGAGACCTGTTGGGCAGAATGGCCTGTTTCTGTGCTGTAAATACTACGTGCGCTAAATTGGGCCGCATAGCGTCCGTTGTTTTGCCGCTACACGGCCTCTCCGACATCCATGGCGGCATCATGGATGCGCACGCACGTTTCCTGCATGACATGCGCCAGACGCCATCTTGGTATAGGAGTTAGTGCAGATGCAGAAAACGAATGCTGGAATCATGTAAAGTAGGGAGAAAATGGCTTCAATCAGTGTGCAATGCTGATTTAAAGTGATAGACACCATTTTGGGACTTAACACTCAATTCAACGCACATTCTTAATCCCGACCATCTGAACGTGTCTTAGAGTGCCTGGAGGACCCCACACCAGCGCTATTTAAAGGGACCATGTAAGATTTACAGGTTAGTGGGCTGGATTATTGCTTCTGGCTGCCGAGACATTTGTAACTGTTTTTGGAGTTCTCCTAGACTTCAATACTAGGACGCGGGGACATAGCCTAACATTTAGAGCCAGGATGTGCAGGAGTGAAGTTTGAAATGCTCTTCTGCAGACGGCAGTTGATGCTAGCTCAATTGTGAATGTTAAATTTGAGATTGATAGATTTGTGTGAACCAAGGGTATTTAGGGATATGGGGCTAAGACGGGTATAGGGAGTTAGGTCACAGGTCCACCGTGATCTTATTGAACGGTGGAACAAGCTCGAGGGGCTAAATGCCACTGCCACTTGCGGCCTCTTGCGCCACCTTTTCCTGCAAGAAAGATGTTAAGGGGAACGGATAGGGTGGATAGAAAGAAACTATTTCCACTGGTTGGGGATTCTAGGAGTAGGGGGCACTGTCTAAAAATTAGAGCCAGACCTTTCAGGAGCAAGATTAGATAACATTTCTACACACAAAGGGTGGTAGAAGTTTGGAACTCTCTTCCGCAAACGGCAATAGACACTAGCTCAATTGCTAAATTTAAATCTGAGATAGATAGCTTTTTGGCAATCAAAGGTATTAAGGGATTTGGGCCAAAGTCGGGTATATGGAGTTAGATCACAGATCAGCCATGATCTTATCAAATGGCAGAGCAGGCATGAGGGGCTGAATGGCCTACTCCTGTTCCTATGTTCCTATGTTCCTAAGAAAGCGGGACATGTGTCTGGGTGAAGTGCCTGTCATGCTTGAATAGCTGCCCGTGTGTGTGGCCTGTGAGTTGTGGGTGGGCGGCTTGAAACATTGGTAATGTGTAAGGGTGAGAGGAAGCATCTGATTGGAAGAGTTGAGTACTGCTGCAAAGAGTTTATTGGTATGTGGAGGATGGAGGGTGTAGTCCGTGGTGCAGTTGGTAGGAGTCACCACTTGACAGTTGACCTCACTCACCTTGCCCACTCATGTCAAAGTATTGAACTTCATCCTGCACTGCATCCATGTTCGTGATGCTGTGCGCCTGGCATTGACTTAGTTCCCCGCTGCCTCCCACTGCCTTTTGAGAATATATCTGGAGGGCCTCTTGCCCCCCTTGCAGATAGAGGATGTCCCTCCTTCTGTCCACCTCTTGCATCCAAGGTCTCTGGTGCATCAGCAGAGAACCTTGGTGCACGCAATCTCGCAGGCCTGGTACCAACTCGGATCAGCCGATTGGTGAGGTCTGCCACGCAGATTGGAGGATGTGGGATTTAGTTGTGCACAACCTTTACTCAATGTTTAAACATAACTCATCAGTGTGTAAACATAGGGATGGGACCTGCATCTGTGTTTTACGTGTGCGATATCTGATCTCCGTTCAGACTCCGTGCAGACAGTAGACTGTTATTTTCAGCAAATAACGGGTACCAGTTACCTTTAAGAGAGTTCTCAGTAACATCTTCCCTTTAAGAGATTGAGCTCCCTCTGGTGCTGGAAAGTGCAAATTGCATTGATTCCACGCGCAAGGCCTGGAAAGGAACGCTCATTGCAGGGAAGTGTTCCGGTGGGTCCAAACTTGCGTCCTGCCTGCGCAGGGGCCATTGGGCGCGGGGTACTCACGCATCACGCTACCCGCATCCAAAAACGGCCCCTATCGAATTTTTCCCCCGATGTACTACGTAATACTATGTATGTGTTAAGTCAGAAAAAGATTCCTGCAACAATTTTCATGTTAGCCCCCGTTCTGGTTTACCCACGGCAAGCCAAATATATGCAATCTTACTAAAACAGGAGAAATTACTATGGAAACCATGCTGATCACCCTGGGTAACACAATATTTTCTGGTGAATCTCCTACAGGAACTATGGGAGGAGACCAGATTATCTAAATGATAAGAGAAGTCAAAAGCATGTAAATGGAGGAATCAATTTACAAAAAGCAACATCTGCAGTGAAATCAGAAAGGAAGAGGCTTTGACTCAGTGCTGAACCGGACAAATAGAGTGATTGACGACAAATGAGAAACCAAAAAAAAAGTGGATGAAAGCAATAATGAAACATGAGTGTTTAACTTCCTATTTGTATAAAGTTAGAGCAAAATTTATTTATCGAAGGGTCATTGATTCATAGAGATTGGTAATTTATTTCTTATTTATTGCTGATGATGAGAAATAAATTATCTTTGGATTTGAGTATAGTCAGCAAATGAAAGAGCTACTTGCAAATGAAAGAGATGTACCCTCATTAAAATATGCCAAGATGTTTCAGTATTAGTCAGTTTCTCCGTTGCGAGCCTAATTAACTGTTCGGGTTAATATGCTATGTTCAAATGATATCAGTTTCCCCCACTGTTAAAACAAATGTAAATATAATGATATGGGTCTTTGGTAACATCACAGCCGAGAACAATTTTATTACCTTACATTGGATATCATCAGGCTATCTATTTTCCTTCGTTACCAGGAAGAAAAGAGAACCAACCCAACAATGATGGCATCGTGCTGGGTTCGGCACATGCCCAACATTGCTCTTCATGTTTTTTTATTGAGCTCGCTGAATCAGGGCCAGATTCACTGTCAGCATGCATGCATGTCGAGAGGAAATACATTATTGAAACTGCATTGTAAATGGGTTTTATGAGTGCAATGCAAGCTTTGCACCAATTAACTGAATCGATCTGAAAGCACTTGTCTGTTTGATTCTGGAGACACACATTGGCTGGATTTTCATGGCTGGTGGATGAAACAGATTTGACAGACATCTCCATTCCTGCCGGATTACCTAATGTTCCCCTTGTGGTGATAAATCAACAACAACACTACTTGCATTTAAATAGCGCCCATAACGTAGTAAAATATCCCAAAGCGCTTCACAGGAGCGTTATCAAACAAAGCTTGTCACCGAGCCACGTAAGGAGATATTAGGAGAGGTGACCAATGGCTTGGTTCAATCACTATCTTGAAATCCCTGCCCAGTAGAATTACAGGTGGCGCCACATTTTTTCAAGTGTCGCACTGACAGAGCAGAGAGGGAGAGATATCTGGCCAAGAAACAAGTGTGAAGTAACTATAAACTTGAAGAAAAAACAAAATTGATTGCAACTGTCTTCACTGATTGTTATGAGAACACAGCAGGAAACGTTCCCACTGCTAGGAGTCTAGCTGTGTCTGATGGGAGAGACAAGCGACAACAATAAAATATTTTAAATTGAAAACCACACACATACACACACAGCAGGGAGGATTAAAGATTAGTCTATTGCTGGTTTTAGCTCTGCTGCCAGCATTATCACCAGCAAAAAAAAATGAATGGAAATAAATGAGTAAATCAGGTGCAAGAAGATAATTCTGCTAGTTGCTTTACATTCTGGCACCGCAGAAGGGGAGCAATTCAAAACCCTGCCGTAGTTTGGAGAAGGGGCAGACGACTTTTACCAGAATGGTACCAGGGATAGGAACATAGGAACGTAGGAACAGGAGTAGGCCATTCAGCCCCTCGTGCCTGCTCCGCCATTTGATAAGATCATGGCTGATCTGTGATCTAACTCCATATACCTGCCTTTGGCCCATATCCCTTAATACCTTTGGTTGCCAAAAAGCTATCTATCTCAGATTTAAATTTAGCAATTGAGCTAGTATCAATTGCCGTTTGCGGAAGAGTTCCAAACTTCTACAACCCTTTGTGTGTAGAAATGTTTTCTAATCTCGCTCCTGAAAGGTCTGGCTCTAATTTTTAGACTGTGCCCCCTACTCCTAAAATCCCCAACCAGCGGAAATAGTTTCTCTCTATCCACCCTATCCGTTCCCCTTAATATCTTATAAACCTCGATCAGATCACCCCTTAACCTTCTAAACTCTAGAGAATACAACCCCAATTTGTGTAATCTCTCCTCGTAACTTAACCCTTGAAGTCCGGGTATCATTCTAGTAAACCTACGCTGCACTCCCTCCAAGGCCAATATGTCCTTCCGAAGGTGCGGTGCCCAGAACTGCTCACAGTACTCCAGGTGTGGTCTGACCAGGGTTTTGTATAGCTGCAGCATAACTTCTGCCCCCTTGTACCCTAGTCCTCTAGATATAAAGGCCAGCATTCCATTAGCCTTCTTGATTATTTTCTGCACCTGTTCATGACCCTTCAATGATCTATGTACCTGAACCCCTAAGTCCCTTTGGACATCCACTGTTTTTTAACTTTTTACCATTTAGAAAGTACCCTGTTCTATCCTTTTTTGATCCAAAGTGGATGACCTCACATTTGTCTACATTGAATTCCATTTGCCACAGTTTTGCCCATTCACCTAATCTATCAATATCGCTTTGTAATTTTATGTTTTCATCTACACTGCTTACAATGCCACCAATCTTTGTGTCATCGGCAAACTTAGATATGAGACTTTCTATGCCTTCATCTAAGTCGTTAATAAATATTGTGAATAATTGAGGCCCCAAGACAGATCCCTGCGGAACTCCACTAGTCACATCCTGCCAATGCGAGTACCTACCCATTATCCCTACTCTCTGTCGCCTTTCGCTCAGCCAACTTCCTAACCAAGTCCGTACTTTTCCCTCGATTCCATGGGCTTCTATCTTAGCTAACAGTCTCTTTTGTGGGACCTTATCAAATGCCTTCTGGAAGTCCAAATAAATAACATCCATTGACATTCCCCTGTCCACTACTTTAGTCACCTCTTCAAAAAATTCAATCAGGTTTGTCAGGCACGACCTACCTTTCACAAATCCAATCTGGCTCTCTCTGATTAACTGAAAATTCTCGAGGTGTTCAGTCACCCTATCCTTAATTATAGACTCCAGCATTTTCCCCACAACAGATGTTAGGCTAACTGGTCTATAATTCCCTGGTTTCCCTCTCTCTCCTTTCTTAAAAAGCGGAGTGATATGTGCAATTTTCCAATGAGGGAGCAGAGAAGGTTAAGGGGAGATTTAATAGAGGCATTCAGAATCATGAGGGGTTTTGATAGAGTAAATAAGGAGAAATTATTTCCACTGGCAGAAGGGTTGGTAACCAGAGGACACAGATTTAAGGTAATTGGCAAAAGAGCCAGAGGTGAGATGGGGAGAAGTTTTTTTACACGGCGAGTTATTATGATCTGGAATGCACTGCCTGAAAGGGTGGTGGAAGCATAGTAACTTTCAAAAGGGAATTGAATAAATACTGCAAGGGGAGAAATTTGTAGGGCACTTTCAGCACCTTTGTGAGCAAATTTTTTTTGAGCTGAATGGTACAGGGGCAAGTCTAACTAATGGCAGATGCCGTTAGATGCCCTGCTACAGCAAAATCTGGCCCAAAGTTTTTCCAATAGATTGTCACAACCTTCAATGAGGAATAGTGGGATAGAGGCTTAATTCTCAGGTTGCGGTGATACAGTCCTCATCATTTACGAATGCGATTTGTCCATTATGCGCGATGGCCAGTCTCACATGATAGCGCTACAAGAATCTTGTCGTGGCTCATCAGCATTCACTGCTCCCTGAGCCGCCATCTGAATGAACCTCCTTGCTGCCGGACCCTAGACCTGACCAAAGAGCCCAAGCTCCACAGTGCCCACCTCACCCTGGCTGCGGTCATCAGGAAACTGGAGGAGCAGAGAGCAGGACAACCATTTAAACAACCCAAACCATTTAACCAGGACAACCATTTAAACACCTCAAACAGCTAATTAGGGGACACTACATTTTGGCTGCTGGGATTATTGTGCATGAAGTGTTATGTTTGTTAAATATAATTATATTTTAAAAAGCATGCATCAGTTTTTCGCGTGTGCTTCACTCACACAGTATCACAGGTGAGTATGCACAGCTGTTACTGCCCAAAATAAACGGAGCATGCAAGATGCTATAACCGGCAACTTTAAAATTGACGTAAATGCAAATGCCTAATGGTCATTGTGTTTCGGACGATATAAGCAACTGTCCATTTTGTGTTGTGGGGACTGTAATGCCACCTGAGCTAAAAGCAGCTCATGGAGTTTCAAACCCCAAGTATAACCCCATCCCCACTAAATATGAAACACTTGGGCAATTTCACCACATTAAAGATGCTTCGCAAATTTAAGTTGCTTTTGTTGTTATTATTGAAATCCAAGCCTGGCTTCTTGGGCGTTTGGTTGATGAGACGATGTAATGACCAGTAGCACCACCGAGCTAGATGCAGTTGGTTTCTCCTCACGTGTCAATATGGTATTTGCATGCCCTGGGGCCCAGAACCACTTTTAGAATCTCAAACTGAAGACAGCAGAACTGCAGTATGGGAATAATTTTACAAATCTGCAATCTTGGCGGAAAGTCCTACCGGGAGCATGTATCAGGAATTTGGGAACTGCTCCCACAACTTTCCGCCCACTAAAATTAATGGATGTGACATTGTGGATGAAGTGAATGAACTTACAGCTGACAAGTCAGAGACTTCTAATATGGAGAAGATCGACATATGTAGACAATGAAGTAACAAGTGTTGGATGTTGACAACACTGAAATAAATTGGGTCTTCACAATGCTTAACAAGTGTAACAAGCATTGTTTTTGGTTGTTTTCTTTTCATTAATTGCTTTCCAGCCTAGTTCCAATAAGTAGCACAAGAAAAAGACTATTTGTTCTATTGATACTCACCCTTTGAAGTCACATTATTACACTTTACACCCAGAGGAAAAAAACACATCTTATAATCAAAGTAGACTAGTATTTCTTTGAACGAATGATGACCTTTTTCGCTCTCCTCACATTCTAACATTTTTACATTCACAATCCAGCAGCTCTTTCCAAACTTGTCCCACAACCCTACAAGGGTCAGAAAAAGGGGTACAAGGAATGGAGTTTTTACAATGTGTGCAGGACTCCTTTCTTACCCAGTATTTAAAAAGCCCAACAAGAGAGGAAGCACTGCTGGATCTAGTAATGGGAAATGAACCAGGACAGATGAGAGAAGTAAGCATAGGGGAACGTCTAGGCAATAGTAATCACAGCATAATAAGGTTAAAGATAAAGATTGAGAAGGGCATAAGTAAGACAAAGACCAAAGCAATAAACTGGAAAAAAGCTAATTTTCAGGGGATGAGCATGGAACTAAGGAAAATTTATTGATAAACAAAAAAGCAGAAAAGTAGTTGGAAACATTTAAAATGGTGATCAAGAGAAATATATCCCGTTAAAACGCAAGAACAAACTGGCCAGTAATGATACACCATGGATGAATAAAGAAATAAGGGCATGATTGAAACTGAAGGAAAAGGCATACACTACGTACATAGATAACAAAGGAGAGGATGACAAAAGGGAATACAAAAAGGGTAGGAAAGAATTTTAAAAAAATAGAAAGGCAAAGAGAAACAATGAAATTAAATTATCAAGGAATATAAAAAGAAATAGTAAAGTATTCTACAGACACAAAAGTAACAAAAGAAAAATCAGGATAGTGATAGGGCCACTAAGGGATACACACAATAAACTCACATGTAATGACAGCAAAATGGCAGAAATGTTCAATAATTACTTTGCCTCAGTATTTACCAGGGAGACTAATATGGTGGGCATAACATTAGAAGAAGAGATCAAAAAAGATAGAAAGACATTTAAGATAAAAAAGGGGGAGATAATTGATAAACTAATCAAACTTAGAGAGGATAAAACCCCTGGTCCGGATGAATTGCATCTGTACATATTAATGGAGTTAGGGAAGAGATAGCAGGTACACTATTACACTAATATAAAAATTCATTAGAAAAGGGAATAGTGCCAGAG
This sequence comes from Heptranchias perlo, assembly GCF_035084215.1. NCBI lineage: Eukaryota > Metazoa > Chordata > Chondrichthyes > Hexanchiformes > Hexanchidae > Heptranchias > Heptranchias perlo. The sequence continues at coordinate 19,203,334 of NC_090328.1, read as the reverse complement.
GACAGGCGGACAGCTAATGTGATTCCTAGATTTAAAAAGGGAGATGGAACCAGTCCAGGGAACTATAGACCAATTAGCTTAACATCAGTGGTAGGAAAGATAATGGAATCCTTACTCGAAGATGTAATAGAAAAACATCTAGAAACTGAAAATATAATGAAGAATAGTCAGCACGGATTTCAAAAGGGAAGTTCATGCTTGACCAACCTTATTGAATTCTTTGAAGAATTAACAGAAAGGTTAGACAAGGGGATTACAGAAGATGTGATATATATGGATTTTCAAAGGCCTTCAATAATATAATGCACAGTAGTCTCATGACTTAGGTCAGAGCATGTGGAGTCAGGGGACAAGTAGCTGAATGGATAGAATGCTGATTACAAAACAGAAAACAGAGAGTAGGGGCTAAAGGTAGTTACTCAGACTGGCAAAAGGTGGGAAGTGGTGTTTGGTGTTCCACAAGGATCGGTGCTGGGGCCACTGTTGTTCACAATTTACATAAATAATTTGGACTTAGGAATCGGAAGTACAATTTCAAAATTTGCAGAAGACACCAAATTGGGGGGTATAGTTAATACCAAGGAAGAATGCAGCACAATACAGGAGGACATTAGTAACCTTGCAGAATGGGTGTGAATTTCAATTATAGATAAGTGTGAGGTATTAAATTTTCGAAGGAAGAATAAGGGGACCACATACTGTTTGGATAATAAGAATCTAAATGGGGTAGAGGAGCAGAGAGATCTGCCGGTACAGGTACACAAATCACTGAAGGTAGCGATGCAGGTTAATAAGGCCATTAAAAAAAAGAAAACGTAGCACTGGGGTTAATTTCTAGAGGGATAGAATTGAAAAGCAGAGAAGTTATGTTAAACTTTTATAAAACCTTGGTTCGACCACACTTGAAGTATTGTGCACAGTTCTGGTCTCCATATTATAAAAAGGATACAGAGGCACTGGAGAAGGTGCAAAAAAGATTCACAAGGTTGATACCAGAACTGAGTGGTTATGCTTGTCAGGAAAGATTGAACAGACTGGGGCTCTTTTCTCTAGAAGAGAAGACTGAGGGTTGACCTGATAGAGGTCTTTAAGATTATGGAAGGGTTTGATAGGGTAGACATAAAGAAGATGTTTCCACTTGGTGGGGGGGAGACCAGAACTAGAGGCCATAGATATAAGATAGTCATCAATAAATACAATAGAGAATTCAGGAAAAATTTCTTTACCCAGAGAGTGGTTGGAATGTAGAACTTGCTACCACAAGGAGTAGTTGAGGCGACTAGCATAGATGCATTTAAGGGGAATCTAGGTAAACACATGAGGGAGAAAGGAATAGAAGGATATGCTGATAGGGTGAGATGAAGTAGGGAGGGAGGAGGCTCGCGTGGAGCATAAACACCGGCACGGACCTGTTGGGCCGAACGGCCTGTTCCTTTGCTGTACATTCTATGAGGGCCCTTTACCAAATTTACAATTTTTTGTTCTTGGTACAAATCAGTGCTTTGGTATTTGCAAAAGCTAAATATTCAATTTTACAACTCAACACAGGCACAATGGAACAATGTTTCAGGCAATGCCAAATGCTTATTTAATATTGTATAATATGGAGGAACCCAAGAGTTTAAACATTGCTGCCTGCATTTTGCTCTGGGCAGGCTCATCTTCTGATAATGAATATCTAAAACCCAGCCCACATTTGATTTCCTCATGCCATTGGTGCCTGCTGGACAGATATTTGTTCATTATCTGTACACATCAGTTAGCAGAAGAAATGAGATGTCACTGTGAGGTTGAAAGTCTGTGTCAGTCTGACCTCAGTCCATTGTGAGACTCAGTGCGACTCACAGTTGGCACTATAATTCAGATCTGCGGACTGCACAATGCAGTCCACAGATGCCAGTCTGAATATAACAGCAGCCGCAATCTAGGCTGGCATTCCAGTACAGTACCGAGGGAGTGCTGCATTGTTTGAGGTGCCATCTTTCAAATGAGACTTTAAACGAAGCCCCATGTACCAGTTCAAGCGAATGTAAAAGATCCAATGGCATTATTCAAAGAAGAGGAGGGAATTCTCCCGATGTCTTGGCCAACATTCCTCCCCTAACCAACACCCCAAAAAAAATTAGATGATACTGTCATTCATTCATTTCAAGGAGCGTTAGAGGGCAGATCTACTCAGAGATCTTCCCCACTGTCTAACATGAACACTGCAGCCTGACCTCCTTCTTCCCCACTTGCAAATAGAGACATTCCCTCAATCCACTATCCAACGTACCACATGATAACAAATCAGCCCTCTTTGCTCTGACATGCCTGTGTCAGTAATCATCACCTGAATGAATAAATCAAATATGTACTATCTTTCCTGTTTGACTGTTATCCCCACGAAGAACAAAACACCATGTCAGTGCCCAGTCTATTTGAAAAAATAACTGCAAAGTGCAAACAATCATAATATTATTTCCTAACATTGTGCTTCCCCTGGTGCCTGCACATGCCTTTCTATCAGCTATTCTGGTGCTCCTTCAAAGTGCTACCCGAGTGCCTGGATCGCGGGAGGTAGATGGCTCCTCGCTCTGTACATAAATGTCATGGGACTGAGGTGACTCTCGTCTTACGGCAGCTAGTTTCTGGCAGGAAACTGCTGCTGGCAGCATCTCTGAGAGTGCTCCTGGGCAGCCTGGTCTCTCCTTCCACTGGTGAAGGGTTCTGAGGGGTAAGGCGGGAGGCCTGGCAAGTGCTGCTGTCCTGAGAGATGGCAGTATCAGGCAAATGCACTCCAACTGTCGCCATTCAACTGGGCTCCTGATTCATGGCCCCAGTGATCAGCCCGTCAAATGGCAGTTGTGAGATCCAGAAAGCCCCGAGAGACAGCAGTTGTTGTGGTCTAGAAACAGTGATTCATGCTGCACTCCAATCTATCCCCTAATGCTTTTAGAGTTAGGTGGAGGCATCGACTGGTCCCTGGCTGTTTTTTATCGGGAGATCTGCTGGAGATTACAATGAAGCTGCCACTCATGCCACTGGTGCCTGCAGGAAAGACAATGCTCCGTTGTAAAGGAGAGTTGCAGACTCGCAACTCACTGTCAGTTACCTCACATCCTCGGAGATTGCCCTCAGATCCTGCAGGTAGGTGTAGTGTTCCTCAAACGTCCTTCTTTTCAGGTGAGTATCCATGACTTCTGGTACCTATGACTACGAAGGTCTAAGCAGCCTTCTGCTCAGCCTCTGCTAGGAAGGTGACACATCCTCACACATTTCCCACTTCTCCAGTCCCCTCGTGCTCTATGAATTACCTAGTGCCACATTCTGACTACCACTATCTAATTTCGATCATCCCCAGTCAGTATTTGCGTAGAAAAAGAGGACAGCATGCCGGAAATCCCAAGAAAACTAATATTGAATCGGGGACAGGGACTCAATAAAATTAACATAAGTAAAACAACAGCAATGAAGAAAATAATCGCACTAAAGAGTGACAAATCCCCAGGACCAGATGGTTTCCATCCCAGGGATTTAAAGGAAGTAGGTGAGCACATTTTTAAAATTAATTCATGGGATATGGGCGTTGCTGGCGAGGCCGGCATTTATTGCCCATCCCTAATTGCCCTCGAGAAGGTGGTGGTGAGCCGCCTTCTTGAACCGCTGCAGTCAGTGTGGTGAAGGTTCTCCCACAGTGCTGTTAGGAAGGGAGTTCCAGGATTTTGACCCAGCGACGATGAAGGAACGGCGATATATTTCTAAGTCTGGATGGTGTGTGACTTGGAGGGGAACGTGCAGGTGGTGTTGTTCCCAAGTACCTGTTGCTCTTGTCCTTCTAGATGGTAGAGGTCGCAGGTTTGGGAGGTGCTGTCGAAGAAGCCTTGGCGAGTTGCTGCAGTGCATCCTGTGGATGGATGGTACACACTGCAGCCACTGTGCGCGGTGGTGAAGGGAATGAATGTTTAGGGTGGTGGATGGGGTGCCAATCAAGCGGGCTGTTTTGTCCTGGATGGTGTCGAGCATCTTGAGTGTTGTTGGAGTTGCACTCATCCAGGCATGTGGAAAGCATTCCATCACACTCCTGACTTGTGCCTTGTAGATGGTGGAAAGGTTTTGGGGAGTCAGGAGGTGAGTCACTCGCCGCAGAATACCCAGCCTCTGACCTGCCACAGTATTTATACATTGAAAGATTATAGTTAGGGCATCTGCAAAGTTCTCTAGATTCAGGAAACGTCCCTCTAGATTGGAAAATTGCACATGTCACTCTGCTTTTTAAGAAAGGAGAGAAAGGGAAACCAGGGAATTATAGACCAGTTAGCCTATTTTGTGTGTTGTGGGGAAAATGCTGGAGTCTATAATTAAGGATAGGGTGACTGAACACCTCGAGAATTTTCAGTTAATCAGAGAGAGCCAGCATGGATTTGTGAAAGGTTGGTCGTGCCTGACAAACCTGATTGAATTTTTTGAAGAGGTGACTAAAGTAGTGGACAGGGGAATGTCAATGGATGTTATTTATATGACTTCCAGAAGGCATTTGATAAGGTCCCACATAACAGACTGTTAGCTAAGATAGAAGCCCATGGAATCGAGGGAAAATGGTAAAAAGTTAAAAACAGTGGATGTCCAAAGGGACTTAGGGGTTCAGGTACATAGATCATTGAAGGGTCATGAACAGGTGCAGAAAATAATCAAGAAGGTTAATGGAATGCTGGCCTTTATATCTAGAGGACTGGAGTACAAGGGGGCAGAAGTTATGCTGCAGCTATACAAAACCCTGGTTAGACTGCACCTGGAGTACTGTGAGCAGTTCTGGGCACCGCAACTTCGGAAGGACATATTGGCCTTGGAGGGAGTGCAGCGTAGGTTTACTAGAATGATACCCGGACTTCAAGGGTTAAGTTACGAGGAGAGATTACACAAATTGGGGTTGTATTCTCCAGAGTTTAGAAGGTTAAGGGGTGATCTGATCGAAGTTTATAAGATATTAAGGGAAACAGATAGGGTGGATAGAGAGAAACTATTTCCGCTGGTTGGGGATTCTAGGAGTAGGGGGCACAGTCTAAAAATTAGAGCCAGACCTTTCAGGAGTGAGATTAGAAAACATTTCTACACACAAAGGGTGGTCGAAGTTTGGAACTCTCTTCTGCAAACGGCAATTGATACTAGCTCAATTGCTAAATTTAAATCTGAGATAGATAGCTTTTTGGCAACCAAAGGTCGTAAGGGATATAGGCCAAAGGCAGGTTTATGGAGATAGATCACAGATCAGCCATGATCTTATCAAATGCGGAGCAGGCTCGAGGGGCTGAATGGCCTACTCCTGTTCCTATATTCCTATGTGTGCTGGAGCCCAGGATGTGCAAAGAAGAAAAGGAGAATGTTTTACCTTCCCGACCTGGTGAAGCTGTTGTATTTTCTTTTACAGCAGTATTCCGCAGTCCTGGGGGGATGAGGGAGTTGGCACTCAGTGCCAGTGCCACCTTCCTCCAGGTAGTACGAGTTACATTTCGAGATGGCTTGGTGGCACCCATAACCAGAAGTCTGTGCATTCTGCCTTCGATTTCCATGAGTGGGGCTTGGAGGTCTGAATCAGTAAAGGTGTGCATTCATCTATCCTGCCTCAGTGCCATGCCCTGCTGTGCTCTGGGCACAGATAGTGTCAGCAATGTCATAATTCCGTGCAAGTATAATAAAGGAAATAAAAAAAGGAAAGCATTTATATCGCGCCTCAAGATGTCGCAAAACGCTTTACAGCCAATTAAGCACTTTTAAATTGTAGTCACTGTTGTAAAGAAATGAAACACAGCAGCCAATTTGCGCACAGCTAGGTCCCACAAACAGCAATGAGACACATATCTAGATAATCTGTTTTAGTGATGTTGGTTGAGGAATAAATATTGGCAGGACACTGGAGAGAACTTCCCTGCTCTTCTTCAAATCGTGCCATGGGACCTTGTGTGTGCACTTGAGAGACCAGACGGAGCCTCGGTTTAACATCTCATTGGAAAGACAGATCCTCCAACAGTGTGGCACTCCATCAGTACTGCACTGGTGTATCAGCCTGGATTGTGTCCCAAGTATCAGGAATGGGGCTTGAACCCATGATGTTATGACTCAAAAATATTGCTCAGAGATGCAGTGAAGTGATTAGAAAGTAAAGTGAAGGAGCCAAGCACGGCTCTGCTCTTAGGACAATTTATTTTAGAAAAAGAGGCAGCAGTATATCTCATTTCAAGGCCATAATATCTTAACACATTTCATGGATCTGAGTCTTTTGGGATCTTTATCCACAGAATGATGTGGGGTGGGGGGGAGGGCAAAAAATACAGTCAGAGATTCTCCTTCAACTTTAATCTTATCAGCCTATTTAAATAAAGGATAACACAACAAAGTTACAGAAGCAATGGTCTAAATGCTGGCTATTCTGCTGTTAAAAAAGCAATTAAGCCACCCAAGCCATTTCATTGACTGGCCCTTTCATAGAGTAACAAACAACAGGCTAGAGAAAGTCAAGGAGCTAAGGCTGTAGCCTACACAAAACACCCTGCATATTAATGAAAAAAATATATCAACTTCAATCCAACTGATAATAAAACTAATATCGATGCAATTTTCAGTCTATAAAAGGTAAGCTATTTATCCTCTGTAGAACTGACCTTGAGCGTGTAAAAGGACCCTTGGTTGTTTTTTTTGGCATTATAACACATTCTCAGTCAGTTTTTAACCCTCAGGTTAATAGTTTACCACTGCAGTCCTTAACTGATTCAATATTTATACAGCACTATATTGATTTCATTAATGTATAACAATTGCAGTTTGATGGTGGAGCTTTTGACCACAGTTACCATGAAAGACGAGCCCCCATAGATATTTATGGGCTTATAAAGTGCGCAGCTAGAGATATTGTGCTTCATTTTGATATTTAACCACCCCTGCATGATATCAAAAGCTCGTACTGGAGAACATAATCAAAGCAGTGGTGCAAACTATAAATGGAACCAGGAATGCTGACCTGTGATAAGGTGCTAGCCAAATGAAATAGTTTGTCTTATTTAAATTATGCTTTCCTCACACTGGACCTACGAGTGTTTTTAGTTTATTCCCCTGTCCAATCTCTTCTGAATAGTTCAACTGATCTCAGATTTAGATATGCAGACCACCAATTCAATGTTACAGGTTTAATACAAGAACTTGGCTCTTGCACTCTACCAACGCATACTGCTTTAACATTTTTAAATACATCGGGCAAAAAGTGTAAAAGGTCTTTTAAAAAGATGCATCAAGAACAGACTATGCTTAGTGCTTGCTGGGTCAGTGACAATATGAGCTGAACCAAATACATTTCATACTGTAACAAAAACAGAAAATTCTGTAAACACTCTACAAGTTAGGCAGTATCTGTGAAATTAAGGTTTCATGTATGAACTCTTCAGAACAGATCTGTTCTGACGAAGGGTCCATACCTGAAATATTAACTTGCCTCTTCTCTCCACAGATGCTGCCTGACCCGCTGAGTGTTTCCAGTTTTATCTGGTTTGGTTTCAGATTTTCAGCATCTGGAATACTTTGCTTTTTGTTCACTTCCCGTGCTGTCACTGGAGGCAAAGTGGAAAGTGTCTCATTCCCTAATCTCTGGTGTTTTTTGTTTCATTTCAATAAGGGGTCAGAGCAAGCATTCAATGCATCGCTCCTAAATTCACCATTTCTGCAGTAGTCTTTTATCCCTTTTGTACAAAATTGTTCGACAAACATTGCGCATCAGCATTCATTTCACTGGGTTGCATTTTCCAATGAAGAATGAGCCAGAATATGTACCAAAGGTCACAATAACTGTCTGCCTTTCCAAAGGTCCTTAAATTAACCATGGACTCTGCTGTCATGATGAACATAATTAAGACCCAGAACATCCTGAAATGTATAATTAAACTGTAACATGATTCATGTAACACATTGGTGGACAGGTAACAGTAGGCGGTCAGGTTAAAAAATAAGGCATTAAGTAGGCAAATAGAATGTTGGGGTTTTTGTATTGAAAGGGATTAAATATAAAAGCAAAAAGGTCACGATCACTCCGTAAAAAAAATGATTAGGCAACATTGGGAATATTTTGTGCAATTTTGGGCTCCTCACTAAGGAAGGTATATAATAACACAGATTTACCAGAATGCAATCATGGATGGGAGCCTTAGTGACTTGGAAAGCCATGAATGTATGCTCTTGACCTGAGAAGAATGAGAAGGGATTTGATAAAGGTGTTCAAATGATGACAGGAATTGTGAAGGTAAACATAGATTGATTTACCTAGCAGCAAAAATGATCTAAGTCAAGAGGACATGAGTACTAGATACATAACGGGTTAGTTTAGACGGCATTTTTTCCACGCAGTTATTGGAATGTGGAATGTGTTTCCACAAGTGATGATTGGTGCTTAAATTGATTACAGCATTTAAAAAGATACTGGATAATTGCTTAAAAAAACAAGAAAGATGAATGAACATGGATTTATATAGCAGCTTATCACATTGTTAGGGTGTCCGTGTGGTTGATAGTGAGGAGGAAAGCTGTAGATGGCAGGAAGATATCAATGGGCTGGTCAGGTGGGCAGAAAAGTGGCAAATGGAATTCAATCCAGAGAAGTACTGGAGACAGACTGGTGGAATGGGCTGACACGTGGCAGATGAAATTTAACGCAGAGAAGTGCAAAGTGATATATTTTGGTAGAAAGAACGAGGAGAGGCAATATAAACTGAAGGGTACAATTCTGAAGGGAGTGCAGGAACAGAGCGACCTGGGGGTATATGTGCAGTTGGTTGAAGGTAGCAGGACAGGTTGAGAAAGCGGTTAAAAAAGCATACAGGATCCTGGGCTTTATAAATAGAGGCAGAGTGTACAAAAGCAAGGAGGTTATGATGAACCTTTATAAAACACTGGTTTGGCCACAACTGGAGTATTGTGTCCAGTTCTGGGCACCACACTCCAGGAAGGATATGAAGGCCTTAAAGGGGGTTGCAGAAAAGATTTGCTAGAATGGTTCCAGGGATGAGGGACTTCAGTTACGTGGGTAGACTGGAGAAGCTGGAGTTGTTCTTTTTAAGAGCAGAGATGGTTGGGAGGAGATTTGATGGAGATGCACAAAATCATGAGGGGTCTAGACAGACTAGATAGAGAGAAACTGTTCCCATTGGCAGAAGGGTCAAGAACCGGAGGACACAGATTTAAGGTGACATGAGGAAACACTTTTTTACACAGCCAGTGGTTATGGTCTAGAATGCACTGACTGAAAAGGTGGTGGAGGCAGATTCAATCGTGGCTTTCAAAAGGGAATTGGATAGGTACTTGAAGGGAAAAGAATTGCAGGGCTACCGGGATAGGGTGGGGGAGTGGGACTAACTGGATTGCTCTTGCAGAGAGCCGGCATGGGCTCGACGAGCTAAATGGCCTCCTTCTGTGCTGTTACGATTCTATGATTCTAAGTGTGAGGTAATGCATTTGGGAAGGGCAAACAAGACAAGGGAATACACAATAAATGGGAGGATACTGAGAGGTGTAGAGGAACATAGGGACATTGAAGTGAATATCCACAGATCCTTGAAGGTAGCAGGACAGGTAGAGAAGGTGGTTATGAAGGCATACAGGATACTTTCCTTTATTAGCCAAGGCATAGAATATAAGAGCAGGGAGGTTATGCTAGAACTGTATAAAACACTAGTTAAGCCACAGCTAGAGTACTGCTTACAGTTCTGGTCACCACATTACAAGAAAGATGTGATTGCACTAGACAGGGTGCAGAGGAGATTTACGAGGATGTTGCCAGGGCTGGAGAATTTTAGCCTTGGGGAAAGATTAGATCGGCTGGAGTCATTTTCTTTGGAACAAAGGAGGCTGAGGGGTGATTTAATTGAGGTGTATACAATTATGAGGGGCCTAGAAATAGTGGGTAGGAAGGACTTATTTCCCTTAGCAGAGAGGTCCATAACCAGGGGGCATAGATTTAAAGTAATTGGTAGAAGAATTAGAGGAGAGCTGAGGAGAATTTTTTTCATCCAGAGGGTGGTGGGGTCTGGAACTCACTGCCTGAAAGGGTGGTAGAGACAGAAACCCTCATCACATTTAAAAAGTGTTTGGATATGCACATGAAGTGCCGTAACCTACAGGGCTATGGACCAAGTGCTGGAAATTGGGATTCGGCATGATAGCTCTTTTTCGGCCGGCATAGACACGATGGGCCAAATGGCCTCCTTCTGTGCTGTAAATTTCGAAGATTCTATGTCCCAAAGCACTTCACAGCCAATGAAGTACTTTTGAAGTGCAGTCATTGTTGTTATGTCGGCAAATGTGGCAACCAAATTGTCCACTGCAAGTTTCCCACTAGCAGCAGTGAGATAAATGATCATTTGTGCTGAATCATAAGATACCTATTGCATCTGTACCTCAATGATATTGCACATACTACATGCACTGGTTGCCTTCCTACATTTGAGGATACTTCTCACAAAATTATGTTCAATTCAGATATAAAACAGACCAGATTACGGATGAATCATTAAGTCAGGAGTTGAGTTCAGAAATTGTAAGCATCTACTCAGAATGTGTTTGTGAAATAATAAAGAGCAATTACATAACCAGAAAAGGAGGCTCTTGGGTGATCTTATTGAAGTATTCAAAGTCCTAAAGGGTGTCGACAAGATAAATGCCAATATGTTTAACATAGCCACAGATTCTACAAGAGAGCATAGCTTTAAACTCATGAGAGGAAGGACAAAAAGGTTTAACTACTTAATGAAAGTATGGAACGGATTGTCAAGGGCTGATTGTATCAGCAAAGTTGGATAAGTACCTGGTAAGAATTTGATCGAGGTTAACGAAATAGCAGGCTTCATGGGATCTGATATATCTTGGACAGTGGGACTAGCCCGATGGTCCACATTGGTTCTTTCTGCTCCTCTTTATTCCTGACCAAGACAAGGCCATTTAGCTGTGGTTAAGACCATCCCATATGCGGGCGTTGCTCCAATGTATAAATTCACATCAGGACCGCATCCAATGCAAAATAGATAGTTTCTTAGCTTCAGTTATCTGCTGTTTATTTCAGTGACTTTCCCTACTAAAGGTAAGAAAGCATTCATCAGTACTTAAAAGGATGTTCCTTACAAAACGAATGAAACATGGTTTAGCTGCATGAGAGTTGGAATAGGTAGCTCCAGTTGAAGAACTTGCACCAGCAGAGGCACGGTGGACTGAATGGCCTCCTCCTGCACTGTAATTTCTATGATCCTATGTATAGCCATGCATACCAGGTCAGAGAAAATATTCTGATATTCACAAGCACAGAGCATGTGGTAAACCTCACTTGAAGAAGGGGCAAAAATTTATGATTAATGTTGTTACATCCCCATCTCAGCAACAACATAAGGAAAGAAAATATTCTTGAAACAACCATAAAAATATCAAGAATAATAAAATATTTGAGTACAAAAGCAAGGGAACGAATGCAAATAATTTGGTATAGTCCTTTTAAGATGAAAGTTGTAATCTTAATTAGGCCACTCATCTTGTGCGATGGAGGAAGGTTTAACATCGTTAGTGCCTAAAAGATTTTGAATTGGCAAGGGTGCAAGCGAGAAGTCAATTGAAACATATAATAAAAGTTTTTAGAAAATCACATTTGCTGGAAAAAGGTAAAGGAGTCCTGCAGGGGACTTATCAGACTCATTAACACCGTGGTAATTCCCAATTCACCAAAATGGAACCACGAGCCTGGAGTATTCCTCTAAACAAATAAGTTATTACACATTCCCTGACTGATCAGTCTCTGTGAAGATGCGCATTTACTTCATTGAAAGTAAAAAAAAATTAAGAATTAATATCTCAATATCAAGTTTGTACACATCATTATGGGAATCTTTGCCTCGAAGCTGATGCAAAGTAGAAGTGGCACAGTGGGTGGACTAGAATGTTTAATCAGTGCTGTGTCGGCAGTGCAGTGAGCATCAGGACACCAAGCTGCTGCTCTACTTAAATTAGTCCTTGTACTGTAATGGGTCAAAGTCTAGCAAAACCTGACAGTTTGGGCAAAAGCTTGTTAAGATACAGAAGTTTAAAGAACTGGGTAGCACAATCATTTACAAAACTATCCTTTCACCTCTAGGATCCCAGACCAATCAGCTTATAAGCAGTCCAACCTAGTTTCCATTGTTCATTGACCCACAGAAGATAACTATTTTCATCGCTCCACCATTGGCGGCCGTGCCTTCAGCTGTCTAGTCCCTAAGCTCTGGAATTCCCTCCCTAAACCCCTCCACCTCTCTCTCTTCCTTCCTTTAAGATGCTCCTTAAAACTTACCTCTTTGACCAAGCTATTAGTCACCTGTCCCAATATCTTGTTATGTGGCTCAGTGTCAAATGTTGTTTGATAAAGCTTCTGTGAATCGCCTTGGGAAGTTTTACTCTGTTAAAGGCGCTATATAAATGCAAGTTGTTGCTGTTATTGTAACCCTAAACTGGCAAATCTTACCTGGGCAGCTGACAAGCATAACTGCTTTGGAAAAGTGAAATTTCACCCAAACAAAACAAAACAATAGTGGGGCTAAGGTATGTCAATGAGTCAGGGTTGTGGAAAACTATAAGCTTTGCCTTACTAAATTGACTTTCTAATACACTTAAACCATAAAGCTGACCATATTAATGTAGAAATACTGAACCATAAAAGAAGCAAAGCATGATGGAATAAGTTGACCATGTTAGCTGACCAGCTGAATACAATAGAACGCTTATGTTCGGTTCCCAGCAAAGACACACAGAAGAGCTATTGTCTGCTTATGAGATAACTGTCTGACTAGCAGAAATGAATGACTATATAGCCTTGAGACTGAGTACAAAACTGATAATAAAAACACTTTCTTAGGGGAAAGCCACTTTCCCCTAGACATTGTCTCGTGATGTTGAACAGGCATGGGAACCAAAAAGGTTGGGGTCCCTATTTTTGATTGACTAACCACTTGACCAATGAGAGTGTACATGTACGCCCATATTCTATGATGGACAGACATTACTAATTGAACCGTATAAAAGTTAACCATTTCATCTGCTCAGCGAAGAGGTGGTTCCAACCATTGCTTGGACACAGCTTCCAACTTGTACAAGTTTCTTAATAAATTCTTACTTGTCTGAAAATTAAGTGTTTGGAGTTAATGCATTGTGTATAATAGGTAATTAAGTTTTCGACAGTGTAGTGTATCACACTTGACCTGGGAGTGCTTGAATAATGACAATAACTGCTGGAAAGTGTGTTGTGTTCAATTTCCATTGCTAACAAATGGAAATTCCATAGCCAGCCTGCCGCGCGATCTGGGCACAGAGAACGAATACTGAGGCCTGAGGATCATAAGAAATTGGTCCTCGGGCCTCATCTAAATATTCAGGGCGAGCCCGTTGCACCTCCACAGGAAGCAGCCCTCAGGTAAGTCCCAGGAGAGGCAGGGGAGGACAACGGGTGGGGTTGGGGACCAAACGTAGCCAGCAGCTGCCGTCGGAACTGTGGAGCCGTGAGGAGGGCTCCTGCTCTTCTGGCTCCACAGAAATCTTTTATGGAAATGATACACTGATCTTTTCAGTGACAGCCGGTGTTTAGGCTGCATCCACGTCCCAGTAACCTGAGCGGAACAGACCCGAGCAGCCCCATTTCTGGTAAGGGTCCTTAAACAGGCATTAGGCCCCTTATTAGCATCTGAAAAAATGGCCCGACCCAATTTCCGGTCAGATTTTTTCTCAGGCATCCTTGGGGCACAGGACAACGAACTCCAAAATTGTTCCTTTTCGAGCTTGTTTTACGCCTGCAGAACAGGTGCGTCAAGGACAGTTTTCCAACCCCTCCTTCGCCTCCCCCCAACTCAATGAGCACAAAAATTCAAAACAATTTAGAAAATGAATCCAGCTTTAAGAACTATAAAGAAAGAAAAGAATCCATTCATGTAATTGTCAAAATTGTTTAGCACAGGGTGAGCCGATTTTTTTATTTGGCAAATGATGCTGGAGATCAATCCTTTTAACAGTGATTTAAACTGTAGAGAGACGATTTAAGAAAGGATGCAAGTGTTTTCTTCCCCACTTCATATCTGGCACAAAACAAACCAATGAAAATTTCAACCTAAGTTCCATTTTCAAAGTCATCGATACTGAAGAAAGCTCCTTGTGTTGAGTTGAGAGGAAAGTGAAAGTCAAACAAATTAAAAGCTTAGGCCTTTTGCAAGAGTATAATGGAGGTTTTAAAAATGTTGTGAAAATTACTTCCTTGCTTTTTGTCTTATTAAACGCACAAGGACAATGTGGTTACAGTAGTTTCAATAAAGTGGAGTTCAAACCATTTGTACGTGCTGTTCCCTATTTTCTTGTATGTGTTCTTTCAAATGACCTTGTTGCGATATTGAACATAACTGAGAGGAACACAAGTACAGATTGTCCGTGTCGTATATTAAGCTTTGTGCCCATGCCCCCGGACAAAACTAGGAAATAGCAGAGGAGGACATTGAAAAGAAGAGAGCTTACAGCTCGAGAGAAGAGAACAATGTTAAACTATACAATACTTAGAACCAAATAATATTTAGTGAAACATAAGAGTAAGCTTGGAAACTACTACAGCAAATGTTTATATCTTTAATTTAGTTCTAAATCAAGAAGTCATTCAATTATTAGGAGTACTGCAAACATTAGCACACTTTTTTTGAAAAAACTGTTCCTTTGTTTTCGTTGAGGTTAGTTTTTGTCGAGGCACAGAGTGAAACAGCTGAGAGTTTGGTGAGTGTGGGAGTTTGGTGAAGTGCAAAGGAGGTGCTGCTTTGCCTTGCTTTTCCTAACTTTTTCAGCAGAGCAGCGGCGGACCTGAGCGGCAGAAAACTGAGAGTGGGGAATAAAAGCAGCAGCAGACCTGCAACAAGAGAAAACTACTGTGCGATGTCACAGGTGAGGCAGGAGAGTCCGAGAGGTGAGCACAGTATAAAAGGAGAGACTGAGAGTGGGAGGAGAGTCTGAGAGGTGAATGCAGTGTAAATCTAAGGCAAGTCAACGCAGGACAGCTCGCACCCATGATATACCCCTCCTGCACTATGTGGGAAGTCATGGACACTACCAATGTCCCTGGCGACCATGTGTGCAGGAAATGTGTCCAGCTACAGCTACTGGCTAACCGCATTTCGGAGCTGGAGCTGCGGGTGGATTCGCTGTGGAGCATCCGTGATGCGGAGACCATCGTGGATAGCACGTTTAGTGAAGTGGTCACACCGCAGGTAAAGATTATACAGGCAGAAAGGAAATGGGTGACCGCCAGGCAGAGTAAAAGGACTAGGCAGGGAGAGCAGGAGTCCCCTGGGGCCATCTCCCTCTCAAACAGATATACCGCTTTGGATACTGTTGGGGGAGATGGCTTATCAGCGGAAAGCAGCAAGAGCCAAGTTCGTGGCACCAAGGGTGGCTCTGCTGCACTGGAGGGGAGGAAGAAGAGTGGCAGGGCAATAGTGAAAAGGGATTCAATTGTAAGGGGAACAGATAGGCGTTTCTGTGGCCGCAAACATGACTCCAGGATGGTATGTTGCCTCCCTGGTGCTAGGGTCAAGGATGTTGCAGAGCGGGTGCAGTACATTCTGGAGGGGGAGGGTGAACAGCCAGTAGTCGTGGTCCATATTGGTACCAAAGACATAGGTTAAAAAAAAAGGGATGAGGTCCTGCAAGGTGAATTTAAGGAGTTAGGCGATAAATTAAAAAGCAGGACTTCAAAGGTAGTGATCTCAGGATTACTACCAGTGCCACGTGCTAGTGAGTATAGGAACAGGAGAATCGACTGGATGAATGCGTGGCTGCAGGGATGGTGTAGGAGGGAGGGATTTAGACTCCTGGGACATTGGGACCGGTTCTGGGCAAGGTGGGACCTGTACAAGTGGGGCGGGTTACACCCGAGCAGGACCGGGACCAATGTCCTCGCGGGGGTGTTTGCTAGTGCTGTTGGGGAAGGTTTAACTAGAGTGGCAGGGGGATGGGAACCTGAGCAGGGAGTCAGAAGGGAATAAAGTTGAGAGCAGCAAGAGAGGGGAAGACACAGGGGAAATTTACAATACAGTTGTTCAAGAACAAGTGAAAGGGAAAAGCTTGGAGCAGCAGAAAGTGTACTTTAGACACTACAGATAAAATGAAAATAGAAGGTGTAAGGCGATTAACCCAGCATCAAAGCTGAAGGTCAGGCTGGGGTGTGTGGCCCAACTAAGAGTTCTATATGCAAATACACGGAGTATAAGGAATAAATTAAATGAACTACAGGTTCAAATTCAAATTGGAGGGTATGACATGATAGCTATTACTGAGACATGGCTGCAGGATGGTCAGGATTGGGAACTAAATATACCGGGTTACAAGGTCCACAGGAGAGATAGGGAAAATGGAAGAGGGGGAGGAGTAGCCTCAATGATTAGAGATGAAATCACTTCAATGACAAAGAAGGATATAACGAGAGGTAAGCAGCCAACAGAGACCTTATGGGTTGAATTGAGAAATAGGAAAGGATCTAAGACTGTAGTGGGAGTTGCATATAGGACCCCCGGCAGCAGCTCTGAAGTGCTAGATTGTATAAATGCAGAGATTAGACAAGCGTGTAAGAAAGGCATAGTGGTCTTAATGGGGGACTTTAACCTTCACATAGATTGGGAAAAGCAGACTAGCAACTGTCAGAAAGGTAGTGAATTTCTTGAGTGTGTCCGGGATAGTTTTCTACAGCAGTATGTCCTAGAGGCAACAAGGGGGCAAGCCATACTAGATTTAGTAATGAGTAATGAACCAGATTTAGTTAACGGCTTAACTGTGCGCGAACATCGATCCAATAGCGATCATAACATGATCGAGTTCAATGTAGTGTTTGAAAGGGAAAAAAGTGAGTCAGCTGCTAAGATTCTAGACTTGGGTAAGGCCGACTTCAATGGGATGAGACAGAGACTGTCCATAGTAAACTGGGTAAATCTGTTAATGGGTAAAACGACTGATGATCAGTGGGAAATGTTTAAAGAAACATTTAACGTGATACAGAATCGATTTATACCCCTGAGGGGCAAGAACTCTACTTGCCAAAAAAAACAGCCATGGACAACTAAAGAGGTAAGGGACAGTATAAGACATAAGGAAAGGGCATACAAAACGGCAAAAAATGGCACAGATCCTGGCGAATGGGAAAGATACAAAGATCAACAAAGGGTCACAAAACAGATGGTAAGAGCTACAAAAAGAGAGTACGAAAAGAAACTCGCAAGGGATATCAAAACCAATAAGAAGAACTTTTATAGTTACATTAGGAAAAAGAGGGTGGTCAGGAGCAGTGTTGGCCCCTTAAAAACTGAAAGTGGGGAAATGGCGGACATGCTGAACGATTACTTTGCGTCAGTATTTACAGTAGAAAAAGAGGATAGCATGCCGGATATCCCAAGAAAACTAATATTAAATCAGGGACAGGGATTTGATAAAATTAACATAAGTAAAGCAACAGTAATGAAGCAAATAATAGCACTAAAGAGTGACAAATCCCCAGGACCAGATGGTTCCCATCCCAGGGTTTTAAAGGAAGTAGGTGAGCACATTGCAGATGCCCTAACTATAATCTTTCAAAGTTCTCTAGATTTGGGAACTGTCGCTCCAGATTGGAAAATTGCACATGTCACTCCGCTTTTCAAGAAAGGAGAGAGAGGGAAACCAGGGAATTATAAGAACATAAGAACATAAGAAATAGGAGCAGGAGTAGGCCAATCGGCCCCTCGAGCCTGCTCCGCCACTCAATAAGATCATGGCTGATCTGGTCCTAACCTCAAATCTAAAATCATGTCCAATTTCCTGCCCGCTCCCCGTAACCCCTAATTCCCTTTACTTCTCGGAAACTGTCTATTTCTGTTTTAAATTTATTTAATGATGTAGCTTCCACAGCTTCCTGGGGCAGCAAATTCCACAGACCTACTACCCCCTGAGTGAAGAAGTTTCTCCTCATCTAAGTTTTGAAAGAGCAGCCCCTTATTCTAAGATTATGCCCCCTAGTTCTAGTTTCACCCATCCTTGGGAACATCCTTACCGCATCCACCCGATCAAGCCCCTTCACAATCTTATATGTTTCAATAAGATCGCCTCTCATTCTTCTGAACTCCAATGAGTAGAGTCCCAATCTACTCAACCTCTCCTCATATGTCCGCCCCCTCATCCCCGGGATTAACCGGGTGAACCTTCTTTGTACTGCCTCGAGAGCAAGTATATCTTTTCTTAAGCATGGACACCAAAACTGGATGCAGTATTCCAGGTGCGGTCTCACTAATACCTTATATAACTGCAGCAATACCTCCCTGTTTTTATATTCTATCCCCTGGACTTCAAGGGTTAAGTTACGAGGAGAGATTACACAAATTGGGGTTGTATTCTCCAGAGTTTCGAAGGTTAAGGAGTGATCCGATCGAAGTTTATAAGATATTATAGGGAACGGATAGGGTGGATAGAGAGAAACTATTTCCATTGGTTGGGGATTTTAGGAGTAGGGGGCACAGTCTAAAAATTAGAGCCAGACCTTTCAGGAGCGAGATTAGAAAACATTTCTACACACAAAGGGTGGTAGAATTTTGGAACTCTCTTCCGCAAACGGCAATTGATACTAGCTCAATTGCTAAATTTAAATCTGAGATAGATAGCTTTTTGGCAACCAAAGGTATTAAGGGATATGGGCCAAAGGAGGGTATATGGAATTAGATCACAGATCAGCCATGATCTTATCAAATGGCTGAGCAGGCAGGAGGGGCTGAATGGCCTACTCCTGTTCCTATGTAGTATATATATTTGGTCTCACATCAAAGTTTCACACATGTAAAGTATACACTACATAAAGAGCAAGAGAATAACTGAGGAAAGAGTAGGGCCTATTGGAAACTAAAAGGTAACCTGTGTGTGGATGCGGAAGATGTGGGTATGGTTCTTCATGAATACTTTGCTTCTGTCGTCACAAAAGAGGAGGACAATGCAGGCATTGTAGTTGAGGAGGAGTGTGAAATATTGGATGGGATAAACATAGTGAGAGAGGAGGTATTAAAGGGTTTAGCATCTTTGAAAGTAGATAAATCGCCAGGCCTGGATGAAATGTATCCCAGGCTGTTAAGAGAAACAAGAGAGGAAATAGAGGCTCTGACCATCATTTTCCGATCCTCCCTGGCTACAGGTGTGGTGCTGGAGGATTGGAGGACTGCTGACATTGTACTGTTGTCTATAAAGGGAGAAAAAGACAGACCGAGTAATTATAGGCCAGTCAGTCTAACTTCAGTGGCGGGTAAATTATTGGAATCAATTCTGAGGGACAGCATAAATAGTCATTTGGAAAGGCACGGGTTAATCAAGGACAGTCAGCACAGATTTGTTAAGGGAAGGTCAGTGTCTGACTAGCTTGATTGAATTTTTTGAGGAGGTAACAAGGAGGGTCAATGAGAGTAATGCATTTGATGTCGTTTGCATGGATTTTAGCAAGGCTTTTGTCAAAGTCCCACATGGCAGACTGGTCAATAAAGTAAAACCCCAAGGGAAGGTGGCTAGTTGGATCCAAAATTGGCTCAGTGAGAGGAAGCAAAAGGTGATAGTTGACGGGTGTTTTTGCGACTGGAAGGCTGTTTCCAGTGGTGTTCCACAGGGCTCAGTACTAGGTCCCTTGCTTTTTGTGGTATATAATAATGACTTGGACTTGAATGTTGGGGGCTTGATTAAGAAGTTTAGCAGATGATACAAAAATTGGCGATGTGGTTGATAGTGAGGAGGAAAGCTGTGGAATGCAGGAAGATATCAATGGAGTGGTCAGGTGGGCAGAAAAGAGGCAAATGGAATTCAATCCAGAGAAGTGTGATTTAATGCATTTGGGGAGGGCAAACAAGGCAAGGGAGTACACAATAAATGGGAGGATACTGAGAGGTGAAAAGGAACAGAGCGACCTTGGAATGCATGTTCATTGATCCCTGAAGGTAGCAGAACAGGTAGATAAAGTGGTTAAAAAAGGATACTTTCCTTTATTCGCCGAGGCACAGAATATAAGAGCAGGGAGGTTATGCCAGAACTGTATAAAACATTGGTTAGGTCACAGCTTGAGTTCTGGTCACCACATTACAGGAAAGATGTGATTGCACTAGACAGGGTACAGAGGAGATTTACGTGGATGTTGCCAGGGCTGGAGAATTTTAGCTGTGAGGAAAGATTGGATTGCTGGGGTTGGAACAGAGGAGGCTGACGGGAGATTTAATTGAGGTCTATAAAATTATGACTGGACTAGATAGAGTGGATAGGAAGGATCTATTTCCCTTAGCAGTGGGGTCAGTGACCAGGGGGTATAGATTTAAAGTGATTGGTAGAAGGATTAGAGCGGAGCTGAGGAGAAACTTTTTCACCCAGAGGGTGGTGGGAGTCTGGAACTCACTGCCTGAAAGGGTGGTAGAGGCAGAAACCCTCAACTCATTTAAAAAGTACTTGGATGTGCACTTGAAGTGCCGTAACCTACAGGGCTACAGACCAAGTGCTGGAAAGTGGGATTAAGCTGGATAGCTCTTTTTCGGCCGGCAGAGACACGATGGACCGAATGGCCTCCTTCTGTGCCGTAACTTTCTATGATTCAATGACTACACTTGGCTTCAACATCCTATTCATTAAAAAGCAACAACTCACTTTCAATTGAACAATGGTGACTGCCTCAAATACTGAACAGGTTGCAGGAATAAATATGAGGAATAAATAAGCAGCCAAAAAAAAAGAAAAAGCTACCAATGAAATAGGAATGGGAAATAAATGTGAGCCTTGCCAGCAATGCCCACTTCCCAAGAATGAATTTAAAAAATCAAACAGCAAAAAAACCCTTCTAATAAACTGAAAGAATAACCTGCAAATTTGCTCAAAATGTATTTTTTAAAAAAATACTTTAAAAACTTTCACAGCAACCTGAGGGTTTAGTACTAAATTAATAATAATTCTGTGCTTTCGTCTCTGCAACAATGATTTCTTCCAAAGGTCTGCCCTTCTCACTGGGGCCCAGTGCTCGAGCTCCACTCGATCCAGATCTTGCTCTTCTCCCCCGTTGATATTCAACCAAGTAGCCGACTATAAAAGGAAAAAAGACTAGATATGCACAGCAGGCTCATTGACATCCGGTTCACATTTTGGATGTAGATCTTAGGTTCTGACAAAGCTTCTACACTTGAAATATTAACCAGTCTTTTCTCTTGACTGAAGCTAATGGACCTGTTGTATATTTCCAGCCGTTTGTGATTTTCAGACTTTCGGTATTTGCATTATCTTTCCTTTTTTTTTAAGCAGACCATAACTCCACAATTCTGATGGAATACAACCAATAAAGCGTCTAAATCCCACCCTATTCCTTTAACTGGGGAGGTAGAGCAGGCAATGTCTGTCCAGCCAGTCTTTCTTAAGAAAAAAGGATGATGCTTTAAGGTACTTCCTTATTTACTGATCGGACAACTTCATAAGATGCAACGGTTAGCTTACTAACATGGGTCCTAATTGGTCTCCTGGAGTATTTGATAAGTTGTTGTGGTGGAGTTATATGTGTGTATATATATGTTTTGTGTGTAAATATGTTTGTGTGTAAATATGTTTGTGTATGTATCTGTGTGTATATATGCACATGTGTATACTTGTGTATATAGGTCCATGTGTATATATGCACGTGTATATGTGCATGTGTGTGTAAAATGTACTTATGTCTGCAATAAAGCTTTGATTAAGATTTGATTACTAATGTAGGTTAGTACAAATCAGAAATGTATTAGCATCTGCCAATCTGCAAGCTTCTCTCATCAACAGCCATCTCTGCACCCCCTGGTTACTTTGTAAATCCACCAAATCTCAATTAAATGCTTTGGGTATGGTAGCATAGTGGTTATGTTACTCGATTAATAATCCAATAGGCCTGGACTGATAATCCAGAGTCATGAGATCAAATCCCACCACGGCAGCTGGGGAATTTAAATTTAATTAAATAAAATCTGGAATAAAAAAAAACCTAGTATCAGCAATGGTGGCCATGAAACTATTGGATTGGTTCACAAATGTCCTTACCCGGTCTGGCCTACATGTGACTCCAGACCCACAGCAACGTGGTTGATTCTGAATTTCCCTCTGAAATGGCCCAGCAAGCCATTCAGTTGAACAATCTTGCAAAAGAAAGCCACAATAAGAATAAAACCGGACCGACTACTAAGCACGAGACACGACAAAGGCAAACCAAGCCCAGTCGACCCTCCAAAGTCCTTCTCACTAACATCTGAGGACTTGTGCCAAAATTGGGAGAACTATCCCACAGGCTAGTCAAGCAACAGTCTGACATAGCCATACTCACAGAATCATACCTTTCACCCAACGTCCCAGACTCTTCCATCATCATCCGTGGGTATGTCCTGTCCCACCAGAAAGACAGGCCCACCAGAAGTGGTGGTACAGTGATATGCAGTCAGGAGGGAGTGGCCCAGGGAGTCCTCAACATTGACTCCGGACTCCATGAAATCTCATGGCATCAGGTCAAACATGGGCAAGGAAACCTCCTGCTGATTACCACCTACCGCCCTCCCTTAGAGAACCACTTGGAGGAAGCACTGAGGGTAGCAACGGCACAGAATGTACTCTGGGTGGGGGACTTCAATGTCCATCACCAAGAGTGGCTCGGTAGCACCACTACTGACCGAGCTGGCCGAGTTCTAAAGGATATAGCTGCCAGGCTGGGCCTGCGGCAGGTGGTGAGCGAACCAACACGAGGGAAAAACCTACTTGACCTCATCTTCACCAATCTACCTGTTGCAGATGCATCTGTCCATGACAGTATTGGTAGGAGTGACCACTGCACAGTCCTTGTGGAGACAAAGTCCCGTCTTCACACTGAGGACACCATCCAACATGTGTGGCACTACCACCGTGCTAAATGGGATAGATTCAGAACAGATCGAGCAGCTCAAAACTGGGCATCCATGAGGCGCTGTGGGCCATCAACAGCAGCAGAGTTGTATTCCAGCACAATCTGTAACCTCATGGACCAGCATATTCCTCACTCTACCATTACCAACAAGCCAGGGGATCAGCCCTGGTTCAATGAATAGTGTAGAAGAGCATGCCGGGAGCAGCACCAGGCGTATCTAAAAATGAGGTGCCAACCTGGTGAAGCTACAACTCATGACTACATGCATGCTAAACAGTAAAGTGATGGAAAGTGTCGTCAACAGTGCTATCAAGCGGCACTTACTCACCAATAACCTGCTCACCGATGCTCAGTTTGGGTTCCGCCAGGACCACTCGGCTCCAGACCTCATTACAGCCTTGGTCCAAACATGGACAAAAGAGCTGAATTCCAGAGGTGAGGTGAGAGTGACTGCCCTTGACATCAAGGCAGCATTTGACCGAGTGTGGCACCAAGGAGCCCTAGTAAAATTGAAGTCAATGGGAATCAGGGGGAAAACTCTCCAGTGGCTGGAGTCATACCTAGCACAAAGAAGATGGTAGTGGTTGTTGGAAGCCAATCATCTCTGCTCTAGGACATTGCTGCAGGAGTTCCTCAGGGCAGTGATATAGGCCCAACCATCTTCAGCTGCTTCATCAATGACCTTCCCTCCATCATAAGGTCAGAAATGGGGATATTCACTGATGATTGCTGGGTATTCAGTTCCATTCGCAACCCCTCAGATAATGAAGCAGTTCGTGCCCACATGCAGCAAGACGTGGATAACATTCAGGCTTAGGCTGATAAGTGGCAAGTAACAAGTGCCAGGCAATGACCATCTCCAACACGAGAGAGTATAACCACCTTCCCTTGACATTCAACGGCATTACCATCGCTGAATCCCCCACCATCAACATCCTGGGGGTCACCATTGACCAGAAACTTAACTGGACCAGCCACATAAATACTGTGGCTACAAGAGCAGGTCAGAGGCTGGGTATTCTGCGGTGAGTGACTCACCTGCTGACTCCCCAAGCCTTTCCACCATCTAAAAGGCACAAGTCAGGAGTGTGATGGAATACTCTCCACTTTCCTGGATGAGTGCAGCTCCAACAACACTCAGCCCGCTTGATTGGCACCCCATCCACCATCCTAAACATTCACTCCCTTCACCACCGGCGCACCATGGCTGCAGTGTGTACTATCTACAGGATGCACTGCAGCAACTCGCCAAGGCTTCTTTGACAGCGCCTCCCAAACCCGCGACCTCTACCACCTTGAAGGACAAGGGCAGCAGGCACATGGGAACAACACCACCTGCACGTTCCCCTCCAAGTCACGCACCATCCCGACTTGGAAATATATCGCCGTTCCTTCATCGTCGCTAGGACAAAATCCTGGAACTCCCTTCCTAACAGCACTGTGGGAGAACCTTCACTACGCAGACTTCATCGGTTCAGGAAGGCGGCTCACCACCACCTTCTCAAGGGCAATTAGGGATGGGCAAGAAATGCTGGCCTTGCCAACGATGCCCACATCCCATGAACGAATAAAAAAGACAGCAGGGATTCGGTCCTGCCTCACTTTTACATTTTTGACTGTTGAGAGTGTCTATCCAGTCCTGTATACACACAGCTCTCCCCTGATTAGTGCTCATACAGTTCCAGCCAGGTACGGTCAAAGAGGAATTTTGCTATTTTTTTACCCCCACTTGGTTTGAGTTTTTATCTGTTTTCTTTGCCTGTGCCAGGAGATTACATGGCTCCGGGGTGGGTAGGGAGTATCTGCATTGTCGTGCCTAAGGCATCACAGCAATATGAGACAGGCCAGATGGACCAATGGATCGTCTCCTGTCCGTCATTTTCCTTTCTTCATATGTAACCAGGCAATGTAGATGCAGTTCTACCTGGCTGGAATCTTGTCTCTGGCTAGTAGCTCCTATGTAAATGTACCCTTAATTATATCTTGCGTTTTACAAAGGTTCAATCTGAAATAATTTTGAGTGTATCTACAATTTTGCTGATTATATTGATTATCTAGGCTTTGGCCTTGAACAATATTTTATGCACAAATGCTATTCCACTGTCCGATCATCAGTTTGTTTCAAGCAGGTTAACACCGCCATTGAAATGGCGCAGAGAGGAGTTGCGTATCGCATTAAGTCGTCATACAGCCTAATTTCAAGGCCTTTATATTTTAGTTGTCTATCTTGTTTTCCCCCAAAGTAAAGTATTTGCAAAGCTCATCTTCATTAGAAAACTAATTTCTTGGTCTGTTGAATCACTGTTGTTTCGTCCTTTCTCTCCGCACTCTTTTAGTTTTCATACGTATGTGAATCCTGCTTTTCCAACCAAGATCCCCTGCGCACTTTTCAGTGACTAACAACAATCTGTTTATCCCAATTCCAATTTCACACTGGTTATTTTCATGTTTGCTCCAGAATAAAATATACATAAATTGTGGTGTACAATTGGACATTGTAAATTGTACTGAAATTTATATAATTATAGCTGTACTCAATCAAATTTATATTTTGAACAAACAATAGATTTGTGGAATAGATTCAGGATTACAAAAGCTATGTTGTGCTTGTCTCTAAATTAGATGTAAAATTATTAATTCATAAATCATTAAAAATGTTGAATCTCAAGAGTACTTTGACACGGCAGTTGTGATTTAATTTCCCTGCCTTTTCAGATTATAGATTAGTGTCTCAATTAACCTTTCACATACAAGTCATTGGGCATATATTGAATGGAATTGGTGTATTTCTTGATATTCTAATTATGAAATCAACAATCAATATCCCCATCATTTATATTTGAAAACTTTGGCAAATTTGATTTTGGGCAGTTTGGAAATAATTTCAAGAAACATTGGATTAAGGCAAGCCTCGGGATTATAACAAATAAAATATTGTCTTTTGGTACATGGACATTTTATACATACATATTAAAAAAAATTGTTGATTTGACAATTGTTGTGCAGGTTGGCGATGTAACTCAACGTAAAAAGATGTGCTTTGGATTTACACATCTGTAGTTTTATTCCTTTACTATATGTCAAGATAATGAACTATAGTAACATAAACACTTTTTAAGAAATGTTTTCTGCATCTCAGTCTCACCGATGCTGGCCAAGATTACTTAAGAACAGAAGAAGAGAATATGAAATGATGGAACGCGAAAAGAAAGAACTTGCATTTGTGGAGCACCTTTTATGACCTCGGGATGTCCCAAGATGCTTTACAGCCATTGAACTACATTTGAAATGTAGTCACCATTGTAATGAAGGGATTGCAGCAACCAATTTGCTCACAGCAAGATCCCACAAATAGCAATGAGATAAATGACTGGATAATTTGTTTTTGGTGGCACTTGTTGAGGGATAAATGTTGGCCAGGACACCAGAAGAACTCCCCTTCTGTTCTTCGAATAGTGCCTTGGGATATTTTACACCCACCTAAGAGGGCAGATGATATTGGTTTAATATCGCATCCAAAATACAGCATTTCTGATAATGCAACAGTCCGTCCCTCCAGCATTGGACTGAAGCGTCAAGCTATATTGTATGTTCAAGTCCCTGGAGTGCGCCTTGATCCCAGACCATCTGAGGAGAGAGTACTACCACTGAGCCAAGGGTGACAGCTAAAAGGTTATTAAATGTATTCTCTCTCCTTACTCTGGCAGGGGGAGGGGGCACAGAAAGTGGTTTCGATCACTATTTGTAGAGACATCATGAATGTGTTTTTGAAGATTTCCTCCAAATGGCACTTGCAGCAAAATGGTGAACAAGTTTAAACAGAAATTATTTGCGATTTCACTGGAAATACTAACTAGGGGAGAGTGAGACTGTTATGATGTCACCACATATAAGGGGGTGAAATTGGTCCTGGGCGGAAGCGCAGAACTGGCGATAACAAATCGGCCACCCGTTTTACACCCACCTGATTTTATTTTCCACGAAATTGCTCCTTATTCTCCTTCCAAAAGCAAAATCTAGCCAACCTCCAGTGTGCATCAAATTACATAGAATTTACAGCAGAAACAGACCATTCGGCCTAACTGGTCTATGCCGGCGTTTATGCTCCATATGAGCCTCCTCCCACCTTACTTCATCGCACCTTATCAACATATCTTTCTATTCCCTTCTCCCTAATGTAATTACCTAGCTTCCCTTAACGTATTCGCAGTCAAATCTGTTCTTCGTGTCCGACTGTTATTTTAACTTGTGTTATTTTATCTATTTTCAATATCTAACTAAATATTAACAATCTTGACTCGCTGCCTTCTTTGCAACGACATTTCCAACAGTTCACGAATCATTGTTATCCGCAGATCGTCAGAGAGGAATGTGGCCAGTTTCGGTTTTTCCATGGTTGCTTTCATCACTTCTACCATCAGTGTACTTCCGGAGGGGTGAGATGACCCTGTCAGTTTTTCCTCTTGTTCCTGAGACTGCTCCACTACCAAAGTACAACCACTCAGTTTGAGAAGCAGTAATATTCATTCGTTGACAGTAGCTAACTTCAAATTTAGTCAAAACCAGGACTCGAGTCTGCTTCTCTACAAAATATCCGTTTCAAATTTAAATTAGCAGGCAACTCTTTCTACAGTAACTTGCTGTTTCGAGCTTAATGTTCAACCAGGCCTGTCTGCCTGCCATTCAGACTCATTTGGGTGAGTTTAAACAACTTGTGACTTGGTAGCTGGATGAAGTGCTACACCAGAAAAAGAAAATGTTATCTGGAAAAGGGAGAGGTGTCGAGGAAAGAAACACTTTAACCAACTTAACCTGTTCACGTTGCATCTCCTTTTGCTGCTAATGAGCAAGTACTAACATGGAAACATATTTCCAATTGGACAGAAGGGGTATACTGCAGCTATCTTTGAAAAAAATCTTTCCTATTGTCTGTCTTACCATTTTGAAGCCTTGACCGCATCTACTTATTTTATTGTATTGGCAACCCAAAGTCATTTAGAAGTATCTGGATGAATAGATAGTCAAAATCTTTTCCCAAAGGTAGGGGAGTCTATAACGAGGGGGCATAGATTTAAGGTGAGAGGGGAGAGATACAAAAGGGTCCAGAGGGGCAATTTTTTCACTCAAAGGGTGGTGAGTGTCTGGAACGAGCTGCCAGAGGCAGTAGTAGAGGCGGGTACAATTTTGTCTTTTAAAAAGCATTTGGACAGTTACATGGGTAAGATGGGTATAGAGGGATATGGGCCAAGTGCAGGCAATTGGGACTAGCTTAGTGGTATAAACTGGGCGACATGGACATGTTGGGCCGAAGGGCCTGTTTCCATGTTGTAAACTTCTATGATTCTATGATTCTATAATTATTACTGAATACACGTAATAATGTATATGTTTACAAAGAAAGAAAGAAAGAAATAAAGAAATACTTATATTTATATTGCGCCTTTCATGACTTTTGGATGCTCCAAAGCACTTTACAAACAATAAGTGTTTTTACTTTTCGAAGTACTTTGACACTGTTGTAATGTAGGAAACTTGGCAACCAATTTGAGCACAGAAGGTCCCACAAACAACCCTGAGATAATGATCAGATAATCTGTTTTAGTAATGTTGGTAACCAAAAGTTAGGAACAGGAGAAGGCAATTTGGCCTATCGGCCTGTTGTAGCATTTTGTTAACTGTAGTAGCTCAATGTTTTAAATCTCACTTTCCTGCTTTTTCTCCATATCTCTTACTACCCTAACATCCCAAATAAGTATCTCCCTTTTAAACATCTCAATTCCATCTGTGTCCTCCTGAGGCAGTGTTTTCTACATTCTCACTAGCCTTTGTGTTAAGAGATTTTTCTTGTTTTCACTTTTAATTGTTTAGCTCAAATTCTAAGATTATATGATACTGTTCTTTATTCCCTTACTAAAGGGAAGAGACATTCCCTATCAATCCTGTTAATGCCCTTTGTTATTTTAAACACTTCAATCAGGATACCCTTTAAGAGATTATATCCTCAAGCACCCCAGTCTGTTATCACAGCTCAGTCCCTTCACCCCAGATATCATTCTAGTTAATCATTGCTGGATGTTCCCCACAGCCACTTTATCCTTCTTCAAGTGAGGTGCCAGAACAGAACATAATCTTTCAACTGAGATGTGACTAGCATTCTGAATAACTCTACTATATTTTCTTGCATTTACATTCTTTATCTCTTGTGGTGAAGCAAAGTTTCCCATCAACCTTTTTGATCAGTTTGCACCTGCAAACATGCTTTTAATGAGCGCTACATTTAATTGTTTGTCTATTCTCTCGTCCCTCTGCCCCACATGAACATCCCCATTCAGATTGTATTTGTGTCTGTCATTCGTACATCTAAAGTGTATGACCTCAGACCTTGTTGCGTTAAACAGCTTTTATCATTGTTTCACCCACTTCCATAATCAATCTCTGTCCTTTTGGAACGTGTCACCTTGGTTAACTGCTTTCAGTTTGA
The DNA here is from genome assembly GCF_035084215.1 of Heptranchias perlo. Lineage (NCBI taxonomy): Eukaryota > Metazoa > Chordata > Chondrichthyes > Hexanchiformes > Hexanchidae > Heptranchias > Heptranchias perlo. Next base: position 19,173,917 of record NC_090328.1, on the reverse strand, counting down.
AGAACAATGTGGGATATGCACTGGTCAAGATTTACGATAATCCAGGAAAAAAAGATTCAAAGAGCCATAATAGCAGAATTGATGACAAACACATTTTCTAAGGCAGTCAGCTTCTGTTTTAAGCAATCAAGTAAATTTCAGAAACCGTGAGCTGAAATACCAGGCAATAGGTCACTTGTTCTCAACTGAACTGTTTCATATGCACCATTTACAGTTTCTATGTAATTGTGTTGTGGAAATGGTTTTCATGCTTCCTTTTTGACAAGGAGGTAAATTAACAATCCCATAAGGATGTTTTATTTACTAATGAGCAACAAATTTTGGAAATATATCCTCTGCTCCATTAGTCACTGGCCCCCGTTAGAGCTTTTTATGTTTATGATCACTTTTTGCTTTCTATTGCCAAGAGAGTTTTGAATCCAGCAAGGTAGTTTGTTATTAATTGCTCGAGTCTTGATCTTATTTAAAAGCTTTGCACGTGAAACTTTATCAAAATGCATTATGTCTACTCGATGGCCCTCATCCATTAAAAAAGGGTGCATTCGTGCCACCACTTTTGTGCTGCTACAAGTGGCTTGCGATGTGCAATCCCGATCTGGTTGTGGAAAGCAGCAGTGAGAGATCCCTTAGGGAAGGTGCCTCACGCCACTTGGGATATACAGGGAAATTAAGCATCACTGCATTCCCAGCGCTGAACTGAGTGTGAAGGGAGTGTGGATTAGAGATAAGGCAGAAGCACTATAGCCCTGGGATCGGTGACCTTCGATCGTATCACCTGTGCTAGAATAAAATTTTGGGTATCTGGAGCTGATGCTAGAATGCCAAAAGAAATGAGAGAGGAAATGAATGTGAAGCTGGTTAACATTTTTGGGAGTTCCATAAAAATAGGAGCTGCACTTCAGGTGCAGATAACAGATGCGATCCTAATATTCAAATGGATAGTATCACAGTATCATCGTAGGTACAGCAGAGGAGGAGGCCACTCGGCCCATCGTGCCTGTGCTGGCTCTTCGAAAGAGCTATCCAATTAGTCCCATTCACTTGCTCTTTCCCCATAGCCCTGTAATTTTTTTCCCTTCAAGTATTTATCTAATTCCCTTTTGAAAGTTACGATTGAATCTGCTTCCACCACCCTTTCAGGCAGTGCTTTCCAGATCATTACAACTTGCTCTGTAAAAAAATATTTCCTGACGTTGCCTCTGGCTCTTTTGCCGATCATCTTAAATCTGTGTCCTCTGGTTACCGACCCTTCTGCCACTGGAAACAGTTTCTCCTTATTTACTCTTTGAACACAGCTATCAAATCTCCCCTTAACCTTCTCTGTTTTAAGGAGAACAACACCAGCTTCTCCAATCTCTCCACATAACTTAAGTCCCTCATCCCTGGCACCATTCTGGTAAATCTCTTTTGCACCCTCTCTAAAGCCTTGACATCCTTCCGAAAGTGTGGTGATCAAAATTGAACACAATTCACCAGCTGAGGCCTAACCAGTATTTTATAAAGGTTTAGCATAACTTCCTTGCTTTTGTACTCTATGCCTCTATGAATAAAGCCAAGGATCCCATATGCTTTTTTTAACAGCCTTCTCAACTTATCCTGCCACCTTCAAAGATTTGTGTATGTGCACCCCCAGGTGTCTCTGCTTCTGCACCCCCTCTAAAATTGTACCATTTACTTTATATTGCCTCTCCTCATTCTTCCGACCAAAATGCATCACTTCACTGTGTCAAATTTCATTTGCCATGTGTCTGTCCATTTCACCAGTCTGTCTATGTCTTCCTAAAGTCTGATATTATCCTCCACATTATTTACTATATTTACAAGTTTTGTGTCATCAGCAGACTTTGAAATTATATCCTTTCTATACCCAAATCTCGGTCATTAATATATATCAAGAAATGCAGTGGATCCAATACTGACCCCTGGGGAACACCACTGTATACTTCCCTCCACTCTCATAAAAAAACAATCGTTCACCGTACTCTCTGCTTTCTGTCCTTCAGCCAATTTTGTATCCACGCTGCCACTGTCCCTTTAATTTCATGAGCTTTAATTTTGCTAACAAATCTATTATGTGGTACTTTATCAAATGTCTTTTGAAAGTCCAAACACACATCAACCACGCGACCCTCATCAACTCTCTCTGTTACTTCAACAAAGAACTCAATCAAGTTAGTCAAACACGATTTGCCTTTAACAAATTCATACTGACTTTCATTTACTAGCCCATACTTTTCCAAGTGCCAATTTATTTTGTCTCTTGTCTCTAAAAGTTTCCTCATCACCGACATTAGGCTGACTGGCCTGTGATTGCTGGGTTTATCACTCTCCCCTTTTTTGAACGGGGTGTGACATTTGCAATCCTCCAGTTCTCTGGCACTGTCCCCATATTTAAGGAGGATTGGAAGATTGTGGCCAGAGCCTTCGCAATTTCCACCCTTACTTCCCTTAATAACCTAGGATGCATCCCATCTGAACCAGATGACTTTTCTACTTTGATTACTGCCAATCTTTTAAGTACCTCCTCTTTATCTATTTTTATCCTATCCAATATTGCAACTACCTCCTCTTTTACTGCTACAATGGTGGCATCCTCTTCTCTAGTGAAGACAGATGCAAAGTATTCATTTCGTACCTCAGCCGTGCCCTCTGTCTCCACAAGAAGATCTCTTTTTTTGTCCCTAATCGGTCCCACCCTTCCTTTTACTACCCTTTTACTATTTATAAGTTTATAAAAGACTTTTGGGTTCCCTTTTATTTCAGCCACTAATCTATTCTCATACTCTCCCTTTGCCCCTCTTATTCCCTTTTTGAGATCTTCTCTGTACTTTCTATAATCCGCCTGGTTCTCCACTGAATTATGTAACTTACATTTATCATAAGCCTCCTTTTTCTGTATCATTTTAACCTCTATATCTTTAGTCATCCAGGGAGCTATAGCTTTGGATACCCTTGCTTTCCCCCTGTAGGAATGTGTCTACTCTGTACCAAAATCAACTCCTCCTTGAAGGCCTCTTTTTGTTCAATTACTGTTTTGCCCATCAATTTTTGATTCCAATCCATCTGGGCAAGATCCCTTTTTAACTCACTGAAATTAGCCCTTCTCCAGTGAAGTATTTTCACATTTGGTTGTTCCTTGTCCTTCTCCATGACGATGCTAAACCGAGGAATGTTACAATCCAGTGTTCCCCAAATTCTCCCCCACTGAAACATGCTCCACCTGCCCCACTTCATTCCCCAGAACTAGATCTAGTACTGCTTCCTTCCTGGTTGGGCTGGAAACACACTATTCCAGAAAGTTCTCTTGCATACATTTCAGGAATTCCTCCCCCTCTTCGCCCTTTACACTGTTACTGTCCCAGTCTATATTGGGATAATTGAAGTCCCCCATTATCACTACTCTATAGTTCTTGGTTCTTTCCATAATTTGCCTGCAACTTTTCTCCTCTATCTCCTTCCCTCTATTTGTTGGCCGATAGTACACACCCAGTCGCGTAATAGCTCCTCTATTAGAAAAGGGATGAGGTCCTGGAGTTTCAGGAGCTCGGGAGGAAGTTAAAAAGCAGGACCTCAAAAGGCATTATTCTCTGGATTACTCCCAGTGCCACGCGCTAGTGAGTACAGAAATAGGAAGATAAGGCATGGTGCAAGAGGGAGAGCTTCAGATTCTTGGGGCATTGGGATCAGTTCTGGGGCAGGAGGGATCTGTTCAAGACAGATGGGCTGCACCTCAACAGAGCTGGGACCAATGTGTTCGTGGGGAGATTCACTCGTGCTGTGGGAGAAGGTTTAAACTAATTTGGCAGGGGGGTGGGCACCAGGATGTTGCATTAGAAAGGAGAAACAAGATGTCCAAAGGATTGGGAGAGACAGATAACAGTAAAGGAGGAAATAGTACAGTATTAGGTGAGATCAGACTAAGAGAGAATACAAGAAGGTCTAAGATAGGTTTAGAGTGCATATGTGTAAACACAGGAAGCGTGGTAAATAAGGTTGGTGAGCTGCAGGCACAAATAGCCACATGGGAATATGATGTAGTGGCGATAACGGAGACCTGGCTCAAAAAAGGGCAGGATTGGGTACTAAATATTCCTGGATACAAGGTGTTCAGAAAAGATAGGGAAGGAAAAAAAGGAGGTGGGGGGGGCGGGTGGCAGTATTGATTAAGGAGAATACTGCAGTGCTGGAGAGAGAGGCTGTCCTTGAGGAGTCAAGGAAAGAATCTATTTGGTTAAAGTTAAGAGACAATCGAGGTGCCATTACACTACTGGGTGTATTCTATAGGCCTATAACAAGTGGGAAGGATATAGAGGAGCAAACTTGCAGGGAAGTTACAGAGAGGTGCAAGAACTGTAGAATAGTGATAATGGGAGACTTCATCTCGCCTAATATAAACTGGGATTGTAATTGTGTAAAGGGCAAAGAGGGAGAGGAATTTCTGAAGTGTGTTCAGGACAACTTTCTTGATCAGTATGTAACCGGCCCAACGAGGAAGGAGGCATTGCTGGATTTTGTTCTGGGGAATGAGGTGGGTCAAGTGGAGCAAGTGTCAGTGGGGGAACATTTAGGAAACAGTGATCGTAGTATCATAAGGTTTAGATTAGTTATGGAAAAGGACAAGGAGCAATCTAGAGTGAAAATGGGAGGAGGGCCAATTTCAGTGGGTCGAGAACGGACCTGGCCCGGGTAATTTGGAATCAAAGATTGGCAGGCAAAGCTGTAATTGAACAATGGGTGGCCTTTAAAGAGGAGATGGTTCGGGTATAGTCTAGGTACATTCCCACAAGGGGGAAAGATAGGGCAACCAAAGCCAGAGCTCCCTGGATGGCAAAAGAGATAGAGAGTAAGATGAAGCAGATAAAGGGGTTATATGACAGATGTCAGGTTGATAATACAAGTGAGAACCAGGCTGAATATAGAAAGTACAAAGGAGAAATGAAAAAGGAAATAAGAGGGGTAAAGAGAGAGTATGAGAATAGACTGGCAGCCAACATAAAAGGGAATCCAAAAGTCTTCTGTCGGCATATAAATAATGAACGGGCAGTAAGAGGAGGGGTGGGGCAGGTTAGGGACCAAAAAGGAGATCTTACGCATGGAGGCAGAGGTACTAAATGAATACTTTGCATCTGTCTTTACCAAGGAAGAAGATGCTGCCAAAGTCACAATAAAAGAGGTGGTAGCTGAGATACTGGATGGGCTAAAAATTGATAAAGAAGATGTACTAGAAAGGCTGGCTGCACTTAAAGTAGATAAGTCATCCACTCCTGGTGGGATGCTTCCTAGGTTGCTGAGGGAAGTGATAGTGGAAGTAATTGCAGAGGTGCTGGCCATAATCTTCCAATCATCCATAGATATGGGGGGTGGTGCCAGAGGACTGGAGAATTGCAAATGTTACACCCTTGTTCAAAAAAGGGTGTAAGGAGAAAGCCAGCAACTACAGGCCAGTCAGTTTAACCTTGGTGGTGGATAAGCTTTTAGAAACGACAATCCAATACAAAATTAACAGTCACTTGGACAAGTGTGGATGAATAAAGGAAAGCCAGCACGGATTTGTGAAAGGCAAATAGTGTTTAACTAACTTGATTGAGTTTTTTGATGAGGTAACAGAGAGGGTCGATGAGGGTAATGCAGTTGATGTGTATATGGACTTTCAAAAAGCGTTTGATAAAGTGCCACATAACAGGCTGGTAAGCAAAATTGAAACCCATGGAATAAAAGGGGCAATGGCAGCATGGATACGAAATTGGCTAAGTGACAGGAAATAGAGAGTAGTGGTAAACAGTTGTTTTTCAGACTGGAGGAAGGTATACAGTGGTGTTCCCCAGGGGTCGGTACTAAGGCCACTGCTTTTCTTGATATATGTTAATGACTTGGACTTGGGTGTACAGGGCACAATTTCAAACTTTGCAGATGACACAAAACTTGGAAGTGTAGTGAACAGTGAGGAGGATAGTGATAGACTTCAAGAAGACACAGACAGGCTGGTGGAATGGGCGGACACGTGGCTGATGAAATTTAATGCAAAGAAGTGCAAAGTGATACACTTCAGCAGGAAGAATGAGGAGAGGCAATATAAACTAAATGGTAGAATTCTAAAGAGGATGCAGGACAGAGAGACCTGGGGGTGTGTGTGCACAAATCTTTGAAGGTGGCAGGACAGATTGAGAAAGCGGTTACAAAAGCTTACGGGATCCTGGGCTTTATAAATAGAGGAATAGAGTACAAAAGCAAGGAAGTTATGTTTAACCTTTGTAAAATACTGGTTCGGCCACATCTGGAGTATTGTATCCAATTCTGGGTACTGCACTTTAGGAAGGATGTGAAGGCCTTAGAGAGGGTGCAGAAAAGATTTACGAGAATGGTTCCAAGGATGAGGGAGTTCAGTTACGTGGATAGACTGGAAAAGCTGGGGTTGTTCTCATGAGAGCAGAGAAGGTTGAGAAGAGATTTGATAGAACTGTTCAAAATCACGATGGGTTTGGATAAGGTAAATAAGGAGAAACTGTTCCCATTGGCGGAAGGGTCGAGAATCGGAGGACACAGATTTAAGGTGATTGGCAAAAAATTTTTACACAGCGAGTAATTATGATCAGGGGAGGGTGAACAGCCAGTTGTCGTGGTGCATATAGGCACCAACGATATAGGTAAAAAACAGGGTGAGGTCCTACAAGCTGAATTTAGGGAGTTAGGAGTTAAACTAAAGAGTAGGACCTCAAAGGTAGTAATCTCAGGATTGCTACCAGTGCCACGGGCTAGTCAGAGTAGGAATGACAGGATAGCTAAGATGAATACGTGGCTTGAGAGATGGTGCAAGAGGGAGGGATTCAAATTCCTGGGCCATTGGAACCGGTTCTGGGGGAGGTGGGACCAGTACAAATTGGACGGTCTGCATCTGGGCAGGACTGGAACCAATGTCCTAGGGGGAGTGTTTGCCAGTGCTGTTGGGGAGGGTTTAAACTAATGTGGCAGGGGGATGGGAACCGATGCAGGAAGTCAGTGGGAAATAAAGTGGTGACAGAAACAAAAGGCAGTAAGGGAGAGTGTACAGAACATGACCGGACAGATGGTCTGAGAAAGCAGGGCAAAGACCAAGGGAAGTCTAGATTAAACTTCATTTATTTCAATGCAAGAAGTCTGATGGGCAAGGCAGATGAACTCAGGGCATGGATGGGTACATGGGACTGGGATGTTATAGCTATTACTGAAACATGGCTAAGGGAGGGGCAGGACTGGCAGCTCAATGTTCCAGGGTACAGATGCTATAGGAAAGATAGAGCAGGAGGTAAGAGAGGAGGGGGAGTTGCGTTCTTGATTAGGGAGAACATCACGGCAGTAGTGAGAGGGGATATATCCGAGGGTTCGCCCACTGAGTCCATATGGGTAGAACTGAAAAATAAGAAGGGAGAGATCACTTTGATAGGATTGTACTACAGACCCCCAAATAGTCAACGGGAAATTGAGGAGCAAATATGTAAGGAGATTACAGACAGCTGCAAGAAAAATAGGGTGGTAATAGTAGGGGACTTTAACTTTCCCAACATTGACTGGGACAGCCATAGCATTAGGGGCTTGGATGGAGAGAAATTTGTTGAGCGTATTCAGGAGGAATTTCTCATTCAGTATGTGGATGGCCCGACTAGAGAGGGGGCAAAACTTGACCTCCTCTTGGGAAATAAGGAAGGGCAGGTGACAGAAGTGTTAGTGAGGGATCACTTTGGGACCAGTGATCATAATTCCATTAGTTTTAAGATAGCTATGGAGAAGGATAGGTCTGGCCCAAAAGTTAAAATTCTAAATTGGGGAAAGGCCAATTTTGATGGTATTAGACAGGAACTTTCAGAAGTTGATTGGGAGAGTCTGTTGGCAGGCAAAGGGACGTCTGGTAAGTGGGAGGCTTTCAAAAGTGTGTTAACCAGGGTTCAGTGTAAGCACATTCCTTATAAAGTGAAGGGCAAGGCTGGTAGAAGTAGGGAACCTTGGATGACTCGGGAGATTGAGGCACTAGTCAAAAATAAGAAGGAGGCATATGACATGCATAGGCAGCTGGGATCAAGTGGATCCCTTGAAGAGTATAGAGATTGCCGGAGTAGAGTTAAGAGAGAAATCAGGAGGGCAAAAAGGGGATATGAGATTGCTTTGGCAGATCAGGCAAAGGTGAATCCAAAGAGCTTCTACAAATACATAAAGGGCAAAAGGGTAACTAGGGAGAGAGTAGGGCCTCTTAAGGATCAACAAGGTCATCTATGTGCGGAACCACAAGAGATGGGTGAGATCCTGAATGAATATTTCACATCGGTATTTACGGTTGAGAAAGGCATGGATGTTAGGGAACTTGGGGAAATAAATAGTGATGTCTTGAGGAGTGTACATATTACAGAGAGGGAGGTGCTGGAAGTCTTAACGCACATCAAGGTAGATAAATCTCCGGGACCTGATGAAATGTATCCCAGGACGTTATGGGAGGTTAGGGAGGAAATTGCGGGTCCCCTAGCAGAGATATTTGAATCATCCACCGCTACAGGTGAGGTGCCTGAAGATTGGAGGGTAGCAAATGTTGTGCCTTTGTTTAAGAAGGGCGGCAGGGAAAAGCCTGGGAACTACAGACCAGTGAGCCTGACATCTGTAGTGGGTAAGTTGTTAGAGGGTATTCTGAGGGACAGAATCTACAGGCATTTGGAGAGGCAGGGACTAATTAGGAACAGTCAGCATGGTTTTGTGAGAGGAAAATCATGTCTCACGAATTTGATTGAGTTTTTTGAAGGGGTAACCAAGAAGATAGATGAGGGCTGTGCAGTAGACGTGGTCTACATGGACTTCAGCAAAGCATTTGACAAGGTACCGCATGGTAGGTTGTTACATAAGGTTAAATCTCATGGGATCCAAGGTGAGGTAGCCAATTGGATACAAAATTGGCTTGACGACAGAAGACAGAGGGTGGTTGTCGAGGGTTGTTTTTCAAACTGGATGCCTGTGTCCAGCGGTGTGCCTCAGGGATCGGTGCTGGGTTCGCTGTTATTTGTTATTTATATTAATGATTTGGATGAGAATTTAGGAGGCATGGTTAGTAAGTTTGCAGATGACACCAAGATTGGTGGCATTGTGGACAGTGAAGAAGGTTATCTAGGATTGCAACGGGATCTTGATAAATTGGGCCAGTGGGCCGATGAATGGCAGATGGAGTTTAATTTAGATAAATGTGAGGTGATGCATTTTGGTAGATCGAATCGGGCCAGGACCTACTCCGTTAATGGTAGGGCGTTGGGGAGAGTTATAGAACAAAGAGATCTAGGAGTACAGATTCATAGCTCCTTGAAAGTGGAGTCACAGGTGGATAGGGTGGTGAAGAAGGCATTCAGCATGCTTGGTTTCATTGGTCAGAACATTGAATGCAGGAGTTGGGATGTCTTGTTGAAGTTGTACAGGGCATTGGTGAGGCCACACTTGGAGTACTGTGTACAGTTCTGGTCACCCTATTATAGAAAGGATATTATTAAACTAGAAAGAGTGCAGAAAAGATTTACTAGGATGCTACCGGGACTTGATGGTTTGACTTACAGGGAGAGGTTAGACAGACTGGGACTTTATTCCCTGGAGAGTAGGAGGTTAAGGGGTGATCTTATAGAAGTCTATAAAATAATGAGGGGCATAGATAAGGTCGATAGTCAAAATCTTTTCCCAAAGGTAGGGGAGTCTATAACGAGGGGGCACAGATTTAAGGTGAGAGGGGAGAGATACAAAAGGATCCAGAGGGGCAATTTTTTCACTCAAAGGGTGGTGAGTGTCTGGAACGAGCTGCCAGAGGCAGTAGTAGAGGCGGGTACAATTTTGTCTTTTAAAAAGCATTTGGACAGTTACATGGGGAAGATGGGTATCGAGGGATATGGGCCAAGTGCAGGCAATTGGGACTAGCTTAGTGGTATAAACTGGGCGACATGGACATGTTGGGCCGAAGGGCCTGTTTCCATGTTGTAACTTCTATGATTCTATGATTCTATAATGCACTGCCTGAAACGTTGGTGGAAGCAGTTTCAATTCCGGCTTTCAAAAAGGAATTGGATAAATACTTGGAGAAAAAAATTTGCAGGGCTCTGGGGAAAGGGTGGATGAATGGGGCTAACTGGATTGCTCCTACAAACAGCTGGCATGGGCCCGATGGGCCGAATGGCCTCCTTTTGTGCTGTAATGATTCTATGATTCTATTGTTCTTTAATTGTAACCAAATAGGTTCTGTCATTGACCCCTCAACTACATCATCCTTTTTCAGTGCTATAATAGTTTCTAATCAATACTGCCACCTGGCCTTCTTTCTTTCCTTCCCTATCTTTCCTGAATACCTGGTAGCCAGGAATATTAAGTACCCAATCCCCCCCTTCTTTGAGCCAGGTCTCAGTTATTGCTACTATATCATTTGGCGACTTGAGCCTGCAGCTCACAAACCTCATTTACCACGCTAAGTGCCTTTACACACGTCGGGGGCTAAATTGGGCTGCGTAGCGCCCATTATGTAGGCACTATGTGGACTCCTAAGTCCAGAAAATAGCGTCCGAGCACACTTCTGATGTGACATACGCAGGATGCCATCTTGGTAAAGGCGTTTGCGCACGCGTCCCGAACAAACACAGGCAGCATGCAAATTAGGGAGACGATGATGTTAGTCAGTGTGCAATGCTGGTTTGAAATAGCTGGCGCCATTTTCAAACTCTCTGCTCTAGACAATGCACTGTCCCAACCTCCCACAACTGAACAAGAGTTAAAGGGCATGAAGAATCCCCACCAATACTATTTAAAGGGATCATGCAGGAGTTACAGGTTAGTTGCTGGATTAGTTATTCTGGCTGTTGGTACAATTGTGGGTGTTTGTGGAAGTGTCCTATACTTGGAGAAAGTTGATATATTATACAGACAGTGGTCTGGCTGGTCGTGCAGTACTGCTAGTAGCATTTAAGATTGTGTGCTGAACAAGGTTGCTGCCAGACATGGATGGCCTGCTAGGGCTTGCTCTGGGAATTGAACATGAGTGGGAGCAAGCAGAGAGGCCACACAGAGCAGGACAAGCTGCCAGAAGAGGGAGGAGGAGGCGCAGGGCACTCAGCCAGAGGCCATATCTAACGAGGGTCTTCAAGGACCAATTGTCTTACCTCAACTTCAGCAACGACCAGTGCATTCGACGGCTGCAGTCGAAAGAGGTCGTGACCGAGATTTGTCAACTGCTGTCGCCACTGAGCAGCATTACCTATGGCTGTGAAGGTAACTGTGGCGCTTAATTTTTACGGCTCTAGCTCCTTTCAGGCTGCTGCTGGCGATATAAGCAACATCTCGCAGTTTGCAGTGCACTACTGTAGAAGGGAGGTCACGGAGGCTCTCCACGCACTCAGAAACAAATTCATCACGTTCCCTCTGGACAGAGACAAGCAGCATGAGCGAGCACGAGGGTTTGCTCGCGTTGCAGGCTTCTCCAAGGTGCAAGGTGCCATTGACTGCACGCATATTGCTATGCGTGATCCAAATCTGAATTTGGCCATATTCACCAACAGAAAGGGATTCCACTCCCTCAATGTGCAGCTGGTGTGCGACCACACGCAGCGCATCATGCAGGTCAATGCCCGCTACCCTGGCAGCAGTCATAACTCCTTCATTCTGCAGCAGTCCAACGTGCCTCCTATATTTCAACCGGCACGGCAAGTCAAAGGCTGGCTACTGGGTGACAATGGCTATCCCCTCATGGAGTGGCTCATGACTCCGGTCTGGAATGCACGCACACATGCAGAGCAGGCCTACAACGAGAGCCATGCTGACACATGGAATATCATCGAGCACACCATCGGCGTCCTCAAGCAACACTTCCGCTGCCTGGACCGCTCTGGAGGAGCCCTGCAGTACTCAGCTGAGTGGGTATCAAGATTTGTCGTTGTATCATGCATGCTGCACAACCTGGCCATTATGAGAGAATAGCCCTTGCCAACGCCTATCCGGCGAGAACCTGAGCAAGAGGCAGAGGAAGAGGAGGAAAAGGTGGAGGAGGAGGAGACGGAGGAGGAAGTGGATGAAGAGGCGTAGTAGGAGGAGAAAGCGCAGCAGGAAGTGGAGAAAGAGGCAGTGAGGCAGCAAGGTGACAGGCCCTGTATACCAGGGCTCTGCGCAATCAGTTGATTAATAACAGGCAATGGTAAGGGCCCTGGCAGAGTGGCAGGAGTGGGAGCAGAAAGACTATCATCTTGAGAGAGGACAGCAGGTTCGTGTTCCATGGCACCACTGCCACTCTCCCAGGGCGGCACCTCAGCAATCCTGGTGATCTGCTGGAGAACAGATTTCTAGAGTGCAGACACGCCCTGGAGGCCCCGTTCCACACTGGAACCCAAAGCTACAATAGCAGCAGTCTGAGCCAGTAACGCAGAAGTCTGAGTTTCCAAGGCAGCAGTCTGAGCTCCAAATGCAGCACTCCGACCTTGGATGGCAGATGTTTGTGTTGCAATGGAAGCTGTGACATCAGTCATCAGACAATGTGTCATGGTGGGTTCCACAGGTGTGCTAATGGAAGTGACCACCCATTCCACATGGGAAAGAATGGGTTCAAAACTCTGCGCAAAGCCCTGTGCCAAGTTGGAGCTGGACTCTGCCATGCTCCTTGACATTGTGCTCAGACTTTCCAGTGCACCAAGCATTTGTTGTGTATGCCTATCAGCCTTCTTCTGTAGCCTGGGCCATCTAAATCATCATCTGACTCCTCTGTAGAAGAGCTAGTGTGTGACCTCACCCTCCGGCAACCTAGCACCAGTGGTATCCGTTCCCCCTGCCCCGTCTCCTGCGCACTTGTGCCCGGTGTCTCATCATGTGCAGATCCCTCCTCTAACCTAGCCTCTAAAGTCCGCGCAGTGTCCGTATCTGAGCTGGTGGCTGCGAGTGTAAGATCGAGTGATGGTGTGTCTTCTTCATCACTGATATCGTACTCTGCCTCCTCTGACAGTGCCAGTTCTTGGGTATCTGCAATGACGAAGGGATACGGGTTGAGTTATAGTGATGGGTGAGGAGAAAGTAAGACGTGCGTGCTGACACCATCTGCAGCACGTGAGTCAGAAAAGATTGTGGGATGAGGGAGAAGTGGGGAGTGAGAAGATTAGATATGAAGAGACCGTCATTATCGATACCTCCAGCACCGCCAGTGGCCACAGCCGCAGCGACGGCCCACCTAATGATGGCCAGCGCTGTCTCCTCCATGGGGGTGAGGACGTGTAGGTATGCCTGTCCTCCCCCAGGTCTTTCCTGCTGCCAGTTGTTATGTGCCACATCCTCCTGCAAAAAAGAGGGAAGTGTGTTAGCCAGATGTTTGGGTGATGTGGCTGTCACGGTTGAATAGCTGCCAGTGTGTGTGACCGGTGAGTTATGAGTGTGCGACTTGCAAGATTGGTACTGTGTGAGGGTGAGGTGAAGCATCTGATTTAAAGAGTTGCGTACTGATGGAAAGAGTTTGTTGGTAGGTGGGTCATGGGGCGTGTAGTGCGTGGAGGCATGGATGAGGCTAGTGGTGTAGTTGGTAGGAGATGTCACTTGACTGTTGAAGCCACTCATCTTGACCATTCGTGTCAAATCATTGAACTTCTTCCTGCACTGCATCCATGTGCGTGGTGTGATGCTCCTGGCATTTACCTCATCCACCACAACCTCCCACTGCCTCTTCAGTACGTGTCTGGAGCGCCTCCTGGCCTGCCCCCCCACCGTTGGTAAAGAATGCCCCTCTGTACATCCACGTCTTGCACCAAGACCTCTAGTGCGAGGTTGGAGAACCTTGGTGCACATTCTCTCACAGGACCAGCCATTCCTCAGTATATTCCAGCACAGAGTTAGTTGCCACACCAATTCCAGGTCTCGCTGCAGCCATAGTGCACCTCCCCTTTAAGAAGTCCAGGCTGCCTTTAAGTAGTGCAGCTACTACTGATATTAGGGCCCCCTGCTCGTATGTGCAGCCAATCAACAGCGCAGGTAGCATGAACGTTACATGCTGCCTGCATCTCAATGACCGGGCGTGGGTTAATTGCGCACTACGATCCCAGCACCCATTTTCGGGGGTTAACCAATTTAACCCTCACACACTCCAAACTCATCTTAGACTCCCTCGTATTTGCCCTGTCTGGTCCTTCCTATTTCTGAACTATTCTTTACTCTGGTGCTATTTGTCCCTCCTAGTCTTCTGTGCACCTTGTTTCTCCTCTCTATTGTTTCATCCTGGTGCCCATCCCCCTGCCAAATTAGTTTACAGCCTCCCTCACAGCACCAGATAACCTCCCCACGAGGACACTGGTTCCAGCTCTGTTGAGGTGCAACACGTCCAACTTGAACACCTCTCTCCTGCTCCAGAACTGGTCCCATTGCCAGATATATGAACTTGGGAATTATAGACCGGCTCTCCTCACATTTCAAGTCAGGAGTGTGATGGAATACTTATTACTCGTCCGGTTGGGTGCAACAGCAGCAACACTCAAGAAGCCCGACACCATCCAAGGACAGAGCAGTTCGCTGGGTCAGAGCAGGGTCCCTGCCACTGGACTCAATATTCAGCCTCTCCACCACCAGCGCAATGTGGCTGCAGTATACATATAACTTGGAAATATATTACCATTCCTTCATCGTCGCTGGGTCAAAATCCTGGAACTCCCTTCCTAACAGCACTGTGGGAGAACCTTCACCACATGGACTGCAGCGGTTCAAGAAGGCGGCTCACCACCACCTTCTCAAGGGCAATTAGGGATGGGCAATAAATGCCGGCCTCGCCAGCGACGCCCACATCCCATGAACAAATAAAAAAATATATACAGGATGCACTGCAGAAACTTAGCTCGGTTCCTTCGACAGCACCTCCCTCCCCTGTGACCTCTGCCACAGAGCAGCACGAGCGGCAATGCTGTGAGAACAACATCACCTCCAAGTCACGCACCATCCCGACTTCGACATACATCGCTGTTCCTCTATCATCGCCAGGTCAGAATCCTGGAATTCCCTACCAAACCTCATTGTTGGAGCACCATTATCATATTCAGTGAGTGAAGGAAATTTGCCATTTGTCATTGCTTCTTATTAATATATATGTTTATATGTAACGTTAAACTGAGGTCCTGTCTGCCCTCTCAGGTGGATGTAAAAGATCCCATGGCACTATTTCAAAGAAGAGCATGGGAGTTCTTCTGGTGTGCTGGCCATCTCTTAGCCAACATCAGTTTATCTGGTCATTATTTCATTATTGATTGTGGGACTTTGCTGTGGGCAAATTGGCTGCTGCGTTTCCTACGTTACAACAGTGACTGCACTTCAAAAGTACTTAATTGGCTTTAAAGCACTTTGGGACGTTCTGAGGTTGTGAGAAGCGCTATATAAATGCAAGTTCTTTAAATTTGCTTGCATTTGTGTCTGAAACTTCAAAGGTGTAGAAAGTGAGTTCATGCAGACTTCAATAAAAAAAATAAGTTCTTGCTCTATTTTTGATGTGAGCCACCTGAAACCATGCCATAGTGATCATTGCCTTTAAGGGAGTATCACATTGAGCAAATCGATCAAGTCCCAGGTAACCAGGAAGAGTTCATTAGGAGCACATATTGATTAGTTAAAGGGCAGTAGATATCTGCAAGACTGCCACAGCAGGCAAGAGCTCAGTGCAAAATTACCAGTGATCAGCTCGTCCCTAAGTGCCAATATAACGATAGCAAATGATTTGTGATGAAACAGCGTTGGACAACAAATCTTATGAATTTCTACAATTACCTCATGTAGTTAATTTACTGCGTGAATACCACAAATTCACAAAAAATACGTGTTGGCTGCCTTCTGAACTGATTTCAAGCATAACGTCACCTTTTTTTATTCGTACATGGGATGTGGGTGTTGCTGGCTTGGCCGGCATTTATTACCCATCCCTAGTTGCCCTTGAGAAGGTGGTGATGAGCTGCCTTTTTGAACCGCTGCAGTCCGTGTGGTGAAGGTTCTCCCACAGTGCTGTTCGGAAGGGATTTCCAGGATTTTGACCCAGCGACGATGAAGGAACGGCGATATATTTGGGATGGTGTGTGACTTGGAGGGGAACGTGCAGGTGGTGTTGTTCCCATGCGCCTGCTGCCCTTGTTCTTGTCCTTCTATGTGGTAGAGGTGGCGGGTTTGGGAAGTGCTGTCGAAGAAACCTTGGCGAGTTGCTGCAGTGCATCCTATAAATGGTACTTTCTGCAGCCATGGTGCTCTGCCGATGAAGGGAGTGAATGTTTAGGGTGGCAGATGGGCCTCAAATCAAGCGGGCTGCTTTGTCCTGGATGGTGTCGAGCTTCTTGAATGTTGTTGGAGCTGCACTCATCCAGGCAAGTGGAGAGTATTCCATCACACTCCTGACTTGTGCCTTGTAGATGGAGGATCGATGAGGGTGGCTGTAAACTGCAGGAAGATATCAATGGATTGGTCAGATGGGCAGAAAAGCGGCAAATGGAGTTCAATCCAGAGAAGTTTGAGTTAATGCATTTGGGGAGAGCAAACAAGGCAAAGGAATACACAATAAATGGTAGGATACTGAAAGGTGTAGAGGAAGTGAGGGACCTCGGAGTGCATGTCCACAGATCCCTGAAGGTAGCAGGACAGGTAGATAAGGTGGATAAGAAGGTATACGGAATGCTTTCCATTATTACCCATAGAATATAAAAGCAGGGATGTTATGCTGGAACTGTATAAAACACTAGTTAGGCCACAGCTTGAGTACTGTGCACAGTTCTGGTCACATTACAGGAAGGATGTAATTGCAGTAGAGAGGGTGCAGAGGAGATTTACGAGGATGTTGCCAGGACTGGAGAATTTTAACTATGATGACAGATTGGATAGGCTGGGGCTGTTTTCCATGGAACAGAGGATGCTGAGAGGTGATTTGATTGAGGTGTACAAAATTATGAGGGGCCTAGATAAAGTGGATAGGAAGGACCTATTTCCCTTAGTGGAGGGGTCAAAAACCAGGGGGCATAGATTTAAAGTGATTGGTAGAAGGATTAGAGCGGAAATGAGGAATTTTTTTTTCAACCATATAGTGTTGGGGGTCTGAAACTCACTGCCTGAGAGGGTGGTAGAGGCAGAAACCCTCAACTCATTTAAAAAAATACCTGGATGTGCACCTGAAAAGCCGTGACCTGCAGGGCTATGGACCAAATGTGGAAAGTGAGATTAGACTGGGTGGCTCGTTTCTCAGCCGGCGCTGACACGATGGGTCGAGTGGCCTCCTTCTGTGCCGTACATTTTCTATGATTCCTGCAGCATTGTCCTGGGGCTGAGATGATTGGCCTCCAACAACCACTACCATCTTCCTTTGTGCTAGGTATGACTCTAGCCACTGGAACGTTTTCCCTCTGATTCCCATTGACTTCAATTTTACTTGGGCTCCTTGGTGCCACACTCGTTCAAGTGCAGTCTTGATGTCAAAGGCAGTCACTCTCACCTCACCTCTGGAATTCAGCTCTTTTGTCCATGACCTTGATGCATAATTTGCAGGACATCCTTTTAGCATCATCAGATGGCCATCATCCTCATCACAGTATCTGCTTCCTTCGACAGGCTGTCCTCCTAATTCCAGTATCTGCTTCCTTCGACAGGCTGTCCTCCTAATTCCAGTATCTGCTTCCTTCGACAGGCCACCCTCCTAATTACAGTATCTGCTTCCTTGAACAGGCTGTCCTCCTAATTCCAGTATTTGCTTCCTTCAACAGGCTGCCCGCCTAATTACAGTATCTGCTTCCTTCGACAGGCCACCCTCCTAATTCCAGTATCTGCTTCCTTGAACAGGCTGTCCTCCTAATTCCAGTATCTGCTTCCTTCAACAGGCTGTCCTCCTAATTCCAGTATCTGCTTCCTTCAACAGGCTGTCCTCCTAATTACAGTATCTGCTTCCTTCAACAGGCTGTCCTCCTAATTCCAGTATCTGCTTCCTTCAACAGGCTGTCCTCCTAATTCCAGTATCTACTTCCTTCAACAGGCTGCCCGCTGAATTACAGTATCTGCTTCCTTCGACAGGCTGTCCTCCTAATTACAGTATCTGCTTCCTGCGACAGGCTGCCCGCCTAATTACAGTATCTGCTTCCTTCGATTGATTTCCAGGATCAAGGGTAACATTATTGAAAACATGGTCATTTATTTTTTATATCCCCTCAGCAGATAATAGTCTAGATTTGTATCAGACTGCAACTGGAAATGCAAGTTGAGGCCTGACCAATATTTGCACTGGTCTGGATATCATTGCAATTTTGCTCAGACACAGAGGAAAATAGACTTCTATTGTGAGGAAATATTTTCTAGTGTGTTGTTAGCCACCTATTAAAAGCGGGAAGAGAAACACTTTGTTTCTGGTAAGTAAGAATCAAATGAAATAAAATGATGGAGTAGGTTAACTGTAGTGTAGATTGCAATTGATGACTTGTCCAATCCAAGTGAGAAATATATAGCCCCACTGCATAATGCACTGAAACTACAAACTGTACTCCAATTAAACATTAAATCACTGTTTAATTGGCAAAAAGAGAAATGAGATCTGGAAAGTGTTCAAGATAAAGATACAGGGCTAGAATTTGTAATACTCAGGGTGAAATCTTGCAATATCAGGGCTATTGTCCATATGTAACAATAACAACGTACATTCAAAATAGAGCCTTTAATGTCGTAATGCATCTCATGGTGCTTCACAATTAGGGTCGGAGCTGAGCAGGAATGAAATAGAGATTAGCAGAAGGCACAGCCCAACAACTGGGGAGAGATGCATCAAGGAAGACAAAATTAGGAAGCAAGATGGTTGTAGGCTGTGTCATAGGGTAGAATGAGAGGTGGAATGCACAACTACCAGAGCTGGAAGAATTGAGCGTATGTTCAGGGATGTAGAGCTGCAGGAGGTGTAAAAACTGGACGGACCAAGGTCATGGAAGGATTTATGGATGAGAATTTTGAAGTTGGCATGCTAAAAGTTGGCGATCCAATGAAGGTTGGCAGGGATGATGGGTGACTTTGTGAGGGGTAGGATGTGGGCATGGGGCCTGAATGAGTTAGAATTTATGGACAGTGGTGCTTTGGAGGTTGGAGAGAAAGGTGCTAAAAAAGTGAAGTTGCGACGTGTGAAAGGCATGAATGAGGTTATCAGTGTCAGTGGAGATGAGGTAGGGGTGGAGAACGACAATATTTTGGGAGTGGAAGTCTTGGTGATGGATATGGGTGTGGGGATTGAAGCTCAACTTAAGGTCCAACAGGGCAGCACACTGCATGGTTGAGCTCAAGAAGGCATCCAGGAAGGGGAATGGAATCATGGGATATGAGTAGTTTCTGACAGAGGCCAAGGATGGCTTTGGTCTCATCAGTGTTGAGTTGCATTAAGTCCTGGTTATCCATGACGATGTTGGGCAGTGTGTCGGACAGCAGAGACAGGCAAGGGTGATTGTGACAACCCTAACTCATTTCATGAATGACATTTACTACCAGTACACAGAAGAAACTTTTATCCCATCAGTTTGATTTGAATTCAAAAGGTCCCAGATTTTAATTTCTTCTGGAAGTGCACTACCTAACACATTCGTAAGATTCCTTCATGCAATATCTTAACACGGTCATGGAGAAAGGGTTAACAACCATGTTAAGGAATTTTAAATATCGAGCAATGCACGACAGGAGGGAATTAATGCCCCAAATGTAAAAACAGCCGAGTGCAGACTACATGTCAAAATTCACCAGGGGAGAGAAGGGGGAAGAGAAGACAAATAGAATTCCACATCTAACGAAAATATGAGAGTGCGCCTATTCTCCATGATTGACGACTCTCTAACAAAATCACATTCTCAGATACAGCATGTTTTAAAGCCATGCATTCCCAATATTTTATTTACCCGTTTTTTTTGTTAAATGAATTTCACCCTGAGAGCAATTATTACATTTGAAGAAAAAATTGAACTCAGAAATGTTGTAGGCTAGCCTTAACTGGTTATGCCATATTAAGTTGGGAATTAAGAACCTCTTAAGTTTGAAAACCAACATAAAGCCTTTGGAGAGTTGAGACCCAGGTGTCCATGACAGGTGAAATCAAAATGAACTCGCTGCTCTTTTGCACAATTAAAAGTAACTAGTCTTAACCCCTCCAATTTCATTACTTCAAAAGATTCAGAGTAATGTTCTCTGGATTTTGATTGGGGTGTCGGCTACACATTATCTGTATTGTAAAGGTGAATGCCATTTGATTTTGATTGGTACTTTATTCAGAATATGGGTTACAAATTAAATTATTCTTAATTGACCAATCTATTTTCAAATTGCTCTGAGTGACTCCTGATGAGGACGTCGTAGTCAGGGAATTACAGCAATTTGAAATCAATGCAGCTGATCATTCACAGCTAAGGTTTCTCTTAATGAAGTTTCAATATCTGTGTCTTGTTCATTAAAACCTTCTGATGTCCCCACGGCCTACAGGTCTGAATAATAGGGCTTGCTTGGTAAATGTCTGCAACACATACATCTAGTTTTTTTTATTGACTGCAGGATCTTACACTGGTGATCTGTCCTTTCAGCTTAACTGAGTCTACTCGAACTTGCTTCACTAATTTACTTATCGATCTGTGTCAGAGGACTTAAAAAGCTCCTAAATTGCTTCGAAACGTATCCTTCAATAAGATTATCTGCATATATGTACCTAACTATTTGATAATTCAGCACACAACAATCTATTAATTACATAGCATTTACTGCACAGAAACAGACCATTCAGCTCAACAGGCCATGCGGGGTTTATGCTCCACATGAGCCGCCTCCCTCCCTACTTCATCTAACCCTATCGGCATGTCCTCCTATTCCTTTCTCCCTCACGTGTTTATCAAGTTTCTCCTTAAATGCATCTACGCCTCAACTACTCCTTGTGGTAGCAAGTTCCTCATTCTAACCACACTCTGGATAAAGACGTTTCTCCTAAATTCCTTACTGGATTTATTAGTGACTTTATTTATGACCCCTAGTTTAGAGTGACAATCTTATATTTATGACCCCTAGTTTAGAGTGACTACCTTATATTTATGACCCCTAGTTTAGAGTGACTACCTTATATTTATGACCCCTAGTTTAGAGTGACGATCTTATATTTATGACCCCTAGTTTAGAGTGACGATCTTATATTTATGACCCCTAGTTTAGAGTGACGATCTTATATTTATGACCCCTAGTTTAGAGTGACTATCTTATATTTATGACCCCTAGTTTAGAGTGACAATCTTATATTTATGACCCCTAGTTTAGAGTGACTATCTTATATTTATGACCCCTAGTTTAGAGTGACTACCTTATATTTATGACCCCTAGTTTAGAGTGACTATCTTACATTAATGACCCCTAGTTTAGAGTGACTATCTTACATTTATGACCCCTAGTTTAGAGTGACTATCTTACATTCATGACCCCTAGTTTTGCTACATGTTACCACTAGTTCCACTAGAAATCTATTATTGTTGCACGTTTGAATATTGTTTCCTGAACGTGTTTCTCCTTGCTGTTTCAGAGAGAAGAAAGGAAAGGACTTGTGTTGATATAGCGCCATTCACAATCTCAGGAAATCCCAAAGCACTTTAGAGTCAATAATGTACTTTTGCACTGTTATAATGTAGAAAACAATGACAACCAAATTGCGTACAGCAAGGTCCCACAGACAGCAATAAGATAGTGATCATATCATCTGTTTTTTTAGTGATGTTGGTTGAGGGATAAATATTGGTCAGGACAATAAACAGGTTTCCACAACATATCTTTTTTAAGCTTCCACTGGCAAACAATGAGTATGTGAAAGGATAGGGGGTAAGATTCCTTCTGCATGCAAAGCTGCATTCCGTTTTCCACAGCAGGAGCATTTACATGAGTCACTAGGCAAACTAATCATCACACTAAATAATTCACCCCCACACACCCCTAAAAAAATTGAACATGTACATGTCAGTTGGCTGAATAAATGAAACAGAATGTATTTTTTAGGGGGATGAATCAATCAGCATTGTGTTATATGAGGGATTTGCTACTGATCAAAACTACAACTCAGGCTGCACTTACATTATAAATGCAGCTCCACACGAGCCTCCTCCCTCCCTACTTCACCGAACCCCATCAGCATCTCCTTCTGTTCCTTTCTCCCTCATGTGTTTATCTAGCTTCTCCTTAAATGCCTCGACTACTGCATGTGATAGCAAGTACCTCATTCTAACCACTCTCTGGGTAAAGAAGTTTCTCCTAAATTCGTTATTAGTTTATTAGTGACTTTATTTACGACCCCTAGTTTTGGAGTTCTTCTCTCTGAAACAGCAAGGAGAAACATGCACATGAAACAACATTCAAATGTGGAACAATAATAGATTTCGAGTGGTCAGAAATGTAAGATCGTCACTCTAAACTAGGGGTCATAAATATAAGATAGTCACTCCAAAGCTAGGGTTCAAACTAGGGTACAAATCGAAACCAGTTTCACACAGACAATGCAGTAACAATGCAACTGCACCCCAAATCTGGTGTCAGGGTCCTTGAAAAAGGAATTTCACTTTGCTCCAGAGTCATTTTGAGCCTTCACACCAATTAAATTTTGAACGTTAAGGGGGCAATTGTAACCTAACCCGCCTGGCGGTAAACTGACGAGATTGTGTGCAACGCTGGTTTTACACCCCGGCCGATTTTACTCTCCGTTGAAGTCAATAATGGGCAAAGTATAAAACCAGCATTCCATCCAATCCCGTGGGTTTCCCGCCCGGCGAGTTAGTTTAAAATTTCCCCCTAAATGTCAGTATGAAGCGAAAACAGCTTTACACCAATGTTAAACTTGTGTGAAGGCAGTCAGTCATTACTATTCGTGGAAACATTAATGTGAATCTTCGACCATTTCTCTTTTTAAAATCTATGCTTAGTTTTAATTATTTCTTTGGTTTTATCGTGGTCCTCAAATTAAAGCAATGCAAATTTTCATCTGAACAGTTACATTTAATGCGCTGTTTCCATGAAAAAGATATTTTCATGGATGCTTTTGTAAGATTAAGCCTTTTACATGACATTTTTCTAATATATAAAATTTATGTTTAGATTAGGTGTTTTTAACAAATAAACCACTGACTTTTAGATTAGGCATTCTAATACATATATCCACCCACACTTACAGAAATTAGATTAAGCGTTAACACATAAATAGCTAAAAAGACAGAAATGGTCAAGTTAAACTACCCATAAGGCAGCTAACAAGGGATGCTTCTAAAAACTTGTTTTTACAGCACGTCTGTTTCAAAGCTGAGAAGCAGGCACTGAGGGAGTTCAGAACACCGATAAAGGAGGCCTACACATTCCATAGTCTGGAACAAGTGAGATAAAAGACAGGCAGCTGTGAACAACAATTCATGTGTACATGACGAGACAACCATAAGAATGGGGCTTCAGACAGCTTTGGTTTGTAGAGGTACAAGACGTGGATCCATGAGGTTACTTCCCTGTACCCAAGGAAAGAACGGGGTAATATTTGTTTCTTTCTTTGTTATATCGTTGTTTGAACATTGTGTATACTATACCTATGTTAAGATTTCTTGTCACACAGTAAACGGACAGGTTGCAACCGTATTGGTGTCAGATTCGAATTCTCTTGCACTTTGAATAGATAGGTGAATCAATAAGCACATGTGTGACTTCAGTAGACTTTTCCTCAGGCAGATTCACACAAAATAGGAAATAATCTTGTCAATATATCACTCAAGAAAGTGTAGGAGCAATCTACCTGCTCCAATATGTTATCTAAACTTACCCACAACTGGCGACATGTGTACTGCATTTCAAGTACTTGACTGTGCAAATCTTTATAGTTATGATGGTGTACATCCTAAAGCCCTAGAGTAATCAGTGAGACTTGTACAAATCTCTCCCATGGCTTAGTAGGTGAAAGCAATGCCTGTCACAGCACTAAGCCATACTGACAATCAGATCCTGATTTCAATTCACAGTCTGTGCTGAGTTAGCCATCAGCCAGAGAAGCAGTTGGGGTAATTGAATGGGCCACAGTGCCCTTGGACTACAGATGGGAAAAAACCCTCCTGATTGCGATCAGTAACCCCTTCAGGAAAGTGCCCATATGAACACATTGGGGGATAACAGGATTGGGCTTGGTCTTAATGCTTACCATAATCAAATAGCCTGCCACTCATTGTCCAAATTCTCATCTGGGGAATGATTACCGATGTGAAGCATCAGAAAGCCATCAGCAAATGTGCAACTTTACCCTATAGGAGTCACTGCCTTTGGGGAGAAAGGGATTAAAAAGATATCACTACAAAAAAGGTTTATGGAAGAACAGTATTTAAACTAGTAAATTGTTCGGGTAAGCGTTCTCCAAGGCGGCCTTCGAGACACACGACAACGCAAAATCGTCGAGCAGAAGTTGATAGCCAAGTTCCGCACCCATGAGGACGGCCTCAACCGGGATCTTGGGTTCATGTCACGCTACACGTAACCCCACCAGCAAAAAGGGGGAAAAAATTTATATGTTTTTTAAAATTCTCTCTCTCTCTCTCTCTCTGCCATTTTGAGTTTCTTTCTGCCTGCCTGTATAATAGACACAATGTATATCGAGTGTACTGGGACGTGCTGTTCTCCGTGACTGGCCTGTTTGAATAACAACGACACCTTTTGATTGGTGTGATGCTGTCCCAACATAGTATAAGATATGCGATTTGAGAACCTTTTCATTCATTCATCTGACGAAGGAGATAATCTCCGAAAGCTTGTGATTTTAAAATAAATTTGTTGGACTATAACCTGGTGTTGTAAGATTCCTTACATTTGTCCACCCCAGTCCATCACCGGCATCTCCACATCATAGTAAATTGTATGCAGTGTTAGAGCATTAAGCAGTAAGATACACATCTAAGGTCATGGCCTTCAAACTTCTCTGTTTGGGGGATACACTCTCAGTGACTCCCCGCAAGTATTGACACAGTCGTGTAGACTCCCTGCAAAAATTGGGACACCTTGCACACCCTCTGTCCCAACGTCCAAAAGACATCATCAGCTACCCCATTGCTGAATTGTTTTTTTTATAATTAGTATACATAACAGAATTATAATTTAACGAAGTTAACAAATGCAAAAAAGTAATTCAGAAATATGACAGATGGACAGAAATCTGAAGACCTTGTGGAGCTCGAGATCTATTCGGAGGTGCCCTAGGATTTGGGGATCTCAGTTTGAAAACCTATGATCCAAGGAGTAAATTTCCTCTGTTCTCTATTTGTACCAGAAGTTCCCTCCATCCTCCATGTCTTAACAAATTTTAAAGTACCATAAGAGTTTGAACAAAACAAAACAATCTGAGAGTTCAAATGCAAGCAGATATGTGAAGTATTACTACCTACTTCCTTTTCAAGAACTGTACCCAAAACATATTTCAAAAGCACTGCAAAGAAAAAAAAATTACATTTATATGGTATCTTTCACATCGTCAAGGTATCCCAAAGAGCCTCACAGTCCATGAATTACTTTTGAAGTGTAGTTATTGTTGTTTGGTAAGAAAATATGGCAGCCAATTTGTGCCCTGCAAGGTCCCACAAAGAGGAAATAATATAAACAACCAGTTAATCTGTTTTGATAGTATTGTTTGAGGCATAATGTTGACCAGAATACTGCAAATGCTCCTTTGTCTTCTTCAATTAGTGCAATCAGATCTTCTATGCCCATCTAAACAGGCAGACAGGCCTCGGTTTAACATTTCTTCAGAATGACCGAACGGTAGTGCAGCACTCCCTCAGTACTGCACTGAGGTGTCAGCCTAGATTATGTGTTCAATTCCACAATGGGGCTTGAATTTCCACAAACTTCACTGCAGTATCGAGAGATTTCTGCATTGTCAGAGGCATCATCCTTCAGATTAGATGTTAAATCGAGGCTCCAATTTGTACCTCACAAGTACTGCAGTGATGATTGTGGGTTCAATGGGTACATAATCTAAGATGACACTTCATTGTAGTATTGAGGGAGTGTTGTATTGTCTGAGGTACCGTCTTTCGGATGAAATGTTCAGTTGAATTTTAAAGATTCCATTGCACTACTTGCAGAGCAGGGAGATCTCCCAGCGTCCTATCCAACATTCCTCCCTCAACCACCACCAACATAAGAAAAGCAGATGAATTGATAATTCATCTGATTTGCTGTTTGTGGGACCTTTTTTTTCTATTCATTCATGGGATGTCAGATTTGCTGGCAAGGCCTGCGTTATTGCCCACCCCTAATTGCCTTGAGAAAGTGGTGGTGAGCCGCCTTCTTGAACCGTTGCAATTCGTGTGGTGAAGGTTCTCCCACAGTGCTGTTGGTTAAGGAATTCCAGGATTTTGACCCAGCGACGATGAAGGAACGGCGATATATTTCCAAGGCAGGATGGTGTGTGACTTGAAAGGGAATGTGCAGGTGGTGTTGTTCCCATGTACCTCCTGCCCTTGTCCTTCTAGGTGGTAGAGATCGCAGGTTTGGGAGGTGCTGTCGAAGAAGCCTTGGCGAGTTGTGCAGTGCATCTTGTAGATGGTACACACTGCAGCCACGGTGTGCCGGTGGTGGAGGGATTGCATGTTTAAGGCAGTGAATAGGGTTCCAATCAAGCGGGCTGCTTTGTCCTGTGTTGAGTTTCTTGAGTGTTGTTGGAGCTGCACTCATCCAGGCAAGTGGAGAGTATTCGATCACACTCCTGACTTGTGCCTTGTAGATGGTGGAAAGGCTTTGGGGAACTCACCACAGAATACCCAGCCTCTGGTCTACACTTGTAGCCACAGTATTTATGTGGTTGGTCCAGTTTAGTTTTTGGTCAACAGTGACCCCCAGGATGTTGATGGTGGGGTATTCGGCCATTGAATGTCAAGGGGAGGTGGTTAGACTCTCTCTTGTTGGAGATGGTCATTGCTTGGCACTTGTCTGGCGCGAATGTTACTTGCCACTTATCAGCTTGACATGTGTAAGCTGACTGCGATTGGCGGCCGTGCCTTCAACTGCTTAGGCCCTGAGCTTTGGAATTCCCTCTCTAAACATCTCCACCTCTCTCTCCTCCTTTAAGTTGCTCCTTCAAACCTACCTCTTTGACCAAACTTTTGGTCACCTGTCCTAATATCTCTTTGTGGCTCGGTGTCAAATTCTGCCTGAAAATGCTCCTGTGAAGCGCTTTGGGATGTTTCGCTACTTTAAAGGCGCTATATAAATGCAAGTTGTTGTTGTTGCGTTCAACCCGGTTGTGTTCAACCAGGTTACAACAGTGACTGCACTTCAAAATAATCCATTTTATGTGCAATGCTTTGGGACACGCTGAGGAATACGATAAGGCACGGTGTAAATACAAGTTCCTTTTTGATGCAGCATCAAACAGGAAAGAGTAACAAATGATGTTGTATGGTGTGGTACACCTTGCATCTCTCTAATTTGTCTTCCTCTTCATTGAACCACATTGCATCAGCCAAAATGCCTTATTCTCTCTTGCATTTCCACTCCTTAGCTTATCAATGACCACAATACATCTGTAGTAAACCTTAAAAGCCTCCTGATCTATCTGCAGTATCTCTGATCACTTGTGCCAGACTCCTGAAACTTACTGACTTCTTTGCTCCATTGCCCAGTCTGAAGCAGTGCAGTCAGCAAGTTAGCTTGCAACATCATTAGCCGGTGGAGTTGATCCAGCATTTTCCCAGGAGATGTGCAAGCTTTGCAGTGGTCATCATTCTGTGTGATGTGCAGCATACTCCCTGTTTGATACTGAATCAACTGGCTTGGTTTTTAGAGTGGCTTTGCAATTATCAGTCAACATTATGACACAATCTCCCTGCACACTGGAGCAAAACTTGAAATGATTATATTTAGCCATGTACCTTTATCCAGATGAAGGAAGGTTACAGACATGGAGGAAACTACTATTCAAATACCTGAGCTGATATCAAACAATACCAATATTGATTTAACAGAGTGCATGTGACAGTATAGCCTTGACATTTTCATATTGATCGCTCCCTCTCTCTCTCTCATGCCAAATAAAATTTCCGGAGCAAATCCTATTAATTTGAGGAACTGAGATCTTGGGCTCGATTTTGGAATCCAAGTGCCGGTGCAGTGGGGGGGTGGGGGGGGCTCTGAAAATCGGGGAAATCCCGAGCGGGTTCGGAAACCGGCTCCAACCTACAGACTTCCGGGTTCCCCACTGACGCGTCTGGGTGTGCGTGCACCTCCCGAATGCGGAAGTCTCACCGGCAATTAAAGCCGGCGGGATGACAGTTAGTTAGATCGTTGAAGTGTTTAATTTTGTGCACATTGAGGCAGGGGTCCGATTTTTAAACATCCTCAGCGTGTTTCCCGTGCTGTGCGAAACACTCCATGTTCCACCAAACGTGTTTCAGCCAGTTGGACATTCGAATGCTTGTTTGACAGATGGGGAGAAAAGGTGAGTTATCGCTGTATTTAAAAACAAATTTTTGTTAACCACTTGTGCCCAAGATTCAGAAACAATCTAATTTCATTTACTAATCTTTGTTAAATTATTACTACTAAATTCTGCTTTTATGCCATTTTACAACAATTTAAAACACAAACCTATAAATTACAACAAGTGGTTATATTGTATAAGTGGATTAACAGCTCCATTTGAACAATGGAGAAGAGATCTGATGTGAACATGTTAAGCATTAATACAGTACCTTAATATCCAGGCTAGAGTTCTCAGTGAAAAATCTGACACAATGTTGGAATTGTAAAATCCCACAGCTCCTCTGAAATTGAAACACATAGGCCCCGATATTTATGGGGAGGCAGGGAGGGTGCGGGTGAGGCCAAAAACGTCTGGAGAAAGCAGCAAGGCCAGGGACGCAGAGCTC
The DNA here is from genome assembly GCF_035084215.1 of Heptranchias perlo. Classification (NCBI taxonomy): domain Eukaryota; kingdom Metazoa; phylum Chordata; class Chondrichthyes; order Hexanchiformes; family Hexanchidae; genus Heptranchias; species Heptranchias perlo. The sequence continues at coordinate 19,145,046 of NC_090328.1, read as the reverse complement.
CTACCGCACTTAATGGCAGGACACCATTAACATTTTTTAGCTCCATTTCCTGCCTGTCAGTCAGCCAAATGGACAGCCTGGCCGGCGGCCGGGATGGAACACCAGCAGCAGGAGGCTGCAGCCAGGGAACCTTGGGGATGGCCCCCAACAATCAGGAAGTCAGAGAGGCCCGCAATCGGCGCCAAGAGGACAGGCCCACGACTGAGGCAGTGGGGTGAGGTCCGCGATCAGTTGGGGCTAGGCTGAAGGAGGCACTTACCTTGTGGAGCCCACAGCTCCCACCCCCCTTTCATTGCCCAGTTTCCTGACTCCATGGAAACCCATGTAGCAACAGTAAATTCTCCACGCAGGACACTCAGATGCCCCAATATCCGTTGCTACAGAAAAGGCGGTGGACACGTGCGCGGCATGTTGAGGTTGGATTCCCCATATTTAGCTCTTTAAGTTCCCCCAACCCTCTCTTGCTCAGCGTTGGTGGGGGGGAAGTGGAGGTTAATATCAAGGTCATAAGCTCCATATCGTATTCCTCTATGACAAAAATGAAACATTGTCCATGATGCATCAGGTTAGTGGCCATAACTAATAACTTTATCCAACAAAAGTCTATCAATCTCAATCTTAAAAATTTCAACTGAGGAAATTGCAGATGCTTTAGCCATAATCTTCCAAAGTGCTCTCGATTCAGGAAATGTCCCTTTAGATTGGAAAATTGCATCGGTAACACTGTTATTTAAGAAAGGAGTAAAACAAGGAAATTAAATACCTGTTCACTTAACATCTGTTGTGGGAAAGTTATTGGAATCTCTCATTAAGGAAAGCGTGACTGAGCACTGAGAGAAATTTGAGCTGATTAGAGAGAACTGACATGGATTTATAAAGGGTAGGTCATGTCTAACGAACCTAATTGAATTTTTTGAGGAAGTTACCAAAGTAATAGACAGGGGAATGTCTATGGATATCGTTTATATGGGCTTCGAGAAGGCATTCGATAAGATTCCACATAAGAGACTGTTAGCTAAAATTAAAGCTCATGGAATTGAAGATAAATTATCAACCTGGTTAGAAGATTGGTTTGGTGGTAGAAGATAGAGAGTAGGGATAATGGATATGTACTCCAATTGGCAGGCTGTAACTAATGGTGTCCCATAAGGATCTGTGCCGGGGCTTCAACTATTCACTATATTTATTAATGACTTAGATAATAAAATAGAGAGTCATAATTCCAAGATTTCCAGTGACACAATGATTGCTGGCATAGTAAGTAGTGTAGACAGGAGCATAAAATTACAAAGAGACATTGATAGATTAATTGAGTGGGCAAAACTGTGGCAAATGGATTTCAATGCAGATAAGTGTGAGGTCATTGATTTTAGAACATCTCGAAACTACAGCACAGAAACAGGCCATTCGGCCCAACTGGTCTATGCCAGCGTTTATGCTCAACACGAGCCTCCTCCCTCCCTTCATCTAACCCTATCAGCATACCCTTCTATTCCTTTCTCTTTCATGTGCATTTATGCTATTTGCCTCAATTACTTCTTCTGGTAGTGCATTCCACATTCTTACACTCTCTGGGTAAAAAGGTTTCTCCTCAATTACATATTGGATTTCTTAGTGACTATTTTATATTTATGACCTCTAGTTTTGAACTCCCCCACAAGTGGAAACATTTTCTCCACCTCTACACTATCAAACCCTTTCACTATCGTAAAGATCTCAATTAGGTCACCTCTCAGTCTTCCCTTTTCGAGAGGAAAGAGCCCGAGCCTGTTCAGCCTTTCCTGATAAGTAAATCTTCTCATTCTGGTATCATCCTTGTGAATCTTTTTTGCACCCTCTCCAATGCATCTATATTGTTTCTATAATATTGGGACCAGAACTGTTCACAGTACTCCAAGTGTGGTCGAACCAAGGTTCTATACAAATTTAACATAATTTCTCTGCTTTTCAATTCTATCCCTCTGGAAATAAACCCCTATGCTTGATTTGCCATTTTTATGGCCTTATTAACCTGCATTGCTACTTTTAGTGATTTGTGTATCTGTACTCCAAGATCCCTTGGCTCCTCTACCCTATTTAGACTCTTCTTATCCAAGCAGCATGTGGCCTCCTTATTCTGCCTATTAAAATACACTACCTCACACTTATCTATGTTGAAATTCATTTGCCCATTCTACAAATTTATTAATGTCCTCTTGTATTTTGATGCATTTGTTGCCACCAATTTGTTGACGTCTGCAAATTTTGAAATTGTACTTCCGATTCCCGAATCCAAATCTTTAATGTAAATAGGGAACAACAGTGGTCCCAGCACCAATCCCTGTGGAACATCACTTTTCATCTTTTGCCAGTCTGAGAACATACCCTTAACCTCTAGTCCCTGTTTTCTGTTTTGTAGCCAACTTGCTATCCATTCTGCTGCAGGTCCCCTGACTCCACATGCTCTGACCTTGGTCATGAGTCTACAATGTGGTACTTATCGAAGGCCAGTTGAAAATCCAAATGTATTACATCAACTACATTACTCTTGTCTACTCTTGCTATTATTTCTTCAAAGAATTCAATTAGGTTGGTCAAGCATGACTTTTCCTTCTGAAATCTGTGCTGACTATTCTTTATTGTGTTTTTATTCTCTAGATGTTTCTCTATTACATCTTTGAGTAAAGATCCATTATCTTTCCTACCACCAATGTTAAGCTAACTGGTCTTTAGTTCTCTGGACTTGTTTTATCTTCCTTTTTAAATATAGGAATAACATTAGCTGTCCATCAATCCTCTGGCACTATTCCCTTTTCTAATGAATTTATATATATATGTAACAGCGCCTCTGAAATCTCATCTTTAACTTCTTTTAATAGTCAGGGACGCAATCCATCCAGACCAGGGGTTTTATCCTTCCTAAGTTTGATTAGTTTATCAATTATCTCCCCCCTTTCTATCTTAAATGATGTTTTTTTTAAAATCTCTTCTTCTAATGTCATGCCCACTTTGTTAGTCTCCCTCGTAAACACTGAAGCAAAGTAACAATTCAATATTTCTGCCATTTCGCTGTCATTACCTGAGTTTATCTTGTGCATCCCTTGTGGCCCTATCCCTATTCTGATTTTTCTTTTGCTATTTATACGTCAATAGATTACTTTACTATTTTTTTTTATATTCGTTGACAATTCAATTTTGTATTTCCTCTTTGCTTTCCTAATTTTTTCTTCGACTTCTTTCCTCACCTTTGTATCCCCTTTTGTCATCCTTTCCTTTATTGTCTATTTACTTAGAGCATGCCTTTTTCTTTAGTTTCAATTTTACTCTTATCTCTTTGTTAATCCATGGTATTTCATTATTGGCTAGTTTGTTCTTGCATTTTAGAAGACTATACATCTCCTGAACTGTTTAAATAATTCCCACTGCTGTTCGATCTCTTTGTCTGTCAAAGGTTTTTTCCAGTTTACCTTCCCTAGTTCCATTCTCATCCCCTCAAAATTAACTTTCCTCCAATCTATTACTTTGGACCAAAAAAAAGGTCGATCCAATTATTTTTTAAATGGTGAAAAGCTAGGAACAGTGGAAGTACAAAGAGATTTAGGGGTCCATGTACACAGATTGCTAAAATGTAGTAGTCAGGTACAAAAAAATAATCAAAATGGCTAATGGAATATTAGCCTTTGTAACTGGAGGACTAGAATATAAAGGGGAGGAGGTTTTGCTACAGCTGTACAAAGCGCTGGTTAGGCCACATCTGGAGTACTGTGTACAGTTCTGGGCGCCACACCTTAGAAAGGATATATTGACCTTGGAAGGAGAACAGCACAGATTCACTAGAATATTACCAGGGCTCCAAGGGTTAGATTATGAGGAGAGATTACATAAACTAGGCTTGTATTCCCTGGAATATAGAAGGTTAAGGGGGATTTGACTGAGGTTTTAAAGATTTTGAAAGGAATTGATAGGGGTTTCTTTCTATCAATAGATAGAAAGAAACTTTTGCCACTGGTGAGAGACTTTAGGACAAAGTGACATAGCTTTAAAATCAGAACCAGGCCATTCAGGAGGGAAGTTAGGAAACACTTTTTCACATAAAGGGTAGTAGAAGTGTGGAACTCTCTCCCACAAAAAGCAGTAGATGCGAGCTCAATTAATAATTTTAAATCTGAGATCGATAGATTTATGCCAGCCAAGGGTAGTAAGGGATATGGAGCCAAGGCAGGTGGATGGGGTTAGGATACAGATCAGCCATGATCTCATTGAAAGGCGGAACAGGCTCGAGGGGCTGAATTCCCTACTCCTGTTCCCATGTTCCTATGATATATAATATATGTATATATATTGAGAGGGGTAGAGGAAGTGAGAGACCTTGGAGTGCATACGCACAGGTCCCTGAAGGTGGCAGTACAGGTAGATAAGGTTGTGAAGAAGGCATACGGAATGCTCTCCATTATTAGCTGAGGTATCGAATATAAAAGAAGGGATGTAATGATGGAACTGTATAAAATGCTGGTAAGGCCACAGCTGGAGTATTGTGTTCAGTTCTGGGCGCCACATTAGAGAAAGGACATAATTGCTCTGGAGAGAGTGCAGAGAAGATTTACAAGAATGTTGCCAGGGCTTTAAAATTTTAGCTACGAGGAGCTGCAGGGCTACGGACCGGATGCTGGAAGGTGGGATTAGAATGGGTACCTGGTTGTTCTTCGAGCCGGCGCGGATGATACGATGGGCCGAATGGCCCCCTTCTGTGCTGTATCTTTTCTATGGTTCTACCCAGTATCAACAGCCTTTTGGGGATAGAGTTCTAGATTTCCCTGGACATATTTAAATTTACTTTGTACAAGTTATATTTTTTGAGAAGTATTTGGCATGCCTGTCATGTTCAAATTGAATAGCTTGTCTGAAGCCATCAGAGAGAGATAGACCAAAGGGACTTTACATGCCCGTTCACTGCTGATCCTCTGCAAAGATGATATGTTTTGCATAGCAGATATGACTACTTGTTAGCTTCTACCTTCTTAAGATAATTATGGATGAGTAAATGCAATCAGCCCATTTGGTTCATACATTGAGAGAAACCCTAAGGTTCCCCCACCATTCTGCCCATCTTGGTTTATCCATCGAGAAAGATCCTAAAGTTCTCCCATTTCATAATCCAATTGTTTCCTAAATGATTCTAGGATTTTTCCCTCCACTATTCTGTCTGGGAGCCCATTTCATACATTGATTACTCTTTGGGGGTACATTTAGAACTTCACAAGGTTATCTATTATGAAGGCAGTTGGTACCAGCCTTGCAGATTTGGTTGCCTTAGTGACATTCTCTTGATATCACCTGACTGCAAAAACTATCTTTTAACTACAAAATGGAGTCTGGAACATAAAATGGGTTCTTTAATAACAATTTTCCTGCTCGCATTCCTAACAGCCACTACCGGTAAATTAATAAAAATAGAGAATCTTATTATAAGTAGGTGGAATTGTCAAGTATCCAATGCAGAACAATTCCAATTCTTAGCATTTTGGAAGGATGTAACTAAGAGTCGCTCGGATTGACCTACAGTGCTAACAAAAGTTGTCAGTTGAGAGTTTAGCTTCATGAAGTTGAACTGATGTACCATCTGGTAAGTTGTTACAACTTGCTTCCTTTTCTTTCACAGAAGTAAAGGTGTTATTTTTAAAATTATTTTTCATATGTCCTGAAGATCTTTTTGCCACCTAGAACTAAGAACATACTGCTGCACAGAGCAAAGTTGTCACAGGAAATTAAAGAATTCAGTGGCTACAAAGTCACTTTGATATTTTCAATCCTAACTCAGTTGAGAGGAGCATGAGCATCCCTTTGTTTTTATTCTTCAGGCTACCATATCCCGACATAAACCAGATAAATCTCGATAAGGGGTTTCACCGATGGCTTAAGGTCAAACTTATATTTTATTTATAGAGACATCTTTGCGAGATACTGCTGGAGAAATCAAAGTATCATGGCAATATTAAAACTTCACAAACAGCAATCTATTGTATGCCCTCAGTGCATTTATATAAAAGCATCATGGGTCCATCAAATGATCCAAGGAAAACCAATAACCTGTTATTTTAAACTGGGAACAAGAATTGCCCTTAGGCTGTATTGCAATTAAAATGGGGTTTAATCCTTTTTTAATGGTTCATAAATCCGTGATGTTCTGACAAAGAGTCTACACCTGAAATATTAACCGATCTTTTCTCTTTTCAGATGCTTGTCGATCTGCTATGTATTCCCCACATTCTCAGTTTGGTGTACTATGTTCTAAAAATGGTTAGGTTTCCACCCCAACCTCTCAGCTACTAAAAACATATGCATCAAGGTTTGACTTTAGTTTGAGATTATTCAAGTTACCATGCGATTGCTGGCCATAAGCTTTCAGACATCGATGTGAACATCTAAATTAAATTGAGACTCACCAAAGCAAAAGTCTCCTTGCAACACACCATTCCTGCACCGTTCCCACCCGCCCCCCTCCCACCCACCAATGGTTGTGCAGGAAGGAGATCAGCAGCAGCATGGAGTCCATTTACGGAAATTATACAACTGCTTTGAGCATGTGATAGTTTAGTTATTATACTAAAGATTCCTTCTGCAAATTCTGTGAGATTAAGATCATTTCAAGAACAATACTCCCGTCTGACTAGTTTCCATAAGCAACTTGAAGAGACAGATCGAGCTTCTTGCAGATTAACTCTGAACACATAAGGTTTATCAGTTGATTTAAAATCCCCAGATGTAAGACTGAATCTATACAGTGCACTGGTCAGGCTGCAGTTCAAGTACTGTACTAAATACTGTTGATATAATTTAATGAGGCAAAAGATGCTCCAGAGGAATGAGCTATGAGGAACAACTAGATAAACTACGACACTTCAACATCATCATGAGACATCTCAAAAGGGACCATGTGAAGGTATATAAAGATGCATTTAAAATAGCAGCGTATAGATGTGGAGTCAGGCTCTGACCTTTCTGTGGAAGAGAAGCAGTATGAGATATGTTGGAGGAAGCAGCCTCATTCCACTTTGGTTTGACACCACATGGAGTGTAACCATATTTAAAAGGCTCCTTGAACCTCTTGGACACATTGTAAACCTACCTGCAGTGAATTTAAATGCTTAAGTCAGTGCAGACGCTGCTGCCCACGGTTTCATATTTAAATTTTAACTGCTGGGAGAGGAGTTCCGTGTGTGTGCATGATTGCAAACATGCCCAGAGTTCTGTCCTGGCCAGAAGAATAGCAGCTCCAGCAGGCAATGACATTCTGCCTAGCTGTAACCTGTACAGCAAATTACCAGTTTCAGACATGGTAGCAGTGGTACAAACACAGCATCACACATTGACAGGGATAGAGATGATGAACCAGAAACAGTATTTTTAAAATTGGGGGTAGCAAAAAAAGGCAAAGGCTTGATATTGTGAAAAGTAATTTTAGGACAGACACCAGTAAGTATTCCTCAACACAACAGGTGACCAATGGGTTATCAGGATTAGTGGACTGATGCCAGGACATTGGACTCATAAGAAACAGTAAGATGGTAGAACTGGGTGATCTCGAATTAGTCTTCTGGAAGGATGGGAACTAATGGGTCGAAGCCTATTTTACAAACTTAATTTTATTTTCTGCTTATTTGGTTTCCCTGTGATTCTCAATAAGTTCCGTTCAAAATAATAGAGATTCTGAAATTGATCGATACAAGGCAGTATCATATTTAATTATAAAAGTAAAATAATAATAATTAATTATGTGGACCTCGCAAAAAATGACCAGCAGTACAGGTCAATTAGCCTTTATGTCTGGGACCATTAGTGCTGTCTCGTTTAAATGGACGGAAATCTTATTAAAGTGTTTTGATTGTTATGTTTCAGTCAGTCAGACTCCACAATAGTACAATCATAGGAAAATTGCAAACTTCTTTCATATTAAATGTAAATAATTGACCTCATTTACATCGAGATGTTTTCATTTCCTAAAGTACAGCAATTACACGAGGCTTTCTTAAAGAATATTAGCATCATATGATCTAAAAGCGGGATTGCATGATGCATTTAGTGAGAAACAGTAGTAGAAGTGGGTGATTTTGCAGAGGGGCAGAATCCATTATAATAGATAATGGATACCATTATCTTTGAGAAGATTGCAAAAAAATCAAGTAAGAAGTAAAAAACACTCACAGTTTGCAGTAGTCGCCAGAAGGAAAACACCACCTCAGTTAGTTTAAATCTAAATGTTTAGGATTTTCTCTGCCTGTAGTAGTTCCATCTTCAAAGAAACTGCAATTATATAAAACAAAAACAAAAAGGATGAATCCTGAGGTCCACAATATCCATACAAAATCTGCATCCTCAATCTAACACAAAGCCCCCTCACACTATCTCTGGCCCCTCTTTCTCGTTCATTCATAAGCAGTGGCAATTCACTCTGCTATATTTAATTCTCATTGTAGCCTCCTATCTTAAAATGAATGGTTCATTGGCTATAATCCCACAGGACATGGTAAACTTGCAGGAACTGGCAGAACCCATGGACAGAAATAAGCGCTAAAAGCCTGGCATAGATTTTTGTCAAATGAGGTCTGAACCCCAGGCACAGAGATAGTGTTTTCTGATAGTAATAGCAGCAGGGAGATTGATAGAATTAAGAATCATGCTGAGTAACTGAAAATAACACCCCTCTTTTTGAGCTTGGTACATGCTGTTCGGACTGAGAGAACATAATTATGAGTATCATTAACACTAGTTACTGGCAAATTAAACTTGCAGTATCTGTCACTCTATAATTATTCTCAACTGCCATTGATTTGAATGGTTTTTTTTTGATAATTATTTTTCAAAATGATGGCCGACTCCTCTATTAAACAAGATATATCTGACATAAAATCTCAGCAGATGTTACAAAACTAACATCATCAATGATGATGTCCACTCAGATATCTATTCTTCCAACAACATCTCCAAACCCAGGTGCTTTTCATCTGTAAAGCACTCTTATCTCGGTAAGTCATGGTACTATCAGGGTGGACAATACCTTTGGATGTGTCATGGTACCTTTTTGGGCATAGGGTACTTTAAAACAAAATATTAGAAAGAGCTAATGTGATCATATCAATGAACATGTATATTTAAAAGGGGGTAATACCTCCACTGAAATACACTGTTATACACCCTGATTTTTCTTTCCATTGACTGTACTTCCGCCTGTTTTGTGGCCTCTCTGAAGTTGCGTTTTATACCCTACATATCCTACAGTCAGAGATAAATTGACCTGACCCGGCAAACTCACCTTTTGATAGACATGGATAGAAAATGTCTATCAAAAGTTGAAAATTTGGCTTTGCCCTCCCCCCGACCATTGGTGCCTTGGTGGACTATCCTCTCATGAAAAGATACAGCCAACCTAAAACCTTTGCAAACCAATTAATTTGAGGTCAGAGCAAGCATCGCAGATAGATGATTTAACAACCAGTGCTGCCATCAAGCAAGGCTTCATGCCGCGAGCAGAGTCTCTCAAAATTATAAGTGAGCCCATTCATTTCTTCTGCTGCATGAAACTTATTAATATGTGAAATAAAGAGATGAGAAAAGACCAGCAGGTCCATCAATGCTCAGCCTATGCAGTAGACAGTGCAACCTTGGGCCTCACCCTCCTTACTCATGAGCAATACTAACTTCTGGAAGAAGCAAAAAAAGCAGACGAATTCAAGAACTGTTCCAGAAAATTCCTTCCCAATTCCATGAGGCAATCAAGCAAGCTCCAGGAGAGTGTGGTGATCCACGATACGTCACCAAGCAAACTTAATTAATTTACATACCTCCCAGTGTGATCCTCACTCAGGAACTTGTCAAGCCTCTATTTAAAACAGCCATGCTTACAACGTGTCAAAACTATTTCAGTATTTTATCACACTTTTTCTGTGTGGACACAGAATGAAGCAATATACAGAAGTAGTATCTAACTAGACTTACAGTTAGAATTTACATTGTAGAAATATTTCAGTAGCCCAGGATTAATTGGTAATTAGGACATTGGCCTTCTCACTGGTAATGTGCTATTTTAAATGAAAACTGATCAGTAACAAGATTCACATTTTAGTTGCATTACCTTCCAGTGCTGAAATAACACGATTAAGGTGTTAAAATTCAGGAAGGTTATCTTGGTTTTATTTCAACATTTTTTGAAAGAAAAGTGGACCTGATAATTAGTGTGCGATTAACTACGAACTCTGAAATCATGATTCTCCACACTGTACAAACATAACTGATTTAGTCCAGTCTGCAGCCAACCAGTAACGCAATAAGGTTTGGCTGTTACAAATCATAGCTGCCTAATTAGACAGGCTGAGTGTGTTGCAATCTATCCACATCCAGCTGATGCCACAGATGTTGAGCACAGACAGAAATCAGTCGATGGCTTCAGGCTTTGTTTGGTCTAGTGCTGTGTCATACTGACACGGATAATTTAATAGCTATAATCACTTCTGTAAAATGAGATGACACAATATAATTGCACCCAAGACACAAATATTAACCCTCCAGGCCAATGGCATTTGTCTAGAGTCAATAAATAAACTAATTTTGACGTTACAAATTTTGTTTTCTTCTTCTCCGTGACTGGACTCACAAGATGACTTCCATGTTTACATGAAGCAATGTGGGTTGATTTAACCTAATTTGCAACCAAAAATCTGTGCTCTCCTCATTTACACTTTACCAATGGCTTCTCTTCCTGTCCCCGAATTGTTACCTCCAGCACACTGCAAGGTTTCATTCTTTGCCCCCTCCTTTTCCTCATTTACATGTTGCACCCTCAACATTATCCATGGCGACTTGAGCCTGCAGCTCACCAACCTTATTTACCACGTTACATGCATTTATGCACATGCACTCCAATCTCATCTTAGTCTGCCTCGCATTTGTCCTGTCTGATCCCTCCTTATCTCCTATCTCCTTGTTCTTCTAAAGCAAATTTTGTTATTGAAATTATACAAGTTTTGCTTCTAAATATAAAATGAAATGAACCAATATCTCGATTTATTTTCTCATTGTTGTTTATAATTCAGGATTTCACTCTCTTGCTTTCTTTCAAAGGTGTTCTTTCTTAGAAAGGGAATTTCTACAGAATAAAAGTTACTTCACCCCACTTACTCACAATCTGGCCTTTATCCATTCTGCTTCTACCTCATGAAAAATGAAATCAGTATTATGGAATTTAGCTGTCCTTCCTGGAGACTGAGTGTCCCAGTAGGTTAGCACACTTCTGGGATTTGGGTTTGAATCCAGCTTAGGTTTGTGGGAAAGAGATTTCCTCTCTGTGATGGCTGTCGGCATCTCAAATGAAATCAGTTTAGCAAGCCCAACCCGGTTTTTAGACAAAGCTAATTTGTCGTTAATTGACAATTTCAGTTAAAAGCCACAGGACGGATGATGTGGGAAAAAACCAGTGCAGTGAAGGTTGTTCCTCTTGGGTAAGGGCCGAATACAAGAGCTTTATTTTGCTGTGGGGTTGAGTTAAATCTGACCTGGACGTGCTTGTTGACAGTGTGGCTGGAATCAGAAAATGTTTCATTCCCCAGCATTCTACGGCTTGATGAGGAAAAAATGTACAATTTAAAAAATGTATCATTCCATGCGAGTTGGCAGAATTCAAGTAGTTTGGCAGTATTAATCTAAAATGATAAGACTAATCTCTGCACTCTACACTCTCATATGCTGCAACCACTTAGCGTACAGGAAGAAATGAATGGCATGGCTGACTGGCAGTGGGAGTTTAAATTTAATTAGGAAGAACAGAAGACAAGAGGAAAAAAAAAGTAAAATAGTATTAATAAAAAATGTTAAAAAGCACTTCTCGAAGGAAGAATGAAAAGACAGCACAATTGGGTTAATACAACGTTGTGGTGCACCTATGAGGGAGGGTAAATAGCAGAATCAGGGCGACAATGCCCAAACTCTGACCTGTGCTCCCTTCAAGCACATTTTCCCCAGTGGAAGCACGGGATTAATTCTGATCAGAATTGATAGAAAGAGCAAGCATACAAGAAAAACTGTTTGAAAAGTGAACCACTGCTTTATTTGGAAATGATAATTAGGCTTAGCTCATACCATGCAGGGCGAATTGGAACTGATAATGAGGTCAATCACACTCATTTTCTGTAATGCAGAAAATATAAATGAAAAATAAAACTTCAAATCATTGGGGAAAAAAAAGACACCATCAAAGAAACATCGCACTGGAACTGATTGGTTCTGACTGGTCTTGTACTTTGTAACTGTCAACAACATTGACTTTCTGCTTAAGTCCAGAGTGAGAAAAGATGATTTGGCTCATCAAGCCCTTGTATCAAAATGGACTTTCCTCCCAACCAATCTATTAATCCCCAACTCTAAGAAACTATCTTCCTTCACCACCGCTTCTGAAAAAGGCACTTCTTTTGTCTCCATAACTCTCAATCCCTCTTCTCAGCAGATATTGATCTAGCTACCTTTAAAAGATGTCAAGTGACCCCAAATCAACCCTTCTCAGAGTCTGTTCCACTGTTTAGAATAGAAGTGTAGGCAATGATCTGGGTCTATTGTGGAGTACTTGTCAACCTCTGCAGGTTACTTCTTTAAACCTACATTCTTATATGCAATGTGTACTCTTAACTGTATCTCCTAACATCCAATAGTTTTGGTAAATACATTTCTTGTGTTTGTAAATCACAGAGATAACAGGAAGCATATGGCTCTGTAAATATTATTTTATTATAGTTGTCCACATCCTCTGACATCACAGCCACTCAGAGGTGGCCCAACAGTAACATCTCATATACCATTGTGTCACAGGAACATAGGAACACGAGTCGGCCACCCAGCCCCTCGAGCCCGTTCCGCCATTCAATAAGACCATGGCTGAACTGTATCTTAACTCCATTTACCGGCCCTGGTTCCATATCCCTTAATACCATTGCCTAATAAAAACGTATGTGTCTCAGTTTTGAAATTTTCGATTGACCCAGCTTCAACATCTTTTACGCGAGAGAGTTCCAGATTCCCATTGCCCTTTCTGTTAAGTACTTTCTGACATCACCCCTAAACGGCTTACCTCTCCTTTTAAGGTTATGCCCCCTTGCTCTGGTCTCTCCCACCAAAGTAAATCATTTCTCTCTATCTACCCTATCAAATCCTTTAATCAACTTAAACACCTCAATGATATCACCCCTTAATCTTCTATACTCGTGGCAATATAAGCCTAGTCAATGCAACCTCAACTCATGGTTAACCCTTTCAGTCCTGGTATCATTCTGGTGAATCTGCGCTATACTCCCTCCAGGGCCAAAATATCCTTCCTGAGGTGCGGTGCCCAGAACTGAACACAGTACTCCAGATGCAGTGTAACCAGAGCTTTATACGACTGTTACATAACTTCCACCCCTTTGTATTCCAGCCCCCTTTAGATGAAAGCTAACATTCCATCAGACTTTTAAATTATTCTTTGTATCTGTCCACTAGCTTTTAGCCTAGCTTCTCACCATATAGAAAATACTCTGATTATCTTTCTTAGGCCCAAAGTGGATGACCTCAGACTTTCCCATGTTGAACTCTATCTGCCACAGTTTTGCCCACTCACTTAATCTATCAACATCCATTTGCAACTTTCTGCTCCCATCTACACCACTTACTGTGTACCTAACTTAATGTTGTCAGCAAACTTGCATAAAAGTGAAAAGCTGAGGACCCAGTACAGACCCCTGAGGGACACCACTAGTCACATCCTGGCAATTGGAGTACATTCACATTATCCCTACTCTTTGTCATCTACCTCCTAACAAATTCCCTACCCATATCAAAAGGTTGCCTCCAATTCCATATGCTTCCATTATTCCTAACAGTCTTTTTTGTGGAACCTTATCAAATGCCTTCTGGAAGTCCATATAAATAACATCCATAGACACTTCCTGATCTGCCATGTTAGTGATCGCCTCAAAAAATTCAACTAGGTTAGTTAGACACGACTTACCCTTTACAAATCCACACTGGTTCTCTGTCAGTCCTAGGTAAGTGCCAACTGTTAAATTTTTTACTTCAGGGTCAATTCTAAACTGTTCACTTCAGGAGTAATGGTGCTGAGCAACAATCTGCGGCTGAAAGAGAGGACATCAGTTTGGCAGATGCCACATGGATGAATTTATGAATTTTTGCCCCTTGTGTGAAAATTAATGACTGGAAAATTATGAGAGCATGTGGTCCAATTTTGGAAATATGCTGGTAGCAGGTGAAGCTCTGTGCCAGGAGTATGAATTCATACCTCGTTCTACTGAGAATTTTTTAAAAATTTCCACGGTTGAATATTTTATTTTCTCCGATTTGCTCAGGGACCAAGGGAAAAAGACAATGCGGTTGCACAGGTCGCACCCCATTACAGCACCAAATACCAACAAGTCCATCTTGCAACCGCTCCTCATGGCCCAAGTCTTGCCTTCCACAGCTTTGTGTGCTTTTATTTCTATTTGCTGGCTCCAAGAACCATTCCAGATCCTTGGCTCAGGTTGGAATTGGCTCGACCACAAAAACCTCTGGCTCAAAAATCTCAAGTTCGAAAGAAAAACAGGCACGGCTGCCAGATCATTGTGGCAGAGTCCCCTGCTGCACATAAACTTGCTTTCTACTTTGAAAGCTGACTCTGGAGTAAAGTTGTAGCTTGGGATAGCCAGATGTCCATTTTAGGTACACTAATAGGTATCAGTAATCAGCACTCCTGCTTCATATGGTGGTTTGTTTACTCCAGACTTAAATCCATTCTCAATTCGCTATACAAACAAGAACAGCCTTTATTTATCCATATTCATTATTCTCACCTTGTAAGCCCTCTCATGATTCAGGCGAATCTGCAATACTGTTTGCTCACCACAAAAACAAGTTTCCACAGACAAGCCCGTATTTTCTTTAACCTCATGTGTGACGTGTGTTGGGAAAGTATCCTGCAAGTTAAAGCTTTACCCTTTACCAAAAACAGTCCAGGATACTACCAAATATTCCTGATCTCTATGATAGGTGGAAAAACACCACGCTGATAGATCAAGGAGCCAAAATTCCTAAGCATTCCTGCCATAGCTCTGGCAGAAATATATAGTATAACATCTATCTATATATACAGTATATAGGCTACCACCAAGATATGCTGGGTCACGGCCTGCCTTGGATGTTCCTCTGGGGCTTTGTAAGTGGTGGAGCTTCCACAGACTCCTTGCAAAACCAGTAACGCTAAGGAGCCAGGGTCAAAACCTTGGCCTCGCAGAAGGTTGGAGCAACTTCGCAGGCAGGCACACCCAGTGAGAAGAGGTGTACCAACCTGCTCCCTGAAGAAGTGAAGCTCTGCTGGAGGGCCAGACTAGGGGTATGGCCAGGATCACTGAAGATTAAGTTGCAACTTTTTTAAAAAATGCAGCCCCCTTAAAAAGGAAACTGAGGGGGTGCTGCTTACAGATTTACAGACTGGCATCGCATTTTGCAGCCTGCTGGGACAGGCAGGTGCCCGCCAGTGTAGCAGATACCCGCCAGCAAATAAGACCATAAGAGATAGGAGCAGGAGTAAGCCATTCGGCCCCTCGAGCCTGATCCACCATTTAATGAGATCATAACTGATCTGATTTTTACCTCAACTCTACTTTCCCGCCTTTTCCCCATATCCTTTGACTCCCTTGCTGATCAAAAATTTGTCCAACTCAGCCTTGAATGTATTCAATGACTCAGCCTCCACAGCTTTTTGGGGTAAAGAATTCCAAAGATTCACGACCCTCTGGGAGAAGAAATTCCTTCTCATTTCCATCTTAAACGGGCGACCCCTTATTCTAAGACTATGCCCCCTAGTTTTAGATTCCCCCAGGAGGGGTAACATCCTCTAAGCATCTACCCTATCGAGTCCCCTCAGAATCTTGTACGTTTCAATAAGATCTCCTCTCATTCTTCTAAACTCCAATGAGTATAGACCCAACCTGTTCAATCTTTCTTCATTTATTATATTATTATATATTTATTGTATTCAATATATTAAACAGGTGACCTCCCCACTATCCCAGCTTACTCCAGCAAGATTTGGCCCATTATATTCAGACGGAGAGCACTTTCATTGTTTTATAACAGTTTGGTGTCCCTGTGAAAAAGATTGTTATTGCTATTTATTCTGCTCAGTGGCCGAGATGACCTGCAGGCACAATCCCGACTGGGATTGCACCCAGACACGTTTCAGCCCCCGTGTTTCTAATTAAACTACGGGTTGCTTCTTGCAGGTATGAAATTTATATAGAAGCAAATGAATTCAACAGAATAAATAGCAATAATAATCTTTTTCACAGGTACACTAAAATGTTACAAAACAATAAAAGTTCTTTTCGTTTGCAGTTATCTTCAATAACGTCTGAATATAATGGGCCAAGTCTTGCTGCAGTGGGGCAACTCACGGCGTACGCCATTAGTTTTTGTTGGAAAAATAACGGCGTGTTAAAGACGCACGCAGTTATTAATACACAAGTTGGCCAGCAAGTTCAGGAGATTAAGAGACACGACGTGAGTTGCGACTCGACAGAACTTGGCTGGTCGATTTACGCCGTTCCACTGTTTGCTTCGCACAAATGGCATCTCGCCCTTAGCCTCCCTGTTATTTTTAAGAACTTGCTGGATTTGCACATTAATTGACCATTAAACTCACTGGTAATTAAGAGCATTAATCAAATTTTGTTTCGTAAACGCTCCTGTGGAATGCTTTGGTATGTTTTACTGTGTTAAAGGCATGATATAAATGCAAGTTGTTGTTGCTGCTGTTGTTGTTAGACTTTTCCTGCGCCCGTTAGCTTGAAATGTTTTTGCACCGTAAATTGCTGGGAATGCGAGCTGAAAACAGCACGGCGAGGGGAATGGGGCATCTGGGACCTTGGCGACTGGGAGGACCAACAGTCCATCTCCTTAACCAATGAGATTTAAGGATTGAGAAAAAAAGAGGACCGACACAGAAGGAAATCGGGTGAATTAGAGTCAAATCAGGTACAGAAACAAATATGAAGAGAGAAAGAAACGTTGGATTAAAAGAGGAAAAAAAAGACAGAAAATAATTTTTTAACATTTTTTTTAAATATCTCTAAGAATTTATTACATGCAGGAATGAGACTGAACAGTTTAAATTCTTCCCTTTCTGGGCCAAAGGGGTTGATTGGCATTGGATTTACAATTATCACATCGTTAAACTATCACATTGTAATTACCAGCCTTAACTTTCTATGGCGAGTTTAATGGACAATTAATGCGCAAATCCAGCAAGTTCTTAAAATTAATGGGGAGGTTGAGGGCGAGATGTCATTTCTGTGAAGCAAACGGTGGAGCAGCGTAAATCGAACAGCAAGTTCTAGAAATTCGCAACTCAGGGCGTATCTCTTAATCCCCTGAACTGGCTGGCCAATTTGCGTATTAATAACGCTGTGTGTTGTTAACACACCATTATTTTCTGAGCAAGATTTGGTCCAATGAAAACCTTTACCTAAGAAATGAATGCTCATGGAGCATATAGTGTACAGTCAAATAGGAGCAATGAGAGCATAGTGGAATGGTTCCCTCGTCTCTGTTGTTCAAGCTGGCCCAATGGATGGTGAAAAGGTAGCCTTCATAATTAAAACTGTCCAACGTATAATCACTACATTCAGCCATAGACCACAGACAAAAGGAACTTTCAGATGTAAAATGTTTCCACAAACAAACCTTAGCCAAACAACATTTGACTTAATTACATTTGCTTTCCAAAGTCATGTATTCACTTTACTTACAGAACAACAATACAAAAGGACAAAGGAAATCTCAGAATACCGCTGCTAAGGCCGACATTTTTTTAAAAAGTTCCTTGGCCTTGCTACATGTTCGTATCAAAATAAACGAGGTAGAAATTCTTACAGCTTAAAACTGGAAAAATCAATTTCCATCACTTCTACTTTGATGGAGTGCCACACACAGCAGATCCATGGTTCTCCTGTTGCTGATGTAAATATAAAGCCACTAAACTCAGCGGGCCTGAAATTCCACGGAGGGTTCTCCCAGTCTCCCGATAAGACTCTGGTGGGAGATTGGAGAAATCCCCAGGAAAATGGAAGAGGCCCAGTTATGCCAGGTGTATGCCATTTCTGGGAATTTCCTTAATACCTTGTAAGGGGCCAAACTGCTGTCCATGCCTTACAAGGACACGGATGGGTAGCGAGCCAGGCAAGCAGCCTTGATGCCCTAAATTTATAAACAAAAATTCCACCGGTTCATGTGCCTTGCGCAAGGGAACAAGGAGAAGACCACTAAGGTCAGGGGAGATGGCCTAGTCAATACTCCCCCAGTCCCCGAAGGGCATACCAAGGCTGAAATTTCCATGGCAGGTAGGTGCTAGATATGCCCCCATAGTTCCCCTAGTGACCATCTGCCCCATGTTTTAGAGTGCCTTCCCACTGACTCCACAAGCTCCAACGGGATCGGTGCTGGAGGACATAATTGAGCGCAGTCCTGCCGTAACTGCTGGGATAGTGACCCAAGGAATTTCAGGGCCTGTGCCTCTAACATGGCCAAGATACAACTTTTCATGGGTTCTAAGAATGGAAGTTGGAAGCACAGAAATTATGCACCTCTTTCTATTGGCCCTCATATTGAGGGACTGACAAAAGACAGTTAAAAAAAAAGTGCAGGAATAATGCTTGGATGTTACAAGTCTCCAATTGAGTGCTACTTTCCTGGAATTCCAGCAGCAATTAACAAGTGTCTTTAATTCCACCAGTCAAGAGGATGGATAAATAAAAACAAGTGTCCTCTGGGGGGTTGTCATTAGCCTACTGTCACCAATGGCAGAAGGTGTTGTTCAAGCAGGGCAAGTCAATCAATGATTGACTTGCCTTCTCTTACTTCCTCCCTCCTTCTCTCCCACCCCCAAGCTGGAAGCCATACTTTTAAGTTGTATTCTATCTGGTAATAATGGACAGGGAACTGACAAAATTCAACTGATTGAGACAGGCAGATTTGTTCAACAGATATTCCTGGGACTTGAAAGCAGCAGTTTCTGCATAGGAGTTGGGCAGCTACTGCATTCCCCAGTGGAGCTTTTGCATATTGGAGTGTGCTGATGGGCTTTATAAGTTGGGTGGAAAATCTGGAATAAAGTTTTGTTTGTCCTGAAGGCACCTTGACCAAAACAACTTTCTGAAGGTAATTCTCAGCTTTCAAAACTTCAGGCTGTGTCAATGGAATTCAATATTAATCTTGTGTTCCTTCTGTCCCTCTTCTCATATGTTCCCGCTGAATCCCAAATGTGACTGGCTTTCTACATTGAGCAGCTAATAAGGAATTAAAGAGGGAATATGAAGGTTTGAAACATAAAATGTTTCTTTTATAGCATCCAATCCTCTGCAGATTTGTATGCAAGAGGTTAAACAACCTGGCACAAGGCCTGAAAAGGGCAAAAATCAATATTTCATGCCTTTTTTTGTACTTCATGTCAACTGCCTGATACTGCTGACATTATCAGCGTATTTTATGGTCACATTTTTGATCGCAAGAATCTTTTATAAGCACAGCTTGTTATGAACTTTTATTGCATAAAGTGAAATCAAATTTATTTAAACTCATCAATTTTGAAGTCTTCGGAGTGTAACGTTTGATGGCTTCAGGTAGCAGATCTCACGTTGTTTTCAAATAAAAATCATGCTACCTTCATTGCGGATTTCCCAGAGAATTTCCCAGAGACTATTTGTATCAGAAATTTGAAATTTTTATTCTGCTGTTTTCAGTCATGTTGGGATTTCTGTGTTAAAGGCTAATAACTTTTTTTTGATTCTGAATGACTTCATTTAAATATTAGCTGCTATTTTAGATTATTCATCTTTTGAACACTGCAGGAGCAAATTTTTGTGGATAGACATACAAATGCTTTCTCAATATATCTGTAATAGCCTCTATGTTGGTCATATGGGGACCAAAATCCCTGCCTTCACTCATTTTAATAAATTGATAGAAAGTGATAACAGTCTATCCGTCTGTTTTTAGAGGGATTACTATCGCTCCAAAAATAAGTTGAGAAACATTAGTTCTTAATGAATACTTTGCATCTGTCTTCACAAAGGAGAGGGATAATGCAGGGATTGAAGTTAAGGAGAAAGAGTGTGAAATATTGGATGGGATAAACATAGTGAGAGAGGAAGTATTAAGGGGATGAGCATCTTTGAAAGTGGATAAATCACCAGGGCCAGATGAAATGTATCCCAGGCTGTTAAAAGAAGCAAGGGAGGGAATAGCAGAGGCTTTAACAGTCATTTTCCAAACTTCACTGGATACAGGAGTAGTGCCGGAGGATTGAAGGACTGCTAACGTTATACCGTTGTTTAAAAACGGAGCGACGGATAGACCGACTAATTACAGGCCAGTCAGCCTAACCTCAGTGGTGGGCAAATTATTGGAATCAATTCTGAGGGACAGGATAAACTGTCATTTAGAAAGGCACGGAGTAATCAAGGACAGTCAGCACAGATTTGTTAAGGGGAGGTCGTGTCTAACTAACTTGATTGAATTTTTCGGGGAGGTGACAAGGAGGATTGATTAGGGTGGCGCAATTGATGTAGTCTACATGGATTTTAGCAAGGCTTTTGACAAGGTCCCACATGGCAGATTGGTCAAAAAAGTAAAGGCCCATGGGATCCAAGGGAATGTGGCAAATTGGATCCAAAATTGGCTCAGTGGCAGGAAGCAAAGGGTAATGGTCAACGGGTATTTTTGCGACTGGAAGGCTGTTTCCAGTGGAGTGCCGCAGGGCTCGGTGCTAGGTCCTTTGCTTTTTGTGGTAAACATTAACAGATTTGGACTTAAAAGTAAGGGGCATGATTAAGAAATTTGCAGATGATACAAAGGTAGGCCGTGTGGTTGATAGTGAGGAGGAAAGCTGTAGACTGCAGGAAGATATCAATGGACTGGTCAAGTGGGCAAAAAAGTGGCAAATGGAATTCAATCTAGAGAAGTATGAGGTAATGTATTTGGGGAGAGCAAACAAGGCAAGGGAATACACAATAAATGGGAGGATACTGAGAGGTGTAGAGGAAGTGAGGGACCTTGGAGTGCATGTCCACAGATCCCTGAAGGTAGCAAGACAGGTAGATAAGGTGGTTAAGAAGGCATATGGAATGCTTTCCTTTATTAGCCGAGGCATAGAATATAAAAGCAGGGATGTTATGCTGGAACTGTATAAAACACTAGTTAGGCCACAGCTTGAGTACTGTGCACAGTTCTGGTCACCACATTACAGGAAGGATGTAATTGCACTTGAGATGGTGCAGAGGAGATTTATGAGGATGTTGCCTGGACTGGAGAGTTTTAGCTATGATGACAGATTGGATAGACTGGGGTTGTTTTCCTTGGAACAGAGGAGGCTGAGGGGTGATTTGATTGAGTTGTACAAAATTATGAGAGGCCTAGACAGAGTGGATAGGAAGGACCTATTTCCCTTAGCGGAGGGGTCAATAACCAAGGGGCATAGATTTAAAGTGATTAGTAGAAGGATTAGAGCGGAAATGAGGAAATCTTTTTTCACCCAGAGGGTGGTGGGGGTCTGGAACTCACTGCCTGAGAGGGTGGTAGAGGCAGAAACCCTCAACTCATTTAAAAAATACCTGGATGTGCACCTGAAGAGCCGTGACCTGCAGGCTGTGGACCAAATGCTGGGTGGCTCGTTTCTCAGCTGGCGCGGGCACAATGGGCCAAATGGCCTCCTTCTGTGCCATAAATTTTCTATGTTTCTATGATTATTGAACTTTGTTTTTTAAAACTGATTTTTGCTTGTTAAATTCAATGTTTACAAACTTATGCAGCATTCCACATCTGCAGAGTAAATCAAAGAGGAATTATTTTGCTTCAGGAAGGTGCAGTTTTAGAAAATACCACCAGAGCAATGACAGAAGTGAATAGTGTTTGAAAATAATTTTTAAAAATTAGTTTTTGCCTGAAAGAATGGATGCAGTGGGCACCACTAGCCATCTCGAGGAGGAGGCGATGAGGATGAGGGACAAGAGGATGACAACAATCATGAGAACCAGGAAGAGGAGGTACCATCCCAGGTAATTTGTCTATCATAACAGTCAGCTACCTGGATATAACAGAGCAACAGTGTATGAGGTGGCTTAGGCTCTGCAGGGAGGCTGTAACTTCTCAGGTCCAAGAAGGGGCAGTCAACCATGTACATGGCACAAGATTACCACTACATCCAACTTTTGTGCAATGGGAGCCTTCCAGCCACCCGCATTGAAGATCTCAGAAGTCAACCACTTTGCAGTGTATCATTTCATTAAGCAGGTTACTGAAGCCCTCGATGAACTGACACACGCAAATTCACACACTTCAGCAGCAAGAAGCAGAGATAACAACAATTTGTTTGCTGTCTTCCCCAAGATATACGGCTATTATTCCATCAGCAGGCAAACAGTTTGCAACCACTGGCAGAAAATGATTACCACCATTCCCAATAGGGTCATGTGCTGCTTTCCTTCAGAGCCAGCCAAATGTAAAACAACTCCTTGAAAGAGAAAGAATGGCTGGCTCTTCAGATATATCAGCTATGCAGTGCAACCATGGCTGATGACACCTCAGCTAAATCTGATACCCCAGAGAAAAGCTACAGTGAGGCACATGGGCCTCAACGAGCAGACATTTTGCTGCGACAGCAATGCATTCAATATTTGGGCTGATTGCAGAGGGGAGGGGGGAAAAGCTTTGCAATGTACTCCCGAGAAGCTGTGCAACATTCTAGCTGTATACCGCCTGCTACATAATTTTGGCATGAGTAGAAGTTGATGAGAAATAACTCGAAATTGTCGAAGCTCAGAAGAATTGGGAGTGCAGGCCAGCCATTGGAGCTAGGGAGACAAGTGTATGAAGGTTTAAATCACTGCGTCAGCTCTGCAATTGGACAAAGTGGTTAAAATGGAATTTGTTAAGAGATGTTCTCAGCTCCTTGGTCTTTCATAATTATCAATCCTGGTCTTTGCCATCAGTTTTTTGTTTCCCCATTTGAGTAACAGCCAATATCCTATTACTGGGTGGAAAGAAGTTTTAAATTGTTTTTAAGAACGCAGAATTCTTTTTTTTTCATTCGTTCACGGGATGTGGGCGTCGCTGGCAAGGCCGGCATTTATTGCCCATCCCTAATTGCCCTTGAGAAGGTGGTGGTGAGCCGCCTTCTTGAACCGCTGCAGTCCGTGTGGTGACGGTTCTCCTACAGTGCTGTTAGGAAGGGAGTTCCAGGATTTTGACCCAGCGACAATGAAGGAACGGCGATATATTTCCAAGTCGGGATGGTGTGTGACTTGGAGGGGAACGTGCAGAATTCTTACTTCTCCTTTAAATCCCTCTGAAAAACGGGTTGGTGTAGTGTTTCTGCTTTGGCTGCAATCGGGAAATTGCACCTAAACCGAGCTTCAAATTGCACTTCAAGTTTCTGCTAAAATTCATTTGCATAATCACAAATGTAAGATCTTCCATGAACTAGTGCAGTCAGACAGCATAATAGAACGTTTCTTTACTTTTTCTTTCCATTAAAAAGTATTCCTTGATGTATTTAAGAGTGGTAATCTGGTGCAGTTTTATTAATACAGCTGAAAAATGGGTTTAGCAGCAAAAATAAGCATTTTTAATAAGGGTGTCCAGTCCTCCACTTACGAGTAACCTGATTTAAAATCACTGCAAATGGTTTGAAAAAACAATATAGAACCATTTACTAGTTTCATTGGTGTACGCTAGTCAGTTTCTTAGTAAATTAAATATTTTTTGATCTGAAAATACTTTTATAACGTGCCTACATGTCCTTGAGTGCCTAAGAAAATGAGTGCCATTTGAATAAGTATAAATTTGTTCTGATAGCCTGGCTCAGCCCAATTGTGCAAGGGCTGGATATCGCTCACAGGCACTCCCATAATTTCAAAACTTGCACATTTGCACTGAAATATAATTCACAATAATTTATACTTAGTCATGTCAAATTAAATACTTCAGTTTAATTATTAGTTCCCCCTGTGGAATGTAGAATAAATACATAGGTTCACATTAACTGTTTAGAAGTATTTGCAAGAAAAGTGTCATTTATCGAGAGTCAATCAACTTATAGTTTTTCAATGAGGGGAAGACAAGTATTAAGATATGACTGAGGAAAAATGACAGAAAAAGAGAGAGCAAGGAAGTGAAAAAGACAAAGAAAAAAGCTGAAAGAACAATATTTGCTGCACTAACCAACAAAAAAAATCATAGGAACACAGGAACAGGAGTAGGCCATTCAGCCCCTTGAGCCTGTTCCACCATTCAATTAGATCATGGCTGATCTGCATCTTAACTCCATCTACCTGCATTGATTCCGTAACCTTTAATACCCTTGCCCAACAAAAATCTATCAATCTCAGTTTTGACATTTTCAATTGACCCCCAGCCTCAACAGCTTTTTGGGGAGAGAGTTCCATATTTCCACTACCCTTTGTGTAAAGAAGTGGTTTTTGACATCACCCCTGAATGGCCTAGCTCTAATTTTAAGGTTATGGCCCCTTGTTCTGGACTCTCCTACCACAGAAAATAGTTTCTCTCTATCTACCCTATCAAATCTTTTAATCATCTTAAACACTTCAATTAGATCACTCCTTAATCTTCTATATTCAAGCCTAATCTATGCAACCTGTCCCCATAATTTAACCCTGCTTCCCCTCCAAGGCCAATATATCCTTTTTAGAAAATACTCTGATCTATCTTTCTTAGGTCCAAAGTGGTGATTGTTGAATCATTGTTGAAATTATTTTCCGTGAACAAAAACTTGGAAATTTTGTAATAATGTATAAATCCTGGAAAGGCTAGTCAATTAATATGGCACCTGTACGATACGGTTTCATTTACAGGCTGCAAATGCAGTTCAATGCAGAAAAATGTGAAGTGATACATTTTGGAAGCAAGAATAGTAAAATACCTTAAATAGTAGGATTTTAAATGGAGTAGAGGGGCAGAAGAAGCTTTGTGTGCAGACACACAGGTCAGTAAAGTTGACTGCGCATATAGGTCAATGATAAAAAGGCAAACAAAATCCTTGGTTTTGCATCTGGAGGGATAAAATATAAAAGTAAGGAGGTAATGTTGAACTTATACAACACTTTAGTTAGGCTGTAGTTGGAGTGTTGTGTATAGTTTTGGGTACTTAATTCTAGGAAGGATATGAAAGCAATGGAAAAGGTGCAGCTTTGATTAATTAGGATGTGCCCAGGGATGATGGATAATAATTATTTAGAGAAACTTAAGAAGTTATTGCTTTCTTCACTAGAGCTGAGAAAGTTAAGGAGCAACTTGATGAATGTCTTTAAGATTCTGAGGGGTGTGATGAGGTAAATATTGACGGATTGGGCTAGATTTTGCCATTTTCCACCCCCCCCCCCCCCCCCCCCCGACTTTGTGGCATTTTCGAATGGTGAACCAGCGGGTGGAGTATGCTGTCCGACTGCCCGACAGTGCCAGCGGGAAGCCCAGTCTTTTCTGAGGGCAGAGCCTCATTAACATACTGCCGCAGACGGCAGGTGGAATACGAGCACCCTGGGGTAGCTTTGGGCTGACGCCACAATATCAGGCAGCCTGGGCGGTCTCTGCTCATGGAAAGAACGTAGGGCCAGGGGTTGGGGGAGTGGGGGAGGAGAAACACTGTGCGACAATGACCCAGGTTGTTTTTTGGGGAGCTGGGAGAAGCCCGTACATTTGCCCATACTCTGCTGGAGCGGGGAATCTTATAGCGTGCCCCGTTTGTTAGACTTTTTCCCTCACCCTTGAACTCGAAAAAATGTTTTGCCCTGTAAGTTGCTGGAAATGTGAGCTGATAATGACATGCCGAGGTCATTGGGGCATCTGGCATCTCATTGAACGGCAGGATTGAGAAAAAAGCAGAGGAAGGAGATAGGGTGAACTCGAGTCAAATCAGGTACAGAAAGAAAAATAAAGAGAGGGAAAGAAAGATTAGATCAAGAGAGCGAGAAGAAGGGGAGAGAAAGAAAAGTAAGAAAAAAATTGAAAAGTTTAATATTTAAAAAACTTCTAGCAACAATTTACGATCTGTATGAATGAGGCTCCACAATTTAAATTGTTCTCAGTGAATCAAGGGATATGGGGATCGGGCAGGAAAGTGGAATTGAGATCGAAGATCAGCCATGATCTTATTGAATGTCGGAGCAGGCTCGAGGGGCTGTTTGCCCTACTCCTGCTCCTATTTCTTATTCTGGGCTGGAGAGATTGAATGGCATTGCAGAAACTTGAATCTCTTCATTAAAAAGGTATTTACACTATTAAGTAGCAACCCTAACTTTCTGTGGCAAGTTTAATGGGCAACTAATGTGCAAATGCAGCAACTTCAGGAAACTCACGGGGAGATTGAGGGCGAGATGCCGTTTCCGCAAGGCCAACAGTGGAGCAGGGCAAATTGTCCAGCCACTTGTGCCGATTCGCAATTCACGAGGTATCTCTTCCTCACCACAAGTTGATGGATGATTGCCATCAAACTTACCGTTATTTTGGCAACAAACTCTGGGCCATTATTTCACCTGTAACATTGCACCATGTGCATACATTTCATGTGCTCCTACTTTACAGTGATATCATGCCTTATCTTTGTACTTTCTTTTTCACTTCTGTCCATTTCCTTCTCATGGTTGATGCAGAATACACTATTTGCATAAAATAATCCCATGCTTCCCTCCTCCTTTGCATATCTGAGAGCTGTTGCCCTCCACCAAAAAATGTCCGAGCAATGCTTAGAGGCCACCAGTGCTTGCAGGTACTGGCTGAAGAATTTGGAGAGCCTGCTGTTGCACATTTACTAATGACCAGGTACACAGCAGCATTAGCAAAGGCCTGATAGCAGATTAATAACCCGCATTCTCAGGTAGAATATGGCTTTTGCTTTAAGAGAATTCAGAGAAAGGATAGTGGGGTGGGGATGGGAAATAGATAAAATATCTTACCAAAAAAGACCATTTCAGAAGACACACATTCAAAACATGAGCTGAAAACGCTGTAAGAGGAATAATCTGGTTATTTAGTGGATCATTTAGCTTTGTACTAATATACAGTTTATTTCTACTACAATATACACATATACATGTAGTATGAATCACATGGTGCTTCATACAATTAGATCCGATGTCATTAGCCTCTTGTTTCCAATTCATTCGCATAAGAGAAAAAAAATTCTCCGTGTACTAGCTCTAGTGAAAAAAAAGCCTTGCATTGAAATGGCGCCTTTCATTACCTCAGGACATCCAAAGCACTTTACAGCCAATTAAGTACTTTTGAAGTGTCACTGTTGTAATGCAGGAATCACAACAGCCAATTTACACACAGCAAGGTTCCATAAACAGCAATGTGATAAAGATCAGATCATCTTTTTTTTGAAGTGATGTTGGTTGGGGGATAAACTTTGGCCAAGATACTGGAGAGAGCTCCTCTGCTCTTCTTTGAATAGTACTGTGGGATCTTGTATGTCCACCCACATTTAACATCTCATCCAAAAGACAGCGCTCCCTCAGTATTGCACTGAAGTGTCAGTCTATATTTTGTGGTCAAGTATCTGGAGTGGGACTTGAACCCACAACCTTCCAACTCAGAGGTTAGAGTGCTTCCAACTGAGCCACAGCTGATATAATCAGAAGCCCATTTATAAAGAACAGGTTTATGATTTTGTTACCACTAAGGCTTAGAGGAAATCTTCTTCCATCATATCTCTGCCACTGCAAGCATGTGCACTGCTTAATGCAAATAATCAAAAATATTGGTTTCAGAATTTAAATTGCATAATATATAATTCAGAGTTAAGTGTTAGCCCTGGATCAGTGGTTGCACACTCGCTTCTGAATCAGAAAGTTAAGGGTTGAAGACCCACTCCAGAGACTTGTGCACATAATCTGGGCTGACATTTCAGTGCAGTATCGAAGGGGTGTTGCACTGTTGGAAATGCCATCTCTTGGATGAGAAGTGAAACCAAAGCCCCATCTTCCTTTACAGTGGATATAAAAGATCCCATGGCACAATTTGAAGAGCAGGGGAGCTCTCCTGGTGCACTGGCCAACTTTTATCTTTCAACCAACTTCACTAAAACAGATTATTGAGTCATTTTTCTCATTGTGAACTTTGCTGTGTGCAAATTGGCTGTCGTGTTTCCCTAAATTACAACAGTGCCTGTACTTCAAAAGGTACTTCACTGGCTGTGAAGTGTTTTGGGATATCCTGAAGTCATGAAGGGCACCATATAAATGGAATTTCTGTCTTCTTTTTCTTTTAACAAATACCCGACGAGTTTAAGGAGACCATTTGATTACAGCACGAGGGCTATTGATCAGAGGAAGTAAGGATGGTGAGATTAAGATCTGCAGACAATCCTCAGGTGAGTTTGAATATTAATTAAGTGGGTTCGCATGTGATTAAATAAATTGACAATACAAGAAGCACGTGATAGCAGAGCCACTGCACTGGACCACTGGGTGTGAACGCGACACGGCCAGAAGAAGACAGGATATAAACTGGGAGAAAAAGAGAACTCGTTGTAGAGAATAGAAGCAAGAACATCAAGAAGAGGCAGGGGTTACGATTCTACCCAGAGGAGTGGGTAATACCATTTGCTTATTCCTCTGTATTATTGCTAAAGTGATTGTGTTTACTTGACTTATTCCAGATCAATAAAGTCATCACACAACCAATATGGAGTCTCCTTGAATGCTTCCATTAGTAACTGTAATAATTGTGGGTTATAGGTCTCTCACACTTGTTAAGGTAATGGCTGAAACTCGACCACAATGTCAGATGGTCTCTGTGTAATCTGGGTATTGCTTACTCACTAAAACATACCTGGGAAAAACAATCCTCTTCAAACATTTATAACAGAGGGAAAGTGACTTCTCCAGAAGATATTTTGCACAAACCAGTTAAGGCTCATGAGGGATTTTAGCTCAACAACTTACATCTGTTTCATGCTTCTCATATACAAAATGTCAGAAGACCTTATAAGAGGAATATGAGGGCATTGTACAGGAAGTGAGGGAACGTCAGCAGGGAGATCAAAAGCAGAGTAAAAGAAGGAGGCTTTAAACATTACAGAATTTTAAACATTACATTTTGTAAACTGCCCTATGCTTCTGCCAATTTACCAATATTGAATTTATAACCTAGAAATTATATTTGGCACCATTAGCGGAGAAACATTTAACCCATTTGTATAGCATTCCTCTGCCTTTAAATAACCACTTTCATATTAAATGGGTTAGTGCCTCTACTAAAAACAGCAGAGAAATATCATTCAAACATATCTGTCCACTAATGTCGAGAATAATTTCTAGGTTTATGACAATAAAATAATTCTTTTTAGGCTTGCGATACGAAAACAGTACATATCTTGAAAGCTGCTTCAAAGATTGTATTCTTAAAGACACAAGAACCTCTCAAACGTAATGCACAATGTTGGGCCGAAGGGCTTGTTTCCATGTTGTAAACTTCTATGATTCTATGATTGGATAGCCCGGGCACATTCATTTAAATGGACACTTAAAAGAGTGTATTCCTCCCGTCTGAACAGTCCTAGGCAGAGGACATGGAAAATCTACCCTGTACAATTTTATTTCCTTTCACTTTCCTCGTATGATTTCCTATTTTCCCTTGTCAAATACTTATCCAATTTCCTTTTAAATGATGTTATATTCTCTGCCTCAAAGACACTTGCAGCAAAGAAGTCCATGTTCTAATAACCCTCTGGGAAGAGGTCATCCAAAAGAGGAGAGGTGGGACCGATTAGGGACCGAAAAGGAGACCTACTCATGGAGGCAGAGGGCATGGCTGACATACTAAATGAATACTTTGCATCTGACTTTACCAAGGAAGAAGATGCTGCCAAAGTCACAGTAAAAGAGGAGGTAGTTGAGAGACTGGATGGGCTAAAAATTGAAAAAGGAGGTACTCGAAAGGCTGGCTGTACTTAAAGAAGATAAGTCACCAGGTCCGGATGGGATGCATCCTAGATTGCTGAGGGAAGTAAGGGTGGAAATTGTGGAGGCACTGGCCATAATCTTCCAAACGTCCTTAGATATGGGGGTGGTGCCAGAGGAGTGGAGAATTGCAAAAGTTACACCCTTGTTCAAAAAAGGGTGTAAGGATAAACCCATCAATTATGGGACAGTCAGTTTAACCTCGGTGGTGGGGAAACTTTTAGAAACGATAATCCGGGACAAAATTAACAGTCACTTGGACAAGTGTGGATTGATTAGGGAAAGCCAGCACAGATTTGTTAAAGGCAAATCGTTTTTAACTAACTTGATTGAGTTTTTTGATGAGATAACAGAGAGGGTTGGTGAGAGCAACGCAATTATGTGATGTACATGGACTTCCAAAAGGCGTTTGATAAAGCGCCACATAATAGGTTTGTCAGCAAAATTGAAGCACATGGAATAAAAGGGGCAGTGGCAGCATGGATACAAAACTGACTAAGTGACAGGAAACAGAGTAATGGTGAACACTTGTTTTTTAGACTGGAGGAAGATGTACAGTGGTGTTCCCCAGGGCTCGGTGCTGGGACCACTGCTTTTCTTGATATATACTGATGACTTGGGCTTGGGTGTACAGGGTACAATTTCAAAATTTGCAGATGACACAAAACTTGGAAGTGCAGTGAACAGTGAGGAGGATAGCGATAGACTTCAAGAGGACACAGACAGGCTGGTGGAATGGGTGGACAAATAGCAAATGAAATTTAAAACAGGGAAGTGCGAAATGAAACATTTTGGTAGGAAGAATGAGGAGAGACAATATAAACTGAAGAGTACAATTCTAAAGGGGGTGCAGGAACAGAGACACCTGGGGGTATATGTGCACAGGTCGTTGAAGGTGGCAGTGCAGATTGAGAAAGCGGTTAAAAAAGCATATGGGATCCCGGGCTTTATAAATAGAGACATGGGGCCCGATATTAGGAGGGCGGCGGGTACACAGCGGGGGTGGGGGGGGGGGTCGACTGGGCGCGTAGATAATGCGCCCGGTGAAATCAGTGTGCTCCACACGGAATTGCAGGCTAATTGAAGCCACTTACCTGTGCTTCCGGGTTTCACGCTGGAAAGCTGCGCAGCGGGTGGACTGCGCATGCGCAGCAAGGTCTGGCAGCTGGAGGAGCCCTATTTAAAGGGACAGTCCACCAATGCATGCAGCAGCAAACAACAAACTTTGAACCATGGAGCAGGCCAGAGGGAAGGCTGCCCCAAGGTTTTCGGACTCCTCACTCCAGGTTCTGCTGGATGGGGTGAGGAGGAAGAGGGAAATCTTTTCCCCATCTGATGGGAGCAAGTGCCCTCCCTCCCCCACGAAGAAAGCCTGGCTGGAGGTGGCTGAGGAGGTCACCAGCAGCGGCAATGTGCCACGAACCTGGGTCCAGTGCAGGAAGAGATTTAATGACCTAACCAGGTCAGCCAATGTGAGTATACTTACGCATTCTCCAACACTCCATCTCCACCACCACACAACCCCTTCTGCACTGCCACCACAACGCTCTCGCATCACTCCTCACATCCACTCAACTATCATCCTCACCTTGCCTGCACGTACTCACCGCCCCTGTCCCCATTCGAACACTACCACGCAACCCAATCCTCATACAATCTCATGGCTATGTTGCACACGCACCCTCCCATGCATCTCCCTCACACTCAACCCCACCCACACCAATGCATGCAGCGGCTCACTATGCAACCATCACTCAATCACGCCTCTGTGTTTTGCCTTGATAGGAGAAGAGATGCCACAACGCCCGGGAGAGGGCATGGACCCGGGGGGGGGGGGGGGGGGCCGCCACACCAGGTGGCACTAAAGGACGCA
The DNA here is from genome assembly GCF_035084215.1 of Heptranchias perlo. Lineage (NCBI taxonomy): Eukaryota > Metazoa > Chordata > Chondrichthyes > Hexanchiformes > Hexanchidae > Heptranchias > Heptranchias perlo. The sequence continues at coordinate 19,113,153 of NC_090328.1, read as the reverse complement.
GAGCAGCAGGCATTGGAGATCAGCCGCACGCTGGAGTGCCTGTCCGTGGCGGATGTCGAGGCTGGGATTGCACAAGCGGCCGGTGACAGAAAGCTAACACTCAGCACTCATGATAGCGAATGATCTTCGCATCACTTGGCATCTGCAGCATCTCAACATCTGTCCATATGCCGAATATTGCTTTCTGTTCTCTTGCAGGCCCATCTGCGAGCGCAATGACCGTGGAGGGAGATTTCTCAGAGGACCTGCCGGCCTCTGAGGGCCCATCGTCACATCTGAGCCATGCATCCACCAACGCAGATACACACACCTCGGTGGGTCCCCGTCCTCACTTAGTTGGGCTTGCACATGGTGAGTTACCACGCACATGTGAGCACGAGCAGACCCTGGTGGCAGGGGCAGCTGTGGAGTCCGCATCGGTGGGAGCACTCTTCTCCAGGCTCTGCTCAGCTGGATCCAGATGCTGAACCCTAGGGGCCAGCCGTGAAAAGGAGTCATCGAGGGGCAGCAGCACATTGCTGAGGTGCTGGAACAGGTGCCACGCGCACTCTCCACAATTGCGCAGAGATTGGAGGAGTCCAACTCCTGCATGAGGGGAATGGTGGCACAGGTACAGGAGGGTATCTCCGAGATAGTGTCGCAGGGACGTGAAGGCATCTCTGAGATAGTGTCGTGGGTAGGTGCGAGAATGTCTGCGATGGAGGAAAGGCTAGCCTCCATTGTGCGTCAAGCACGGCTCAACGAGTCCATTCAGGCCCTGACAACAGCCGTTCGGATTCAGGGTGAGCAACATTCTGCCGCCTTAAACAGCCTGACAGATACTTTACAAGTGGCCTTCCAAGGCCTCACACAAGCCCTCCAAACTGTCATCCAGCAGGGTAGAAGGAGTGATGTGGGCCTGGGCCAGGAGAGGGATGATGGTGAAAGGGGACATGGAAGTGGGGACGCCACTCAAAGCGCTCCCACGTCTTACCCGTTGCTGCCCTCTCAACCAGTACCCGCAATGCTGCCCCCTCTCCAGGTGGCCGAGTCTGCCCCTGCACAGGTGCAGGTGGAGCAGTCATTGGAGGGGCCCTTTGTTGTGCCATGTTGTGCAGGGCACAACAGACGACTATAATGCGTCCCACTCTGTGTGGTGTGTATTGAAGCGCTCCCCCAGAATGATCAAGACACCTGAAGTGCATCTAGAGCAGCCCTATAGCTTGCTCAATTGTAGACCTGGCAGCGATGTGGCTGTCAGCACGGTGGACTCCCGGAGGATGAAGGAATCGTGGCAGCTGCCAGGGTATCTGCCGCACACGTGAAGGAATCTCTTGTGGTGGTCACAAATGAGCTGAGTGTTGATGGAGTGATAACCCTTCCTATTGATGAACAGTCCTGGCTCGTGTGGAGGTGCTCATATTGCTATATGGGTACAATCGATTACACCCCCTGCGCCCGTGGGAAGCCAGCCACAGCGTGGAATCCCACTGCTCTCTCCGTCTGGCTGAGGTCATCCATGGGGAAGTTGATATCGTGCGAGGCCCTGTGAAACAAGCAGTCGGTGACCTGCCTTATGCACTTGTGTGCAGACGATTGAGACACCCCGATGATGTCCCTGGTGGCACCCTGGAAGGATCCGGAGGAGAAGTTGTTGAGGGCAGTGGTGACTTTGACAGCGACAGGTAAGAAGATGGTGCTCGGTCCATCCGGGAGCAGCTCGTCATTAAGGAGGCTGCAGGTGTCTGCGACTACCTGACGACTGACTCTGAGCCTCTGTATGCACTGCTCCTCAGAGAGGTCCAGGAAGCTGAGCCTCGGTCTGTGGACCCTGTGGCGAGGGTAGTGCCTTCTGCGACGCATCTCTCTCTGCGGTTGCCCTCCCTCCTGCTGTGCAGGTGGATGTGTCACAGCACTGTGTTGTGGAGCTCCACGTGTCAGAGGTGGACGGCGTGGCCGGCGAGGCTGGTGATGCTGTTCGTCCTCTGAGGAGGTCATGACTGCAACTATGGCGGCCCCCATCCGGAAGATGTACGTTTGAGGGGGTCCGCAAAGTAGGTAAATGTGTCTGCACACCGGGATTGAGGTTCCAAGTTGGTCAATTTTAGTGTTAGGGGGAGGGTGGTGGAGGCCAAACTTTGTCCAAATTGACAGAGTGGCCTCCTGCAATGAGTGAGGGTCTCTCCCCGCCACCTGTCAAATGGACCTTTGCAGCTGCCACAGGCTGGTGGCTGCAACACGTCCATTTGAACTGGGAGTGTTTCCCCCAGTACGGGGAACAGTCTCAGTGCATTGCAAAATCCCACCCCTCCTAAAATATCAGGTCAATCAGGTCTGTAAATGACTTGAAGTCCCTGTTTAATTGCTTCAAGTGGCATCCCGCCGGCTTTAATTGCCGGCGGGAGTCCTACATGCGGGGGCTGCGCGCACATGTCAGCGCGTCACTGGGGAACCCGGCAGTGGGCGGGTTGGAGCCGGGCTCCGGACCCACCCCAGGAATTCCCGATTTTCACAGCCCCCCCCGCCACGAACGCACCTGCTCGGGGGTGCGAAAATCGAGCCCATGGAGTACAAAAGCAAGGAGGTTATAATGAACCTTTATAAAACACTGGTTCGGCCACAACTGGAGTATCATGTCCAATTTTGGGCACAGCACTTTCAGAAGGATGTGAAGGCCTTAGAGAGAGTACAGAAAAGATTTACTAGAACAGTTCCAGGGATGAGGGACTTCAGTTATGTGGATAGACTAAAGAAGCTGGGATTGTTCTCCTTGGAGAAGAGAGGGTTTGGAGGAGATTTGATAAAATCATGAGAGGTCTTGGTAGAGTAGATAGAGAGAAACTCTTCCCAGTGGTGGAAGGGTCGAGAACCATAGGACACAGATTTAAGGTGATTGGCAAAAGAACCAAAGGCGACACGAGGAAAAACGTTTTTATGCAGCGAATGGTTATGATTTGGAATGCACTGCCTGAAAGGATGGTGGAGGCAGATTCAGTAGTGGCTTTCAAAAGGGAATTGGATAAGTACTTGAAGGGAAAAAAATCTGCAGAGCTGCAGGGAAAGGGCGGGGGAGTGGGACTAACTGGATTGCTCTTGCAGAGTGCTGGCGTGGGCTCGATGGGCCGATTGGCCTCCTTCTGTGCTGTAACCATTCTGTGATTCTGTGTGTGAAAACAATGGGGAAGAAATTTGCCTTGGGAAATGGAGAAGTAAATCAGCCAGAGTGTAAAATGGACTGCTGATGCATTATTGCCTGCTTTGTGCTACCGCCCAAGTTAAATTTCACCCTCATTTCCTCAAACATCCCTCTTGGCTCTTGTAATAACAATCCTCAGACCATGCCCTCTCGTTGTCCATTCATCAACCAGTGAAAACAGTCTTTCACAATGTCAACAACAAATGTTGGGATAAGTTTTCAACTTGCTTCCTGGCATAAAACTGCTGATTAGCCACCTGTATTAGAAACCTCCTGATTTTTATTTCCAGTGAAAATCGGGTGGGTTCTATAATGGGTGGCAGATCTGCAAGACCCAGTGGTAAGCCCAAGCAGCAAGTTGAATATCTACTGCAATGTTTTTAAATGAACAATGAATTCCTATTTTATTCATATGAAAGGGGCGCTGACTTTAGACTGTTGTTTCTACTTTATAGGCATGCCTCGGAGCCAGGCTGGAACTGATGAATTCTGTCTAAGGGTCTTTACTCGTATCGTTAACCTGCCTTTTCTCTTTCAGATGTTGATATGTTCTTCCAGCACTTTCTGCTTTTGCTTGAGATTTCCTGCATTTGAGATTTTTTTTTCAGTTTATATTGAGATACATCTCGTTGCCACGATCACTGGCAGATTAATGTCAATATAGGTAAGTGTAAGGTGTTCAAAATCCCGAACATTTTTGACAGAGTAAATAAGGAGAAACTGTTTCCAGTGGCAGAAAGGTCGGTAACCAGAGGACACAGATTTAAGGTGATCGGCAAAAGAGCCAGAGGCGACACGAGGAAACATTTTTTTTAACACAGTGAGTTGTAATGATGTGGAATGCACTGCCTGAAAGGGTGGTGGAGGCAGATTCAATAGTAACTTTCAAAAAGGAATTCAATAAATACTTGAAGGGAAAAAGCAAGGGAATAGGGCTAATTGGATGGTTCTTTCAAAGAGCCGGAACAGGCACGATGGGCCGAATGGCCTCCTCACATGCTGTACCTACTATGATTCTCTATAAGGGAGACCTTTCATCTTTCCATAGAAACCTATGGCGACATCCACCTGGAAAACTAATCCAGGTATCGATTATTCTTTGCGTTGTGAACAAGTACCTTGTGATATCAAATCCCTCTTATTAACCATTCTGTATTCAATTCTGGTCAGTAAGGCTCTAGGGAAACATCCAAGTCTTGGAAGCAGTGCAGAGAAGCCCAAAAAGGTTGATCCTTTGTGTTAAGAGGACAGATTTATGAGAAGAAAATAGACAAATTAGGACTCTTCCACCTTGAAAGCAAGCAAATGACAGAGAGCCATAAAAAGGTGTACGAGACACTAAGTGGAATAGAAAAGGTTAATCCTCAGCACTATTTTGACTTAAATCATGACTGCAGGACAAAGGGACAGGGGCATAAACTTTTGGGCAAGTTCAGACAGATATCAAAAAGTATTTGACAGGCGCGCACAGAGTAATTGTGTAGAATAGGTCGGGGAGTGAAGCAAACACCTGAATCAGTTAAAGGGTCAGTTTGATGCTATGAAAGGGAGAACCAGCTTCCATGGAAGAATGAGCTAATTGAGCTGAAAGTCTTCCAGCATCTGTTTTGTGAATTATCTACCAGCATCTGAGTCTCCACCTTTTGAGAATCCACAGTAATAATAGCAAATGGAAACAGCTCTGAGATAAAGAGAAAAAAAAAGATGTGGGGCATGATTTTGACCCCGAGCCGGGAAGGGAGCAGGGGCGGGGGGGGGGGTGGGGTCAAATTGCGTAAGTACAGGTTTCCCGGACGTCCTTATGATTTTGACGTAAGGACGTCTTATTTTTTTTCGTCGGTTTGCTATCCGACTGACTGGCCTGATTGGCAGGCTGGTCTCAGTTGGACGGGAGACCAGCCAGGGAGAGGACGTGTGCAGGTAAGTGTTCAGGTAAGTCTTCGTTTGTATGGATGGGAGGGAGGCATGGGGGTCATAGGTGGGCACGGGGGGCATGAGTTGGCATAGGGCATAGGTTGGCATGGGGGTCAGCGATCGGGAATGGGGTCCGCAATCGTTTGGGGGGGGGGGTTTGCTGCAGGTAGGCTTGTTGGGCTTGGGGAGAATGCCCTCCTGCTCCTCCAGGCCCACAAGCTGTGCCAGAAATGCACCTACCTTTTAGTCTCGAGCCTTCTCGCCTCCTTTCACGAGGCATAAAAGAGAAGGCCCTGGAATCCCAGCCCCCCAGGATTGAAATTGGAAACTGTGGGAAAATAGAGGCCCGAAGCCTCTTTGAAAGGTTTTAAGGTCCAACCCGTCTCCTGGGAGCGGGTTGGTCGCCCGCCCTTCGTCCCACCCCGGTGAAAACTGGAAATGGGCGGGTTGGAGGCGGGTCTGAAATGGTTGCAATTTTGAATGCCCCCCCGCCCCCAACCCACCCGTTAAAATAGTGCCCATGATTGCTGTTTTCAGGATTCTAAAGGGACTAGATGAAGTAGTCTATGACAAGCTGTTTCATTTTGTCTATAACAGTAGAACCAGAGGGAATAGCCTTGCACTTGAAGGGTGATAAATTCAACATTAATCTGCGGAAACAATATTTCAGTAAGCAAGTGGTAATTCTAAGAAACAGCCTCCCTAGTGAGATGGTGAAAGCAGCAAGTGTTGAGTCATTCAAATGCAAATTAGATAGATTTCTTTCAGAAAATAATATTTTGTGATACAGTGCATTAGTAATTTGAGCAAGTGTAGCATACTTGGGAGGAACAGGTGACTTTGGACCTACGGTTCCCAAAGCTTTTCCCCACAGGCGGATTTTCTTCATCTCTTATCTATGTCTGTTGTGGACTAATTGATAGAGATTGATTGCCATGATTAGTCCAACACTCCATTATTGTTGTATCATGTGACCAGGATGGTGGAAGACAAACTGGATGGATTGTGGTCTTTTCTCATCTAACAATTCCTGTGTTCCTACATCTGCAAAGAGCAGAAAATGCTGGAAATACACAGCAGGTCTGCAGGAAATCTAAAGAGAAAAGACAGGTTAATATTTTGGGTGTGGATCCTTCATCAGATGAAGGATCTGACAGGCTGATGGATCCACCATATATCTCCAGCACTTTGGGTTTCTTTAATTTCAGTTGCAGCACGTTGTCCTGCACTGTGAATTTTTATTTTACAGGCCCTCTCCTCAGATATCCGGCTGGAATCGCATCCTTCGATGGTATGCATTTTTCCCCCAGTTAAATGAACAGCCTTCTCTGCTGCCCTATAGTTCACTGCTGAAAAGACATACCTTCTTTGCCTTTACTCCAGTAATAGTCCTCATTTCATTTTTAAAAACTTTATACATCTAATTTTTTCTACAGTATTGCCGGCACAGAATGGCAATCACTGCACTCTATATGAAAAAATTAACGTGAAATGCTTCAAGACACTTCAATGATAAGGTGCTGTACAAGTGCATGTCTTTTCTTCATAATATTTCTGATACAATGTTTACATTTTGAAATATAGAGCTGTCTAGTATCAGAAAATACCTGCAGTGAACAATAGAACTAGTTTCCAGTAACAATAATGAAAAAAAAAATCACATTTATATAGCGCTGTCATCACATCCAAGGAATTCCTCTTGAAGTGCAGTCACTCTTGTTAATGTGAGTAAACGTGGCAACTAATTTGGGCAGAGCAAGATCCCCCAAGTAGCTAAGCTGTTTTTTGATGGTGCTGCTTGAGGGAGGAATATCAGTTTAGAGAATTCTATGCTCTTCTTCAAAAAATGCCATGGGATCTTTAACGTCTGCTTGAACTGGCAGACGTGGCCTCGGTGAAATGTCTCATCCAAAGACAGTATAGTACTCCACCAGTGGCCGCTTAGTTTATGTGCCCATGTTCTGGAACAGGGCTTGAACTAACAACCTTCTCACTCAATTGCAGGAATGCGACCGAATGAACCAATCTGACATTTAAAGGTTCCTACCACTGCAAAATCCCAAACTTTGCTTCACATCAATATCATTTTTCAGATGATATTCATTTTTGGTGAATGGTTCTGTGACTGGTGCAAAATTGAGTGAAGAATGAACATCACTGCTGTTAGTAGAAAACCTGCACAATTATCAGTGCTGCTTCATCCTGCAACAAAATTAGATGCCTTAAATTGTGTGTGGAACAACATTTTCTTTCTTCGGCTCCTACATTGAGAAATGTGATTATAGGAAGCTTTAACCAAGTATTTTGACCCTTTGTGATGAATGCTTATTAGATTTTTCATAAATGGATAGAGTGTAGCTAAGGTTATTTGATTACATTTTGTATAATTTCCTCCTATTTTAATACAATAGACCAAGTCCCTAATGAGCTCAAAGGGCGACTGTAATACCATATTATCACCAAATGCTAAACTGCCTTTACATCATTTCATTTCTTGGGTACTTACAGCACAGGCTCATCTCATTTTTGGACAGGAATGCTTATTTTGATGCAATTTAAAGAGTAAGCATTATTGTATTAGAGAGTTTGGAACAGATTCAGTTTCTCAGATAACTATATATTGGATATCAGAGCAAGCTTTTGCTTCTTTTATTGAAAATTTTCTTACTCTCCCCATATGTTTTGCCACTTTGCTGGAGTTGGGTTCCACGGATGTTATTTACCCTTTAATGAATCATCTAAGTGGCTAATGTTCATGCTATCAGTGTCTGCAGGCTATTCTTACATAGAATTGCATAGAATTTACAGCACAGAAAAAAGCCATTCAGCTGGTACTTATGCTTCACATGAGTCTCCTCACACTCTATTCACTTCATCTCATCCTTTCAACATATCCTTCTATTCCTTTCTCCCTCATGTACTTATCTAGCTTCCCCTTAAATGCTTCTGCACCATTCGCCTCAACCACTCCATGTGGTAGCGAGTTGCACATGTTCTACTAACAATTGGGGCATCCCAAAAGAGCCTATCCTATGTTCTTATCAACTGAGGACAGGCACACTTTTAGTGTGATACAGGTACAGAAATGTAGTGTTGCAGCTGTGGTACTGGACTAGTTACACAAAGATGCCGAGTTCAAATCCCACCATCATAAGTTGAGAAATTAAATTCAATAAATCTCATACTTTGTGGCCAGTGTGTGCTGGATTGTCATTAAAAAAGCATCTGGCTCACCAATATCTTTCACGGAAGGGAAACTGCCATCCCTGCCCGGTCTGACTTACACTGCGGGGCCTAGCTGAATGCTCAGTTGTAAAAATAATCACCAGAAGACCCACCACCATTACCATGTTCTGAAGGCAACCAGGGATGGGCTGGCTGACATCATCTACATCCAAAAACAAATAACAAAAATATGGATAATGGTCAGGAATGAGACTCTTGCTTTCATTCGGCAAGGGTCGCTGAGGTTACTTGTAGCACCTTTATGGTCCCCCTGCTGAAATCAGCTCGATCAACACAGACAATAAGTCCTTGAACCTCCTTCACCTGCATGACTCAGCTACTCACTGCCTTACACAGCTGAGCCAAAATGAGAGCCTGCCACGGCAAATTCAGATGAAAGGCAAGTAGTATGTTAGAGTATCAATGCACTGTGATGAATGCAGGTTTGATCCCCATGCCACTGAGTTCCTGATCTCAGTCATATCACAATGGTAAGGCACAATCAGTACAGAGTATCATCAGTGCTTTTATATTTATATAGTGCCACATCAGGTAAAGTGTTTCACACAGTCATTCTGTGCCAGTAGCATCTCAAAAACAGCAATGGGGTGAGTAAACAGTTTTCTAAATGGCATATTTCCTCATTTGGACTGCTCAAAACACAGCATCAGTGTTGTGGCTTTCGTCACCGAGTTCCACCTCAGGCTGTCCTCCTGCTCCTTGGGCATCTTTTTCTCATTCGAGCACTTCAACCTCTTCCACCTTTTAATTAAAGTCCTCGTCTTCTATCGCTCTCCCTAGTCCCATGGCTCCTCCATTCTCTCTTCCCTCTGCTGATGCATTAAACAATCACTCACCCTTGGTGACTTCAATTTGCACCTTCATTCCCCTTCCTTCCTCTCCTTTGACCTCTCTGCTCTCCTGTGCTCCGCTAACCTCACCCTTCAAATCAACTGTCCCACACACCACCTTACAGGTCTCAACCACTGATATGGCTACCTTTAAGCACTTCCTCCTCTCCTACACCATCCCGAAATGCTTGCCTGGTGCATGGTTTGATGGCAGCAGTTGAATGAAGTGAATGTTTTTGCTTGCCACAGAAGTGTCCCCATTAAAAGCCTTCTAGTACATAAGAGCACTCCTTGAGCCAAATATTGCTTTTGCCTTCACACAGAGCAATTTTCCATGAACAGCTTGGCCATGTACTTGATGCTTTTAAACAACAAGTCTGCAGCATCTATACTGATGCTGAGATGTGTAATGACAGGAACCAATACTTGCGTCACACCTAATTAAAATCCTAAGGAAATGTCATTAGGATACCCCCTCACAGGTTTTCAACTGTTTCATTCTGCATTGTTCATTGCACAGTACCTGTGGATTATAATTGGGTAAAATACTTTACCTGGCTGGAATTATCATAATCCCAGGAACTAATGCTAACCCATGAATATCTAGGCTTGTAATAGCTTTGCAAATCAGAGCAGGGCAGGGGGGCGGGGAGGGGGGAGTGGGGGGAAGTTTTCCTGTCAGGCAGAAAGCCATGCATTATTTTTATTATAATAATCTGTACTACATGGGAATTAAAATCATTAAATAACTTCACGGAAATGTGTTTCTTATTGAAATGATTATTTTACATTTGCTTCATAAGGTGCCTGAACTGAACGACATGATAATCAAGGCCACTAGTTTCTGGCTTTCACAGTAAAATGGACAGAATTATAGAACTTGATTTATTAAGTCACCATAAAGCATTGGCCCTGATTATGAGGAATAGCCATCTGTGTCTATTATAGACAAGGCCATTAGATTTCCATTTTCACTGATAAAAAATGGACAAAAATCACTAAATGTGATCCTTAAACATCAGTAATAATCCTGGAATCCCACATAATAACAAACTGATTTTGACTTATTCAGTCATAATAACCAATGCCCTTGAGACAACAGTCTAGAGCTGTGTCGAGTGTTGGTGGGATGGGGGAGTTGCCTGTAGAAAGCTGCAGGCCATGAGCTTGACCAGCGTTCGGGATTCACATTGATAGAGGACTAGAGAGCTGAGTGGAGCCTGTGCCTTTTAGGGGTATGCACTGGTTATGTATCATGCCAAATACTTCTTTGAATACTTCCCACAGTTTATCTGTAGGTTTACCCAATAACAGCTCAGCTCAGTTTACTGCGATTAATTCATTTCTCCTCCCTTCAAAGTGTGCCTTACTTAAATTTAACACCTTGGTGTGTGACACTCTCTGCTCCCTCTCAAACTCAATATTAAATGCAATCATATTATGGCAGTATTTACAAGATGTTCCATTACTGTCAGATTGTTAACTAATCTGGTTTGTTACTCATCACTAAATTCAGTATAGCCTGTACCCTTGCCAGTTCTAGAACGTATTGTTCTAGAAAGCTGTCCCAAATACATTCTAGAAATTCATTGCCTTTCCTATGGGAGCTATGTGGCTTCTCCAAGTCTATGTTAAAAACCCATCTTAGACTCCATTTTCAAAAATAAGAATGTACTTATGAGTTTACTATTTTAGGAAGTTCAACATGTTGGTTCGCACTCTGTTGACACTTAAATATCTGAAGTTTCTGTGGTATCTGAATAACAGTAGCAGGACACACAATGTAAACATTTTAGGGCCGAAATTATAAAATCATAGTCCAGTGGGGATTCATTTGTGAATTCCCTATGATATGACTTTCCACTTGGGGAATGTGTGCTGAAGATTCTGACACGCATTCCTGGTGGGTGAGGTTCCTTGCCCAGAGCGTTATTTCATCATTTTGGCCCTCTTAAGTTAATAGTTTAGAAGCTGCTTTTTACAATGACAAACTAAATTTATTTTATTCTTTTTGGTTAGTGTGATTCACCTATCCCAGTAAAAATGATGCGGGCAAGCTCTAATATGGTGAAACTGGCAATATGTCAACAACAACAACAACAACAACAACAACAACAACACAAAAACTTGCAGTTATGTAGCATCTTTAACGTAGAAAAATGTCCCGAAGAAGCTTTGGAGAGGAATAAAGAAACAGGTGTTTTCTTTGTGGGGGAAATTAGAGAGATGAAAGAAGGTCAAGGGTTTTAAAGGCAGGGAGAGTAGAGAGGTGAAGGATTTAAGAGAGTGGGGGGGGGCTGCAGTGAGTGAAGTTGAATTGGCTGAAAGTTCTGTCAGCAATGCTGGAACTGAGAAAGGGATAATGCACAGGAGGCCAGAATTAAAAATCTAGGTGGCAAAGGAGGAGGAGATAAAACAAGAGGAGATTGCAGACATACGATGATGCAAGGCCCTGGAAGGACATATATAGGAATTTCAAATTTAATGCACTTGGGGGATGAGGAGTGATTGTGGCTCAGAAAGAACGAAGGTGATGGGTGAATGGGACTTAGTGCAGGTCAGGATGCAGGCAAGTTGGAAGGCCGGTGAGGAGGACTATAGAGAAATCAAACTCAGGAGGCGTCAAAAGCACAGATAAGGTTTTCAGTGGCAGCTTGGGGACAAAGGCAGGCAATGTCGCAAAGATGGAAGCAAATTGCTCTGCCCTCTCCCCTGCCCCCTCCACCCTCACCTCCAACAAGTGCAAGGAGCTCATGGACTTCTTTGTCACTAAGATTGAGACTGCCCGTGCAGCTGCCTCTTCCCTCCCTTCTCCCCAGCCCACCGAGCCAAACTTCCCAAGGTGCCCCCCTGCCCTAGCCCCGAACTCGCATCTTTCTCCAGATTCTCTCCTATTTCCCCTCATGCTCTCTCTGAGCTCATCTTGTTCATGAGACCCATCTCCAACTCCCTTGACCCACCTCCTAGTCCCTCAATCCTATTCCCACAAAACTGCTGACAACCCAACTTCCCTGCCTGGCCCACCCATTAGCTGATATTGTTAACGGTTCCCTCTCCTCAGGTACTGTCCCTCTTCCCTTCAAATGTGCCGTCATCAACCCCCTCCTCAAAACCTCTTCACTCCTCTGTCCTTGCAAACTACCACCCCATCTCCAACCTCCCTTTCCTTTCCAAAGTCCTTGAACATGTTGTCACCTCCCAAATCCGTGCCCATCTTTCCTGCAACTCCATATTTGAACCCCTCCGTTCAGGTTTCCACCCCTGCCACAGCACAAATAACATCCTATGTGACTGTGACCGTGGTAAACTATCCCTCCTCATCTTTCTCGACCTGTCTGCAGCCTTTGACACGGTTGACCATACTATCCTCCTCCAACGCCTCTCCTCAGTCGTCGGGTTAGATGGGACTGCCCACGCCTGGTTTCATTCCTATCTATCCAGTCCTAGTGAGAGAATCACCTGCAATGGTTTCTCTTCTTGCTCCCTACACTGTTATCTCAAGAGTCCCCCAAGGATCTATTCTATTTCTCATCTACATGCTGCCCCTCGGCGACAACATCCAAAAACACACGTACCACATGTATGCTGATGACATCCAGCTCTACCTCGCCACCACCTCTCTTTACCCCTCCACTGCCTCTGACTTATCACACTACTTGTCCAACATCCAGTGCTGGAGGAGCAGAAATTTCCTCCAAATAAATATTGGGAAGACCCAAGCCATTGTCTTCGTCCCCTCCACAAACTCCATTCTCTAGCCACTGACTCCATCCCTCTTCCTGGCCACTGTCTGCGGCTAAGCCAGACTATTTGCAACCTCGGCGTCCTATTTGACCCTGAAATGAGCTTTCAACCCCATATACGCTTCATCACCAAGACTGCCTACTTTCACCTCTGTGACATCGCCAGTCTCCGCCACTGCCTCAGCTCATCTGCTGCTAAAGCGCTCATTCATGCCTTTGTTAGCTTTACACTTGACGATTCCAATGCCCTCCTGGTCGGCCTCCCATCTTCCACCCTCCATAAACTTGAGCTCATCCAAATCTCTGCTGCCCATATCTTAACTCACACCAAGTCCTGTTCACCCATCACCCCTGTGCTCGCTGACCTACATAGCTCCCGGTCCGGGAACGCCTCGATTTTAAAATTCTCATTCTTATTTTCAAATCCCTCCATGGCCTCGCCCCTCCCTATCTCTGTAGCCTCCTCCAACCCTACAACCCTCCGAGGTCTCTGCACTACTTCATTTCTGGCCTCTTGCACATTCACGATTTTAAATGTGCCACCATTGTCAGCTGTGCCTTCAGTTGCCTAGGCCATAAGCTCTGGAATTCCCTCCCTAAACATCTCTGCCTCTCATCTCTCTCTCCTCCTTTAAGACACTCCTTAAAACCTACCTCTTTGACCAAGCTTTTGGTTGCCTGTCCTAATATCTTCTTCTGTGGCTCAGTGTCAAATTTTGTTTAATAACGCTCCTGTGAAGCACCTTGGGGCATTTTACTGCGTTAAAGGTGCTATATAAATATGAGTTGTGGCTGTTCTGTGGCGGGTAGGATATGCAGCAAATACATTGTTTCACCACATGACAGGCCTTTCTTTAAAATAGATTACTGAACAAGAGATTCATTGAAGAAAAACAACCAAACTCTAGTAAAGAATATTAACATTAAGCTGGAATCAAATACGATCAAATCCCTGGCCAGGAAAAACCCATTATGGTAACAGGTAAGTAAATCGAAAATTACAGGAGTTTCAGAAAATTGCCTTGCACAAATTCCAATTGAAAAAAGTCCAGATATGCCCATTAGAATTTCAGACCAAATTCAGAGAAGTCTGTCCAGTTCCTGCTGGCATTAATTACGCATCAATTTGTAACATAATTGAAGGTCCGTTTCCTCCTTCCATTGGATTGGCACAGGTTTTCCCCATTAAGACTAAACCAAATACACAAGGAGACTGAGTTAACTAAACAAAAATCACAACATACAAATATTGATCTCAGTTGAAGGCTGTAGTGGTAAATAATTGCCTCTAGGGTTACATAAGTGACTGAGAATGTGTTATAACATTCAAAGCTGAAGGCACTTACAACCGGAGATGCAACAGTTTACCAAATACGACTGTTGATGTTGCATTAAACCTTTGGGCTGAATATATTTTGAAATGGGGACTCATTGCGTGCATTGTGATCTGAGCAAACAACAGACTGTTTGGTTGCCTGCTGAAATAATTTAATGGGGAGCAGTGAAAACTATTTTATCACACATAGAATCAGCCAGTCCCATTTAACATTTCAGTTCGAGGATCTTCAAATATTTTATGTTACGAATGAAAATAGCAGAGACCCAATGCAGAAGTGGTTGCCAGGAAACACATGTTCAGTTCAGTAACTTCTGCAAGCGCACATCCCTATCCACTGACATTCGGTCAAATTCGATTAGAACATTTTAAGTCAAACTGCTGCTCTGAGGAGCTTACAATTCTGTGTGGGTTCTTGAGAGGTCGATAGTCTTACTCTTGTGACATTTATTACATAAAAGTTGATCTAATGGTGCTGATCATTAAGTATGATATGTTTGCGTAAACTGAATTAAATGTGAATTATAAGGGATCTGCAAATTTTAAATAAGGGCATTATGTTTAATTGAAGATTCTTTGATGTAATAATTTTGTCTGAAAGACCTGTTAGCAAGTTCGATTTCACATCATCACAAGGGTCAAAGTTAAAGAACATAGGAACAGGAGTAGGCCACTCAGCCTTTCGAGCCTGTTTCACCATTAAATTGGATCACGGCTGATCTGTATCTTAACTCCATTTACCTGCCTTGGTTCCTCATCCTTTAACACCCTTACCAAACGAAAATAAATCAATTTCAGTTTTGAAATCTTCAGTTGACCCCCAGCCTCAACAGCTTTTTGGGGGAGAGTTCCAGATTTCCACTACCATGTGTGTGAAGAACTGCTTCCTCACAGCATCCCTGAATGGCCTAGCTCTAATTTTAACCAATTTCACACCAATCTTATGTATTGAAGAATTTTCCCACTTTGCTGTCTACCATGATGTTACCAAGTTAATGAGGTTGTGGTGATCCTCTTATTATTTCGAGTAGTTTTTGCCCATTTAAATTGTGGGTCAGTGTAAATCAAAATGCATGGATCAGATCCAGGTTGTACTTCCTTAACAGAATACAGTTCAGCCACCGAGCAACTAATTCCCGTTATTTTAACTAAGCGTTTCTACAGGTTTTCTGCTTCGTAAATATTTTGTGGTGCAATATTTTATATCATTTCATCAAATAATGAGCAAAATGTTGAAATGTGAGTTGATTTCCTCTCAGCTCTGACTGTGTAGGGAGATTATATTGTACAAATGCGAGAAGGAACTCAGAGCAGCTACAGGCTGTGATGTGTGGTTCACTAACTTGTCAAATGGCTCCAAGGAACTGACCAGTCGAGCGCTCTGAGCTCACCAAGCTGTTGTTGTAATACAGCAGCTTGCCAAAAGCTGTGCTGTTTAACTCCTGGTCTTACCCCCAAGCTTCTGGGAGTTGAAAACTTAAAATTTACACATTCATGTCCACACCTGCAGGATCACTGTCGTTCAAGCCACTTAATCACTTTAGCAGTTCTCACATAACCTGTGGCAACACTTATAGCTGCTGAGAGTCTTGGGGGTGCGCCTCGTGCTTCCTGAGCTAAAGGTAGCACTCTATCGAGATTATGCAACGTTTTGAAGTGAGCTCACTTCAGTGAACAGTAAATGAATACAGCACCATGTAATTTTATGCACCATTTTGCAGGCTGTTTCTTCATCAGTACAGGACAGCCTTTGCTTTCTTTATGTTATATTTCAATGCCAGCTTACTGAGACGAAAGATTTTTTTTTCTTAATCAAACTTTTGAATGGATTGGATGAGATCAGAACTAATTATTTATAAAACCTATATGCACTTTAACACTCACCTTTTGAGATTGTTCTCATTTTAGAGAAAGTGACTGTGATGCACGCTCTTCTCTTTAAACGTCTTACATTGTTCAAGATCTGTGTAAGGCTGCATCCCGTGGAAGCCCGAGTGCTATAGTGTGCAAATATGGTTACTTTGCAGGGACAAATGGCCTTAGCCCAGTGGCAAATTGGAAGACTCACATTCTCACAGGTCTACAGTATCATGGGTTCACTGAATCTTGGCCTGTTTACACTAAGGAATGCAGCCAGTGAAGGGAGAACTGCACCAGGATGATGTCTGGGCTGGGAATCCATCAGACCAATTTTAATCCTGGGTAGGTATTAGGGGTGCGGGGACCGAAGTGAGCAGTGAACCATCTGGCCCCACCGAGCACGAAGCTTGGGAAATTTTTAATTCACGGGCCTCTTTACACGCCCTGACTCTGACTCCCACATGAAGCCGACAGGAATAATGTCACCTCCGGCAGGCGAATCAAAATTGGTAGGGTGTCAGGCCGCCACCGGGGATCCATGGAGGCGGTTAACGGCAAGGTAGATAATAATTTACCTCATGGTTTCTATGTTCCTTTTGGGCGGGGGGGGGGGGGGGGGGGAGTTGGTGGGGGTGAAGGCCTGCAAATTTGTGATTGGGAGAGGCCAAAGGTAACCTATGGAGCCAGGAGGGGACCTCCTGAATCTGTTGTAGAATAATTGATAGCGGTTAATTGCTATAACTGGTCAACAATTCCATTATTGTTGTATCAGGCGACTACCAGGATGGTAGAAGGCGAACTCGAACCTTGGTCTTTCTTCTTCTAGCAATTCCTATGTTGCTATGAATGGCCTACTTCTCTGCTGTAAACTTGCATGGTTCTACATCTGACATCAGCTGTACTCCTGTAATGTGAAAGTAACTTTTGTCTCTTTAACCCTTTATTAATGAAACCAAATGTACTTTAAAATTTAAGTTGGCATTATTTGTGACTTCTGAGCAGATCTGCATTGTCCTTATACAATGGCAACTACTGACTTGGACAGTGATGAAGTACTTGTAGCAATTAAGACTCTGCTATGGTGCTAATTCAATTTATTTAACACCATGGTGGCTGCCCAATGTACTTGGTAGCATCAGGCAACGACTCCCCCAAAAAAGTGGGCATGCAGGCATTACGTCAGCTCTTTTCTGACACAAGGGGCATGGAGCAGCTCTCCCTGGGGACCACATTATCAGCCCCATCATTCTATGGATTTATAATTATACACCATAGGAGCCTGTGGGGTATCCTTTTTCTTACTGATTGGTGCACCAATGTCACATGATCACAAGATTATTAATAATGAGGCAGGCCATTTGGCCCATTGTAATTTATCCAGCTAAATTGATTGAATTTTTTGAGGAGGTAGCAAGGAGGGTAGATGAGGATACTGCATTTGATGCAGTCTGCATGGATTTTAGCAAGGCTTTTGACAAGGTTCCACATGGCAGACTGGTCAAAAAAGTAAAAGCCCATGGAATCCAAGGGAAAGTGGCAAGTTGGATCCAACAATTTTGCTAGGGCTCTCTGGTGCCTTACTCAGTTGAATGCTGCCTCGATGTTGAGGGCAGCTTTCTGACCTCTCCTCTGGTATTTAGCTCTTGCATCCATGACTGGATCAAGGCTGTGATGAGATCTGGAACCAAGTGTTTGTGGCAAAATCCGATTGATGACTCATCCATCATTTTACTGATGATTGCCACAAGGAGCAGTTGAGGCAAATACCATAGTTGTATTTAAGCGATGCTAGATAAGCACATGAGGGAGAAAGGAATAGGAGGTTATGCTGATAGGATTAGATTAAGAACATAAGAAGGGTGGGAGGAGGCTCGTGTGGAGCTGGACTGAATGGCCTGTTTCTGTGCTGCATATTCTATATAATTCTATGGAACATAATTAGGAGGAGGCTGACAGGGTGGTAATTGCCCAGCGAGATGTATCCGGTGTTTTAGTGTGGATAGGATATGCCAATGCAACTTTCCAAATAGCTGGGTAGATGCCATTGTCTTGTCTTTATAAAACCTTATAACAGACTTGTACTTTGGTATAAAATTGCTGCATTGTTAGGTTTTTCATTGTGCACCAGAAGAATTCAAAAGCCATATATATATGGTGGTAATGCAGCTTCCATTCAGGTACGCTGGCAAAGACACAAAACAATTATATTTTGTTTATTTACAAAAAAATGAAATGAATTTACCACTAATGATTACCTTCCATACACTCTCTACATTTCAGATAATAGGCAGCTTGCAATGTGTTACAAGACAGTAAAAAATGGCATTGCTCCAATGATTTCAGTGCCTCCTTATCTTGAAGAATTTCCTTAGTGTGCAGGAAACCCCTCGGTTCAAACTCTCACTCGTTCCTCTCCCCCATTCACACTCTTTTCCATCACTGCCCCCTTGCCCTCCCCCCCCAATTAATGCTGGCATTCACTTTCCTCCCTTAGCTCAAAATGCTGCACCCGGTTTCTAATCCTTCCCTCTCCCCATTAATTTCCATCCATTGCCTCTATTACTCTTTCCTCTCCCTTTTATTACCATACGTTTTCCCCTCATTTCATCGATGCCCACTTTTTGCCACCCATTTCCACCCCCCAATACCTGTTCGCCCCCAAGTCCTGGACTGGACTGCAGCGTCTCACTCCCTGATGCCACTAATGTCAGTGGTTTATGGCCATAATTGCCATAGGCAGAAAATCCTGTTCTCATGATGAGTTCCCACCTACAGTGTGCAGCAGCCAGGATCACTGACATTAGTGGCACTGAGGAGAGGGGAGCTCCCGTCTGGTCTATGGACTTGAGTAGAAGCTGGGGAACAGGAAAGATTGAGCAGCAAATGCTGACAAAGTGATCGGGTCCTCAAAACGCCATTGATGGTTAACATGCATGTTCCAAGGTCAATGTCTGGGTTTGTACATGAAGAATGGCTTCTTGGTTGGAGGTACTAGAGGACGGACAATGTCTGGGGAATTGTCCCCCAGTAAGGACACAGACAACACAGAAAACATAGACAAATCGAGGACACACAGAGGCATACTTGAATGATTGAGGAAAATAATCGCCTCGAAATGACACTATACGAGGTTAGCATATGAGGATTTACCATACTCACATGAAGCTATTTTGTCTGCTCTTTTAATGGAGGCCTTAATTTGTTTGCAATAAACGGGTTAAAATCTCCCTTTAAAAGACAAAGTAAATTCATACAAACACATTAAGGCTTGATGCTCTAAACAACACAATGCAATTTTACACTGATGAGTCTCTGACGTACATTATAAAAAAAGATTTACTCGAGCATTCAGGACTGACGGAAAACTCACAACTTACCCACCTGCTTCTTCCAAACACTGAATAATACAAAGAAATGTTGCCGTTGCTCACTACAAAATGTGACCCAATTCAAAGTTGGCTGCAGCCTGCAATGATTATCACTAACAGAGAGGCTGATAATTGATTCCCATTGTCACTCTATGGAAATATTGTGATGTGCAGTTGGCGATTGCAATTAGAATTGGAAATCTCCGACTGTTTGCAAGACATCAATTCTTCAGAAATAAACGAAACAAGCCCAAGTTGACATTACTCAATAATCAGCACATAAAAAACAGAATTAGGGATGTCTGTTAAAAAAAAATGCCAATACATTGATGAATTTTCTATCCTCACCCAAAATCATTATGGATGAAAGTTTCTTCAACATACATTGCTAATAATTTAACACGTCAATTGAGGTGACATTAATGCACAACAATGTCACACTGGCACAGTTATAGAGTTACTGAAGGTATTGAAACCCTTAATCTCTGTGCTGGTATAAATGAACCATTCATTCCTCCTCCGCAAGGCTCAGGAAAGTATAACTTTGATTTAAAAAAAACAGAATGCTGTCACGGTTCCTTTTGAAATTCAAGTCACGAGACATTACATGCGTTTAATACGAAATCTGTTTATTCATAATGCTTGCATGGATGATTTTTGGGAACTCCTGTGAGGCTCTCTCAGGCAGTTGTCTTGCAGTGCTGCATCCCTGTTGATGTAGTCATTTGTTTGACTAAATAGAATGCTACTTTTCCCCACATAGGATGAGACCTCGCAGAGATGCATGAAAAGGGACTTCAAATAATTTACTCTTCTGCGTTGTGCAAGACATGACTGGAACAATGCGCTTCTGGCTTGATTTCTTTTAAAAAGATGTTTAAAGGAGTAATCAAGGGGACCTTCGGAAGACGCTCAAGGGATTAAGGTTAATAAGTATACCTCTGAAAAGCGCAGAGTGCCACAGGTAAATTGCACAATAACACCAAGGATTTCATTTCAGTCATAGCCTGCTCAGTGCATTCCAAGCAATGTAATGTTATTTACAAATGGCCCTGAATTGCATGCTGCATCATTATTCTTGCTAATCATGGAACTAGAAACAAATGTAATTTAATAGTAAAACGTAATTGTTGAGCTCCCACTTCATCGATAAAAAGGTATTTCTCTTTGAAACAGCACAAGTAAATAATTTATCTCCAATATTTCTCACTGAAATTCTAAGTAGCTTTTGATTAAACAACATTTCAAGAATCATTGCTTAAAATGCCTGAATCATATTTGAATTGTACACGTACCTTTTTTTGTATTACATCTACGAATGACATTATAAATAAATAAATAGCAGCCCCAATTTTTCCCTTGTGGGCATTGGCACGAAGAATGGCGCAACACAATTTGTGTCCATGCATTAAAAGGAATTTAGGTTTTGCCCTCAGTCTGGCACTGTACAGGTCCTCATTGATATGTAAATAACATCAATATCTCATTTGTAGTTGCCTAGGAGCTTAATTGCTAAATCAAAAAATCTGGCATCCATGTGTGTATGTAGGCATGCGTGCATGCGAGAGAGAGAGAAATTCTAAACTTTCCGATTTAGTCCATTCTGAAAAAAGAAATCATTTTGTTGGATTCCATTTATTCTGAATTGTCCAAATATGGAAACCTTGCCTCTGCAGACATTGGCAGGCTCCAGCTGCCAAATCTGTGGTAATGAAACAATGGTGCATGTTCTCACCGGAAAGGAGAAGGATGAGAGGTGATATGATTGCTGTTTTTAGGACTCTAAAGGGATTGGATAATGTCGACCATGACAAGCTGTTTAACCTTGTCCAGAAAAGTAGAATCAGAGGATATGGCCTGCGCTTGAAGGGGGGTAAATCCAAAACTAATCCGCGAAAACAATATTTCAGTGAGAGAGTTGTCAATCTAGGGAACAGGCTCCCGAGGGAGATGATGGAAGCAGTTAGTAATGATTCATTCAAATGCAAATGAGATAGATTTCTTTTAGAAAATAACATTTTGGGACACAGTATATTAATAGTTTGAGACATGACATGTGGTAAGTGTAACAGGTGACTTTGGACCTGTGGTTCCCAGGGCTCCACACCACTGGGGTTTTCCTTGCCTCATGTCTGGATCTGTTGTAGACTCATTGGGCCCGATATTACCAGGGCGGCGGGTTCGCAGCGGGGGTTCTATTGGGCGCGTGGGTAACTTACCTGGTCTTCCGGGTTCCCCGCTGCTAAGCTGCGCATCGGGCGGACTGCGCATGCACAGTAAGGTCTGTCAGTTGGAGGAGCTCTATTTCAAAGGGGCAGTCCTCCACTGACTGATGCTGTGAGAAATAGGAAAAATTACAGCAGGGAGCAGCCCAGGGGGAAGGCTGCTCCCAGGTTTAATGATGCCTCACTCCAGGTATCATTGGATGGGGTGAGGAGGAGGGGGAGGAAAGAGATCTTCCCCCCAGCGGGCGGGAGGAAGCGGCCTGCCTCTGCCACCAAGAAGGCCTGGCTCAAGGTGGCAGAGGAGGTCACCTGCACCACCAACATATCGCCCACCTGCATACAGTGCAGGAGGCGCTCCAATGACCTCAGTAGGTCAGCCAAAGTGAGTACACTTACTCATTCCCCTACACTCCGTCTGCCACATCACCACCCCCACCCCACATCTCCTTCAGCACTGCCAACACTACTCTGTCACATCACCCCTCACACCCACTCAAACCTCATCCTCATCTTACCTGCACTTACTCACCTCACCAATACTCATCCCGCCACTACCACTCAACCCAATCCTCATACAATCTCATGGCTCGATCTCATACTCACCCTCTCATGCATCTCTTTCACGGTCAGCCTCACTCAACCTGCCATTACCTGTGCTGCAGCCACAGGGCATGCATCACATATGTGCAGTAGGCAGCGTAAGGCAAACGTGTCGTAAGCATGAAGGGGATGCACAAGGGCGTTTGAGGGTTTGTCATGGTTTTTACTTATATTTAATTTCTGAGCAACTCACATTACATATTATATTGGCACCACTACTGCCACGTCTTTGCGAATCTTGTCTGGTTTGTGCAATAATGCCCTTTCCTGAGGATTACAATGAAGACCCACACCTGATGCCACCCATTGTGTCACTGCAGAGTGGGTGTAGGTGTATTTGCAGGGCTCTTTTGTGCAGACAACTGAGAGACATCGGCGATGTCCCCGGTGGCACCCTGGAAGGATGCGGAGGAGAAGTTGTTGAGGGCAGTGGTGACTTTGACAGCGACAGGTGAAGGGTTCTCAAAATTCCCACATTTTTCATATCATCAACGAGGATATGACTTTAGGAATTTTATTTGAAGACGTATCAACTGCTAGTTTTAAAACATGGATCCCTGCAAGACATGCCTGGACTTGTTGCGACAGAGTGGATTGTTCCTGAAAACCAGACAATGAGAGTAGACAGAATACGCATTCTTCCCTTTAAAACAATCAACCCAGAGAAAGACTTCAGCTTACACGAAACTAAAGCCCATCAAAACCTTGCATAAATTATCGCTACTAACTACTAAAAGCATGAAGCCAACAATCACCTGAAGAACACAAAGAACTAACCTTGTTTTGGGAATCAGATAAGAAATTCGAAAGTCAGTATAACTGGGGACCAGTTATGAAGCAGGGAGGTTTTGGTTTTGGAGCAGGTTCTAAGCAGTTCAGCTTTAAAACAGCAGTTTTGAAGCAGCAAGAAGGCAGCCACAGCCCTGCACGAAGATCGTCCACCCACAACTGCGCCTTACCGTACCAACAGACTCTATCCAACTGAAGAACCTTCGCAGATTCCTCAGACCAGGGCCACGTGGGGACGGCAGGGCCCAGAGGACACAAAGAGCGTACCCCAAAACTGCAACCGGCTTACCTGGCTGGATTTCGAACCGTCAAGGAACCCTGGTTTGGTGAGCATGATTCCTGACCTCTCCTAGTTCAATTTAGTTAGGTTTTGGGGGTGGGACAAGGGTAAGGGGATAAGTAGGGTGATTTTCCCTCGTTATGCCGTGTGTTCCCCATTCTTAACTAAGTGTACTTTGTATCTCAGTGTTATCCTAATGTTATAAGTTCATTTGTGATTTCAATAAACCCAGTTTCTTTTCTTGTACCAAAACCAGTTGTCTGCTGCATTTTTTGTCACAACCCCCAAAAAAGTCCAAGGTCTAGAACCCAGGGAGTGGGAGCGATTCGGACCGCTCAGTAGTCAGAGGTGAAGCTGACACAGACCACCACCCCCGACACAGGTAAGTAGATGGTGCTCGGGCCAGCCGGGAGCAGCTCGGCACGAAGGAGGCTGCAGATGTCCACGACTACATGTCGAGTGACTCTGAGCCTCCGTGTGCACTGCTGCTCAGAGAGGTCCAGGAAGCTGAGCCTCGGTCTGTGGACCTGTGGCGAGGGAAGTGCCCTCTGCGACGCATCTCTCTCTGTGCAGGTGGATGTGTCACAGCACTATGTTGTGGAGCTCCAGGTGTCAGAGGTGGACGGCATGGCCGGCGAGGCTGGTGATGCTGTTCACCCTCCGAGGAGGTCATGACTGCAGCTACGGCGGCCCCCATCCGGAAGATGTACATCTGAGGGGGTCCGCAAGGTAGGTACATGTCTCTGGACACCGGGGTAAGTGTGCAAGTTGGTGAATTTGATTGTTAGGAGGAGGGTGGTGGAGGCCAAACTTTGTCCAAAGTGACAGAGTGGCCTCCTGCAATGAGTGAGGGTCTCCCCCCGACCCACCCCCCACCCGTCAAATGGACCTTTGCAGCTGCCACAGGCTGATGGCTGCCACACGTCCATTTGAACTGGGAGTTTTTCCCCCAGTATGGGAAACAGTCCCAGTTGTTTGCAAAATCCCACCCCATATAAAATATCTCCTTAATCAGGTCTGTTAACGACCTGAAATTCCTAAATAAATACTTTAAGCGGCACCCTGCCGGCTTTAATTGCAGGGGCTGCGCGCGCACATCAGCGCGTCTATGGGAAACCCGGAAGTGGGCAGGTTGGAGCCGGGCTCTCAACCCGCCCCGGGAATCTCCGATTTTCGGAGCCCCCCCGCCAGGAATGCACCAGATAGCGGGTGCTAAAATCGACCCAATTGATAGAGATTGTTTGCTTCGATTAGTCAACAATTCCATTATCATTGTATCATGCGACCACCAGGATAGTAGAAGGCGAATGTGATGGACTGTGGTCTTTTTGCATCTTGCAATTTTTTTCAGTTTATTAATAAATTGATGATAAAGATTTAATAGATAAACCAACATCTGGATCCCGTTATTGTTCACCAAGTTTATCCAGTGAGTAATTGTGTCACACAACTAGGAGGATCCCTGTTATGTTTTCAATTGGCTAATCTCAGCAAAGATAGGGCACTGCAATTGGTCTCAGTGCCAATGGGTTTGGGAGGGAAAAATGAGGCAAGTTGCCATTCTTGATTGCCATTTAGGCAACTTCATTGGAATAGAGAGAGAGAGAGAGAGAGAGAGCACCTTTAATGACTTGAAATGTCACATGAAGTTATAAAAAGGCGAAATGGACACACGCCAGTTAAGTGTTAGGAGAGATGACCGTCAGCATAAACAAAGAGGGGTAAATGATGCCTGGCTCTTCTGACCACTCTTCCTTCCAAAATTTTAAACAAAGTTCTTTGAGACGACTGTACCCTTTTAAATATGCGTATCCAGAACGAAACAGTGCTGCTCATTGTTGAAAAATATAGCTGAGGAAAGAATCACATGATTCCTCAGAGAAGAAAAGTATTGTGCACTCATCAATTGTAAATAGATGTCTGAGCAGAAACCACGAACAGTTAACAAAATATCCACTTTTTCAGTTGTTAGCTCAGTATGGTAAATGTATGGCAGATAGACTGCTCGTAGCTGTGACTTCTCTCAGACAGTTTTACAAACAGGGAATGATATCAAGTTCTCAATGCTGGCTTCCAATTCCAGGTCTCGGGTAAATGGAGAATAAAACAGTGACAATTATGGACCACTTGAGACCTTTAGAGAGTTGGGATAAATGGTTCATTCTCGGACTGGCAACCAGTAACCAGTGGTGTTCCGCAGGGGTCGGTGCTGGGTCCCCAACTCTTTACAATCTATATTAACGATTTGGAGGAGGGGATCGAGTCTAACATATCAAAGTTTGCAGATGATACAAAGATGGGAGGGAAAGTGGAGAGGGAGGAGGACATAAAAAACCTACAAGGGGTTATAGACAGGCTGGGTGAGTGGGAGGAGATTTGGCAGATGCAAGACAATATTGGAAAATGTGAGGTTATGCACTTTGGCAGGACAAATCAGAGAGCAAGTTATTATCTTAATGGCGAGAAACTGGAAAGTACTGCAGCACAAAGGGATCTGGGGGTCCCAGTGCAAGAAAATCAAAAAGTTAGTATGCAGGTGCAGCAGGTGATCAAGAAGGCCAACGGAATGTTGGCTTTTATTGCTAGGGGGATAGAATATAAAAACAGGGAGGTATTGCTGCAGTTATATAAGGTATTGGTGAGACCGCACCTGGAATACTACCTGGCTAGCACAAAGGAAGATGGTAGTGGTTGTTGGAGGCCAATCATCTCAGCCCCAGGGCATTGCTGCAGGAGTTCCTCAGGGCAGTGTCCTTGGCTCAACCATCTTCAGCTGCTTCATCAATGACCTTCCCTCCATCATAAGGTCAGGAATGGGGATGTTCGCTGATGACTGCACAGTGTTCAGTTCCATTCGCAACCCCTCAGATAATGAAGCAGTCCGAGCCCGCATGCAGCAAGACCTGGACAACATCCAGGCTTGGGCTCATAAGTGGCAAGTAACATTCGCGCCAGATAAGTGCCAGGCAATGACCATCTCCAACAAGAGAAAGTCTAACCACCTCCCCTTGACATTCAACGGCATTACCATCGCCGAATCCCCCACCATCAACATCCTGGGGGTCACCATTGACCAGAAACTGAACTGGACCAGCCATATAAATACTGTGGCTACGAGAGCAGGTCAGAGGTTGGGTGTTCTGCGGCGAGTGACTCACCTCCTGACTCCCCAAAGCCTTTCCACCATCTACAAGGCACAAGTCAGGAGTGTGATGGAATACTCTCCACTTGCCTGGATGAGTGCAGCTCCAACAACACTCAAGAAGCTCGACACCATCCAAGATAAAGCAGCCCACTTGATTGGCACCCCATCCACCACCCTAAACATTCACTCCCTTCACCACTGGCGCACTGTGGCTGCAGTGTGTACCATCCACAGGATGCACTGCAGCAACTCGCCAAGGCTTCTTCGACAGCACCTCCCAAACCCGCGACCTCAACCACCTAGAAGGACAAGAGCAGCAGGCGCATGGGAACAACACCACCTGCACGTTCCCCTCCAAGTCACACACCATCCCGACTTGGAAATATATCGCCATTCCTTCATCGTCGCTGGGTCAAAATCCTGGAACTCCCTTCCTAACAGCACTGTGGGAGAACCATCACCACACGGACTGCAGCGGTTCAAGAAGGCGGCTCACCACCACCTTCTCGAGGGCAATTAGGGATGGGCAATAAATGCTGGCCTCACCAGCGACGCCCACATCCCGTGAACGAATAAAAAAAAACATACAGTTTTGGTGTCCATACTTAAGAAAAGACATACTTGCTCTCGAGGCACTACAAAGGAGGTTCACTCGGTTAATCCCGGGGATGAGGAGGCAGACATATGAGGAGAGGTTGAGTAGATTGGGACTCTACTCATTGGAGTTCAGAAGAATGAGAGGCGATCTTATTGAAACATATAAGATTGTGAAGGGGCTTGATCGGGTGGATGCGGTAAGGATGTTCCCAAGGATGGGTGAAACTGGAACTCGGGGGCATAATCTTAGAATAAGGGGCTGCTCTTTCAAAACTGAGATGAGGAGAAACTTCTTCACTCAGAGGGAAATAGGTCTGTGGAATTTGCTGCCCCAGGAAGCTGTGGAAGCTACATCATTAAATAAATTTAAAACAGAAATAGACAGTTTCCTAGAAGTAAAGGGAATTAGGGGTTACGGGGAGCGGGCAGGAAATTGGACATGAATTTAGATTTGAGGTTAGGATCAGATCAGCCATGATCTTATTGGATGGCGGAGCAGGCTCGAGAGGCCGATTGGCCTACTCCTGCTCCTATTTCTTATGTTCTTAACCACCGCTCCAATTTTCTCTCAGAGAGCAGGTGCCGGTAATGGGGGATGGCTGCACCAGACCCATTGGAGATGGGGGAGGGGATCCCCGGTCGGTCGGTCCTTCCTTCCTTCCTTCCTTCCTTGTCTGCTGTAAACATTTCCACCTCCTTTTGCCTTGCACCATCATCATTTAATCACCCCTGCCCACCACCCTATCACAGACCTCTCCTTTTTGTTCTTTTCCTGCCCCCACCTTTCCCTGGCTCCGCGCTTGCTTAAAAGATTTTCATCTCTATCATCTTCCCTTTCTGATGAAAGGTCATTGACCTGAAACACTAACTCTGTTTCTCTCTTTCGTTACAGATGCTGCCTGACCTGCTGAGTGTTTCTGACAACTATGGTAATCTCCTAGTTGCAAATTTCATTATTTTCGCCTAACTTGCCCGGTGGGAAACTGATGCAATCAGGTCGGCTGGCTGTTTTACAAGTTGCCCGATTTTACTTTCCATTAACTTCATTTGAAAGTAAAATCGGGCGTATGTAAAATGGGCGGTCAATCTGATCGCTTGGAGGATGAAAGGGGGAAAAGAACAGCCAGCAAAGTTTCACCTCAACAGTTTGTATAAAGGCTGCAATTCTACATTTATTCTGTTGCAACATGCCTTTGTAAGCACACAAAGAAAGATGTGTCAAGTTTCTATGCAGGTAGTGCTCCTTTAAATGATACAATGCAAGGGGCTACCCAGATGGCTCAGAGATAAAATGCATGACTTGGTGTGCTACCTCAACTTACAAACTAGAATAGGCTCACTGACATTATAGGACAAAGAGAAATAGATTCAAATTTTGGACAGACGTCAATAATTTTTTCACAAAGAAATAGATTTCCAAGTGAAGTAGTGGATACAAAGGAATTATACAAAAAGCATTTGGCTGGTGAGATGGGGAAACTGTGGGTTCTTTATGAAAGGATGAGCAATGAAAGATCCAATGATCTTCCTCACGTGTACCTATCTAGTGATCACAGATCAGATTCGATCTCTGGTCTACTCTAAATTAGATCAGATGGAGTGCAAATAGGAGTGCTACAATTACTATGAAACTGTCACTGGGCCAGGGTTTGACTAATCAACCATGATATCCTAGCACAGACGGTAAAGAGGGGGAAAAAATTATCTAAGGCCATTATTGCAGCAATAAACCCTCCTCTTTGCAGGAGATGGGGAATGATGTTCGCCCACGCACAATAAGATTTTTAATTGGCTTTTTAAAAATTTTACTGTCTCTGCATTTTGTCTTTGAGAGCCGATTTTATCACCAATTCAAAATCTCTGATTGCTGAATTGGTGATAAAATCGGCTTAATCTTGAGTGCTGAAACAATATTATTCTAGGGTGGATCACTATGCTGTATAATTCAGATTGTTAATAGCTGTAAAAATGGTCCAACTATTTACTAAAGGAGCATTATTGCCTCACTGGGGAAAATTTGGGTCGGCTTTGCTCCTGGAACAGCTTCATCCAAGGACTCTGTCACGGAACCACTATGACAAGTTCAATATGTTAAGTTATTACTTATTGGAGCTTTTTAACCAAGGAAGAAACTTAAAATTGTGCCTACTCTGGGACTTGAACAGTGGTGAAGTAGGGGCTCCAGATCAACTGAAGGGGCTGCAAACTTATCAATTCTCTGGGATTAATAAATTATATCTCACGGTATCTAAAGAAACAAGGAAGTCAATCATGAAGGCATTTGGAGAGGCAGGGACTGATTAGGAACAGTCAGCATGGTTTTGTGAGAGGAAAATCATGTCTCACGAACTTGATTGAGTGTTTTGAAGGGGTAACCAAGAAGATAGATGAGGGCTGTGCAGTAGACGTGGTCTACATGGACTTTAGCAAAGCCTTTGACAAGGTACTGCATGGTAGGTTGTTACGTAAGGTTAAATCTCACGGGATCCAAGGTGAGGTAGCCAATTGGATACAAAATTGGCTTGACGACAGAAGACAGAGGGTGGTTGTAGAGGGTTGTTTTTCAGACTGGAGGCCTGTGACCAGCGGAGTGCCTCAGGGATCGGTGCTGGGTCCGCTGTTATTTGTTATTTATATTAATGATTTGGATGAGAATTTAGGAGGAATGGTTAGTAAGTTTGCAGATGACACCAAGATTGGTGGCATTGTGGACAGTGAAGAAGGTTATCTAGGATTGCAACGGGATCTTGATAAATTGGGCCAGTGGGCCGATGAATGGCAGATGGAGTTTAATTTAGATAATGTGAGGTGATGCATTTTGGGAGATCGAATCAGACCAGGACCTACTCCGTTAATGGTAGGGCATTGGGGAGAGTTATAGAACAAAGAGATCTAGGAGTACAGGTTCATAACTCCTTGAAAGTGGAGTCACAGGTGGATAGGGTGGTGAAGAAGGCATTCGGCATGCTTGGTTTCATTGGTCAGAACATTGAATACAGGAGTTGGGATGTCTTGTTGAA
Organism: Heptranchias perlo; assembly: GCF_035084215.1. NCBI lineage: Eukaryota > Metazoa > Chordata > Chondrichthyes > Hexanchiformes > Hexanchidae > Heptranchias > Heptranchias perlo. The sequence goes on along the minus strand of NC_090328.1, from coordinate 19,083,025 downwards.
GTTGTACAAGACATTAGTAAGGCCACACTTGGAATACTTTGTACAGTTCTGGTCACCCTACTATAGAAAGGATATTATTAAACTAGATAAAGAGTGCAGAAAAGATTTAGTAGGATGCTACCGGGACTTGATGGTTTGACTTATAGGGAGAGGTTGGATAGACTGGGACTTTTTTCCCTGGAGAGTAGGAGGTTAAGGGGTGATCTTATAGAAGTCTATAAAATAAATGAGGGGCATAGATAAGGTAGATAGTCAAAATCTTTTCCCAAAGGTAGGGGGGTCTCTAACGAGGGAGCATAGATTCAAGGTGAGAGGGGAGAGATACAAAAGGGTCCAGAGGGGCAATTTTTTCACTCAAAGGGTGGTGAGTGTCTGGAACGAGCTGCCAGAGGCAGTAGTAGAGGCAGGTACAATTTTGTCTTTTAAAAAGCATTTGGACAGTTACATGGGTATAGAGGGATATGGGCCAAGTGCAGGCAATTGGGACTAGCTTAGTGGTATAAACTGGGCGACATGGACATGTTGGGCCGAAGGGCCTATTTCCATGTTGTAAACTTCTATGATTCTATGATTCTATAAGTGTAGACATTTATCTCGCGGGAATCCAATAACACCAGGGAAGATTCAGTTTACTTCCCATAATCAAGAAGGTCAACAGTGTGAGGCAGCAATAAAAACATTGGGCCAGAATTTACTGTGAAAATAACAATGAGGCTAACAACGCACATTCTTATTTATGTGCAAATTGGACAGCAATTTCAGTCGAGGGCAGATGCGCAGTTAAACGCGAAAATCCGGAAGTTACTGTCTGAGATGCGCTGCTCCGCCATCAGCTTTGTGAAAACGGCATCTCACCGTCTGACTCACCATTCAAATTTGCATGGTAAATATGAACTAAACTCACCACAGGAAGTTAGGGCTTGTCCTTTTCAGTCTAAGTATTTCTTTTAACAGCGTGAGAAATCTTCATTAATGCCAAATAACCTCTCCGGCACTGAAAATTAACTTTTACAAGTGTGGCGTCTCATTCCTTCAGCTTTTAATTGTTGGAGATTTTTAATAAAATAAACAACATTTTTTTTACTTTTTCTTTGTCGCTTGTTTCTCTCAATCCAATATTTCTTTCCCTCTTTTTATTTCATTTTCTGTACCTAATTTGACATTGAATTCACAATTCTAACTTGCACTTCCTGGTTCTCTGCACTGCTCATGAACAATTCTTCAATCATATTGGTTAAGAAGATGCACAGTTGCTTGCCCTATTCACACAGGTCCCAGATGCCCTGTTTGGATCTCCCGCTGACAGCAACTTGCCTTGCAAAACCTCATGGAAAGCCTATGGGCAAATGCTTGTCTAACGAATGTTGGGTGCTGTTCATTAGCCACTTACAGTAAGTTCTGGTTCAATGAGATTATATTGCCACATCAGTTGAGCTCAAACCTTGAAGGACCTTGTTGAATGGTGAGCATTTGTTTTTCAGACTGGAGAGAAGTATATAGTGGTGTCCCCCAGGGATCAGTATTAGGACCACTGCTCTTTTTGATATATGTTAATGACCTGGACTTGGGTATAATTTCAAAGTTGGCAGATGACACAAAACTCGGAAATGTAGTAAACGATGTGGCAGGTAATAACAGACTTTAGGAGGACACAGACAGACGGAAGAAATGGACAGACAGATGGCAGATGAAATTTAACACAGAGAAGAGTCAAGTGATACATTTTGGTGGAAAGAATGAGGAAAGGCAATATAAATAAAATGGTATAATTTAAAGGGGGTACAGGAACAGAGACACCTGGGGGTACATGTACACAAATCTTTGAAGGTGGTAGGACAAGTTGAGAAGGCTGTTAAAAAAGCATATGGGATCCTGGACTTTATTAATAGAGGCATAGAGTACAAAAGCAAGAAGTTCCATTGAATCTTCGTAAATCACTGGCTAGGCCTCAGCTGGAGTATTATGTTTAATTCTGGGCACCACATGTTAGGAAGGATGTCAAGGCCTTAGAAAGGGTGCAGAAGAGATTTACTAGAATGGTACCAAGGACTTCAGTTATGTGGAGAGGCTGAAGAAGCTGGGATTGTTCTCATAGAGCAGAGAAGGTTAATGGGAGATTGGATAGAAGTATTCAAAATCATTAACGGTTTTGACAGAGTAAATGAGAAACTGTTTCCAGTGGCGGAAGCGTCGGTAACCAGAAGACACAGATTTAAGATGACCGGCAAAAGAAGCAGAGGCAAAATGAGGAAACATTTTTTTTTACACAGCGAGTTGTAATGATCTGGAATGCACTGCCTGAAAGGGTGATGGAAGCAGATTCAACAATAACTTTCAAAAGGGAATTGGATAAATACTTGAAGGGGAAAAAATGTACAGGGCTATGGGGAAAGAGCGGGGGAGTGGGACGAATTGGCTAGCTCTTTCAAAGAGCTGTCATAGGCACGATGGGCCGAATGGCCTCCTTCTGTGCTGTAGCATTCAATGATACTGTGATACTATGATATTATGACAGGTTGTACAATGATCTGGTCAAGCTTGACCGGTAGTACTGCTCACAGCTCCAGTTGCTGTGACACAAAGGGGAGGGGGGATCCAAACTCGAGAAACAACACAAAATAGATCAACAAGGCTGGTCGCCAGTGCCAGTGGGAACAGCCACGAGGGATCGAATTGATAAGCTAGACCTTTTTAGCCCTGAAAAGATGGCCCTACATAGTATTGCAAGATTCTTAATTAATTTTTGGAAAGTTAACCCGATTAAACTAAAAAAAGAGAAGTTAAGAAACACTTGAGAGTGAGAGTTTGAGCAAAGAGGTTGGGAAAGACAGAGAGTGAACCTCTAACGGAGTGAAACGCGAAGAGTGAGGACATTCACTGGGAATTTGGTGAGTGTGGGAATTCATTGGTAAGTAGTGCGTGTGTTTTATTTTAAACTGAAATTTAACTTAGTTTAAACTTAGTTTAATAACTTTAAAAGCTGCAAGTCAATGCTGCAAACAGTGGCAGTTAATTGTTAACAAACAATCAGTTGTAAGCAGATTTCCTGACTCGGTGTTAATTATTGTGGCTGGAAGTTGACTAACTAAGTGTAACTTGGGTGTGTCAGAAAGGTATATAATACAAGGATCTTTGCAAAAGCACAGAGATTGGGAAAGACAGAGAGTGAGGACATTCAACTGGGAATTTGGTGAGTGTGGAAATTAAGTGCAGGGGGGAAGGAGGTGTTTGTGTTTTAGACTAAGACTGGGCGGCGCATAAAGGAGGCTGCACAAGGAATCAAAAAAAGGCGAAGAGCGCTGAGGGTAAGTCAGTAAGTATTTAGTTCATTGGCTGATGCTTTTAGTTTTTGGTGGTTATTGGGGATAAAAGGAGCGGGAGGGGAGGCTTGAGAGCAGAGCCCGAGCGGCGACCGAGAGCAGAGCCCGAGCGGCGACCGAGAGCAGAGCCCGAGCGGCGACCGAGAGCAGAGCCCGAGCGGCGACCGAGAGCAGAGCCCGAGCGGCGACCGAGAGCAGAGCCCGAGCGGCGACCGAGAGCAGAGCCGGAGCGGCGACCGAGAGCAGAGCCGGAGCGGCGACCGAGAGCAGAGCCCGAGCGGCGACCGAGAGCAGAGCCCGAGCGGCGACCGAGAGCAGAGCCCGAGCGGCGACCGAGAGCAGAGCCCGAGCGGCGACCGAGAGCAGAGCCCGAGCGGCGACCGAGAGCAGAGCCCGAGCGGCGACCGAGAGCAGAGCCCGAGCGGCGACCGAGAGCAGAGCCCGAGCGGCGACCGAGAGCAGAGCCCGAGCGGCGACCGAGAGCAGAGCCCGAGCGGCGACCGAGAGCAGAGCCCGAGCGGCGACCGAGAGCAGAGCCCGAGCGGCGACCGAGAGCAGAGCCCGAGCGGCGACCGAGAGCAGAGCCCGAGCGGCGACCGAGTGCAGAGCCCGAGCGGCGACCGAGAGCAGAGCCCGAGCGGCGACCGAGTGCAGAGCCCGAGCGGCGACCGAGAGCAGAGCCCGAGCGGCGACCGAGAGCAGAGCCCGAGCGGCGACCGAGAGCAGAGCCCGAGCGGCGACCGAGAGCAGAGCCCGAGCGGCGACCGAGAGCAGAGCCCGAGCGGCGACCGAGAGCAGAGCCCGAGCGGCGACCGAGAGCAGAACGGGGATATAAAGCCGAGACCAACTCAAACACAGGCAGAGTTTGAAAGAGTGACATCAGAGGACAGCAGGTTGGTGACTGGTTAGTGAGTAATACATTTTTCTTCTCTTTAAGCTGGGGGAGTGGTTTAAACTAGGAACCTATAACTTGCCAATACTTCATTAAATTAATAACTTAATCTAGATAAATTAATTTGAAAAATAACTAAAAATAAATGAAAATTACACAAAAACTTTAAGTAAATAAATAAAACAAGATTAGATAAAGATGGCAGTGCGGGTGGTGTGCCCTAACTACAGCATGTGGGAGTTTGTGGAACATAAGAACATAAGAAACAGGAGCAGGAGCAGGCCATATGGCCACTCCAGCCTGCTCCGCCATTCATTCAGATCATGGCTGATCTTCAACCTCAACTCCACGTTCCTGCCAGATCTAGCAGCTCAAAACTGGGCATCCATGAGGTGCTGTGGGCCATCAGCAGCAGCAGAATTGTCTTCCAGCACAATCTGTAACCTCATGGCCCGGCATATTCCTCACTCTACCATTACCAACAAGCCAGGGGATCAACCCTGGTTCAATGAGGAGTGTAGAAGAGCATGCCAGGAGCAGCACCAGGCGTACCTAAAAATGAGGTGCCAACCTGGTGAAGCTACAACACAGGACTACATGCATGCCAAACAGCAGAATAGACAGAGCTAAGCGATTCCACAACCAACGGATCAGATCAAAAGCTGCCACGTGAATGGTAGTGGACAATTAAACAACAAACGGGAGGAGGAGGCTCCGTGAACATCCCTATCCTCAATGATGGCGGAGACCAGCACATGAGTGCAAAAGACAAGGCTGAAGCATTTGCAACCATCTTCAGCCAGAAGTGCCGAGTGGAGGATCCATCTCGGCCTCCTCCCGATATCCCCACCATCATAGAAGCCAGTCTTCAGCCAATTTGATTCACTCCACTTGATACCAAGAAACGTTTGAGTGCACTGGCTATGGGCCCCGACAACATCCCAGCTGTAGTGCTGAAGACTTGTGCTCCAGAGCTAGCCAGGCCTCTAGCCAAGCTGTTCCAGTACAGCCACAACACTGGCATCTACCCAACAATGTAGAAAACATTCCATTTACCTTCCTAATCACTTGCTGCACCTGCATACTAACTTTTTGTGATTCTTGTACTGGGACACCCACGTCCCTCTGTACCTCAGAGTTCTGCAATCTCTCTCCATTTAAATAATATACTGCTTTTCTATTCCTCCTGCCAAAGTGGACAAGTTCACATTGTCCCACATTATACTCCATCTGCCAAATTTTTGCCCACTCACTTAACCTATCTATATCCATTTGCAGAATACTTATGTCCTCTTCACAACCTACTTTTCTACCTACCTTTGTGTCATCAGCAAATTTAGCAACCATACATTCGGTCCCTTCATCCAAGTCATTGATATAGATTGTAAATAGTTGAGGCCCAAGCACTGATCCCTGTGGTACTCCACTCATTACATCTTGCCAACCTGAAAATGACCCATTTATGCCTATTCTCTGTTTCCTGTTAGCTAACCAATCCTTTATCCATGCTAATATGTTACCCCTTACACCATGAGCTCTTATTTTGTGTGGTAGCCTTTGATGTGGCACCTTGTCAAACGTCTTCTGGAAATCCAAATAGACCACATCCACAGTCTTGCCTTTATCCACGTTGCTTGTTACTTCCTCAAAGAAGTCAAAATTAGTCAAAATGACCAGTCCTATAAGCCATTATCACCAGTGCTATAAGCCATCAAAAAGCCTTATCTCTTTCTTGCACAATCAAATGCTTTTAAGCCTGAAGTATTATAAGTGATTTGGGTTTGAGAGCCGACCTTGCACAGTTCTGGTCTCCATATTATGAAAAAGACATGAAGGCACTGGAGAAGGTGCAAAAAAGATTTACAAGGATGATACCAGAACTGAGAGGTTCTAACAATCAGAAGAGACTGAACAAGTTGGAGCTCTTTTTCTTCAGAAAAGAGAAGGCGAAGAGGTGACCTAATAGAGGTCTTTACCTCATCAAGCCCCTTCATAATTTTAGATGTAGAGAGGATATTTCCATTGTGGGGGAGTCCAAAATTAGGGGCCATGAATATAAGCGAGTCGCTAATAAGCACAGTGAAGAATTCAGGAGAAAATTCTTTACCGAGAGGTTGGAATGTGGAACATGCTATTACAAGGAGTAGCATGTAACTAGCATAGATGCCTTCAATGGGAAGCTAGATAAACTCATGAGGGAGAAAGGAACAGAAGGGCATGCAGATAGGGTTAGATGAAGTAAGGTGGGAGGAGGCTTGTGTGGAGCATAAACACCAGAACAGTTGTACTCTGGGTGAAGGACTTCAATGTCCATCACCAAGAGTGTCTCAGTAGCACCACTACTGACCGAGCTGGCCGAGTCCTGAAGGACATAGCTGCCAGACTGGGCCTGCAGCAGGTGGTGAGCGAACCAACACGAGGGAGAAACCTCGTCAGAAGAGACTGAACAGGCTGGGACTTTTTTTCTTCAGAAAAGAGAAGACGAAGAGGTGACCTAATAGAGGTCTTTGCCCTATCAAACCCCTTCATAATTTTAGACATAGAGAGGATGTTTCCACTTGTGGGGGAGTCCAAAATTATGGGCCATGAATATAAGCGAGTTGCGAATAAACACAGTGAAGAATTCAGGAGAAAATTCTTTACCTCGTCCTCACCAATCTACCTGTCGCAGATGCATCTGTCCATGACAGTGTTGGTAGGAGTGACCACCACACAGTCCTCGTGGAGACGAAGTCCCATCTTCGCACTGAGGACACCATCCAACGTGTTGTGTGGCACTACCACCATGCTAAATGGGATAGATTCAGAACAGATCCAGCAGCTCAAAACTGGGCATCCATGAGGCGCTGTGGGCCATCAGCAGCAGCAGAATTGTATTCCAGCACAATCTGTAACCTCATGGCCCGGCATATTCCTCACTCTGCCATTACCAACAAGCCAGGTGATCAACCCTGGTTCAATGAGGAGTGTAGAAGAGCATGCGAGGAGCAGCACCAGGCGTACCTAAAAACGAGGTGCCAACCTGGTGAAGCTACAACTCAGGACTACATGCTTGCTCAACAGCGGAAGCAACATGCTACAGACAGAGCTAAGCGATTCCACAACCAACGGATCAGATCCAAGCTCTGCAGTCCTGCCACATCCAGTTGTGAACGGTGGTGGACAATTAAACAACTAACGGGAGGAGGAGGCTCTGTAAAAATCCCCATCCTCAATGATAGCGGAGTCCAGCACGTGAGTGCAAAAGACAAGGCTGAAGCATTTGCAACCATCTTCAGCCTGAAGTGCCGAGTGGATGATCCATCTCGGCCTCCTCCTGATATCCCCACCGTCACAGAAGCCAGTCTTCAGCCAATTCGATTCACTCCACGTGATATCAACAAACTGTTGAGTGCACTGGATACAGCAAAGGCTATGGGCCCCGACAACATCCCGGCTATAGTGCTGAAGACTCGTGCTCCAGAACTAGCCGCGCCTCCAGCCAAACTGTTCCAGTACAGCTGCAATACTGACATCTATCTGGCAATGTGGAAAATTGCCCAGGTATGTCCTTTCCACAAAAGAAGGACAAATCTAATCCGGCCAATTGCCGCTCCATCAGTCTACTCTCCAACATCAGCAAAGTGATAGAAGGTGTCGTCGACAGTGCTATCAAGCGGCACTTACTCACCAATAACCTGCTCACCAATGCTCAGTTTGGTCCTGGCAGAACCCGTTTGGCTCCAGACCTCATTACAGCCTTGGTCCAAACATGGAAAAAGAGCTGAATTCCAGAGGTGAGATGAGAGTGACTGCCCTTGACATCAAGGCAGCATTTGACCGAGTGTGGCACCAAGAAGCCCTAGTAAAATTGAAGTTAATGGGAATCAGGGGGAAAACTCTCCAGCGGCTGGAGTCATACCTAGCACAAAGGAAGATGGTAATGGTTGTTGGAAGCCAATCATCTCAGCCCCAGGGCATTGCTGCAGGCGTTCCTCAGGGCAGTGTCCTAGGTCCAACCATCTTCAGCTGTTTCATCAATGACCTTCCCTCCATCATAAGGTCAGAAATGGGGATGGTCACTGATGATTGCATAGTGTTCAGTTCCATTTGCAACTCCTAAGATAATGAAGCATTCCGTGCCCGCATGGAGCAAGACCTGGACAACATCCAGGCTTGGGCTAATAACTGGCAAGTAACATTCGTGCCAGACAAGTGCCAGGCAATGACCATCTCCAACAAGAGAGAATCTAACCACCTCCCCTTGACATTCAACAGCATTACCATCGCCGAATCAACATCCTGGGGGTCACCATTGACCAGAAACTTAACTGGACCAGCCATATAAATACTGTGACTGGGTATTCTGCGGCGAGTGACTCACCTCCTGACTCCCCAAAGCCTTTCCACCATCGACAAGGCAAAAGTCAGGAGTGTGATGGAATACTCTCCACTTGCCTGGATGAGTGCTGCTCCCACAACTGTCAAGAAGCTCGACACCATCCAGGACAAAGCAGCCCACTTGATTGGCACCCCATCCAGCACCCTAAACATTCACTCCCTTCACCACTGGCGTACTGTGGCTGCAGTGTGTACCATCCACAGGATGCACTGCAGCAACTCACCAAGGCTTCTTCGACAGCACCTCCCAAATCCATGACCTCTACCACCTAGAAGGACAAGGGCAGCAGGCACATGGGACAACAGCACCTGCATGTTCCTCTCCAAGTCACACACCATCCCAACTTGGAAATGTATCGCCGTTCCTTTACCGTCACTGGGTCAAAATCCTGGAACTCCCTTCCTAACAGCACTGTGGGAGAACCTTCACCACACGGACTGCAGCGGTTCAAGAAGGTGGCTCACCACCACCTTCTCCAGGGCAATTAGGGGTGTGGACAAATGCTGGCGTCCACATCGCATGAACGAATAAAAAAAAAAGCCTGTTTCTGTGCTGTAAATTGTATGTAATTATTGCAAATACTGTTCCTACATACCCAAAAGATTTTTTTTTAACCCGAGTGGTACAACATATAAAATTAAAACTTCAGGATAACCAAAGGATCAAAATAAATACTGGTCCCCTCCCGCCAATGGGTCAAAAAAGTTGCATTTAAATTAAGATCTGTAAGAAGCAGAGCAGTAGCAATGGAACTGCAGGGAGAGAGAGGAGAAGATTGATAGTGACAAGGACTGATCAGACAAAACGTGGTGTTTGATATTGAGAGATATTGTGGAGGTGGGAAGTGGGGAGAATAACATCAAATGAGCCGAAGGGCTTTATTCATCCAAAGTGGTCCTGTGATCACTGCTTCTGGCACAGTACCAATTTTTACAATGTGGAGTTAATAGGGTACATTTAAGAATTTTGTCTTTCTGGTACAGAGCCTCAACTGCCGGGAGTGCATATGAGGAATTTCAGCACAGCAGTCAGCAGGCCTACCAAAACTTTCTGCCTATTAAAAGTAATGGACAGAAAATCCACTGAATGGAGCCCATTGACATATGCCATGCATGGTCCGACTAGTTTTGACAGTTCTGCAGTGGCCTAGCCAGTGGTCCTTAAGTAAGTATTTTTTTTTACATTTAGAGTGCTCCTCCCGGCTCCACAGCACGATTGCAGGCCCTTGATCGTCCGTTCCCCCGCCCCAACCCCATCCCCACCCAGGAATTACCCGAGGGCTGCTACCAGCGAGGAAAGCGGCCCATATTTGATCCGGCCACATCGGCGAGCTACCTTTGGAAGCGGGATAGGAGCGGGCAGCTGGCCTCGATTATTACAATGAGGTCCGAGGGCCAATTCTGTCGAACCTCAGGCCTCATTGTAATGGGGTTTGTGGCATGCTGGCTGAAAACAGGCCATCACAAATTTTTATCCCAAATAGTTTTTTTTTAAAAAAAGGGACATCATCATCAGTGGTAGTTTGTAAGCCAAAATTTCTTGGGTATAAACATATTGCTTTTAGTTATCCTCGATTGTACTGGACTGCAAATCCACTACCTTTATTCAGTAAAGTTTCTGTTATCAACTGATGACAATTTTACACAATAATCCCGAGTGTGAGGCAAAGATATAATAGCTAAGAATGATTTGAGTGTGAATTAAGGATCTCTACGCCTTTAAACCTTGAATCATTTCGGGTAAAATTGCTTTACCACCTTTTTAGTATGGCTTCTCACTCTTCTGTTAGCAATCAAGGTAATGGGGCTTTGGAAAAATGAATTCTGCAATAACTGTGGTTGCTGGACAAAGAACTTGCATTTATTTAGCACTTTCGCCATCTCAGGTCATCCCAAAGTACTTTACAGCCAATGAAGTACTTTTTCAACTGTTGTCACTGTTGTAATGTAGGAAACACAGTAACCAATTTGCACACACAGTCCCTCCAACAACAATGAGATAATGACCAGATAATCTGTTTTGGTGGAGTTGGTTGAGGGATAAAAATATTATCCAGGACACTGGGGAGAACTCCCCTGCTCTTTGAATAGTGTTTTGGGATTTTTAATGTGCACCTGTGAGGGCAGAAAGGGTTTCAGTTGAACATCTCATCCAAAAGATGGTACCTCCGATGATGCAGCACAACCTCAGTACTGCACTGAAGTGTCAGCCTACATTGTGTGCTCATGGTGTGGCCTTCAAGAAAACAAAATGCTGCCAATTGTATAAATTTCTAAAGCTCCTTTTTTCCCAACATAATAAAGGAATTAAATTTAATCTTTTGTATCAACTTCATGACACCTTACAGTCTATGGCCTGGGCTTTGGAGCTGAGAATGTGGGTAATTAAAATCCTAGGCTATCTGCAGCCATAAACAAATAGAATGGTGCACACTGAGACAGCAGCAAGGTCGTTAATTTATTGCTTTCAGTGCAAAGTTGCATCAGATGTGGTGCATGAGGGGTTTTGACAGAGTAGGTCGGAACAAAATGTTTCCACTGGCAGGAGGGTCGGTAGCCAGAGGCCACAGATTTAAGATAATTGGCAAAAAAAGCCAAGGGGTGATGAGAAACTTTTTTACTCAGCGTGTTGTTATGATCTGGAATGCATTGCCTGAAAGGGCGGTGGAAGCAGATTCACTAATAACTTTCAACAGGGAATAGGATAAATACTTAAAAAGGAAAAATTGCGGGGCTATGGGAAAGAGCAGGGGAGTGGGACTAATTGGCAGCTCTTTCAGTGAACGGCACAGGCACGATGGGCCGAATAGCTGCCTTCTGTGCTGTATGAGTCTGTGCTTCTATGAGATGAAAGATAGTGAAGCTCCTACCTTATGGTATCTCACAACATGTATACACAGCAGGTTATTTCCTTCCAACTTGAGCCAAGGAACATAAGGGTAAGCCATAGGTAGTAATGAATCAATCAGTTTGATTAAGACGTTCTGATTGTTGGCCGTGTTGGGGCCCAGCAAATTGCTGGAATGTAATGAACACGTATGTATTTTGCTTGTGATATCTTAAAAACCATCTGTATTGTTAAATCTACGCCAGCATGATCCAGCTGAATCGTTCCCAGAACAGCATGCAGCTCTGATTTCACACAAAGTGGATAACACACTTTCCTCGTATTTGTGACCTGTTATTACTTGTATCGCAATTGTGGCCCAAATTTGGCAAAGGGTTGTGGCAAGCACAGAGCTGAGCTACAATGCAAAAATCTCACAATTTAAATATTTCAAAATTAGAGTCACAGTTTCTATGGATGGCTCAGCTATATCTGAGCATGAAATACTCTGAATACTTAATGTGGTTGTTGAATCCAGTGACAAAGACTGAAGGGGCTATGGCAAACACGAAGATGGGCTATGTGACCAAAACTAGCCAAGGATTAAGGGGAGGCAAAGACTACTTGAAGGGAAAAAAATTGCAGGGCTGCGGGGAAAGGGCAGGGGAATGGGACTAACAGGATTGCTCTTGCAGAGAGGTGGCAAGGGCTCGATGGGCCAAATGGACTCCTTCTGTGCTGGAACCATTCTATGATTCTATGAATACAGAGCTTATACAAGATCACACAACTGAAATCTATCTTTGCAATGTTACATTATCTTCTTGCCAAGGGATGGGCAATAAATGCTGATCTTGCTCGCGACGCCCATGTCCTGAGAGTGATTTTTTTAAAAAAAAATCCAGGACTTACTGAAATATTATGCATTGCTCTCACCACACTTGCAACTTTCGATGATCATTGTGTTGAAATATAACCCTTTAATCCAGGTGAAGATTCAAACTCAATTCGTACCGATAAGCTATTGTATTTACAGGCCATCAGCCAGGCTGGCAGCTGGTTGTTAAACCAAGTGTAGGTCTTGTTTAATTAAATTAGAAACCTATTGGTTTTGAGAAAATTAGCTGCTGAAGGTAGGCAGCTGTTTAATCAAGGTTGCCAGAAGGACACTTTTTATTGCTTGTAATTTAATATTCAACGATAAATGCATAACACCATTAATATCTTTGGGCTTGGCACATGATGAACAGCCATAACACATGAGGGAATGTTAACAGGGAGTGGGACTCAGGACCTCAGCAGTGAGAGGCCTGGGTGTTCCTACCTTCTGGGCTTTATCTGCATGCTGCTGGTTAGCTGCCCGTCCGAAATGGACGGTAAGTGGTGAGCAGAATGGCAGTTTCGGTGGAAAACTGCAAAAATATAAGCCTCGCCTGCAAGAAGGTAAGTCGCAGGGAGAGTCTTGCGGGATGGGGGAGGGAGGGCGGTTGGGGGATCAGGGCTCCTGATCCTACTCCTACTGGCCCCACAAGGAAAGTAAAAAAAATATTAAATGACCTGCTCAGATCCCGGATCATCATTTCACTGTCTTTGTCTGGCGGGAAAGCCGCAGCGGCATCCTCAGCCGTGGCTCCATTGGTAGCACTCTCGCCTCTGAGTCTGAAGGTCCCACTCCAGAGACTTGGGCACAAGATCTAGGCTGCCACTCCAGCGCAGTACTGAGGGAGTACAGCACTGTCGGAGGTGCCGTCTTTCAGATAAGACATTAAACCAAGGTCACGTCTGCCCTCTGAGGTGGAAGTAAAAGATTCCGAGGCATTATTTCAAAGAAGAGCAGGGGAGTTCTCCCCAGTGTCCTGGCCAACATTTATCCCTCAACCAAAATCACAAACAGATGATCTGGTCATTATCGCATTGCCGTTTGTGGGATCTTGCTGTGCACAAATTGGCTGCTGTGTTTCCTACATTACCACAGTAACTACACTTCAAAAAGTACTGCATTGACTGTAAAGCACTTTAGGACATCCTGAGGTCATGAAAGGCGCTATATAAATGCAAGTCTGTCTTTCTTCACTCAGGCCAGAGTTAAAATTACAGTTGGGGCACGATGGCATCATTGGACTCCGATCTATCTATTTAAAGAAGGACTCTGCCAGCTTCAGGAGATGCCTTTGGTGCCTGGTCAGAAGAGAAGGTTAAAATTCAAGATGGCAGGATCCAGGCGGGATACCTGGTAAGTCGCCCAGACAATTTTAATTCCCTACCGGGTGGGTTAATTAAGATTGTTCCCATGGTTTAGCTGCAGCCAGAGATATCTTATAACTGTGGAAAGTTATCATTTGAATGTAGGAATATTGGGATGACAAAATGCATTCACCTAATCTACCTTACCTAATTACTGTCCTAATATCTCTTCATACAAACATACAAAATTGACAGGCAGGAAAAGACTAGCTGGTCCATGTGGCTCGGTGTCAAATTCTTTTTGATACCACCGCTGTGAAGCTCCATGGAATGTTTTACTACGTTAAAGGCACTATACAAATGAAAGTTATTGTTGATGATGAGAGTGCAGAGGAGATTTACCAGAATGATGCCAAGGATAATGCACTTCAGTTATGTGGAGAGATTAGAGAAGCTGCGATTTCTCCCCTTAGAGCAGAGGAGGTTAAGGGGAGATTTATTAGAGGTGTTCAAAATTATTTGGCACAGACACGATGAGCCAAATGGTCTCCTTCTGTACTTTAAGATTTTATGATTACATTCCCATCATCCAGGTTCTGTTTCAGAAGTCAGCCTGTCCATTTTAAAATATTTTTCCTACCTCAATATATTTTTCCTACCTTTTGAATGTTTCAAATAAGCAAGCATCTACTACAGCAAGTCTATTTCATAAGTTAACTAACCACAAAGTCATCTCTTCAGATGGGGAAATTAAACCAAGGTCCTGCGTACAAGTTCATGTGGATGTTAAAATTATAATGGGAAGATGGTAGGGTTGGGATTCTCGAAAGGTAACATCAAGTGGGCAAATTACCTCCTGCATCAAACCTATCTAGCGATCTTCTGAAGTCAAATTTAGCTTGCGACTTTTTAAAATGATGTCCTCTGGTTTACCTCTCTGGGTTGTTTTGCTCTACACTGATGGTCCTTTCAATATTTGGTAAACCATTACGCCTACATTTTTATATGACTTGCATTAAAAAAAATCAATAATTTTCTGAATCACATTTGCTGCTTTCGTGCACTGTTGTCTGTTTCTCAATTTAACATGCAATTCATCTGTCCTTTTGCAATGTCTCTAAATATTTATCTGACAATTAACTGCCTCTGAACATCTCACATTCTTACACACATTCATGCCATCTACAAACTTCTAAAAAGTAGCTTCATTGAGATGATTTATAAATGTTATAAATATTATAAACAGATTCTTTTTCTAATTGTAGGATATTTTGATAGTTACAGTAGTCCAGCTGGTACTATTATTGATCCTATAGTTTTGCCAGTTTATTATCCAATTTACTACTTTCTCTTTTATTCCAAGGACTTGAATGTTTCTTATGAGGTACATAATGTCTTCTGAATGTCAAGATATGTGAACATTACCATTATTCGCCAATATTTGTTATCTCCTGAAAAGATTCCAATAAATAGTTTGGCCTTCACTCTTAAATTTGAAAGTGCATTCCACTAACCTTCCTACAATAGAAACCATATTAAGATGTGAAGGGTTCTCAAAATTCCCACATTTTTCTTATCATCAACAAGGATATGACTTTTGGACTTTTATGGCAGAGGACCCAACTGCTGGGTTAAATGTGGAACCCTGCAGACAGGAGGTTAGGCCCATGAGGGCCTGGGACTTGACATGCCCAGGCTTGTTGGGTGCAGCGTGGATTGTTGCCTGAAACTAGACAACGAGAGGAGACAGAATACGCATTCTTCCCTTTAAAACAATCAACCCGGAGAAAGACTTCATCTTACACGAAACTAAAGCCCATCAAAACCTTGCATAAATAATCACTACTAACTACTAAGGCAGGAAGGCAACAATGGAGCAATTATGCAAGCCATCAAGAATTCACATATACAATGGCTTTCAGTTCAAGACTAGTTACGGGGGCGGGAAGGCAACGACAAATATTATGCAAGCCCATTAAAAACAATGAGACAACCGCCCCAAAACCAGTTCAGGCGAAAAACTATAATCACCTGAAGAAGCCCACCTAAATCAGACAAAGAACTAACCTTGATTTGGCGCTCAGATAAGAAATTCGAAAAACAGTATAACTGGGCCACCAGTCACGAAGGGGCAGGTTGAGCATTTTTTGAGCAGGTTTTAAGCAGCGGTTGTAAGCAGGTTTTAAGCGGTTTAAGCAGAGTTTAAGCAGGGAGAGGTAGCTGAGCCAAGCGGAGGAAGGAGATCTGGAGGTTCGCAGGCAACATCACGGCGAGGGGCACAGCATGGCAGGCTCAACCGAAGACAACAAGGCCGCAACCGCAGCCCTCCACGAAGATCAACCACCCACAACCGCGCCTTACCGCATCAGCGGACTCCACCCAACTGAAGAACCTTCGCAGATTCCACAGACCAGGACCACATGGGGACGGCAGGCCCCAAAGGACATAAAGAGCGTACCCCAAAACTGCAACCGGCTTACCTGGCTGGATTTCAAACTGTCAAGGAACCCTGGTTGGTGAGCATGATCCCTAACCTCTCCTAGTTCAATTTAGTTAGGTTTTGGGGGTGGGACAAGGGTAAGGGGATTAGTAGCGTGATTTTCCCTCCTTATGCCGTGTGTTCCCCATTCTTAAATAAGTGTACTTTTGTAGGTCTGTATAATCTCAGTGTAATCCTAATGTTATAAGTTCATTTGTGACTCCAATAAACCCAGTTTTTCTTGCACCAAAACCAGTTGTCTGCTGCACTTTGTCACAACCCCCAAATAAGTCCAAGGTCTAGAACCCAGGGAGTGGGAGCGATTCGAACTGCTCAGAAGTCAGAGGTGAAGCTGACACACACCGCCACCCCCTACAGATGTCTACAAACTTAGGATTGTGTTTCCTACCCATTAAAAAAAATTTGAAAACTAGCCTTTTTGCAATGTGTTTTTAATGAACTGCAAAAAAAAAACAGCTTCAACCCTTCCATATTTCTATTCTCATTCCTTCAAGTATTCTTGGATGCAATCCATCTGGTCCTGTTGCATTATGAATATTCAAGACTCAATTTCTTTTTAATGACCTTTTCATTACCAATCCCCATTTTCCCACTTACTGAAATGCATTTCATAATTTCCCAACTAGAAAATTTATACCATTATTTGCCATGGTAAAAAAAACTGGAGTGATATAATTTCTGTATATTATCTCCTCCTGCTGTCTCTCGGTTTGGCTCAGTTTGGGTCTCCGAGTCAGAAAGTAGTTGGTTCAAGCCCTCTCCTACAGAACTTGACCATATAATTTAGGCTGACATTTAAGCAAAGTACTTAAAGAGTACTACATTGTTGGAGGTGCTATCTTTTTCAAGAGACCTTAAATTGTCTGCCTGTTTCGGCGGATGCAAAAAATCTCATTGCACTCTCTGAAGAAGTAAACAATTGTAAACCTGTTTACAATTGTCAACCCCAGTCCATCACCGGCATCTACATATCTGAAGAAGAGCATAGAGTTCTCCTGGTGTCCTGGCCAAGCTTCCTCCCTCAACCAACATCACCAAAAACAGGTCATTTATCTCATTTGCTATTATTGGGACCATGTTGTGCACAAATTGGCTGCTATGTTTGATTATATAACAATACTTCAAAAGTAATTCATTGGATGTGATACACTTTGGGGTGCTCCAAGGACTTGAAAGGTACTATATAAATGTAAATTCTTTCTTTCTTTCTTTCTTTCTTTCTTTCTAGGATGCTCCATTTATTTCTTTAACACTGGAAAATTTTCCAATAAAAATCTTCACCGACCAATTTTCCTGTTGTTACTTTTCCCTGTTTTTCATTTGAGATAATCTTTTACAGTTTGAAATTCAGTTATATGGATTTCCAAACTTCTTGTTCTTCCCAGTTTACATAAATCTTTCCAACTATTTTTTTTAAACATTCCTACTTAATCATGTAGATCGAGGTATTGATATTATCCTTCTACTTCTATATGTGATACATATTTAACTAAGAAAATATCCCTAAAAGGCATTGTATTTTAGTTTCTCCCCCTAAAATTATTCCACATTTTGATATTTATAGTAATATTACTCCTCTTGCTATCTGATATAATTGAGTATGGTTACAATGAAACACGCCAATGTCCCGGTTAGCATTATAGACTATTACAGCAGAGAAACAGGCCATTAAAACAACCAAGTCGAAGCCAGTGGTTTTTCCATAAGCCATCTTGACTAATTCAACTATTCTACTCGCTTCCCATACTCTCCAATATTCCTCCTTTTTAAGCAACTATCTAATTCTCTTTTAAAAATATTCATGCACGATGACAGAGGGTGTTCAGAATGTGAAATTCTCTGTTGTACAGAATTCTGTACAACACTCACCTTTAATTCTTTTTGTGATTTATCTTAAATGTATGCCCCCTTGTTACAGACATGTGAAAAGAATCCATCATTATTCACCTTATAATAAGAATTTTGTTAGGCAAGGGTATTAAGTGTAAAGGAACGAAAGTGGGGAGATGGAGTTAAGATACAGATCAGTCATGATCTAATTGAATGGCGGAACAGACTTGATGGGTTGATTGGCCTTCTGCTGTTCCTATGACTCTTCATAATGTTGAAGACTTCTCTCAGATCACCTTTAACCTTCTCAGCTTCAGTGAAATAAAGCCATGACTCTCCATTTCCTCTTGAAAATTATAATCCCTCATCGTTGGTAACATACTATGGAAATGTACTTTTCTTTTTCCATTGTTTTTACAATCACCTGAAAGGGTTGTGGAGGCAGGAACCCTCACAACATTCAAGAAGCATTTGGATGAGCACTTGAAATGCCATAGCATACAAGGCTACGGACCAAATGCTGGAATATGGGATTAGAGTAGACAGGGCTGATGGCCGGCGCGGACACGATGGGCCGAAGGGCCTCTATCCGTGCTGTATAACTCTATGACCTTATGATAAATGCACAAAAAACTCCAATTGTTGGTTAATATCTGGAACAAGTTCAACGTTGCCTACTTGCTGTTGTATTCTATGCTTTTGTACAAAATTGCATTTTTAATGATTGTTCTCTACTTTTATGGCTACCTTTAGCGACCTTTGTACATGCCCTACAATTCCACTCTAAAGAATTACCATTTATGGTGTATTCCCTTTCCCTACTTCCTAAATACATTTACTCACATGTTTTTCGACATTGAACTGCATCTGCCACCTATCCGCCCATCCTGCTAGCCTATCCATGTCCTCCTGAAGTCTTTCCCATTCACTGAGCATGTATCTGAATGGGACAGTGCTGCTGTTTTAATTGAATAAGACCTGTCCATGGTCGGTAGTCCTTCTATTGCAAAGATAAATGATCAAGAATTCTTTGTTTTCACTGGACTGTAGATATGTTCTTTCATCAAATAGAAAGTGAGCAACACTCAGTAATTTACTCAATAACACATATCTGGCTCTTCAAATAGTCATATATCATCATTGCAGGTTAGGATTGCAATGATTAATTGTGACTGCATTAAAATCCCACTGCATTTATAGCCCCTTACACCCCTGTGGAGAAGAAAAAAATGTTTTGAATTCAAAATTCACTCGTGGCATGTTTTAAAATGTTAACTTTTATGTGAGAAACCTGACAGAAATATGTTATGTAGATTCCATTTCAACAGCTATTAAATACAGCAACATGCAGCTTAGGCTCCCAGTAATATCATTACATTCGATTTTTCAGTAAGATGAAAGCACGGTTTTGAAATAAGTCAGATCAATTCTACACTTAGTCTTCCATTTCAAGACTTTTTTCTTTTTCAAAAGCACTTATTAAATCTTGAATAAAGTCTGTGAGCTGCAACACATCGACAACAAATCATAAATTAAATAAGACTGCACACGTTAACAACTGTGAAATCTGTTACCCAGGCAACCACAAAAACAAACATTTTAGCACTTTGTGCTTACTATTAAAAATAATTCATTACTAAACAGTAAAAGGCCTCAGTTAACAGGTGACATCTGACCTATTGCACATGACATTGATGTTTTCTGTATATAAAGGTTATGATTAATGGCAGATTGGTCATTGGCTGAACTAGAAAAGAGAAGGCTCAGGGGTGACCTGATGGAGGTCTTTAAGATTATGAAAAGGTTTGATAGGGTAAACGTAGAGATGTTTCCACTTGTGGGGGAGACCAAAACTACAGCCATAAATATAAGATAGTCACCAATAAATCCAGTAGGGAATTCAGCAGAAACTTCTTTATAACCAAAGAGTGGTGAGAATGTGGAACTCGCTACCACAAGGAGTAGTCGAGGTGAATAGCATAGATGTGTTTAAGGTGAAGTTAGATTAACACATGAGGGAGAAAGGAATAGAAGGGTATGCTGATAGGGTAAGATGATGGGTAGGAGAAGGCTCGTTTGGAGCATAAATGCTGGCACAGACCAGTTGAGCTGAATGGCCTGTTTCTTGCTGTAGACTATGGGGGGAATTTTTAACGCCCCACAGTGCGCGGGACAGAAGGTTAAAATTTCAAAAATATGAAAGCCCCCCTTGAACACGCCCACTTCCAGTTTTAATAGAGACCGGTTGGGGGTGGGCGAGTAATCTGCTCTCGAGAGGTGGGTCAGTAATTTAAATATGTTAATGAGGCTGCGAGCCTCAGATATTAGCAGATCTTTATATTTAATGGCTCGGGAAACCCGGCAGCTGAATGGAGGCAAGAACGACCGGATCCAGCAGAAAAGTGCCTTTCCAGCACTGCTTGTGGGCCAGGAGAAGCCAGAGCGCTTCCTCTTGGCCCCCCAAGCTAACCTGCTGCGATCGGCCTCCCTCCCCGTGATCTCTTCCCCTCAGCCTGCAATCCCTCTGGTCCCCAGCTGCAGCTTAATAGTGCAGGTTTACCCGTCCGCCAGCCAGCCAGCCAGCCAGCCTCTCAGTCTGGCTTACTGCGGCTGAGAAATGGAAAAAAAATTCTTGAGGTCCTATCGTTAAATTCGGCAGAACCTCCGTGTTCCAGCTTTCCCGGTCGCTATAATTCCCCCCTCCCCCGCCACTCCCTCCCCTCCTCCCCGTAAACATCGGGGCCTATGTAATTCTATGGTTATTTTTGACTCTGTATAAGAGGAATGTAAGATTTTTGAAGAAATTAAATCTGCACTGGCACAACTTTTAGTAGTCGACATCGTGAGTGGGCAAATACATGGCAGATGCAGTATAATGTGGATAAATGTGAAGTTATCCACTTCGGAAGCAAAAACCGAAAGGCAGAGTATTATTTAAACGGTGATAGATTGGGAAATGTTGATATACAAAGGGACCTGGGTGTCCTTGTACACCAGTCACTGAAAGCAAACATGCAGATGCAGCAAGCAGTTTGGAAGGCAAATGGTATGTTGGTCTTCATTGCAAGAGGATTTGAGTACAGGAGCAAGGATGTTATACAGGGCCTTGGTGAGACCACACCTGGAGTATTGAGTGCAGTTTTGGTCTCCTTACCTAAGAAAGGATATAGTGGTTGTTGGAGGCCAATCATCTCAGCCCCAGGACATTGCTGCAGGAGTTCCTCAGGGCAGTGTCCTAGGCCCAACCATCTTCAGCTGCTTCATCAATGACCTTCGCTCCATCATAAGGTCAGAAATGGGGATGTTCGCTGATGATTGCACAATGTTCAGTTCCATTCGCAACCCCTCAGATAATGAAACAGTACATGCCCGCATGCAGCAAGATCTGGACAACATCCAGGCTCGGGCTCATAAGTGGCAAGTAACATTCGCGCCAGACAAGTGCCAGGCAATGACCATCTCCAACAAGAGAGAGTCTAACCACCTCCCCTTAACATTCAACAGCATTACCATCGCCGAATCCCCCACCATCAACATCCTGGGGGTCACCATTGACCAGAAACTTAACTGGACCAGCCATATAAATAATGTGGCTTCAAGAGCAGGTCAGAGGCTGGGTATTCTGTGACGAGTGACTCACCTCCTGACTCCCCAAAGCCTTTCCACCATCGACAAGGCACAAATCAGGAGTGTGATGGAATACTCTCCGCTTTCCTGGATGAGTGCAGCTCCCACAACACTCAAGAAGCTCGACACCATCCAAGACAAAGCATCCCGCTTGATTGGCACCCCATCCAGCACCCTAAACATTCACCCCCTTCACCACTGGCGCACTGTGGCTGCAGTGTGTACCACCCACAGGATGCACTGCAGCAACTCGCCAAGGCTTCTTCGACAGCACCTCCCAAACCCACGACCTCTACCACCTAGAAGGACAAGGGCAGCAGGCACATGGGAACAACACCACCTGCACGTTCCCCTCCAAGTCACACACCATCCCGACTTGGAAATATATCGCCGTTCCTTCATCGTCGCTGTGTCAAAATCCTGGAACTCCCTTCCTAACAGCACTGTGGGAGAACCTTCACCACACGGACTGCAGCGGTTCAAGAATGCAGCTCACCACCACCTTCTCAAGGGCAATTAGGGATGGGCAACAAATGCTGGCCTCATCAGCAACGCCCACATCCCATGAACGAATAAAAAAAAAAGTAGATATAGAGGGATTGCAGCGAAGGTTCATCAGACTGATTCCTGGGATGGTAGGACTGTCATATGAGGAGAGATTGGGTTGACTCGGCCTGTATTCACTCAAGTTTAGAAGAATGAGAGGAGATCTCATTGAAACATATAAAATTCTGACAGGGCTAGACAGACTGGATGCAGGGAGGCTGTTTCCCCTGGCTGGGGAGTCCAGAATGAGGGGTCACAGTCTCAGGATACGGGGTAGGATATTTAGGACTGAGATGAGGAGAAATTTCTTCATTCAGAGGGTGGTGAACCTGTGGAATTCTCTACCACAGAAGGCGGTGGAAGCCAAGTCACTGAATATAATGAAGAAGGAGCTGGATAGATTTCTAGACACAAAAGTCATCAAGGGGCATGGGGAGAGAGCTGGAATATGGTATTGAGATAGAGGATCAGCCATGATCATATTGAACGGTGGAGCAGGCTCGAAGGGCCAAATGGCCTATTCCTGCTCCTATTTTTGATGTTTCTAGTTTCCCCATTACAAGTTATGAAAATGTAACTCTTGTCTCCATTGCCAATCATTGAAAGCTTTACATTCTATGGTCATTGAAATAAGGGCACAACCAGAAAAGCAGATTGACAATTCCTCCTCATATGAATAAAATCTAATCTCTTTTATCATTCACAAACTTGGACAGCAGCTTCTGAAATCAGTTTTTGCCCTACTCTAACTCCTCCGATCTGGGCATTCCTCCTATATCGACATCTAAACCATGCATCATCGTGGCCTAAATTTAAGTACCATTTGAATACAACTCATTCTTAATTGAAAAGCTGCCTTTTTCAGATACAACAGTTGCTGAAAACCAACTGAATGCCATCTTAGGTGAACATCCTCTAACGGTATGTCCCAACATTAACACATCTGCTATCTAATCAAACATGACACTCCAATGCACCTTGTACATATAACTTATTTGACAGGTTCTTCGTAAGTAAAAGGTATAACTAAATGGACTCATCAGCAGAAAATAATTTGTATCAGAAAATATAAAATTTGGCATTTAGACACAAATTCCAAACCTCCTCATACTAAATGCTGAGTCACAGAAATTTGCATAAGCAGCAATTAAGGTGCTTAATCATCCAGCAGATTGGAATGTCACTGGTTTTCGAAGTGACCCTGTAACTGTAATTTGAACATTGACTGTATTCATCTTCAAGTGTTGGGACATATAAATATATTATACTGCAGGTGCCTTCAAAAAAGAATTGATTCAGGGCTCTGCTGGGTTTGGACGTCTTGCGAGGCCCAGAAGGGATGGAAATACCCCATTTACATGGTCACTTGTGAATTCAAGGATTTCAATTTTTCAGTCCAATGCAGTTTGCAAATGACAATGTAGGTTCATCAGAGTGCCTGTGAACAATGCAAAGCAGATTTTCACAGCCCTTCACGGTGCTATGGCACTGTGTGGAGGAAGCATCTCCGACTGGTTGCGCTCCACAATCCCTTGCATGCTGGGCCGTGTTTACTGCTGATTGACGAAAAGGTAAAATGTCATCTGCATCTTACAAATAAACCATCAATATGCAGTCACGCGCCCAGTAAAATTGGTGGGTTCCCCACGAGATCGTAAGTAAATTGAAGCCACTTACCTTGGCTTCCAGGTTTCGCGCTGGAAAGCTGCACAGCGGGCGGACTGCGCACCCGCATCATAGGCTGTTAGCTAGAGGAGCCCTATTTAAAGGGGCAGTCCTCCACTGACTGATGCTGCAGAAAATAGGCAAAATTACAGCATGGAGCAGCCCAGGGGGAAGGCTGCTCCCAAGTTTAATGATGCCTCACTCCAGGTCTTACTGGATGGGGTGGTGAGGAGGAGGGAGATCTTCCACCCGGTGGAAAGGAGGAAGTGGCCCGCCTCTGCCACCACGAAGGCCTGGCTCGAGGTGGCAGATTAGGTCTCCAGCACCACCAACATATCACGCACCTGCATACAGTGCAGGAGGCGCTGCAATCACCTAACTAGGTCTGCCGAAGTGAGTACTCTTACTCATTCCCCGACACACCGTCTGCAACATCACCACCTCCACCCCACATCTCCTTCTGCACTGCCAACACTATTCTATCACATCACTCCTCACACCCACTGAACCCTCATCCTCATCTTACCTGCACTGACTCACCTCCGCAGTACTCATCCCACCACTACCACTCAACCCAATCCTCATACAATCTCATGGCTCTATCTCATACTCACCCTCTCATGCATCTCTTTCACGGTCAGCCTCACCCAACCTGCCACTACCTGTGCTGCAGCCACAGGGCATGCATCACGTATGTGTAGTAGGAAGCGTAAGGCAAACGTGTCGTGAGCATGAAGGGGCTGCACAAGGGTGTTTGAGGGTTTGTCATGGTTTTTACTTATATTTGATTTCTGATCAACTCACATTACATATATTGTCACCACTGCTGCCACATCTTGGCCATTCTTGACTGGCTTGTGCAATAATGCCCTTTCATGAGGTTCTCCATGAACACCCTTGATGCCACCCATTGGGTCACCCTACAGTGGGTGTATGTGTAGTTGCTCGACTACTTTGTGCAGGTGCCTGTTGCACAGCACTGTGTTGTGTAGCTCCACGTGGCGGAGGTGGACGGCGTGCCTGGCGAGGCTGGTGATGTTGCTCGTCCTCCAACGGAGTGATGAATGCAGCTATGGAACCCTCCCCCCTCATCCTGACGGTGTGAGTGTGAGGGGGTCCGCAAAGTAGGTAAATGTGTTTGGACAGCAGAGTTTAGGGTATGATGCAATAATTTGGAGTGTGGAGACAACGGTGTGGTCGGCAAATCTTTGTCTGAGGTGACAGAGTGCCCTGCTGCAATGAATGAGGTATTCCCCCCAACTGTCAAGGAATCCTCTGCACCTCCACGCTGAGGAGAATCCAAAATCACATCCCTGCTAAAATCTCTTCCCAATGAGGTCTGTCAAGGACCTCAAGTACCCCCCCCTAACTATCTAAACTATCATCCCGCTGGCTTTAATTGCCGGTGGGAGTCCCGCATGCAGGGGCTGCACGCGCACTGATTCGCATCATTGGTGAACCCGGAAGTGGGCGGGTTGGAGCCGGGCTCCCGACCCACTCCGGGATTCCCCAATTTTAGTAACGCACCCGCTCGGCTATCCTAAAATTGACCTCAATATCTCCTGCAGTCTCAGTTTTCTTTTGAAGTGCTGTAATGTACCAGAGTCGTTATGTATGGGATAAAGCTGCATTCCAGGGAATACTGCTGTAGTCCAGGTTGGGAGGAAGTTAAAAGATTCTGGGCAAGAGTCGGACAAATTTTGAATCACTTGGGTGAAACCAAATTAAGCTGGGATCATCTGTTACCAAGCCCTGTAAAAATAAGTTATCAGTCTAAGAATTTCTCACTGTGCAGCACTTGTGAACTCAGGACAGGTCATAGGTAGTAACGAGAAGTACACATTAAGATAGCAAGTAAAAACGCAAGTCCAGTAAAATATTAAATCATGATCTAATATTGATAGTGTATTCAAAAGGGGGGCATCTTGATCTTGAGCTCATTCTTTTTTTTTACATTCTCCCCTATTTTCTACTCTCCTGTCTTGGAGATGTAAACTTCGGGATATGGTTCTGTGTGTACCATTTGACCTTTACTATCTTGTGGTCAGTATTCATATGAGAGTGTTGATAGCGCAGGCTATCGAACTACTGTGGACATTACATCCAATCCTGCCTTCAGCAGCAGTACACACATGCACACTTCCCGGAGGAATCAGTATACAGTGATCAGGAGTGAGAATCCATTTTTTTTTTCTTTCCTAACACAGGAACACTGAAGCCAATTATAGAATCTCTTACCATTGTTCTGGCTGAGAGCTCATTTACAAGAGCTAAAGATTATTCATTTACAAATCATGTGAAAACATTTACATCCAACAAGCAGATCAAGGACCACACCAAGATAAAATCAATTTGAAACAAAAATGTACAGCTTTGTACAGGTCATAAATTGTAGGCAATTCAAGGGAGCAATCGGAGATCAATATTGAGATGACATCATCTCAATTCAGAGAATGAATTACTGCCTTGTGATCTATTTATTCACAATATTGTCCCTGCTCAGCCAAAACCTCGGATAAGAACATGAGAAAAAGGGGAGAATGGGAAAATCAATCTCCACTATCCAACTTGGTTCATCCAGTCTGGACCTATAGCGACCATTTTTATCTCTGCCCTGGAACTTAAATGTGGAGATGCCGGTGATGGACTGGGGTGGACAAATGTAAGGAATCTTACAACACCAGGTTATCGTCCAACAGTTTCACCTGACAAAGGAGGTAAGCTCCGAAAGCTTGTGATTTTCTAATAAAACTGTTGGACTATAACCTGGTGTTGTAAGATTCCTTACACTGGAACTTAAAAACTCTTATTAGTGTTGTACAAACTTTGAACGACTTGGGTGAAACCAAATTAGTCTTGGATCATCTGTTACCAAGCCTATAAAAATAAGTTATCAGTCTAGAATTTCCTTATTAGAAACTCCAAATCTGATGCACGAACACAAACTGGTCAAAACTGAACTGACGTGAACTATTTCGCAAAATTCAAATTTGACCAAATTTAGAAGATTTTAGACCGAAGCGCTTTTGGATTTCTGGTGTCTTGCAAAGAAGAACAAATGGTGAAACAAAATGTGTCCAACAACTCTTGAAAACACAATACACAACAATCCTCCGCCTAAGTAATTACAGTATCTTAAAAGATGTCCTTTTTCATTTTTAACATTTAATTGGATGTCAAGTACTGTTCATAAGTATGCATTCAACTGTAAATCAATGCATATTGTAACCATTTGCCATTCTCATCTGCCCTCGCTCTGCCACTGTAACTGCAGGAACTGTGAAAGGGTTTGATAAGATAGATGTAGAAAAAATGGTTCCACTTTTGCGGGAGTCCAAAACTAGAGGTCATAAATATAAATTGTCGCTAATAAATCCAATCGGGAATTCAGGAGAAACTTAACCCAAAGAGTGGTAAGAATGTGGAACGCGCCACCACAAAGAGTGGCTGAGGCAAATAGCATCGATGCATTTAAGGGGAAGCTAGATAAGCACAAGAGGAAAAAAGGAATAGAAGGGTACCCTGATAGGGTTAGATGAAATAAGGAGGAAGGAGGCTCATGTGGAGCATAAACGCCAATATAGACCAGTTGGGCCGAATGGCCGGTTTCTGTGCTGTAGTTTCGATGTAACTCGATGAAAGGATGAAAATTGGGTTCAATTATTTCAAAATTGGGCCCATTTATATCGATCACAAATGAGAGCTATTTGCATTTATATAACACCTCATGACACCATCTAGTCATTTCAAAGTAAATAGCTCTAGTTGAAGAGCTAACACTGGCACTAGCATGATTGACTGAATACCTTCTTTCAGTGCTGTAATTTCTATATCTTATACAATTAAATGTTTTTGAAATGCAATTATCTCGGTACACCAATGTTAACATTCTCATCCTCATTTTCAAATACTTCATTGGTCTCCCCCCTCCCGATCTCTGTATCCTCCTCAAGCTCTACAACCCTCGAGAATTCTGCATTCCTCCAACTGATGACTCTTGTGCATCCCCTCATCATTTACCCTTTAATTGCACTTAAAAAAGGTTCTTCAATATGTGAAGCATTTTAAGGTGTTTTTGATGGGAAAGAGCTGTTTCAATGCAAGTACTACTTCATGAGATATCTTTAGCAGATTGCATTGACTGTTTGTTTGATGGTGTCATGGATTTCTTCTTGGATTAACATTGCATGACAGAAGCAATGACCGAATATAAATTATTACCTTCTATTTATTGTAAAATTCTAACTCTATTGGTTGCTTGAGTTTGAAGAGTTAAATCAGACTGATGCAAAATCATGAGGGTATAGAATGGTGGTACATTGAAATATAGACCATCTGATGAATGTACTTGCATCATCAGGTTCTAATGCACAAGAAAACCCTCCTAGAGATAATGGCTTTTCTTAATTATTAAACTCTTTTGAGTACTGGAATTTCATTATAAATAATAGAAATATAGGTACAGTTCTTGACCAGGTATCCATAATTAACAAATGGCAGCAATGTCATGATCACATCACATTCATGCAAATAAGTTATAAATGAATTAAAAAGTGTGAAATTAAAAGTAGAATAGAAAAGGCTGAACAATAATGTATTATTCTTTGACAGAATAGTCAATAGCTTTCCAAGTTTGGTATTTCACTTTCAAATTTTGTCGAGCAACTAGATCTGGAATGCAATACCCGAGGGGGTGGTGGAGGCAGATTCAATCGTGGTCTTCAAAAGGGAACTGGACAAGTACTTGAAAGGAAAACATTTGCAGGGCTACGGGAAAAGGGCAGGGGAGTGGGACTAGCTGGATTTTTTTTAAATTCGTTCATGGGATGTGGGCGTCGCTGGCGAGGCCAGCATTTATTGCCCATCCCTAATTGCCCTTGAGAAGGTGGTGGTGAGCCGCCTTCTTGAACCGCTGCAGTCAGTGTGGTGAAGGTTCTCCCACAGTGCTGGCAGGTAGGGAGTTCCAGGATTTTGACCCAGTGACGACGATGGATTGCTCTTGCATAGAGCCGGCGCGGACTCGATGGGTCAAATGGTCTCCTTCCATGCTGTAACCTTTCTATGATTCATTCTTCTAACTAAGAAGTTAAACACATTCAATCATTGTGGAGCAGCAATCAACACAACCAACATGGTCCTGAAATTATAGACAAAGGAATGGTGTACAAGGAAATGGTGATGTCTTCGCAGGTCGACATACTGAGGATCAGCGAATCCTTTTATGCCGGGATGTACCACGCGAAGCCCACAGACAGCATGGCCTCCCAGTCCTTCCTGTCCTCTATCACGGGGAGGTCTTAGAGGACAGCGAGTGGGAGAGTATGGATCGGCCACTGACTTTGGATGAGCTGACAAAGGCCGTCCTGTCCTTTGAGAAAAGTGAAACTCCCGGAAGCAACGGCTTATCGGTGGGGTTGTATTCGGCTCTGTGGGACTGGATAGGCCCAAACCTACTGGAAGTGTACGGGGGTATGCTTCTGGCAGGCAGCATGTCAGGGTCCATGAGGCAAGACGTCATCACCCTCATCTAAAAGTGGAAAGGGAAGAAATCAGAAATTGGTGACCTATTTCCTTGCTAAATGTCGACTAAAAAAGATTCTGAATAAGGCCATCACTAACAGGCTCAAGTCTGCTCTGGATCTGGTGATCCACCTGGATCAAACCTGTACTGTACCTGGCAGGAAGATCTCTGATAGACTTGCGCTGCTCAGTGATACGATCGCCTACATACAGGACGGGGGGGGGGGGGGGCGAGGGTGGTGAACATCTGCGTCATCAGCCTGGATCAAGAGAAGGCCTTTGACAGAATATACCACACGTACATGATGGACGTGCTCTCCAAAATGGGGTTTGGGGATGGAATCTGCGATTGGATCCGACTGCTCTATGCGGACATCCGTAGCGCAGTCCTAATCAATGGGTGGGAATCGGAGAGCTTCCTGATCAGATCTGGAGCTAGGCAGGGCTGTCCTCTCTCCGCGGTCTTGTTCGTACGTTGTATCGAGCCGTTTGCCACGTCCATCAGGAAGGACACAGGTATTAGGGGGGTGACGATCCCAGGCAGCGGAGGCTGTCAGGTTAAGGCTTCCCTGTACACGACATCGTCGTCTTCTGCTCTGATCAGCAGTCGGTCCAAAGACTAATGGGCATCTGCGACCGTTTCGAGCTGGCTTCGGGGGCCAGAGTGAACTGCAGTAAGAGTGAAGCCATGTTCTTTGGTCGGTGGGAGACCCGATCTTTGTCCCCTTCACCGTCAGGTTCGACTACCTGAAGGTGCTGGAGATCTGGTTTGGGGCGCCTCCGGCCTGCACCAAGAACTGGGAGGAGCAGATCGCCAAGGCCAAACAGAAGCTTGGTTTGTGGGTGGGGCGATCCCTCTCCGTAACCGGCAGGAACCTGATGATAAGGTGTGAGGTACTCGTGGTGTTGCTCTACGCGGCCAAGGTCTGGCCCATCCCCCACAATTCTGGCGTCACAGTCACCCGAGCTATCTTCCATTTTGTCTGGAGGTCCAAAGTAGAATGTGTCCGCAGTATCACCACGTACAAGCCCCAAAGTGGGGGAAGGGCATCCCCAATATTGCTCTAATCCTGATGGCCATCTTTGTGTGCGGCTGCCTCAGGATATGTGTAGAGCCCCAGTATGCAAATACCAAGTGTCACTACGTGCTGAGTTTCTATCTGTCCAACACACTGTCCCAGGTGGAGAAGTTCCTGAGAAGGAACCCCTTCGATCACAAGGCCGTCACAGTGGTCGACACGAAACTTTCTGAGAGTGCTGCAAGGAAAGGAGGGTGGACTCGATCGGGTTCTTCCCCAACCAGATGGTTGACGCCATTTGGCAGAACGTCTCCTCCCCAGAACTGACAAACAGGCACCAGGATGTAGCCTGGATGGTGATGAGAAGGGCCCTCCAAGTGCGGTCATTCCAACATGCAAGTAATCTCAGTGCCACCACAAGCTGCCCTCGAGGCTGTGGCAGGGAGGAGACAGTAATCCACTTCCTGATGGGTTGGCATCAAACAGTTCGGTAACACAGGATGCTGTGCTCTATGGACTGTTCCCCGGGACGCAAACCGAGACAGATATCACCTGCGACTGGAAGACCATCAACTCGATGAAGGAGGCCTTTCGATTCGCCCAAAACCTGCTGGTCTTTCAGCTGAAGGAGCTGTCCACAACTGAGTGTTGCCGACTGGCACGCTCCAAGCTCAAGGAGTACGTGCTGTGGGACGCACTGAAGCGAGATGTGACTTACGCAAAGGCTCTATGGGGAAAGGCCACCCCATTTTGTATTGTACACCATGAGTCATAAGAAATACTGCGTTTGAATTGTAATGTTGAGATCGCTTGTATACAATCTGTAATGTATTGGCTTGAATTGTACAGGTTTGGAATTGTGATATTTGCACAGAATTTAAAGATACACACAGTTCAATTAAATAAGGTACATTTTGAAATTAATAAAAGGAAATCAGACTGAAACTGTACAGGCTTTGAGCACTGTGACCAGTTCTGGTCACCGAGACACAAAGTAGACATTCAAGCCCTGGAGATGATGTATGGAAGAGTCACAACACTGTGACACAATGATTACATCCTGTCACTAATTGCATCATTGCATGTTCCTGTGTATGCAACCAAATTCCCAACGGCTGATTTCCCTCAAGGATAAACCTCTTGGGCTAGAGTTTCCGCTTTGGGCGCAAATTGTGCCCGATAATTGCACCGGCTGGGTTACAGTCTGAGTTTCCGCTAAAATGTATTAACATAATCACAAATGTAAAATCTTCCATGGATTAGCGCAATCCAGCAGTTTAACAGCGTAATCATTTTATTTTCTTTGGAATAAAAAATATTCATTGATGTATTTATGTGCTAACCTGGTGCAGTTTTATTAATACAGCTGAAAATGGGATTATCACAAACAATAAGTATTTTTAATAAGAGTGTATGAGTAACCTGATTTTAAATCACTGAAAATGACTTTTAAAAAAAACTATACTGAACAATTTACTACTTTCATTGGTGTACACTAGTCAATTTCTTTTAAAATATTAAAAAATATTTAATTTACTAACATTTAAAATGTACCTGCTAGTGCCTGCGCGCCTAAAAAGACTTAATTTGAAGATCCTCCTTGAACAGCCGCAGACGGGCGCAATCGGCGGAAACTCGCCAGCCTCGTTATTTCGATCAGGGGCGTGGCCAGTTTTGTGGGAGGGGCCAGCTTCAGCGCAACGATTCTTGAACCAGCTCAAAAGATCGCGGAAACTCGAATTACACTCTACGTAAGTTACACCCAGCGTACATCGGAATTCCTCAATCTTTTGCACTACACTGATCCGGCCGGATTGCGCTTAACAAAAAGTGCAATCTAGCGGAAACTCAACCCCCTTAACTCCAACAATGGGTGAAGTACTCAAGAACATGACATAATGCATCCATATCATTAAGTTAAACAGCAATTTTTTTTGCAAGAGGCAGGTGGGCTTCAAGAAGTGAGACCGCTTTATTTTCTAAATTGGGTTTGGTCTGATAAAAATCAGAATGTCACTTTACTGAATACTACAGCATAATTGACTTGTGTGTTGACCACAACTATTTGTGTCACACTGCACAATTGAGGTTTCATAAAAACATAAGAAATAGGAGCAGGAGTAGGCCATATGGTCCCTCGAGCCTGCTCCGCCATTCAATCAGGTCATGGCTGATCTTCTACCTCAACTCCACCTTCCCGCCCCATCCCTGTATCCCTTGATTCCCTTAGTGTCTCTTTCTGCTATATCAATACAACTGGGCAAAGGACATAACTGAGGAACGCAAGCAAACGTGGACAAACCTGAAGTGACAATCAAGGTTTTTCTCTGAAAAGTAGCCAGATGTGTGGAAGAGAAATTGTTGATACTCTGTCAATTAACCTCATTAAGAAAAAAGATGAATTATTAGGTTGTTGGGAAAAAGCATTAAATGTTATAGGGATAAGTACACACTAGCATGATCAGATGCTCTCGGAAGATTTTTAAAAAAAATCTTGTCCAAAACATCGCTGTTTTCTATCTTGTACTGAGTCTTATTTCTCCAGCATTACTGTCTCTGCTGATGTCCATCAGCTCCCATTATCCTCAACAGTTAACGTCCTTGTTTATGAATCCATCCAGGATCTTGCCCCTCTTCTGAGCTCCTCCATCTCCTATAACTCTGCTCAAAGCTCCACTTCTCCAATTCTGGCCGTCTAATCTTTTCCTTTCCCTTTACCAATCCAACGGTGGTACCATCTTCAGTCACATTGGTCTCTCTCTCGTGACCTCTTTGTCTCTCCACATCTCTTTCCCTTTCAAAAATCTCGTCATAACTTCTCTCTTTAGCTAAATTTTCCCACCCCATTTCTTAATCTCCCCCTTCCTGGTTTCACATTCATTCCCAATTGCCATCTGTAAAGCACCTTGGGACTTCTTTCTATGTTAAAGGTGCTACATGAATTTAGGTTGCTGTTGTGCATTGTGATTTCAGTAGTGCTGAGACATTGAAAATGTAGTCTGTAGAATTGCAGCAGGTCGAGCATGAATAACGTCGGTTGTAAAGTTAAGCAGAAAACTTTTACTCTTTTCCTCAATTACCATAAGGAAGAAAATTGTTTTCTTGCAAGTTTTATCTGTGCCTACTCACCCCTCTCCGAAGATTTAATCTTTTAGAGAGAATTCATGACAACACAAAT
Source organism: Heptranchias perlo (assembly GCF_035084215.1). Taxonomy (NCBI): domain Eukaryota; kingdom Metazoa; phylum Chordata; class Chondrichthyes; order Hexanchiformes; family Hexanchidae; genus Heptranchias; species Heptranchias perlo. Next base: position 19,049,537 of record NC_090328.1, on the reverse strand, counting down.
TGAACATGCTTTGTTAGGAGTGGGTTTAATGGGCTGAATGGCTTTTCCTCGTGTTGTGACTTAATAGGTAGGGTGAAGTCACCATTTCATGTTTCCCTGTAATTAAGTTTAAAAAAGCTATCTTAAAAAAAATTGGAGGATACATTCACTACTCTAATAAGGATAGAGAAACCAATTTATGCTAATTAGACCTCATGCATATAAGATTAGTTATAAAATTGACATTCAAACACCATTATTCACACTCACATACTTAAAAGGATATATCTGCTGTAAGTTGATACACGTGTTAACAGAATTATCCGATGCGTATAATTTGTATATGTAAATTAAGTTTGAAATAAGACATTCCTAAGGCTTAATAAAGGCCCAACCCTAAATTCTGTGTTTGGTTTTTCCACAAATTAGCGTTATCTAGGCAGGCAGGGAACAAAACAAATCGGGCAGAGAGCCTTTCTGCCTGCATACTACTCCGAACAACACGTCCAGCATTTTCTGCCAGAAGTGGCACGAGACATATGGGGCTCAACTTTGAAATGGTGGCGGGTTGGCAACAGGGGGTGGGGGGAGGGGTGGTAAAGATGTGTATGGCAAACCCGAATAAACAAAACTTAACATTTCCGACACGATCGCATCGTAATTGATGGTAATTAATGTGCTCCCTGGGTTTCGCGCCCGGCAGCCAGTAATGCGAGGGAGGAGAGAGAGAGAGAGCGTGAGACGTCATCCGGCAGATCTGGAGGGGAGGTGGGGGGGGGCGTGGGGATGAAAAAGGGAATGATCAGCGGATCGAAGAGGGAGACGATCAGAAGCCGCCCAGGTAAGTTAAAAATCATTCTAACTACCTAATATGTCACAAATAAAGAGCCTTAAGTACCTCAATGAGGTACATTTGGCTCTTTAACTATCATCCCACCGGCTTTAATTGCCGGCAGGACTTCTGGATTCGGGATGCTCGCGGTTGGAGCCGGGCTTTGAACCCGAACGGGATTTCCTCGATATTTGGAGTCCCCCCACTCCCAACGCACCCGCAATTTCCCGGGAAAATCGAGCCCATATGACATATTCCTGCTTTTGCCTCTCATTATAATATTGGCAGACATATTGGGCTCGAATTTAGCAGGCCTGCGGGTTCCCAGCGGGTGGTCCTCCGGGAGCGTCGAAAACGCGGACGGGTAATTGTGTGCGTCCCCCACGCGATCGCGGGATAATTGGACCCATTAAGGCCTGCTTCCGGGTTCTGCGCTCCCCAGCTGCGTGCCGGCCGGCTGCGCATGCGCAGTACCGTCGACGCGATGTAGGAGCTCCACTTAAAGGGGCAGTCTCCCAAAGCCCCTCCTGCTGCAAGCAAGAGGTCTGGGAGAATGGCTCAACCAAGGGGAAAGGCTGCGCCCCGTTTTTCAGATCTGGCACTGCAGCTGATGCTGGAGGGCGTGAGGAGGAGGAGGGAAACACTCTTCCCTGAGGATGGGCGCAAGTTCCCTGCCGCCGCAACCAGGAAGGCATGGGCAGAGGTGGCGGCGGAGGTGAGCAGCAGGGGCAACACCCCAAGGACTTGGGAGCAGTGCCGCAAGCGCTTCAATGACCTGACTAGGTCTGGCAAGGTGAGTACACCAACGCACCCTCCCACATCCCGTCCCCACCATCACGCCAAGCAGATCACAACCCCCTCCTGCACAGCCACCACTGCGCTCCATCAGCAATCCTCACAGCCACTCATTCACCATCCTCGCCGTGCACGCAAGTACCCACCGTCCCTGACCCCACCCGAACACTACCACACACCCCAATCCCCATGCAATGGGATGGGCACGTGGCCCACACTTCCTCCCATCCGTTCCGCGCCACGCTCAACCCAACCACACCGATGCTCGATGCGTCTCACGATGCAAGACGCACCCACTCACACATCTGTGTTTTGCCTTCACAGGAGAAGAGGAGCAAGAACAACCGCGAAAGGGCACGCACCGGAGGTGGGCCGCCGCAAGTGGTGGAGCTCACCGACGCAGAGGTGGAGGCGCTCGACCTCGCCCGCACGCGACATTGCCTGTCGGTGGCCGATGGCGAGTGTGTCGCTGCCGAAACGGCCGGTAAGGGAAAGCTGACACTCAACACCCATGATCGCGAGTGACCGTATCATCACCTGCCGTCAGGCGCACTGTCAAGTTGGTCCACATGCCTCAAAGTGCCCTCTGTTCTCTTGCAGGTGCGTCTTTGGATCAAGCGAGCATGGAGGGCGATTCCTCAGAGGACATGGCGGTCTCTGAGGGTGCATCGTCACATCAGAGCCAACCATCCACCAGCGCAGAGACACGCACCTCGGTGGGTCCCCCTCGCCAACTAGTTGGGGTAGCACTTGGTGAGTCACTGCGCACGAGTGAGCATGAGCAGACCCTGGTGGCAGGGGCAGCCGCGGAGGGTCCGCGACGGAGGGAGCACTCATCTCCAGGCTCTGCTCAGCCGGACCCAGATGCTGAACCCAGGGGGCCACCAGAGAAAAGGAGAGTCGTCGAGGGCCACCAGCTAATTGCTGAGGTGCTGGCAGAGGTGCCGCGCGCATTGTCCACAATAGCGCAGGCGATGGAGGAGTCCACCTCCTGCATGTGGGCATTGGTGGCGCAGGTACAGGAGGGTACCGGCGACACAGTGTCGCGGGTAGGTGCGGGACTGTCTGCGGTGGAGGACAGGCTGGCCTCCCTCGAGCGTCACGCACAGCTCCACTTCGAGTCCTTGCAGGCCCTCACAACGTCTGTACGGATTCAGGGTGAGCAACATTCCGACGCCACCAACAGGCTGAGGGATACACTAGGGGTGGCCTTGCAAGGCCTCACACATGCCATCCAAACTGCCGTCCAGCAGGGTGGAAGGGGTGATGTGGGCCGAGGCCAAGAGAGGGATGATGGTGACCGGGGACATGGAAGCGGGGACGCCTCTCAAGGCGTCCCCACGTCCCACCCGTCGCCCACCTCTCAACCAGCACCCGCAATGGTGCCTCCTCTCCAGGTGGCCGAGTCTGCCCCTGCCCCGGTGCAGGAGGAGCAGTCTGTGGAGGTGCCCTCACGGGCACCGAAACCCAGGGGCCGTCCGCCAAAAGCATCTACCCGGTCAAGGCAAGAAGACGAGCAACCTGCCACTACCTCTGCTGGAGCCACAGGGGTAGCACCACGTAGGGGTTCCCGGAGAAGAATTCCAAAGGCCTTATAATCACAAAGGGAATACACCAGGGTGTTTATTATTTTGTACTTTGTTTCTTAAATGATGTCACATTCCACATATTAAATAGTCTATTCTCACCACTCCTGCCACCTCTCGTCCATTCTTCCGCGGCTTGTGCAGTAGTTGCGTTCCGTGGAGGCCATCATGACGGCGAACACCTGCTGCCACCCATTGGGCACACTGCTGTGGGTGCAGGATTACTGGCAGCACTCTTCAGTGGAGGGGGCTGGTATGGCCGCTCGCATGTGCAGGTGAGGAGATGCGAGCGCCTCGCAGTGTCTGACTCTAGGAGAACCGTTGACGTATGAGTGCGTCCCTGGCCCGGCGACCATCCCGGTGAGTCGCGGCTCGGCGCATGGGTCGTCCAACATCCTCGGGCGCGTCCTCCTCCTCCGCCTCCTCCGCCTCCTCCGCCTCCGCCTCCTCCTCCTCCTCCTCGCCCTCGCCTTCCTCAATGTGGGTGGCGGGTGTGGATGGGGCCTCCTCCAGCGGCACCCCTCTCTGTTGGGCCATGTTGTGCAGGGCACAGCAGACAACTATGATTCGTCCCACTCTGAATGGTGTGTATTGGAGCGCTCCCCCAGAACGATCAAGGCACCTGAAGCGCATCTTGAGAAGCCCTATGGTCTGCTCAATTGTAGACCTGGTAGCAGTGTGGCTGTCATTGTACCGACGCTCCGGCTCGGTGATGGGGTTCCTCAGAGGTGTCATGAGCCACGTGTGGAGGGGATACCCCTTGTCGCCGAGGAGCCAGCCGTTGCCGGCGTTGGGTGCCTGCAGGATGGGCGGGACGGCGGACTCCCTGAGGACGAAGGCATCGTGGCAGCTGCCGGGGTATCTGGCGCACACGTGTAGGAATCTCTGGCGGTGGTCACAGATGAGCTGGGCGTTCATGGAGTGATACCCCTTCCTGTTGATGAACAGCCCTGGCTCATGCGGAGGTGCCCGTATTGCGATGTGGGTGCAGTCGATTACACCCTGCACCCGTGGGAAGCCGGCCATGGCATGGAATCCAACCGCCCTCTCCATCTGGCTGCGCTCGTCCATGGCGAAGTTGATGTAGTGGGAGGCCCTGCGGAACAACCCATCGGTGACCTGCCTTATGCACTTGTGTGCAGAGGACTGACAGACCCCGGTGATGTCCCCGGTGGCACCCTGGAAGGAACCGGATGCGAAGAAGTTGAGGGCAGTGGTGACTTTGACGGCGACAGGTAAGAAGATGCTGCTTGGTCCATCAGGGAGCAGCTCGTCGTTAAGGAGGCTGCAGATGTCGGCGACTACCTGGCGATTGACTCTGAGCCTCCGTATGCACCGCTCCTCGGAGAGGTCCATGAAGCTGAGCCTCGCTCTGTACACCCTGTGCGGAGGGTAGTGCCTCCTGCGACGCATCTCTCTCTGCGGTTGCCCTCCCTCCTGCTGTGCAGGTGGGTGTGCCGCAGCACCGTGTTGGGGGGCCCCACCTCTCCGAGGCGGACGGCGTGGACTGCGAGGCTGCTGGGGCTGGTCATCCTGTTCGTCCTCCGACGATGTCAACGCACCACCCATCTGGCAGGTGTTGGTGTGAGGGGTTGTGCAGGGTAGGTGGGTGGGTCCTCGGACTGGGGCTGCGGTTTCGTGTCGGTCTGTCCTCTGGCTTGGCGGGGGTTGGTGGAGGGCAGGGGTTGCCCTATGTGACGCGGTGGCCTCCTGCGTGGGTGAGGGCGCTTCCCCGTGGAGCGCACCTTGGCACCTGGCACAGGCTGCTGGCTGCAACACGCCTGGTTTGAAGGGTCCTGTTTCCCCCAGTGTGGGAAACTGACTGCTTTGACCGTAAAATCCCACACTTCCTCTTTTGACAGCTGCTTCAGCTCATTAACTGACCACAACGAGCAAGTTAAGTGCTCTCAAGTGGAACCCCGCTGGCTTTAATTGCCTGCGGGATTCCCACCAGCGGGGCTTGCGCGCGCAGCCCCGCACGTCAGCGCGGTACCCGGAAGTGGCCGGGATTTCGTCCGAATCCGGTCACGTGATCGGAGATCGGGATTTTCGGGGCCCCCCCGCTGGAAACCCGCAGGTAACCCGACCCTAAAATCGAGCCCATTATAATGAGGGGCAAAAGCAGGAATATGTCATATGTCCCATCATTTTGCACACTAGCAATGCTGGTTGCAAGGGATGCCTGTGCATCCCAGGTGTCCAGTGTTCCGATAAGCCGCAAGGGTTAAATTTTAAATTTGCCATTTTTTTTTTAATTGCGTAGATATTAAAAAAAAATTCTAAATCTTTGATGAAACCAACAGGCCAATTTACACTGCAGCAAGCAACTTCCCTTCTGCCCATTTCCACACCACTCCCTGCCCACCCCTCACTCGGCTCTCCCCACCTGAGGAGAGTGTCCCAGCGGTGCTGCATGTGGCCCCACTTGTAATATTTAACTGCCCCAGATCCCACAAAAAAGGTTGACTTCAGGGGCACAACCAAGAGGTGAGAGGAAGTTCTGTCCCACTTGAAGGTGCACTGCAATTGTGGCTTCACAGGCATTACTGGGCTCCCATGCTTATGAAACCTGGAGGCTGTATTAATTTTGCTATTGGGAATAACAAATTGATGAATTCTGGTAATTAGAGCCATTTATTAACTGCAGATTAGGTTGACTACAAATAGGTTTATTCCACAAAAGGACCTCCATCGACCGTACTCCAATTATCCAGAATGTTTAACTGACAAGCCTCACATGAGATGATTCCTCATTCCACAGCCCGCTAGCTTTTGTTTTTTCATTTGCATTTCATTTCCTTTTCTTGGTGAATAAAAACTATGTTACGTTCCTTTTGTTGTTTCTAATCTATTCATTTCTCTGCCTAGGTTATTGTTGTGCCGTGCATGCATGATCACATTTTGGAGCTCTAAATTAACTGACAATTTTCATTATCCAGCAGAAGGGTCAACTCCACTAGAACAGATAATGGAAGCTCCGCTCTTCTCTAAACGTTTGTTAAACAGGTAAAGCACCGTACTTGTGGATTGCATGTGGCCACTTCAAAATCACAAGGGGAATAATCTGTGTATACGAAAGCCAGCTTATTTGACTTGGACCTTCCCTGCCCCTGGCCTCCGGCTGCTGTGACCTTAGTACTTCTCAATTTTATCGCACAGTATCAAAGAAAAATTCTGATTATGACAGGATGATAAAGTCTTACTCTGCAGTGCACTGCCTGTAATACGAACAGCACACCGGATATGGTTAGCAGCATTTTCAACCTCCCTTGTACTTTTGGAAGATGAGCTGGTACTTCAAAATTGTTCTGCAACAGTGTGATTCAAAGTAAATAAATAATGCTGCTCTTTCAATGATGATGTTATGCCCATGTCTACATTTAATTGGAAATGTAGCTTAACTTATACAAAGCATGACTGCAGTCGATTTTAATTTCAATGTCAGACCCATGTTATCAATTAGCTTTGTCCCCTCAGGAAAGAAAATTGCCAGGTACATGCTTGGACTTTGACACAAATAGAGCTGTAAAACTGATCTATGTGAAGTACATAGCTGGGATGTGGACAGCATGCCAGAAGGTGGGAATTGCTGCATAATGACAGAGAAACCAATGGCTTTTGTTAACTGATGTTGATTGCTTGTACTGCCTTGATGTTCACACACCTGCCGGAGAGTACACAGAGCACCGTCTCCTCAGAGACCACAAAGGCAATATCCAAGATGGTTACCTATCCTCCATGATTGAATATAATATTTGTTTTGTTAGTGATATCTTACAGCTTTTACGACTAGCAAAAGCACACATTATTTCAGTAATCATGGATGAACAGTTATCACACATTAGGTGTGTACATTTCAAACAAGAGGGCTAATGTGTGGGAGTGACTTCGCTGGCACAAATAGAATGCAATTAATTAGGATCCCTTTACCACTAAACTGTATTTTTTTAAAAATAGGTTCATGCGCTTTATCTCTGAGGAAATTACACCATAATGCAGTGTTCTCAACTGTCAGTCAAGTTCTAGATGTGCGTTAGTGAAATAGGTCCATTGCTGAATTAAAATCACAAATGTGGCTAACACCTCACAGAATAATTTCTTTCGATCTGTTTATGTTTGGTTTAAAATTGTTATTCATGCAAATTCAAAATTCACTGCCATCAACAATCAAGATCTTACATCAGTCAATATCCTTGAAGTCTTTTGTCACAAAATGTATATTGAAGATTGTGTATCATAAAATTAAACTTGTATATGGGATTATATATGATGCAGAAGATAACAGGAAATACATCCATCAGCTCGAAAATGTTGAGTAAATTCAAGGCTCATATCCAATTTTGAGATACAGTTAATGAATACACACCGTAATCATGGTTTCACAATTGTAATTTGTGATATCGTTTGGACCTCTTGATTGGATTACTGTATTGTAATTCAGTAGGAAGTGTCTGTGGTTGTCTACAGTTAACAGGTATCTAGAGAGGCATCTATGATTCTCTATAATTACCAAGCACACAGAAATATCTGAGATTCCTGATAGTTAACAGGCTGCATATATTAGCAAACCATTAAGCAGAGACACAAAAGAAGAAATAGGTACACAAAGAAAAGAAAGAAAACAAAATGTTGCTGTTGTTGCTGGAAGACATCTTTAGTGTCGGCAGTTAAAGAATTATGTATTGGGCAAGAATTTTCTTTATCACCACTGTTGAAAAAAGAATACTTACAGCTATATTTTTGATCAGAATATACATGAAATTCAAGAAGGTTTCCTGGACAAGATTTTTCTTTTTCATGAAGGAATTTATCCAGAAACAAATACACGATCATCCATTCCTTGCTGTGGTATTCAATCTTTGTGTTTGGAATTTCTTCACCAGAATGTTGTCACTCATTAGCCAGATCAAAAATTAGTTGCAATACTAACATTTACCTTGCAGCTCGTCACATCAACATGCCTCAAAGCACATGATAATATGAACTACTTTTGAAGTGCAGTGACTGTTATGTAGACAAACACAATAGCATTCTCCATCAGCAAAAACCCACAAGCAACAACGAGATGAATGACTGGTTAATCTGTTTTTTGATGGTATTTATTCCGAGAATCATACAGCTCAGAAGGAGGCCGTTCAGCCCATCGTGCCCGTGCCGGCTCTTTGAAAGAGCTATCCAATTAGTCCCACACCCCTGCAAATTTTTCCTTTTCAAGTGTTTATCCAATTCCCTTTCGAAAGTTATTATTGAATCTGCTTCCACCACCCTTTCAGGCAAAACATTCCAGATCATAACAACTCGCGACATTAAAAAATTCTTCTCATCTCCCCTCTGGTTCTATTGCAGGAGGAATATTTGCCAGGACAACTCCCTGTCATTTCTTCAAATGGAGCTTTGATCTCCGCCTGAAGAGGCTGCAGGATCTTGGTTTCTTTCTCCTCCAAAGCACAGCACCTCCAACAATCCAGAATTCCCTCAGTACTACATTGGAATATTTATCTAGATCATGCAGTTAAGTCCTGTTGTGAAGTTGGAACTTCTGACCCAAAGACCATCTGACAGACTGTAAAGCATCACAATATTCATACATTCTGATTTGTCATATTATCATCTCTGTAATATATGGATAAAAAAGTCAAGTTTCAACTGTTCTGCAGTGACTAGATGACCATGGCTAAATATTGGTGGCACAAAAAATTAATTTTCCCCCCTTGTTAGAAAAAATGATAAAATGGCCATTTTGTTTTTTTAATCCATTTATTTTAAACAAGTTAACAGCTCCACTAAAGTAGTAAAGAGAGAAATGTCAGATGCATACATTGTACATATGCTAATATCTCATGGTGTAAATCCAACACCAGGGGGACAGACACATACCTATGATGAGAACTTAATTCAGAAACCAAGGTGAGAGGCCAAAGTTCATAATGAAGCACAGAACCAAGACTGAAAAGAGAAGAGAGAAGATAAGATAAATCAGGAAACAGACTTTGGTTACATCGAATTTACGGCACAGAAACAAGCAATTCAGCTCAACAGGTCTATGCCGGTGTTTATGCTCCAAACGAACATCCTCCCGCCCTATTTCACCTAATCCTATCAGCATATCCTTCGATTCCTTTCTCCCTCATGTACTTATCTAGCTGCCCCTTAAATGCATCTATGCTAGTTGCCCCAATTACTCCATTGTTGAGATCATTCCTGTGGTTTTAATAGTCTGAAGATTGTCGGAAGAGGGAAAGAGTGATGAGGGTTAAAAAGTTCCACAATTTAGAGTCCTCACAGAGTTGGAAACACTGTCACAGGCAGAAAGCAAGAGACAGGGAGTAAGTTCATAATTTTAACAGGTTCAAACTGTGGCTGAGTGATGGTTTAGAGGGTGATGAGGGGTGAGTGAAAGAAGCAGTTGGACAAAGCGAGGGCTGGCAGTGCAGCACAGACTTTGTACATTCAATCCTATTCTGAACGTGAACAAAAAAAAAACAGAATAAAAAGGGCTTATTTGAGCCCCTGAATAAAGGATTACTTCCTGAAGTGTCTGCGAGCTAAAAAGCCTCCAGAATCACTAGAGAAATAAATTTGAGACTTGCATTTATGCAACACAATTACATTTCTCAATAATGTATGGGAAGCACTTTGAGATAATTACTTTGAAATGCAGTAACTGTTGTTATGCGGCCAAATACAGCAGGTAATTTGCACACAATAAGATCCCATGACCAAAATAAATGTTTATTATTTACTTTTGCTGGTGCAGGGTAGGAAGGCAGATTAAGCCCTAGGTTGAACAACTCATCTAAAAAGATAAAACTGAAAATGCTGCACTCCCTCAACACTGCCTTGGAATATTGCTGTAGGTGCTGCATGCATGTCATGGGTTGGGATTTGAATCCATAACTTTCTAACTCAAAAGAAAGAGTGCAACCAAGCTGACACTTACAACTATGCTTGCTATGTCCTCCCACCTGCTCGTGTGGAGCATAAACACCGGCATGGACCAGTCGGGCTGAATGGCCTGTTTCTGTGCTGTACTTTCTATGTAATCAAAACTGTACCGTCACCCTTCTCTCTGAATATATTTGCAATTTAAAAGCTATGTTCCAGACTGTGCTCACTACAGTGCTTTTTCTACTAATGTTATACACCCCACCTAGCCCCAACACAGCACGTATGCTGCACTGATAACAGAGGGGGCGGGGATACACAAAAAAGTATAATAGAAAATTTCAAACGGTCAAACAAAAGCAAAATACTGTGAATGCTGCAAATCTTAAAATAAATTAAAACAGAAAATGCTGGAAAATACACAGGTCAGGCAGCATCTCCACCACATTCCCAGGCCACGGGAGCCTTCTCCTCTTTGCCAGATTTTTCATGCTTCCCTCCCCCCTTATTCTGCTACAACCATTTACACCTCCTCTGGACCCATCTTTTGTTTCTTCACTGATCTCATTAATACCCTCTTTCACCATGCACCACCATCCCTTCTGTCATTTAATCCTCCACCCTATCACAGATCTTCCCCTTTCTTCACCACCCCACCCTGCCCCGCCCCTTTCCCTGGCTTTGTACTTACTTAAAAACTGATAATCTCTAACTTCTTCCAGTTCTGATGAAAGGTCATCGATCTGAAACGCTAACTCCATTTCTCTCTCCACAGAGGCTGCCTGATCTGTTGAATGTTCATCAGCATTTTCTGTTTTTATTTCAAAAGGTAGTATCCTAGTTCAGAGGTAGATTGATCAGTCACAGAAAGGCATCTTTTAAGATCAACGTGGGTAAATGGTGTTTTTATATTGTGAGTTAAGCAGCCTCATTAACGAAGTAGAAATGTAACACTGGTCACGGACATCTCTGTTTGTGCTACCATGAAAAAACTGAAGAAAATATGATGCATGGCATTGACCATTATTTGCTTTATTCCTGTTATGCTTTAACACAATTATAAGTCAATTAGGAAGTACTGTCACAGTAAACTCATATCAAGATTCAAGTTGCCAATATCAAATACTATGGTATTACTTGAAATGAAAAGTAGAGATGATCTGCCGATGTAATTTTTGTACGAATCAATGAAATGTCAGTGTACATTATGTAGAATTACATAGAATGTACAGCGAAGAAACGAGCCATTCGGCCCAACAAGTCCATACCGGTGTTTATGCTCCACATGAGCCTCCTCCCTCCCTGCTTCATCTAACCCTATCAGCAGATCCTCCTGTTACTTTATCCCTCAGGTTTATCTAGCTTCCCCTGAAATGCATCCATGCTAGTCAACTCAACTACTTGTGGTAGCGAGTTCCACATTCTAACCACTCTCTGGGTAAAGAAGTTTCTCCGAAAAAAGAGCTTCCGATCTAAAAGCAAAATAAGAAGCAAGGATGGGCAGACAGATTAGGGAGGCAGCATATGTGCTCACAGCAATTTGTTACCATAGCAACGTCTTTGAATTGGTACAAATCAGTTGCAGTGGAGAAATGTTGATCACTGCAATACAAAATTCTGGAGAACATTAAAAGTAAGCATTTCAAATCTTTTGTTCAGATTGCATACTGGAAGCTCTCTACAACTATCTTGTATTGTTAAGTCTTACAGAGACAACCTATATTTTTGCTGCAAATCTTCATAGTTTAAATTGGCCAGTTGGCCAAAATGTGCCTAAAAATACATAAATGTCTGGTGTCATCTGTGACAAGGACACATGAACTCGAGCTCATAACTTATAACAAAAGGGACGTAGGGCTCGATATTAGCACCCGCTATCGGGTGCGTTCCTGGCAGGGGGGGGGGCTCCGAAAATTGGGGAATCCCGGAGCGGGTCAGGAGCCCGGATCCAACCCGCCCACTTCCGGGTTCCCCACTGACGCGCTGACGTGTGCGCGCAGCCCCCGCATGTGGGACTCCCGCAGGCAATTAAAGCCAGCGGGGTGCCACTTAAAAGTATTTATTCTGGTATTTCAGGTCGTTAACAGACCTGATTAAGGAGATATTTCAGGATGGGTGGGATTTTACAAACAACTGGGGCTGTTTCCCATACTGGGGGAAACGCTCCCAGTTGAAATGGATGTGTTGCAGCTGTCAGCCTGTGGCAGCTGCAAAGGTCCATTTGACAGGTGGTGGGGGGAGACCCTCACTCATTGCAGGAGGCCACTCTGTCACTTGGGACAAAGTTTGGCCTCCACCACCCTCCTCCTAACAATAAAATTCACAAACTTGCACACTGACCCCGGGGTCCAGACACATGTACCTACCTTGCGGACCCCCTCAGATGTACATTTTCCGGATGGGGGCCGCCGTAGCTGCAGTCATGACCTCCTCGGAGGGTGAACAGCATCACCAGCCTCGCTGGCCACGCCGTCCACCTCTGACACCTGGAGCTCCACAACACAGTGCTGTGACACATCCACCTGCACAGCAGGAGGGAGGGCAACCAGAGAGAGAGATGCGTCGCAGAGGGCACTACCCTCGCCACAGGGTCCACAGACCGAGGCTCAGCTTCCTGGACCTCTCTGAGCAGCAGTGCACATGGAGGCTCAGAGTCACTCGACATGTAGTCGTGGACATCTGCAGCCTCCTTCATGCTGAGCTGCTCCCGGCTGGCCTGAGCACCATCTTCTTACCTGTCGTTGTCAAAGTCACCACTGCCCTCAACAACTTCTCCTCCGCATCCTTCCAGGGTGCCACCGGGGACATCGCCGACATCTCTCAGTCGTCTTCACAAAAGAGCCCTGCAAATACACCTACACCCACTCTGCAGTGACACAATGGGTGGCATCAGGTGTGGGTCTTCATTGCGATACTCAGGCAAGGGCATTATTGCACAAACCAGACAAGATTCGCAAAGATGTGGCAGTAGTGGTGACAATATATGTAATGTGAGTTGATCAGAAATTCAATATAAGTAAAAACCATGACAAACCCTCAAACACCCTTGTGCATCCTCTTTGTGCGCATGACACGTTTGCCTTACGCTGCCTACTGCACATATGAGATGCATGCCCTGTGGCTGCAGCACAGGTAGTGGCAGGTTGAGTGAGGCTGACCGTGAAAGAGATGCATGAGATGGTGAGTATGAGATAGATCCATGAGATTGTATGAGGATTGGGTTGAGTGGTAGTGGCGGGATGAGTACTGGCGAGGTGAGTAAGTGCAGGTAAGATGAGGATGAGGTTTGAGTGGGTGTGAGGGGTGATGTGACAGAGTAGTGTTGGCAGTGCAGAAGGAGATGTGGGTTGGGGGCGGTGATGTGGCAGACGGAGTGTAGGGGAATGAGTAAGTGTACTCACTTTGGCTGACCTACTTAGGTGATTGCAGCGCCTCCTGCACTGTATGCAGGTGGGCGATATGTTGGTGGTGCAGGTGACCTCCTCTGCCACCTCGAGCCAGGTCTTCTTGGTGGCAGAGGCAGGCCGCTTCCTCCCGCCCGCCGGGGGGAAGATCTCTGTCCTCCCCCTCCTCCTCATCCCATCCAATGATACCTGGAGTGAGGCATCATTAAACCTGGGAGCAGCCTTCCCACTGGGCTGCTCCATGCTGCACTTTTTCCTATTTCTTGCAGCATCTGTCAGTGGAGGACTGCCCCTTTAAATAGAGCTCCTCCAGCTGATGACCTTACTGCGCATGCGCAGTCCGCCCGATGAGCAGCTCAGCAGCAGGGAACCCGGAAGACCAGGTAAGTGGATCCAATTAGCCTGCGATTGCGCGTGGAGCAGACTGATTTCACCGAGTGCGTGACCCCCCGCCGCGAACCCGCCACCCTGGTAATATCGAGGCCATAGAGTCAAGCTCCCATAGTTTAGATTTAACTCCTCAGTGGATGGTGATATATATGGAACAGACTGCACAGAGAGGTAGTGGAGATAAATATTGGATAGTGTCGGAAAATTCGAAAAGCAATTGGATGTATATTTGCCAAAGAAAGAGACTGAGGAGTCAGAGAGAATAGTGGACAGGATTTTTCAAATTTTGGAATCTGGCAGGTGGTCCATCATAAATCTTTTCTGGCTCTGTACATTCTTGGGTTAATGTGTCCTTTACCAGAACACAATGAGAAATCAGACCATCGCAGAATATAAACTTACAATTTTCCTAAATACTCCTCATTGACTGTGTTGCCCTTTACATAAGTAACCAGGTGAAAACACAAAGGTGAAAGAAAACCATTGCTTTAACAAAACAGGTCCCAACACTTATTTTATTTACCATGAACTCTTCTGGTTGGCAGTCTTAATTTACCTGTTCCATCTTGTTTATGCTTTGAGGCATAGAAATAACAGGAGATGTAACAAATAATTGCAGGACAGTGCAGCCAAGTAACAATAACCAGAGGCTTGGTCAAAGTTCAGCCCACAGATAAATGTAAAAGTAATTTACATTTCATATTATAAAATGTAATGCCCCTAAACTCTGTATTCAATGTCATTTTTTCTCCAATCTTCTCCCTCTCTTGCCTCACCCCCTCCTGAAATTGTTTATTCTCTGCTATGGTACAGTTCCACAGTCAATGGTTGAGATACCGGAGGGAAACCAAGTGATCGTTATTCATGCGTGAGATGCAGGGTGTTCCCTCAATCTATTCAACTGACAATACAGTTGAGCTCAATCTTTACCCAATGTCCACGAACACATTTCCAACAGGGGTCACTGAATAGAGAAAACCTTGACAGATCTTCCTTTCTTTAATCTGGGGTGCAGAGACAAATTGGGGTAACCCTTCTGTCTGCCCAGCTAAGAGCAGATAATTCAACACAGAGCAGGCCTCAAACTTGGGACTCTCATCATCCTGTCCAATGTAGAGACAGAGGGATAGATTTTCTGCATTGGCCTCAAATTTGACATTATCTGGCAGGGGAATTGACTGGCACTCTCTTATCCATTAGTACGCTGTCTTTGCTTAATTTTGCATGGTCAGCTTTATTTACATAGCGTGGGTGAGTTCTCAACCCATATTGGGCCTGGTGTTGGGAGCTCAGCTGATTGCATAAAGTGACTGTACCTATCAATTATGCGTAACCAATTGGAAAATCTATCCTTAGTGCTTTAACGGCTAAACTATTGGTGAAACCTGTTCATTTCCCACCCCCTTGACCCCCTCCCCAAGTGAAACTGCAGCAAAGCAAAGGCAGTCTTGATGTCTACAGCTAGAGATGTTTTTCTTCCTGTCCTATATTAAACATTTGAAAGCACAGAATTTTTATACAGTAATACAACAGTTAAAACCAAGCAGGGGGTATACAGTTGGAAATATCCACAGCATGTGTAGATCTGTGGAATAATTTGTGACATAAATTGAATGAAGCAGGTTTATCAGTAACGTTATTAAGTAGATAAATCACTATTAAAACAAAAGTGTTGAAAATAAAGGAGGAGAAGCCAAACACTAGTTGTTTAAAACATCTCAGGAGAGAATGAGTTTTTTCCAAAAATCAATAGTAACTCAATGGAAGTCAAATTGTGGGGCAAGTATGATGTAGGTACGTTGTATACAGCTATCAGGACATGCTTGCTTACTGACATCAATGGGAAATGGACTCAAACAGCCTTTTCGGAAATTGTATATTGTAGGCAAAAAGGAACATGCCTTTACCCTACGTTACAATGTTTGTGACTCCGGGAATTACAGATACATACACACAATGTCGGGTTAACCGTTAACACTTTTATTAGTCTAACTCGAGCTAGATAAACATAATTTTAGCACAACATACACTGAACCTTAAGGGTTCGCGTTTATGTTGCTGTCTCAAGTGTTGGGTGCCTCAACTTGGTGACCAAACCAAGGACTCATTCTTGACTGCCGTGCCCAGATATCTCACTACCCTCATATTTATGTCCTGAGTTATTGTGGCTGCAACATGATGATCAATTGTGTGCTAATCTCACTTGATCAGTTTGGTCAGTGGGCCTCATGACCCATTTTGTAATTAACAGTCAGCCCAGCAACAGTTTCCCAATTTAATATAACGGCCATTCCACGTGTCAATTCAACACAGTGGCCATCTTACAATATTTGAAGGAAAACTGACTTGAGATTCAAAGTAACTAGTTTCCAATCTTGGGACGGAAGGGGCTGAATTTTGCTGTGAAAATAACGGCGAGGCTAACAAGTGCTCATTTCTGCGCAAATCAGACAGTAACTCCCGAAGACCACACATGCGCAGTTAAATGCGGAAATCCGGAAGTTGCTGTACCAGATGCCCTGCTCCTCCGTAAGCTCCGCAAAAACGACATCTCGGCGGCTGGTTCTCTGTTCAAAGGAATGGAATCGTGTGACGTTCCTGCACTGACATCACAGATACGAACCAATCTCGCCAGAAAAAGTTAGGCCTTGTCCATTCTGATGTAAGTACCCTTTTAGCGGCGTGGTAAGTCTTAATGACTGCCAAGCTACCTCTCTGGCACTGAAAATTAACTTTAACAAGTGTGGAGTCTCATTCCTTCAGAGGTTAGACAGACTGGGACTTTTTTCCCTGGAGAGTAGGAGGTTAAGGGGTGATCTTATAGAAGTCTATAAAATAATGAGGGGCATAGATAAGGTCGATAGTCAAAATCTTTTCCCAAAGGTAGGGGAGTCTATAACGAGGGGGCATAGATTTAAGGTGAGAGGGGAGAGATACAAAAGGGTCCAGAGGGGCAATTTTTTCACTCAAAGGGTGGTGAGTGTCTGGAACGAGCTGCCAGAGGCAGTAGTAGAGGCGGGTACAATTTTGTCTTTTAAAAAGCATTTGGACAGTTACATGGGTAAGATGGGTATAGAGGGATATGGGCCAAGTGCAGGCAATTGGGACTAGCTTAGTGGTATAAACTGGGCGACATGGACATGTTGGGCCGAAGGGCCTGTTCCATGTTGTAACTTCTATGATTCTATGATTCTATGATTTTAATTGTTGTTGGACATTTAAAAAAGTCAATACTTTTTTTTACTTTTTCTTTCTGTCTCTTATCTCTGTCTCTTAATTCTATCTTTCGTATCCTCTCTTTCTTTTGCTTTCTGTACCTGATTTGACCTTGAATTCACTATTTTAATTTACACATCCTGGTTCAGTTTCTGTGAGCCTCATTAATGATGCATCAATCTGATTGGTTAAGGAGATACACAGTTGCTTGGCCTGTTCACACAGGTCCCAGATGCCCTGAAGAAGGCGCTGTTATTTTTGGCTGTCTAATTTACAGTAAGTTGCTGTGCAAAAGCTCACAGAAAGTCTATGGGCAAATGCAAGTCTAACCAACCCGGCCCAATGTAATAATGCTTCTGCATCCCAGGGGCTCGTTTTTTTTTAATTAAAAAGGTGGCTGAGAGGAAGATGCTCACAAATCACATTAGGCACTGACTGATTTACTCACCTTTTAAATGTGTCAGTAACGTCTTGTAGATAGCAAATAGTTTCAACTAGTTATAGTAATAACTATAGACTAAAGGAGCAGTACCCTGCTTAAAATTCAGTCATAGTTATGAGAACCTCATTTGTCAATCACCCCTCTAAGTTGCCCGCTTTTTCAATGTCCTGTTTGAAAGCTCAGTAATTTCAATGTCCTTCCAATTCAATCACGAATCCTAGTTTTCAACCCCAAAATTCAGTTTTTAACGTAACTCGGCCAGTCACCTAATTTGCTGTGCTCAGAACTATAATGATTCTGAAGCACAACCGAACAGAAAATATATAAAAAGGTTGTGCCACGTGGATGGATAATTAATGAATATGTAGATATTCATGAATATTCAACAGTGATTCTGCTCAGGTGTTCGGCGCACTTGCAATACCCAATGTGTTGTCCAATTAGTAACAAGATTAGCAGGAGTTTTCAAACACAATGCATAGGAATAAGAACTTGCATTTATATAGCTCCTTTTAACACCTTCAGGACATTGGAATGAATTAATTTTGAAGTAAAGTCACTGTTTCTTTTTAGTGGGCAAACATGGTAGCCAAATTGCACACAGCAAGGTCCCATAGACAATAATGAGATAAATGACACCTCTATTAATTCTTCCCTCTTCTTGCTCCAAGGAGAACAATCCCAGCTTTTCTAGTCTCTCCACATAACTGAATTCCCTCAGCCTGGGTACCATTCTGGTAAATCTCCTCTGCACCCTTTTCAAGGCCTTGACATCCTTTCTAAAGTGTGGTGCCCAGAATTGGACACAATACTCGAGCTGAGGCCTAACCAGTGATTTATAAAGGTTTACAATCACTTCCTTGATTTTGTACTCTATGCCTCTAGTTATAAATCCAAGGATCCCGGATACTTTATTTTTTAAACTTGTCCTGCTATCTTCGAAGATTAGTATATGTGAACCTCCAGGTCTCTTTGTTCCTACACCCCCTTTAAAGTTGTACCATTGAGTTTAAATTGCCTCTCCTCATTTTTGCTTCCAAAATGCATCACTTCACACTTCTCTGCATTAAATTTCATCTGCCACGTGTCTGCCCATTTAACCAGTCTGTCTATGTCCTCCTGAAGTTTACTGCTATCCTCCCCACTGTTTTCTACATTTACAAGCTTTGCATCATCCGCAAACTTTGAAATTCTGCCCTCTCTACCTAAGTCAAGGTCGTTAATTTACATCAAAAAGAGCAGTGGTCCTAATACCGACCCTTGGGTGACACCACTGTATTCTTCCCTCCAGTCTGAAAAACAAGTTCACTACTATCATGACGACTCTTTGCTTTCTGTCTCTCAACCAATTTTGTATCCACGCTGCCACTGCCCCTTTAATCCCATGGGCTTCAATTTTGCTAACAAGTACATTGAGTTACCAGTGCATTAAGCTACAAATACATTAAGCATTCATACGATTAAATCACACAGACTCATTTCCAGGCTAATATATCCAAAGCTGTGTTTCTCTCCTAATTAACTATTGAAATATTCAACATCTGTGGAGCGCATCTCAGTACCAGTAACTTGCTGCTTATGTACTTATGCCACGTATTTCCTCTCACCTGTGCAAGTTCCTGCTAATCACAACACCAAGAGAAACCTCAAGAGGTTAGTAAACTACTACTGATATCAGGTCAAACCAATTTGGTACATCAAGTACCTAGCTATTTGGAGTTTAATAGACAAACTGCACATTATTTCCAGAGATCTTTAAAGCAAAATAGTAAATCTTGTTTTGCAGGTAGGGTGCTTTAGCTCTTACCCATAAATACATTTTTAAAATGAAAATGACAGCAGGGATTGTTATCCTACTGCTGGGATATAAGTTTGAATCCATGTCGAAGCCGATGGGATGAAAATGTATGAGTCACTGTCCCTTCTGTCGGTTACAAAAGTCCAAGGTGAAATACCTTCGGAAAAGATCAACCCAGTATCTAATGGACATAGCTAAGCAGCACAAAATAGTGTATAATTTGGTATAAATTAGCTGTAGAATAGCAATCACACTCAGAGGTCATCACTGTACAATGAATAGAAAAAAAGTGACAAGCTCAAAATCTAGGCTAACACTCCAGTGCAATTCTGAGGGAGTGCTGCACTGCCGGAGGTGCCATCTTCCAGATGAGACGTTAAACCTAGGCCCCCTCAGTCTGCTCTCTCAGGTGAATATAAAAGATCCCATAGCACGATTTCAAAGTGTCCTGGCCGATATTTATCCCTCTTCAATCATCACAGATTATCTGGTCATTATCACATTGCTGTTTGTGGGACCTTGCTGTGTGCAAATTGGCTGCCTGTGTTTCCTACATTACAACAGTGACTACACTTCAAAAAGTACTTCAAAATGGGCTATAACGCGCTTTGGGACATCCTGAGGTCATGAAAGGCGCTATGCAAATATAAGTCTTTCTCTTCTTTTGATGCTGTATGGAATGGTCTTCTCAGATCGAAGCTAAGGAACGCTCAGGAATACTGCTGGTGGCAGAGCAAAATGGACTCTACACTGCCTGTGGCCCATGCTATATCTGATCTGTATCTGACACGGGAGTACTTGATGCTGGTGCCCAATGTGAAAAGGTGTTTCATCCCTCAGCAAGAAGGTTTCTCAACTGGATGGATAAAAAAATGACAAATTTAAGAAAGAAATTGTGGAATGTTGCAAATGTTAATTGGTACAATCCAATGCAAAGTCACAGTAATGCGTTAGTACAGGAAGGATAGCAGACTCAAATGAACTGGAATTGAGATCAAATAATGCAATAATATTTCTTTTTCGAATAAGCACAACAATGGTCCTCATTTATAGGAAGTGAGAATTAAAAGAAACTATTAAAATGTATTGTCAAAAGCTTCTTGTTGAAAAAAGCAACTGTCCTCTATTCTATTGCTTATTCTTGACATTTTGGTGTCAGGTAATGTAAATGTAACAAGTTGTTGGGACAAATGACCTCAAGGGGCCCTATTTTTTAACGAAAATATTGGAACTGCCATGATTGGGTTTACTTAGAAATGCTGCGTAAATTCAGACTGTGCTGAGATTTTGTCCTGTAAATACCATTTCGTGAAGGATATTCAAGAGAGAACTGGAAGATATTTGTCAGAGAAAGCTATTGGGAGGGCCGATAGACACTGGGGGTGGTGGTTAATTTTAACCTAACCGAACCCACGCAGCGAGAAACTGCCCGGATCGAATCGCGATCGGCTGTCCGTTTAACACCCCGCCCAATTTTAATTTTCATTATGCGGAGATGCCGGTGATGGACTGGGGTGGACAAATGTAAGGAATCTTACAACACCAGGTTATAGTCCAACAATTTTATTTTAAAATCACAAGCTTTCGGAGATCATCTCCTTCGTCAGACTCACCTGACGAAGGAGATAATCTCCGAAAGCTTGTGATTTTAAAATAAAATTGTTGGACTATAACCTGGTGTTGTAAGATTCCTTACGTTAATTTTCATTGACTTAGGTTGAAATTAGCCCCATGGTATTTTTTGCACTTTGAAACCACCAGATGGAGTCCATTGATATCTTCCATGCTGTACATGGACGTTACATCCAATAACAGAGAGAATGTTGTATTCGAGGTATGGGAGTATTATATTGAATCACAAATTAATGCTGAATCTCTGTAAAGTTACAACACTATTTCTCCCATATTTGAGTTACCTATCCACTTTTGGCAAGGATCCCATTACAACAGAAGTCATTTTCTATGCAAAACTGTTTTAACAGTGAAAGTATCACAGAAGAATGGATTTATATTGCCAGGCCTACACCACATTTTCTTGGCAATATGCGATATACAAATCTTGGCATTCTTAAGCCGAGGGACAAATCGCTGAGCACCACTTCAAAAATAAATGAACAAATTAGGTGCTGTGAGGCTGCTGACACAGCTTTTCATTTACACCACAGGACAGATCATAAAATAAGAATACATTGGCAACCTATCCTTTTTTCTTTCTCATAACTGATGTTTTTATTGGTACATCTTCCAATAACATATTACAATGTGTATTTAGAACAATAAATACATACATGGTAAAACTATTGCTTCTTTCTGCTTTCCTTGCATAACTCTTGTCGTTCATCCTATATTTTAACATTCTATTCTATTTCGGTGTCAGCCGTGGTTCAGATGGTTGCACTCTTGCCCTCTCAGGTGATTGTAAAAGATCCCAAGGCACTATTTCGACGAACAGCATTGGAGTTCTCCCCGATGTCCTGGCCAACATTTATCCCTCAACCAACATCACAAACAGATTAGCTAGTCATTATCTCATTGCTGTTTGTGGGACCTTGGTGTGCAAATTGGCTGCCGCGTTTCCTACATTACAACAGTGGCTGCACTTCAAATGTACTCTAAAGCGGAATGGCAGGTCCTGAGGTTGTGAATGGAGCTATATAAAGTCTGTCATTCTTCTATTATATGAAATTCTTATGTTTTTATACAACATGCTGATTTTTGTTGTTTTCTGCTTTTTCAACCTGAACTGCATTGATACCATTCGCTCCATTAGAACTAGCCTTTCCTTGAACTTCAGATTGTTGTTTTTATTTAAAGCTGGTGTATTTTTCTTGACAAATTCCATTTATGTCAAACCTTTAACATAAGAAATGTCTCAAGACGCTTCACAATCAGTTGTAAATCATAGAAGAATCACAGAATCATAGAAAACTTACAGCACAGAAGGCGGCCATTCGGCCCATCGTGTCCGCGCCGACTGAAAATGAGCCAATCAGCCGAATCCCATTTTCCAGCACTTGGTCCATAGCCTTGTAGGTCACGGCAATTCAGGTACACATCAAGGTACTTTTTAAAATGAGTTGAGGGTTTCTGCCTTTCTCACCCTTTCAGGCAGTGAGTTCCAGACCCCTAGCACCCCCTGGGTGAAAACATTTTTCCTCAGCTCCCCTCTAATCCTTCTATCAATCACTTTAAATCTATGCCCCCTGGTTATTGACCTCTCTAAGGGAAATAGGACCTTCCTATTTACTCTCTCTAGGCCCCTCTTTATTTTGTACACCTCAATTAAATCTCCATTCAGCCTCCTCTGTTCCAAACAGAACAACCCCAGCCTATCCAGTCTTTCCTCATAGCTAATATTCTCCAGTACTGGCAACATCCTCGTAAATCTCCTCTGTACCATCTCCAGTGCAATTACATCCTTCCTGTAATGTGGTGACCAGAACTGCACACAGTACTTAAGCTCTGGCCTAACCAGGATTTTATACAGTTCCAGCAAAACCTTCCCTGCTCTTACATTCTATGCCTTGGCTAATAAAGGAAAGTATTCCATATGCCTTCTTAACCACCTTATCTATCTGTCCTGTTACCTTCAGGGATCTGTGGACATGCACTCCAAGGTCCCTCACTTCCTCTACACCTTTCAATATTCTCCCATTTATTGTGTACTCCCTTGCCTTGTTTTCCCTTCCCAAATGCATTACCTCACACTTCTCTGGATTGAATTCCATTTGCCATTTTTCTGCCCACCTGACCAGTCCATTGATATCTTCCTGCAGTCAACAGCTTTGCTCCTCACTTTCAACCACACGGCCAATTTTTGTACAATCTAAATACTTCTTAATCATGCCGCCTATATTTAAGTGCAAATCATTTATATCACAAAAAGCAAAGGACCTAATACTGCGCCCTGCGGAACCCCACTGGAAACAGCCTTCCAGTCACAAAAACACCCGTTGACCATTTCCCTTTGCTTCCTGCCACTGAGCCAATTTTGGATCCAATTTGCCACATTCCCTTGGATCCCATGGGCTTGTACTTTTTTGACCAGTCTGCCATGTGGGACCTTGTCAAAAGCCTTGCTAAAATCCATGTAGACTACATCAAATGCATTACCCTCATCAACCCTCCTCGTTACCTCCCCAAAAAATTCAATCAAGTTAGTCAGACACGACCTTCCCTTAACAAATTTATGCTAACTGTCCTTGATAAATCTGTGCATTTCTAAGTGACGGTTTATCCTGTCCCTCAGAATTGGTTCCAATAATTTGCCCACCACCGAGGTTAGACTGACTGGCGTGTAATTACTCGGTCCATCCCTCGCTCCCTTTTGAAACAACGGTACAACGTTAACAGTCCTCCACCTCCGGCACCACGCCTGTAATCCAATGCAGATTGGAAAATGATGGTCAGAGCCTCCGTTATTTCCTCCCTTGCTTCTTTTAACAGCCTGGGATACATTTCATCCAGGCCGAGTGATTTATCTATTTTCAAAGATGCTAATCCCCATAATACTTCCTTTCTCACTAAGTTTATCCCATCCAATATTTCACACTCCTTCTCAACTACAATGTCTGCATTGTCCCCCTCTTTTGTGAAGGCAAACGCAAAGTATTCATTAAGAAAATAGAACTGTGACCTGAAAGAGAAAGAGGATGGAAGGTGTGGCCAAAGCTTAGTCAAAGAAATGGGTCTTGAGATCGTTTTTAGAAGGATAAGAAGGAGAGCTAGAAAACTTCAGGTAAGGAGTTCCATAGAGGGGAATGGGGTGGCTAATTGTTCTGCGAGCAATGGTGAAGTACAAGAAGGGAGCGTGTGGCAAGGAGGTAGAGATGGTCAGAGGGGATATAGGGCTGGTGGAGATTGTGGAGATTCGGTGGGACAAGGTCATCTTCCATACCAGTCTCCACTTTGCTGATAACATTCTATTCCTGTAACCTGATGGCTTTCCAGTCTTGTAATATATCAACATGGGGCTGAAATTGATCTTCGGCGATAGCGTAAACTGGCCAATCGCGAATCGGTAGGCCATTTTACACCCTGCACTATTTTCTTTTCTACTGAAGTCAATGGAGAAGAAAATCAAGCCAGGTGTAAAATGAGTTACCAAGTCGTTAGTGCCCATTTTGCAATGTTAATGAAAACCAATTTCACCCCCATGCCTTTTCCGAGTGTTGCAATATAAAAGAGTCCTTTGCCTTACATACTTATTTGAATAGATTCCTGTTCAATAGTCCTGTCCTTCATCATCCATATTTTATGGTACATTCAACAACCAGTCTTGCACTATCTTCTCCTATTCTGTTATCATTGGATGATGCCAGGGATGGGAAACAACAATTATGATGAGAGATTTGAGATACTGAGAGTATTTCCATTGGAGCAGAAAAGGCTAATGAGAGATTCAACAGAGGTTTTTAAAATTTCGAAAGGTTTTGATATTGTGAATAGGGAAAGATGATATACTCTGGTTGTGGAATCAATGACAAGGAGTCATCAATTTAAGGTTGTCATACAGAGTGAATTTAGGAGAAATTTCTCTTCTTAAAAGCTTATTGGAACATGAAATACTTTGCCACAAGGACTGGTTGAGGCAGAGACCAACACACCTTTTAAGGGAAAATTGGATAAATAATTCAAACAAAGGAAGATAATCTGTGGAACTGTATCAGGGCTGTGGGATTAGTATTGGATTGCTCTAGCAGAGAGCTAGCACAGACAGGTTGGGCTGAATGGGCTCCTTCTGTGCTGTAAATATCTGTAGTTCTATTTGAGGGTGATCTGGACATCACCAACTTGAGAACTGTGACTCAGCTTTTCCATCTTCAGTGTTCGTCATTACTCATTATCCCTGATTTTGTTTCTTTAGAGTTAAAATCAACTTTATAAATCAACTTCAATTGAATAAGTTCAATCTAACACAAAAGCTTCCAGATTTTTACACTGAATTAGAATCCAACTCTGTTTCCCACTCTTTATGGATTTTTCTTCCAGTTAGATTCATCTATTTTTAATTACAATGGAATTGACTGCCTATACTGGTTATAGTCGATCTTTTGACACTTTCTCTGAAGCTGCCTCTGCTGGTATTGTCAGTTGCCGTCCTGCCGACTCTCACAGAGCAGCTCTCACTTGTAGTAATCAGTGGGACTCTGGGTGAGTCAATGTTTTCAATCTAAAGCATCCTAAGTAATCCTCGATGTTGTTTCTGCCCTCTCTCCTGTAATCAATTTTCTCTGTTCCCCTCCTTCTCCTCTGAAAGAATTAACTCTGTGCTGCAATATAGTTCCACAGATTTTAGGCATCTTCCAGTGCCTGTCCCAGTGACCATTCTTTAGTGACTCGCATGACTATAGATGAGGAGTTCAACCACTGGACAATTGTAGTGCCCATACGCTCACCCTGGTTTAAACCAGCTAACTCAATACGGATCAAAAATAGAACCTAGGATTTTCCTGTTCTGTGTAGCTCAGTTACTCACTATCTTAATCAGTTGAAACATGAAAGGAGCCTTTATGTTGATGTACTTTTGTCCCAATATCTCTATGAAAGGAGGCCACTTGTTTTATTTGCTACTCCGAATGGACACACTTCCTGTTTTCTTAAGTTGGATGTTACTCTGCATGCCTCTTATTAGGCAATATCCATGCATATCTAAGTCTAGGAGAAGCTGCTCTATCTACTGATTATTGAGTGTTAAGAACATAAGAAATAGAAGCAGGAGTAGGCCAGAGGGCCCCTTGAGTCTGCTCCACTATTCAATAAGATCATGGCTGATCTTCGACCTCAACTCCACTTTCCTGCCCGATCCCCATATCCCTTGATTCCCCGAGAGTCCAAAAATCTACCTATCTCAGCCTTGAATATACACAACAACTCAGCATTCACAGTCCTCTGGGGGAGAGAATTCCAAAGATTCACAATCTTCTCAGTGAAGACATTCCTCCCCATCTCAGTCATAAATGGCCGACCCCTTATCCTGCGACTCTCCAGCCAGGAGAAACAATCTCTCAGCATTTATCCTGTCAAGCCCCCTCAGAATCTTATATGTTTCAATGAGATCACCTCTCATTCTTCTAAACTCCAGAGAGTATAGGCCCATTCTACTCAACATCTCCTCATAGGACAACCCTCTCATGCCAGGAATTAATCTGGTGAATCTTTGTTGCACCGCCTCTAAGGCAACTATATACTTCCTTAGAAAAGGAGACCAAAACTGTACGCAGTACTCCAGCTGAGGTACAATTGTAGCAAGGCTTCCTTACTCTTGTACTCAAAACTCCTTTTAATAAAGGCCAATATGCCATTTGCTTTCCTAATTGCTTGCTGTACCTGCAAGCTAACTTTTTGTGTTTCTTGTACAAGGAAACTCAAATCTCGCTGAACGCCAACATTTACTAGTTTCTCACCATTTCAGAAATATTCTGTTTTTCTATTCTTCCTACCAAAGTGAATAACCTCATATTTCCCCTTACTATACTCCATCTGCCACCTTCTTGCCCACTCACTTAACCTGTCTATATTCCTTTGCAGATTCTGTGTGCCCTCCTTACAGCTTACTTTTCCACCTAGCTTTGTATCATCAGCAAACTTGGATACATTACACTCGGTCCCTTCATCTAAGTCATTAATATAGATTGTAACTAGCTGAGGCCCAAGCACTGATCCTTGCAGCACCACACCAGTTACAGCCTGCCAACCTGAAAATGACCCATTTATCCCTACTCTGTTTCCTGTCTGTTAAACAATCCTCTATCCATGCTAATATGTAACCCCCAACCCCATGAGCCCTATTCTTGCATAACAACCTTTTATGTGGCAGCTTATCGAATGCCTTTTGAAAATCCAAATATATTACATCCATTGGTTCGCCTTTATCTACCCTACTAGTTACATCCTCAAAACACTCCAAACATTCCAATTGCACCAGCCACATCTTTCCATTGATCAGGAAGTTCAACTCCCTCTCCCTTCAAATTATTCCAATCAAGTGATATGCCCACATCCAGTGGAACTGGTTATCCATGAAATGCAAAACTTCAATTTGCTAATCTATGATTTTCTTTGTTCAAAAAAAAATGCCCAATATTTAACTGAATTTATTAAAACTGTTTCTTGGATGAGCAAACAAAAACATATTATTTTGTTGAGTTAAGCACCATCTGTTTCCTTGATCACATCCCCCCTACCCTACAAAGGTGGCAGAAATGTTCTCCATCTTTCCATCTTATGTATTGAGTTTAATAGTGATTAATTTACCAGTGCTGGAGATAGTAGAAGCCCAAGATGTTTCATTCTTTTAAGCTTCCATTCAAGGTGTAGATAATGTTTGATGCAGAGAAATGTGAAACAGTGCATTTAGGTAAAAACAACAGTGAAAGGAAGTATACACTCTCAGTCTTGCTATTGAGGGGAGGTGTAGAGAACTTTAAAGGTGGGAGCACAGATAGAAAAGAAAGAAAGAAAGAAAGCAAATGAGATTCTGGGTTGGAGGCCCAAGGACACTGAATATAAAATTAAGGAAGTAACATTATCTAAGACATTGGTTAAGCCACAGTTAGAGTACAGCATGCAATTTTGGGCACTCCATGATAGTAAGAATATTAGAGCAAAAGAAAGTGTCCAAAGATTCACTAGAATGGTGTAGGAATGACAAAACATGCCTTTGTTACCTCTAGTAAAGGGAATTAGGGGTTACGGGGAGCGGGCAGGAAATTGGACATGAATTTAGATTTGAGGTTAGGATCAGATCAGCCATGATCTTATTGAATGGCGGAGCAGGCTCAAGGGGCGGATTGACCTACTCCTCCTCCTATTTCTTATGTTCTTATGTTCTTAGACTTGACTCTTCCAATGCTCTCCTGGCCGGCCTCCCATCTTCCACCCTCCATAAACTTGAGCTCATCCAAAACTCTGCTGTCACACCTGTGCTGGCTGACCTACATTGGTTCCCAGTCTGGCAACGCCTCGATTTTAAAATTCTCATCCATGTTTTCAAATCCCTCCCTATCTATGTAAGCTCCTCGAGCCCTACAACCCTCCGAGATATTTGCACTCTTCCAATTCTGGCTCTTGCGCACCCCTGATTTTAATCGCTCCACCATTGGTGGCCGTGCTTTCAGCTGCCTAGGCCCTGAGCTCTGGAATTCCCTCCCTAAATCTCACTGTCTCTCTCTCCTCTTTTAAGACGCTCCTTCTAACCTACAATTTTGACCAAGCTTTTGATCACCAGTGCTAATATCTCCTTATGTGGCTCAGTGTCAAATTTTGTTTGATAACGTTCCTGTGATGCGCCTTGGGACATTTTACTACGTTAAAGGCACCATATAAATGCAAATTGTTGTTGCAGTTGTTGTTATTAAGACTCAAAAAATTGAGATGTTTTCTTACCTGGAACAAAAAAGATTAAAAAGGGATATCTAATCAAAAATTTCACGCTTAAAGTTTTTGAAAGGGTTATTAGTGAAAGATTTGGTGAACAATGGGGTATAGAGATTAGGTTACCACAGGAAGAATAAACTGGGAAGTAAGGAGAAATAGTTTCCACTCCGAGTTTATTTGGACTTGGAATGAGGGGGAGCTTATGACATCATTTAAAAATAAATTGGATAAACATTTGAAAAAGAATATAAAATGATATGCAGAAAGGGCAGGAAAAAGAGACGAAAGCACATAGCTTCAGTTAGCACTGATATGGGCTTGAAAGGCCTTCTATGCTGTGATTTTTATGATTTCTTGAACTGGAGGCTTGACCTATTGAGGAGCAACAGCTTGAACTTTTCCCAATTAACTGGAGCAAGTATCCCACCAGCTCCGCAACATCTTTTTGCTCTCACTTGGGGGTCACAATAGAAAAGAATATAAATAGCAAATGGCATTTTACCTGTTTATTTATTTAGGTTTAGCAGTCACATGCACTAATGGCTTCATTGTTGAAATAATGAGTGCAAGAGGACAATGACAGTATTGGTAGGAGTGACCACTGCACAGTCCTCGTGGAGATGAAGTCCCGTCTTTGCACTGCGGACACCATCCAATGTGTTGTGTGGCACTATCACCATGCTAAATGGGATAGATTCAGAACAGATCTAGCAGCTCAAATCTGGGCATCCATGAGGCGTTGTGGGCCATCAGCAGCAGCAGAATTGTATTCGAGCACAATCTGCAACCTCATGGCCCAGCATATTCCTCACTCTACCATTACCAACAAGCCAGGGGATCAACCCTAGTTCAATAAAGAGTGTAGAAGAGCATGCCAGGAGCAGCACCAGGTGTACCTAAAAATGAGGTGCCAACCTGGTGAAGCTACAATTCAGGACTACATGCATGCTAAACAGCAGAAGCAAAGTGCTACAGACAGAGCTAAGCGATTCCACAACCAACGGATCAGGTCAAAGCTCTGCAGTCCTGCCACATCCAGTCATGAATGATGGTGCACAATTAAACAACTAACGGGAGGTGAAGGGTCTGTTAACATCCCCATCCTCAATGATGGCGGAGTCCAGCACGTGAGTGCAAAAGACAAGGCTGAAGCGTTTGCAATCATCTTCAGCCAGAAGTGCCGAGCGGATGATCCATCTCAGCCTCCTCCTGATATCCCCACCATCACAGAAGCCAGTCTTCAGCCAATTCGATTCACTCCACGTGATATCAAGAAACGGCTGAGTGCACTGGATACAGCAAAGGCTATGGGCCCCGACAACATCCCAGCTGTAGTGCTGAAGACTTGTGCTCCAGAACTAGCCTTGCCTCTAGCCAAACTGTTCCAGTACAGCTACAACACTGGCATCCACCCGACAATGTGGAAAATTGCCCTGATAGGTTCGGTCCACAAAAAGCAGGACAAATCCAATCCAGCCAATTACCGCCCCATCAGTCTACTCTCAATCATCAGCAAAGTGATGGAAGGTGTCGTCGACAGTGCTATCAAGCGGCACTTACTCACCAAAAACCTGCTCACCGATGCTCAGTTTGGGTTCCGCCAGGACCACTCGGCTCCAGACCTCATTACAGCCTTGGTCCAAACATGGACAAAAGAGCTGAACTCCAGAGGTGAGGTGAGAGTGACTGCCCTTGACATCAAGGCAGCATTTGACCAAGTGTGGCACCAAGGAGCCCTAGTAAAATTGAAATCAATGGGAATCAGGGGGAAAACTCTCCAGTGGCTGGAGTCATACCTAGCACAAAGGAAGATGGTAGTGGTTGTTGGAGGCCAATCATCTCAGCCCCAGGGCATTGCTGCAGGAGTTCCTCAGGGCAGTGTCCTTGGCTCAACCATCTTCAGCTGCTTCATCAATGACTTTCCCTCCATCATAAGGTCAGAAATGGGGATTTTCTCTGATGATAGCAGTGTTCAATTCCATTCACAACCCCTCAGATAATGAAGCACTCCATGCTCACATGCAGCAAGACCTGGACAACATCCAGGCTTGGGCTGATAAGTGGCAAGTAACATTCATGCCAGACAAGTGCCAGGCAATGACCACCTCCAACAAGAGAGAGTCTAACCACCTCCCCTTGACATTCAACGGCATTACCATCACCGAATCCCCCACCATCAACATCTTGGGGGTCACCATTGACCAGAAACTTAACTGGACCAGCTACGTAAATACTGCGGCTACAAGAGCAGGTCAGAGGCTGGGTATTCTGCGGCAAGTGACTCACCTCCTGACTCCCCAAAGCCTTTCCACCATCCACAATGCACTTGTCAGGAGTGTGATGGAATACTCTCCACTTGCCTGAATGAGTGCAGCTCCAACAACACTCAAGAAGCTCGACACCATCCAGGACAAAGCAGCCCGCTTGATTGGCACCCCATCCACCACACTAAACATTCACTCCCTTCACCACTGGCGCACAGTGGCTGCAGTGTGTACCATCCACAGGATGCACTGCAGCAACTCGCCAAGGCTTCTTCAACAGCACCTCCCAAATCCGTGACCTCTACCACCTAAAAGGACAAGAGCAGCAGGTACATGGGAACAACACCACCTGCAAGTTCCTCTCCAAGTCACGCACCATCCCGACTTGGAAATATATCGCCGTCCCTTCATCGTCGCTGGGTCAAAATCCTGGAACTCCTTACCTAACAGCCCTATGGGAGAACCTTCACCACACAGACTGTAGTAGTTCTAGAAGGCGGCTCACCACCACCTTCTCAAGGGCAATTAGGGATGGGCAATAAATGTTGGCCTTGCCAGCGATGCCCACATCCCATGAACGAATAAAAAAAAATCTTGCTTCATCCCATATCTGAGTGCGAACAGAGCAAGAGCAATGCATCCATCACAATTATGTTTTCTTTTCCCTCTGACCAATTTTCTCCTCTTTTCTCCTCTCCTAACTGCTTGCTAGGTACAGTTCCACATGTGTCAGTCGTCCTCTGGTATCTCACCCTTGTGGTCTTTATTCATGTATGAGCTTTGAAAGTAGGTGTTAGCAGGCTACCATGACTATGGGGGTGGGGAGGGAGGGGATATCCCTGATCAGACATAGCCTGATCTGGTCCTCACCTGATATCCACAAACATACACTTCCAGCTAGCAATCAGGAACCAGCCCATTTCCCGCACCCTAATGCAGGGCCTACTATGGACTTCACTGCAGCCCTGGCTGAGATCGTCTAACTCCGCACAAACTGGAGAATTGAACCTGGGACCATCCTGGTTTATGTTGCTCAGCTGGTGAATCATGATTGTTGGCGACTTGTATCCGATTTAAATCCAGGCTGTAAAATTGTGAATTCTCTAAATGTAACATAAAAAAGTAACACTAATTAACCTGCCTGATCAAACACCTCATCACATCTAAAGAGATGGTCGTGATCATCACCTTCTCTTTGCTGAAATAACTATTAACCCCAATATGAATTTTAATGACGACTATGATTCTGGTTCTTGTAATCTTAGCTGCTTTCAGGCTGCAGTGGTTTGTATGAATAACTTATTGGTTGCAGCCTGTTTAAATTGGTTAAAATCTTTATTTCTCTACAATTGTGCAAAATGATTTATTCTCAAGTGATTGAAATGATGCAGAAGGGTCGTGCAGTGAAATAGAACAATGTTTTAATTCGACAGTCTTCCTTTTCTCTTCACTTGTAAGAGTCCTTAACAAAATAAGTTCGAGCAACAATTCACAGCACGATGCTGTCCATAATATGGCAGGCAAACAGGGCAGCCAATTTACACACAGCAAAGCCCGACAAACAGCAACAAGATATATGATCACTTAATCAGTTTGTGGTAATACTGGGTGACAAATACATGTTGGCCAAAACACTGGTAGAGCTCTCCTACTCTTCTTCAGATAGTGCCATGATATATTGGGCCAGATCTTGCTGGAAAAATAATGGCGTTTTAATGAAGCACACACGTTATTAAAGTGCAAGTCGGCCAGCAAGTTCAGGGGATTAAGAGACACGCAGCGAGTCGTGAATCTCCATTTACGCTGCTCCGCCGCTTGCTTCACACAAAGGACATCTCGCCCTTAGTCTCTCCATTATTTTTAAGAACTGGCAAGATTTGCACCTTAATTGTCCATTAAACACGTGGCAGAAAGTTAGGGCCGGAACTTAACCTTTTGAAACGACAAGATAATTATTAATGCAATGCCAATCAACCTCTCTGACTCAGAAAGGAAATAATTTAAACTGTAATCTCATCCCTGCATGTAGTCAACTGTTGTTGGAGATTTTAAAAAATGTAAAATTTAAATTTTTTTCTTACTTTTCCTTTTTGTCTTTTTTTAATCTCTCTTAATCCAATCTTTATTTCTCTTTCAGTGCCTGAATTTGACTCTAATTCTCCCTATTTCCTGTTCCATCATTCCTCTGTTTCTTTCTCAATCCTTAAATCTGACTGGTTAAGGAGATATACTGTTGGCCCCAACGTTCACTAAGGTCCCAGATGCCTCGTTGCCCTGTTATCAGCTCGCACTTCCAGCAAATTACGGTGCAAAAAAATGCAAACTGAAGGATGCAGCAAAAAGTCTAACTAACAGCGTCCGGGGCAAGATGCCCTGCTCCAGCGAGATCCAGTCCATTATATATCCACTTGAGAGGGCAGACAGGGCTTGGGTTAAAAATCTCCTCTGAGATATGGAACTAAATTGAAATTGGAATTGGGGAGGTCTTTGGTAAAACAATTGAGTGAGGGATATTGGAGACAGCATTTCAAATGGTATTTTTTAAACTTTGGGATTTGCCAAATGGACTACAATGGTATCTTTCTTGTCCTGTGTTCTTCGGATGTTGGCGCATTTTTTTTAAAGACGGGCTTTTGTGCACAAAATCAAGTTTTCTGGCCTGGTTCTTACTGCTTAAATTATTCCACAGTTCTTCTTGTTACATGGACTAGCTCTTAACCTATTATCAGAAGTAATTGGCATGTAGGATAAATATTCCAGAGAATTGTAAATGGTAATATACACGTTAGTAACAATTTGAGTACCTAAAAAAAAACTCTAATTCAAGTGTTCATTTATTGACCTGAGTAACCACTTTTCTGATTCACTGAGGTACAAAATCTATTGGAAATTTCTTTCTGGATTAGGGAAATTGAGTCTGCAGGTTTTAAGTGAAGGAGTGCTGAAACAGTCCAGCTCTCTGTTTAATGGCTGGTGAAGCAGAGGTCGTCCAGAATGCGGTGGTAGCAAAAAGGCTCAGGGCACCCCTCAACTGATAGGACAGCTTCACAGCATGCCTGGGAGGAAGCAGAGGATGAAAGCACAGCTGACACAACTGAGGTGCAGATTCAGCCTGAGCTGCAGGTGTCATTGGAGTAGATAGCATAGCTTGGCTCCACTGATCCACAGCGAATTCCTGGTCATTGCCAGGTAGGGATGGCTCTGCCTGTAAATGTTGATGGCAGGGCACCAGCAGGTGGATACCTTTGTGTAGTCTGATTTGCCTGGTATAACTACACTGTTACTTCTGTCCTACTTCCAAAATACATAAGTAAATGGAGGATTCTCATTGGAAAAGCCATTGTCCCTGTACCATGGATATACCGAAAAAATAAATGGCAATGTCAGACCAATTTTCATGCCACCTCTTGACCAACTAAATGAAAACAGAAAATAAACAGAAACAAATCTTTTGAAATAGCCTGATATTACTATAGAGACCTTTAAATCTGAAAATAACACACCCCAGCAGTCTGAGCATCCATTCCACATGGGCTTAAGAAAAGAATATAAGAAATAGGAGCAGAAGGAGGCCATACGGCCTCTCAAGCCTGCTCCTCCATTCAATCAGATCATGGCTGATCTTCAATCTCAACTCCACTTTCTGGCTCGATCCCCATATTCCTCCCCTTGACATTCAACGGCATTACCATCGCCAAATCCCCCACCATCAACATCCTGGGGGTCACCATTGACCACAAACTTAACTGGACCAGCCATATAAACACTGTGGCTACAAGAGCAGGTCAGAGGCTGGGTATTCTGCGGTGAGTGACTCACCTCCTGACTCCCCAAAGCCTTTCCACCATCGACAAGGCACAAGTCAGGAGTGTGATGGAATACTCTCCACTTGCCTGGATCAGTGCAGCTCCAACAACACTCAAGAAGCTCGACACTATCCAGGACAAAGCAGCCCGCTTGATTGGCACCCCATCCACCACCCTAAACATTCACTCCCTTTACCACTGGCGCACTGTGGCTGCAGTGTGTACCATCCAAAGGATGCACTGCAGCAACTCGCCAAGGCTTCTTCGACAGCACCTCCCAAACCCCCGTCCTCTACCACCTCGAAGGACAAGAGCAGCAGGTACATGGGAAAAGCACTACCTGCACGTTCCCCTCCAAGTCACACACCATCCCGACTTGGAAATATATCGCCGTTCCTTCATCGTCGCTGGGTCAAAATCCTGGAACTCCCTTCCTAACAGCACTGTGGGAGAACCTTCACCACACGGACTGCAGCGGTTCAAGAAGGCGGCTCACCACCACCTTCTCAAGGGCAATTAAGGATGGGCAATAAATGCCGGCCTCGCCAGCAACGCTCACATCCCATGAACGAATAAAAAAAATTCCTTGATTCCCTTGGAGTCAAAAAAATCTATCTATTTCAGCCTTGAATATACTCAATGACTAAGTATCCACAGCCCTCTGGGGTAGAGAATTCGAAAGATTCACAACCCGCTGAGTGAAGAAATTCCTCCTCATCTCAGTCTTAAATTGCCGACCCCTTATTCTGTGACTATGCCCCCGAGTTCTAGACTCTCCAGCCGGGCAAACAACCTCCCAGCATTTTCCTGTGAAGCCCCCTCAGAATCTTTTATGTTTCAATGAGATCAACGCTCATTCTTCTAAATTCTGGAGCGTATAGGCCAATTCTACACAACCTCTCTCATAGGACAACCCTCTCATCCCAGGAATTAATCGAGTTAACCTTCGTTGCACCGCCTCTAAGGCAAATCTATCCTTCCTTAGATAAGGAGCACAAAACTGTACACTATTCTCCAGGTGGGGTCTCACCAAAGCCCTGCACAATTGTAGTCAGGCTTCCTTACTCTTGTACTCCAACCCCTTTGCAATAAAAGCCAACATGCCATTTGCTTTCCTAATTACTTGCTGTAGCTGCATGCTAATTTTTTGTGTTTATTGTATAAGGACACCTAAGCCTCTCTGAACACCAATATTTACTCGTTTTTCAACATTTCAAAAATGTTGTTTTTTCTATTCTTCCTGCCAAAGTGAATAACTTCACATTTCCCCACATTATACTCCATCTTGCCCACTCACTTAATCAGTCTGAATCCCTTTGCAGACTCTTTGGGCTTGACTTTTAAATTGCGATGGGGTGGCAGCTGCGGGCCGGGGTGGGAGTGGGGGGGAGGGGGTCAATGGGTGCGCGGTTAACCTGACTAATAATATCCTACCGTTTCCCATGCGATTGCAAGTTAATTGGTGGCCCTTAACGCAGCTTCCGAATTTGCCGTCCGAAAGCTGCGCAGTGGGTGGACTGCACACCCGCATGACAGGCTGTCAGCTGGAGAGGCTCTATTTAAAGGGCCATTGCTCCAAAGGTTTTTGCTGCACCCAACACTAAAAACGTACAACGGAGCAGCACAGGGGCAAGGCTGCTTCAAGATTTAATTATGCCTCGCTGCAGCAGCTACTGACCAGGGTGAGGAGGAGGGACGGGAGGAAGTGCCCTGCCTCTGCCACCAAGAAGGCCTGGCTGGAGGTGGCAGAGGAGGTCACCAGCAGCAGCAACATCTCCCGCACCTGGGTCCAGTGCAGGAAGCGCTTCAATGACCTAACAAGGTCGGCAAAAGTGCGTACACTTACTCATTCTCCTACATTCCGTGTTCCACATCACCGCCCCCACCCCCCAACTCATTCTGCACTGCCAAGACTACTCCATCACATCACTCCTCATACCCATTTAATGCTCACCCTCAACTTACCTGCATTCCTGA
Organism: Heptranchias perlo; assembly: GCF_035084215.1. Taxonomy (NCBI): domain Eukaryota; kingdom Metazoa; phylum Chordata; class Chondrichthyes; order Hexanchiformes; family Hexanchidae; genus Heptranchias; species Heptranchias perlo. The sequence goes on along the minus strand of NC_090328.1, from coordinate 19,012,785 downwards.
GCACTTCCTCACCTCCCCATTAGTCACCCCACCACTACCACTCACCCCAATCCTCATCTCTGACTCATACTCACCCTCTGATGCATCTCTTCCACGGTCCACCTCACCCAAACCATTGCCTTCATTGGCTGGCCACTTCACCATCACTCACTCACACATCTGTACTCTCTCCCCTTCTGGAAGAGAGCGCAAAATGCACGCGAGAGGGCGAGGACTGGAGGGGGGCCACAACAAATAGTGGTTCTCACAGACAGGGAGCATGAGTCGCTGGAGATCAGCCGTACCCTCGAGTGCCTGTCTGTCGGGGGCACTGAGACTGGCACCCCACAAACGTCTGGTGACACAACTTTAACATCCATCACACACAACATGAATTGATGTTGACAATGCTTGCCATGTTGAACACCTTAGTATGCTCATCGCAACATGACACATCTGTGATGATGCATAATATTGCCTTCTGTTCTCTTACAGACCCTTCACTGACCGCAGTGACAGCAGAGAGCAATTCCCCAGAGGGCCTATCGGCATCTGAGGGTGCACTATCACTTCGTAGTAAGCCATCCACCAGAGCAGATACTCACACCTCGGTGGGTCCTATTAGTCAGTTAGTTGGGCTGGCACCTGGTGAGTCACCACACACAAGTGAGCACGAGCAGACATTGATGGCAGGGACGCGGCGGAGAGTCCGCGTTGGCTGGCGCACTCCTCTCCAGGCTAAGCTTAGCTGGACACAGATGCTGAACCCCAGGGGCCATCCTTTAAAAGGAGAATGATCGAGGGGCGGCAGCATATTTGCGAGGTACTGGAACAGGTGCCATGTGCACTCTCCACAAAAGCGCAGAGGATGGAGGAGTCCAACTGCTGCATGAGTGGAATGGTGGCACAGGTACGTGAGGGAATCTCTGAGATAGTGTCGCAGGGACATGAACAACTGTCTGAGATAGTGTCGCAGGTAAGTGCAGGAGTATCTGCGATGGAGAGAAGGCTAGTTCCCATTGGACTTCAAGCATGGCTCACAAATGAGTCCATTCAGGCCCTAACAACGGTCGTTCAGACTCAGGGTGAACAACTTTCTGCACCTTAAACAGGTAGACAGATATGCTGGCAGACATTCCCACACGTACCTGTGCCACCATTCCACTCACGCAGGAGGTGGACGCCTCCATCCTCTGCATTATTGTGGAGACCGTGGGTGGCACCTGTTCCAGTACCTCGCAAATGTGCTGCTGCCCCTTCATCATTCCCCTTTTAAAGGATGGCCCCCAGGGTTCAGCATCTGACCAGAGCCTGGAGAGGAGTATGCTCACCGACGCGGTCTTTCCACAGCGGGAGAGCATTTTGGTGGTAGTGATCATAATTCAGGTAGATTTAGCATATTTATGGAAAAGGACAAAGATAGGACAGGAGTAAAAGTTCTAAATTGGGGAAAGGCCAATTTTACTAAGCTGAGAAGTGATTTAGCAAAAGTGGACTGGAGACAGCTACTTGAAGACAAATCAGTGTCAGAGCAGTGGGAAGCATTCAAGGGGGAGATTCAAGGGGTTCAGAGTAAACATGTTCCCACAAAGAAAAAGAGTGGGACTGCCAAATCTAGAGCCCCCTGGAAGACAAGGAGCATACTGGGTATGATATGGCAAAAAAGGGAAGCTTATGTCAGACACCGAGAGCTCAGTACTGCAGAAAGCCGAGAGGAGTATAGAAAGTGCTGGGGTGAAATTAAAAGGGCATTTAGGAAAGCAAAGAGAGGCCATGAAAAAATACTGGCAAGTAAAATTGAGGAAATCCCAAAAATGTTTTATAAATACATAAAGAGCAAGAAGATAACTAAGGAAAGAGTAGGGCCTATTAGAGACCAAAAGGCAACCTATGCGTGGAGGCAGAAGATGTTCTTCATGAATACTTTGCGTTTGCCTTCACAAAAGAGGGGGACAATGCAGATATTGTAGTTAAGGAGGAGGAGTGTGAAAAATTGGATGGGGTAAACAGTGAGAAAGGAAGTATTAAGGGGTTTAGTAGATAAATCGCCAGGCCTGGATGAAATGTAAGCCAGGCTGTTAATAGAAGCAAGCGAGGAAATAGCGGAGGCTCTAACCAACATTTTCCAATCCTCCCTGGTTACAAGCATGGTGCCGGAGGATTGGTCGACTGCTAATGTTGTACCATTGTTTGAAAAGGGAGAAAAGGAGATACTGAGTAATTACAGGCCAGTCAGTCTAACCTCGGTGGTGGGCAAATTATTGGAATTAATTCTGAGGGACAGTGTAAACCGTCACTTAGAAAGGCATGGATTAATCAAGGACAGTCAACATGGATTTGTTAAGGGAAGGTCATGTCTGACTAACTTGACTGAATTTTTGAGGAGGTAACAAGGAGGGCCGATGAGGGTAGTGCGTTTGATGTAGTCTACATGGATTTTAGCAAATCTTTTGACAAGGTCCCACATGGCAGACTGGTCAAAAAAGTAAAACTCATGGGATCCCCAAGGGAAAGTGGCAAATTGGATCCAAAATTGTCTCAGTGGCAGGAAACAAATGGTCCAGCGAGAATGTGGAACTGAAAGAAATTACTATTAGTAAAAAAAAATGCTGGAGAAATTAATGGGAGTGAAAGTCAATAAATCCCAAGGACCTTATCTACATCCAGGGGTTTTGAAAGAGGTGGCTATAGAGATAGTGGATACATTGGTTGTCATCTTCCAAAATTCTTTAGATTCTAGAATGGTTCATGCAGATTAGAGGGTAACAAATGTAACCCTACTATTTAAGAAAGGAGGGAGAGAGAAAAAACAAGGAACTACAGACCTATTAGCCTGACATCAGTAGTAGAGAAAATGCTAGAATCTATGGTAAAGGATGTGATAACAGGGCACTTATGATTTGGCAGAGTCAACATGGATTTATGAAAGGGAAATTATGTTTGACAAACCCATTGGAGTTCTTTGAGGATGTAACTAGTAGAATAGATAAAGGGGGAACCAGTGGATGTGGTGTATTTGGATTTTCAGAAGGCTTTTGATAAAGTCCCACACAGGAGGTGGGTGAACAAAGTTAGAGCACACAGAATTGGGGGTAATATACTGGCATGGATTGAGAATTGGTTGACAGGCAGAAAACAGAGAGTAGGAATAAACTGGTCTTTTTCAGGTTGGCAGACTGTGACTAGTGGGGTACCACAGGGATCAGTGCTTGGACCCCAGCTATTCGCAATCTATATCAATAATTTGGATGAGGGGTCCAAATGTAATATTTCCAAGTTTGTTTATGACACAAAACTACTTGGGAATGTGAGTTGTGAGGAGGATGCAAAGAGGCTTCAAGGGGATATAGACAGGCTAAGTGAATGGGTAAGAACATGGCAGATGGAATATAATGTGGAAGAATGTGAAGTTATCCACTTTGGTAGGAAAAACAGAAATGCAAAGTGTTTTTTAAATGGTGATAGATTGAGAAATGTTGATGTTCAAAGGGACCTGGGTGTCCTTGTGCATGAGTCACTGAAAGCTAACATGCAGGTGCAGCAAGCATCTTGGAAGGCAAATGGTATGTTGGCCTTTATTACAAGAGGATTTGAGTACAGGAGTAAAGATATCTGACTGCAATTATATAGGGCCTTGGTGAGACTGCACCTGGAGTATTGTGTACAATTTTGGTCTCCTTACCTAAGAAAAGATATACTTGCCATAGAGGGAGTGCAACAAACGTTCACCAGACTGATTCCTGGGATGGCGGGATTTTCATATGAGGAGAGATTGAGTAGACTAGGCCTATATTCACTAGAGTTTAGAAGAATGAGAGGTGATCTCATTGAAACATACAAAATTCTTACAGGGCTCGACAGGATAGATGCAGGGAAGATGTTTCCCCTGGCTGGGGAGTCTAGAACCAGGGGTCACAGTCTCAGAATAAGGGGTAGGTCACTTAGGATTAAGATGAGGAGAAATTTCTTCAGAGGGTGTGAATCTTTGGAATTCTCTACCCTCGAGAGCTGTGGAGTCAGTCATTGAGTACATTCAAAACAGAGGTCAATAGATTTCTAGATATTAAAGGCATCAAGAGATATGGGGGATGGTGCAGGAAAATGGCGTTGAGGTAGAAGATCAGCCATGATCTTGTTGAATGACAGAGCAGGCTCGAGGGGCCAGATGGCCTACTCCTGCTCCTATTTCTTATGTTCTTATGGTCGACGGGTGTTTATGTGACTGGAAGGCTGTTTTCACTGGGGTTCTGCAGGGCTCAGTACTAGGTCCCTTGCTTTTTGTGGTATATATTGATGATGTGGATTAAATGTAGGGGACATAATTAAGAATTTGCAGATGATACAAAAAAATTGGCCGTGTGGTTGATCGTGAGGAATAAAGCTGCAGACTGCAGGAAGATATCAATGGACTGGTCAGGTGGGCAGAAAAGTGGCAAATGGAATTCAATCCAGAGAAGTGTGAGGTAATGTATTTGGGGAAGGCAAACAAGGCAAGGGAGTACACAATAAATGGGAGGATACTGAGAGACCTTGGGGTGCATGTCCACAGATCCCTGAAAGTAGCAGGACAGGTAGATAAGGTGGTTAAGGCAGCATATGGAATACTTTCCTTTATTAGCAGAGGCATAGAATACAAGAGCAGGGAGGTTCCGCTAGAACTGTATAAAACATTAGTTCGGCCACAGCTTGATACTGCATACTGTTCTGGTCATCACATTGACCTTATTTGCTGATGCATCATTATTGGTAAACTGACTGACCCTTCCTGTCACACTCTGCTTATCTTTACCCAAATCACTACACTGCTCTGTTGTCTTGACGTTTCTCATTAGATTTCTAAATTTCCCCTCACTTGACCCCTCCCCCACCTTTTTTAGTTTAAAGCCCTATCAACAGCCCTATTTATTTGGTTCGCCAGGACACTGGTCCCAGCCCAGTTTAAGTGGAGCCCGTCCCAACGGAACCGCTCCCTCTTTCTCCAGTACTGGTGCCAGTGCCCTATGAATCGAAACCCATCTCCCACACCACTCTTTCAGCCACGCATTTTTAACTCTGATGTGTTTGTCTCTCTGCCAATTTGAGGCTCAGGTAGTAATCCAGAGATAATTACCTTTGAGGTTCTGCTTATTAATTTAGACCCAAGCTCCTCAAGCTCCCTCAGCAGAACCTCATTCTTAGTTCTATCTATGTCATTGGTTCCTACATGGATAACGACAACTGGATGCTCCAAGTTCTTTTCCAGCCACGAGGAGATGTCCTTACCCTTGGCACTGGGCAGACAACACAGCCTTCGGGACTCTCGGCAGGTAGATGACTGAGCGCCAAGTCAATGTAAACATTCGGAAATGGTGTGGATGTCCACCTGGTGTCAGGGAGGGGAAATTTCATATAATCAACTGAAAATTAGCCGTCACTTCTGGCAGCAGAGATAAAACGTGACTAGGATATTGAATAAACTGCTAAACGGATAGAAATCCGGAGTAACAGATCACCACCTATTTTTCTGATTGTTTGCTCCTGAGGCCCATTGCCCAGTGCATATCTGAATGGAAAATTTATCCTGACATCTCAAAGTTCCTTAACAGGTGCCGAGATAGACAGTGAACTGGGAGTGAAGGAATTTGGGAGGGAATGGAGACCAAAGGCACAGGCGAAGGCAAAGGTTTTTTTTGGAAACCTTTGAAGGCAGAGAAAGAGAGAGAGGTAGCAAAGCATAGTGCTTTTGCAAGAGAATTCCAGAGGGCAGGAACTTGTAGGTATGAAACAACATAGCACTGACACCATTAGGTGATCCACAGAAAGTTTCATGTGTAAGAGCGATTGCCTCTCATTCTGGACTCTGAGTGGACCCAAGTCTGAAACCTACTCTCCGGTTGGATTCCATCGTCACTGGGTACATCAATGCGAGAAAAAAACCCATCGTACTCTTAAATATAGCCAGCTATTTACAAAATAGCCAAGCTCAGAAGAGAAAACAAGAATGTTAATAAGTAGCAGTCTCAACTGTATATTTTCAATTCTGATATGAAAACATACATTAATATTTAAATTGGTTTTCTGTTGTGAAATATTTTAACATAACGCAATGACACATAAAACTCACGGCAGACCAAGAATGCAGAAATACGATAAATTAATTATCTGAATCCTTCAATTTTCAAATAAAAACGAACATTGTATCAAATGCATATCATTCTGTATTATCCAAAATGCATTGGTACATGTCTGAGCTGCTCGACATGTATTTTGAGAAAGATAATACATTTAAATGAAAACCACACGTGTAGTATGAATACATTAATGAATGCATTAATTCATTCAAATACTCCCATATAACTTTATTGGTATTATGAAATGATGGAAGAGAATGTCATGGAGATTTGGTTCTGACATTTAATCTATGTAGGACTGCACAATGGTATTTGAAAGTATTGAGTTTTACTCCCTAGACATGCTTGACAGACAGCATGATCCAATACATATAGTGCTTCACTCTATACCAACATCATATTTTAAAAGGTGAGAAATATGAAAAACAATTCTCACGGCAGCTGTTTGAACAGCTGGACTGCAGTCATCTGTCGACAACACTCTTCAAGGTATTGCAATCCTCACATACCTGTCAGATCTCATAACCTGCTTCGATAAATGAGCTAAGGTGTCAAAATGTTTAGATAATACGAATTATAAATTGCACCAGATGCCTGTGGAAATAATTTCTTTAACTTTAGCAGCCTTGACTTGCTGACATTCAACAGAGGTCACACTATTTGGCATCCTGATCTGAAAACTTGTGTTCTGCGGTTGCACCGCAACATTAAAACATTTAACTAAGAAAAGCTAAATAATGGGAAAATGGCAAACTTTTATGTGCACTGAGAAACGACGTACAATGGAAGTTTCGATTATCTGCCACAACGAAGGCCTGGACAGTCGAAGTTGGTGGACAAAATGAGTCTGCAAACTACTCCACACTGTTGATTACTATGCATCTTCCCTCCAGCCCCTGTCCCTCTGTCTGCTCCAGCAACACTCACCTCCACTGTTCCTTCTGGCACTGCATATCTGACCTGCTGGCACACAGCTTCCCAACACACCCAGCCATGACTCAAGCCAGCAGGCTCATCATAGACCCAAAAGCACCGAGTGGGTATCTGGAGATGAATATCCTGAAGTACTTTAAATCAAGCTAGTTTTATTGTTGCCTTCATCCAAACAAATATTATTCTCATCAATGTCTTAATGTCCATAAATATAAGTATCATTTACATCCCTGGGCAACATCTTCTGTAGGCACTGGGTTAGCTTTTACATGTAAGCTGACAACACCCAACTTTCCGCCACCCATCCTAATCTCTCTCTGCTAGGCTCAATGTCTGTTTCCCCTATCTATCTCTGTTTGCGGATTTTTGTCATGTTAAAGGCACTAAAAACGTGAATAGTTGGTTAAGATGTAACACAAGTACTAATTCAGAGTTGAGCATGTTAGACAGTGTGAATTGACATAACGGGAATGTAGAGACAATTAATCTGGTCTAGATTTTGCTTAGACTGTATCCAAACCATTTGGGATTGGCAGGAAGCTCAGAGAATCAGAACTAAAGCCAATGCTGAATTATTAAACAAAGGCAGATGAATGACTCTCTGGGTATCATGGATTCTTCGATTAATAGCAACTCCTTTAGATTTAGACTAGATTGCTTGAATTTGCCATTAAGTTTTTGTTAAAATCTCACAATTGGTTTAATAATTTTTATAATCTATCTGTGGATGATGAAAATTTTAATGAATCTATTGACGCCTGTTTATAAATGATGAAAAGTTCAATTTAAAATTGATCAGGACTAGGACAAATGTTACTTGTTACGTGTTGCTTCATGGTACTTAATGAAACAGAGATAGATCACTTCTTATAGGACTGGCTTTTTCTGAAGGACACAGTGCAAATTCCCTTGGCAGGTCCACAAGGAAACTGGTACTGGTGTTTTTTCCTTCTTCTCATTTCCAGGAAAATAACTGGCCACAGCTTGATAACCCCAATAAGGTTATGTATACTGTTCCCGTATGAAATTCTCGGCCTTTATTTTGTCGTGTTGAATTCTTCTCTTCGGAAAGATTTTTCTTCCACAGATAAACAGGCAGTATATGTGATTTTCCTTGCCTTTGCTGTATTCTGCCAATATGATGAGTGGCTCAGTCAAGGGAAAGAACGAAGGGTGAGTGAGTTAGGGTGAGTGAGGCAAGAATGCCACACTATTTGTTGAGATTGTTGTCCCACACATGGGAAATCACTGCAATTGTCTCCCTATGTTCCTCATGATTATACACATTTTAAGGTTGCTGATGCAGTTAGCCACAGTTTCTACTGCAGAATGAATCCCTGAAAGTCTGAAGATGAACTTAACACTTAAACTGCCAGCAGGTCCAGGGAAATGACCTGGGGTCGAAATTGGCCCTCGTTGTGACCGTTTGTCAGACGGAAAACAGATGCAAAAATGATAACTTTTGCAGGCGTCCACCTTAAACGGGCATTGGGCTGCTTGCATATGCTAATGAGGGGATTAATGCCTGTTAAAGGACCCCTCAGCAAAATTAGTCAGCGTTGAGCTCAGATTTTTTTTGGAATTGCTGCGGCCTAACAAGTGGTCACCACCAAAAGTTTTTTTTTTAAATATTTACCTCCTTGTGGAGACCGGAGAAGCAGGAGTGTTCCTGAGGAGCACTGATGGCCCATGACCACCCCTCCACCTCACGATTTACCTGAGGGCCATTGCAGGCAGCCCAAATTGGATGCTGCACTCAGGTGAGATGCCTCTGGAGGCGCGACAGGCAGCTCACTATTCTTAAAATGTGGCCTGAGGCCCAATTTCAGGTGAGCTGCAGGCCTCTGGCTTATGGGCTTGAAAACTGACCCAAATTAATTTCGACCCCATCATCTTCCTGGGCTACATGGTTAAACTAGTTCATCTTTTCTAAATCAAAAGCAAAATACTGCGGATGCTGAAAACCTGAAATAAAAACAGAAAATGCTCAGCAAGCAAGGCAGCATCTGTGGAGAAAGAAACAGAGTTAATGTTTCGTCAGAACTGGAAGATGTTAAAGAGTTAAAGTTTTTAAGCAAGTACAGAGCCAGGGAAAGGGAGGGGGGGGGGCGGTGGGGGAGGAAAGAGAGGAAAGAACAAAAGATTCTGGTTGTAAAATGTCCTTAAAGGCATTTTCTTTCAGTCAATAAAATGACCAGACTCAGAAGATTGCTGTGGTTATATTATAGATGAGATTAGACAAATCTTTGTGCAATGCCATTAGAGCCTGACCAGACATGGATGTGAATATTTATCGATGACATTCAAACGGTTAAATAGAGAGTGGTTGAAATCTAGGGGTAGACATCATGCATCTGAAGTACGTGGTGCTGAGAGGAAGCAGGTGCATGTGTTTTTCCTTCCCCGGGGCATTTGTGTGGCTAGGGGCGACAGTCCTGCCCCGATTGTTCCTAAAAAAAAATGGGAAAGGAAATGCAAACTCAACTGCAGAGAAATCCTGGCAGCGGCAGGAGCGAGCGATGATTCGGCTTCTGTTGACATTTCTACCAGTATCCATTTGGATTGCGCAGGGGGCCTGGAAATTGGATCTCCCTGCGACAGTTTTACAGGTGTAAAACAGGCACCTAAAGGTCCTATATAGTGGATGGCGAGAAAGAGACCGTGACAGAGCGAGAGCGAGAGCGAGAGCGAGAGAGAGCGGGGGAAGGCAGAGAGAGAGAGAGAGCGGGGGAAGACAGAGAGAGAGAGAGCGGGGGAAGGCAGACAGAGAGAGAGAGAGAGAACGGGGGAAGACAGACAGAGAGAGAGAGAGAGAGAAAAGGGGAAGACAGACAGAGAGAGAGAGAGAGAGCGGGGGAAGACAGAGAGAGAGAGAGGGGGAAGACACAGAGAGAGAGAGAGGGGGAAGACAGAGAGAGAGAGAGAGAGGGGGAAGACACAGAGAGAGAGAGAGAGAGCGGGG